>NC_089220.1:143401922-144601922 GCF_963924675.1 Phocoena phocoena | reverse complement strand
GAGAGGTGTATGTATGGTGTGTGTGTAACATTTAGAGAACCTTTGGTTTTTTGACAACATACTCTGAAAGAAAAATGTAGCTTTCACATCACTTAAAACAATGAAGCATTAAGTATGTGGAGTCACAGGGCTTTTGGAAATGGAAGCTTTGTCGGTAGGGGCTCACTACTCCAACTTTGGGCTCAATTGGTTAGCTTTGCCCCAGGATCCACATGCAGATGTCAGGGGTTTATACCTTTACTTTCTGGCCGGTGAAAATAGCCATATTATACCATCGGAATATAAGTGTAATGCAGGCTTTTTGTAAAGTATTAAGGCATTATAGAAAGTAAAGAGAACTTCTCCATTGATTTTTTTTTTTTTTTTGCTATTTAATGTCCTTGACTTTTCTCTTTGCTAATATATTTACCACAATAGGCTTCTATAACACACGCTATTTTATAATCTCTATCTCTCTCTTACTCTCTATTTACTTAACAGTATGTGAGGACATATTACTTCTTCTCATATTACTACAAATTGTAATCAACAGATTCTTTATGATTGGGCATTTAGGTTGTTTTCAAGTCATAGTTTTTGGAATAATGCTGCAGTTAATATCTTTGTATATACATTTCCCTCCCTTAGGCTAAATTCCTGAAAGTGAAATTTCTAGGTTAAAAGAACATATGTTTGAAACAGTACCTATTAGATTTCCAAAGAGAGCTTTTATTCTTTACATGGCTGTCCCTAGGGATGAGACTGTCCATTTCTCCATTTCTTTGTCAATCTTGGATATTGATATTATCCATCTCCTAAATATTTGCCTGTTTTGAAAGAACAGAAATGATATTCCTTTCTTGTATTGATTTTCATTTTTTAAATTGCTGTGAGGTTAGACTTTTTTAATGTTTATAATTATTCACATTCCTTTTGGGAATTTCTTGTTAATATATATTTTTTTCAGTTGCGTTTATATTTTTCATGTACATCTATCACAGTGCTTTATGTAGGAGGGATATTAACCAGCAGTTTTTATATGTGTTGCAAATAATTTTCACAGTCTGTTGCTTGTTTTTAACGCTCTATACCTATATATTGTATATGTCTTTATATGGATTGTAAGAAATTTTAAAACTTGGGTACAAACATCTTTTTCTTTATGGTTTCTGATTTTAGATTCCCTACCCTCTTGTGCCAGTTCCTTCAAGATTGAAACATATTTGCCCATATTTTCTTCTTCAATTTTATAATTTTATTTTTTTCCTTTTATATTTTTAATTCATTTGGTGTTTGAGTGAGGTTGGGATCTGGCTTATTATTAACTTTTCCCAAATATCTGGCAGGTTGTTCTAATACCCTTGATTGGATAATCCAAACTCTGCCACTGATAGGAAGTAGCATCTTTATCATATACCAAATTCTTGTCAATGCTTGGGACTGTTTCAGGATGCTGCTTTTTGTCCCATTGTTCTTTCTGTCTGTCTGTTCTTTTTTGTTTTTTGTTTTTTGTGGTACGTGAACCTCTCACTGTTGTGGCCTCTTCCATTGCGGAGCACAGGCCCCAGACGCGCAGGCTCAGCAGCCATGGCCCACGGGCCCAGCCACTCCGCGGCATGTGGGATCTTCCCGGACCGGGGCACGAACCCGTGTCCCCTGCATCGGCAGGAGGACTCTCAATCACTGCGCCACCAGGGAAGCCCTGTCTGTTCTTAATACCAGTGATTTTTGTTTCTTACTGCTTTACCAACCCTTTTGAAATCTGGCCACAGAGAAACACCCTCCTCATGTTTCTTTTTTACACTGTTCCTAAATATTCTTTTGTATTTATTCTTCAAGATTAATTTACTACTCATTTTGTCAAGTTCCAGAAAAGTCTCTTTGAGATTTTGACTGGAATGACATTGAAAATATCTTTTCATTTAGGAAGAATAAATACTTTTACAATGTTTTGTCTTCTTATTCAAGAAAAAAGTACATCACTCCAATTCTTTGTCCTTCAAAATCTTCGGATAGAATTTTATGTGTTTCTTTTTTATGTATATATCTTGCACATTTCTTGTTTAATTTATTTGTGGGTATTTTATAGTTTTTGGTTGCTAATGAATTGCTAACACAACATTGTAAAGGAACTATACTCCAATAAAAATTAATTTAAAAATGAAAAAAACTGACCATCATAAGGCC
This sequence comes from Phocoena phocoena, assembly GCF_963924675.1. Lineage (NCBI taxonomy): Eukaryota > Metazoa > Chordata > Mammalia > Artiodactyla > Phocoenidae > Phocoena > Phocoena phocoena. Next base: position 144,599,756 of record NC_089220.1, on the reverse strand, counting down.
TAGTGCTACCTGTTACTGATAGGGTTAGCTTGTTTTTCCCCTGAATCATAGCTTTGTACAAATCTATAAATGTGGATGTAATATCATTTCCTGGATATTTCTCGAGACTTGTCTTATGGCCCAGTATGTAGTAAATATTTGTAAATGCTTAAGAAAAAGAGTGGAAGCTGAAGCTTTTTTCCTATTTTTAAAAAAGACGTTGGTATATAAGAAAGCGATTGCTATTTATTTATTTTGTAGGCTGCTGCTATCCTGAATTCTTCTAGTTTTTAAAAATTTAATTTTTAAACTACAAGACAATTGGAATAGATTTCCCAATATTTAGGCATTCTTGTATTTCTTAGATAAAACCCACTTGGCCATGGTGGATTTTTACATTATCACTGGTTTACTTGGCTTGTTTATCTCTCCTGAGTTAATCTTGGTAATTTAAGCTTCCAAGACCATTTATTTATATTTTCCAATTTATTACATAGATCTGTACCAAACATTTGCTTACAAGTTTTCTAATTTTCTCCATCTATGTTACTTCTCCATTATAGGTGCTGATTTTGTGTTTGTATATTATCTGATTTTTCTTGCAAAGGTTTTAACTATATTATTATTAAGACTTTAAATTTATTTGTTAATTCTATCCTTTTCTGACTCATTAATATACACTTATATCTTTATTAAATTTATCCACCCACTTTCTTTAGATTTGCTGTTTTCTCCTAACTTCTTGAATGCTTAGTTTATTTATTTTTATTATTTCTTGCTAGTACCTATTTAATATTACACCTTTTCTTTATATATATATATTAATTTATTTTATTTTATTTATTTTTGGCTGCGTTGGGTCTTCGTTGCTGTGTGCAGGCTTTTCTCTAGTTGCGGCGAGCAGGGGCTACTCTTCGTTGCGGTGCACGGGCTTCTCATTGTGGTGTCTTCTCTTGTCGCGGAGCACAGGCTTTAGGCACGTGGGCTTCAGTAGTTGCAGCACGCGAGCTCAGTAGTTGTGGCTCGCGGGCTCTAGAGCGCAGGCTCGGTAGTTGTGGTGCACGGGCTCAGTTGCTCCGCGGCCTGTGGGATCTTCCCGGACCGGGGCACGAACCCGTGTCCCCTGCCTTGGCAGGCGGATTCTCAACCACTGCGCCACCAGGGAAGCCCCCTCCTCATCTTTTGATTGCGAGAGTGACATGCTCAAGATCACACAGATAGTCCGTGGCTGGCCAGAACCAGAATCCAGGTCTCTGGGATCTTAGTTTACCATTCTCGCCTCTCCAGTATTCTTTCTTTGGATCCCATTTTGTGACATACAGAGGGCTAGGACTGGCTTATAACCATGGAGGAGTATGAACAATAAGTCAAAGATTTACCACCCCCTGCATTGGAATCAGGCCCAGCTAATCTGATCTTTTGATTGAATCATTTTAGAGGAGTGGGAGGGGAGGAGGCATATGTGCTCTGCTTCTCATTTTGATCCAATTTTCTTTCAATATTCTTTTTTTTTAAATCTTAATTTTCTACTTTTTGTAATAAAAAAGTGACTATAGTAAAGAAATAAGAAAGGGACAGGAAAAGAGGTTTGAGAAATGCCTTCGGTCAAAAACTTCTGGTGCTTAAAAGAGTAGGCACATCTGCTATTTAGAGAGTGTATCTTTCCATGTGCTACAGTTCTAGAATGTTCTAGATTGTTCTGGAAGAGAGATTTTACTGAGTTATTAGATGAGGAATTGTTCCAAGCTTCCATTATTGATTCTTTGGGGTAGCTTTGTGCAGAGTCCAAAGTAGGAGAGGATTTTAAGAAATGGAATTCAGAGTGGTTTAAAAATTAATCTAGTGTCATTAGGCTCTTTTCGTATTTTAATTAAAGAAAGAAAAACGAAGGAGGGGATTCCTTGTTATAACTGAGGCGACCAAATTGGATAATCATTTGATAACTTTTCAGGATGTCCCCACCCTTTCGAACCTTACACTTTGTACAATTCCTGGAGCACATGGGGAAGGAGGAGGTGAGACAGGCTGGGACCTGGGACCCTTTGCTGCAGTGCTTGCACCTGGACACATCTCTCCTTCAGCAAAAGAATATAACGAAACTATAAGGGACTGAAAATAACTGCGTGCATACGCAGCTGGGTCAAATTCCGGACAAAAGATACAAAAATCCCAACGGCCACTTTTGAAGAGCCGGAAGTAAGAACAGGGTGTCGGGAGCAAAAGCAGGGTACTGCGCATGCCCCCTGCACACAACACCACCTAAGGGGTGGGCAAAACACCTAAGCCACCCCTCCGGCCTGACCCCTGGATACACCCCTACCCTCATCCCGTATGAGGAGCAAGCTCGCCACTCCCACTGAGGGAGCGAACAAGCAAGGGAAACTGCTGTTCACCCTCCCCCCACCCCACCCCGCGCTGCAGCAGGGGCCCCAATAAAACCTTGCCTGAATTTCTTGTCTGGACTCTGGTCAATTTCTATTGATTGGGGAAGGCCAAGAACCCTGGGCAATATCAGAGGAACCTTTTCTCACGGCCCAGAGGCACTGAGAATGAATCCCCAGGTCAGCTTCAGAGCCTGCGTTGGTATAGACTGAGCTCCGTAACAAGTGAATCCAAAAGATTTTGGTTCAAACACAGGAGACATTTGTTTCTTGCTCATGTAATAGTCCAGAGTCGCCTTAGTACCAGGGACGTGAACGGAATGGCTTTGCCTTCTGTATGTGCCGTGAGTGGCTCAAACTGGAGCCATCCAGCGGAGAAGCTGCAGGCTCCCTAGGAGATCCCTCTTCCTGCCAACCGCACTTGACAGATAAAGCAATGGAGTCTCAGAAAGGGGGAAGTGACTGCTTGGGACAGCCCACATGCGAGTGTGAGGCAGGTGATATCCAAACACGGCAACTTCAAGGTGTCCACAGAGCTTCTGTGCCAGGTGCTGATGGCTTCCCTGCTGTGTCCCTCTTCCACACCCAGGGGGTGTGACGTATTGTGGGAAAAAATGCTGTTGATCCCTGGGATGGGATTTCAGAGCCTCACCGTGGGATGCTTTGTCTGACCTGGATGACAGATATGACAGAGGTATGCGAAGGGCCATTCAATGCACGAACCTGATGGCAGAACCCAGAGTTGTGTCAAAACAAACTCTGAGCTTTGGATACAGTTGTCTTTTTTCTGGGTCACTGGTTGCCATCTGCCATCTGTCAGGGAAGAAGGTTGAATCTGCGAGGGGACTTTTCTTAGCTGTGGCGGGTTGATGTTTGCCTGAGACTTGGGACCTCTCAATCCTTAAGCAGCTACTGAATCAGTCACAGGCCCGTGGGAGATAAGAGGCTTCTGCTTCAGACTGTTCAAACCCTTCACATCCTATTGATGTTTCCTGGGATGAATTCTGGTGCATAGCCTCTTAAGTAAAAGTGTGGACTTTCTCTTGCAGGGGACTGGATTCCAGCAATTCTGAGCACTGAGGTAGGAAAGAGTGGGCAGAGGGGAGCTTTGGGCTCCTTTTAGGAACCAACACTTTCCTCCAAGCTAAATTTATGGACCCCCAGGACTCAAGTCCAGAATGGCACTGGGTTCTTGTTATGTCCAGAACGTAAGGGTCTTCCCACCATCTATCTTGCTTTTAGCCAGAGCATTTACCCTTCCCTCCTCCTTCTACTCATCCCCAGGGTCACCTAAGTGGGTCAAAAGATTCTGACATCTCAAAATCGAGCTCTCTAGGTTTCTTTACTGGTCATTCTACAATAGGTTGGCAAGTGAAAAAGGCAAATATACATTCAAATAAGTGCTTTTTTTGCTATCAGTTGATATTAAAATGGGATTTTTCTCCTTAGCATGTTAATATGATAGATTATTGATAGGCTAGATTATTAATATGGTTGGTTGACTTTCAAGTATTGAACCTACCTTGTGTCATTGGAAGAAACCCCTTTTAGTCCTGGCATGTAATTATTGTTATATACTGCTGAATTTTCATTGTTAATATTTTAAGAATTTTTGTATCTCTATTCATGAAGGAGATCTGTAGTTTTCATTCTCTGAATTGTATTTGTCTGACTTTGGTATAAGGGTAATTTTGGTCTTAGAAAATGAATTGGGAAGTGTTCTGTTTTTTAGAAGAGATTGTATAGAACTGGTGTTAATTCTTATTTGAACAATTCAACATAGTACTGGAAGTCCTAGATCGCTCAAAGGCAAGAAAAGGAAATAAAAGGCATACAGATCAGAAAGGAAAAACTAAAACTATACCTATTTGCAGATGACATGATGGTCTACATGGACTGTCCCAAGGAATCTACAAAGAAAAAAAATCTCAGAACTAATAAGTGAGGACATCAAGGTCACAGGATACAAGAGCAACTTAAAAAAATCAACTGTATTTCTATAAAATAGCAATAAATACATGAAAAGCAAAATTAAAAATACAGTGTTATTTACAATTGCTCCAAAAAAGAGAGATGCTTACTGTATTAGTCTGGAGAGCCAGGAAAGCTGGTGGTACAACTCAGTCCGAATTCAAAGGCCTGAGAACCAGGGGAGCCAATGTCCAAGGGCAGGAGAAGACGGATGTCCAAGCTCAGGCAGAGATCAAATTTGCCTTTCCTCTACCTTTTTGTTCTATTCAGGCCCTCAACAGATTGGATGACGCCCGCCAGCCCTGGTGAGGGCAGTCTATCTTCTTCACTCAGTCTACTGGTTCAAAATGCTAAGCTCTCCCAGAAACACTCTCACAGACACAGCCAGAAACAATGTTTCCCCGGCTATCTGGGCATCCCTTAGCCCAGTCAAGTTGACACATCACACTTAGGTATAAGTCTAACAAAATATGTACAGGACTTGTATACTTAAAATAGCAGAAGCTGATGAAAGAAATCAAAGAATATCTAAATATCAATAAATGAAGACATGCTATATTCCTGGGTTGGAAGTTTTAGCATTATTAAGCTGTCAGTTCTCCCCAGATTGATATACAGGTTTAACACAATTCCTATCAAAGCTCCAGCAAGACTTTTTGTAGTAGAGACAAGATCATTCTAAAATTTATACAGAAAGACAAAGGACCTAGAATAGCTAAAACAATTCAAAAGAAGAAGGAGGGGGAGGGGGAGGGGGAGAAGAGGAGGAAGAAGGGGAAGAGAGTGAGAGGAATCAGTCCTCCACCCAATTTCAAGACATTATATAGCTGCGTGATATTGGTGCTGAGATAGTCACATAGACTAGTGGAACAGAAGAATCCAGAAACAGACCCAAACAAGTACAATCAACTGATTTTTGAGGAAGATGTCAAAGCAATTCAATGGAAGAAGAATCGTCTTTTCAACAAAGGTGCTGGGGCAATTGTATATCCATAGGCAAAAATATACACCTCAATTTAAACCTCACACTGAGTACAAAAGTTTAACTCAAAATGGATCGTAGATAATTGTAAAATATAAACCTATGAAACTTTTGAAAGAAAACATAGGATAAAATAAGGTATAGGGCTTGGTGGAGAGTTCTTACCTATGACAAGAAAAGAATGATCTATTAAAGAAAAAAAAATCAATAAATTGGACTGCATCAAAATTGAAAATGGCTCTGTCAAGAAAATAAAAGATAAATGCCAGACGGGGAGAAAATACTTGCAAACCACATATCTGACAGATGATTCATATCTAGAATATGTATTTCAGAAAACCTCTCAAAACTCAGTAGTAAAACAACAAACAATACAATTAGAAAATAGACAAAAACCATGAAGAGACAGTTCACTGAAGACGGAGGAGGGCATACGGATGACAAATAAGCACGTGAAAAGATGTTTAAAGTCACTAGCCATTAGGGAAATGCAAATTAAAACCTTGATGAGCTATCACAACACATCCATTAGAAGAGGTAAAATAAAAAAGAGGAACGATACCAAATGCCGGCAAGGATGTGGAGAAACTGGATCTTTCATACATTGCTGGTGGGAACGTACAATGTTACAGCTACTCTGGAAAAGAATTTGCCGGTTTCTTACAAAACCATACATGTGCTCACCCGACAACCCAGAAACCACACTCCTGGACACTTAACCCCAGAAATGAAAACGTATGTCCACATAAACTGTACAGAAATGCTTATGGTAGCTTTATTGCAATAGCCAAAAAGAGGAAACACCTGGAATGTTCTTCAATAAGTGAATAACTAACTGTGATAAATTCGTACCATGGAGTACTACTCAGAAAGAAAAGCAGTAAACTATGGATGCAGCCAACAACCCAAATGAACTTCAAGGACACTATGCTGAATGGGAAAAGCCAATCTCAAAAGTCGGGTGCTATATGATTTCATTATATAATGCTCTCAAAGTAACAAAACTATAGAGTTAGAAATCAGATTAGTGTTTGCCATGTTTTATGAATAAGAGGTAGCAGGAGAGAAGTCTTTGTGGTGGTGAAATAGTTCTATGTCTTGATTATGGTGGTGGTGACACAAATCTACACGTGCTAAAATGACACAGAACTATACACACACTATGCCAATGTCAATTTCCTGGTTTTGATATCGTGAGATAGCTATGCGAGATATAACCATTGGGGGAAACTGGGTGAAGGCTATACCAGACCTCTTCACAATATTAATATTTTTCAACTTCCTGTGAGTCTATAATTATTTTGAAATTAAAAATTTAAAATATTTACATACAAGAGAAAAACAGTCTGTGACCCATCATAAATGTTTCTAAGTTTGTTGTTTATGCCTTTAGGGCCTTGGCTTTAAAAAATTGATTAAAATTTTATTTTCTAAATCCAAATTTATAACATTTTCTTATTACGGATTACAGATACAGAGGTTATATTGCTGCTCTCTAGTGTGTTAAAATTTGTTGTGTAACGTATTACAAATTGCATGATATTTTTTACTATAGGTTTTTCAAAGCTGTTATTTCTGTTTAATGATATAATGAATGTACATAGTTTAAGAAGTTAGTAGTATCCCACCTCTCTCCATGTCCTTAGTTCCATTCCCCCAAGGCAACTACCCTCAAATCCTCTGACTCCTTTCCCCTACATTTACCATGTCTCTAAATAATACGTTTACATGGATATTATATCATTTATCAGTTATAGACATTGGTTCATGTTTTGTTGTGGTAGATGTGTACTGAGCTCTCCTACAACCCTCCCATTGTTTGTCCTGGAGTTAACAATTGCCCTGTTTTTCATTTGCCCGCTTTTCTCCCTACCAATGTCTACAGGTTTCTCACACGCTCTCTCTCCTGGTTGCTCTTTAGGACAACTGGATACAGTTTCCTGGGACTTCTCCTTATTGCTCTTCTGGATTGAATCCCTTGCTTTCTGGATCCTGTGTGTTCCTCTTTCTTGTTTTACATTTGCTACCTAAACAAAAGGTGTGTAGGAGGTATAACATGTGAAGTATTGGGTGTCTCAAAGTGTCTTTAATCTGCTATCCCTCGACTGATCATTTGGCTGGGAATAGACTTTTAGATTGAAAATGATTTTCTTGCAAAATCTTGAAGGTCCTGAGAAGGATGAAAGGAGATCTTGTGTGTGCAAGCTCTTTGCCAATGCAGTCATATAGAAATGTGTGACAGTCTTCTTTACTATGTTGGTATCCTTCTTGTGGCCCACACCACATTTCTACTGGGCGTATTTGAATACTTGTTTCATTTTCTCTCGTAAGCTGAGAAACGTGAAGGTATAAGCCCTTGAGAGTCAGAAGGACTCAGCCATCTCTTTGTTGCTGTATGAATTTGTATCCCCACGGTCATATGCAAGAACCATCCCGCTATTTTATTTTTGTAAATCAAATTAAATATGGCTGTGAGCTCCCAGTCACCATGATTGAGTCATTGCCTGGAGCACCCCCTCCTTAGGGTGAGCAAGGACGGTTTACACAGACCAGAAACTTCAGCAAAGCTTGTGTTCTTCAGTCCCATATGGTCACTGTTGGAGCCTCAAGTTCAAGTCCAAATGTTTCATTCCAAGGAAGGGTGGCTCCTCTTCCTTCAGGCCGAGCCAGGCTCTGAGATCTTTTGCAATAGTTCACGACGTCTTTAGAGCTTGGGTTTCAGTCCCTGGCACCCATGGGCCACCCTGTAAAGGGTCTCGCCCCCTCCTAGGGATCTGCGTGGAGGTGGGTGCATGTTGCCGTGTCACTGGTGTGCTGTAGAAGGCTTGTACTGGCTTGTGAGAGCCGACTGTTTGCTCCCCTCTTCCCAGCTTCCTATGCAGTGACATGAAGCTGGTGGCCTGACGTCAGTCATGGTGGAAATATTTACACCACAGAAATCGGTCAACAGTGCAAATCACGACCCATCCCCACTGCCCTAAGGCAGGTCGTTAGCTTCACCAGCATAGCACTACCCCTCCCAACGCCCCTTGGCTCCCTGTCTCAGGGAGACCTGGGTCTCTCAGAGGGTTGAGCCTCTTCCTGTCCATCCCAGACCCCCTGCCCATGCCAGACAAGCCAGCTCTTTGTGCCCAGAGCCTAGTCTTGACAAATTAAAAGCCTCTCTTCGTTCCCCTGGGGCAGACCTCATGGAGAGCTCTGCTGGCTCTCTTGAGAGAAGAAAGGGGAGATTCCTCTCATTTTGTTTTCTGCAGCTTCCTCTTTCAGGTGAGTCTGCAATCTCATAGAACACCACCAATTTGCTCATTTTAAAAATCCTGCCACATTCGAAGTCCTCCCCACAGTGCCTGGCACTGTGCTCTGATCTGAGCAGAGTGAACGGATAGTGGATGGAGGGAAGTTCAACCTTCACCGCTCACGGTCAACTGGGCAATGCTCTTGACACCTCCCCACCCCCGCAGTGCACACTCCCCCTGGGTCCTAGGCACCCCCCTTGCTGCAGCTCTGCCCTGACCTCTTGGCTTCTGTAGCTCTTTATGTAAGCAAGTACTAAATGTTCCATCTGCGAGGCTGGCTCCAAGGAATTTCTCATTTTCAGATATTTATGCTTTAAACCGAAGACCAAATATTGCTGGTTCCTGTCTCCTGTCTCTTCACGGCATCATTAGTAGTTTTCAAGAGCTGCATTCTGTAAGTGAGTCTGCCAGCTTGTCACTGGTGAGTTCTAAGTTACCAGTGACACTTGAAGAAATGCCCAGAATAACTTCAGCCAGCCAGCAATGCATAACCAGGGAGACAGAAGCTCAGACACATGAATTTATGGAGAACAGTGGGGATCTCATCTATAAAACCCCAGTAATAGCTGGTATCCTTCTCCAAGGAGATAAGAAAACTATTGTTGCTTCCAACTACCTTCTCAGCACTCCTGTGATGGAGGAGTGCTTTCATGTTGCATGGGTACCCTGAGATGGAGGACATTATTAAAACTTAAAGAAAATTAAGTAATATATAAATGAGAGTCACTTAAGTGAATATTTACAAAGGGAAGTAGTGAATCATTTATTCATCCATTCATTTATTCAGCAGGCTTCCGTGAGCACCTATGTGCCAGGCTTTTTGCCAAGATGGAGACTGATACAACAGTTAATGAAACAGGACTCCGCTCTCAAAGAGCCCTTATTCTGGTAGAAGAAGCAGTTAAGCAAATTATTTCAGTGTTATATGTGCAAGGCCGCCATGTACGGTTGTTCAGGTGCTTCACTGCACAAACGTGTTCAGCTGAAGGGGCAAGTAGGACCTGAAAGCTAGTCCTCGTTCTGCTTGCTGGGCCTTTGCCCTCGTGAGGAGCTGGGTCTGCCTGAAGAAGGGGTACTTTTTTTCTAGTGGTGAAAAACATATATAGGTAAGCCCTGGTCTGGCCACAGGACCCTAGCCTGACATTTTTATAGCATTATCTTCTGTAAACCATTCCAGATGCTAATCGTAAATAGATGTCCTGATAATCAACAGCAACCACCTGATCTGGGTTCTAGATTTTACTCTGTCTATACTTTACCCTGTCCCTGTGCTTCTTCCCCTCCCTGGACCTCAGTCTCCTCTCTGCAGTATAGGGGTGGACAGGATGGGTGTAAAGACCCTTCTTGCATCAGCAGTCTAGGTGAGTACCGTTCCTTGCAGAGCACCTGCCAGGCGATGGTTCCTGCCTTTACACCTGGGGGCTGGATATAGGCAGAGAGAAATGTCAGTAAAGGCAGGGTATTCTAAAGGGGGACCTCCGCTAACACGAGTCTGGGACTTGAAACAAGACAGAAGGGCTGCCTGAGCTCCAGGGTCCAAAGGGTGGACTAGCTCATGCCCCGATGCTGGAGGCCATCCTGGTGGCAGGGCGACTGGAAGTGTAGGCCAGTTAGAGGGCTTGAGGGGTGGTGACTGGCAGAAGGAGATCAGCAGGTGGCCTGGGGCTGACTCCAGCTTGTGGGTTCCAGAGGCTTTCTGATTTTTTCAGCAGGGCAAAGGTCAGACTAAGAAGTCGGCATCAAAGCAGGGACTGGGTCAGCACGGACACAGGGCCCCTGGCGACATTCAGCCCAGCGTTCCCTGAGTCTGTCTAACAACAATGGGTCTCACAGGGGTCGGGTACCAGCTGTGCCTGCCAGGACCCAAAGAGGCCAAGGACAGAAGGGAGGGATGGGAAATGCCCATGACCGAGGCAGAGAGAGAGTGGTGTTGTGAGCAGAACTTGGGGCAGGGACAGCCAGACACCTGAGCTCAAACCCCAGCCCTAGCACTCTGTAGTTGGGTGACTTTTTGGACAAATTATTATTTTTTAAAAATATTCATTTATTTTGGTCGCACCGGGTCTTAGCTGTGGCATGCAGGATCTTTAGTTGCAGCACGTGGACCCTGTCTAGTTCCCTGACCGGGGGTCAAATCTGGGCCCCCTGCGTTGGGAGCGCAGAGTCTTACCCACCGGACCACCAGAGAAGTCCCTGGACAAATTATTAACCCTCTCTGAAGCTTCGGTTTCCTCATCCATAAGATGGACACGACAGTCTTGGCTTTGCTGGGTGGTTGTGAACACGCGCGGTGTTGGACACGGAGGCCTAGCACAGGGCCTGGCTCAGAGTGGATTTGTCTTAAATGACGGCTTCTATTCATCTGAGCAAAATTATGCCAGAGCACGGCATGCCAGGCATGACTAGCGAACAGCTTTCTGCCTGGCAAAAGGGGACATTCCACCTGTCCCCCAGTTTATGAACACGCCTCCCTCTGCCACACACCTGGATGAAGGGACACAACGTCTAGCTTCTGTGACTCCTTCCTTTACTAGAAAGAATTCTAAGCGAGCCCATCACCAAGTTTGTCTTCTAAAGACCGTGACGAGCTGTATCCAGGGTAGCTGGAGATGGGATTTCTATTTTGGTTGTCAGCAGTATTAACTAGATACTTGGAGCAGGCTGTCAAATCAGAATTGGACAGAGAGGACAGGAGATTCGTACTGAGGCAGGAATCTCATAGCTTTGTGAGGGGCACATTCAGAACACCGCTGTGCACCAGCACGTCCGGGGGTCAACAAAACCGACACTCTGGGACTTTTCCGAAAGAGAGTGACTTTAATGACAAGAGGGGACACGTGGCTGTCACAGTGAACAGAAGCTTGGGAGGAGTGAAGCCCAGTCCCGTACCCTGTACCGCGTAGAAAGCGTCTCTCGTTTGATTCTCCTGCCAACACGGTGGGGGAGACGTTGCCCCCATTCTGTAGACAGAGAAACTGAGGCTCAGAGAGGATGATAACAGACAAGTCAGGGCAGTACAGTGAGGAAGGGGTGACACCAGGACCCGAACCCAGGAACCTGCTGCTCATGGTGGGATCGTTTCTACAGAGGCAACATTGTGAAGCCCTGGGGTCTGCGTCTTGCAAAGTTTCGGCTGTGGGGGAACAGAGCTAACGATGCAGGTCTGGGTTTGTCCCCTCTTTTTTTGTTTCTCTTTGTTATATTTTCTATTTTTTGGCCCAGTATGGGAACATTAAACCCCCATGTGCTGGCACCTACTGAAGACTCTGCACAGCCTTCCCTGCACCCCCCAGAGGGGCTGAGACAGCTCATTATACTCTCAGAGGCCCCTGTGGTGTCCTTGCGCAGCCCGCACCACGGGTGGAGTGACGTCGTGCTTTGCGGAGTGATGAGTGTAATGCCTTCCTCACTGGACTTTAAGCTCCCTGAAGGCAGACCACGTCTCTCTGATTTACCCCGGCGCTTAGAGTGATGGCTGGCACATAGAGGTTGCTGAGCCAAAGATGACAGCTTCCATTCGGAAGAGTAATGGGATTTGGTCCAGAGGAGATGGGTGGCAGCCACTCCAGAAGGAGAGGCGAGCCTGGGTGGGAGAAAGGTCCAGGCTGAGTGTTCACCCTATCCACACCCTCTCAGTATGGAAAGCACAGGACCTTACACAGAGTGGGTAGCATATAATGATTGCTGGAAGGAAGGAGGGAAGAAAGGAAGGAAGGAAAGTCACAGCAAACTCTGTTCAGGGTTCTCTGTTCCAATTAGTTTCTTTGCATGGCTGGTGTGGGTGTTATTGGCTCAAGCATACATGGTTTGAGGGGCAAGAATGCAGAGAACTTACAAGGGGCCCCCAGGCATTATGTATTATTTTTTTATTTTTAATTAATTAATTTATTTTTGGCCGCGTTGGGTCTTGGTTGCTGTGTGTGGGATTTCTCTAGTTGCAGCGAGCGGGGGCTACTTTTTGTTGTGGTGTGCAGGCTTCTCATGGCAGTGGCTTCTCTTGTTGTGGAGCATAGGCTCTAGGTGCGCGGGCTTCAGTAGTTATGGCACGTGCGCTCAGTAGTTGTGACTTGCGGGCTCTAGAGCGCAGGGTCAGTAGTTGTGGCTCACAGGCTTAGTTGCTCTGCGGCATGTGGGATCTTCCCAGACCAGGGCTTGAATCTGTGTCCCCTGCATTGTCAGGCAGATTCTTAACCCCTGCGCCACCAGGGAAACCCCCATGTATTATTTATAAATATTCCGTTATTCTAATTAGGAGAACTCCTGGGCTCTGGGCCTGGGTCACTTGGGATCCCAGGGGTCAAAGATTGGACGCTGGCTTAGGGGTGGGGTGGGAGGAATTGGGAGACTGGGATTGGCATATACATGATTGATACTATGTATAGAATAGACAACTGATGGGAACATACTGTATCACACAGAGAATTCTACCTAATGCACTGTGGTAACCTAAAAGTGAGGGAAGTCCAAAAGGGAGGGGATATCTGTACCTGTATGGCTGATTCATTCTGTTGTGCAGTGGAGGCTAACACGACATTGTAAAGCAACCATACTCCAATAAAAAATAATTTAGAAAAAAGATTGGACACCGGCTTAGACTGATGGGAATGGTGATTTCATATGTAACCTCACCCTGTGGGGATCCGAGCTACTGGAGACTCCCTTGCCTCCAGTCTGAATTGGGCCAGTGCCTGGGGCATGGCTTGGCTGAATCTGCAGAAGGGGATCTGGGGTGATTACACTGACATGAGGCTTCTTGAATATATCCTGTTAGGGCAGGATGCCTTAAAGTGTGAGCAGCCAGGGAATCAGACTCTTACTGATGGTAAGGAGAATGATGAAGTGGATCAGTGCTATCACATGTGTGACCTAGAGTAAATGGTAGGTTTTTATCCAATTCCTTTCCTGTCACAGGACCTTTGCACATGCTATTCCCATCTCTGGCCCCCCCCCCTTTCCTTTTTTCTGATGATTGGCTCCTTTTCTGTCCAATTGGCCTCAGCTTATTTGTCTTTCCTTAGAGGGGCTTTCTGTGACCGCTCTATTATAAATAGAAGTCCCCATATCCCTTATTCTCTTTCTCAGACCCTTATTTGTTGCTTTCATTATATGTATTAGAATTTGTAATCATTTAACTTATTTGTCTGTTTACTTGTATTTTCAAAAATTTATTTTCCCCAGTAGATCGTAAGCTCCATGAGGACAAGACTCATGCTTGTCTTGTCACCATTGCCTTTCCTCCTCCACCCACCCCAGTGCCTGGCAAAAAGTAGATAGCCATCAGTACTGGTACGATGTTTGGTTGATTGAATGAGAGATTATGTAACTGATCAAGATTGCCCTTGAACTTTGGCTTCCAGGAAATTCAGAGCTAAATCTGTAATGCAGCTTTAGTAACTGTCTAGGTCCTTAAGATGAGCATTTCTGTGTGCTTATTTTTTTGTATCTGACTTCACCACCCTCAGTGGATCTTTTTTGTATTGACCCATGTAACTGACGCTTAGCATTTATGGTAAGAATCACACTTTCCCTCATGATTGAAAGCAAACATGATGTACATTGCAGGCTAGGTAACATTATCTTTGTATAATTTCCAGAAAACAGAACAGTATAAACAAGAGCAATAGCGCTATGGCAAATGATGTTTTCTCTTCATCGGAACTGTCCTTCAGCAAGAACTCTCAGGTTAGGCCCTGATACCCTAGAGGCTCGGGGCTGGCAGGGGAGCCCTGTGACAAGTGAGGGTTCTGCCACGAGCGGACAAGGGCTATGGCTATTCTGCATAGGACTTTTGTGGATATTAAGAAAAGGTGCCCTTTTGGGTGGATGCAACACTGTGCAAAGGCAAAAAGGTTGGCAAATGGAGAGTTGGCTGTATTTCATACCCCCACCCCCACCCCAACCCCTTGGTTCAATGTCTTTGTGCAGTAAACAACCTGAACCACCGTACATGGTGGCCCTGAATGGAAAGGTCTTGAAGGCTGTTCCTCTTGCCTTGGTAGTTGGGACTGCTTCCTTTAGGGCCTGCCCAGCAGACAGGACTTCCTATAGTCTGTCATTGCTTCTCTCAATCATATTAGAGCCTGCTCAGCCCTTTGGAAAACATGGCTGGGAGGGGACAAAGGGCATAGGCAGAAAGCAACTGTTTTTCAAATGTCTGGTATGCGCCAGCCACTGGGCCAGGTGCTGGGTATATAAAGGTGAGTACAAACTGGTTCCTTCCTCACAGTCTGATGAAAGGAACAGACAAGCAAATAAAACAGGAACAAATTCTCACAATGAAATGAGTGCAAAGATGTGGGAGCAGAGGGGAGCACATGACACTCCCACAGGAGTCATGCACAGCTTCTCACAGAACATACTCTATGACTTGGGCCTTGGAGGAGTTTCCAGGCCAGCGAAGCAAGGGAGAGGCATTCCAGGTAGGGGAAGAGCCAGTGCAAAGGCACAGTGCCCTGAGTCTGCATGACGGGGCTGAGGAACAGAGGCTGCTAAGGACGCACTAAATGTCCTTCTCCCACCCACCCAACTCACCCATCTCAATGTCGCCTTTTCTGTGATACCTTCCTTTGCTTCCCTGAGGCTCTTCCCTTACGTTTCTGACGTGCACACGCTCGTCTCTTGTAGCAAGCACCTGGCATCTCGTACTGCAGTCATGTACACCCCTGCTCTCTCACTAGAGCCTGAGCTCCCTGGGCGCTGGGGCAACTCCTGCTTCTCCTATGTGTCCTCTCCTCTCACACAATGCCAGGCACAGGTCAAGGGTTGGAGAAAGGTTTTGTTAAGTGAATGAATGAACCGTGTGCCTGAAGCAGAGACAGTGCGGTGAAGCGGGTTTGAAAATGAGGCTAAAGAGAAATGCCAGGTCTTGTAGTGCCATGCAAGGGGGTCTGGAAGACAGGCATCAGCAGCCATCACCCATTTTGGCTGGAGGACGACCTCAGGGTCAGAGTCACACCTGTTCTGCAGTGGGTATTCAATCTGGCAGGCAGATTTTGGCAGCAGGACACACAGGGGGCATCTGACCCTCTGGATCTACATAGGTGCCTGAGTGCACAGGGGAGGGTCCCAGGGAAGCGCCCCCTGGAGGTGGGAGAAGCCCAGGGCTGCCTCACTAGGGTGTCTTTGAGTCTAGATAACAAACAATACTGCCTTGTATTATCTCGGTTGATAAAACGTCCATAAGTAAGAGAGTTTTCAGGTTAATACAGCTCAAACATATAATCATATCCTCAAACATATTATTGAGGTTCCTCCCATCTCTCTGCCTCAGCCTCCTCCAATCATTGTTAACCCTTATGATTCCAAGATGGCGGCAGCAGCTCCAGGAATCACCCAGGCCCATCAGTGCTCATTGGTAGAGAAGAGCCACGCCTTCTGGGAGTCTCCTTCCCAGGAGCAAAGACTCCTTTCCCAGAACTCCCTGAGCAGACCTCCCCTCACATCTCATTGGCCAGAATTGGCTCACATGCTCACTCCTACACCAATCACTAGCAAGAGACTGGGAGCTCTGTGATTGGCTTAGACTCACCACTCCAGTTTACCGGCCCTGCAGCGGGTGGTGCGGTGGAGCAGTGGATACCCAGTCACAGAGGACTGTGACCCAACTTCCAGACCTTAAGGTGGGGTGTGTGTGTGTGTGTGTGTGTGTGTGTGTGTGCAAGGTTAAGCAGCGACCCCTCCAGGGGGTTTAGGGAAGGGCATCTTCCAGGAGAACCTTAACTGCATTAGAGGAGCGGGTAGCGTCCTAGGATGGTTCCAGAGGGAAGAAAGGCTTCCCCTGCTGGGCTCCAGTGCTACATTAGCTGCTGGCACAGTGAGGTCCTGGCCGTGCTGGAGGCTTGATGACTTAGCAGTCTGGGCATCGAGGGGGCAGGTGTGGCTGAGGCCTGGTCTGTAGGAGGGAGGCTGTGAGGGCGCGGGAAACTGCACGGCCTGTTTCACTCATCCCACACACCACACACGCGCATACCCATACACGCACACAGCCTTGACGTTTACAATCGTAAACTCCTCCTCTTTGCCCGAGCAACGAAGGAAAGGCCTGGTTCTTATTCAAAGAAATACAGAGGAGTTAAATGTATCTTACTACCCTTTTTACATC
Organism: Phocoena phocoena; assembly: GCF_963924675.1. Taxonomy (NCBI): domain Eukaryota; kingdom Metazoa; phylum Chordata; class Mammalia; order Artiodactyla; family Phocoenidae; genus Phocoena; species Phocoena phocoena. The sequence goes on along the minus strand of NC_089220.1, from coordinate 144,583,046 downwards.
TTCAACTGGACGTCTCAAAATCCCCCAGTGCCCAGCCGCTGGAATAGCTGGGGACTGACTGGGCCCCTGTTTCTCCATGCTGATCTTTCCAGCAGGGTGGCAGGGCTTTTTACATGACGGCTAGCTTCCAAGAGGACAAAAGAGTAGAAGGTACAAGCTTTTTAAAGTCTGGGTGCAGAAGTTCTGGAATATCCCTCCCCCGCCCCGCTCCCGGTCAAAGCAAGGCATAAGGCCAGCCCAGAATCAAAGGAGAGGAGAAATAGACTTCATCTCTTGATGGGAGGAATGGCGTGTGCACACAAGGATGAGATAGATTGTTGGTGACCGTCTTGGAAAACAAAAGCTCTTTATACAGAATTGGTGAGCCGGAGAGCAGGGGCTCAAGCCTATGCCTGTATAATGCCAAGTCCACCTCTCCACATCCCTGATCAGATCATGGACTTTTCCAGCTGGGAATGACTCTTGAGATCATGCAGTGGCCCACAGCCCTCAATGTCTTAACCTGGGGTTCCTCAGAAGCACACCCTGAGGCCCAATTTGAGTATCAGTGGCTTATTTGGGAAGAAGCCCTGATAGGTAAGTGGAGGAGTAAGACGGGGAAAGGATGGGAACCATTAAATAAACAGATGACATTGTGGCATCTAGAGCTCAATCTTTCCGGGGGACTTCTGGGAGGTGGTGTGGAACGCCCCTAAGGGGCAGGAAGCTGGGGTATTCATCCTCCCATTGCCTACTCTGGTGCCTAGATCTCATCCCAGACTCATGGAACTGGTGCTTTTGGGCTGGTTCAGGACACCTTCATTCACTCCCAGTTCTAGAGGCTTCTTATTGGCTAGAGAGGCCATACTGGTGCTTACCATGGAGCCACATGTCACAAGCTGGCTGAGCTCTTTAGCAGATGATAAAACTCCAGACTTTTCCAGGATAACAAGTAGTTCCTTCTGCTTGTATCCCTGGGCTGTCCTTGCCTGGCTGTAAGATCTATAATTAGAACTTGTGGTAGACTGGTACTTTGGTGGCTGCCAAAGAACTATGCCTCCCAGTACAGAAAGTCCCCTACATACGAATGAGTTCCATTCCAAAAGCACATTTGTAAGTCCAATTTGTTTGTAAGTCCAACAAAGTTAGCCTAGGTCCCCAACTAACACAATCGGCTCTATAGTACTGTACCGTAATAAGTTTAAAATATTTTTCACACAAGTACTACATAAAAAACAAAGAAACACACACAAAAAATAAACAATTTGACTCTTACAGTACAGTACCTTGAAAAGTACAGTAGCACAGTACAACAGCTGGCATCCAGGGGCTGGCAAGAAGAGTTACTGACTGGAGGAGGGAGAGGAGGTGGGGGATGGTAGAGCTGAAGGATCGTCAGCAACAGGAGACGGAGGGCAAGCTGCAACGTCACTCACGCCTGACATGGATGGCACATGTTCTGGTTCCTCGCTGGATTCAGTTCTATCTACCCTCTTGAAAACAAACGATCCAGTGATGTCTGGATAGCAGCTCTTTTTTTCTCATCATAGATGACGCGGTAGCACTGGATTGCATTCTGAATGGCTGCTGCAACCTTTGTATACCATTCTGCGTTCAAGTCCTGTGCCTCAAAAATTAACGGTGCCTCCTCAAATTCAGAAAATCCCCTTGCCATTTCCTGTGTCACGAATCTCTTCGGTTCTTCAGTTACTTCTTCCTCTTGTCTCTCTTTGTCCTTTCTCTGGGCACATTCGCGTCTTTGAAAGTTTGCAACTTGAAGGTTCATACATAGGAGACTTACTTTACTCATATCCTGGTGTGGTCCCTTCCCACATCGATTCTGAGCTTGGTTATGTGACTTGCTTTAGCCAGTGGGACATCAGCAACCGTGGTGCACACAGAGGCTTGATAAGTAAATGCTTTTCTTCTTGCAGCCCAGCTGCAATGCTGTAAGGAAGTCCAAGCCATCCTGCTGGAGAGAGAGATCATAAGAAGAAACCAACACATGGAGAGAGAAAAAGGCCACCCGGAGTAGCACTGGGCCATTGGACAGGTGAGTGAGGCCTTTTTGTACTTTCCTAGTCAGCCCAGTCACCAATGCAAGGGTAGTACATGAGCAGAAGAACCACCCATCTATGCTGTATCTGAATCCCTGACCCTCAGAATCTCAAGCAAACAAAGATGTTTTTGTTTTACGCCACCAAGTTTTGGCATAAAACTTAGTGGCGTACCGTACCGCATACCATAAGCATCTTTGTGGCTTCTGAAGTTTACTGACTCTGTCCCCGCTTCCTCTGTAAGTCGAGGGGATACTTACCCAAAGACACTCAACACTCAGCTCGAGGAAGTGGGGAATGAGGGCAACCAACACCGCCTGTTTCGGGGCTTGGTAGGGGTGGCAGAGAGGTAAGTGCCTCTCCCCTGGGAGGGCATTCCCCTGCTGAAAGGCCCCGGCAGGCCTTGTAGCAGCATGTCTGATGGTGCTGCCCTGCAGCGCTGCCCACAAATGCCACCGAGTGTCTCAGCAAGCAGTGAGGTGAGTTCCCTGCCTCGTTCTGGAGTGCTGACTTCTCACCCAAGAACGAGAATGGGATGTCCAACTCTGTGAGCCTGGCCCAGGCCAGGCACAGGGAGCCCTGAGTCATAGGCCAGCTCAAGATCCCTCCCCCAACCTGTCTGAGCTGGAAGCCCCACCTCTTCAGGAGGCTCGGCTGGACCCAGGTGCTGCTAACAATCTTGTCTCAGAGCCAGCTCAGAAAAGGCACAGACGCCGCTGAAATCCCAGGGCCGCATCACAACAGAAGCAGAAAGCAGTATTAGAGACTAATCATCCTGGGGGATTTCTCAGTGAGTTCCTTTGTTATTGGTGTGCAGAAATCATCACCAAATGGAAATGTCATGTCTGAGGGACGGGTTTTGCATCCAGTGGTGAAGGCATACCCAAAGTACAAGGAAAAAAAACTTACTTCCCATAAAAATGAGCAAAGCCACTAATGAAAATCTCTCCCTATTCAAATTAAAATCATCAACTAAATAAATCCCCCCCAACTGATGAATGTACCCAGTTCAAATTTTATTAATGAAACCTAATTTGTTTTCCCAATTTTATGGATTAAATTCCCCAGTTATGTTATTTATTCCCACCACCTTTTCTTCTTGAATCACAAAATAAATGTCAATTTCAAAAGTTAGATGGTGAATATTCATCTCTCTCCCTAGAATCTTGTGGGTGGGAAGCTTTCTTCCTGATTTAGAAGGGGAAAAAAAACCACAATTTAAATATGAAGTATACATAAAGGAAAAAGAAATGGGAAAATTATTATAAAATAGTCTTTTTTTCTTTTATTCCCTTTTTATCCCCATTCCCCACTCTCATTACCTTCTTCCCCACAGGAGACCATTCTAGTGTATTTAATGTGTATTGCTTTATATGTATGTATCTTGTAAATGTGCACTGTCGTTGGGTACATATTTTTTTTTGTTTTTTGTTGTTTTTTTTTGCGGTACGCGGGCCTCTCACTGTTGTGGCCTCTCCCGCCGCGGAGCACGGGCTCCGGACGCGCAGGCTCAGCGACCATGGCTCACAGGCCCAGCCGCTCCGCGGCATGTGGGGTCTTCCCGGACCGGGGCACGAACCCGCGTCCCCTGCATCGGCAGGCGGACTCCCAACCACTGCGCCACCAGGGAAGCCCTACATGTGTATTTTTAATTGCCGTTACTGGTGTTTGTTTCTTTCTTATTTTCATTCGCTCTGTGTTTCTAAGATCTATCTATGTAGTTATATGAACAACTGACCTTTCGATTTTAACTGCTGTAGAACATTCCATGATGTGCATCCTCCACATTCCACCTTTTCATTCTGCCAGGGATGGACACCTTGTTGGCCTCCAACCCCTGGCCACTTTAAACAACACTATACTGAGCATCCTCGTTCATGTCCCTTTACAGACTTTATAAAACAAATGTTCACGCATCTTATTCACAAATCGCCGTGTGTGTCCGCATGCCTTTAAATGAGGTGCAAAAAGAATCCAGTAAACATACAGATTTATAAAGCTGAATTTAGATTTCCTAAATTCTTTCTTTATTTTCATAATGAAAATGTTCAAAAAGCTGTTAACATTATGACTTTGAAAACACAAAGAATCACTTGTTCTTAAATTTATTTTTTTATTTTTTTGGCCACATCGACGGCTTACAGGATCTTAGTTCCCCGACCAGGGACTGAACCCGGGCCTCCTGCAGTGGAAGCGTGGAGTCCTAACCATTGGACCGCCTGGGAAGTCCCACAAAGAATCTCTTTAGAAACAAATTATTTCCTAATCAGTAATAGCCTGTGAAGAAAAACAAAGCACGTTAAAAAAATCAAATCTGTTGTATTCATTTAAAGCAAACAGGGAGACGCAAGAGGGAAGACATATGGGAACATATGTATATGTATAACTGATTCACTTTGTTATAAAGCAGAAACTAACGCACCATTGTAAAGCAATTATACCCCAATAAAGATGTTAAAAAAAAAAAAAAGCAAACACACACAGTAAAATCTCCCAGGGTTTGTACATTGAGTCCATTTCTTTCCGGTTGAGCAGTATAACAATTTTTTGGAAGCGCTGCTAAATCCCAAGCAAATGGATGAGACAGGTGCATGTGGCCTCCGTTTCTGCACAGCCTGCTTCTGCGACAACAGCATTCTTGTTCTCTTTTCAATTTTAACTCCTACTTGAAAGGGAAAAAGTCAGACACATCTCTAGATGCAGCAGGGGTCTCAACCTGCCCTCTGTCCCTCTGGGAAGTTACAACTCTTACACTGTGAATATCTCTTACATGTCAAAATGTCCAACCGATTCAAAAGATGGATTTTTCAACATACTCTTCCATCTTGTCCAGGCCTGACATTTTTGGTCCATATTCCCCTTCGGATCTGGTAGCTCCCTACTTAGTGGCAGTTCACAGCCCAAGCTGGAGACCTGCCTGCTTGTGAGTTGGTGGCCGTTTCCTGGTCATCTCCATGGGTGGACAGTTTTTTCCCTTAAGTTTAGCGGGTCTCTGTTTGTTCTGGGACCCAGCTCCAGCTCTCTTAAAGGAGACCAGTGGGGCAAGGGACTTGCATATCTTGAATCCTTCTCTCTGAATGAATCCTTCTCCAGCTCCCCTTTGGACATGGAGACTTTGTGACTCCTGCAGTTACAGACTTCGGCAAAAATAGCTTTTCGGAGGTTCCTGAGCCCTCCATAACTGCTGGGAGAGTGAATAATCTAAGCTGTGGTTTGGTCACCCATCTTGCCTCTCAGTGCACGTGAAGACCCTCGAATCCTCTTTTAAACAGATGTGCAAGGATAGTCAGGAAACTTTAAGGATGGTTAATAAAGAAGGAAGCTTTCCCACCCAGATACTAAAGTGCATGAAGCCGTGACAGCGGAAACAGTTTAGACCTGGCACACAGAATGGTACATGAGTAGAATGGAAGAGAAAGTCTCGACATAGAGCAAGAACCTGGAGGAACTTAGCATATGAAGACGACAGCATCTCAGACCAGTGATGAAAGATTGGGTGATCCAAGACACAGTGTTAGGAGTCCTGGTTAATCATTTCTTGGGGAAAAAAAGTTAGATCCCTACCTCACACCAGAAGATGAAACATCTAAATGTTTAAAAAAAAAAGAAAGAGGGGGCTTCCCTGATGGCGCAGTGGATAAGAATCCACCTGCCAACACAGGGGACACGGGTTTGAGCCCTGGTCCGGGAAGATCCCACATGCCACAGAGCAGCAAATCCCGTGCGCCACAACTACTGAAGCCTGCGTGCCTAGAGCCCATGCTCTGCAACAAGAGAAGCCACTGCAATGAGAAGCCCGTGCACCGCAACAAAGAGTAGCCCCTGCTCACCGCAACTAGAGAAAGCCCGCGCGCAGCAACGAAGACCCAATGCGGCCAAAAATAAATAATAAAATAAAAAAAAAAAAATTTTTTTTTTTAAAAAGAAAGAGGGTTGGAGAAAGAAGTCATCAGTAGATTAGAGAATACTGGCCACTATTTATACAACCCCAGAATAAGGAAAGTTCTATAAGCACAGCAACAAAGGCAAACACCATACAGGAAATATTGATAGATTTCACCAAAAGCAAAAAGGAGACACTTTTCTGTCTATAAACCCATCAAAAACAAAGCTTAAAGGCAAAATAGAACTGGGGGAAATATTTATAGCATATATGCCAAGTTAATATCAGTATAGTAAGAATTGTCACAGACCAATAGGAATAAAGATGAGACGGATGATGAGCCCCAGAGAAGACACCATTGCTTGAGGAGGGTTGCCAGGGCCTGGTAATATGTTGATCACATCAGACCCCTTCTTTGCCTAAAGGGACAGCAATTTGTGCTTTTTAGATTTTTACCTACGGCGGATAAGGGTTTGCCTGCCCTGTCTACAGTATGTCTGCCAGCACGCCCGTCTGTGGACTGGCAGAACTGGCATGATATTCTGAATGACATGGGCTCAGCGTGAGTGACTCATTTTTTGGAAGAAAGGAGGGCTGACAGTGGCACGCACAATGGGTTCCACTGGTCTTCCTCCACACCCCATCAGCCGGAAGGAGCCAGCCTAATGTAACGGTGGAGCGCTCTGTCCAAGTCTTAGCCAAAGCGCTGGCTCTGGGACAACACCCTGCAGCGCTGGCAGGGCGAGCTCCAGGATGTGCCATGAACCGATGAGCTGTTTGCGGAGCTGTGTCGCCAGTAGCTAGAATACACAGGTCTGGGAGGAAAGGAGAGGCTGCCGTTTTCTTTCTTTGTGGCTTCCATGGCTGTTGACACTGTCATTGCCATTATCTTTATAATGACTGTCATTCCTTGTTTTCACAAGTGCCAGAGCCAGCACTGCAGCCTGTGCTTCCCCTTCCTCCTATGTAGTGCTGGGATGCTGCAGCTTGGCAGGGCGTCTCACCACCACACTTAGCACCAGAATTCAGATCCTTGTTGCCCCCCGCCCAGTGAGAGATCCAGCTCCAGAATCCCAGCCTGGGGGTCTGCTTCCTAGGGCTACTTCTGGTGCCGAACATCCTAGTTTGGGTTCCCCACCAAGTAGACTCTTGAGACTAGACTGTGAGAGTGAGAAGTGAATCTGGGAGTGATTCCAGGAAACACCAGCAGGGGAGCGAGAAGGTGAGACAGGGAAGGGAAGGGAGTCCATACGGTGTGTGTTAATGACCACAGGTCACCACTGCGGGCAGTGGGAGATGATGTGGAACATGCCTTGGAATTGCTCCAGTCTCACTGGAGGGGGCCTCATGGCTGGGGTAGTTATCTACCCGCTCCTATTCATCACTAGTCAAGACTGCCCCTAAGGTGCCCACTCCTCAGCGCCTCTGACCTTCTTGGAGAGTGAGCTGAACGTGTCTCCCCAGCCTTTGGGCGGGGAGTCTCTGGGGCTGGAGGTTAGAAGCCGCCCAAGTACATGGGACAGTGATTGTTAAGGTGATAGGACATGTCTGACTTGGGGTGTGTGTAATTGACCCTAATGACCACGAGGTACTGGGGCTGCTGCTCTACTGTGGGGACAGTGGGGAGCAGGTCTGGAGCCCAGAGAATTCACTGGAGTTTCGTAGTGTTTCCAAGCCTGGTGATAATGGTGAGTGGGGAGTTTCAGCGACCAGCATCCCACCAGGGCAAGGCAGTTAAGGGCTCAGACCCTTCAGTGACGAGCTGGGTCTCCCCAACAGGTGGGCAGCATAGACCAGCGTGCTGGCTGAGGGTGAGGGAAATCTAGATTGACCGGTAGAGGAGGAAGATTATGGCTTCAGGACCAGCTGCATTATATCTTGGGAGACACCATGGTTGGCCACCACCTTGAAGGGGTCTCTGTGAGGAAGTGACTTTGCTGGAGGATTTGTGCGGATCTGAGTAGTACGGGGGGCAGCCTGGATGCTATGCCCATCGTGTATCACTTCAGATCTTCTCAGCCTCAGCCTCGTCTCCTACTCCATCCCCGCTGTGGCAGGCAGTTCCACACTGGCTTGACCAGTTTCATGAAGGTAATGCTTCTTGCTTCCTGCCTCAGGCCCAGGAAACCCAAGGATCCTGCTCGGGACTCATACATGTGTAACCTGGGTGATCAAGGCAAGTTGTCTCTCACGATCAGTGGGGGACAGAGCCAATGGATACAGGCTTCTTTGATCTCCAGGGAAGATCGTTCTGGATACATTTCATCAGCTCCTCAGAAGGCCCCATGGGACTGAGCACTGTTGCCCACATAGGTGGCCAGCTTGATAACACATCCTTGGATCAGCTCTCCCCTCTCCCCCATTTTACTTCCACTGTCCTTCACTTCTGTTTCTTGGGATTAGTTCCCAAATAGACGATCTTCATGGAAGCTTTGTGGGGAATCCAGGCTAAGATACTTAAGGTCCCGTGCACTTATGGAATTAAGCTTCCATTACAAGTCATTTCTGTGTTCCTTCCTTTTATTCATATGAATCTGATTGATGAATGGTTACAACATCAAAACTCAGTATCTTCCCAAACTCCTCCCCAGACCTCAGGCAAGCTGTCCACTTTGCGGCTCCATCATTGTTTACCCTGACATTCCTCTGCACGTGGGTGTTCTCAATATCATTACATAGAGCGGTGATCCTCCAGCCAGGGAAAATAGTGCTAGTTTATTGTTGGCAGTTAATTCTCTGTGGGACTTGGACATTTCTGCCTGTCTTACAAGCCGAGGCTTCTCTGTTTGCTCCAGGCTGTTGTTTTTCAATGATATCTACACAGTGAATGGCCTTGGAAGATAAAGACTGTGTTTGCCTCTGGAGCAAAGGGCAGGCGTGTGTACTGCCAATTAAAAAAGATTCGGGTTCCCTAAGTTCAGGGTTCCTGTCCTCAAATGCAGGTGTCACGTGGCGTTCTTTCTGTCACCTAGACCTCTTTATGTCATCCTGTGGAAGCAAAAAATCCAACCAAGCAAAAACCCCCACTGTCTCTCTGGCTACTGCTATTACTATGAGTCCCCAAGTCCTTTGCTCTGACCCAGGAGACCTGTGTCTCGTGCCAGCATCCATGGAACCGTGACAGGCTAACTGGGTAGATTGCAAGTAGGATAAAATCTTAGACAGCTCTTCACGGCTCTTGACATGTGCTGTTTTAGTCTTTACCGAGACCCTAAATCCACCTAGTTAAACTCCCACTGTGTTCTTCCCTCAGCCTTCTGTTGTTGCAAGAATTCCTGTAGTGGTCACTCAGCCGCTGTTTACTGAGGCCCTTCTGTGCGCCTGGCACTCTTCTAAGGCCAGGACTAACTGAAACAGACAAAATCCTCACCCCCTTGTGACTTACATTCTAGTGAAGCCCTCATCTGTGCTATTGGCTTTCTCTCTTTGTTTTGTCCGTCTCTCTCTAGATAACGTGAACCTAAATTCACCAACGATACTCCAGTGAAACGGGTTTCTTCTCCGAATTTACTCTCACATCAGTATGCCAGCTCCTCCCATTCCGAGAGCGAGATCCTAGATTCTGTTCCTTACTGAGCCACCAGCTCTGTGACCTCGGACATGTCCCTTTCGCTTTCACAAGTCCTCAGGTCCTAACGGGGGCAATGAGGTGTATCCAGGCCCTGTGTGTGCAATCACACACATGGGGACCCTTCAGTCGTTCTCCCCATCCCAACCCTAGTCCAGTCCTCAGTAAGGACTGGTTAGAGAGACGGAACCCAAGCGCTTCTAATTTTCAGGGTTTCTCTCACCTCTGACTCAGACCTCACGTTGTGTCTGCCCTCCTTTTCCACCCTGATTGCCACAGTCTGCTCAGCTTACTCCTCCCATAATAGGGTGCAGAAACGAACAACTCCACACACAGAACATGGCTTCCTGCACTGAGCAGCTCCAGACACTTCCTCACCAAGTAGATTAGAATAACACGAACTTTTGCTACCATAGCAACTGCTGTTGGTTGCGTAATAGCCGACTTTTCAAAGCTACTTAAAAATGCGCAAACTATTTTCATAAAGTGGATTTACATCACCACGAGTAGTGGCTTTCCTTTCCCCTGGAGAGTCTTCTTTAAGAAATTGAAAATTTTCCCCCTCAGATGAATTTCATAATTTAGTTTTAAAAAAACCATTTTAAACCAAAGTTTTGCCAATAGTTTCTTCATGCCCTTGTAAAGACAAATACTAATTAAAAATAAAAGGCTTACTCCTCCCTGTTGAAGCAAGAGGAGACTTCTCCCCTTCCCTTTTCTTAGAGCATTTACTTTCGAAACTTGTAATTGTTCCTCTGTCTCTTTGAAATGTATACAAATCGTTTTAAAAAGCTAAATAAGCCTCTTGCCAGGTTTGTGAGCAGGAATGTCTTTCTCAAGGACCTGAGAACCATCTCTTTGAAATGCCAGGCTTGAGGAAGATGGTGCCCTTATCTCCCTGTTTCTCTGGGAGGACAGAAGCCTCCAAGCTGCAAAACTACCTCCTGTCATAAAGGTAGGAGAAGTTAATTTTTCTTTGGATAAATCCAGTTAGCTAACACAGGGGGTTACCCCAACTACCAAGTGAATTCATCTTAAGTTAAGATGAATTATGTGTGACCAATGATGCTGTCAAGTCTTTTTTACTTGAGGGCTAGTTATTGTTTATCTTCAGACCATGTATGTAATTGGTTGTATCTGCTCGGCTGTATAAAAGGACGAGATTCCTTTCTGTCTTTGCTATCTCCTAGCGGATTGCCTGAGAGGCGCATCGCATTCTGGTTTAATGCTTATTCAATAATAAAATTGTTTTCTTTCTTTTTTTTTTTTTAAATAAATTTATTTATTTTATTTTTGGCTGCATTGGGTCTTCGTTGCTGTGCGCGGGCTTTCTCTAGTTGCAGCGAGCTGGGGCTACTCTTTGTTGCGGTGCGTGGACTTCTCATCGCAGTGGCTTCTCTTGTTGTGGAGCACGGGCTCTAGGCGCGCAGGCTTCAGTAGTTGTGGCACATGGGCTCAGTAGTTGTGGCTCACGGGCTCTAGAGCGCAGGCTCAGTAGTTGTGGAGCATGGGCTTAGTTGCTCCGTGGCATGTGGGATCTTCCCGGACCAGGGCTCGAACCCGTGTCCCCTGCATTGGCAGGCGGATTCTTAACCACTGTGCCACCAGGGAAGCCCCTGTTTTCTTTCTTTTCTACCTTGATGGAGAGGTTTTCTGGGTTGGGAGGAGAATTTGTTTTTAATTCTATTTCCCCAACGCCCACCAGAACCAAACATTTAAAACAGCACTCATGGAGTATATCATCAGGAGGTTTTGTTAAAAGCTCTGGAGGAAGTTGCCGGGGAATTATAGGAGGAGAAGGAAACTGTATCCAGCTTTCCCTTCATTTACTCTGCCCCAAGGAAGGTGAGGCTTCCATTCAGAATCAGCCCTGGAAGCGGTCCTCCGATAACAGCCTTGGGAGATTCTGGAGTTCCGGACCAGATAATAGTGGAGGGTCTTTTCCTTTGCTTTTTTAGGAAAACAAAGAATCAACACCTAGACCTGAGATGCTAATTCTGCAACCCATCTCACAAGTTAGGGAACACACAGGTACCAGTCACAACTCCAGGGGGCGCCATTCCCACCGTCGCCTGTGTGGATGACACCCCTGGGGTCTTGGGGTGCCAGCCTGCACCTCTCTATATTGTGGCCATGTCCCTTAAAGAGTTTATTTCAGAAACCCTGGGTTCAGTTCATCTATAACCGCCTACTGCCACTGCCTGAGAAGGATCCAGGGAGAAGTCCAGACAGAAAACTCCAACATCCCAAGAATTGATTCTGCTTCTTTTGTCTCCAGCTGACATTTTTCTTTTCTTCTTTCCTTCCTTTCTTTTCCTAACCTCTCTCTAGTAGAATACAAGATCTTAAAGAGCAGCAGCTTCCTCTTCCTGTTTACTCCTGAGCCCCCAGCATGCAGCAGCACTTGGCATGCAATAGACCCTCAACAGGCGAGACCAGCACACTTGTTTTCTTGTTTCCTTGGTTGCCATTTAGCACTATCTTCTCAAAGTTTTGAAAGAGACTTCTGTATTTCTGAGCTCAGCTTCCTGGCTGGCCTCCAAGCCCCTCAGATATTTCAGGTGGAGTCTTTTCACATTGAGCTGTTGGTCCATTCTGACTTTTATAAACACTGAATAGAATTACATTAAATCTTTGAAGAAAAAAATCTAATCTAAGGTAATCTCATGTTTCAGATTTCCCACGTTTCCCACTTTTCAGATGTCTCCTGGTGGAAGCATCTTTTCTCAAGCTTTGGGAAACTTGAGGACCTGTGACATTATGGAACCAGGAACTTAAGCCAGTGAGGCTTTTCCCAAGGGACATATTGAGAACTGAGCTGCCCTGAGCTGTTGACATTTAGACAGAAAGCAGAGAAGGGGCGGCAAGGAGAGTCCAGAAGCAGGGATATGCACCTGGGCTGATGTCAGAGCCTGGCCCAGACCCCAAGTTACAGGCCTGCCCAAAGACTGGAGAGAGCGGGGTTGAGAGGTTTTGAACATACAGGATTGCATTCCAAATGCATCCTCAAGCAAGAGAAGTAAGATGCCAGAAACTCATATTAGGAAGCGAAAGAACTTCAAAAAGCTATAACGCTGTGGGGGAATTTTAAACATTCACATTTCCTAAACTAGTCTTTCTTCTGAGAAATGACTTGTCTTTCAAAACCATATGGCAGGAGCACACTCAACGTATAATAAAATCCTTGGTTTTGGTAATTATGATGAAGCTGTTGCAGTGTTAAATGATGCCACCTGATGGATTGTGAACACGCAAGTGCCACAGTCAGCAATAGCTGGGAGTTTATTATTTTTAACCATCTCTGAAGGCCTGAGAAGGAATGAAGCAAGTGCCAGTGGTTGCTCTTGGCCAGCTTACGGCTCAGAGAAGAAAGAGGGAATGAGGAGGAGGGCGAGGAGGAGGAGAAACAGGATAAAGAGAAGAAAATAATATGGAGAGGGGGCAGAAGAGAATCTATTTTTTTCTTTTGATAAAAGTCATTATACTGTCAACAGAAGGTACTTTAAGTAGAGACTTGATCTTTCATGGAGCAGACACAATGTGCGTGAAGAGATGGTCATCTGTTGAGTGCCACCTCCTGGTGTAATCCCCTTTTGGAGCTAAGGGGTCAACACCAAGCTCATGGGGGGGGCAGAAGAGTGGCAGGGGCAGGGAGGGCCATGACAGAGGGGGCTGAGCTTCAGTGGGTGAACATATTTATTTATAAGAAGTGATCCCCCTTTTCCTATCACCCCAGACTGTATACACACATTCAGGAGTCTGTCCTTCAGGGGAAAAAGAAATACAGTGGAGGGGCAGACCCCGTCTTGGTCCCGCTTGCTGCTCCCTTGCAGTGCACTCAAATCTCGCTTTCTTCCCTCACTTCTGGCTTGGTAAATTCTTTCCACATGCGTTGCTGGCGCCATTGCCCAACTCTGTGGCGTTTCGGTGGTCCATACGGGGAGGCCTCTCTCTCCTCTCTCTGCCCTTTCTGATCCGTCTTCCAACACGTAGCGACCGGCCTGCTGACTCAGGGCAATTGAAGGTCCCTGAGTCAATTGAAGGTACTCCTTGGTGGGACCCGAAGGCCTCCGGGATAGGACTCTGACTCCCTAAGGGGTACATTCTGGAAATGGTCTTGTCTCCTCTTCAACGCTGCCCGCGGCCTGAGGTCCCTGGAGACTAGGGATTGTGTGTCCTGGACTAGGCGACTCTTTGGCAGACCTGAAACTTGGTCCCATACCGACCAACCGTCCCTGCCTGATGGGGTGGCAGTGTCCTTTGGCCCTGGCCTTGGGACTCCTCACTTCCACACCTGGCGCAGTAGGCAGCGGCAGCTTGTCCAGGGCGAATCCAGTCACACTGTGAGATCCCCTTTCTCTTTCCACCCTCCCTTGAGGACCATCCATCCTGACCCGCCAACATCTCCAGGTATTGATACTTCAAATGAGTTGCCACAAAACTGACTTCATTCCATCAAGCTGCAAATGGTGACAAGATAAGGATTCCAACCCCTAGCATCAACACAGCTGACTACTCTTGAATAGTGCTCCCAAAATTTCTATTCACACACACTCACATAGCCCCATGGCTAATCAGCAAAGCTAACCGGGACCCCACGTCGCTGCTTCTCAGCAGGAAGTAGCCCAAGATGATGTCATCACCTAGCTGTCAATGATTTGACTTTGCTGATCTGTCAGGGGAGAAATGTGGAGCTTAACAATAGAACAGCCATCTTAGGCTGGGGAGGTCCTTTCAAGATAAGACAATCCCACCCTCCCCCAATGGAAAATTACCAGCAGTTACAAACAGTCAGCATGCCAGGAAGATTGAGCAACGACACACCCAGACCTAACTACCGTATGGGTGGAACATTAACCCAAGGGTGACCAGAAGGGACCATAAAAGAAGCCCAGTGTCTCTCCCCCAGGCACAAACCCCCTTTTGATCTCACCTGCTGCTCCCTTGCAGTGTATTCAATAAATCTCACTTTCTACCATCAAAAAAAAAAAAAAAAAAAAGAAAAAAGAAAAAGAAAAATACCCTGGAGGGCTCTCTCTAAAGAAATTGAGTGGCCCTGAGCCAAGAACATCCCATCTGGTGTGTGTAGGAGTCACCCTTGTAGATCACCAACTGGTTTCCTGCTTGTTACCCTAAGCTAACAAGGCCACCGGAATGCACAGAACTCTCTCTCAGCTTTCTTATTGTTTCATCTTTGCATATGAAAAATAAGGACCAGCATGCATTTGAAGAAATCCTCCAGAATGAAAGAGAGAGACTAAAGAAACAGAAAAAAATGACCCTGGAAAAAAATAGATTAATTTGGGAGAACAAAAGGGAACTTAAAAAAAAAGCACACCTTGAATTAGTATCCATAGAGACTCTGGAAGATATATTCATTAACCAAGAACAGAATCCCATGAAAAAGTAATGGTTAGGGAAAAAGAAAGCACTTAGAAATTAAGAATGACCTCACCAAAAGAAAGTTCAAAAGAAGAGATGGAAGATAAACATGAAGAAATACTTTAGGAGGTTGAATAAAAAGACAAATAGAAGGAAAAGATGAGAGAATCAACTGAGGAGGGTCAATATCTGAATAATTGGAATTCCAGAAACCTAGAACAGAGAAAACAGGGAGACAGAAATAATAAAAAATAATGCAAGATTATTTCCCTGAGCTGAGGGCACACCAAGTATCAAGAACAAGGAAAGAAGACCACTACCTAGCCAAACTGTTGTGACATGTCAGGCCACTAAGAAGAGCTTAAAAAACTCCAGAAATAATGCATGCTATCTCAAGAACAAGAGTTAGATTAGCAGTGGCTTTCTCATCTACAGCACTGGATTCTGGACAAATAGAACAATGCCTTCCAAGTTTTGAGGGAAAATTACTATTATTAAACATCTTAAAATGTATTAATCCATTTAAAAATAATAAACCCATTATATGTTAACATAAATGACATTTTAATTAAAAATAACATTTTTGAAATCTTTTTAATGCCTGGTTTAGTAGAAGACAGCTGGAGTCTCATATCTGCTTCTGCCGTGGGTCTGTGTGATTTCTTGTTTTGGTTGAGGGAAACAATTTTAACCTAGACTTCTATACCCAGCCAAACTGAAATTAGAAGGTAATATGAAGATATTTTCAGACAATCAGGGACCCTGAAATGTTACTTCCTACATCCACTTTTTTGGGGGGGAGCTATTTGAGAATGTGCTTCAGGAAAGCCAAAGAGTAAACCAAAGAATGCAAAGACCTGGGGTTCAGGAGACTTAGGAAATCAACCCAGAAAAGCAGTGAAGAGAAAGTCAGAGGGAGGTTGTGCAGACTGCTCTGTGAGACAGATCCTTGGGGGAAAGGGTGACTTGATAGGATAGGTGATGTTATGGAGCATGTGGAAAAAAATGCAAATATTGATAATAGAAGATGGAGAAGAATATAAACTGATAAACTTCAGGAGAAACAAATAGGTGTGAAAGAGCAAGCAATAATCCTCACTCAGCAGTGAGTGATTGTCCTAGAACCACAAGAATGCAAACGCTGCTTTCTTTTTTTTAACATCTTTATTGGAGTATAATTGCCTTACAATGGTGTGTTAGTTTCTGCTGTATAACAAAGTGAATCAGCCATACGTATACATATATCCCCATATCTCCTCCCTCTTGCGTCTCCCTCCCACCCTCCCTATCCCACCCCTCTAGGTGGTCACAAAGCACCGAGCTGATCTCCCGGTGCTACGCGGCTGCTTCCCACTAGCTATTTTACATTTGGTAGGCAAACACTGCTTATTGAATTTCAGCATTTAGTTACATCCTGTAGACAAAGTAAAGACGACTTAATTTTTGTTTCAGAACAGGATGCTTCTGCTGTTGGTGTTAAAATGAAAAAGGTAAAAGTACAGCTGGCAAAAATAGAAACGCAGAGGGAGGGGGAAAATATCAGTAGCTGAAGGGAAGCAAGGGTTACTGAGCTTCTCATCTTAGAAAGGGGAAGGAACTGATGGAAAAGGAAATCCAGCATCAGTTTGTCACTCACATTTACAAAAGTAACCAAAAGAGGATCCCTAACTAGTGCTGTGGCTATCGAGACATTGGGGAAGGGTGAAGGGAAGGGAGAGGTTTTAGACAGCTACATCCTTATCTAATATAGCAAAAACTCAACCATGCAATCCACTGATAAATCAAGAAATAGTGGTGGAAACCTATTATATCGCGAAATGGAGTTAAATGTCAGATCAGCTAAAAATATAGAGATGGGAAGAGGAAAGGCAGGAGATTGCGGCCTTTATTAACTGTGTTTTAAAATCAATTGAAGGACAAAAGAAAAAGAAATAAATAGGTTTGTGTGGTCCAGGCCGCCAATATACACGATCAAATCGACTTCATTCATTCTTGTCTTGTGCTTGTGATATTGAGGTAGGGGAGGTAGAAATTAGAATCTGGTCTGGTCTCTTTCAACCTACATATTGAATTTGGACCACAATGCGTCAGAAGAGCCTTCGCTGATCATGGTATGCAAATGAAGACCCACCCTTTTCCACATAACATTGTTCTTTCATATTGAATCCTATCTCCGTAGGAGGACTGACAAATCTCTATTATCAACCATAACTTAATCTGCTTTCAGTGGAGGGCTGTGGAGGTACCAGTAGTCAGAGGTGAAATGGGGTAGAAGACAGCGTTCCCTCTTACAGTGGCTTCCGTGGTGACCATGACTCCCAAGGAGAGACTCTGAGAAAAGTCTTGATCTGTCACCTGCCACCATCTCGGTGAATGCATTGGAAGATCGATCCAGATGCTAAAGAAAAGCCAGTCCATCAAATCGAGCACTGGAATCAAAACTGAGATTTAGTTGCAGCTTCTGATATTCAGAAGGGGGAAGAAAGGCACCAAGAAAGCAGGCTTTAAGGGACCCCTTCTAACCAAAAGAGGGCGATTCTAAGTCAGGTGACCGACCACATTAAGAATAACCAACCTGGTGTACCAGATGTAAATGGAGGCCTGAATGCCAAAAAAGTCTCAAATTCTCTGACTGGAAGAAATGTCCCGTTATCATTTTGTAAAGAGCAGGGACTCTCTAAACCAAACGTGTTCATCATGGAGTTCATTCAATAGTGGTTTATTTAGAGCCAACTTAAGATTTGGGGGAAGGGGCTTCCCTGGTGGCGCCGTGGTTGGGAGTCCGCCTTCCGGTGCAGGGGACGCGGGTTCGTGCCCCGTTTCGGAAAGATCCCACGTGCCGCGGAGCGGCTGGGCCCGTGAGCCATGGCCGCTGAGCCTGTGCGTCCAGAGCCTGTGCTCCGCAACGGGAGAGGCCACAATAATGAGAGGCCCGCGTACCACGAAAAAAAAAAAGAAAAAAAGATTTGGGGGAAGAAGGAAGAGAGATTTCTTGGTCTCGATTGCATTTATCCATGAAAGAGTCTGTAGGCTTCTGGGAGTTGATCTCTATAACTCCTAAAGATACAGAATTTTGGCAGTTGTCCGATTAAATTTCCAGATGTGGATTTCTTGGCTAAAAATGCAGTTTGATGATGGTAGTGGGCGTTGACCACATTTTATGGATTCTCGTAACCTTTTGAGCCACGTTGCTACATTCAGAGAATTTCCAGCCTTACAAGTCCCATCTTCTTCCCTAAATAAGAACCTTGAAAACTTATTTCCCCGGTTTGCTTGGTGTCTGACACACACACACATGACCTCATATATATTAATCAGACTCGTCTACTTGAGGCTCTACTTGGAAAGAGAGGAAGGTGAGGAAGAGACTCTGGGTGGAATCCATTTTGCCAATGCGGGTGCTGCCGAGACACCTGACTTTCAGAGGTGGGGTGACTGCAAGGTGGAGTGTCCACAGTGGGACAGTGGAGGTGGCAGCAGTGAGGGAGGCTTCATCCACAAGACAGTTTTGTGGTGTGGTTTTGTTCATTGATCTGGAAATCTTAGGCTCCAGGCTCAGCTTTCCCAACAGGTCAGAGAGCAATGCACCATCCTTTGATGAACTTTGCTATTCAATCAGCTACACACAGTCTCTGTTGCTTGCAGCCAGGAACCCTGATCACTACGGTTGTCTGTGCTGATCAAAAGAACCAGGTAACTGCCAGGTTGCTCTGTCAAATGAGAGTATATCCATCCAACAGAAGTATGGTTAATTTATGTACTTATGAACTTATTTGTTTTGTACAGACACCCATGTATGATTAAGGGTGGGTGGGGAAATTGGTCTCTTACGGACATGAATGAAGTTTGAGCTCCAGTTTTAGAGACAGTGCCCCAAAGTTTAATACGCTGACATTTTATTTGGTTTTCAAACAGAGTGCTAGCTAACTTTGACTCTGACTTATTATGGCAGGAATGGCTGACAATATAATTATTGATTGTGCCCCTCAGTCATCTTATATTGTACAAAAAGTGGATCTTTATTCCTCATTGAACTTCTGGAGGGTGGGTGGGTTTTCCTGCTTCCATGTGATTATGAAGGAACTGAGGTTTGGATATCTTAGAAAATGTTTTCGTCGTATTATTTTCAAGTGCACTTAAATCAAGTTGTCCTTTAAAAATTTCAGAAGAAATTCAGATTCAACATGAGAATGTACCAGAAGTCTATTTACTAAAGGTCAGTTCAGTCCAAGTTTTCTGGAAGGATTATTTTTAAGTGACAGAAATGACAAGAGAGGGCTTCAGATTCGAAGACCATAACTTGGCAGGATTTCTACTGTGGGAACGCCAGCTCAAAGGAGACACTAGAAAACAATTTTTCTGGCAGAAGATCAGAATTTTAAACGAGCTTGTGTGATTTAATACCCACAAACTGGCAAAGTGGGTCTGTGATGGCTTAAACCCAAAGGAAACTCCCAGGACCCCTTAGTCATCCAACAGGAAATAGGCTTCTAGGGCAGTATATTCTTCAGAAGGGAAATATCTCCCCGATCTCTGATGTCATGGAGAATAATGGACAAGAGATTTTCTCAGTGTGCAAAACTGGGGGCACCCATAGTGATAGACCAAGAAATTCACCCCGTGGCTAGACGTTGGAGCCCTTGTAATCCTTGTATAGAGGACGTGGCCTACACTATTGTTTGGAGACTGTGCTTCTTGGTTTCCCCTTTTTCCTTTTCTCAACAGGTGTGTGTGTGTGTGTACCACTATTTCTCCACCATTGTATACTGTGTTTAGGGGTGGTTAAATGTATCATTTAACCATAGGGTGTGTGACCATCAGGAGCCACATCCAGATCTGACTGCGAGAAATGCATAAGCGTTTATATATATGTGATGTATGTAGGATAATTGCATTGTGCTAGGTGGGCATTTAAAGACAATATGCAGAGGAAGAAATGTGTGTATATGTGCACGTATGTGCGTGTACACCTGTTGGGCGTTCAAGGGGTGTAGGTAGGAGACTGCTTGAGTTTCTGACTACTCAGCACAGTTTTCCACATCCTTTCTCTGACAAAAGTAGTTCACTTTTTCTTTGGAAAACTACCTCTGCCTCAAACTCTGTTGTTTTTATGGGATTGTTTTTTCGTTGTTTTTTTGGCTGCGCCTCACGGCTTGCGGGATGTTAGCTCCCCGACCAGGGATTGAACCCAGGCCACGGCAGTGAAAGCATGGGGTCCTGACCACTGAACCGCCAGGGAAATCCCCGATGGGATTGTTAATCGTGGTGACTGACATTATTTTGGCTGCAGAGTTGGGGCACATGACCCAGGCCTCTACCATGAAGAGCAACCATGCTCTGGACCACGGTGACTGTTTTAAAGATGAGCATTTGACCCACACTGGGCTACCAGAGCCCCAGCTGAGATTTTTCAGCTAATGGAGAAGACTGTCTCTTTTCTACGAGGCTTGGATGATGTGAGCCTGCAGATGTCAGTGGCCAAACAGCCTGCCACATGCAGAGAACATGACTCACTCGTACAACAGCTAGTATTCGGTGAGTACTTACTATGTCCCAGGTGCTGTTCGAAGTGCTGGCTGTGCTTTCTCTCATTTAATCTATGCGACAACTCTATGAAATAGGTTTTGTTATGTCCTCATTTTGAGAACGTTGAGACAAAGAGGGGTTAAGTAATGTATCGCTTACATTCATGGTGGAACAAGGGTTCGTATTCAGGAAGTCTGACTTTGCAGCTTGAGGCTTTAGCTGCTATGCTACATTGTTATGCTGTACTGCATGGCTAAGATAAGCAGAGAAAAGCCAAACAGAGAGAAAGAACCGGGAGAGGGAGGGGGCAAAAGAACCCTGATGATACGATTTGAGGAAGCCAGGACAAAGAGAACCAGAAGACGGAGAGAAATGAAGCAGTAAATCCAGCTGTGTTGAAGCCAGCTGTACTTCAGGGCTTCGCAGATACTGAGCTCTCGTTAGGGCTTTCAATGAGTTTGAGTTGGGTTTATGTCACTTGTAACTGGAGGCGTTTGAACCTGTACAACTATACATTATATTCTGTAGCCTCGGTATCCAATAGAAGGAACCGTTCTGCATCTGGGATGTCTGATACAGGAGCCACTAGCCACGTGTGGCTATTGCATCATTAAAATGCACCTAATGCCCTGGGGAACTGAAGTTTTAGTTTTATTTCAGTTTAATAACTTAAAATTTAAATAGCTAGAAGGTACTGTATTGGACAGCATAGATCTTGAGGACGCAGCTAAAGCTGTTCTCGGAGTCCTACATTCCTAAACATGAAGGGGTGAGAATTAGTTATTACAACCCAAGAAGTTGGAAAAATAATGAAAAAACAAATGTAAGGAAAAGAAATGAAAGATTTATAAAAATGCAAACCAATTACTGGCTCAGAAAATAGGACAGCAGAACATAAATCGAAGAGCTAGATAAATTGAAATAAAAGTATACACATAATGAAATTGGTAAATCACTAGCTAACCTACACAAGACAAGAAGACAGAAAGCACAAATATATAAGTTTGGAAATAAGAATGGAAACATAATCATAGATACGGAGGAAATTAAATAAGTTTTAAGAAAATGCTTTACTTAATCTTTACGTAAACAAATATGAAAAAACTGGATTATTCTCTTGGACAGCGTAAATTTCCAAAATTGATTGTATTGTAGATAGAACTGAAGCCAACCAATGGATTGTCAAGGAACGAAGTGAGAAATTTGCCAAAGAGCTGCCCCCTCCCCGGTCTGCCCAGCTGAGACAGTTAAACAGCCTCATAGCATTCTAGTCACAGAAATTTAATCACCCCCCATTGCTGGGCATTTATGACTTTACAAGTGTTTTTCAGACAAAGTTTGAGGACTGCAAAAGAAACGTTACAGCTTTTGCTTTAAGCCAGCATGATATGGATTTCAAATCCAAAGAAGCATAAAAAAGAACAATAGAGATGAACTTCACATATGAAGAGCAATACAAAATCCTAATCAAATAATAGCAAATGGAAACAATTAAAAGAAAGGGGACTTCCCTGGCAGTCCAATGATTAAGACTTCGCTTTCCAATGCAGGGACTGCGGGTTCGATCCCTGGTCGGAGAGTTAAGATCCCTCATGCCTGGCAGTCAGAAAACCAAAACATAAAACAGAAGCAGTATCGTAACAAATTCAATAAAGACTTTAAAAGAAAAAAGGTCCACATCAAAAAAATCTTTAAAAAAATAAAAAGAACCATAACCAAGAGGGGCTCACTCCAGAAGTTAAAGATAATTCAATATTAGGCAGTGTTTTCTTGTACTTCATTTATTATCATTCTTGATTTTTAAAACAGATTTATGAAATGGGAACTGGGAAAACTCTTAACAATACAGGTATTTCCTCAATAAAACAAATATATATCTCATGCCAAAGTCAGTATTATTCTTAATGAAGGAAACCCATTTTTTTTGTTGTTTTGTTTTATTAATTTGGCCACACTGAACAGCATGCGGGATCTTAGTTCCCCAAGCAGGGATCGAACCCAGGTCCTGGCAGTGAGAGTGCCGAATCCTAACCACTGGACCACCAGGGAAGTCCCTGATGGAAACCCCTTAACATGATTAAAGTCAGGAACAAGATAAGGATGCCCACTGTCACCACCGTTATCTGATAGTTTTTCCAGAGTATGAACCAATAAGAAAAGAAATGAGTATAAAAATTGTAGGGGAGGGGGAAGGATAAGCTGGGACGAAGTGAGAGAGTGGCATGGACTTACATACACTACCAAACGTAAAATAGATAGCTAGTGGGAAGCAGCCGCATAGCACAGGGAGATCAGCTCGGTGCTTTGTGTCCACCTAGAGGGGTGGGATAGGGAGGGTGGGAGGGAGACGCAAGAGGGAGGGGATAGGAGGATATATGTATACGTATAGCTGATTCACTTTGTTGTACAGCAGAAGCTAACACACCATTGTAAAGCACTTATACTCTAATAAAGATGATTAAAAAAATTGTAAAGGAAGAGACAACATTGATATTATTTCCAAATGCTATGGTTATGTAACTGGAAAACCCAAGGAATCAACTGAAAAAAACTACTAGAAACAGTATGAAGATTCAGTAAGGCTGCTGGTTCCCAATTCAATATACAAAAATTGGTAACTTTCTTAAATAAAATAACACTTTACTAGTTAATATAATGGCATAGAAACAAGAATATATGCACCATCGCATTCATATTTAATGAAATCGAATGAAAACAAGGACTTTTTTCATCTATCAGGTTGATAAGGTTAAAAAATGGATAGTATTTAAAAGTGCAGGGAATTAGACATTCTAATACAATATTGGTGACAGTGTAAAACTGGTGCAATTTCTTTTGTAGGCAACTAAACGTTATCTAGCATCATAAAAATATACACACCCTTTGACCCAACCATTCCACATCTAGGAATTTATCCAACATATAACTTTCATATACACATATGCACAAATACATATATACAAGGGTATTTTTTGTAGCATGGTGTGAGATGCCAAAAGGTTTGTAAAGGTTAGGAGTTTCCAGCAAAGGGGCAGTGATTAAATATATTTGGAATAGAATACTATATGGCTGTTGAAAAGAATAAAGTAGATCTATGGGTACAGATATTGAACAATCGCCAATATATATTTTAAGAGAAAAAAACCCATGAGAGATTGAGCAACGCCCGTAGTGTGCTCCCATTTGTGCCAAGAAAAAAAGAAAACAACGATATATTAACAGTAATTTCTGGAAGGATAAAATAAAACAAGTAAAACCCTATTAACGGGTGACCAGAAGCTCAGCCATGAAAGAAGATGTGCTCTTTCATAACGTTTAATGTTTTGCCATGGGTATGTGTTAACTTTTCAATTAAGATGGCCAGTATCAATCTGTGAATGAATCCAATATTCATCTATTCATCCACCTGTCCATTCATATAGCATGTATTGAGCTTCTGATCCTTCTCCTCCATGCTTCTGTACCAGGTACCATGCTAGACCTGGAGGAGACAGCAGGTAATAAGACATGCGTGTTCTGGTTTCTTCCTTTATAAAGATTTAACCCTCTCAACTAGGGTTTTGTCACTCAAAGTGTGGGCTGTGGACCAAAAGCATTAGCATCATCTGGGAGCCTGTTAGAAATGCAGCATCTTGGACCTCATCCTAAACCTGCCTTTGTGTCAGACTCGGCATTTTAACAAAGTCCCCAGGGCATTCTTAATATGGTTTGAAAGCGCTGTTCTAGGGATCATCCCCAAATACTGCATTGTCGCTCATTCGGATATGGTTTCTGGACTAGAAGAGAGAGGGCGTAGCTACAGCTGCTGGGAACATGCTGACTGTACTCATAGGAGTAGGGGGAAAGAGGTTAAATACCCACAGTCCAAATTGTACTATAACTTTACATTAATTTTTGTCCTGCCTTTTCTATCAGGAGTTAACAACAAAATAGCTTTGCTGTGCTGTCGCTATGGCAACAGGGTCTAATAGCGCTTTTACTTTTTTCCCATTGCAGTAGCCTCCGGACTGGTCTCTGTGCCTCCAGCCAAGCCTGTTTTCTGTTAATCAAAGTTGAAATCGAACACGTGGCGACAGGGGCAATCACGGTCCCTGTGTGATACAGCAGGTGCAGTAACTGCCTAACTTGGCATTAATGTAGGGCTCTTCAGGATTATGCTTGGTTGAGTCCTGAGTTCAGAGCATAGTCGCCCCTTCCCACCGAGAGAAAAATAGCTTCCTTGACAATCATGTATTTTCCACTTTTAAGTTTCTATAGTACTTTTTTGCTGTATATCGTAAAAAATTAGAAAATGCAAATCAGTAAAGAAATACACAATCTCTCCAAGTTCACACTTGTGTCTCATTTTTAGTGACTGTGCATTATTCCATTGTTGGGTAAAATGACGCGGTGCATGTGAAGCACTTGGTTCTCGGCCCAGCACATGGGGAGGCTACGAATCATGGGCGTTTTCATCCTTTCTTCTCCCAGGTGACGAGGCAGGTCCTGGGCACACACCTTCCCTTGCAGTTCTAATGGCTTCTATTCATCTCTAGCATTTCAGCCTTCCGAAGGGCTTTCCTAGGTATTTCTGGTGTAGGCACAGACTCACAACGGACCTTGTCCAAAGGACAGTGCCTGGAAAGGCAAGCACCAGGCACCCCATAAAGGGAGCACCGACCCTGTAGACTGGATCATACCTCAATTCTTAAAAGGCCTTCTCTGTAGCTGCCTCTTCTTTTCTTGTTTGTTTTGAAACAAAGATCTAGAGAATTAGGGGACAAGGATGCCACGTAGACCAGTTCCTTGACCTCTAGCAAGACTAACCCATTTCACGGATGTGGTAACTGTGGTCCACGCCCAGGCCCACATGGCCAGCAAGGGTCACTGTGACGTCGTGGCTGTTGAGCCTCATCCTAACCCAGGCTCTAGCTTGCAGGCTGTGGGGAGTCAGCGGTAGAAACAGCTGGGCAGAGTTCCAGCTCCAGCTCCAGCAGCTGGGGTTCAGGGGAAGTCCCTGTGCACAGATATACGTGGTGTGGAGTGCGGCCCTTCAGAGCGGGGGTCTGGTATTGTGCTGACCCACCTGTATAATGTCGGGCAAGTTAATTAACCTCTGCAGGTCTGCAAAATGGGTTCAACATAGTACCTACCTCACAGGGTTTTTGTGAGGATGAAGGGAGATGATCAAGGACTCGGGGAGGCTGTTTACAGTCTGCTAGTCGAGAGCTGTGCACACCTGCAGCACTCACCCTTGGAGGAGAAGCTTTTGGGCTGGATGGTGGGGAAGGAGTCATCCTTGCCCAGCCTCTGGACCTCCCCACAGCCGGAGTATTGAGATGAAACGGGGTGGAGGCCCCACCCTACATAGGGCTCAGCTCAGGCCCTGGGTTGGGGGGCGTTAGGGGGACTGCAGGGTCAGGGCAGTGATGGGGCTATGGGGGCGGGGAGTGGCACCTGGCAGGCCTTGGAAACTGAGCTCCGTGAAGGATTTTATCCCCCCGCCCCATATCCCTGCCCCAAAAGAACAGCAGCCTTTCAGAGGAGGGTCTTTAAGGCACTGTTCTGCCCACCTGGCAGCCCTGGGCGAGTCAGCAGTGGAGTCCTGGGCATCCGGACAGTCCAGGCCGAGGGAGGCGGAGAAATGGAGTAGCACCCTCACAGCCCACTGTGCCACGGGCAGTGGGGGCAACTCACTTTTTGCTATAAACTCTTTTAAAAAGTCTTCTCTTGCTTCCCTGTTCCCAATCACTCTGTTTCCTTCCCCAGGGACAACCTGTGCTACCGGTTTCTTGTTTATCCTTCAAGGGAAGTTCTACATATCTATGTGCAAATCCACTACATACGTATCCTTATTTTGCATGGCTGGATCCTACCGTATATACTGTTTTGCACCTCGTTCTTCAGTTAGTGTGTCTGGGAGATTATTCTGTATCAGCACAGTCAAAGTTCTTTCTTTTTTAGATGGATGTATCATCATTTAATAACTTCTTTACAAAACAGAAATAGAGTCACAGATGTAGAAAGCAAACTTATGGTTACTGGGGGGAAAGGAGGGGGAGGGATAAATTGGGAGATTGGGATTGACATAGACACACTACTATATATAAAATACATAAGTAATAAGGATCTACTGTATAGCACAGGAAAGTCTACTCAATACCCTGTAATGGCCTATTTGGGAAAAGAATCTTAAAAAGAGTATATATATGTATATGTATAACTGATTCACTTTGCTGTACACCTGAAACTAACACAACATTGTAAATCAACTCTACTCCAATTAAGAAAAAAAAAAAAAAAGAAAAAACAGTCTCCAATTGATGGACTTCTAGGAAGTGTTCCATCTTTTGTTCTTACAAACAACAACATGACCTTGTACTTTTGTAATTTGGCACGTGTGTAAGTATTTCTGCAGGAGAACGTCCTAGAAGTGGAATTTTAGGCTGAAAGGGTGTATATCTTTAGACTAGTGATAGATATCGCCTCTCTTCCAGAAACCATTACGATTCATTCTTCTGTCAACAATTTATGAGAACTCCTGTTTCTCTTACCCTCACCAAGACAGTATCAATCATTTTGCTTCTTGGCAAAAAAATGGTTTATCATGTGCATTTAATTTGAGGTTAAGTATATTTTCATAGGTTCAAGAAACATTTGTGTTTTCTGAAATCTGTTTATATCCTTTGTCCACTTTCTTATTCGTTTGCTGGTCTTTTTTATCCCAGACTGATTTGTAGAGCTCTTTATCCATTAGGCTAATTAGCCCTTTGTCTGTAATACGTGTTGCAAATACTGTATTTTTCCTAGATTGCATTTTGATTTTGTTTATGGTGGTGTTTGCAACGTTACTTTTACTACCAATTTATTAGACTTTCCCTCCCTTGCTTCCCCCCTTCTCCCTCCCCGCCTCCTTCCCAGCTTCTGAGTTTGTTATACTTAGAAAGTCCTTTCCCATTCTGAGATAATAACAAAAATTCCCCATTACTATGC
Source organism: Phocoena phocoena (assembly GCF_963924675.1). Lineage (NCBI taxonomy): Eukaryota > Metazoa > Chordata > Mammalia > Artiodactyla > Phocoenidae > Phocoena > Phocoena phocoena. The sequence continues at coordinate 144,555,679 of NC_089220.1, read as the reverse complement.
TTCAGAAATGTCAGATTAATTCGGCACAAGGAAGTCAGCTTCTTTGAAATTGACCAACAAAAGGACCTCTGGTATGAATGACAGAGAAAAGAGAAATTTCAACTTTTAAAGCCAGAACATGGAGGCGGGTGCAGTCTGGGCAAAGACTGTGTGCACCAATCCGGAGATCCCAGCCAAGATTAGCCTGACTCCCCCGGTACAGGTGCGCAGATTTTGCCCCAGTTCCAGGCTCCCTCACACTGAGGACCTGAGGCCCATGTTGCCAACAAGTGTCAGCATCTTTACCTGTAAAATGGGAATGTCATTACCTGTCCCACCTTGCCTGCCTTGCTGGGTGGCTGTGCAGAGCAAGTGAGACGGATGAGCATGAAAAGGCCCTCAAAACTGTCAAGTCCGTTATACAGGCACATTGCCCTCCTTAGTTATCCAGGAAAAATATGTCCGGCCTGATCAACACCAACGGCTCCGCCATCCTCAAAAGCATCCTGGCTGGAAAACTCCAAGTCATCTTTTACTCCCTTTTCCCCACCTCGTCGACATCCAAGGAGTTGCCAAGACTCTTTGATTCTAATTTCTAAAATTTCTAAAAAATTCTAAAATTTCTCTTGCATGTGTCTTCTCTTTTCTACTTTAACCATCACTGCCATCGTTCTGCATTCATCATTTCTTGGCTCAGAATGGTTGTTCTCAGTGTCTGCTTGTCACTGGTCCTTTTCTTCCCCCAGTCTTCTGCTCCCAGACCTGGGCCCTGGCTTGTCCGTGGAAGGGCACTGGCCACACCTGCTTGGAGCCAGTTAAATATGAATATGGAGGGAGACCATGCGATTGCATTCCCAGCAGCCGCCCCCTTTTCCCCTGCTTACAGACCTCAGTTTAGTGCAGTAGCAGGTGGACGGTGCCAGGTTATACCCCAGGGGCGTGACTCTTTACTATTTTAAGCCAATCATGGTGATGGTAATTCCATACCCCTTGTCATCGGTGATTGGCTTAGGAATGGGCGTGGGACACAATTCTGGCTAATGAGATGTGACAAGAAGACTACCAGGGGAATTCTGGGAAAGATTTTCTTGCTCTGAAAGGTGAGCGATAAGAAGTGCTGTTCTGCTGCTGGTCTGCATGTAATGCCTGGAGCTGTGACAGACATTTTGAGACCAGGATGGGAGAGAGAAAAGCCACCTCAAGCTGTTGATGGCAGAAAGGAAAAAGGGAAAGAATCTGGGTTCGTGATAATGTTGAACTGCCGAACGAATCAAGTTCAATTTCCCTGGCTCTGGGCTTCTTCCGTGACAGAGTAAACGTGTGGAATGTTCTGTATTGGATTTCTGTGACTTGCAGCCATAAGTGGTCTCACTGCTAAAAAAAATACCACGATGACATCTGTTGATATAACAGGTGGCCTGGCTGGGGCAGAGCTGCCACGTGGCTACCCCTGGCACTGGGGACACCTTGTTCTCCAAAGATCTGTTTGCTGGGGGCCTTGTTGGAGAGAGTGTGGGACCAGGAGCTGGAAGTCATGTTCATGAAGGATGTTGGGAAACCCAGAGGGCAAGCTGCTTCAGGGCCCAGCAGGCAGGGGAAAGTGGTAGCAGGGGGGATGGGTTAGGAGGCTCTGCAAGAGTCCAGGTGGGGAGCAGAAAGAGGCCTGGCCCAGGACAGTGGCTAGGGGGCAAGGAGGGAGCTGGCTGGCTCTTCCTGTGGGAAGGGAGGAGGAGAGAAGAGCTCACCAAGGGCCTCAGCGGTGAGTGACCACAGAGCCTGGATCCCGCACTCGGCAAGCTGGGAGTGACACATCCCGACATGCCCTTTGGCTCCTTGGCGACGTCACGTTGCTGGGGCCAGAGTGGGTCGTGGGAGGTGTCACATGGGCCAGCAGACCTGGGAGCAGGACAGAGCCCTGACTCCTGCCCTTGGTTTGGAGGTGGACGTGGGAACAAGTAACAGATCCGGGAGATGGGCCTTAGGTCTGCGGCAAGTGGTGAGTTTCTGCTGGAAGCAGGGGTGGTGGTGGCAGTGGTGGGCGGGGTCTGCAGGAAGTGTCTCGCCTGCATTTTGCACCCACCAGTGCTTGCCAGTAGGGGAGTCATGGTACCTCTAGCATGCACAGCAGTGCCTGCCACCAGGAGAGGGCAGCATTGCGGTTTTGTGCATACACCCAGGGATCTGGGCATCCAGCAGGGAAAGTCCACAGATCTGCAGCCTGGACTTGCTTCCTAACCGCCACCTGGAATTTCCTGAGACCACACAAAGCCTTGCCATGTTTGTTTCCACCTTCCCCACTCTGACAGGCGTGTTCAGATGCAGTGGAAATCTGGCCCTAGTGTTGGTGACGGCGGGGGGGGGGGGGGGGGGGGAGGGGGGCACCTGTAGCTGGATTCTGTTGCCATAGCAACTAAGTAGGGGAAACTGCCCCAGAGCTCAGGGGCTGATTAGACCACAGAGCCAGCCTACTTCCCTCTATCCTCATGTCTTCCGGGGCACTGTCGTGTGAAAGTGTCCAGGATGACCCAGGAATTTTCTGAGAGGAAAGTTACGTGGATGGGATATTTGACCAAAAAATATTTTCCCCCTTCCCTTCCTCATATATACCTGCCACGACCAGCCGCAAAATGCAGTTTCGCGTCTCCTCGTCAACTCGCAGCAGCCACCAGAAAGGCAACCCCACTTCCTGTTGACACACAGAGTTTTGGAGAATAAAGTATGTTTGTTTCAGAACATTATTCAGAGCGGTCTGAAAAATTTACCTAGGCTCCACCATGTGACCTAACATTGGGCTTGGGAATGGCTTAGTCATCTCAGGCTGCCATAACAAAATACCACAGACTGGGTGGCTTTAAAATAAAAAAAAAATAAACATTTATTTCTCTGGAGACGGGGAAGTCCAAGATCAAGGTGCTGGCTGATTCAGTTTCTCGTGAGGACTCTTATTTCTGGCTTGCAGATGACCACCTTCTCGCAGTGTGCACACACGGCCTTTCCTCGGTGTATGTGAAGAGAGAAGGAGCGAGCTCTCTGGTGTATCTCCTTAGGACACTAGTCCCACCACGAGGGTTCTACCCTCATGACCTCATCTAACCCTGTGACCACAGCTCCACGTACTATCACATTTGGCTTTGGAGCTACCACAAGTGAATTTTGGGAAGATACAAACATTCAGTCCGTAATGTGGGGTTACACAAATTGAAAGTGACCCTTCAATACCTAAAAGGAAACATTTATTTTTTTCATTCATTCAATAATTTTTTTTGAGTGCCGGACACTATTCAATGTCCTAGGGATAGAGTAGTGAAAAAAACAGACAAAAATTCCCATGCCATGAAGCTTACCTTATTAGTGGCAAGAGATGGGAAAGTTAATAAGTAAGCAAGTAATTACGTGATGGGTGGGTGGGTGACAAGTGCAATCAAAAAAGCATAAGGTGGGGGAGAAGGACAGGGATGGTAGAGGGAGATTTGCTCTTTTTATGGAATGATCAAGGAAGGCCTGTTGGAAAGGGGCATTGGAACAGGTTTAATGGCTATAGAATGACTCTTGCAGGTTTTTTACTACAGAGAGCATCCCTGAATGAGGGCCACAGTTAACTAAGCTTTGAAATCCACTGCTGCATTTGTGTGAAGGTTACGTCTCCCACAGATGCTTCCTGCCAATGACTGCCCTCTCCTGGGAGACAGCGACCCCCTGTCAGCAAACCTTGGCTCAGGGATTTTGCTGAAACTTCCTGAGACTATGCCAAACTCTAGGACCCTTCCATTCTGCCTTCTTTCTTCTCTCCTGTCCTTCCCTTGGGGTCAGACTTGTGTCACCATCAGGCCACAACCCATCTTTCCCTGCTCCATCCTTATTTCCCATCATAAAGGCATTTCCCTCAATAAATGATTAACCCCATCTCAGCATTTGCTTCTTAGAAGACCAGGAGTCACACAGGTTTGAAGGAAGTTAGAGAGTAAAAGCCACGTGACGGCTGAGGGAAAAGTGTTCCAGGCTGAAGGAATGGAGGCTGTCAGTGGCCCTGAGGCAGGAGAATGCCCGGTTTGTGTCAGATCTGGATTTGATTTGACCCTAGGCCCATGCTAATAAGTTAACCTGTTATCATTTCAGGGAATGCCTGCAGAAGACACGAGACTCCTGGGTCAGAGACAAAGGACTTTAGTACTCCTGAACCAGCAACACATTCCATTGGTTGAAACCAGTCAATAGGACAGTCCAGATTCAAGGGGAGGGAAGAGGGACTCCTCCTCCTAGTGGGAGGAGCTGCAAAATCAGTTGCAAAGAGGCCTGGGTAGCAGGAGGGAAATCACTGCAGCTGGTTTTCCAGACAACTGCCACAATAATGACAGGAAGCAGGGGATTCAGGAGCTTGAGGACACAGAGACAATTCCCCCAGTGATCAACCCAGGCCTCCCGGGAGTCTTAAGTCTTTTAACCTTTCCTACATCTTACTCAGACCTGACCACCCACCCTGCCAAGGGCCAGCTGCTGCCACCCTGTGGGTCCTGGAGAGAACACAGCCACCACCTTTCCGGCTGGCCCGGGAAGCAGGGCTGAAAGAGATCATGTGAGCCTTCCGGTTTTTCACATGCTGTTTGGGTGATGGAGGGAGCTGGGAGGGGTGGGGACAGCAGGGAATAACTCACTAGGCCTGCTCTCACCCCCACCATAATTACTCTCCCGCTCACTCCCAACACTTGCCCTGCCACCGGGGTCCGGCTCGCCACCGAAATAGGAAAGCAATCTGTGTAGAATGTGCCACTGTTGGAAGTTTCTCTCTCATCATTAACTAATTTGCTGTGCTTTGCCTTGGCCCTTGTTATCTATAACCATGGTAACAACTCAAAGAGCTGTACACACATTTATTTTGGACTGTTGAAGCCCAAGCAGAGTCTATTTCTGGCTCTTGGCTTCGGAGAGGCTGGGTGGGTCTGGAGGCCTGGGGTTGGGGGTCCCACCCTCGGTCCTGTGCCTGTCCTTGTGTGACCTCTAGATGGAACTCCTCCTCTGGGGCCTCAGTTTCGTGGTCAGCGGTCTCTGCGTGTCCTGTGTGTACTTAGGATCTAGAGGGAGAGTTGCCTGGCCCAGCCGGGAGCTGGCTACGAATGTGCGGACGTAGGCAGTGGTGCGTGGTTGCCGCAGCTGGTGGTCCCCTGTCTCTGCTAATTTGGTGTCCTCACTATATAATTATCCTGTGAGATTCCCTGACTGAAGACAACTTTTTAAAATATCCTTCCCAGCTCCCACCACTCATTGCCCAGATTCGTGAATGGGGAAAGTGGGTGTTTGTAGCTTTTGGCGGAGAACGAGGGATGTTATGCAACCTGCCTGTCTCTGAACTTCCCCAGCACCATCCCCACTCTGGGGTTCAGGAAGGAGGAGTAGGGCTTTCCGGGTTGGGAGGGTGTGGATTTTGACCTCTCTGGGCCTCAGTTTTCTCATCTGTCAAGTGGGGGAGAAAAGTATCTTCCTTATGGGGTGATGTGAAAAGACAGCACACGGTGCCTTCTGACCACAGAGAGTGTGATGGGAATGTGGGCTGTCTCCCTATTCATGTGACCTTGGGCTGGTGCCTTCACTCCTCTGAGCCTCAATTTTCCTAGCTCTAAATGGGCTCAGTCATAGGTGTCTAACAGGGAGCTTGTGGGGTTAAAAGAAATCCTGCCAAAAAATGCCTGGCCTGGTATCAGTCCTCAGCGATTGATATTTATTGTGATCGTCAGCATAGGTACAGTATCCTGTTTCACCCTGCAGGATCCTTGCAGATCTGGGTGTGTCTTCCTGCTGGCTGTGGGCTGGGTTGCCAGCCCCATAAGATGCGGCCAGAGCTGGTAACTAATGAACCTGTCAGCTCGGTTCAGAGCACTTCTTGGAGCTCCCCAGAGGCAGGTGCAGATGCCACATAGATGAGCCGCGTTCCCCTGATGCACTCCTGACGTTTCCGGAGAGCCTTCCCCCGCCCGCCTGGGTCAGTGGTCAGACTGAGTCGCAGCCCCTCCCGGCAGGTCCCGGCTGCCCACTGCCCCGGGGCGCAGAGGAGGAGGAAGCTGGACAGAGTCAACACACTGATAGGCAACTCTTTCTCTACATTTATATTCTAAAACTTTAGACGTTTTAAAAAAAAATATTTATTTATTTAGGCTTCGTTGCTGTGCGCAGGCTTTCTTTAGTTGCAGTGAGTGGGGGCTACTCTTGGCTGTGGTGCGCAGGCTTCTCATTGCAGTGGTTTCTCTTGTTGTGGAGCACGGGCTCTAGGTGCGCGGGCTTAGTAGTCGCGGCTTGCGGGCTCAGTAGTTGTGGCTCACGGGCTCTAGAGCGCAGGCTCAGTAGTTGTGGTGCATGGGCTTAGTTGCTCCGCGGCACTTGGGATCTTCCCGGACCAGGGCTCGAACCCGTGTCCCCCTGCATTGGCAGGCAGATTCTTAACCACTGCACCACCAAGGAATCCCTAGAATTTGTTTTTTATTTAACATGCATATTGGTTGTTATTCTAAGAGACAGCAGGTACTTAGAATGCTCTGACCATTACTGATCTACTGCACATGTCAACACATGTTGATTTAAACACAGAAGAAGGTCTGGAAAGAACCCCCAGAGTGTAAGAGTTGTTACCTCTGGGGCAGCGAGTGGGGGTGGACGGAGCACCTCCTGCTTCATAGACAGAAGGAAGGGGCGGGGTTAGCAACGATGTTTATTAACGTCGTTTGAGTGAGTGTTCTTCTGTATGCTTTACGTTTAAAATTTTATTTTTTTAAAAAAAAGGGGCTTCCCTGGTGGCGCAGTGGTTGAGAGTCCGCCTGCCGATGCAGGGGACGCGGGTTCGTGACCCGGTCCGGGAGGATCCCACATGCCGCGGAGCGGCTGGGCCCGTGAGCCATGGCCGCTGAGCCTGCGCGTCCGGAGCCTGTGCTCCGCAGCGGGAGGGGCCACGGCAGTGAGAGGCCCGCGTACCGCAAAAAAAAAAAAAAAAAAAGAAAAAAGATGGGTTGTTTTGGAATTGGAGATAAATTTTCAAAATTTAAGAAGAGATACTGAAAACCCTTTTCAGGAGAAGGTACATCTCTATTATCTTTGACGGTTTCGACTGGGCTCCTCTTCAACCTCGCCCTGAGGCTGTTTCCCATGCCTCTCCTCATTTCACACAGGAGACGGTGTAGCCTCTGTCCTGGGGCCTTTGCGTGCAGCATCTGACTCACACCTGTTTCCGTTCTCTGAGGCAGGTCTTTCTCTTGCCCTCGGACATGCAAGCAAGGCAGGTTCAGAGCGTGACTCTCGGCCACCCTGCCTCCTCACGAAAGCCAGACTGAATGCAGGCTTCCTGAAGCCTTAAGTGCCTGCCATACACGCAGCCTTTCTGAGGAAAGACCCTCTGCTGTGCAGACCCCTGGGCTGGCCACCCCTGTCCCCACTCCAGAGACAATTTGAGGAGTGGACTGGTGGGAGGTGATGCTTCCTGTTTCAGGGGATTATCTCCCCTTGAACCTGAGGGAGGTCTAGCCAGTGTTCTGTTTTGGGGGGACCTCCAGAGCAGAGGGGCCATGCCTCTCCCCGATCCCCAGGATTTTCAGCGTTCACGCAGGTCGGCATCAGAGTGTTTGCCTTTTCACACTGAGGTTAGCAATTTTTAAAAGCAGAGATTGAAAGTCTGCGTTCCGGTTGTGTGCACTGCCAGGACGGGACCAGAGCAGGACAGTCACAGGTCTCTCCTCGGTGGCAGAAGGTATGTAGATATGCTGACTTGCTTTGGTGGAGTCTCAGCGGAGGGTTTGAAGCTTGGCTCTGCTACTTGTTGGCTCTGGGACCTTGAGTAAGTTACCGTAAATATCTGAGCCTCAGTTTCCATATCTACAAAAGAGGGATACAAAATACCTCACAGAATTGAGAGAGGCCTCCATTGCCTGAGATGGAGGCTAGAGGCTGCTCCAAGTAATGAGTATTAATAATAAAGGTCAGAAGACAAATCACGAGCAGTATGATAGGGAAAGGTTCTGTGCAAGGCAGTGAGGCTAAAACATAAGGGTTTATCAGCGCTGCTGCGTGTGTGTGAGAGAAAGAACAGCCCTCCCCATCCCAGATTATTACAGGGAAGGGGGCCAAGTGTTGTGGGATCTGACTTTAACTCTGCCACTTACCTGCTGGGTGACCTTGGGTGGGTTCCTTGCCCTCTCTGGGCCCCAGAGCCGAGCCTCTCCATGGAAGGTGCCCACATCCACTGTGTTTTGAGGTGTTTCTTTCCAGGCCATCCCTACTGACCCTTCTCTCCTTGTGTAGGAGGGCTATTGTGTCTGGGGGGAAGGAGGGGGCAGCCCACCCTTCTCTCTCCCCAGCTCCTGTTCACTCCGGCCTGCTGCATTTCTGAGCCAACCCAGCACCAGACACCCCTTAGCCCGCCGCCCTGGCTGCGGGTGCCCCAGACTTGAGTCGTTCCTGGGATCACACTGACCTCAGAGCCCCGGACCCCACGTGGACCAGCTCACAGGCCTGAGGTTCGACTTTTGGATCCCCCGTTTCAGTTTGGGTCCCTCACTCTGCCTCTGGGTTCCTCTGGGATTACACCCTGCTCTGGACCCCTAGCACCGCACCGTCTTCTGCCAGCCAGCTGCCCCGTGGGCTCCTGAGGACAGGAACCACCTCTTCTGGAATTAGGCAGATGTGGTTTTGCTTCCCCTGGCACCGTGCTGGGCTGGCAGGTGACCCCTCTCTCCTGGGACCACCTTGGAGGGGTTCACTGCTCCCTTGCCAAAGGTCAATCTCCACTGCCCCCCATTTTCCCTCCTTGGTCTCCGGCTGTGGGCTGCCATGGGCCTGGCATGACTTTTTCCCGAGCCCCTCCCTGGCCCTGAGCCCACAGGGCTCCACAGGGCGGACTTGGGGACAGGGGAAGCCGCCAGCCCCTGTCCCAGCGGCTGGCTTTGGCTTTGGGTTTTTCCTTCACTCCAGGCAGCCTCTGCTCCTTCACGCCCCTCCCTTTAGCTGTTCAGGATTGGGTGCCACCAGCCAGGCCCAGCTCTGGTCCCAGGAATGCACTTCCACCAGCACCTGTGGCACCAGCCCATCCCGCCGCATCAGGGCGTTGGCAGGAAGGTGGGGGTGACGTGGAGGCCACACGTCCTCCCGGGTTCTGCAGCGCCGAGTGAAGCCGCTGAACCCAGACGGCAACCCCCAGCCCGGAGGCTGTGCGAGGCTGGGGTCAAGGTGAGCCTCACTGCCCACTCCTTCCCCCAAAGTTGTGTGTAAGCAGATGTCAGACCCCCAGGCTGGGCAGCAGGGGGTGGGGGCAGAAGCTGACGTGGCAGGGAGTTTGTGCTGAGAACACAATCTCAGCTCATCAGCAGTGGAGACGCCCAAGGTCTTCTGACTCCCTGCCCGGGGCTCTCCCACACTGCACCACAAGCACTGTTTGGAAGTGACCGATAGCTGGCTGTATCCGGCAAATCTTCATCAAGTCCACCCCAGGCGTGGTTACTGGGAGATTTCAATTCTCTGAGCTGTCCTAGTGCCCGGCCTTGGGCTGTTTCCTCTGGCACTGTGTGGGGCAGGCAGGTGACTGTGCTGGGACTCACCTCTGCAATGGGTCAGCTGCCCTTTCTCTAAACTATAGCCCGGCCACAGAGCCAGCAACAGACATAAAAGAAGAAATCCAATAAGCCGGGTAATGGTGGAAATTAATAGTGGTAATTAATTGCTAAGAGCACGCAGAGACCATGGCAACCACGGTTGGATGACAAAGGCACAAACCTTATTTCCTTTTGTGGGCTGCGCTCCAAAAGGCTCCATTTCCTTGTAAACAACCTGCACTAGCTTTGTGAAGATGCAAAGCACCCTGGGTCTGAGGCCCCACCTTGAGTAGAAAAACACTGACTTTGGAGTCAGTCTTGATTCTGAGCCCCATCTCCCTTGCTCTCCCTTGCTGTGCCATCTTGGGGAATTCACTGTACTTCTCTGAGCCTGTTTCTCCACCTATAAAATGGGGAGAACAAATCCCAATTGACAGAGCTTCTGAAGAGTCAACAGGTGATAAGTGTGAGAGAGGGATGGGCTTTGGGGCCAGCCTGCCTGAGTTCAGTTCTGGTACCATCATCTACTAGCTGTGTGACCTTGGGGCAAGTCATCAACCACTCTGAGCCTCAGTGGTCTCATTTGTAAAACGGGGATAATGATAACAGTACCCATATCAAAGGGGAGAGGGATACAGGAGTGCAATGAACCTTGGGGTCCAAAACAGCTTCCTGGAGCTGGAGAACAGTTTTATGGCAGATTGAATTTTAGTATAGCTTCTGATTCTAATACTAAATTATAATACTATTTATGATAACTAACATTTGTCGGGTACTTGTTATTCGCCGCAGCTTTATACATATCTCATTCACTCTTTACTACAACTCTGTGATTACCCCCATTTTTTAATGTTATTTATTTATTTGTTTGTTTCTTTATTTATGTATTGGTGCGTTGGGTCTTCGTTTCTGAAATCTGAAGGAGGGCTAAGGGTGATACCAAGCCTCGAGATCCAGGGTGTGTTCTTTGGACCAGAACATTGTCAGCATCGCCTGTTAGATGATGCTGTTAAGGGCTGGAGAGAAATGCAGAATCTCAGGCTGCCCCAGACCTACTGGATTGGAATCTGCTTCACAAAATTCCAAGGGATTTGTGTGCACGTTACCATCTGAGAAGCCCTCAACCTGGGGTGAATTCCACATCCTCTTGCTTCAGATGGGTTAGAAATCATGGCAACTGGAACTTCACACAGGGCCCCAGATCACACGGCCTCATTCAAGGCCATCATGGACTCTACCTGTCCTGTGATCTGACCCGATCAATTCCCCACCCCAGACCCCCAACCTGGAGACACCCCTCCTGACTGAGCACCACATGGTGACTCCCCCTCCCACCCCCACCCAGGGAAATTAAACGTCAATTATCAGGAAATTAGTTGTCAGTAATGGTCTTCCTATACTTTCTCATGGGGCGGGGATAGAAGCTTCTGGGATGAGGTCCCCAGAGAGCTGGGCACGTCTGATTTCATGGCTCACAAAGCTTAAGATGCGTGCTTCCCAAAGGACACACTAGCCCTCTCCCCTTCCCCTACGCAGCCCAGCACCTGGAAAGGGGTGTCTCTTAAGCTGGGAGATGTCAAAGGGGACCCTGCTAGAGATGAATCGTGCTGCTGTGCCCCTGAGCCTCAGATAATTTTGAATACATGAGACGAATGGTCTCAAGGTATACATGATTGAAGTCTTTTTCACCATCCGTTTTCTTTTCTTTTCTTTTCTTTTTTTTTTTGCGGTACGCGGGCCTCTCACTGTTGTGGCCTCTCCCGTTGCGGAGCACAGGCTCCGGACGCGCAGACTCAGCGGCCATGGCTCACGGGCCCAGCCGCTCTGCGGCATGTGGGATCTTCCCGGACCGGGGCACGAACCCGTGTCCCCTGCATCGGCAGGCGGGCTCTCAACCACTGCGCCACCAGGGAAGCCCTCACCATCCATTTTCTTTAATGCTGATAACTTACTCATTGTGTGCCCCCAGTGGTTTCTAGCAGGCGACGTCCTCTTGGATTTAGCAGAGAACCGGAAGTCAAGATATTTGTGTCGACTGAGATTGCACAATCTCCTGAAAGGGCCCTGTGGCCTGAAGGTGGAGAGCACTGGGGGGGTTGGCGGGGGGGGGGGGTGGGGTGGGGGGAAGGACAGCGGCCCCACAGTTGAGGGGGGCCCCCTGAGGGTGGGTGGTACCGATCCTCTGAAACTGTCTCAACGCAGGGGTCCCATGACAACTGATAGGATCGTCTAGACGGCACTGGGCCCAGCTCTTATGGCCCTGGAGGGTGACTCGTGGCATCTGGGCCTTGTTAACCAGTTTACATGAGTCATCTGACTGCCTCCCAGGGATGTGAGGGCTGAATCCAAGAGCCAAAGGTGGCGAAGGGTCTGCTGGACCATAAAGCACCCTCCCCACATAACATGGTGTTGCTTTGTGCCGCCAGCAGGTTCTCTGCTTCCTGTTGGCCGAGCCATTGCCTGTGAGAACAGCACTGCCCAAGTGGGGGTCGCTTACCATGCCTAAAGAGGGGGAGAGCAGAAATAACCTGAGATGGTGTTGGATTCGGAACACTTCTCAAATTCTGCTGTCAAAGAGCGGTTATTTTCCAGTCCTCGTGGCATTGGAGGAGCCACCTGACACATTCCCATTGTGATGCATCCCCTGGCCCTGTACTCTGGGGTCAGGAAACCGAGAGCGCTGGCGCAGCTGCCAGGGGGATATTCCTGGAAGGCCCCCTACACTGAGATAGCTTGCAGTGACTTAATTCTACATCAGATTGATAGTGAACCTTACTAGCACAAACTAAATGTACCCCCAACTCAAGTTCTCCTTGGTTTGAACCCCCAAATGTACGCTTCAGTCCTTGCAAGGTGGGTTCGGGATGTTTTGAGAAATCTAAACATATTTTTTAAGATTTGGAAGAGGAACTCAAACACTGATACAAGATACAAAAGTTTTATTTAACAATTTAATAAAACTCAAATACACCATTTTAACTGTAGTTTGAAAAGACATTTTGGAATGTTTCCGTAAAACAAATGAGAAATCACAGACTCCTGATTTGTACATATAGGAAGGTATCCTTCTTTTGACATCATTCAATTAGTTAATTAAAGAACGGAGAGACTATTCAAATAAAAATAAATGGAATATGGAACAAAAGCTTTAAAGATGAACAACAAAATTAACAGAAATCATTCTGGCATTGGGGAGTGAATTAAAGCATATAATTCATTAAGATGAAGAGATGAATTTTCAGTACAGGCCATGAATTAGTTCTTGGACGTTTTGATCATCCAATTAATGAAGAGGAGCAATCATATGAAAATATTTGGAAAAGATTTAAATTTCTTTCTGATTTGGAATAAATACTGACATTGACAAAGATAACGTGAACCTTACAATATGCTGTTACCAAAATCTATCGGTAACAAAGTTGTTAATGGGAGCCATCAATTTAAAGAGAACTTAAGACCCATACATGTGCTGTTTATAAGAGACCCACTTCAGACCTAGGGACACATACAGACTGAAAGTGAGGGGATGGAAAAAGATATTCCATGCAAATGGAAATCAAAAGAAAGCTGGAGTAGCAATTCTCATATCAAACAAAATAGACTTTAAAGACTATTGGGCTTCCCTGGTGGTGCAGTGGTTAAGAATCCACCGGCCAATGCAGGGGACAAGGGTTCGAGCCCTGGTTCGGGAAGATCCCACATGCCGTGAAGCAACTAGGCCTGTGAGCCACAAATACTGAGCCTGCACTCTAGAGCCCACAAGCCACAACTACTGAAGCCCACGTGCCTAGAGCCCGTGCTCTGCAACAAGAGAAGCCACTGCAATGAGAAGCCTGTGCTCTGCAATGAAAGAGTGGCCCCCACTTGCCACAACTAGAGAAAGCCCACACGCAGCAACGAAGACCCAACACAGCCATAAATAAATAAATTAATTAATTAAGAAAACAAAACAAAACAACCCCTGAAACCATATCCTCTAATATCAGGTACAAGACAAGGTTGCCCACTCTCACCACTATTATTCAACATAGTTTTGGAAGTTTTACCCACAGCAATCACAGAAGAAAAAGAAATAAAAGGAACACAAATCAGAAAAGAAGAAGTAAAACTGTCACTATTTGCAGATGACATGATACTATACAGAGAATCCTAAAGATGCTACCAGAAAACTACTAGAGCTAATCAATGAATTTGGTAAAGTAGCAGGATACAAAATTAGTGCACAGAAATATCTTGCATTCCTATACACTAATGATGAAAAATGTGAAAGAGAAATTAAGGCAACACTCCCATTTACCATTGCAACAAAAAGAATAAAGTACCTAGGAATAAACCTACCTAAGGAGACAAAAGACCTGTGGAAAACTCTAAGACACCGATGAAAGAAATTAAAGATGATATAAACAGATGGAGAGATATACCATGTTCTTGGATTGGAAGAATCAACATTGTGAAAATGACTCTACTACCCAAAGCAGTCTACAGATTCAGTGCAATCCCTATCAAACTACCAATGGCATTTTTCACAGAACTAGAACAAAAAATTTCACAATGTGTATGGAAACACAAAAGACTCCAAATAGCCAAAGCAATCTTGAGAAAGAAAAACGGATCTGGAGGAATCAGGCTCCCTGACTTCAGACTATACTACAAAGCTACAGTAATCAAGACAGTATGGTACTGGCACAAAAAACAGAAATATAGATCAATGGAACAGGATAGAAAGCCCAGAGATAAACCCACGCACATATGGTCACCTCATATTTGATAAAGGAGGCAAGAGTATAGAATGGAGAAAAGACAACCTCTTCAATAAGTGGTGCTGGGAAAACTGGACAGCTACATGTAAAAGAATGAAATTAGAACACTTCCTAACACCATACACAAAAATAAACTCAAAATGGATTAAAGACCTAAATGTAAGGCCAAGACACTATAAAACTCTTAGAGGAAAACATAGGCAGAACATTCTTTGACATAAATCACAGCAAGATCCTTTTTGACCCACCTCCTAGAGAAACGGAAATAAAAATAACAAATGGGACCTAATGAAACTGAAAAGCTTTTGCACAGCAAAGGAAACCATGAAAGAGACAAAAAGACAACCCTCAGAATGGGAGAAAATATTTGCAAACGAAGTAACTGACAAAGGATTAATCTCCAAAATATACAAGCAGCTCATGCAGCTCAGTATCAAAAAAACAAACAACGCAATCCAAAAATGGGCAGAAAACCTAAATAGACATTTCTCCAAAGAAAATATACAGATTGCCAACAAACACATGAAAAGGTGCTCAACATCACTAATCATTAGAGAAATGCAAATCAAAACTACAATGAGATATCACCTCACACCGGTCAGAATGGCCATCATTAAAAAAATCTACAGGGGCTTCCCTGGTGGCACAGTGGTTGGGAGTCTGCCTGCCGATGCAGGGGACACGGGTTCGTGCCCCGGTCTGGGAGGATCCCACATGCCGCGGAGTGGCTGAGCCTGCGCGTCTGGAGCCTGTGCTCCGCAACTCAACGGTGAGAGGCCCGCGTACCACAAAAAAAAAAAAAAAAAAAAAATAATCTACAAACAATAAATGCTGGAGATGGCGTGAAGAAAAGGGAACCCTCTTGCACTGTTGGTGGGAATGTAAATTGATACAGCCACTATAGAGAACGCTATGGAGGTTCCTTAAAAAACTAAAAATAGAATTACCATATGATCCAGCAATCCCACTACTGGGCATATACACTGAGAAAACCATAATTCAAAAAGAGACATGTACCACAATGTTCATTGCAGCTCTATTTACAATAGCCAGGACATGGAAGCAATCTAAGTGTCCGTCGACAGATGAATGGATAAAGATTATGTGGCACATATATACAATGGAATATTACTCAGCCATAAAAAGAAATGAAACTGAATTATTTGTAATGAGGTGGATGGACCTAGAATCTGTCATACAGAGTGAAGTCAGTCAGAAGAGAAAAACAAATACCATATGCTAACACATATATATGGAATCTAAAAAGAAAAAAGGTTCTGAGGAACCTAGGAGCAGGACAAGGAATAAAGATGCAGACGTAGAGAATGGACTTGAGGACACAGGGAGGGGGAAGGGTAAGCTGGGACGAAGTGAGAGAGTGGCATGGACATATATACACTACCAAATGTAAAATAGATAGCTAGTGGGAAGCAGCGCATAGCACAGGGAGATCAGCTCAGTGCTTTGTGACCACCTAGAGGGGTGGGATAGGGAGGGTGGGAGGGAGACACAAGAGGGAGGGGATATGGGGATATATGTATGCATAAAGCTGATTCACTTTGTTATACAGCAGAAACTAACACAACACTGTAAAGCAATTATACTCCAATAAAGATGTTAAAAAAAAAAATAAAATAATAAAGACAATTTAAGGGACTTCCCTGCTATCCTTGATAGTTTTCCCAAATAGGTAACAATCCTAAAATTTTATTTGACTTTGCAAATAATAAGTTGTGACATTATCAAATGACAAAAAACTTTTGTTCTTATCCACCATGCTGGAGGAAAGACTGATTTATCTCTATATTCTCTCTACCAAAAAAATTGATCTCATCAACTTATTGTCCTATGCAGACGCTGTCAAAGATTATGCAGGCAGAAGTATTTTAAAGATGTCAGACATTCTGTTAATAAAAATACTATGTTCTGATTTTTGTGACGTTGGTAGTATTTTCCAGCTTCAAAAAATCACAATTTGTTGTGATTACTTTTCTCGTTCTAAATCAATGTTAGATATTTTACTCAAATTTGGTTTTGTATTCTTCTACTTAAGAGGCTTCCCACTTCCCCCTGCCAGAACACACACACACACACACACACACACACACACACACACACCTCTATGATCTTCAGGTCCCACGAAAACTGGAAGTGCCTAAACTTATCCTTCCTGATTCCACGCCAGTCTCTAGGCCTTCCCTGAGTCCCCAGGAGAGGAAATGCCCTCTGCTCTGGGTTTCCACAGGACCACGGAGGACCCTCTATCATTGCCCCTCACCTAGTTTAGTATTTATGTGCTTCTCCCTTCCCCAAGGGCAAGAGCTGCATCTTATAGGTGTTTCTAGCTGCACCCAGCACAGGGCCTGGCCCTGAACAGACACTTAAAAATGTGAGCGTTGGGGGGGTGAGGGCGCCCCTCTGAGTCAATGGGGATAGTTCTTGGTGCTCAGAGCATCTGCACCCTGCACACTTCCTCCTTCAGGAGGGACCCCCTCTGGTTTTCCAGGAACTTTCATATAGTTTTTCTCTTCTCTCCTTGCTCTCTGGAAAAGGTTGGATACTCGTTCACTCTGGGATTCAAATATCTGACTGATGTCTGACTTTAGATTAAAACGTGTGCCTTTCCAGAGACTTTAGCCCCAAGTACTGACACTCTTAGTGGTGGACTTGCAGGCATGGTGAGATGGGGAGGCGTGTGGGGCTTGGCTAGCTTTCTGCCCGATTCAGGCCTCAAGCTTCCGGGAGTCCGTGTCTGTTAGTGGTTGACTGATGTCAAGAAGAGCATGGCTGGGACTTCCCTGGCGGTCCAGTGGTTAGGACTCTGTGCTTCCATTGCAGGGGACACGGGTTCAATCCCTGGTCCAGGAACTAAAATCCTGCGTGCTGTGCAGCACGTCCCAAAAAACAAACAAACAAAAAACAAACAAACAAAAGAGTATGGCTGGGGATGGCCAGGTGGAGGGAGGGAAGGAAGAACTGAGCATGTGCGGAGGGGTGGAGAGACATCCTCATGGGGCAGGGCAGTTACTGGACCACAAGTATAAGCCTTCCATTTCTCGAGTTCCTCTGGAGAAACTGGGAGTCCAAAACAATTCCATCCCTGAGTATATGTGACTTATTTTTTCTCTCTTAAACAGATCATTTGAGCCTCAGTTTCCTCATCTGTAACACGGGGAGGTAATTCTTACAGTTCTGAACCTTGGGAGACGCGGATTAAAGAACAGACATGACAACGCTGAGCAAGCACAGTGACAAGCCCTGGGGCGTAGCAGGTGCTCATGTAACCTGCATTGCGGATGCTGTTGACCCAGCACTGGCCTCAGGTCAGGACACCTGCCTGCTTTGAGTCCCAGCTCTGCCCCGGCTGGCTGGGTGCCTCCCCAGAATTTTTCCAGATTATCAGAGGGCTGCATGCCTTTGCCAGTTTGGAAACTATTAAAGGTCTGAAGCCACATAGATTCTTGGAGTGAAGTTGTGGAATTCCTGGGTCGTAGCCATCCTCAGCGTCCACTGAAACCAGGGCTTTGCAAACTGTTTTAGCCACAGAACCCTTTGTTCACATGAAATTTTATGTAGTAGCCCAGTATATGAAACAGGTACAATGGGGCTGGTCTGGTGGCAGCACAAGACGAGGGGCTCAGAGGCCTGTGCCCTGCTCGCTTAGTCTGGAGGTCTGGGGACAGCCTTGTTCCCCCAATCCTGTTCCGCATGAAACCCAAGGTTCCATTGTGGAAACTGATTCTAGTCGAAATGCCTTTTGGGACTGGAAGGGGAAGACTGTATATCATAAAGGAGGAAGATAATGTCTCAGAATAACTCGAGGATTCCTTTGTTTTCTCTTGGCCTCAGTTTACCCATCTGTAATCAGGAGGGGTAGGTAGGTGGAGCACCTCTGATTTTCCAGGGTGTTTGTCTGTAACTCCAGTCTAACACATGGCGCAGGCGCCACCTAGTGGTGAGGAAGGGCTCTGGCAGCTGGCGAGATGCCCAGCTATTTCTCCAGGTGTAGGAGGCAAAGGTGAGGTTGTATGCAGAGGACCCCACCTTTTGGCCAGGATGGCACCTCTCTGGATACAGGTATTAAGAGGCACGGCGAGAAATCTGCTCCTTGGTTCTGCCACTATACCCTGTGTGACCTTGGCTGCCCAATCTACAACCCGAAGGGCTCGAATGAAGTTCTTAATGTGGGATCTATGGATCTGTGGTGGGGGATTTTGTGAAATTTAAAGAAAATTTTGTATGAATAGGCAGTTATGTGTGAGTGAGGGTCTAGTTCTTTAACTGCTTTCTGAAGGAGTCTCTTAGGTCTAGATGAACTCCAAGGGCACCCAGGGTTCAGGAATTCCGGGATCTCCCCCTTTGGAAGGTACACACGTTCAAACAACTTAGATGGCTGACATTTGGCAGACGCATCCCGTTTACCAGTTTATGTGGAGAAATACTAAGGAAGCCAAAGATAAATGGAAAGCAAAAGCCCCCTAGGTAAGTCCCAGCAACCAAGGATAGGCAGCTCTGGCCCCAGTGGCCTGAGGTTGGGAGCTGAGCTTTGGAGCTCTGCAAACCTCTGCTAGCTAGGGGCACTGTCTGGGCTTTTCCACCCCTGATGGGACCTCCGTGGTCGCTGGGCAACTTCAAAGGTAGGGATTGACAACTGGCACAACTGGAGGACTGCAGTCCTAACGGTCCAGCTCCTTCTAGGCCATGGTGATGGGCTTCTTGTCTCAGGTTTCACTCAACTCCCTTCACCCCCAAAGCCCCCTTTTATGACTGGGCAAAGAACTTTATTCACCTTTGTTTCAAACTTTATTCCCAGGCTTCTTCAGCTTAATTAGCTGTGAAGAATGAATTGTGTACAAGCAAAAACTCCCTGCTACGCGTCCCACTCTGGCTCCTTCTGCAAAATATGAAGCAGGAGGTGGAAGGCATTTACTGTTGAGTGTGCTCTGTGGCCGGCCCTGTGCTAAGTATTTTACTATAATGAGTTCATCTGATCGTCACAGTGGCCCTGGGAAGTGGGATATTCCCGTTACACAGTCGCACACTTTGAGCTTGGCCAAAAAGATCGTTCAGGTTTTTCCGTAAGATGTTACGGAAAAACCCGAACAAACTTTTTGGCCAGCCCAGTATTAAGTGACTTGTCCCAGATCATACAACTAGTAGATGGGCTGGGGTCTTAATCACGTCTTGTGGTCAGCACACGCTGGGCTTTTAGGACTCAAGGGGAGTGGCATTCCCGAAGGTGACTCATGCCTCACTTAGAGCTAGGGTGCTGGTGGGGCTGCCCGGCAGTGAGATTAAGCACTGGCCCAGCTCCCAGGCCCAACTGCCAACCCGTCAGCCTAGAATTGCCCACTGACTCTGCTGGGATGTCTCATTTCCTGGGATTGTGATGGTGACGGAGGATCTGACCCAGACATTCCCCAGACCACACCCTGCTCTGTTCCATTGCTGGGTTTGGGAGTTCACCCATGCAGAAATCCACACCTCCTCTTTGCTCCCTCTGGGGCTTTCAGACTGCCCCTCCCTGCAACAGGCCACACCTGCCTGACGCCGGCTCTCTCTCTGCTCCCAGCCCCACGAGCGGTGACAGCTGCCACCCCTCACCTGGCTCACTCCCCAAGCCAGGCTTCTGCACCTGGGGGCTTCCTGGCCAACATGGAAAGCCATCAGACTTTCAGACGTCATGCTTCTCTTTATAGACAAAGCCTGAGGGACTCAGAGTCACGTGGATGCCTTGCTTTCCTGTCTAGAACAGGGCCTCCGTGTCGGCTTTCCACCACTTCAACAGAGACTACCCGTCCCTGCGCCCCCCCACTTCCCCTCCCACCCATTGATTTAATGAGGGAGATACTCACTTAGTGATGGTTGGAGCCCAAGCGATTTGCCAAAGATAGCTAGCTGGTAAGTGACGGAGCTGGGATTTGAGCCCAGGGAGACTCAGTTCGGGGAATCTGTGCTCCATCACGAGGCTGTGCTGTTGTCCAGGTCAGAAGCTCACGGATCCCGACTTCGTCGTCCAGCTTGTTGAGGTCTGTACTCAACTTCATGGCGTTTGCAAATTAGGTCAGCTTACCTTCCACCCCTTCCCCACAAGTCACGGCTGAAGTCTGGTGAGTGGCTCTGACTGCCTTCCAGGTGACAACTGCCTGTCACCAATAGTCTTTGGTTATTAGAGTTGTCCAGTTGGTTGCCAGCTCACCTGGAAGGATATACATCACCCCAACGTCTTCATAAGTTTGTCACATTATGTGCCTCCCTGAAATCTGGATGAAAAGTATCTCCAGCCAATTCCCAACTGATCTATTAAGCCTATTAAATCAAGGGAAGGAATTGAGTCTGTGATCATCTCTTTTCAGTAAGATCCTTTTCTTTCTTGGAATTTTCTCCTGGCTTCCAATTCACTTCCTCCACTCCTTGTTAATGACCCCTTGGCTGTCACAGGTTTAGAATCTTGGTCTGCACTTGCTCAAACCATATGAATTTGGGTGGGGTATGGTGAGGCCTGATGCAGAGCAAAAGAAACCAGAAAGAGGTGTACAGCTTTATAATTTTATACTCAGTTCCCTGGGGAGAACACTGCATGCCACATAGGGCCACCCAAAGGAAGCACGGGGTTGGTTATGAGGCAGAGGGAGAGACCGGAGCTGTGGGCAAGTGCCTTTATGGTGGTTTCCTTGGGAAGGAGTGAGAGGCCAGGCGGGGTGAGCAAGCTTGCGATTGGCTCTGTTTGAAAGTGGCGACCCCGTGAAGTTCATGTTCGCTGTGACTATCAGAGCACGGGGTGTGGGACTATCTGAAGTCTGCAGGTGTTTTGGGGTGAGCCAGGGTTTACTTGGGGACAGCTCGTGGCCATTTTGCGGATGTTAAAGATCAATTTGCAGAAACGAAGAGTCTGGTTCACACACCCCTCCACCCCAGGACCCTGCCGAGACAAAGCCCAAATCTGCCGGTCTTGCTTTCGAGTCATCTGGGATCTGACCCCACGTGGCGATCAGGGGAAAGAATGGTCATCAATTGGGATGAGGAACTCAAATCTGTGCAGGTTCTCCAGGCTCGCCAGGCCATGGGGCTGCGGGTGGAGGCTTCTCCCTTCAAGGTGGGACCTCCCCTTCCCACGGCGAGGCTTTGAGCTACTTGTCTGATAAGAAGAGGACCAGCCTTGGTCTCCTAACAGTTCTTGCAACACACTTGTTTGTGAAGCAGGACGGGGTTCCTGATTCCTAACCCAGTCTCCTGATCACACAGGTGAGGGCTAACAGTTACCAGCTGCATCAGAGTTCCCCCTTGCAGGCAGTGAGAGGGGGTGCCTGTGTGGGGGACAGAAAAGGCAGGCGATCTGCACTGCCGATCATCGTTGAAAAACACGGGGAGGGTGTAGCTTCACGTGAGCAATGTGTTCTGAAGGGCGAGGCAGCTTTGAAGCTGCTGCTGGGGACGGGCAGTGATTGTGAAAAGCAGCGGTGGGCTGAGCCAATGCTTTTGGCGTTACTTAGCTCTTCATTAGGACAGGGGCCCCACCTAGAGGGGCTGGGAGCTGAGGGGACTGAGCGTCCCTGGTAACCGCATCCTAATGGGAAGGTGGGAGTCAGAGGGCAGATGGAGAAGGCAAAGCTGCCGGATCTTTCTCCATCTTTCCCACCCTGAGCCCAGGGAGGGAAAGATGAGGTGTGATGTCACAGCGCCCATCTGGAAGGGCTCTTAGCAACCCCCTGTGCTGGCCTCCTCCTGCGGAGGGCTAGCGTCCCCAGCACGGACTCCCTGCAGCCTTGAAGACCGGACACCAGAGAAACACAGCCCAAGGAGGCTCTAGGAAGAGAGTTAAAGTAAGTTTTCCAACCAAGGTTGAGTTAACTAGGTATAGTAACCCTTGAGGTTAGTCCTGTTTGACTCTCACAATCACTAGCTATCTCTAGTCCCTTATTTTAAAATTTCAGATGACTGTATTTACACTCCTTTTTTTGTGAATAGAAACATATACTCTATAAGTTTATTGACAACTTTATTATTCTGGGAGAAAAAAATTTGAACATGCCTTGCCTCTACCTACTCGGGGTCGCCATACTTTTTCTGCAAAGAGCTGGATGGTAACTATCTTAGGCTTTGTGGGCCATAGAATCT
This sequence comes from Phocoena phocoena, assembly GCF_963924675.1. Classification (NCBI taxonomy): domain Eukaryota; kingdom Metazoa; phylum Chordata; class Mammalia; order Artiodactyla; family Phocoenidae; genus Phocoena; species Phocoena phocoena. The sequence continues at coordinate 144,533,259 of NC_089220.1, read as the reverse complement.
CCACTGCAACTGTGAACTCTGCCTTTGCAACATGAAAGCGGCCCTAGACGACGTTTACACAGGTGAGCCTGCTGCGTCTAGCTGGCACCACCACGTTCCTGAAATCAAAGCACGTGTCGGGTGGCCGTTCCCAACAGTGACCAGCAGGCGGATGCCGCCTGGGTTCCTGTGATCAGAAGGTCAAGGCCTCGGGCAGGCTTGGTGGCAAAGGATGCTGGGATTGTGTCGTGGTAACTGCCGCTGGTCCAGGAAGGGAGGGTAGCAGGTGCAGGCTAGGTATTTGCAGATCTGCGGGGCAGCCCCACGTTGGGGAGAGCGAGGGGGATTACGAAGAACACAGGCTTCGAGGCTGTGGAATGTGGGGAACAGGAGAGGAGACATGTTTATTATGACCAGGACCCCTAATTTCCCAAGTGGTGCAGAAACCAGTCTGTGCCTTCTGATGAGACTTTACTAAACATTTGGGAGAGTTGTGATTTGATAGAACAGTCTCCCTGCCCATCTCTCAGCCTGCCTCATGCAGTGGGGCCCACCGACACCTCTCTGAGAGGGTTGTGAGCCTGCCTGCGCTACCAGAAACCTGGTCCCAGCCTGATGACAGCAGAAATGTTCACTCCCTGCATCAGAAACCCCACCCAGTCTCAGCTTCCCTCATGACCCCAACAGGCAGATGACATCAGAACACAGCAGTGCAGGATCTGCATGCTTCCAAATGCCGTGAGGGTCTTAGTTCTGAATAGCTTTCTGTGCAGAACACTTGACTGGACACTCCAGGTTGAATTTTCCCATATGAGGCCCTACTTTCCTATTTATAGAGGTGCCTCTAACATGGGGCAAAGGTGTTGTTTTCCCCCGGATCTCAGCCTCAGAATGCCTGATACCAAATCTTCACAGAAGCACACATGCAGCTTCTCAAGAATCAGTAATGGGGGACTTCCCTGGTGGCGCAGTGGTTAGGAATCCGCCTGCCAATGCAGGGGACGTGGGTTCGAGCCCTGGTCTGGGAAGATCCCATGTGCTTCGGAACAACTAGGACGATGCGCCACAACTACCGAGCCCTGCACACCACAGCTACTGAAGCCTGCGCGCCTAGAGCCCGTGCTCTGCAACAAGAGAAGCCACTGCAATGAGAAGCCTGCGCACAACGAAGAGTAGCCCCTGCTCGCCGCAACTAGAAAAAGCCCGCACGCGGCAACGAAGACCCAACGCAGCCAAAAGTAAATTAAAAAAAAAAAGTCAGCAACGGTATGCAAGCTCAGGGCTGCAGAAATCCATAGTGAAAAACAGGCTCGTGGGAAGAACCAAGCCTGTAGAGCAGATGCTGACCTGACCATGAACTACATGTGATCTTATCTTACAGAATTCTTAGCATCTTAACTGAAACCAGTGGTTTTTCACTGGGGCTGCACAGTCACTTGTCTGGGAAACTCTGAAAACTACTGCTGCCTGAGCCACGCTCTGGAGCGATAAAGTCAGAAGCTCTCAGAGGGGTCTGGGAGCTCGCATTGTCCCCAGAGTTCCCAGGTGATTCTAATGTGTAGTCTGAGTTGAGAACCACTGCTTTGAAATGCTGACATCGAGGTGACTGGTCTTATTCGTCATGAGAGGCTGGGGTATCCCACAGTAACTAATGAATCCCAGTATTTCAGTGGCTTATCATGACAAAGTTTGGTTTTTCAATCACACTGCATGTCCAATAAGGGTTAGTGGGAGACTCTGCTCCGTGCAGGCAGCCTTCTGACGGAGGCATCCTTATTTGTGAGGACATCATCTTAAACCGTTGGTTTCCTTGGTTGCTATGGCAGGAGAAGACAGCTGGAAGGTCACGCCAGGCTCTTCTCTGTCTGGGGCTGGAAATAGCACGTGTCGTTTTCTCTAGAAGCCCATTGGCCAGAGCTGGTCACATGATCCCACCCAGCAGCGAGCAACTTGGGGGAGGGGCAACAGGGCTGGGGGGTATTTGATGAGCAGTTTATTGGTGTTTTTTTCTCACAGTCAATCCCCCAACACTGACTTCGTTTTTGCTTCACTGAAGGATCATTCAGGAAGTTTTACCAGAAGGAAACAAACAGGCAGCCCTAAAATAGTGGTCAGGTTCAAGTCTCCATCCTTTGGAGGCAGAGAGCTGCATGCCATTTGAGGAATTTTCTAGCTTTCACAAGTCCCACCAAAGTTGAACAGAAAATCCTATTTTCACCCTGGTCTCTTAATGTACAGTCAGCCCTTTCAGGACTTTCCATGGATTTGTCGTTTCTTGCAGCTGTAGTACACTGTATTGAGTATTGTAGCTTTGCAGGGGATATTGACACTTGGTAGGACCAATTCCCTCTCCCTGCTTTTCTTTTTCAGAGTTATCTCATTTTTTCTCCCATGCATTTATTGTTTCAGAAAATTTTTAAATAAAAAACTTATAAATTTGGTTATGATTTTTTGGGGGACTGGATGTCTTTATACTGTTATCTCTGTCTCAGGAAAATGCTCTATCATTCTAATTGCTAGTCTTCTAAATGTTTCCCAATGAATGTTAGCATTTTTTTCTCATACATCTTAACGTATTCCTTGTTAAGTTTATTTTCAAATATACATACATGTACATGCCTGTATGTGTGTATGTTATGTACATAAATATATTGAAAGTGTGTAGAGGATACTTTTTCCATCTTATTTTCTAACTGCAGTATTTCTCTGGTAAGGTTAATATTGATTGGTATTTGGGGATAGATATTTTATTATAATATGAAAGTATTCTAATCTCAGTTCACAGAGTATTTTTTTTTGTTCGTAGTAGATAGTGGACTTTATAAAATACCTTTTTTTAACCATCTACTAATATGATTATATGCTTTTTTATCTCTTTTTGTGTCCTGTTGATGTGATAATAATAATTTTTTTTGAGCATTATACTTAATCCCTGAGGAGTAAAAGCAGAACTCCTTGGCTTTGCATCTGCGCCCTTTCAAAGACTGACTCTAAATGGACTTTTCCGGTCTTATCAGTACATTCCGTCATCACTCCCATCTCACTTCAGGTCACCTGATGATGAGCATTTCCCCAATCCCACACACTTTTTGTAACCCTCACGTTGTTCACTTTGTCTGTTGCATGGTACCCTTATCTTCCAAATGGGGACACCCCCAAACAATCTTCAGAGCTAAGGTGACCAGGGGGCCCAGTTGGCCTGGGACAGTTCTGGTTGGACACATGTCCAAATGTGTCTTGGGTTGGACAATGAATTCTATGGTCACCTTCTCCTTCGATAAATTGTCCCTGATCCCACCCCACTTCCCCCAAAGACTTGAATTTCTCCCTTCCGTGCTCCCATACTTCCTGTGCAGAGTTTCACTATGGCATTTATTACACTGTATGCTCCCCCAGCAGCTCTGGGCGGGCACCCCTAGGTGCTCGATACATTAGCCACGTTGGCTGAATGAATGAATGAGTGAATGTCATGACCTCATTTTTTTTTTTTTAAATAAGAGGAGGTATTTTTCAAGAGCATCTCCCTTCTCAGAGCATATGCCCTCTGAGGCTTCTCTGATGGGCAATGGCCATGCTGCTTGGTCACCAGTAGCCACATGTCCTCAGAGGGGTGGGGACCGGACCCTGGCAGGGACGTCTGCAGACAGCCGGCTGCCTCAGGGTCACTGGTAAATGCAAACCGTGGGCTTGGTTCCTGCCAAAGGGGAGATGGAGGGTGTGGAAGGCAGGCGGAAGGGACAGAGGAGAACAGAAAGGGCAAAAGGGAGGAATGGAGGAAGGAGAGAAAAGGAGGAAGGTGGCAGAGTGGGGAGGAAGGGAGGGATGGAGAGAGGAGTAGAGGGGGAGGTAAAGCAGCAGTGGCCGGCCCAGAACAAGGCTGCGCCCTCTCGCTCTCACACAGCTATGTCGGGGGTGCTAATTTCTTGGCTATTTGGGGAAACTTTGCAGGCATATTCACCTGTCTCGAATGTCTCGGGCCTCACCAGCCTGTGACTGCAGAGCAAGGTCTCATGTCTCTTAACGACTCACTGCCTTTGGTGTTAGGACAAAAACCCCGAAGGAGTCCCAGGGCTCTGTTTCTGAGGGTTGTCAGGGCGCGGTCTCCTGGTTGTGCAGAGGGTGGTATTGGTCAAGGCCTGGCACGCTGGTCCCCTCTTTCCTCTGCCCTTTGCTGCCTCTGATGCCCATGACCGTGATGGGCTCCATCTTTCGGGGCTCAGCCATTCCAGTGATTCTCCTGCTCCCATCACCCTGCTCTCAGGGGAGAGGGACTCTGTTTCCCCTTTACTCCTCAGGCCCTTCCCTCAATTTTCTACTACCCAGCGGACCTTGAGCTCTAATCTTTAATGAAGGTTTATTGAGAGTAGAGAGAGAGTGAATGAGAAGCCCGGATGGGTGGGAGCTTGCAAAGATACCTCTCTTTAGGATCCCCCCTTTTTGAGGGACCTCGCAGCCCGGCTCCGATCCTGCAGGCTTTCTGCGGGGTCCCCTCACTGCCCTACCCCATTCCCCATGGCCGTGTGGCCCCTGAGATGAGGCAATTGTACCTCCTCCCTCACCTGCCTTTGGAGTCTGTATCAGTCTTCTGTGGCTGCTGTAACAAAGGACCACAAACTGGGAGGCAGAAAACATAGTCATTTATTCTCTCACGGGTCTGGGGTTCAAATTCAAGGGGTCAGCAGGGTTAGTTCCTTCTGCAGGCTCTGAGAGAAAATCTGTCCCTTGCTTCTGTCTTAGCTTCTGGTGGCTGCTGGAAATCCTTGTCATTCCTCAGGTTTGCAGAGGCATCACACTAATCTCCGCCTCTGTCTTCACATAGGCTCTCCTGCCCCCCCCCCCAACCCCGTGCATCTCTGCATCTCAAATCTCCCTCTCCTTCCTCTCATTCCTCCATTCCTCGGACTTAGGGCCCCCTTCCCTTAACCTAGAATGATCTCATCTCAAGATCCTTAACTTAATCACATCTGTGGGGCTTCCCTGGTGGCACAGTGGTTAAGAATCCGTCTGCTAATGCAGGGGACACGGGTTCGAGCCCTGGTCCGGGAAGACCCCACATGCCGCGGAGCAACTAAGCCCATGCACCACAACTGCTGAGCCTGCGCTCTAGAGCCCACAAGCGACAACTACTGAAGCCCACGCGCCTAGAGCCCGTGCTCCGCAACAAGAGAAGCCACCGCAATGAGAAGCCCGTGCACCGCAATGAAGAGTAGCCCCCGCTTGCCGCAGCTAGAGAAAGCCCGTGCACAGCAACGAAGACCCAACGCAGCCAAAAATAAATAAATTAATTAATTTTTAAAAAGTCACATCTGCAAAGACCTTGTTTCCAAATAAGGTCGCACTCACAGGTACCAAGAGTGAAGAGTTAGATAGATCTTTCTTTGAGGCCACAGTTCCTAACCCACTATGGAGTCTTTACTTCCCATTTCAGGATGGGCACTTTCCAGGATGAAAGGCCATTAATTCTAGACCTTCTGCAAGTGCGGTCTTGCTCTTCGATCCCCACAGATAGACCACATGGAGCACACAAGTCGAATATCCATCCTTGTCGTATAGTTACTTTCAAAGGGCAACTTGTTGGGATTGCCATATACACACTACTATGTATAAAACAGATAAACTACAAGGACCTACTTTATAGGACAGGGAACCCTACTCAATATTCTGTGATAACCTATATGGGAAAAGAAGCCGAAAAAGAATGGATATAGGTACATGTATAACTGAGTCTCTTTGCTGTACACCTGAAACTAACACAACATTGTAAATCAACTCTACTCTAATAGGAAAGAAAGAATTAAATTTAAAAAATAAAGTAAAAAAAAGGGCAACTCAGAGCTACTTGCAGAATGAACTGAATGGAGAGTGATACTCTGACTGTTAGGAAGGTAGCACAGGTCGTAAACTGAAGGGCACAATGCACTAAATGCTCATGGAAGAGACACAGAGGCCCTGACAGAGGTTGTTCGTCTCAACGTTGTAAACGCAGCTGGTGGACCTGGAGGAGAAAGGCCAGATGGTCTGTAAATGTCTTGAGGCATCTACAGAAGGAAGTCAGCTCACCAAGGCTGGAGTCTGTTAGTAACCAGGCGCTGATAAGTAGAATTAGAAGACCTTATTCGCAAAGCAGAAATAGAGACACGGACGTAGAGAACAAACTTATGGGTATCAAGGGGGAAGCGGGGGTGGGATGAACTGGGAGATTGGGTCTGACATACATACACTACTACGTATAAAATAGATAACTAATGAGAACCTGCTGTTATAGCACAGGGAACTCTACTCAGTGCTCTGTGGTGACCTAAATGGGAAAGAAATCCAAAAAAGAGCAGATATATGTATACATAGAGCTGAGTCACTTTGCTGTACAGCAGAAACTAACACAGCATTGTAAAGCAACTACATTCCAATAAAAATTAATAATAATAATAAAAAAGAAGACCCTGCAGCTTTTCCTATTTTGTGCCTCCTTAGGAACACTGAGGTCGGCAGTATGTAGGAGGTGGGTTGAGAGTTAGTTCTGTGGTTGAACCAGTAGAGGATGCCCTGGGTTAGGTAGAGACAGACACGTCTCCATACTGAAGAACATCTTGGCTCTTAAGTCAAGGGTTGCCAACTCAAACGTCTGCACGGCCAGGCAGGTAAGGGAAATGAGTGTCTTGGACCAGACGGGGGACTGCCGGACTCCGGGAAATGTAAGCTCTGTCTATAGAGCTTAGACTGGCTTATAGAGCCAGTTGTGGGAGAGCGGGCATTTCTGACCTAATGTAGGGAGGGGTAGAGGCTTCTGAGCTCAGGAGACAAGAGCAAAATCCACAAATACCAGGGAGACCTGGGCAGGAAACATCGCCCAAGGAACCCATGTGGTGGACTGAGCCCCGAGGCAAAGAGAGGCACGAGGGGCATCCCATCCCAGCACTGTTTTCCTGGCAGCCTGCAACCTTCAGCGGTGCTCCTGTACTTTGCATACTTTTGGCCCCAAATACTGATACACTGGGAAAAGTCACGTAGGAACCAAGGAGGGTTCTGTCATAGATCGACATCTTCCTTCTGTTTACCAAGCAACATGAACTCTTTCGTTCTGTAGCAGAAAAGACTGTAGGTTTGTCAATGTCCCCACACTGAAGACCCAGGGTTCAGATTCCAGCTCTGGCTTCCCTCCTTATTAGTTATGTGACCTTGCATAAGATCCAACACTTCTTGGAACCTCTGTTTCCGTTATTCACTGTGATGTAACAACCCATCCCCCAAACAGTGTCCTCAACCAATAACAATGTTGATTTTTCTCAGCCGGTCTTCCCATGTGCGGTCAATTAAGCAGTTGGGGGGAGGGTTCCCTTGAACGAAGTCTTCTTTGCTCTCACATCTGGCGCCTGGGCTGGGAAGACTCACACAGCTGGGTTTCTGGGGCATCCTGTTCTCCCCACGGCCGCCTCAGGGCAGCTGACTCCATCCATAGTGGTTCAAGGGTCCTAGAGCAAGTGTCTCAAGTGAGACAGGCAGAAGCTGTGTGGCCTTCTCTTTTTCTTTTTTTTTAAATAAGACTTTAATTAATTTATTTATTTTGGGTTTTTTTTTTTGTTTTTTGGGTTTTTTTGCCCACGCTGTACCACATGCAAGATCTTAGTTCCCTGACCAGGGATTGAACGCACGCCCCCTGCAGTGGAAGCGTGGAATCTTAACCACTGGACCACCAGGGAAGTCCCTGTGTGGCCTTTGCTAACCCAGCCCGGGAGCCACACAGCACCCCTTCCTCCTTATGTCCTCCTCAAGGCAGCCACGATCACCGTCCCCTGACTGGAGGGGCAGGCTGTGGACTCCACCTCTTGATGGAGTGCGTGTCAAAGAATTTGAGGACATGTTTTAGAACCATGACACTATCCATACCACTTCACATAGAATGGATGCACCTCAGTTTCTTTCACTGAACTTTTCCTAGTGGCCACTTTGGTTATTCTGGGGTTTTTTTTGGCTGTGATCTGCAACGCCAAATAAAGCATCTCTGGGCGTAGAGTACTCTATTTTCTGTTGCTTGCCTGGGAGGGGGGTGCCCAGAAGGGAGCTTGAAGGATCAAAGAGTAGGGACATTTTAATCCACTTTTCAGTTTTCACTTTAAAATGTCTTGTTTGTAGAAATAATGTAATAAAAATGACAATAGATTGTCTTCAATGTATTTGGAGACATCCTGAGAAGCAAGGAAAACCAAAGTATATTGTTTTTAATAGAATATGTTGTTTTTAAAGCTATTTGAAGACATGAGAAGATTCCCACTTTCCACACCTGGGTTGTTGTGTACATGGGCCAGGGGGTATTTTGGGCCCACTTACACTCCACCTTCATGATACATAATCAAGATACTTTTGCTGAGATGCAGATAGGTTCACAGCTCTAAAAGCAGCTCTCATGTGCTGCAGGAGAAAGCTGCCCCTTTGTGAAAGTCTAATGTGTCCTCACCAGTGGGGCCAGGACAAAGCAGACAGGACACAAGGCGACCCAGCTGAGCAGAGGATCGCCGGGATTACAGACCAACTCAATCTAAGTAGCATTTCGCTGCCTTTTAGAAACATAAGCCCACGTCCCCATGCCAGTCTTTCTTATGCGATCTCTGGCTCTGCTGTCCCAGCAGCTGCCCTATTTCGTGCCGTGTATTATGGAAAATATGTAAGCATTTGAATACAATTTTTTTTGAGCTCCATCTTTCCCTTCTTACGGATTGGACCGTTCAACTAGACAGTGAGAATCTCTGTTCTCTGCTAGTAAGCCCTGGGTCTCCTTGAACAAGACCAAGAAGAGTATGGAGAGGTGGCTATTACTTGAATGACTGCCATTACAGCAAACCCTCCCTGGGCCTAAATTGTGTAGATCATTGCTCCTAGAATTGACTTCTCTTTGCCATCTAGACACATGGGCTTGGAAAGGGCTAGGTTCGTTCTCTTTTCAGTGTTTGCAAGGTTCATAGGAGAGAGTTGGAATGTTAGAGCTTGTTTTTCTTTGGCTGTGAACTTAACCAGTGACCTCGGGAGGGACTTGCCACTTGGTTAAACCCTTTCACAGCAACATGGCATAGAGGATCCAGCCCTGAAATTGAGAGTGGAGAGACTCAAGTCTTAGTTCCAGCTCTGTCATTAACCTGGTGGGTGACTTTGGGCAATTTGCTTCTCTATGGATGTCTTTAGATGCCCCACTTGAGAAGTACAGAGCTGAACTTGGCCAATCCCTGTAGACATCATAGTTCTAAAATTTGATGATGTGTGACTGCTATCCCTGAGGGTCTTACTTTGTTTTAGAATTTCTTCCATCTTTCTCCTGCTGGTTCCAGATAGAAATGAGGGCTTGGGCATGGAGGAGAAGCACATATTATATTCTTGGCAGAAGGGGTTTAAAACGGCAGGGAGATTGTCTTAGGCTGGGATCTTCCAAAGCACACTCTTAGACAAAGACTTGAGTATAACTGGTTTAGTTAGGAGGCTGACTGGGGAAGTGAGACAGGGAAGAGAAGGAGACCAATACAGAAGGTATGAGCAAGTTACTACCATGGGCAACTGGGGCCCAGTCTTGCTGGAGACCTCTGGGAGGACGTATCTCAGAGTTGCCCACCAGAGGGTGAGGTCTCTGGGGTACTTTCCCCCCAGAGGTGTTAATTCCCCAGCGTGTCCAGCTGGTCCCTGGCGCAAGCCAAGAAAAATCCCTCGGATAGAGCATTGCAGATGTTTGCAGCCCATAAATTCCAAGCCAGGGGGCATGTACAGGAATGGTGACGCCAAGAGGATATGGGTGGGGCGTTGACAACATCTGCTCTTACGGAGGCGGCACGGAATTTTTTCTGATCTACTTGGCTGCTCGTTGTATTCGAGTGCATAAGAAATATATCTTGAGAGAGATCCCGCATGTACTTACGCAAGTTTGGGAGTCTTTTGATGTTCCACTGTGTTTGGTAGACAGAGACTGTATTGAATTAGAAGGAGATGTCTCTTTCGGCAAGAGGCTGGAGACCTGGGCTTGACACGTGCGGGTGTGACTATGTTGAGATCACATGATGTTGGAGGAACTTATGGAATGTAGGAGGAGTTTGTGGACAGAACAATAACTGAGACCCCATGAGGGAGAAGTTCAAGGGTGGAAATAAGGACACGTGGGGAACTTAGATGCCCAAGAGTATCGTGTAAATGAGGACGGCCTGATGGTTTTCTCATGGACATGCTCCCAGCCAATGCCAATTAGCTGAAGTTCATAAATTCACCTTTTCTCCCTCATTCTGTCTGTACCATCATTGTAGGGAAGGAAATCTTAGAAGGTGCAACACCACCCACTTTGATAAGTTTTTGCAAGCATCCACCGTGGCAGACAGAACACTCGACATTCAGGGCAACTCAAGAGAAGATGTAGTGAACAATAACTCCACAGGGAGTGAGACACGGGGAAATAAAGACCAGAAGAGAGAAGGAGTGAATGCAGGGCTGGGCCAGAACAGAGCCGAGGGCTTTCCTTCCGACCGTCAGGATCACGCAGGCATCTCGGAGGCATCTGAGCTCGGCTTTGAATTTGGATAGAACAGGCAATGTGCATGAAGGAAACCATGCTGGACAGAGGTATGGAAAAGGGCACGTTGAGGACGTGTTTGTGTTTCACTGGCTGTTCTGATGTGGCTGAGACGTAGGCTTTATGCAAGAACATCTTGGACAAATATCAGGGTGGGGAGCCGTGTGTACAGAGCTCTGAACGCGGGCAGAGGAGGTAGGAGTGGGTTGTGAGGGCAATGGCAGCCCTGAGGCTCCCAGAACAAGGTGGGGTGTGTCTGTGAGGTCTTTATAGAACACGTTTATGAGTGTTCACCATGACTCAGAAGCAACCCATTGAGAAAGAAGTGTGTAGAAGCTTGCCGAAGGGTGGCTGGTAGGCTGGCAGTGACATGGCGCCTTGAGCACGGAGGTTTCTGAAAAGCAGCTTGTACCTTTGGCTTTCTTTCTTTCTCCTGGAGAGCAAGGGACAGATCTGGGACTTGAACCCTGGTCTTCTAACCCCCCAGCAATTGCCTCCCTCCAACACATCTGAGTCTTTTTTTTTTTTTAGAAGGGTGTTGACACCAGAACCAGTATTAACAAAAGCTTAAATTCCTCAATAGCCCCTCTCTCAAGACATCCTTTCCCTGCTCATTTATTCATTCACCAATTACTTATTGAGTATCTACTATCTGCTAGTCTCTGTGCTAGGCACGTTGGAAGCAGCAAAGGAACAAAACAGAAAACGTTCCTGTCTTCCCGGTGTTTACATTCAAGTGGGAGAGACAGAGACGAAGCAAAGGACAAACAGGTGTGTGAGATGCTATTTCACATCCTTTCACAGCTCCTCACACCTTCCAGGACAGAGGCCACTCTCCTCTGCTTGGCCTTCTAGACACTTCCCGGTCTGTGCCGGGCCACTTCTCCAGCCACTCCCGCCCACCCTCCCTCTGAGATCCAGCTCAAAGTCTCCGTCCAGTTGCCTGCACTTGGACACAGTTTCCTCGTCTGGCTCTGAGTTTTGTTCCCCTTTCAAGCTGACGACCCAGGTTTTCTGGAACCGTTCCAAAATCAATTTTTTTCTTGTCTTTTCTTATATACGGAGGCCCCGAGTTAGGATGCAATTGTAACCAGATCCCAAGTTTGATGTGGGAATTTGGCCCCCTTTCCACGCCCCTATTTCTCTCTTCTATCACATCGAGTGTGCTGCTTTGCCTGCCCACATTCCCTGCTCCCCAGCCCAGGAGCTCTGGTTCAGCTGCGTCCCAGGACCCCAGCTCAGAGCCAGCACACAGCGCTTCCTAGACCAGTGTTCAGACGGCCACGTGGGCTTCAGAGGGAGCAGATGCCGCCCGTGTCCCTCAGAACCGAGCAGTATTCAGGGAAGGAAGTAGCTGGTTCTTGACCTGCCACCTCCAGCTCTGAGGCAGGAGGAACCGAGCTGGAACCAACTTCAAAGCCATGTGGCTTCCTTGGCTCCCAGGACGGGGTCCGTGCCATCCCTGCAGGCCAGGCCTGGTGGACGTTTATCATGCTTCACAATATATTAAATGCAGGCACTGAGCCCTGTTCTGGGCGTAGGTCACCTGTTGCCCCTGGATGTTCTCTGAGGACTGAATCGAGCAAGCCTGCAGGTGGGTGAGCAGGGCCCGGGGCACGTTTCAGCTCAAAGGAGCCAAAGCAAACACTGGGTGTCTCAACAGAGCACATTCCTGAGCGCATTAAACTGGGTGAAGTGAGCACAACCGGATGGAGGCCAGGGAGGAGACAGGTCGTGGCCCCTGAATGCAGCCGGGCAGGGCAGCCTGCTCTGGACGGGGCCCAGCACTCAGCATTCTCCTTCCCTCCACCTGTCCTGATGCTGCCCGCTCCTTCCACGGCCTATTATACCCCCAACCGTGGGGCAAGTACATCTCTCCAGCTTTGGGGGGAAGGAGTTGGCCGGTTGCAGGTCGCCATCAGCACCACCCGTAGGGAACTTACTAACCCTGGCGGGCAGACAGGCTGTGGTGGAGCCAGTCAGCTGGCAGGAAAGGATTATGTGAGATGCAAAGTGACTGTGACAGACTGCCCAGCCGGAGACCTGGGAGGTGGGGATTTCATAACCCGCGAGAGTCAACCAAGGCCAAAGGAGTTACAGAAAGCACCAGGTGGGATCCGCAGGGGAACTTCTCGGAGGGGGTGCCCATGAAAGACGAACACGGTGTGGTTCAGCAGCTCGGCAATTATTTCGCTTCATCCTCAAGCCTGCCTCCTTGACCATGACCGTCCTTTGGTTTCTGGGCTAATGAACGATAAACTGTTTTAAAAGGCATGTGTCAAGGGGGGAAGTGGTGGTGGTGGTGGTGGTGGTGGGGTGATGGTGGTGGGATGAATTGGGAGATTGGGATTGACATCTACACACTAATATGTATAGAATGGATAACTAATAAGAACCTGCTGTATAAAAAAATAAATAAAATTCTAAAATTCAAAAAAAAAAGGCATGCGTGACTTGGAATGTTTGTGAGAAGTGTTGAAGGTGATGCCTATTCACTTGTTTGTGCACTTAGAAAGGGAAGGTGATGTAGGAGAAACCTCTGGAGACAGAAATACCTTGGCTTCTATTCTGACAAGCTCTGAAGCCTTAGGCCAGTCGCTTAAACGCTCTGTATCTGTTTTTTATTCTATAAAAAGAAAATGGTGATGCTTGGAGTCGAACTAGTCCCTAAGAAAATTTATTGTATTGGAAGTGGGAAAACTCAAGTCAAATACGTCCATAAAAGTATATTTTAGGGGGTATATATTGAGAGCGCCCACGATACGTCCGTAAGTGGTTTTAGAATGTCTTTTGGTAAAAAGTCACGAAAACACAACAAAAGGAGGAGAGGGAGGCTGGACAGTGTTTCAGTTCTGGGGTCACAGAGTGAGTGAGCCAGGGGGCAACCTGTGTTGTACAGGCAGCCCCTCCAGACTCTCTGGCTAGGGGTCCCTTCCTCGTGTTGGTGCATTTTAGTAATAAAAACCATGTGCTGATAAAGTCCTAACTGAGACAGGGCTGTACACGGTCTTATGACTTAGCCAGGGAAGATCGACTGGAGTGAGTTGTGGAGCTGAGGGGATAAGATCAACGGAGCAAAGCTTGGGTGGACAATCAAAGGTCTGTCCTGAGCCTGCAGCCCATGGGTGTCCTGTCCTGCACATGGCGTATGCCTGGGGTCTCTCCTTCTGGCATAGCCGTGACCTGTGTAAATAATACAAGGGTTGCCCTGTGACTGTCACCCCTTTTCCACTTGGTGGCTTTGCCATCTGGAAGGGTCCTTGGAATGGAGTTCGTTCTCCTGGGAGAGTTTTCTGAGTTTGACATTCTGTTGCCTTGATAGCTTCCCATGACCCTTGCTGCCCCCAGGAAGGGCGGAGCCCACCCCAGATCCACACTGCTCAGGGCTGTTGAGAGGATGAAATGAAATACTATACGAAGATGAGCTGAGTCCAGCAGCACCTACGTACTGTAGGCGTTATCCAAATTTAAGTACCATTACTTTCATGATATAGTTATTTAAAGAACATGCTAAGTTTAAAATTAAAGGACACCATTGCGACTGCCGCTGTGTTCATTCCAACTCTTCCCACCCTCTGCAGCCCTTCTCTTTCCAAACCTTTGGCCCTTATTTCCTTGAATCAGATGTGACTTTCCTCAGAACTCCAGAGCTTCCTGTTGCCTGTCAGGTAGGACTCAAACCAATTAACCGGATGTCCAAGGTGTTGTGATTGACCCTGATCTTATACCTCCAGCCTCATTTTACACCATCACCTCACAGTGGGCGTTTTGCTGGTCCCCAACCAAGTCCTTGCTTCACACCTTCCTACCTTCACAAGCTGCTCCCTTCACCTTTCAATCCATTCCCGCTTCTCTGCTCCTAGGCAGAGGTCAAAAGTCACTTTTCTCAGTCTCCCCCAGACAGAGCGAATGGCCCTCTTCAGCATGTGGGTCAGTATCAGCCCTGGGTTCTCATTTCCTTGAGCTCAGAGACTGAATCTCCTCCTCCATCCAATGGCTCGAGCCATCCCTGGCTTGAGGGATGCCTGTGGGACGAATCGAATGATAATGAAAAAGCCCCATGCAAGTGAATCCCATGGAAAGGTTATAAGACTATATATATATATAGTTGAAAGAGCCGCCACCTGGTGGGCATCTCCTGCGTCAAGGTCACTGTCGCTGATTGTGTTATCTTGTTAATGATATCAGCTGCACTTCTGTTGAATTCTCTGTGCTTAGGGGTTTTTTTTAACCTTTACTACAGCCCTGAGGTAGGATTGTCACAGCAGAGTCACAGCCATTCTGCAGACGTGGAGAGTGAGGCTCTGAGAGGCTGGGTGACTTACACAGAGCCAGTAACTGACAAAGTCAGGATTTAAATCCAGGCCAATGAACTACAAGGGCCATGCTCTTACCCTTGTAACATATATCTATTTTAATCCTCAGAACAACCCTTTGAGGTAGCTATTAGAATCCCCACTTTGCAAAAGAAGCAGCTAAAATTTAGAGAGTTTAAGAGACCTGCTGAAGGCTCTGTCACCAGGAAGCGCTTGACATGGGATTTGAACCTAAGTTTAAGCATACACACTTTCCATCCCTCTTCTCATTTAACTCTCACAGCAGTCCTGGGAGTTAGGTGGTCCTAGCTGTTTCAGAGATCAGGTACCAAGGCTCAGAGATTCAGTCATTTGCTAAAGGTCACACAACCAGGAAGTGGGTGGCAGGCAGTTGGGATCCAAGTTGATGATCTTTGTACAATGCAATACTTCACACAATGCACTGCTCTGTAGAAACCCATTCCTGAAAGCTGGCTCTTATTCTTGGTTTCATCCTGGCATAGAGAAACATGTTAACCTCTCCACAACTGAAGCCATGTCAGTAGTGTCTGGTTTCGAAAGAGTCTGTGTACGGATCAGTGTGGATGGTCAACCGTCAAGAGGGAAGAATCTGACACGATGGGCCAGTGAGCTTGGATGCAGCAGAGCTCACCGTTAGACCCGAACCCCACCCTAGCCTCATCCTATCAAGGCCACACAGCACAGTGGACACATCCAGCTCGAGCAGAATTGCATCTGATGGGTCCTGGCCTGGGGCCAGCACCTCTGGAGGACCAATCCTGGCAGGAGGAGGAGACTCAGAGTAGGGACTTTATGAATGGCATGTGGGTGTGAGCTTAGACCCAGAGACCAGGAGGAGGAGAACATGCCGGGTGCCCTGCCTCAGACCTGCAAGAGCTGTTGGGTAAAGACTTTGCTAACTTTGGTTTATTTATTCATTTTAAAATTTAACTTTTAAACATTTAATTTTTTTTTTTGAAAAATGCAAAGAATCCACGACTTTCTATAGCGATCCAGGGCTGCATGTCTCCATTTGAGTGTGCAGAAACAGAAAAGCCTTGCCAAATGTCAAAAGGAGAGACTTGGGGAGAGGCCGGAGCCAAGCAGCAGGGCACGGAGAGGCTTTGACCTGGAAATCAAGTCAGTTTTCTTCCTGTCCCTCAAAACTTCATCAGAATGTCGTTGCCAGCCAGTCACATCCCCTTATCACTTTTCCAGCCAGCTTTGTAACTCTAAATGTTGGACGGAGAACTGATAAGAGTAGGTGATTGACACTCACAGCTTCCAGAAGCCCCGAGGGTCACCTGCGTGTTGGGGAAACCTGCTGCTCCTGCTCGGATGCCCAAGGGCAGCAGGGGATCCTAGGAGGAGGAAGGAGGACCGTGCGGCATCGGGGGCCCTGGGCTGTGCTCCCTGCCGGAAGGTGCTGGAGCAGCCTTGGGGTTTTGTTCTCGGGGAGGTCTTCACTTGCCTTATTCAAACGTGCTCTCTGTGACTGCATTGAGGGTCTCCCCCATGAGAACAGCGGTGGAGTGTTTGGGGTGCTTATTCCTGCGGCTTCCTCATCGTAGTTGGGAGGTAATAAAGAGGCTAAAAGGCTTTGGAATTTTAGGCAATCTTACTTTAGAAAAAAAAAAAAAAAAAAGAGCAGGAATTTCCATCTGATTCGTGAGAAAGTCTCATCCCAGACATTTTCCTCAACAAATGACAAACACTCACTAAACCCAACTTATAAGGAACATATGTTAACACAGGACATTTCATGGTACTAACTCAATTTATCTTCTTTCTGTTATATTAAAGATGGTTATTTATTATGTCGATGATTCAGAATTATCCTTTAAACTTTGCTTATACTAAAACAAACAATAAATCTCTGTTGAATTGGCGAATGATTTAATCGAGTGACACGCAAGCAAGTCTAACTGCACCTACTTGGAAAGACAGAATCGGGGATTAATATTTCCTTAACTACAAGTGCTTCTATTTCCTGGAAGGCGAATACAGATAAACAGGCAGTGGATTGCACCTTGACTGAACAGGTATGGTTTTTCGTTTGCTTGTTTGTTTGTTTTTTTGGCTACAATGGAGTATTGTGATCTTCCTTAAAGAGTAAAGTAGAGTCTTAAAGTTACATTAAGATGCTACATTAAAACAGTGGTTCTCAAATGTAGCTGCACGTTGGAATCATCTGGGAGTCTTTAATGATCCTGATGTACTGTCAGTTACATCAGAATCTCCGGCATATGGTTTGGGCGTGAGTAGAATGTGAACCAAGGCCTTTAGTGTTCACATGGGGGTCTCTTTGCTCTAATGCAGTGCTGTACAGCCTTGGGTGCTAGACATTGATGCCTGGGTCCCACTCGCAGAGATTCTGATCTAACCAGTCAAGGCATGGCACTGTAGCTGTGCCCAGGTGACCCAATCTATAGCTATAATCTGGTCGTCCGACGGCCCGTCTTCTAGCCCTGGCTGAGACCTTGACTCCTGTTATGACTCGAGAGAAACAGTCAATTCTCCAAAGGTGTTGGGTTGTTTCCACAGTCCCTCATAACTCTGTCTTTGTGTAGCGTGTTTCCAATTTTTTTTTTTTTTGCACCAGTCCAAAGACATACATGTGGCAACATAGAAAAATACCTTGGATTAGACTTTGGATTATAAAAATATTAATGATTAAAAGTGTAGCTCACATTTCTTTAGGGCTGATGGGGAACATCTCTGTGCAAAGCCCTTTACTTTTAAATTTTAATATTTTTTAAATTTACTTTTGAATTACGTCCTTTAATTATCATACCCACAGTCTGAGCTAGGTACTACTGTTATCGTCTCCAGTTTACAGTTGGGAATACAAGGGTCCGAAGAGGCTAAGTACCATGCAGCAGGTCACACAGTAGGTGGCAGAGTCAGAATGTGAACCCAGGACTGTCAGATCGTGAGGGCAGGGTGTGTAACCACTACACGTACTACCTGGAGTGACCCTGGACGTACGGCAGAAGTCAGACCTCAGTTCACGGATGCGGCGACAGGCGAGAGAGCGGATGGACATTTTCACTTACAGAACGTCAGCTGATCCCCCTAGAGAGTCCTGAGAGGCAGGTTTCAGGGTCACACAGATGAGGACACTGCCATCCAAATAGATCACCTGCCTGAGGACACAGTGCCAGTAAGCGGAAGGGTGGGGACCGAGTTCGCCTCTTCCAGATCCGCGGCCCATGCTCCTTCCACCCCTCGTGCTACGGAGATTGGCGGGCTTTGTCGACCCTATTCCCCCCTGAATCCCGGCATCTGGGACGCATGATATGCGGCACACGGTGGGCTCACAATAAAGATTAGCTGACGAAAAGCCTCCCACACCTGCTGGGCACAGAGGCGACTGAATCCCCGCACCCCCACCCCCGTCCTCCACCAAACGCAACATTTAGAGATTCAAGCTTGGGTGTCACCTCCCCAAGAAGTAGAGCAGAGGGCCTTTGGTGGACGCGTCCCACCTTTGGACCCACTCTTCTGAGTGTATTCACCTCCTGCACCCAGATACTGAGTCAAGGACAGCACGATACATA
The DNA here is from genome assembly GCF_963924675.1 of Phocoena phocoena. NCBI lineage: Eukaryota > Metazoa > Chordata > Mammalia > Artiodactyla > Phocoenidae > Phocoena > Phocoena phocoena. Next base: position 144,514,867 of record NC_089220.1, on the reverse strand, counting down.
GCTCCCGGCAAGTACCGAAGGCGACCCCAGCCATAAGAGAGTGGGGACTCTGGGTGTTGATTCAGGAAATCTGTCTGGTTTAAACCCAGGTATTGACCCAAGCAGATCCGGGGTCACGCCCAGCCTCAGCTTCCCCTTTGCAGATGTAGATAACTTTTCTGTCACTGCACATATTCTCCCCAGGCTTGGGAGCCTCCCCAGGGCTCATAGCCTGGGGTCAGGGAAAGGGGAGGGCCCCGTGCCCAGCACTGTCTACAGAGACCCAACGGGGCATGCAGGCCCCCCTCCCCCTCTCTGCTCCAGGCTGCTGCCTGATTGCCCATGAAAAGGAGGCTTATTTCTGGCTGGAAAAGGCCCTGAAGCAGCGGATTTCGGTGTGAGTAAGCGATTCCAGGAGCATTAAGGGGAATGCGGTCTTGTCTGGAGCGCACAAAGCTGCCCGGGTTAGATTTAAAAGGAGGAGGAAGCCTGGGCTTTCTCAGGGGCCAGGCATGCAGTCCCGAAATTAAATCCCTGCAAAAGAATGTCCTCATCTTTATGGATGCAGGAAGAGGCCAGTGTTTCATAAAAGGAACGAGGGACAGCAAAGCCAGCTTCAGGAAATTCCCTTCATCCCGGTTGGAGATCTAAACAGCTCAGATCCCAGGCCCCTCGGGCCTCCAGCCCTCACCCCATGGCAACCTCTAGGTGAACTTGCCCGGTCTGAATCTGGGGGAAGGAGCCCCTCCCATTTCTGTCATCATTGATATTCATGGCTGGGAGAGAACAGAGCAGGAAGCAACATCTATTACTTACCACTCATACATTGCGTGCACGTTATCTTTCTTAATTCACTCTTTACCTCCTTTACAGATGACGAAACGAAAGCTCACAGAGGTCTCTGTCCCTGGCTCAGATCACACAGCTAGTGAGAGGCATAGCCAGGCCTCCAGTTAAATATGCTCCTGCTAGGAAGCCTTTCCTGCCCCCGGGACCATGCCCACCCCCCAGCCCACTATATCTCCTGCAACACTCCCCTCTGTCCAGTATAGGTCCGGTGTTTGTCTTCCATAAAAAGGAGAAAGTGAGCTTCTGGAGGGCAGGGCCTCCAACTCACCTCCATATATTTAGCTTTTAGCACAATGCCAGCCACAGGGCAGGCTAACAGTTCATGTTACTGAATGGATCCTGTGCCCCTTATGTGGCCTCACGAGGTCAGGGATTCTGACAACCAGAAATAGAATCGCCATGACAGCAGCCAACATTTCCATCTTGCTTATCAGCATTTTGGTGCCAGAGGCGAGTCTGATTCTTGCAACAGCCCAAAGGCCCCAGTCATTAAGTCCATTAAGGCCTTCCCTGGTGGCGCAGTGGTTGAGAGTCCACCTGTCGATGCAACGGACGCGGGTTCGTGCCCAGGTACGGGAAGATCCCACATGCTGCGGAGAGGCTAGTCCCGTGAGCCATGGCCACTGAGCCTGCGCGTCCGGAGCCTGTGCTCCGCAACGGGAGAGGCCACAGCAGTGAGAGGCCCACGTACTGCAAATAAATAAATAAATTATGTCCATTAAGTGGCCAGAAGACCCAAGCACAGGATCAGGGAACCCACAGGGCCCGCTTAGGCTCCTCGGTGAAAAAGCTGGAGCAGACCTGCCCCTCAACTCTGCCAATTCCAAACCCTACATGACCGTAGACAATTCTTTATTTTATCTCATCAATAAATACTAATAAATACAAATACTCATATACCTCTTGCTATGTGCCAGGCAGTGTTCTAACCTGAGTGGCAAACATTAACCTATTTATTTATAGAATTTAAAAAATTATTTATTTTTATTAATTTTTATTGGAGTATAGTTGCTTTATAGTGCTGTTAGTTTCTATATAACAGCAAAGTGAATCAGCTCCACATATACATATATCCCCTCTTTTTTAGAGTTCCTTCCCATTTAGGTCACCACAGAGCATTGAGTAGAGTTCCATGTGCTACACAGCTGGTCCTCATTAGTTACCTATTTTATATATAGTATCAATAGTGTATATGTGTCAATCCCAATCTCCCAGTTCATCCCACCCCCCCCCCTTCCTCCTTGGTGTCCATACATTTGTTCTCTACATCTAAAATTACCTTGTTTAATCCTTAAAAATAACACAAAGAGGAATGTACTATTAAAATCATCTCCATTTTACTTCTGAGGAAACTGAGGCAGAGACATGTTTAGGAATGTGACCTAATGCCATACAGCTGGTAAGGGGCCGAGCTTTCACCACTTGGCTACATTGCCTCTCCTTCAAAGTGACTGTTCATAAGCCTCTGCTCTGTGCCAGGCACTGGGTCTCACGTCATTTAATCTTTGTGGCAGCTCCTGGAGCAGATCTCGGCATCCCTAGTAGAGTCTCAGAGTTATGTAGACGGTAAGTGATAGAGATGCATTTGGACCGGGTCTACCTGATTCCAGAGCCCGGGGTCTGTGCTTCCTGTGGCCTGGAGCTGGCTTCTCAATCACTTTGCTGTGGTCCAAGGGGCTGTGTCCACAACCACAGGTCACACCCTTGGCTTTGACTCGGATGTGCTGTCATGAAGATGGGGTCGGGGACTGGGTTTCACTGTGAAGCCGAAGTTTCTAAATTAGTAGGATCAAAGCAGAGCCCCTAATTGGGGGGCACAATCTGGCACCACCAACCTCTGCAGTCAGGGCTCTGGTGCCAGGCGGATGAGAGCGCCTCCATTTGAGTGGGGAGGGAGCTTAGGTGCGGGGCCCAGTTCCCTGGGCCTGTAAGCCCTAGGAGCAGGGCTGGCTCCACAGCGCCATGCTGAAAAAGGCCTCAGGCTTGGTTAGACCCTCTGCTGTCACCAACTTGAAATTCTTAATTTTTTTTTTTTTTTTTTTTTTGGCGGTACGCGGGCCTCTCACTGTTGTGGTCTCTCCCGTCGCGGAGCACAGGCTCTGGACGCGCAGGCCCAGTGGCCATGGCTCATGGGCCCAGCCACTCCGCGGAATGTGGGATCTTCCCGGACCAGGGCACGAACCCGTGTCCCCTGCATCGGCAGGCAGACTCTCAACCACTGCGCCACCAGGGAAGCCCGAAATTCTTAATTTTTAACAAGGAACCCTGCATTTTCATTTTCCACTGGGCCCTGCAAATTACATAGCCAGTTTGTCCTCCAAGGGGAGCCTCCTACTGGCGCTTTCATTTGAATCTGATGCACGGTTTCCTGGTACCAAGCATGTTTTTGCAGCCAGGCACCCAGAGGGTGGTCGCTGAGAGCGCCCTGTGTATCAGCCGGGGAGGAGGTCTTGGAGCCCGTGAGACTGGAACGTGGTGAGGGAACTGGGGCTTCAGGTCTAAGTCATCTCTGTCTCCCTGCAGCCGAGCCTGGGAACCAGTGGTGGAAGAGCCATGTGGCAGATGTGCAGGAAATGGAGATGGAATGGTGACATCCTCCAGCCTGCAAGACGGCTGCACTCAAAATGCATCTCACCGCCACACCCTTTGTCCCTTTATCTTTCCTCTTGTCACCTGAAGCTGCTTACTTGCCATTCCTAGGACTCAGTTTCCCCATCTTTAATTGGCCATATCGACCTAGATGAAAAGGCAACTGGGTGTTCACTATCCAACAGTGGGACAGAGCTGTCTAGGGACGAGAGCAAAGCCCAATTCATAAACAAAAACGAGGGACTTCTCTGGTGGTCCAGTGGTCAAGTCTCCTTGTTTACAATGCACGGGGCACGGGTTCGATTCCCGGTCCGGGAGCTAAGATCCCACATGCTGGGCATTGGGGTCATAAATAAATAAAAACAATCACAGTCTGTTTACACAGACATTCTACAACTGAGCATTAAAAACAAACTCTTGCATTGATACTTACTTCACAAATCATATTGCTACATATCTGGAAGAAAATAAAGCCTGACGTACAACCTCACCCTATGTGAAAATAAATTCTTTGTGTGCTAAAGATCTAAATGAGAAAAAGTATAAAAATATGAGAAGTAAAAAATGGAAGTTTAAAAAAAAATAACCTTGGGAAAGGGTTGGTTCTCATAAGCAAGAAATATATACCTAATAGCCATGAAGAAAACGTTGTCAGATTTAACTCTATAAATATTTCAAATTAGGGATGGCCAAGACAAAGACACCTAGAAAAGATGAAAGACAAATTGCAGTCTGAGCCAGCGCTGTCTGGTCGAATGTTCTCTGGTGGCGGAAGTGTTCTATCCTGCCCTGTCCAATACAGTACTCACTAGCCATACACAGCAAGTGGGCCCTTGCGATGAAGCTAGTGTGACTCAGGAAATGAATTTTAAATGAAATTAAATTTAAATTGGTTTAAGGGACTTCCCTGACGGTCCAGTGGTTGAGACTCCATACTTCCACTGCAGGGGATGCAGGAACTGAGATCCGACATGCCGTGTGCAGCGGCCAAAGGGGGAAAAAAAAAAAAATTGGTTTAAATATATATAGCCACAGGTGGTTGGTGACTGCCATGATGACCAGTGAAGGCCTGAGCAAAAAATGCCTAAAACTTTTTATGACAGCCAAACCCCTAAAAAACAAACTCCTACCAAATAATAAGAAAAAGATAAATAATTCAGAAGGGGAAAAAATTAAGGACATAGAGAAGACATTCCTAAAAGAGGAAATGTAAACGGAACATAGGCGTTTGCTCAAGTTCACTAATCATCAGAGAAATGTAAATTGACATAAAATGAGGTATCAGTGTCTGCACATCCCATTGACAAAGCTTAAGAAATTAGTAACACCCAGGGCTGCCAAGGGTGTGGAGAAATGGGAAGTCATACATTACTGGTGTGTGTAAATTGCTACAAGTTTTGTGGAAAATTGTCCACAATTATTATTCAATTATTGCAGTTGAAACTGTGCATACCTTTGATGTGGACAACCTACTTCTAGGAATGATCTTATGAGATCAAAAGCAATAATACCTAAGAATTGATGACTAAAGAAATATATTACATCACTATCTGTATAGCCCTAAACTGGAAACAATCTTAGTATTCACCAACAAGGGAACTGGGGGGAGGGACTACTCATTTGTTTTTTCTTGAAAATCCCCAGGTGATTCTGACTGACCAGGTTTGGACCAACAGAATTACATGTACCATAACTGAGGTACCCAATTCTCTAAGGAACATTTAGGTTGTTTCCAGCTTTTTGCTGTTTTTTTTTTTTTTAATAAACTTTTAATTTTAGAACAGTTTTAGACTAACAGAAAAATTTCAAGGATTTTACAGAGTTCCCATACCCCCCAAACAAAATTTCTCCTATTATTAATGTCTTACATTATACGACACATTGTTATAATTAATGAACCAACATCAATATATTACCTTTAACTGAAGTCCATTGTTATTGAGGTTTTCTTAGATTTTATCTATGTCCTTTTACTGTTTTAGGATTCTATTCAGGAAGAATATTTTTTTTTGTTGTTTTTTTTTTGTTTTGTTTTGTTTTTTTTTGCGGTACGCGGGCCTCTCACTGCTGTGGCCTCTCCCATTGCGGAGCACAGGCTCCGGACGCGCAGGCCCAGCAGCCATGGCCCACGGGCCCAGCCGCTCCGCGGCATGCGGGATCCTCCCAGACCAGGACACGTACCCGCGTCCCCTGCATCGGCAGGCGGACCCTCAACCACTGCGCCACCAGGGAAGCCCCCAGGAAGAATATTTTTAGAGCTAAATCTTAGAACGCATTTTAAATTTGTTCCTTCGGATGAAATTCCCTAAATTGGAATGGTTGGATTTAAGGGTACACGTATTTTTGAAAGCTTTTTATAAGTATTGCTAATTTATCCTCTTCTGACCTATTTTAGCTGATTATTTTGTTTCTCCATTGTGCCAGCTATCTATTTCTGTATAACTAATTGTAAACTTTGATGGCTTAAATGACAACAGTCATTTATTTTGTGCACAAAGCTGCCATTGAGGCAGGGCTGGGTGGATATAACTTTTCTCTACTCCGTGCAGTGTCAGCTGGGGTGACTCCACCTGGGACCAAAGGATCCACTTTCAAGATGTCTCACTCCCGTGGTTGGCAAGTTGGTGCTGGTGATCAGCTGTGAACTGACCTGGAACACTTACATGTGACCTCCTCATGGGGGCTGCCTGGGCTTCTTCACAGCATGGTGGCTGAGTTCCAAGTGTATTGAAATTGCCAGGAAGAATATGTATCACTTTCTATAACTAGCTTTGGAAGTCATACAACATGGCTTCTACTGTAGTCACAAATTCAGATTTAAGAGGAGGAAACACAGACCCCATTTCATTATAGGAGGAACGTCAAAGTCATAGAGTAAGATCACGTGGGAGGGAAGATATTGTTGCAGTCATCCTTGGAAAATATAATCTGCCACATGTTAATCCTGGCAGCCAAGTTTTACAACTTTTCTAGAGCCTGACCTCTGATATGATTTTTCCAGTGAAAAGAGCTTTGAGTTGTTAAAACCCAAGCCTATGCCAGAATTTCATACTTTTAACAGGGATTTGAAGAATGTTAGTACTTCTGAGGTGGAATAGGCAGCCTTTTATCCCAGTGGTTTCCAACATTCTTTCATGGCATGGCACACATAGTAACATTTGCCTCGCACGTGGGGGTTAACTGAGGAGATTTGAGGACATCTGCAGGGCTATGTGAAAAAGCGCTGTATTTTCCTTAGAGTACATGGTTAAGATAAAATATTAGAGAAAATACTAAATATTGGATTTGTATAAAACTTATAAATAAAATATTTTCAAGTTTCTTTTTTTTTCTTTCTTCTCTTTCTTTTTTGGCCACAACACGTGGCATGTGGGATCTTAATTCCCCAACCAGGGATAGAACCCGTGCTCCCCGCAGTGGAAGGGCAGAGTCCTAACCACTGGACCACCAGGGAACTCCCTCAAGTTTCTTAATGAGAAACTTGCGCTTGCATCTATTTTTTTAATATTCAGGTTCTGAAATGGCAGTATGAAACTTCTGATCAAGATGTTTAAACTCAAAACACTGACTAGCAATTTTCCCACCCAGGTAAATAATAAACAATTAAGAACAACAACGACAAAATTAAGAGCGATTGTCACAATTTGAAATTATGTTTAAATAACCTAACAGTCCTTTCTTTTATTTCTTTGACACCTGTGCTGCTGAAATTTTGGGGGGGTTGACACGAAGGGATTTTGAGTCAAACTTTTCTATATCAAATTTTTGAAAAATCAATGAAGCTCTATTTTCAAAAGTGTACACATAGTTAGAGCCGTCACCTACAAATACCAGAGATGTCACAGATGAGCAGAGTCTCAGGATGGTTGCCTCGAGCTTCCTGCTCCCCGCTCCCACCATACAGCTACCATACCAGGTCTGTGAAAGGCAGGCCAGGCTCAGCATCACAGTAGATGCCCAGGTAGGAGGGCACCTGTCTGCAGCACTCAGGGCTTGCAGCCTGGGGAGACTGCTCTGGGACTCCAGCCCCCAAGCCCTGCCTCTCCAATACATTTCAGGCCGCAAAGGCCCCACCCAATGCATAAATTACACCCCCAGCAAATACTCAATACCCATTTGCTGGAAGTGAATTTGAGTTCTGGCAAGAAGCTCCCTGATGGGGACATAGGATGCGCAAAGTCCAGGTCTTTCCCTCCAGGAGCAAAAACGTGGAATGCCTCCAAATGGAGCCCCTTACGTCCCTAATTGACAAAGCCCTGCCCAGTCTGTTCTTGAACACAGCAAAGGAAACTAAGCAGTAGAGCAGTCTAGCAATCGGCCACTAGAGGGTGAACACTTGAAGCTCTTTTTGTGATGATTGTAGAGGGCACAGTTTGCTTTAGTCAGCCCTGTTATTAGGTTTGTCATAGTGAAGGTCACAGACATTTCATAACAGAGACATCTCCTATTATCTGAGGCCTCAGTCTGGGGCCTGGGTGCCTTTGTATAGTGGGAACATGATAGGGGAAAACAATGGGTTTTCCAATGGGTTCATTCATGCATTCATCTGTCCATCCATCCATCCATCCATCCATCCATCCATCCATCCATCCAGTCAGTCATTCTATTACGCATCCAGCCATTCACTCAAGAAGCACTGACTGAGTTCCTACTATGGGCTGGGTCTTCGCTGGGTGCTGGGGAGAGAGAAATGAATCAGAGCCCTGCCTGTCCAAGACTTTGTCAGTCCGGGGAGACAGAGAGTGTCACAAACAGCCAATGACCCTACAGCCTTGGGTCTGTGTGACCTCAGAGGAGGGCACAGGCCGTGACTGTGGTTGGACCAAAGGCACCATGATGTGTGATGTCCCCCTACTTCCAGGCCTTTCCCCATGGCTTCTACACAGCGAGGACCGGTCACCGGAGCGCATAAGAGTGGTCAATAGCCTTCCTGGAATGAACTTCCACCAGGAGAACGCCACGCCAATCTGTGCGCACTGGCCCCTATGCCTCCCTCCTCAGTGGGAACCGACTCCAATCCAGCCCCAGCCTGGCATTCCTGTCCCTTGTCAGTGTGACTCCAGCTGGCCTTGGTAGCAAGACCTCTCCTGGCTTGGCTGCCGGGTCACATCTGTGGTCCCTGGTGCCTCACTCTCTCGCCTCCAGGTGTTAGAAAGCTTCTGAGCCAACCGGTTTGTACCAGCATAACCAGTTTGTACCAGCATAACTGGTTTATTGAGTGGTTACGACTCCTCAGGGTATGAACGTGACATGCATTGCTCTATTTTTTTCTGGGAGCTGCCCTGGCTGTGTCATGGTGAAGGTCTTTCCCTCTGGGTAGCGGCTCCACTAGGGAAGGCTCAGCCTTCTTCCAGAAAGTTTAGTCACTTGCAATTAGGAAGAATTCAGCTCTGTTCCCTTGAAAATGTGGATCTCACATCTATTTAAAGCTCTTTCTCTTTTCCCCCATAGCTGGTGAGACTGAGAGCGCTAAGGGTTTAGGATCAGGGCTGGAGGCTGGGTTGGGGGAGGGGCGGGCTGAGATCTGCTCCCTCGGGCCTCTGCCCCCACCATCCTGGCACATCCCCTCAGACTGGATGGGGAAGGAGAGAGGTTTGCTTCACATACCCACAGCAGCTGTCCCTTTGCCTGGCTAGCACCGCCAAGCCACCAGCAACAACTAGGCAGGATCCATTCTCCATCCTCTTGGCGGTCAGAAGGGATGACCCTGGCCTGTCTTCCTGCCTGTGGCCCCGTTACACCCTGTCCCTCCAGAGAGTCCCTCCCGGCCCTGGTCACACGGGGAGGAGGAAGTCTGGGGACCAAGCAGGTATCTAACCGGGGACCCAAATCTAGTCTTTTCACTCTGAAAACAGCTCCCCAATTTACATGTTTTCTTGGGACCGCCCTCCTTTTCCTTGGGGAGGAAACACACCCCGTTTCCCACTCTCACAGGAAATAGGGAGACAGAATGCTTTCTCCTCACAAATGCAGCATGTCCTCAACAGCTGCTTTCCTCGTTTCCTGTCCTCCCGTCTGTCCCAGGGGCTGGGGGTGGTAATAGTCTGGGTCGCCAGACTGGTACCTCCAAGTTGGCTCTGCTGTCAGGTGAATGACCCAGCGCTGGGATTCCTGGACTTCACATGTGCGGTAGTTGCCACCTCTTGTTCTCGGTTGTGGGCTTTAGTGGTCCTTTCAGAGCAATAAGAAAATCCTGGTTAGGCACTGTATACCATTGGGACACTGGCCTGGTCCTCAGGGGCCATTTATAAAGGAGTGGGGAAGCCATCCCGGCCTTCTGAGTCCAGACGTGCTGCTGTGTCTCCACACCACCCATCTCTCTGGGCCTCAGCTCCGCAGCTCACCCACTGCAGTGGCACAAGGGCAGCTGGAACAGGGTGGGTGAACAGGGTGGACCGTGCATGCGGGTGTCACCGCATGCTAGTAATTTGGCCCCTTTAAAACACGGGTCTTGGGCTTCCCTGGTGGCGCAGTGGTTGGGAGTCCGCCTGCCGATGCAGGGGACGCGGGTTCTGTGCCCCGGTCTGGGAAGATCCCACATGCCGCGGAGCGGCTAGGCCCGTGAGCCATGGCCGCTGAGCCTGCGCGTTCGGAGCGTGTGCTCCGTGACAGGAGAGGCCACAACAGTGAGAGGTCCGCGTACCACAAAAAAAACCCCCAAAAAACCAAAACAAAACACGGGTCTTAAGACAACTGGTTCAAAAGTAATTTGGGGAGAGGCTGCGTTCAAATGGGGGAGGGGCAGAGAAGGAGGATGGGCAGGGGGTGCAGCCTCATCTCTCTTTTTCCCCTGGCTTTAAACCTGCATATGCCCCACGAGCAAAATACAGCCTTGCAGCTAAGGACCCCTGTCCTCGGAGGGCGCCATCTATTGCTACAGGACACTACCAGGGCTTTGAAGGGGCTGGGGTACAATTCTACTGCTCCCTACAAGATGGCAAGGTACCCCATCCCAACCAGCACAAGGACTGCATGTACATTCTGAAGCCTTCTGTCCATCGGAAATCTTGGCCTTTTAAGCTGTTTGAGTGCTGGGAGGGGATCTCAGTGTGGGCTCAGGGCCCCTTTCCCATCTAGAGAACACTTTGTGGAGGTGGGGGATTCCTAAAAACTTGCAGTGAATTTCCCAAGCTCTGGCCTTCTGTCTTGGTTTCTTGGCTGGGCCATAGACCCTGCCTCAGACCTTGGTGCCCTCCCCGGGAGCCCTCCCCTGGGGTCTGCTCGTGCTTGCCATTCACCTACAGAACCAGCTGTGTCTGTGGCCAGGCTTCCCTCGTGCCTATACCCTAGTATACCTCAGCCCCGCTAGGGCTACTCAGATGTCCTCTGGGACCAAGCTTACAGGACCCATCCCTTCATCTCTCCATATGCTCTGTGTCCAAGCCTGACTCATTGTGACAGCAAGAGCTGGTGTCCTCTGGAGAATCCTGCCCTTCCAACCTCCAGGCCACCATCCATGGTCCCAGCCTCCAGCCCTGTAGCAGGTCTATTTTGCTTCAGAAGCTCGTCCTAGGGGCAGGGGCGTGCACAGAGTTGGACTGAGCTCTCTTGGGTTTTCCCCTCGACGCTATTTGGAGCCTGTCTACCAGCTCGGCCTGTATTCCTCTGTCCTTCTACGTCACAGGATTGTACGCTCACCATTCTGTTTGAGCTCACGTTCTCCACGACATCCTGTGTAGCACCCCTTATCACAGAATGTTCTGTAGACCCTTTTCAGGATTAGCCACAGTTACACTTGGAATTCTGCAGCCTATGCATTTGGTGCTATGTAGGGGAGACAGAATGTTGGGGTTCACCTTACCTATTGGTATGTCTGCTGGATGAGCATCTATAGCCTAGCAGAGGCCCTTGTATCAAGTTCAGGAGCTGTGAGTTCTGATTACCCAGGGCTAGGAGCCTCAGCAACTCGCCTGATCATCCAGGAGATCCCAGAAGACAAAGCTTTCTGAACTGGGGCAGACTACTTTGCTTATCCTTCTCGATCAAGTGTTCCACTGATTATTATGGGATGTGAGCTGTTATGGTGATGGGAAAGGCCCTCAGTTGGGAAGGGGTGGTGAGTGAGGCTGAAAGAAAGACCTCGGGAAAGCTCCGCCTCTGAGCTAAGTTCAAAATCTCCCTCTGTCTCTACTGATGATGCTGGGGACTATTGGAGGTAAAGAAAGTCTTAAGGATCTGGGAGCCAGACGGCCTCTGAATTCCCTGCATTTACCTGGCAGAGATGGCTGTCCTCCCTCACCGCTTCCTCATCTCTATCACTCCTCTTCTCCACACCGCTCCCCAGCCCCCGGCCCTCAGTCCCCTCTGGGATGATACACTTACCCGAGAGGGCGCACCTCCTGGTTTCGCGTTGCCTGTTCTGCGGTTGCAGTTCTAGATGCTCTGCTGTGTCCAGATGTAGGGGTCAGCTACAGGAGCCCTTGAGTCAGCCCCTCATAAGGAGCATTTTCTTGACTCTTGCAAACATTCTCGATCCTGGAGAGTTCATTGATTCCAGTGAGTGTCCTGCATGTCAGTCGCTTCCAGTTTGTTTCCTGGTAGAAGGACAGGCGTTTGGGCGGCCTCTGCCTTTCTGACTGGTCTTCTGTCTGCCCCTCTTTACCATCCTCCATGGCCTGTGGTTCCTGCCAGTCCCAGGACCTGCAGGAGCCCCGCCAGCCCTAAGTGCTTCTCTTTAATGACCCGCAGGATTGCCATGGCAATGAGAGATGATTTTAATCTGTAAAGTGGTGTCTTCGTTAAGCTCCTCTTGGAAACCACTTGAGCTGGAGTCTGCCAGCTGCACCTTCAGGCGAGCCCTATAATATCATAGAGCCTCTCTGGGTGAGATTCCAAATGGAAAAGTATCTTCAGAGCCTCTGAGGATAGCGGTCTAGACAGAGGGCCTGGATTTTTTTCCTTTGAGGGAGGGAAATCTGGAACACTTCAGTTCTCCCAGCAGCTACTCTTGGCTCCATTTCATGACTCTGCATACAGCAGGTGCTCTATTGATGCTGGTTGACTTGAGTGGGCTGGCCTTGAACACCAGACTGCTTATTGATTTGAGTCATTGCCCATTTTTTAATTGTGTATTTATTTTGCTATTGAGTTGTAGGAGTTTCTTATGTTTATGTTTGTACTTTACTGCTGCTTCCCTGAAGCATCCTTTCAGCCTCTGAAGGAAGTGAGAGAAGGAGGTGATGGCTGTGTCACATGACCAGCAGCAAGGGGTGGGGCCCTAGCTCCTTCTTGTCAAAGTCCAGGACAGCGTGAGCAAACCCATCCATGTAGTGGGCAAGCTGAGAAACACAGAGGGTGGTCACAAGGTGAAGCAGGTGGGGTGACGCTGTTCTGGCCCTGGGGTTCCCATTGAAATCGCTGTGCCTGTGCTCAGGCAGTGGGTTTTGTATTTCTAGGGGCAGGTGCATTCACCCCGTGCTGAGATGCTGGACTTTGCGGGAAGAGGGCAGCAGCTGTGGAGGAGGGATGACAGAGAAACTGATGACACCTTCGATTCCTTGAAAATAAATGCCTACATAAGAGGGACTTGTGGAATTCTCAGAGGAGCATATGACTGGAGGTTGGGTAGCAGGGTTGGGGGCATGAGGCTGGAACTGGTATCCATGGCCATTGGTGCAGGGGTGTTTTCAGGGATGCTGTGATGGTTCCATTCTCCATACTAGAAAAGGCAGCTCTCCATCCAGGCTGGTGGTACTGTGCACCTGAAATGCTACCATCTAGGAAGTCTTTTGGCATAAGGCTAACATCTCAGAATGGGTAAAACCTGAATACCAATGAGGACCTCTTTTGTGTCATGGACTTAATCAGAATGTTTTCTGAGGATGGGTTCTAGGAAAAGGAGCAAGGAAGAGACAGCATCTAAAGAGGGCTGATGGGGGGCTTCCCTGGTGGTGCAGTGGTTAAGAATCTGACTGCCAATGCAGGGGACACGGGTTCAGTCCCTGGTCCGGGAAGATCCCACATGCCTCAGAGCAACTGAGCCTGTGCGCCACAACTACTGAGCCTGTGCTCTAGAGCCCGCGAGCCACAACTACTGAGCCCGCACACTACAGCCTGTGCTCCGCGACAAGGGAAGCCACCGCAATGACAAGCCCATGCACCGCAATGAAGAGTAGCCCTCACTCGCCACAACTAGAGAAAGCCCGCGCACAGCAACAGCAACAAAGACCCAACGCAGCCAAAAATAAATAAATTTATTTAAAAAAATAAAAATAAAGAGGGCTGATGGGGAGTGGAATATCTTGTCCAGGGAAGATAATTATTATGCAGATATTATTTTCTCTATGATACATATTACCTGATTATCAAAGTAAATACAGATTCATTGTAGAAATATTGGAAGAGACAGGACAGTGTAAAGAAGAAAATAAAAATAACCTATTTGTTCTATCCCAGGCATAACTGTTGTGGACATTTTGGTGTATCCTTCTAGATTTTGGTTAGGTGCACGGGCTCTGGAATCAGATTAACTTGTATTGGGGAATCGCATCAATAACTACTGCTCTCCTACCTCACAGAACTTTCCCTTAGGGCCCCTGGAAATCTCATTTCCATAGTGTCGTTGTCACTAGTGCTGGTCTTCAGATGTTTCTGGGACCCCCGTTTGTGAGACTGCACTTCCGGGTTCCCTTGCAAATCAGTGGGACCATGTGATCTGTTTTGGCCAACGAATCATGAATGAGGGCCATGTGCCATTTTCGGGCAGGAGCTGTAAGTTGCCGTTGCAAGACTCTCTGGAGTTCTCTTTGCCACCTCTCTTGACAAATTTTCTTTCTCTGGAAAATGGGATGAAAATAATACCTACTTTATCGTGCTCTGGGAAGGATTAAATAAGATAATGCAAGTAAATCCTTTCGAAGTGTGCCTGACCCATAGGAGGGGCCTCCACAATGTTACCTGTCATTGTTATGACCGTTAATATCGTTGATCACTGATAGCAGTTCAGCGATCTCACTTGCAAAGGTTCTTTTTCAGTTCCGTTCAAAAGTGACTGAGCTCGTTCTGAGCTTGTTTTCTTTTTCAATTCCATTCCAAAGTGACTGAGTTTTGCCTCTCTGTGACTGTGATAGGCACAAAAGAGGGCAGGAAAAACTTCCTGTTCTATGAGATCGCAGTCTAGAGCAGGGCAACCAGATAGGTAAACACCTTGACTTCCAGGTAGATGATGGTAAATGTTCTGGAACAGAGAAATAAGCAGAGATCAAGGTCTAGGGGAAGAATCCCCGGCCCCACTCTGGATGGGGCCGAGAGAAACAGTCTACCTGCCTGACTGTCTTATTTCTGTGTCTCTGCTGATCCAGCTGACATATAGCCAAGCTACGGTTCACCAGTTTGGCTGGGTTATTTTTGGAATGATTCTGTAATAGTTTTGCTTCTATGAGTGCAGGGCAAGCTTAACAAATGTCTTTCCTAACCTACAGTATGACTCCTGATGTACCCAGAGACACTAATTGGATACTAAGTGCTTGCTTTCCTGCTGAGGGAAATGTCAGGTTCTAATAATATTCCATTATTAGGCCCACATAATTTCCTGCCTGGACTATTCTAACAGCCTCATCACTGGTCTTCCTGCTTTAAATGCTTTCCTTTATGGTCTATCCTCAACACTGCTGATTTGGAATTGTTATTTCTCTACTCAAAACACTTCAATGATTCCCTAAGATATAGGTCAAGGAACTAAGAGATGAAGGAAGAGTGGACTTGCTCCCAGGACCCAGTTTCAGAACGTCTGCATCCTGTTCCCACAACTTTGGACTCAGTGGGTTTAGAGGTCTTGACCCTCGAGGCGGGGGGTGGGGGTAATGATTCCATCAAAGGAGATAACATGAGTTCCACTAAATTTCAAATTATGGCTACTGCCTCCTCCCTTTGGGCTCTTTGTGCTGATAGGGACAAAAAGGGAGTCACCATCTTGACAGTGGTAACTGATTCATCACCAGGTGAAAATAGGGCTCCTGTCATGCAAAGGGGGCAAAGAAGAATACATCTGGCACCAAAGTGATCCATAAGGGCGTCTCTTAGGTCTCCCCCGTCCAAATTTTTTTTTTTTTTTTTTTTTTTTTTTTTTGTGGTATGTGGGCCTCTCACTGTCGTGGCCTCTCCCGTTGTGGAGCACAGGCTCCGGACGCGCAGGCCCAGCGGCCATGGCTCACGGGCCCAGCCGCTCCGCGGCATGTGGGATCCTCCCAGACCGGGGCACGAACCCGTGTCCCCTGCATCGGCAGGCGGACTCTCAACCACTGCGCCACCAGGGAAGCCCCTCCCCTGTCCAAATTTGATGGCAAATGGTCAAGTGTTGTAGCCACAGCCTGAGAAGGGCATAATGACCAGGAGCTCAGACCACAGGGTAACCCACAAAAGGAAACCACCTAGATCAGAAGAGGTGCTTCCTCAGAGTGGGGGGATCTCACAGGGGTAGTAGAGGAAGGAGTTGATGAGTACCAGTTATGACCTTGAGACAAGCTGCAATGGCAAAGCCTTCTCTTTGTAAGTTTCCCCCAGGAAAAGAGGCCCACCGGAATCCTGAAGGTGCTCCTCTCAAAACGTATACAAAGCAAGAGGATCTGAGTAGCTCAAGGGGTAGACTGTAGTGGATTCTGTCATTTCCCACCCAGATTTCTCCCATGTTCAGTACTGCAGCACTTGTTCTCCCAGCTACAAGGAATGGTGAGTGCTGACAGTTTTCAGCTGAGTCCCTTTCTCCAGTGATTGTCCTTAGCTATGAGAGCCACCCCGCCCCAAGTGATGCCCCTTCCTGGTGCAGCCTACATCTGGTGACTGGGTGAAGTGGGGATAAAATGATCTGGTCCCCTTGCCCCATTTGGGAAAACTCTTGAGGACCATCTGCAGAATTTCCTGTAGGATTGGCTGAGGTCTTCTTTTGATGCATCACAGCCCAACTTCTCCTTCTGCCCAGTCCAACTTCTGTTACTCACCCCCAGGAGTTGACCTTAGGTGTACATCCCAATGAAATTCTTGTATGCAAGCAGCTGTCTCCGAGTGTGCCGCCCATGGAATTTGACCTGCAACACCTCCTTCATCACCCCATCCTTCATCATGCTGCTTGGAACTCTGTTACGACGGATGGGGCTCCATCTTGTGCCACGAGGTTGAAGGCCACACTCTAAGTGTGTTGGAGTAGAAAGCTAGTAACGTTTGGGTCCTAGATGTCTGTGGAGCCACCATGCTGGCCACAAATGGCCTATAGTTGAGCTTTTATCCTTTTAAATCACCGATATTTTGGGTCTTTGCCACATGCAACTGAACATTAATTGAGACCCAAGTAGAGATGGGGTGTAGGCGCTTGAATATATACATCTGGATCTGGGAGGTAAGGATTGAAGCTAGTGATGTAAATTTGGGATTCATCCGCAGAGAGATGGTACTGAAAGCTACAGGAGTGTGTATGTATGGAGAAGAGAAACAGGCCAAAAACTGAGCCCTGGGGCATGCTCGTATTTAGAGGGTGGAAAAGGGGGAGGATCACGACAAGGAGACCACTCAGAGAAGCTACTGAGGAGGAGAATCAGGAGTGCCCAGTGCAGAAGCCAAGGGCAGAAAATGATTCAGCAAAGACAGTTTGGTCAGCGGGTCCCCATCACTAACTTGATGAAATACCAAGACTTGGAAGAGAGGACCCAAGGTGCTTCATGGCCACTGCCTGCCCTGGACTTGATGCGCCCATAATATGAACCTGCTTTTGCCTCCAGCACACAATCTGCTGTTTCTGATCTCAGTGCCTTTGCTCATGTGGACTGCTCTACCAGGAATGCCTTTGCCACCTTCACTAGGCTAACTTCTACTCATCCATTCACACTCAGCTCTGTCTTAATTCCTTCAGGAAGCCTTCCCTGACTTCTCTCCCTTCTCTCCCTCCCAAAGAGTATTAAGCGCCCTTCCTTTGGACAGACATCAGGTCTCTATCATGGGGCTGATAACGCTGCTTTGTAATTGGTACTTCACTTCTGTCTCCACAGTAGACTGTCAACCTTTTGATGGCAGGGTGTGGAAGAATCATCTCCACACCATAGCTGGTATGAGAAACCCAACAGGCACTCTACAAACATCTATGGGATGAAGTAACAGTTCTATGCAACTAATATAGCTTATTCAAATCTCTCCATCTATTTAGGAATCCCATAATAAATCCCTTTATTAGGCTATCATGTGTATTTATCCATTTTATTTGAAATGCTAAATATACAAAAGCTCTTTGTAAGCCGTAAGCTACCCAATGAATTTAAGGGATGCTGGAAGGGTCAGGATTAGGGAATAGCCCCTACTGGTCATCTCTGGGCTGAGGGCTGGGCCTTCTCAAAGGGATGCCCCTGGCTGTCAGGAGATCTGCAAGCTCTTTCCTCATTCTTTTTGCAAGAACATTTACGTTCAGTTTCTCTCACTCACCCCACCTACACCTTTAAAACCTCTTCTTTGGAACAGCAGACTTCGCCTCCCACTCCAGACAGGTTTCTGTGCTAATCTTAATTTGGGAATAATCAGTACAAATTGGATTTTTATTCAGCACCTCCTACACCTCTCTATTAATTCCAGTACATTAACAAATACCAAAATATTCATGTAAAAATATTTCTCCCTTCAGAGAACATTGTTCCTTGTTCCGTGTTCCTCTGTTTAATGCCATCTGATCAGAGTTGACTACAGATTTAATTATTGTTTTACTGAAACCTGACATCTCTCTGTCAGACATGCAGGGAAAAGAGCTCAGGTTGGGGACTGGAGGGGAGATGGCTGTGGATGATGGTGGAGTACAGACGAACATGTACCCTCCTTCTCCTTACACTTAATAAGAAACAGACAGAGGAGGCACACCGGCAGAGGATCAAGGGGTCATGTTCAAGTAAGGCAAGGACTGAAACCTCTGACCACAAATGTGAAAGGCGTCATCAGAGATGGAAGTTTCTAGAACTCAGAGCAGTGGCTTTCTCCACAGCTGAGAGGCAGCATGTCTGCCATACATCTCACTCTGAAACCTGTACTTGGAGGGAACAGGTGTGGATAGGTGGGTGAGAAGCCTGACAGAAAGGTGTGGAACGGCCCTTCTAGGTGTGGAAGGGCCCTTCCTAAACAGGGGAGATTTTTGTCCTCCAGCAAACGCTTGGCAATGTTTGGAGACATTCTTGGTTGTCACAACCAGGGGTGGGGATGGGGGAGTGCTACTGGTACTTAGTGGGTAGAAGCCAGGGATGCTGTGAAATATCCTACAGTACACAGGACAGCCCCACCACAAGGAATATTCCAGCCCCAGAAGTCAACAGTGCCGAGGTTGAGATCCTGCTATAGATGTAAGAGCTCTTATCTTCCTTCTAGGGATAAATTGTATTCACTGGGAGTGGAGGAAATATTTTGTTTTTCTCTGACCATATTCTCTGTGTTTACTGGTTACTTGGACGGTATATATCAGCTCAGTGAAAACCTAGCTGTATGCTGTCTACAAAAAAACTCATCTAAAAGAGCAATTCAGATTGGTAAAATGCAAACAAAAGGAAAATGCATACAAATGCGTATCAGGAGAATGCAAACAAAAGCAGAAGTATATTAACATCAATAAAAATGTAAGATAAAAAGAGAAACACAAAAGGGGGAATTTCATACAGGTAAAATTTACGGTTTCCAATGAAATCCTTAAATACTAAGTAAAATAACATCAATGTAAACTTTTTAGAAGTTGCAAAAAAAAAAAAAGGGAAATGAATAGATACAAAATAATAAGAGGAGGGCTTCCCTGGTGGCAGAGTGGATAAGAATCCACCTGCCAATGCAGGCGACATGGGTTCAATCCCTGGTCTGGGAAGATCCCACATGCTGCGGAGCAACTAAGCCCGTATGTCACAACTACTGAGCCTGCGCTCTAGAGCCCGCGAGCCACAACTACTGAAGCCCATGCACCTAGAGCTTGTGCTCCGCAACAAGAGAAGCCACTGCAATGAGAAGCCCTCTCGCCACAACTAGAGAAAGCCCATGTGCAGAAACAAAGACCCAACACAGCCAAATAATAATAATAATAATAATAGGAGATGTTACATTAGTTTATGGTGGTTTTATGGTAGATAGATGTATATCACTTGGTTCATGGTAGACCTCCCCCATATAATAGACATAAACAATGAAACAAACACTACACCCAAAAAACAGACAATTCATCTCTTTTGCGAGGACCCATGGAACATTTATTTAAAAATATGATTAATATTAATATGACATACATCAGCCAGTTTCAAAAAATGGAAAATATCATATTTTCCCATCAACAATCGAATAGATCATATTCCCTGATCCCAGTGTAATCAAACTATAAAGACAAAACATAAACAAAAAGCCTAACTCTGCTTACGTCTTAATCTCTTCCTTAAACACCTCTGTCGTAGAGGAGACCAAAGCTGAAATTCTGAAGCAGTACAGCTCCATATGGCAGCTACTAGCCCCACGTAGCTATTGAAACGTGGCGCCTGACACGTGGCTAGTCTGAATTGCTGTGAGTGTGAACACACTGGATTTCCAAGACTTAACATGAAAAAAGAATGTAAAATATCTCATTAATGTATTGATATTTTTATTGATTACATGTTTAGATGATAATATTTGGGGTATACTGGGTTAAATAATAAATACTCTTAAAATAATTTCACCTGTTTCTTCTTTCTACTTTTTAAACGTGGATACCATACACTGTAAAATGACAGGTGATGTCACATTATATTTCTATTGGTAGTTCTGCTCTAGAATAGCCACAAAAATAAAAAGTGATGACACAATAAACACTACATATTAAACACTATAGAATGTGGCTAAAGCAGTGTTTGGAAAAAATTACTAGCTTACGTATCTATGCTACTAAGTAAGAAAGAATGAAATGAAATAAAATTAAGCAATTAATATAAGAATTTAGAAAACATAATTAAACTAACCTAAGGAAAGTAGAGGGAAGACACTAATGACAAGAAAAGCAGCAAGCTATTTAGAAGACAGAAAAAAAATGATACAGAGATTCAAGAACGTAAATTGAAGATTTGCTGAAAAAATTATAAAATATAATAACCACTGCCTTACCTATTTTTTTTAAGTGGAGAAAACTCAAACAAAATTTGAATTAAGAAAAAAAAGAACTTAAATTTTAAAAAATGATTATAGAGTGATTTGCACAACCTCTGTGGTTAAACATTAGAAAATCTAGATAAAATGGATACTTTTCTAAAATAAATTATGTCATCAAAATTTAATAAAGAGGAGCCAGACCATGGAAGAAATTGGGAAAGGGACCTAAGACCTACCCCTTTCAACCATCCCACCTCCACAAGGATGAGGCTGGTTTCGTAGGTGAATTCCATCTGTACGGAAAATATAAGGATTTATTATGACTGTTTAAAGGTTCGAAGGTGGGGACGTATGTATATGTATAGCTGATTCACTTTGTTATACAGCAGAAACTAACACACCATTGTAAAGCAATTATACTCCAATAAAGACGTTAAAAAAATAATAAAGGTTCTAAGGTACAGAACTCAATTGATAAAATCATAATAAAGCTACTCTCTTTAAAAGTACTAAGTCCCTAGATTTCACAGGTAACTTCTTCCAAACCTTTGAGAAACAGATAACCACAGTGCTACTTAAACTGTTCCCAGAGACAGGAGAATCTCACCAAAACTTTACCAAAGCCTGAAAGAAAAAGGCGAAAGAGAAAAGAAAGACATCTACAGATCAAACTCAGTTATGACAACCAACGCAAAAATCCTTAATATAATATCAGCAAAGAGAAGCAGAAGACACTAAAAGAAAGATACATGAAGAGAGATCAATCTGAAGAATGTAAGGATGGTTTAATATTAGAAAATTTTATGCTAAAGAATGCATTTGCTATCGTGCAACCTTCATTTCAGTTTGTATTTTATTTATTTATTTACTTATTTAAAATCTTAACCTTTTTTGATTTTTATGCAGAAGTTATTAGGACCACTTTTAAAAACTTTGTTTATTTGACTGTGCCAGGTCTAAGTCGCAGCATGTGGGATCTTTAGTTGCGACATGTGAACTCTTAGTTGTGGCATGTGGGATCTAGTTCCCCAACCAGGGTTCGAACCTGGGTCCCCTGCATTGGGAGCATGGAGTCTTAGACACTGGACCACCATGGAAGTCCCTCAGTTTTTTTTTAACTAACAAAATAAATACTAATGGATATTTCCTTAACATTATAAAACCTTTACTATATTTCAAATAATAACCAGTTAGAAAATCTAAGGGAAGAAAAGATGCCATTTACAATAGAAACATAAAAATACTTAAGAACAAATGTATTAATCAATGTTAGTACAGTCCTAACCTTATATAGGACAGAACAGTGTAGTCCTAACCCTATGCTAAAAACTTAAAATTCCTATTAAAAGCTGCACAAATTATTTTAGTAAGTGAAAAACCTCCCTTGTTTTTCTTTGGAAGACTATTCAGTAGGGTAGTTTTAATTCCTGAATTTAATCTCTAAATTAAGTGTGTTCCCAGCCCAATTACCAATAGATTTTTGTTTGGAATTTGAGCTATTAAAGCTAAATTTCATCTCGTAAAATAAACACATGATTGGAAGCAGAGAAAGATCTGAAAAAGAATAACAAGTATGACTATGATACTATCAGGTATATTAAACCATTGTTTAAGGCCACAGACATTTCAGAGTAGGAATAGACCAAGAAATCAATGTAAGAGAGTCAAAAAATAAATTCAAGCGCATATGGGAAATGAGTATTTGATTAAAATGGCATCATTAAATTTATCAGCATGGATGGGGCATTCAATAAACTGCATTGGGAAAACTGGTTACTTATCTGAAGGAAAAAAATGATTTATTACTGTTACCAAGTCCAAGCTCGCTCTGCTCACCGTGTGACAGGCCAATGAATCGGAGACAAGGTGTTGAGGCAAAGGAATACGACTTTATTCGGAAAGCCGGAAGACCGAGAAGACGGCAGACTAATGTCTCTAAATAACCGTCTTATCAGGGCCTGGATGTCAGTTTCTTTTATAAAACAGAGACGGGGAGAAGGTGAGGAAGTAAAGTAAAAAGACCATAAGTCTTGCAAATATCCCCTGGAATGGCCAGCCTCTGGGAGAGGATGCATTAATTTCTTCTTTCTTGCAGCCATCTATAGGTGGACAGGGTCCGGATGTTCCCCTGAACAAAGGCACTTTGGTTTAACATTCAGGCAGAGGGGCAGGGCTCCCCAAGGCAGGCCATTACGTATAAACAGTATCCTTTTAGTGAACAAAAGCAACGGGAGTAAAAGAAACAGATCTAACATGTAGCCAGATTTTGTTCTCCCCTGTGACATTACCTTATTCTTCACATGCAAAGAAATTCCATATGGATCCAAGAGTTATATACAAAAACGGATCTATAAAAGCTAAAGTAAGAGAATGATTACAGAATTGTCTGTATAATCTATGCAAACAAATTTTAAAACTTGGATTAAAACAAAGGTAAAAAAACTCCAAAAACCCAAAGGTGAATTTACCAGGTGAGTCCCAAAGGCTACGTTAAGCTCAGGTAGGTGGCCAGGTGGGAAGTGTGTTCCAGGACAAGTCTGGCCCCCTAAATGCCCTTCTTTCCACCATCTTTTGTCAAATCTGTCCACTCCTCCAGGTGGGCCCCTGAAGCAGAAATGAATACTGCCCAAAGTCGGCAGTATTATTATTCAAAAGACACCTTGAGAAAGACAAACAAACCAGCTGTCAAAAAGGACTAGAAGTAAAGAGGTCAGAAAAATGAGCGATTACCGATGCATGCATGGGATGCTAGATGAATACCAGGCATCGTCAGATAGAAAATCCACAGCTAAGGAGAGCCCATTCACAGTAACAAAATATAGTAAGTACTTTGGAATAAACTCAATGCAGGATGTTTGTGACCGGGTAGAGAAAACCATAATACTTGTGATTCCTGCAGGAGAGCAGAAGGAGAATTGCATTTTCCTGGCAAGCAGGAGTAATATTGTGAAGATATCGACCCTCCTCGTGTGTAGGTCACATGTGGTCCAATTATTGATACAACGAATCTGGCTTTGTCGCAGCTCTCCTACGTTTGCAGGCATCCTTCAAAGTTTCTTCTGCGCAGCTGACCAGGCTACCAGCATGCCTGAGATCTCAGAAAAAAGCAGAGGTAGACTTTGAGTAAATCTATGCTTGTTTAATCCAGTGGCTCTCAATTTCAAGCATTCAGTTATGGGGAGGCTTGTTAAAAAAAACAGCTTGCTGGGCTCCACACCCAGATTCAATTCTTGGGGTGGGGCCCAAGAGTTTACATTTCTATCAAGTTCCCAGGGGCTGCTGGTAGGGAGCCCTCCACCTGGAAATCCACAGGGTTAGTCAAATTCCTTAGAGGTCAGTGTAATGGGAAACTAGTAAAGCAGGTCTAGACTCCAAGGTTCTTAGGATTTCCCTTGGACTTGCCCATCACTGGACTAATTTCCAGCCTCATCCCTATGCCTTTTAACGCGAGGCAGGCCCGGCAAGGGGTCATAATTGGGTACCAGATGGCTGTCATTTACTGTCTTCTTCCTATCGGTGGGGAAGGGTTGGAGGGGCAAGCAGGGAACAGGGTTGGCTCTGTATGTGTGTGTATATGTGTACGTGTGTATGTGCATGTATGTGTGTATGTGCATGCATGTGTGTATGTGTGTGCACATGTGTATATGTGTACTGTGTATGTGCATGTATGTGTATATATGTGTATGTGCGTGCGTGCGTGCGTGTGTGTGTGTGACCACGTGAGATTTCAAGGCTTGTGGGATTTAGACACAAGTTCCCCAAAGTGCTAGCCCTCACATCCTCTGTGTACCCAGAAAATCCTCATTTAAAGCTCCAGAACCTCTCTTGGAACCTGACAAGAGTATGGCTGGAAGAATAAATGGTCAAGAAAAATAAATAATTCAGGTGGGGGTGGGAGAGCAGGGGTGGGGAAGATTTATCTGCCTGGTTATAAAAACCTATTTTAGAGCAAATAGTACTAAAAACAGCTGGAGTGCAGCTACAAAGAGAAAACTATATCTAAGTTATGCAGAAGAGGGCCAAGAATTAGACCAAATTATATGAGAGACTGTCGTATATGATGAGTAAACAATATGGAAGGGAAAGCTCACTTAATAAATCATGCTGGAAGACTGAAGACTGAGTTTGAAAAAGGAATTAGATTTGTACCTTACCCTACTCACCAACATGAGAGTTAAATATTTAAAACTAAGAAATCACAGAGGAAAAAGTAGCATAATAAGAATGTACCATTTGCTGTACTTTGCAAGTATGGGGCGGGGAGGTGAAGGAAATAGGACTTGCTGAGTGCCTACTGTATGCCACACATGTATTACCTTATCCCATTAGGACTCTCAGCAGCCCTGTGAGACAGGGATTACCCTCAACTTTCAGATAAGGAAACTGAGGCACAGAGAAACCAGTTACTTTCTCAAATGGAGTGCGATCAGAAGCGCCTCACTCTGTCTGACTCCATGCCCTGTACTGCCCAGTTGCTGCCCACCAGCCCAAAGGGTCCAAGGGAGATGGGGTGCCTAGTTCAGTGCCAGCCCATTCCTAGATGGACCTGGGGTGGTAGAAAGTGAAACAAGTCAGAACCAAGGTTGAGGACAAGGCAGCTGTACAGTGGTACAGAATTGATGAGTTCAGCCAGGAGAACAGGGGCAGTAAGTGCGTTCCAGGGGCCACCTGCCTGGAGTTGGGAAGCAGGATGAATGGCTGGGTCCCAGGAAATGTTGCGATGTTTAATGTGGTGACATTGGGGCACACAACAGCCGTAATTTGTGGTCCATCCCTACTCCTTCCTTCTACCAGACATAACCTTAACTCCCCTTCCTAGGGGCCTGGAGAAGCCACGTGGTATCGTGAAAGAGCAGGTGCATGAGAGGTCAAGAAAACTTGGGTTTAATTGTGCTTTGTCGCTTTCCAGGTGCATGGCCTTGATCCAGTAACCTAACCCCTCTGAGCCTTAGTTTCCTAATTTTCACATCAGGGTGCCCACCTCGCAGAATTCATGTGGGGATTAAATGGACAAGTCAGGTAAAGCGTTGAGCATATAAATGGTGCAGAGTAGGTGATCGATCGATATTTATTGAATAAGCGAATTTATACATTTGCTTAACGTGTGTATTTATTCATTAGCTCTGAAGAAAACTTGAAGTCCAGGGAAAGGAGGTTTATCCAGCTAGTTCTGCTAGGTAGGCAAGAATTTCACGTCTTTCATCAGTTGTAGTTGAAACATTCTAATTTGGGAAACTGGGTCAAGCCATATCACTGTGCGTTCATTATAAGTTGTGATTCTAGCAACCTGTGGAAAGATGAGAAAATGGTCCAGCGCCTGCATTTCCCACAGCATCTTGTGATACTATCATCGTCGTACTGATGATGGAACAGTACCTTGGAGAGTGACATCTTATGCAGCATCTCGAAGTGGGTAGTCGTCTAAGATTCAAATCCAGCTCTGTTTACTATGATCCCATGCCCTTCTCAGCAAGGCCCCTGTCACAAGTTGGACTCTGATATCCTCTATGCTTTCTGGAGAGAAATGGGTCACAGCCTTTGATTACGACTGCCATTGGGAAGGTGGGAGTCAAACGTAATGCTCTGTTTGGATCCGTAACTGGTAACTACTCAACTGTTGGGTTCCTGTAGAGCCTGTACAGACGGAGCAAAGCCTCCCTCCTGCATCCTGCACATGCGTAGGAGGGTAAGACCAACAGGCAGAACCAGACTGGAGTCTGGAGCACCAGTAGCCATAGAAACATCTGTGGGGACCCCACATGGGACACAGCACCTGCTACCTCCAGAGACAGGGAGCTGTGATCTTGCTCCCTGAAGGCTTTCCCAGCCTGCCTCTTACTCTTCCTCCCTGGGGCAAAGGGGAGAGTCTGATACACCTGAGGAGATTGGAGAAAGAGCCTGAGATTGCACCCACCAGCCCCTCCCAAGCATCCTCCCCTTTGACCCCCCTGCACACGAGCACCTGTTTCCCCCCTGGTCCACCCCTCCATGCTGCTGACCATGGCGGGCTCTGCCCTGGTTGGGATGTGCCCGTGGTTTGAAGTGGGTAAGCCCAATTCAGAGGAAAGTATTGGGAAAACAGACTGTGTCTGCAGAGTCAAGATGCTTTTCCAGGTGAGCTTTCCCAGCTATCGATCTGGCTCTCTGAAGCCTCCTTTGTCATACTGCTGGGGACCCACGGGGGAAAGGGCTGGATTGATTTCCATCTTTGTGGTTAGTGATAAGCCCTGAAATTCCATTGTGAGAAACGTGTGAGGAGGAGAGAAGGAAGCAGAGGTGGCACACAGGCAAACATTCATGTCCTGCAGTAGTTCCTGCCCCTGAGATAGCGGCTGCTCCCCGGCTCCCAAACTCCTCACTGTTTCACCAAACACGTCCAGGGGAGTCTGGTGGTCCCAATTCAAGCTCCGTCCACGCGTCCAGACTCCTCTCCCATGTGCTCTGACCCACTTGGTCAGTACTAGCACTGTGCCCAGAATACCCCTGCTCAATTCCTGCATCTGTGGCTTGCTCCCTGCTGGCAATGCCAAGGTTAAATACTAGAATCTGGAAGGAGCTGTGGAGGTCACGTTGCTCAGCCCTCCTTCGGGAGAAGGGGCCATCGGAACCTGCTTCCATGTCTTGCTGCTGGGAGCAACCTCTCCCGTAACTTGGCATTTCTGTTTCTTTTACATTTTTATTTTTTCTTAGACAACAAGGCATCTGCCTTCTTGCTACTCATGTCTGGTACAGGTGTCTTCTTTGCCACCTACACACATTCCAGGCAGCCCTCCCTGGGCACTTCAACCTTCTGATCCCTCGTGCCATAGGAATTAGGCAGTGTTTTATCATCATGCAGGCGTGAAACAAGCACTGCTAGCTTCCTTTGTCTGCTCTCCTGGGTGCCTTTAGAACACGTGGTTCTAAGCTCCTTGGGGCTGAGGCTGCGCTCGAGCCTGGCACACAGGAGGTGCCCAGGAAACCTGTGAGTTGTCTGGGCCCAGCAGACATGTCAGATGGGATTGCTCGGTAGGCCATGCACAGTCCTGTTTGTTCATCGCCCACCGAGGGTCTTCTGTGGGTCAGCCCGGCCCTGAACTTGCTCACCGCCTAAAGGTGGAAACTGACACGCACACAGAAAACCACAACACAGTGTGCTGCCTGCTAGGAGGCGTGTTGGGGATGCTGAGGGAACGAGGCGGGGAGCAGTCATCAGGCCAGCACGGGGGCGAGCTGAGCCCAGAGGGATGAGCAGGAGCTCGTTGGTTGGTAGCGGCAGGAAGGGCAAGCAGCAGGGAGCACAGGGCCGGAGAGGTCCGGCTTCCCACTCTCCACGGCCTCCAACGTGGCCTTTAAGCTAACATCAGGCAGACAGCCACAGAGATACACTGACGGTTCTGAAGGAAGAAGGCCATCATATGCCTGTCAACCGCTGTTTTATACTTACGGTGACCAGCGTGTCCTGCTTTGCCCAGGCGTTTCCTGATTTTACCACTGAGAGTCCTGCTTCCTGGAAAACTCCTTAGCCCTGGCAGACCCAGAGGGATGGGCTGGAAGGGCAGCCTGAATGATTATATTCCATAAACCCTTTCATTAACTTTTTTTTTGTTTCATTTTTAACTCTTTATTATTTTATTTTATTTTATTTTTTGCGGTACGTGGGCCCCTCACTGTTGTGGCCTCTCCCGTTGCGGAGCACAGGCTCCGGACGCGCAGGCTCAGCGGCCATGGCTCACGGGCCCAGCCGCTCCGCGGCATGTGGGATCTTCCCGGACCGGGGCACGAACCCGCGTTCCCTGCATCGGCAGGCAGACTCTCAACCACTGCGCCACCAGGGAAGCCCTCACTCTTTATTTTATATTGGAGTACAGTTGATTAACAATGTTGTGTTAGCTTTAGGTGTACCAGGAAGTGATTCAATTATACATATACATGTATCTATTCTTTTTTCAAATTCTTTTCCCAATTAGTTGTTACAGAATATTGAGCAGAGTGCCCTGTGCTATACAGGAGGTCCTTGTTGGTTATCTGTTTTAAATATAGAGGTGTGTACATGTCAATCCCATACTCCCTAACTATCCCTCCCCCCAACCCTTCCCCTCTGGTAACCATAAGTTTGTTCTCTAAGTCTGTGAGTCTGTTTCTGTTTTGTAAATAAGTTCATTTGTATCATTTATCTTTTTTTAAGATTCTCATTACCTTCTGACTGGCACAATTACATTGCATTATAAGGTCTTTGTGACAAAGGCATTCGTGGATTAGTTGTAAACATTGAAAACACGCTGCCTTTTTGGAAACCCTGGATCGGGATTTCTTTATATTTTAAACATACCGAGCTCTCCCCTCCCCAGGCTTCAAAGGGCTGTGGCAGCAGCGGAGGACGTGCTGTGAGACACAGCATGGTGGATTTGGGGGCCTGCGAGGAGGGAGAATGTCCGGGGCACAGGGGATATTACTTTGTGCGGGCAGGGTTGTGGAGGTGAGACTGGAGCGGGGCAGAGGTCACAGGGCTCCCGGGGCCGGGCCAAGGTCTCAATCTCACAGCCTTGGGGAGCCCAGAACGCTGTCACACAGAGGAGTGTCACAGTTGGATCGGAAAGTTTACACAGGTGGAGTTCTGGAGAACTGATTTGGGTGGGTGCTGTAGAGGCCACGATGAGAGACGGAAGACCACTCTGGGTGCTGCCGTCATTATGCAGGTGAGTTTCACAGAGGTGGAGAGAAATGGACAGGACAGTGATCTGAGGGTGAATGTGTGGCAGGGGGAGGTGACTCACTTGTGCTCTGGCTACAATGACAACCACCAAGACAGGGACTTAAGGAGGAAAAGAGCTTCAGGGGTAGATGCTGCGTTTGGCTTTGGATGTGTTGTTTGGGCCCTGGGACCACCAAGTGGAGACATCTCTTGGGTAGAGGGATATAAATGTCTGAAACTTTGGAGAGAAAGGTAGGCTGGAGATAAAGATTTGGCTTTCATTCACCTTCTAAGTCCAAGGTGATTGAAATGGGTGAGTTACTGATGGTGAAACTGAGTCCCCCTAAAACTGAGTTCCCTTACCGAGTTTACGATTAATCTCTCTATCCAAAACTTTATTCCTTTTCTTGTCCCCTCTGACCTCAACCCTGTGCTAACTGAACAGTCAGATGACTACCATTGCTGCTGTCAGTAACATTGTAAATGTACTAAAATTACTGTTCTAGATCACATCATTAACGTACAAACTCAGGTTGTTTCTCCAGGGCAAGATGAGCTAACGGACCCCCAGCTGTGAACCTGGTCAGAGAATCACAAACCAGAGATACCTTGACTCCCAAAACTATGATTAAGCAATGTCCCAAGATATGAGTAACCCAGACTTCTTTGTTCTTCCCCTTAAAAAAAAAAAAACAAAACCCCAAACTCAAAGACCGAGTGGGAGTGGTCTGAGGCTTGTCTTCCACCCCCTTGCTTGGCACCCTGCAATAAACACTGTCTTTTCCTTCACCACAACCTGGTGTCAACAAATTGCCTTTGCTGCCCACCGCGCCGGGCAAGCAGATCCCATTTGGCTCAGAAACAATGGAGGATGTGAGTGAAAAGGCAAGAGGCCCCCAGCCCCGCAGCAGAGAGGATGGTTGATTCTCTATTTCCTAGAGGAAGGGCTGTGATGGTTGACAGGCTTGAACAGGGCAGCAGCTTTTGCTGGTGCCTTCAACGTGCTTGAGCACAGTTGGATCCCTGGGAGCCATCTGGAAAGTCAGTCTTTTCTGGTGTGACCCAGTTCTAGATAAGATGACACTAATACCCATTCACTCCTCGGAGCTGTGAGGAATCAGGAGCTAAGGTATGTACTGGGCTCATTATGCAAATAACCTGTCTTGCGGCACAGACAGGGCTGGCCGGTCCTTCACTCCTTCCTCTCCTCCCCCAGGATTCTGGAATGGTCTGCCGCTGCCCACACACAGCGCTTGCCTTCTTCCTCCGGGTACCTGAAGGCCTCCTGGATGTAAGCATCTCTTGAAAAACAATGATCTTCATTTTCCAGAATTGTTTTAAAACAACTCTGGCTGTGAGAATGCTCAGATAAAGTCAATTTCTCTTTCTCAATAAGAAAAATGAGGAAAGAGGAAAGCATTGCACGCGGGTGGGTGGGCTGGGGGTGGACTCAGGAGATGAATGCTGTCCAACCAAGCACACGTCTCTCTCTGAATTTCTGTGAAATGCGGGTGTAGAGCTGCGTGAGAGCCGTCAAGACCCGGCCCAGACGTGCTGGGTATGATTCTAGCCAACCTATACGAGTCAGCGCTTGCTAGTGCAGGAGTCAGAAATATTAAAATATGGCTCAAAACAAGGAGTTAAAAATGGTAATTTTCAAGGTCTTAGGTATTTATTCAATAAGTATGTATGGAGCACGCACTGAAAGTCAGGCACCGTGGTAGCTGCAGGTGAGGTAAAGGGGAGCAAAGGTGCTCCAGGGGCCCCCATAAGAGTCTAGTGGAAGGCACGCGACTGGGGCAGTAGCTGCACAGTGCGAGGGGTGCGTGGGGTGGGGGAGGGCGGCGGGGAGGCCAGAGAGGAGGCTGTTCCAATAGTTCCTGCTCCCTCCCTCCACTCTCTGACAACGTTCCCTCAGGATGTTCCTGGCCCACCTCTACCTCCATAGGAAAAATCTCGGAAGCGCCCAGAGGATGTGGTGCACCCCACACTTTGCAAGGAGCACCCCGTGCTGGGAGGGAATGCGCTCATCCTTCCAGACCGCCGACGGGAGCTTTCCCAGTGTCAGTGCGCATTGACGCCTCAACTTGTGCCTGAACTATTTTTAACTGGCTGTCGCCATGGCAGCGTGAGAACCGCTGGGAAAGATGTGGCCTTTCTGACAGCAGTCAAGATGCTGGCTGCCCTCTCATCTCACTTAATCCCCTGCGCGCCGGAGCCGAGATAATCTACATTAAATTCCCGCCTTCTATTGGCAGAGCTGGAGCCCAGACACCACTCTGTGCTTCCTCATCTGCAAAGTAGGGATTTTAATAAAACAAAACCCAAAACCAACAAAACACCTCCCTTTGTGGGTCTGTTGTGGGAATCAAATTGTCGTTAATGCATGAATGCACTCTGCATGGCCCATGTTAGTTTCTTTCTTGCTTTCTTTTTATTTTTTTTTAAAGATGTTTTGATGTGGACCATTTTCAAAGTCTTTATTGAATTTGTTACAACATTCCTTCTGTTTTATGTTTTGGTTTTTTGGTCCCGAAGCATGTGGGATCTTAGTTCACCGACCAGGGATGGAGCCTGTACCCCCTGCACCGGAAGGCAAAGTCTTAACCACTGGACCACCAGGGAAGTCCCGGCCCAGGTCTTAATGGCAACACCAATCCCCACCCCCCTTCTGCCCTTCATCTCTGCCTTATGGGCTGATGCCCGTGAGCCTTCTACAGGTTTCTACGAAGTCTGGAAACACAGGCAGTATCATTTCTTTCTTGACAGACTGGTGATGTCCTTGACATTCTGCACATTTGCCCACGTTTCCAGACTTTCCAGACCCCCTGCAGGACCAGGTCAAGGGCCTGCCTCTCCCTGGCAGAGGTGGGAGCTGATGCAGACAGGGAGCTCTCTCTGCCACTGGGCTCTTTGCAGTTACATACCTGGATCCCTGCCTTGTCTTTACTCCTTGAGGGCCGGGACTGTGTGTCTTTTCACCTTGTACCCCAGCACCCAGCACCAGGCCCTGAAGACAGGTAGACACTTGATTAGTATTTACTGAATGAAGAAAGGAAGGAAGGAATACAAGGGCCAATGGAGAGTGCAAGTGTGACACTGTGATTTATAATAAGAAATATATATTTGGGACTTCCCTGGTGGTGCAGTGGTTAAGAATCCGCCTGCCAATGCAGGGGACATGGGTTTGATCCCTGGTCTGGCAAGATCCCACATGCCGTGGAGCAACTAAGCCCGTGAGCCACAACTACTGAGCCCCCGTGCTACAACTACTGAAGCCCGTGTGCCACAACTACTGAGTGCATGCACCACAACTACTGAAGCCTGCGCACCTAGAGCCCGTGAGCCACAACTACTGAGCCCCCGTGCTACAACTACTGAAGCCCGTGTGCCACAACTACTGAGCCTGTGCTCTAGAGCCCGCGAATCACAACTACTGAGCCTGCATGCTGCAACTACCTAGCCTGTATGCTGCAACATACAGCCTGTATGCTGCAACATACAGCCTAGAGCCCGTGCTCCGCAACAAGAGAAGCCTCTGCGATGAGAAGTTGGCGCACCGCAACAAAGAGTAGCCCCAGCTCACGGCAACTAGGGAAAGCCCGCGCGCAGCAACAAAGACCCAATGCAGCCCAAAATAAATAAAATAAAAAAAAAAAAAGAAATATATATTTGGTCTTCCCATTTCTGGCAGAGCTCCTAAAATCTCTGGAGTTTCCTAAGGGCTGAGCATGATCAAAGTGTCTTTTGTTATGTAAAGTTAGCTGACTTTTGAAATGCCTGTAAGTCACCTATGGTTGCGTGCTGGTCATCAGAGGAACTGACCATGGGATGAGAAGGGTGGAACAGTTCCACCCCTCTGAACTCTGGGGAGAGGACAGGGGCTGGAGATTGAGTTCAGTCACCAATGGCCGATGATGTAATCCATCATGGCTATGTAACAACGCCTCCTCCGTGAAAACACAAAAGGATGGGATTTGGAGAGCTTCTGGGATGGTGAGCATATGGAGGTGCTGGGAGCTCTGCGCCCTTTCCCTGTACCTTGCCCTCTGCAGCTCTTCCATCTGGCTGTTTCCGAGTTATATCCTTTTATAATAAACTGACAATCTAGTAAATAAAATGTTTAAGCTCTATGATGCCTGCAGCCAGGGAGAGGTCAGCTGGCAGGAAGTGATGTCTTTCTGGAGAAGAGCTGCCATGGAGGGGAAGGAGTGGTTCCTGGGAGCACAAGGCTGGGACAGAGTGCTCACCTGCATGGTGTCATGGAGAGCCACATGGCCTGGAAGCCTGACCTCAGGGCCCTGAGCCCTGAGGAGGCTTTTGATCTGGTCTTGGTTCTGCAAAGAGCCTGAGAAACATGCCCTTGATGGAGGGAAGGAGCATATCCGGAGGGAATGCATCTTGATTCCTCCTCTGGGGCGTCATGGGGAAAACTGGAGGGAACTTCTGATTGAAGAGGTGAAGACCCTATGTCAGGGTCCCTTCAGGTCACAGTAGTTTTGCTTGAGACAGGAGATAGCAATCCCCAGGAAAAATGGTCCAGGTTTTTGCAGAGCATTAAAGAGCATTTAAGCAGTAGTTGGAACTTTCAGGAAAACCAAGGAGACAACCTGTGGGTTCTGTCTGTGTAGCTGAGAGACTGACTCACCCATTCACCCTTTGCCCTCCCTCCCTCCTGCCAAGGTTATCCACGAAGACTGGACTTGAACAACGGGGGTCTGATCTATGTCGTCATCCTAGTCTCCTCCCCAGGCTGGTTTTTAAAAATAACTTCTATTTTTTCTTAGAACACAAGTAATTGACACTCTGTAGATTTAGAAATGCAGAAAAGAACAAAGAAAAAGAACCAGCTATAATCCAATTGCTCAGAGATAATCACTCTTCATATTATGGTATCTAGTCTTTTCTGCATGAGTATGTATTATACATGCACATACGTGTATGCACATTTATTTATAGAAATGCGCATTTATGCAACGTGTAATTCTTTTTAGAAAAAAGATGTCAAATCGTGTTTGAGAGCTTAGACTCTGGAGCCAGGTTTGGGTTCTAATCCTGGCTCTGTTGTGTGCTGCCTGTGTCGTCTTGATTGGAACCTTTCTGTGCCTCAGTTTCCTTATCTGTAAACAGCCAAATTGGTTGATGAAAAGTAGTATCTCACTGTTGCCTGAATTTGAAGTTTTCTGTTGGTCATTCATGTTTCTTGGAATTGCTCAGTCATACCCTCTGTCCACAGGAGGGTATGCCTCATGCTTTCATGGTGTGTGAAGGTGCTGTGTGTTCCTGCCACTTCCAAGTTTGGGGCTCTGGACCACACCCTTACCCTCTGATTATCCACCATCTTTGCTGTCTCTTCAACTTCTCCCTCTGTGTTGCCTCCTTTCCACCAATCAATACAATCAATTAAAATGTTGATTTCAATAATAAATTCTGGAGAAGGTGTGGAGAAAAGGGAAGCCTCCTACACTGTTGGTGGGAATGTAAATTTGTGGAGCCACTACCAAGAACAGTATGGATGTTCCTTAAAAAACTAAAAATAGAACTACCATATGACCCAGCAATCCCACTCCTGGGCATATATCTGGAGAAAACCATAATCCAAAAAGATACATGCACCCCAGTGTTCACAGCAGCACTATTCACAATAGCCAGGACATGGAAGCAACCTAAACGTCCACGGACAGATGAGTGGATAAAGAAGATTTGGTATATATATACACAATGGAATACAATTCAGCCATAAAAAAGAATGAAATAATGCCATTTGCATCAACATGGATGGACCTAAAGATTATCATACTAAGTGAAGTAAGCCAGACAGAGAAAGACAAATACCATATGATATCACTTATATGTGGAATCTAAAATATGATACAGATGAACTTATTTACAAAACAGAAACAGACTCACAGACCTAGAAAACAGACTTACGGTTACCACACGGGAAGGAGGTAGGGATAAATTGGAAGTTTGGGATTAGCAGGTACAAACTACTGTACATAAAACAGATAAACAACAAGGACTCACTGTATAGCACAGGGAACTATATTCAACATCTTGTAATAACCTATAATGGAAAAGAATCTGAAAAAGAATACATATGTATACCTGAATCACTTTGCTGTACACCAGAAACTAACACAACATTGAAAACCAACTATACATCAATAAAATAAAATTTTCAAGTGTTGATTTTTAAAACATGCTCAAGTTGCTCCCTTTTTAAATAAATAAGCAAAAACTCTTGCTGAATGCTATGTCAGCCAAACTTCCTTTGCCAGCCGAACTTCCTATGGGTTGTCTATACCCATCATCTCTCTTCCCCATCCCCCTTTCTCAATCTCAGTCTAGTTGCTGTCCCACAGCCCCACCCAGATTGCTTGGGAAAGGGCTCCCAGTGGCCTCCTTGCTGCCAGATCCACTAGGCACCTCTGTCTTTATTCTTCCCGGGCCTCTTGCCTTTGGCACTACCTCCCACTCCCTCTTTCCCTTGTCCTCCTGGACCACAAGCTCTCCTGCTTCCCGGGCTCCCTCCCATCTCCTCCCCTCTGCTCATTCTTTGCTGGTCCCCTTTGTAAGTGTCCCTCCTTGAATGTGCTTTTCCTCAGCCTTTCTCCTTGCTTCTTCTCCTCTCTGAGACTCTGATTGAACCCAAACATATCTTCACTACTTTGTAAATGTGGTCAATTCTCAAATCTCTACCTCTTAACTCAGATGGCTCTTCTGAGCTCCCGATCAATATACCCAACTGGACACGTCCATTAAGACATCCCCTAGAGCCATAAAATCGATGTGTCTCAAATAAAATTAAATATCTTCTCTGCTAATACAGCCCTCCCCTTTGGTTTCTATCTTTGGGAAGGGTCAGACTCATCTCCCTGTTAAAGTGTCAGTGAGTCATTTTGAAA
Organism: Phocoena phocoena; assembly: GCF_963924675.1. Classification (NCBI taxonomy): domain Eukaryota; kingdom Metazoa; phylum Chordata; class Mammalia; order Artiodactyla; family Phocoenidae; genus Phocoena; species Phocoena phocoena. The sequence goes on along the minus strand of NC_089220.1, from coordinate 144,478,816 downwards.
GAAATTAAAGCAGTGTTCCATTAATAGTTGAATTTTGGGAATAGAACGGTGGAAGGGTGGCCGGGGCACCTGGGTCTTCTGATGTCACTGAAATCACAGATGCTGCTGTGCTTTGTATTCTTGTCCTGTACGAGGCAGACCCTGACGCTTGAGAGACAATCAACACTTATAATTACTAAATGAATGGAAACTCATGGGACCAAGAGGAATAGCTTTTCACAGAGTGCTTTAGCTGGAAGAGCTCTCAAAGATCATCTGGTCCAACTGTAGCCCCGAGAGGAGTCTGTGGTCCCTCAGCACATGTCTAGTGGTGCAGAGAAGTGACCTCGGACCCTTCCCAATTCCCACTGTGATTTCCCTGGGGCCACTAGGCATGGCCAACAAAGATACCCCTGCGATGAGCTAGGAGTCTTGGCCCCAGGTAAGGGCATTTGATCTGACGTTGTTTTCCTTCACCCTCCAGGTCCCTGTCCTTAGGCACCCTCGGAAAGGAATGGGAACTCCATGTTGCATACGGAGGATTTTCTTACCTCTGGCTGGGCTCCCAGGCCCTGAAATCACAGGAAAGCATGGGCAGGTGTAGTTATCAACATCCCAGGGAGGGAAATGCTCTCTTTAAAAACATAATTAATTACAGAAATTTGAAGCGTACTAAGAAGAGAGAGAATAGTACAAAAGAATCTCCATGCATCCAGTCCCCAGGTTCAACTCACTCCTGTCATACATGTAAGTCTCCTTCCCCTCAACACCTTTTTGTTTGGTTTTGTTCAATATCATTTTATTTTATTTTTTAATTTTTTTGTCATTCCTTTTTTAAAAAAATATTTATTTATTGGAGTATAGTTGATTTTTCCTTTTGGCTGCTCCACACGGCATGTGGAATCTTAGTTTCCCGGACCAGGGATGGAACCCGCACCCCCTGCACTGGAAGCTCAGAGTCTCAACCACTAGACTGCCAGGGAAGTCCCAAAATATAGCTGATTTACAATATCGTGTTAGTTTCAGCATAGTGATCCAGTTTTATATATAAAACTTTTAAGATTCTTTTCCCTTATAGGTTATTACAAAATATTGAGTATAGTTCCCTGTGCTATATATCAAGATCATTTTAAAGCAGGGTTTCTCAAACTTTTTGGTCTCAGGACTCCCTTGCACTTTCAAAAGATATGAAGGACCCCCAAAAGTTTTGGTTTATGTGAGTTAAATTTTTGATACTTATATTAGATATTAAAACTGAGAAACTTTAAAATATTTACTTATTAATTCATGTAAAAATTATAACACTTATTACATGTTAACATAAATGACATGCTTTTTAAGGAAAAATAACTATACGTAAACTAGTAAGAAGAGTGGCATTGTTTTACATTTTTTACAAGTCTCTCCAATGTCTGGTTAATAGAAGACAACTGGATTCTTAATAGAAGAGAGCTGAATTCTATTTTTTTTTTTTTTTGCGGTACGCGGGCCTCTCACTGTTGTGGCCTCTCCCGTTGCGGAGCACAGGCTCCGGACGCGCAGGCTCAGCGGCCATGGCTCACGGGCCCAGCCGCTCCGCGGCATGTGGGATCTTCCCGGACCGGGGCACAAACCCGTGTCCCCTGCATCGGCAGGCGGACTCTCAACCACTGCGCCACCAGGGAAGCCCCGTGCTTTTTTTTTTTCCTTAAATTTAAATTTGTCACCGTAGCCTGGAGAGCCCTCCACGGTAGAACACAGAAGTCTTTCCTTAACCATTTTGGTTGAACAGCTTTACTGAGGTATAATTTACATAGCATAAAATCTACTCATTATAAGTATATTATTCAATAATTTTAGTAAATTTATAGAGTTGTGCAAGCGTAGCCACGGTGCATTTTAGAACATTTCCATCACCCCCAAAAAGTTCCTATCAGTAGTCAATCCTAACAACTCCAGCCCTAGGAAACCACTGGTCTGCTCTTTTTTTTTTCTTTAAAACAGCTTTTTCTAAATATTTTATGTGGTCATATGGTCTTTTATGGCTAACTCCTTTCACTTAGCATAATGTTTCTGAGCTTCATTCACGCTGCAGAATGTGTCAGCACTTCGTTCATTTTCAATGTCTAATTGTGTTCCACTGTACAACTGTACCACATTCTGTTTATCCATTCACCCGTCAATGGGCATTCGGATTGCTTCCAGTTTGGGGCTATTATGGATACCACTGCTGTGAACACACATATGGATCTTTGTATGAACATATACTTTCATTTCTATTGGCTAGATTCCTAGAAATGGAATCACCGGTTGTCCTCGTTCATTTCTACAATGGCATCGAACCCCATGGCGTAACTTATTCAACCAGTAACTTATTCAAGCCGTCCTCTATTGATGGACATTTGTGTTGTTTCAGCTTTCCTTTTTGCTATTGCAAAAACAGTGCTACAACGAATAGCCCGTGCATGTGTAATTTATTCCATTTGCCAGTGTATCTTTTTGATCGATTCTTAGACACGCGTTTGCTGGGTCAAATGGCAACCACATAGGCAGTTTGGCTAGATATTGCCAAGTTCCCCTCATAGATACTGTGTCATTTTTCATCCCTACCGACAGTCTGTGAGAGTTGTTTTCCATAGCCCTGCCGGCAGCCTGTATTATTCAACCCTTGTATTTTCATCAGTATGTGTAAAAGATGTTATCTCAGCATAGTTTTTAATTAGGAATGCTCTCTTTTCTAATGTGTCATTTCATTCATTCATTTATTCATTCATCCATGCCACACCACAAAGAGGCAATGCCGCATAGGTTGCTCTAATTGCTATTCTTATTGTCATAGGTGCCAAGCAGAGCTCAGAACAAGGCAGGAAATATTCCTGCTACCCTGGAGCTTACATTCCGATAAGGAAAGGAAAATAATACAGCTAATTAATATGAACATGTTCACACAGTGGTAAGTACCCTGATGAGAACTGAAAGAGGGTGACAGATCAGTGGACGACATCCATTCGTTCATTTGCTGAGTCATACCTACAGTGTGCGGGGCTCCAGGTGAAGTGCTAGAGCTTTCCTGGTCAAGGTGCAGCCAGTCTTTTGTGAAGGTGATGGGGGTGAGTGTGTACGCTGCCTTAGGTCATATAGAGCAGTTGGCACAAGCCGACCCTCTTCTACTGGGCCCTGGGGACACAGAGAGGAGCAGAAGTGGTCTCTGTTCACAGTCTAGTGGAGGAGAAAGACAATGAAACCAAGCCATTCCGGAAGAAAAATGCCCTAATAGTGCAGTGGGAGCATATGAGGAGATTCCAGAAAATTCCTCAGGGTGGTTGAGGCTCAGGGAAGGCTATGCAGGGCCTCTGAAGATGAGTGAGGGGGCCCAGCAGCCTTGCAGGGAGAGGGCATGTTGGCTGCCCTGGGCACGGAGCACTGCCCCCGTGGTGGAACTGTGAGGTCATGAGGGTCTCAATGAATTAGGCAGCATCTGAGGGGCAGGACAGCAGCCATAGTTGCTCTTCTCTTAGAGTTCCTAGCACTTCTTTGCTTGTTTGTTTTTAATTGGGGTATAGTTGCTTTACAATGTTGTCTAGCTCCTGCTGCACCGCGAGGTGAACCAGCCATATATGTACACATATCCCCTCCCTTTTGGATTTCCCTCCATCCAGGTCACCACAGAGCACTGAGTAGAGTTCCCCGTGCTATGCAGTAGGTCCTCACTAGTTATCTATTTCATACCCAGCAGCGTATATACATTAATCCCAATCTCCCAATTCATCCCACCCCAACTTCCCCCCCTTGGTGTCCACATGTTTGTTCTCTACGTCTATGTCTCTATTTCTGCTTTGCAAATACGTTCATCTGTACCATTTTTCTAGATTCCACATATATGCGTTAATATACGATATTTGTTTTTCTCTTTCTGACTTACTTCACTCTGTATGACAGTCTCTAGGTCCATCCACCTCACTACAAATAACTCAGTTTTGTTCCTTTTTATGGCTGAGTAATATTCCATTGTATATATGTGCCACATCTTCTTTAGCCATTCATCTGTCGATGGACATCTAGGTTACTTCCATGACCTGGCTATTGTAAACAGTGCTGCAATGAACACTGGGATGCATGTATAGTTTTGAATTATGGTTTTCTCAGGGTATATGCCCAGGAGTGGGATTCCTGGGTTATATGGTAGTTCAGTAGGAGGGGTTTGGGCCGGGTGCTGCATTCTTGACCTGGGCCGTTGCCCTTCCCTCCCGTTTAGAAATCAGTGAGAGCTGATCCCTGGTCCCTGTGCTCCTGCTACTGAGATAGTTCTCCTAGCCCAGCTTCAGCCACCCTACCCCCATCCTTACTGAGCCTGCTTCCAGAAAACGGGCCTCACTGACCAAGCCCAGTACCTCCCACTGCCACTGATCTTCTGTCTGACATGTGGCAGAGTTTCCCAAAGTGGTTTTCCAGAACGCCTGCATCGGGATAACCTTGGATTCTGCTGGTTAAAAAGTTAATTCCTGAGCCCTGCCCAGGATATATAGAGTCAGAATATTTGGGCGCAGAGATGGACATTTTCAATCAGCTCTCCAGGTTGTCCCTGTATACACCAAAGTCTGAATGTCACTTTTCTAGGGTAGTGGTTCTCATCCAGGGAACTTGTTAGAAATGCAAGTTCTCTGGCCTTGTCCATGCCACCCGCATCAGGAACTCTGAGGGTGGGCTGGGCAGGCTGTGTTTTGACAAGCCTCGGGGTGATTCTAATGCACGCTCAAGTGTGAGAACCACTGGATTAAGGCAAGGGTCCTCCACCAAGGCTTCATGTTAGAATCACACTAGAGAAGTCCCAAGCAGCTTCTAAAATTCCTGCTGCTCATGCCCCAGCTCCTAGGGATCCTGGTTTGGGTGACCTGAGGTGGAGTCTGAGCATTTGTAAGCTCCTCAGGCAAGTTGAACGTGCAGCCAGCGATGAGAACTACTGGTCCAGGACGGTGGTTCTCTGGGAGCAATTTTGCGTATCATGGGATGCTTGGCAAAATCTGGAGACATTATTTGTTGTCACAGCATGGGCATGCCACAGGCGTCTAGTGGGGAGAGATCAGGGATGCTGCTAAACATCCTACGATGTACAGGATAGCTCCCACAACACCCGGGCTAAAACGTCAGTAAGGCCAAAGTTGAGGCATCCTGTTCTAGGGAAACAGTCATACCCAAGAATCTTAGCTTCTAGACTTAGCCCCACCCCTCCCCGCAATAAGATATATATTTGCAGAGTATTTTTTTATTCTCAGAAGCAAAAGACACTCCATAGAGCTTAATTCTCACCTACATGACAACTAATACAGATATGCTTATACACGCTAACATTCGTAAAAAGGCATCCCCGATACGCATGTAGATGCACGCAGAAAGATACATGTACGTGTTTGTCTGCACAGATGCCCGCACTCATATTTACTGAACCACACACATGGAGCCATGCCCCCTACAGTGACTCACAGTCCTTAAAGTGCACACACATATACACACTCACACACTGACAACCCATTTGTTAAGTGCAAGGGCCCTAGTGTCACCTAGAGTTCTCATGTTCTCCCCATCCCCATTCTTTTTTTTTTAAATTAATTAATTAATTTATATTTATTTTTGGCTGTGTTGGGTCTTCGTTTCTGTGCAAGGGCTTTCTCCAGCGGCGGCGAGCGGGGGCCACTCTTCATCGCGAGGCGTGGGCCTCTCACTGTCGCGGCCTCTCTTGTTGCGGAGCACGGGCTCCAGACGCGCAGGCTCAGTAGTTGTGGCTCACGGGCCTAGTTGCTCCGCGGCATGTGGGATCCTCCCAGACCAGGGGTCGAACCCGTTTCCCCTGCATTGGCAGGTGGATTCTTTAACCACTGAGCCACCAGGGAAGCCCTCCCCATCCCCATTCTCGCTCTGCTTTGCCTGCATGGCCTAGGTATTGACACAGTGGAAACTCCACGTGCCAAGGTCATGGCTGCATGTCCTTGGGGTGGCAGATAATCAGGCGGGGCGGAAGGAGAGCCTGTAGAGGGCATGGTGCTTGGGTGCAGCACGAGGAGACAGTGAGAAGGGACTTGGGGTCCCAGGTGCTCCAGGAACCTGAGAGAGATGAGGCCAGGGAGGGGAAAGGAGTCAGACTGATGCTCAGGGAACTCCAGGGGAAGAAAGGGAGGAAGGGAGGACGAGGGGGAGGGTGGACCTGAGCCAAGGTGCCCGATGGAGCACACTGCCATCGCTGTCTGCTTCTGCTGTCTCCTCAGCACCTACTCAGATTCAGGCAGAAATATTTGCTAAGGGTCCACTCAATATTTCTTTAGACACTCATGCATACCTTAAAGGATGGTAGTGGAAAGCACATGGGTCTTTGAAGACAGGTAAAGCAGATCTGAATCCCAGGCCTGCCACTTGCATGGATAAGTTTCTCAAACTCTCTAATCCTTTTTTTTCAATTAATTTTTTATTTTTGGCTGCGTTGGGTCTTCGTTGCGGACTTTCTCTAGTTGCGGAGAGCGGGGGCTATCTTCATTGCGGTGCGTGGGCTTCTCATTGCGGGGGCTTCTCTTGTTGCGGAGCACAGGCTCTAGGCGTGCGGGCTCAGTAGTTGTGGCACACGGGCTTAGTTACTCTGCCGCATGTGGGATCTTCCTGGACCAGGGATCGAACCCGTGTCCCCTGCATTGGCAGGTGGATTCTTAACCACTGCGCCACCAGGGAAGCCCTAAATTTTTTTTTTATTGAAGTATATTTGATTTACAATGTTGTGTCAAACTCTCTGATCCTTGGGTTTCTTAGGTGAAAAGTGGGGATGACAATACCTACTCCAAATGGCTTTGTAAAGATTAAATTGCATGATACGTATACATTTCTTACAAAGTGCCTAGCATAGGGTAAGCCCTTAAGAGTACTAGATCCTTTCTCTTACCCTCCATCTCTTCCAGGTATTTTTTGTTTTTTCTTGAAGTATAGCTTATTTACAATGTTGTGTTAATTTCTGCTGTACAGCAAAGTGACTCAGTTATACACATATATACATTTTAAAATATTCTTTTCCATTATGATTTATCCAGGATAGTGGATATAGTTCCCTGTGCTATACAGTAGGACCTTGTTGTTTATCCATGCTATATGTAATAGTTTGCAACTACTAACCCCAAACTTCCAGTCCATCCCTCCCTATACCCCACCGCTTTGGCAACCACAAGTCTGTTCTCTATGTCTGTGAGCCTGTTTCCTTTCCTCCAGCTACTGTGGACTCATTCATATATGTCTGTTTCCTAGAATAAAAGCCTCATCATGCCTTATTGAACTGGAAAACATTTCCAGAAACATGAGAAGTGAGTTAAAGGATATGACCATTTTGATGACCTTTCAGATTACTGTCGATTGCTTTTCAAATACTATTTCTGGATATTTTTTTCCAACGGACATCTCTCAAAGAGATGAAAAACTTATGTATGAAGGTGTTCATTTTGGTGTTATTTATAAGAACATCACTATACAACAGAAGGATAATAACTGACTTAATCCTGTTAGGAATAAGGCAGCATGTAGTCAAATAAGCAATTAATGGTTAAACCACTTGTGAATGATACTACTTCTTGATAGATTATTGATCAGCTGTTGAAATAATAAAAACAAATACTAAATAGTAAAATTTAAAACTCTACCTGACAAAATGAAAAGAGAAAGCTTGAAATAGATTCTCAACAATTGTTACAATGTTTTAATACACACACATTCGAATACAACTTTAGATAATACTTTAAAATGAATCTTGGCAAACTTTTTCTGTAAAGGGCCAGATAGGAAATATTTTAGGCTTTACAGGCCAGATGGTCTCTGTCACTGCCCTGTACTCAGTACTGCCCCTGTAGTGTGAAAGCAGCCATAGACATACAGTATGTGAATGAATGAGCATGGCTGCGTTCTAATAAAACTTTATTTACAAAAACAGGTTGCAGGCTGGATTTGGCCCATGGGTCAGTTTGCAAACCCCTGCGTTAAAGGGAAAAGAGGGACTTACCTGGCGGTACAGTGGTTAAGACTTCACCTTCCAGTGAAGGGGGTGCATGTTCTATCCCTGGTCGAGGAGCTAAGACCCCACATGCCTCGTGGCCAAAAAACCAAAAACATAAAACAGAAGCAGTATTGTAACCAATTCAATAAAGACTTTAAAAAAAAAGGTTCACATTGTAAAACATCTTTAAAAAAAAATAAAGGGAAAACAACTGTGTTGTGAATATATGAGAATATTTTTCTAAGTTTCCTTTTATAACCTTACTATATGACCATCTTTTAAAAGTTTAAGAAAAAGGTGGACATATAATATAAAAATAGGCAAAAGTCCTGACCTGATGATTCACAGAAGGAATACCACAATACCATAAACACAGGAAAAATGAAGTATTCACCACTTTTGAAATATGAAATGGAACTTTTAAGAACCCCAAAATACTTAGTGCTCACAGAAGTGTAGTGAGCTAGCCATGCTATTACAGCACCAGTTGGAAAGTCAAATGGCAACCCTTCTCTAGTCAGAAAGGTGTTAATATGCCAAGAGTCTGCCACTGTTCAAAGCCAAAACTTCAGAAAATATAAGTAATGAGGGGCAATTCATCCAACCAACTATGAAAACAAAAGGTAAAGTCTGAGTATGAAATTAATGTGGAACATAGGAGAGAGAACAATGGAAAAGGAGAAAAGGTTCAGAAATAAACACCAAAGTATGTGGGAATTTATTATATCTTATAGGTGGCATTTCTGATCAGAGAGCAAAAATATTAGGACAACTGGACAGCCATTTGGAAAGAAAAACTGGATCCCTACCTCACACCTTCCCCCCAATTAATTCTGTATGAAAGATTTAAAGAAAAAAAAAACTATAAATGTACCTTTAAAAATTGGGCAGTTTTTTAAAAAGAGCAAACTCAGAGAGAGGAAGGCCTTTTAAAGTATGCTGCAGAAACCATAAACAATATGACTGTGGGATAATATTTTTCTTAAAACTTTTTTTCAGACTTAGGGCTTCCCTGGTGGTGCAGTGGTTGAGAGTCCGCCTGCCGATGCAGGGGACATGGGTTCGTGCCCTGTTCCGGGAAAATCCCACATGACGCGGAGCGGCTGGGCCCGTGAGCCGTGGCTGCTGAGCTTGCGCGTCTGGAGCCTGTGCTCCGCAACAGGAGAGGCCGTAACAGTGAGAGGCCCGTGTACCGCAAAAAAAAAAAAAATTTTTTTTCAGACTTACTGTATCAGAAAATTAGAAAAACTTTGATAACACACTGTGTTGGGGATGGTGTGGGAAAACATGTCCTCTTATGCTCTGCTGTATTGAAATGTAGTGATATCTAGCTAAATAAAAACGCATATACCCTCTGACTCCGCAATAATTTCACTCCTAAATATTTACTTTATAAATATAATTGCACATTTAAATGAAATATAAAAAGGTCATTATGTCTTTCAATACTGCTTGTAACAGCAAATGATTGGAAACAAAAGCTTAAATGTCCATCAACAAGGGAGTTAAAAATCATAATGACAAGGCTCTTTCCTTACTGATATGGAAATATTGCAAGACATCTGGTTAAGTGAAAAAGGCATAGGGGAAAATTGTGTTCATATCATGCTAAAATTTTATGGGAGAGAAAAGGAAAACGTATACTTATAAAAGTGTAGATGGTTTCTGGAAGGATATATGTAAAACTTGTAAAAGAGGATGTATCTGGGGAGAAGAGATGGGTGGCTAGGTGGGGGAAAGGGAAATAAACTTAGTTTTCATTGTATACCCTTTTTTAAGTTCTTTAAATTTATAATAAAGCATTACCTATTTAAAATTTAGATTTTCTAATAATATTTAAAGACTCAGGGAAATATTTTTCTCAACAGCATCCCCTATTTTTCCACTTGGATGGATAAGAACCAACTAAAACGCAACATGTCCAAAGCTGCACCCCAGATTCCGCCCAGAATCTGCTCCATCCGCCATTCGTCTCACATCAGTTAATGGCAACTCTATTCTTGTAGTCGTTCAGGCTGAAAATCACGGAACTATCAACGGCTTCAATCTCTTATATCCTACATCCAAACTCTGGCCACACTCGGTTTCTTGTTATTCCTAGAAAACGCCAAGCACCATTCAGTCTTTGGGCCGTTGTACTGGCTGTGCTGTCCCCGCTGCAGGGCTCCTCCTCGCAACCGGCATGCTTCACGCCCTCTCTTCGCTCAAGGCTGTGTCCATAAATCACCTCACTGAACTGAGAAGGAACCAGCCCTCTAGCCAGCACTCCTGACCCACTTTGCTTAAAAAATTTACAGGGTATCCATGACCTTTTAGCATAATGTACAACTTCCTTTTGTATTTGTTGTCTATCTCTTACTAATTGACTAAGCTTCATGAGTGCATTAATTTTTGCCTGTTTTGTTCATTGATGTTTCCTTCATAAGCCCACAAAACTATTCGCTGAATGAACGAGTTCATTAATGTAAAGTTTACAGAGCACAATATAAAATTGCACCTACAGTATAATGAGTTTTGTAGAAAAATATATTTAAAATATTTAAAGATTTTTTTAAAAAGATGTTACATTATGGGCCTTTGCATATTTTGCAATATTTTTTCCTCCTGTTGCTCATGAAAGAGTATTCTCTCACTGATTGCTTGGCTTCTTCTCCTCCAATTTCTGGGGGAAGGAATGTATCTGCTTAGCTCAGATTCTTCCAGGTAGAAATGGGGAAATGGGCAGAAAGAAAAGATGAACTGCAAGGAAGTGAAACAAGTTTAATTAATTTAATATTGGGAATGGAAGCACAGTCTCTGAGAGGAAAAATAGAAACTTGAAAAATGTGAGGAAGGGAGAAAGGGAAGAGAAACCCCTTGATGTTGGGCTTTATGAGAGATTTTTGCTGGTAGGTGAGAGTGAGGGCTAAGGAGTTTTGGGGAAGCTGCAGGGTGTGGGAGGTGACAAGAGGATGGAAATGGGAAAGAAAATTTAAGAAGTGTTTCTATTGATTATAAATGAGATTCCCTTTGATTTTCTTTAGGAATCTCCGGTGAAGATCTCAATGGCTTTTGATTACTTGCTGGCACTGGACCACATAAATTCTTGGCTTTTTTAGGGAGAAAGAAATATATGGCAATATCGTAAAAAGGAACGAAATTGTGTCATTTGCAGAGATGTGGATGGACCTAGAGGCTATCATACAGAGTGAAGTAAGTCAAAAAGAAAAAAACAAATATCACATGTTAATGAATATATGTGGAATATAGAAAAATGGTACAGATGAACTTACTTGCAAAGCAGAAATAGAGACACAGACGTAGAGAACAAACGTATGCATACCAAGGGGGAAGGGAGTAGGGCGGGATGACCTGGGAGATTGGGATTGACATATATACACTACTATGTTTAATAGCTACTGCATACCACAGGGAACTACTCGGTACCCTGTGGTGACCTAAATGGGAAGGAAATCCAAAAATGAGTGGATATGTGTATATGTATAGCTGATTTCACTTTGCTGTACAGCAGAAACTGACATAGCAGTGTAAAGCAACTATACTCCAATAAAATATATGTATATATATATATATGGCAACATTACAAATGGTTTGTTCAGGGTGGTGGCTTTCTGTATTATTTTAATTTTCTTCTTTATATTTGTCTGTACTTTTCACATTTTCCTCCATTATAAATGTATTCCTTTTATAGTATAGAAGGACATGATTTAACATTTTTCTTTACCCTTCATCCTTCAAAGAGTCTCTGTAGCAGTCAGTGGCTGCCTGAGGCATCTGTCCTTTGCCTGCCTATTTTAGGCAGGCTCCTGGACCAGGAAAGTGAGCCTGCTGTGCTGCAGACGGAGTCTTCTCCTGACCGTGGCTCTGGCCCTCTTCCCTCTGACTCTCACATGACTTGCACCCTGGCTGGCTCTGGTCTGTGCTGGCCTCAGCTCCCCAGTACCCTCCGCAGCTGGCTGCTTTGGGTGGGGTCCTTTGTCTTAGCTCTGGCCCTTTGGACCGGAAACTGAAGCCGATCTACCTTCATCTCTCCCGAAAATGGAGGTTTGCTTAATAGCTGTACCCATCTGACTCTTGTACATGAAATCTTTGGTTTTTTCATTTTAAATTTTATAACATTTCATCATGATACTTATCAGGGGCTACCCTTCCACATCATAAGAGTGGTGGCTTTGGGCTGCCACCTAGGGTCACCAGTTGTTCTGGTTTGCCCAGGACTGAGAGGGTTCTTGGGACAATGGCCTTTTCAGTGCTGAAACTGTGAAAGTCCTGGGCAAATCAGGATGAGTTGGTCACTGCTGTCATCACAGGCACCAGTAGGCTTTATCGCCACTGTCTTAGTTGACTTCTGAGGTTAGCCGTGAGGACACTCTCCTCACTCTGATAGAACGAGTATGTTCTCTCCACAACAGGTGAAGACCACGTCCGCTTCTCTCCCCAGTCATGGCAGGAATCAGATTAAAATGCAGGAACTTTCCTCCACATCTGTTGCTCTAAAGGGACTGGGGAGAAGTCCCTTTAAAGGAGAAGGGGCTCCACACCGGCCCACGCCACCAGCGGAGAAACACAGCCCAAAGGAAACATGGATGAGGGGCTCCAAAGGGTCTTCTACTTAGATACTGTTCCCGGTACAAACAATACGGCTCTTCCCTGGGGTTGTGCAGACAAGAGCTGTACCTCTACAAACAGGTCAGCTCAGTGCTCCCAGTTCCTGGAAATTTGCATATCATGAATCTCCTTTGAGAGATGAGAAGGGTTTTTAGACAAAATTATTTTAAAAACACAAGGCTCTCACAGGACCCAAAAGCACAAACTCACAGCTTCTAACTAGGTTAGCTAAACAAGGACACTCCTTAGAGGGAACTGCTAGCACAGACTCTATTTTAGGCATTTCAGGGGAACACTGGTGATCATGACTTACACTGGATAGAGTGGCTATTTAGGGACATTTATTTTTGCTGAAATATTTGCTGAGTATTTTTATAAAGCACTTCAAATCTGAAAAGATAAAAACAATTTCTGTAGGAGCCTTTAGAAGAGGGTGGGAAGGAAGATGGTGATCATAGCACTGTAGCATTTATGTTGTGACACTTTCTGATACATTCAATGCCATTTCTTTAGAGTGAAGCTAAGGAACCAGAGCAGAGATGACAGCATAAACTTGGCATGAAACAAATGTTGTGAGCTTGGTGCCTCTGTTGGTTTCCCCACAGCTTTCATCTTCCCAAAGGGATAGGATAATAACTAAAGTTCCAAGGAGGCAATGACTCCTTCCATTGGGTGGAAATGGGCGGTTGGGAATTGTGGATGCATTCAGGTTTTGGGATTTGGTTTTCAGGCAACTTGCCAGGGGTGGGTTCCAGCCACCCAGACCATTGTCATTGTGCCTCTTCCAGGAGCACTTTCACCCCTGCTTCTCAGAAAGAGTTAGGGAGTCTTGGAGGAATGGTATACCTGAGAGCCTTAGTCCTGCTTCCACATTAACATTATCTGGAGATCTTTTAAAAGCATTCATGAGGGCTTCCCTGGTGGCGCAGTGGTTGAGAGTCTGCCTGCCGGTGCAGAGGACACGGGTTCGTGCCCCGGTCCGGGAAGATCCCACATGCCGTGCAGCGGCTGGGCCCGTGAGCCATGGCCGCTGAGCTTGCGCGTCCGGAGCCTGTGCTCCGCAATGGGAGAGACCACAATGGTGAGAGGCCCGCGTACCGCAAAACAAAAACAAAAACAAACAAAAAAAACCATTCATGCTTGTGTTCTCCTCCATCCAAGAAACAACTTCTGAGGGTGGGACCCAGGTATGGATACTTTTTTTTTTTTAATACTCCAGGTAAATTCTAATGGACAGCCTGTGTGAGAACCACTGCTGAAATTCAATGCTGTTCAAACTTTAATGAAATAATCACAAGCTAGGTAGGTGGATAGATAGATTGAATGATAAATAGTTGGATAGATGGGAGATGCGAGAGGGAGAGAGAGAAACAAATATATAACCCATATGAATAATAGATGAATAATAGTGATTATCTGTGGATAGGGAAATTATGAACAATTTTATTTACTTTATGTCTATTTTCTAATCAACTGTGAAACACCAACAGAAAAAGGATTAGAAGATATAATGAGTAATTTTACAGAAAGATAGACATAAGCATTAAAAAAATCAACTTGACTAGTAATAAAAAAAATACAAATTAAAACAATGACGTGATACATTTAAAAATGATCCTACTGGCACATTTCTTTAATAATGAGATCCAGAAAGGCACCCAGGATCTCTGTGTGTTCTTTCTTACGACTGCATGTGAATCTACAATTACCTCAAAATTAAAATTTTAATTAAAAAAATGATACAAAAAAGAACAGGTGCATACTAGAAAGACTGATTCAAAATATTGGAAAGAGAAAATATAGGTGTGGGGAAAAGCCCGATAGATGTGACAACCTCCACTGGACAGAGATAAGAGAATAAGTGAACTTGAACCATCAGGGACCAGGAAGATTACCTAGTCCAGGACGTGAAGACTCAGGCATCTGCGGGAGTAGGAAGTCTCAGAGTGAGTGAAGTGGGATGACCAGGGACTACGGTGAACAGAGAGGATACATCCTTTCTAAAGAGGCATCCACTACTCACCTCCAAACGTTTTTGCCAAGCGAGGAAGCAAACCCAGTGTCAGATTTTCCAATTTTTTTTAGAAAAAGTAAAATCTAACTGATTTAAATGTGCCCTAAAAACGCTTGAAAGAAACTATTTTTTAAAAAAATTAAGAGGTGGAGGGCTTCCCTGGTGGCACAGTGGTTGAGAATCTGCCTGCCAATGCAGGGGACACGGATTCGAGCCCTGGTCTGGGAAGATCCCACATGCCGCGGAGCAACTAGGCCCGTGAGCCACAACTGCTGAGCCTGCGCATCTGGAGCCTGTGCTCCGCAATGAGAGGCCGCGATAGTGAGAGGCCCGCGCACCGCGATGAAGAGTGGCCCCCGCTTGCCGCAACTAGAGAAAGCCCTCGCACAGAAATGAAGACCCAACACAGCCAAAAATAAATTAATTAATTAATAAAAAATTAAAAAAAAATAACTTTCTGATAAAAACAATGATTTTTTAAAAAGTGGAAAAAAAGGACTGGAAGAATAAGTCTGTATCTTATCTGTATTTTCTAGAATATACCTGTAACGCATTTGTAATAACAATCCAGTAAAAGTTATTTCAAATTTTATAATAGTCTGGAGCACATCCAATCCCGGCAATGCTGGTCTCCCAAGACCTGGCAGTCCTGGTATTGATTTGCTGTGTGATCTTGGGAAAGCACCTCATCATTCTAGAACTCAGCCTCCCAAACTGTGTAGTGACAAGGAATCAAATGATTCTTAAGGCTCCTTGTTAGCAGCTCCAGTGAAAGAGCTCAGTGCTCATCTCTGAGGCTGTCATTCTCTTCCCTATGGACAATGACTGATTGAACAGATACTCTACGCAGGGAAACTGCTCAAGAATGGGAAATAAACACTATACTTCCTTGGCTTAAAAACAGGGGGCAGGGACTTCCCTAGTGGCGCAGTGGTTAAGAATCCGTTTGCCAATGCAGGGGACACGGGTTCGAGCCCTGGTCCGGGAAGATCCCACATGCCGCGGAGCAACTAAGCCCACGCGCCACAACTACTGAGCCTGTGCTCTAGAGTCCATGAGCCACAACTACTGAAGCCTGCGCGCCTAGAGCCCGTGCTCTGCAACAAGAGAAGACACCGCAATGAGAAGCTTAAGAACTGCAACAAAGAGTAGCTCCTGCTCGCTGCAACTAGAGAAAGCCCACACTCACCAACACAGCCAAACATAAATAAATAAAATATAAATAAGTTAAAAAAAACAAAAACAAAAAGAGAGGGCATACTCATGGATACAGAGACCAGATTGGTGGTTACCAGAAGTGGGGAGGGCATGGGGGGTGTGGGTGAAATGGGAGAAGGGGGTTAAACAATACAAACTCCCAGCTATAAAATAAGTCATGGAGATGTAATGTACAGCATGGGGACTATAGTTAATAACACTGTACTGTATGTTTGAAAGTTGCTGAGACAGTCAATCTCATTAGTTTTCACCACATACACAGAAAATCTTGTAACTATGTATGGTGACGATGTTAACCAGACATTTATTTCACAATATATACAAGTATCGAATCATTATGTTATACACTTGAAACTAACATAATGCTATAACGTAATGATATAATTATATCAATAAAAAACAAACAACAACAAACCCAGAGTGCACAGGGAACTAAGGCACCAAAGATCACTTTATCATTTTCTTTGTGGTGTCAGAATACCATCTAATGTGATTCTCCTCTGTTAAGAGTGGAGGGAACTCTCCCCAAATCTCCCAACCAAAGCCCAAATTCTATAACACGTTCTTTCTAACACCTTCTTACTGAGATGCTCCATGCTTTTCCATGGTGTGCTTTCCCCCTTGCTGCAACAGGTAATAAATCCAACTTGTTCAACTACAGGTGTGCTCCTGGAGGTCTTTGATTAGAAGGCACTGACAATATTAAGCATTCAAAAACATTTATTGCTATTATTAGCAATTGCTATTTTATAAATTTATTTATTTGGCTGCATCGGGTCTTCGTTGTTGCACACGGGCTTTCTCTAGTTGCGGTGAGCAGGGCTTCTCTTGTTGCGGAGCATGGGCTCTAGGCTTGCAGGCTCAGTAGTTGTGGCTCACGGGCTCTAGAGTGCAGCCTCAGTAGTTGTGGTGCACAGGCTTAGTTGCTCCGCGGCATGTGGAATCTTCCCGGACCAGGGCTCGAACCCGTGTCCCCTGCATTGGCAGGCAGATTCTTAACCACTGCGCCACCAGGGAAGTCCCAGCAATTATTATTTTAAAAAATAATTATTACAGTACGTCCCCTACATACGAGCCTTCAAGTTGCGAACTTTAAAAGATGTGAACGTGTGTTCTCGTGTCCAATCACGTAAGTTAATTCACGAGCCTGGAGTACATTGTCATGTGCGTGCATCCTCTACAAGTGGTTGTGCTTTTGTGTACTTTACTGTACAGCGCTGTATAGGGTACAGTGGATGTCCAGAAGCAAAAATAAAAGCAGAGGTATATAGCTGATTGTGTTAGTTGGGTACCTAGGCTAACTTTGTTGTACTTATGTAAAAACTGGACTTTCGAATGCGCTCTCGGAATGGAGCTCGTTTGTATGTAGGGGACTTGTTGTATTGCTATTAATCATGTGAGTCTAGCATATAAGGTGCATCTCTGGGGATGTGGCTGAGATACCACCAGAAGGCAGACTTGGAATAGGTTGCAAAAGGCCTTTGTTTCACATTGTCTTGTATGAAATGGATGGCAGAGCCCTGATACACACCACACACACACACACACACACACACATACAGATACTGACAAATCTCAATCCTTAGAAGGTTCCTCCACAAAGGCAGAAAACTTGTCTTTCCTGTTCACAGCTGAGTCTCCAGCATGCAAAGGAAAGCAGGTCACATCATATAGCCTCAACGCAGTAAATTTCTCCTGAGTGAATGAATTCAAGCATCCTGGGAGACTTTAACAGTTTAATTTAAATATTAATAGATCAGGTAGACAAACATAGCTAAGACATATATAGTGCTTACTTCCTACCAGGAACTGCACTAAACATTGAACATGTATTAACTCAGCTGTCTCTGGTCCCCATCCTATGAAGTAGATACTATTATGAACTCAGTTTTACGGAGGTGAAAACTAAGGCACAGGGCGGTTTAGTGGTTCACCAGGGATCCCATGGCAGGTAGGTGGCTGAGTGAGGATTTAAATCCAGGTAGTCTGACTTCAGAGCCTGCGCTCGTAACCAACATGCTTTACTGCCTTGCAGTACAAAATAAAGATATAGAGAGTAGTAACGTGCACTTAACTTCACAGGTGGATTTGTGTTGTTTGTATCCAAAAACACAGAAAGTGCATTTCTTTCTTCCTTGAGTATGAGGGAAAAATGCTCTTGCGTATTTTTAATTGGTCATTTCATAGGCCACAGAGTGGAAATTACGTAGATCATATAATTTGACCACAGCAAAATAACATTACCTATAAACACCAAAAATAACAGGGGGAAAGCAGGAATGAAATATCAGGAATGAAAAAGGGGATATAAGAACAGATTCAGAGGAGATGAAAAATTATAAAGGAGTTCTATTTGTAACTTTATGCCAATAAATTTGAAAACGTAAATGAGACAGACTTATTTTCTAAGCAAAGAAAAATGACCCAAAATTGACTCAAGAAGAATCAGAAAATGAATACTTCATTACTTACCAATAACTTTGGAAAGAATACTTAAAGATCTAGCCTTCTAAAATCCATCAAGTCCAGATTGTTTTGTAGATGCATTCTTTAAATCATCAATAAGCAGATAGATATCTTGATAATTTAAAAATACCAGTGTGGGGCTTCCCTGGTGGCGCAGTGGTTGAGAGTCCGCCTGCCGATGCAGGGGACACGGGTTTGTGTCCCGGTCCGGGAAGATCCCACATGCCGCGGAGCGGCTGGGCCCGTGAGCCATGGCCGCTGAGCTTGCGCGTCCAGAGCCTGTGCTCCGCAACGGGAGAGGCCACAACAGTGAGAGGCCCATGTACTGCAAAAAAAAAATACCAGTGTGTAGGAAAAAACCAGGATGCTTTCAAAATCATCCTAGAAAGTTAGCATAACCTTGTATCAAATTTGAATGAGAACCTCACCATCCCCTAAAAAGGAAAAAAAAATTTATTTATTAATATAGATGCCCCCTAAAAGCCCTAAGGTAAATAAATAATTCCAATCCAACAGTGTATTTTAATAAAAGAACATACATTGACCACATAAAGTTTGTTGGGGGAATATATATGTGGTATAATTAAGGGTGGCATCTTGAATCAGTAAGGAGGAAGGACTATTCAGATTTGGTGCTGGGACAGCTGGCTTCTCGCCTTCATCAAATCCTTGCCCTACCTTATGCATAAATCTAATTTCCAGATGAATTGATAATCTAACCAACAATATCATCATCAACAACAATAACAAAAAAGTTCTAAGTTACTAGAACATTTAAGCAATTATTCTTGCGATTCTGGGTCTCCTTAAGCAAGGTAGGAAATCTAGAAGCCATGAAAGATAAGACTTACAGATTTGAGTACCCAAAACCTTGTAACTGCTTTACAGAGAAAGACCCCCCTCAATATTATTCAGTACTTAACAAATAATGGGTCCCACATGGAAACATTTCCACAGGTAACACTATGGAAACATTAAGTGACAAAGGCAAACTACAGAACAATATTTATAAGATCGATAAAATCGATAACGCTCTGGCAAGTTTGGTTAAAAAAAATTGGCATGGGGAGGGAGAAAATACAAATCAACAATATTAAGAATGAAAAGGGGGTATAATTTCAGAGAAAAGCAAACACTATAAGGTAATACTAGTTGTAACTTGGTGCCTGTGAACTTGAAATTGTGAGATGGACAATTTTCTAGGAAAATGTAAATGACTAAAATTGCCTCAAGAAGTAGGACCTTTTTTGTAAAGGAAAAATAGAACGTTGTGTGTGTGTATAGATAGACAGATATAGATAGATAATATATATCAGTGGGTTTGTGGTTTGAAAATGCAGGTTACCTCAGGGGAATGGGACTAATAATGGAAGGTGACCAGCTAGGCTGAGGGGGGGCAGCTGCTTTCTAAATATAATGCCGCGTGCTTTGAATTCTATACAAGCCACGAATTACTTCTGTTAGAAAGGGAGCAAATACTGTTGGTGAATGGCTCCCCGGGAAGTCCTAGGAACAAGCAGGAGGTGGGCTAAAGGATGGAGTTGGAATGGAATCCAATGGTTTGTCTGTGATAATCAGATTCCTCCCAGGTCTTACAGTCTCACTCGCCCCCTCTTCTCTCCCTCTCCTTCCCACACTGTGGACAGACATCCTGAGATCCGAGGGCGTTTTATGAAGGAAGGCAGAGCCGCGGAAAGAGCAAAGGAGACAGGAGTTCAAATCCCTACCCTAGTCTGGGATCTGCAGTGTCAGACTTTGGGAGCGTCCCCTCACTTCGCCTGATCCAAGGGTCGCCGTGTCCCATCTGCATCCACCCTCTGGGGCTCCTGGAGGCTCAAGTTAAATTGTTAAGCGAGTCTAATCCCTCAAGAGCTGGAGATGAGGGGGCGGGGTGGCCGGCGCCTCTGCCCGCAGCTGCAGGTAGGCACATCCCCACCCCCGCTGCCCCCTCCTTCCTCCTTCCTCCCCAGCACACACACCCACACAAATCGCTCGCGTCGCGGCTGGAGAGATGCTCTCAGGCGCCAGCGGGCAGCAGAGCCTCGGCAGCCAGTAGAGCCGAATAAAGAGCTGGAGGGCTGGGGTTGCGCAGGAGATCTGCAAACCATAACGGGGGACAATTCTTATCTTTCTTTCATGCTTCTTTCTTTCTCTTAAAAAAAAACCTCCCTTGTTCCCACTGTAACTTGGAGGAACAAGGAGTGGTTTGAAGGAACTGACGCAGAAGTTTTATTTATAAACCTTAAAGAAGTTCTGGGCAAGTCACTCAACAGGACCCGAGAGGCCCCAGGTAACCCCAGCTCCCGGCGCTGGCTCAGCCTGGCAAGCCAACCCACAGCCTCAGGCAGGGGTGCGGGGCGCCCTCTGACTTTGCTTTTGGAGTAATGACACGACCCGTGACGTGGACCCAGGTGGCCTCGCTTGGTGAGCGTCCCCACCAGGTAAGCGCACTCCCGGGGTCTCCACTGGTCACCTGGGTGGGACCTTCAGCTCCTAAGAAGTAAGTCTGCACAGTTTAGCCACATGCATGAGTGGGAGGTTGGTAGGAGAGAGTCTGCTTTTATGACAGGAAATTGTGGGAGATAGGAGTGAAAGATGGTTTAAAAAAAAATTCCTTTTTAAAAAATTTTTGCATTGACGCGCGGGGATGAGATGCATAGGGGCATGAATTTTTGTAGGAAATGGTTGTGGATCGGGGCTGGAGACAGGCGTCTGAATTTCTGCAGGGACTGAAGGGGGAGCAAAGTCCACACTATTGCAGAAACCTATGATGAACGGGAGGTGAGAGGTTATGAGCCTGAAAATGTGCAAGAAATGGTAAAGAGTATGAATCTAAGCATTTTAGAGAAATGATGGGAGAAGCACTTACCGTCCTGGTTTCACCTGACCCCCGTGCTCTGCCTTCTCCACGAAGATGCTCACAGACACTGACAACAGTGGACGCCCTCACGCACTGCCCGCGCGCCCGGAGCCCGCGGCGTTCAGCACCTCGGACAGAGCCCAAAAGGGCTGCGCGCGGCGCCCGGTGAGCACGGGTCGTCCTGTCTCCTTCGCCCCAGGCCACCGCGGCTCGCCTCTGAGGGCGACTACCTAACCCCGCCCCTAGAGCTGGGAGAAAGGATTTTCGAATCGCAAGAGCAAACGTGGAACTCAGTTTCTGATCCGCTTCTAACTGCTTCCCGTGACTGCAGAAGGAAGAGGCGGAGTATAAAGATAGCCCCCAAGCTTCTGCAAATACTACAGCTGAACGGGGTGGCCTCCTGGATTTGGAAAGGTGTACCCAAACTTCTTCAAATTTTAACATTTATTGAGTGTTTTCCATGTGCCAAGGCCCTGTGCTAGGAGCTCTACCTGAGTTATTTTATTGTTATAGCACACCACAAATGTGTCTGTGATTATCCCCATTTTACAGATGAGAAAACTGAGGCAAGAGAGGCTGAGTAACTTGGCCCAGTTTATACAACCACCGAATGGTAGAGCTGTGTTCTTAAACTCCACTCCCGGCTGCAGTAGTCAGGAGATGTGTCCGAGCAGAATTCTCACTGTGAAAGAGCTCTGAACTTGGGCTCAGAGGAACAGAGTTTGAATCCAAGCTATACCACTTACAAACGTGTGCTCTTGGGCAAAATTACTTAACACGTCTGAACTTCAGACTCTGTATCTGTAAAATTAGGATAATAAAGCTTCCCTTGCAGAAGTGTGAGGGGAGGGTGGTCAAAGAGATCATGAATGTGGAAAGACTCAGCAAACTTTGAATTGTGGTTGGGTGGTGGAGGCAAGAAAGGAGGCAGCAGGTGATTGGAAGACAAAGAGGACTGGTAATGGCATTAGTGGCACTCTACAGGGTGCTGGGAGGGCTTAGAGGTAGGATTCTGGATGAGCTTAATTCAACATTATAACCCCGTGGTTCTTTAGAGGACTTTGTAGATAGTGTTAACATATAGCCTGCCCTTTGATCCTTATAACAATCTTGTAAGGCAGAATCGGAGTTCTATTCATTTGGAAAGACGACGCTTGCCCTTAATTACTCAGCTACCTAGTAGCAGAGCTGAGGTTAGAATCCAGATCTCCTGCTTCTCTATCCTGTAATCCTTCCACCATGACTGGTGCATCCTCCAGAGCTTGGATTACGGAGCAATTACAGCACCAAAATATATTTAGATAAGCACTGTAAATATCGGGTTGGACCATGTGAAACTGATGATGGTTTGACCATTTTTTACCTACAGAAACAGTAACGTCATATGGATCAATCTAATAAATGTTCATTGATTATATTCTATTTTGTTCCACAAAGAATTTAAAACAACTTATAGAGATCCACAAGATGCCAGGTTTATATATATTAGAAGCAGTCAAGAAAATAGAGGAGAAACAAGATGAAGGCTGTAGCCAGAAATAAGATGAATATAAAATATGCATATTATAAAGTCCTAGAAACTTGCTTTGGGTCACAAAGTACAATAAAGTGTATATCCAGTCCCTTGCATAAGGATATGAGAAACTTTGCGGACGTTTGTAGGAGTCTGTTGCTCCTCCACTTTTGCATAATTCTTCTGCTAGCACTAATATAAGTAGTCTTGAAACCAATGCAATGCCTCAACCCTCTGAAAGATTTACCACTGTGCCAAACAAGGGAAGTTTAACCGGAAATCTGATGTCAATGAGACTCAAGAAAGGGGAGATAAAGCAAATGGTATTTTATCTGCACTGAAGTAATGAAGTGTTAGCTATTTATAATGGTTCACGTAAGCACATCATACTTTATGTTTATAAGTTTATAAAAAGGGCTTCCGCATCCATCAGCTCGTTGGAGCCTCCTAACAAACCTGCAGAGGTAAGAAACTAGGAAGTGAGGGGAAGAACAAAAACACAACATCATGACTTGTAGCCCACGTATTTTACTCTTTATGCTTCATGTCATAAACCCACATACCTACAGAGGCTAGGTAAGTAACTTGAATGTGTGAACTGGGCCAACTGTAAGACGACAGAGAACGGCAGGGCCTTTGTCAAACTGGACAATGAATAATCCATCTTAAAACATTCAAATTAAAAAAAAAAGTTAAAGCGGGGCTTCCCTGGTGGCGCAGTGGTTGAGAGTCCGCCTGCCGATGCAGGGGGGACACGGGTTCGTGCCCCGGTCCGGGAAGATCCCACGTGCCGCGGAGCGGCTGGGCCCGTGAGCCACGGCCGCTGAGCCTGCGCGTCCGGAGCCCGTGCTCCGCGACGGGAGAGGCCACAACAGTGAGAGGCCCGCGTACCGCAAAAAAAAAAAAAAAAAAAAGTTAAAGCACTGTTCCAGTGGAGCAATACATAACTGTGCACCACATTTAGCCCTCAGCCCAGTATTATGCAGCCTTGTTCTACACTAATCAGGCTACAGGTCTGGGAAGACATGGGAGTGAAGGAGCCTAGATTCAGTGAGATTAAAGACTCAATCTCTGTCTTTAAACTTCCCACTTATAAACTGGGAAAGATTGAACAAGATGGCTCCTCTCAGCTTCAAAAGTCTAAGACTTCCATAATTTTGTGGATAATGAAATAATTCAAAGATTTCCGGACAAAAAAGGCAAATAATTCCACCCATTCATCTCCTCCATCAAAATAATTTTTTTGGCGGGGTGTTAGTGATGTTTTAGTTTTCAGCATTTCTTTTCCAGTCCCTGTGCCTTCAGAAATTATGTTAGTCACCATTATAGTGGAGATGAATTAAACAGAAAACAGCCCTGAAAAGTGAAAAGGATGGCGGGGGTGGGAGGTGGGGGTGGGAAGAGAGCACGACAGGGAGGAACCAGCCAAACTTTGCTCACTTCTCAGTTTACTCCTTTTCTGAAACACTTGAAGAAACCCCTCACCACTTTGGGGTTGCTAATTTTTTTTTTTTTTTTTTGCGGTACGCGGGCCTCTCACTGTTGTGGCCTCTCCCGTTGCGGAGCACAGGCTCCGGACGCGCAGGCCCAGCCACCATGGCTCACGGGTCCAGCCGCTCCGCGGCATGCGGGATCTTCCCGGACCGGGGCACGAACCCACGTCCCCTGCATCAGCAGGCGGACTCCCAACCACTGCGCCACCAGGGAAGCCCGGGGTTGCTAATTTTTAAAGATAAAAACGTGGTGCCTAGAGCAGCCAAAGGGGATGGGATTTCAAAATTCTGGGCATGTACCAGCTCTTTTCACTCAGGACTGCTTCCTTTTCTTCCAAGAAGCTTAGAAAGCCT
Organism: Phocoena phocoena; assembly: GCF_963924675.1. NCBI lineage: Eukaryota > Metazoa > Chordata > Mammalia > Artiodactyla > Phocoenidae > Phocoena > Phocoena phocoena. The sequence goes on along the minus strand of NC_089220.1, from coordinate 144,454,315 downwards.
GAAAGGCATCTGCTGTTTCCAGTATTAGGTGTTTTTAACATTCATTCTGTGTGATGCACAGTAGGAGATAAATTCCCAAATTAAAGTAAATTCGGGGACTTCCCTGGTGGCACAGTGGTTAAGAATCTGCCTGCCAATGAAGGGGACACGGGTTCGAGCCCTGGTCTGGGAAGATCCCACATGCCATGGAGCAACTAAGCCTGTGTGCCACAACTACTGAGCCCGCGTGCCACAACTACTGAAGCCTACGCGCCTAGAGCCCGTGCTCTGCAACAAGCGAAGCCACCACAATGAGAAGCCTGCACACTGCAATGAAGAGTAGCCCCTGCTCGCCGCAAAAAGAGAAAGCCTGTGCGCAACAACGAAGACCTAATGCAGCCAAAAAAAGTAAATTTGGTCTTGGTTGACTCCCACATTCGATGGGTCACTATTCAATTCTAGCTTTCGAACATCTCTGCAGCTTGATTCTTCCATAACTTCCTCATTTTGGTGCTTCTGAGCCTCGTCATCTCTCAGAGCCTCCTCCAGCCTCCCATCTCACCCTTCCAATCCTGAATTCTATAGATTTCTTTAGAATTCTACAGATTTCTTCAACACCTAATGTGGAGTAGACACATTGAGTGTTTGATGGTGAATATATGAATGAATGAGCCAGCAAGTAATGCCAGTGTTTTAGTGAAGGTTTACCATTTTATAAATCATAAAAATTAACTCAAGCTCTGCTAAACAGAAACATGGCTTCTCGAGTGTTCACAGACCCCAGAGGGAGCTGAACTGCTGAAGAGAGAGGCGATTCTCTCCACCTCTCATATCAGCTTCTCAGTGTGTTAACTTCATTCTTCTCACTGTGCACTTCAGCCTTTCTGCTTCTCTGTGCATGTGGCTACCTGACCAGCCTTATCTCCAGAGTCCCTAACACTTGAGTTCCTACAAACAGCCCAAGATAACTGGTGTTTCTCAGTCTCAATGTCAAATTCTACCCAAGGTCAAGTCAGTCAAGCACATGGGGCAGGTCAGAGAGTACAAAGTCACCTACCAAAAGCTGAACACTGGGCGGGGAGACAGAGAGAAGGGTCAGTGTGGGCTGGCAGGACATCTCAGAAGAGTCACCCACTCACTGATCTCTGAATGACCCAGGGCAAGCCAATCCTTCACTCTTGGCTTCAGTTTCTTCATTTGTTAAATGAGGGAGAGAGGACATCTGATAGGGCCATTTGATGCTTCAAAGAAGGCAGCTGGTATCAGCCTGGGGCAAAAACATACGTATTAACACTTCATTGGGTTATAAAACCTTGGGAAGTCTAATGAGAACCTGCTGCATAGCACGGGGGACTCTGTTCAATGGGAAGGAAATCCAAAAAAGAGGAGATATATGTATACATATAGCTGATTCACTTTGCTGCATGGCAGAAACTAACACAACATTGTAAAGCAACTATATTCCAATTAAAAAAAAAAGAATCTACTGTATAGCACAGGGAACTCTACTCAATACTCTGTAATGACATATATGGGAAAAGAATCAAAAAGAATAGTGGATATATGTATATGTATAACTGATTCACTTTGCTGTACACCTGAAACTAACACAACATTGTAAATCAACTATACTGCAATAAAAATTAAAAAATAAAAAACAAACAAACAAAACCCTTGGGAAGTAGGAATAAGGGGAAATGGAATACGAGGCCAGGCAAGAGGAAGAGCAAATACAAGGGCTACATTATTGAGCTACTCACATGTTAAAGACAAGTGCACTGATTGCTCAGTCTTGCGGAAGTTGTATAATCCATTGCATCCCACCCAAATCTTTTAAACTCACCAAAACCAGGCTATTAGGAGACGAAAGGGAAAAGCGTTTTCCTGACATCTACTTCCCATCTCCCATTGGTCAATATTTTGCTCTACAAAGGACTAATCCCCCCACACTTCTGAGCTGAGTAATTCTGTCTCTCCAGGCAGCTGTTGGAGAAACACTTTCTACAATAGTCAGTTTCTCCTGATCAGTTGAAACCAGGTGTGGGGCTCAGACATCTGTAGCAGTGACAGCAGCAGCAGTGTCCTGACTCTAAGACTGAGGTATAGAACTTGCAAAGGCCACTCAGGCAAGAGAGCAAGGTGAGCGGCCAACCCCCAGAGAGGGTAAGCAGACAGGGCTATGTGAAACTGTGATGATACATAAAGCGAGTCTGGCGTAATTTGCAAGACTCTTGTCAACTAGCTATGTGAACTGCAATCTTTTACTTTTATTTTTTTTAATTAACTTTTATTGGAGTATAGTTGCTTTACAATGTTGTGTTAGTTTCTGCTATACAGCAAAGTGAATCAGTTATAAGTGTACATATTTCCCCTCTTTTTTGGATTTCCTTCCCATTTAGGTCACCACAGGGCACTGAGTAGAGTCCCCTGTGCTATCCAGTAGGTCCTCATTAGTTATCTATTTTATACACAGTAGTGTATATATGTCAATCCCAACCTCCCAACTCATCCCACGCCTCCTTCCCCCCGTACCCAGTACCCATATGTCCATTCTCTACATCTGTGTGAACTGCAATCTTTTCAACCCAATTTTCTTGACATGAAAAGTGTAAGGCAAATGCAGCACACCAACAGTTAATGTTCAGGCAGCTCATTTTATCTGGGCTATAAGAATGAGGGGAGGGGGCTTCCCTGGTGGTGCAGTGGTTGAGAATCTGCCTGCTAATGCAGGGGACACGGGTTCGAGCCCTGGTCTGGGAGGATCCCACATGCCGCGGAGCAACTAGGCCCGTGAGCCACAACTACTGAGCCTGCGTGTCTGGAGCCTGTGCTCCGCAGCAAGAGAGGCTGCGATAGTGAGAGGCCCGCGCACCGTGATGAAGAGGGGCCCCCGCTTGCCACAACTAGAGAAAGCCCTCGTACAGAAACGAAGACTCAACACAGCAAAAATAAAATAAATTAATTAATAAACTCCTACCCCCAACATCTTCAAAAAAGTAATAATAATAATGAGGGAAGGGTCTGATTCTGTCCTCACACGGAGCTCCTGCATTTTCGTCATTTAAGGAATTTCAGTGGGGAGGCCCACAGTGAAAAAATGGTTAGAGACAACCCAAAAAGTAGCTCACTGTGGACAGAGAATGTTATCTCTATAGATGGGCTAGACATTCCAGACCTCAGAGAACAACTCAGATGCTGCGCCTCCATCCTGCTCTCTCCTTAAGGGCCAGGGCAGTGTTGACTGGGGACAAGCCTGGGCTCAGGGGAGGAGGTGGCCACTGATTCCAAGTGAAAGGAGAGAAACATCTCCCAGATATTCCATCTTCTTCCCTGCTTTCCTCTTCTCTTTTGTCCCCTACCTACCTCCCCTACTCCCTGCACCCCCTACCCAGACTTCGAGGTAGTCCAGAGCTATGTGATTTGCACCACACACAACATAGAGAGATAACCCAATGATCCACCCACTTCTCCTTCCCATCTTCCTTTCCTTTTTCCCTTCCTCCCTTCCTCCATCTTTTCCTTTATCTTACTTTCGAATTATCACACAGCTGATGGGGGAGAAAAGACAGTTTTCCTGCCTCGAGGGGCTCAGAGATATGGGGAGGAGGTGGACCCAGATGATGAACCAGATCAGTACTTCAACTGAGAAAGCTGAACCCAGGGGATGCAGTATCCACTTTTTTCTTTTGGTATGTTGTGTGTGTGAGTGCGTGTGCGTGCATGTGTGTTTGTGTGTGTGTGAGAGAGAGAAAGAGAGAGAGAGCACACGCACAAGAGAGAGCGAGAGAGAACGTAAAGATGATGTATAATATTCCAGTGTATGAATACGAATATACTACAGTTTCTTTGTTTTCTTCTTGACGGGTCGTTTCTAGTTTTCACTGCCAGCATCGTGTCTGCACACGTTCTGCTACGCATATTTACCAGTAATCTATTCCTGAGAACAAAGCAGAGCAAAAATGAGTGGCTTAAAACAATAATCATTTATTTGCTCGTACTTCTGCGATCTGGACCAGCCTCTGGGAACTTCTGCGGGCCTCACCCGGGTTCCCTCACGCAGTTGCAATCATCTGGGGCTTTGGCTGGCCTGAGATGGCCTCGGCCACACTCTGATGTTCGCTGGGGCTGTCAGCTGAAGCGCCCTGCATCCTTTCTGGTTAGGGATACCCCAGACTTCTGCACATGGCAGTTGGATTCCAAGAGAGCCAATCTTGAAGCTGCAGGGTTCACTGGGGCCATGCCTTGAATGTCACACAAAGTTAGCTCTGCTGCATTTTATTGGTCAAAGCAAATCACATACTGATGCCTCCTCTCCATGGGAGGAGAGGCAAGACCTCATTGCAAGTGGTGTGCACCTGGGATGGCAGGACTTTGTGGCCATGCCTTTCAGTCTAGCACACAGCTAAACCCAGGCATGGAATTACTGGGTCAGAGCGTAGGCATTAATTTAGCGGAGCCATTTGTGCTCCCACCAATGTGTTCCTGAATCTTCCCATCTTTCTCCATCCTTGGTACTGTCGGTCTAATTTTAGCTGCGCTGGAGGGTGTAGTGGTATCTCATTGTGCTGTAATTTGATTTTCCTTGATTACTAACAAGGCTGAGCACCTTTTTCTGTGCTTATTGGCCATTTGTGTATCCTCTTTTGGAGGAAGTGATTTGTAGGAGTTCTTTATATAGTCTGGATATGAGTCAGTTGTCATTTTATTCCTCTTTCTCCCTTCCAGCCTGAGTGATTTTTCTCTTGATTCAAAAGGAAGTAACATTTGAGCTGAGATTTGAGGGATGATGAATAATTAAAGAAGAGCAGGGAGGTCTTAGAGTTAGAAACATGAACAGGGTTAGAAGGAAGACAAATAAACAGTGGGGCATTTGAGAAATGACCAGATTTCAAGATAGATGGAGTATAAAGAGAACAGGAGTAGCAGGGCAGATGCTGAAGAGGTGCGGCCAGGAGGTGAAGGGCCCCTTGGATGGAATGGAAAACAGCATGTTTTCACTGCACTTTGCCTTTTCTTTATTTAGCCCTCGAAAATTCCGCTTTAGATGTCCAGAGTTTGGGGACTAATAAGCTTATAGACACATAGAACTGTAATAAAATGATCATATGACCACAGACAGAAACAGAAGAGAGAGAATGGCCACATTTGGGGGCCGCACGTGGGTAGAGAGAGAGAGGGAGAGAGGAAGAAGGACTCAGTAGGAGATTGAAGAAAGAAGCATAGAGTTGAAGAGACAGAAACAAACTTCTTGTGAATATACTTAATAATATACGGTGTCTTTGGATGGTAGGGATTTTACAGAAAATCTTACAGGAGCACACAAACACAAGTGCAACAAGATCAGACTGAGATGGCATTATCAGAATAATGCATTTGGAAGAAGCAGAAAATGATCTGAAGCAGAAAGATACAACCTAGACTGTTAACCACAGTTAATTCTGAAGAGATGAGTGGCTTCAAGGTGGGCTGGGGGCGTGTAAAGGGTACTCTTCTTCTTTGTATAGTTAAGTGTGATTTGGGCTTTTTTTTTTTTTTTTAAACAAAGTATCTATTCATGGATTAAAAGTTTTAAAAGGCAATACACCCATCTCTCAACTTTAGCCAAGAAAAGCTGCTGACTTCCTGTTTAATAGAGGAATAGAAATTGATCAATAACTGCTCACCGTAGTGGGGTAAGAGGAAGGATGACATGCATCAGAGAAGGAAAACTCAGGCATTGTGACACCTGCCCAGCGGAGCCTGAGGGACAAAAAGTCCACATGGAGGGGCCGTGCTGGCAGAGCATGGCCAGTGAGGGACCCGGGGCTGGCAGGGCATCAATTCTGGGAGACCATTTCTCCTTATTCGTGGGAGACCTCGTGACCAACACCCATTTTGGAAGCTCTGAGTCCAGGAATTAGGTAATTGACATGAGGAGAAGCAAAGCAGAAAACCCAGGTTTGACAGACCTCAGCAGGGGGAGCTCTGGAACGAGCTTTATTTCCTAACATTCGTGAGCAAAAAGGCAATCCCCTTGTCCATCCTCTGCCTCAGATCTGTTCAACCAGAGAGGAGGATGTATCATTGCGTTATTTGAGCTATTCTGAGAGCCTGAATGAGGTGGGTGAGAACTCAGACATCTGCTCGAATACTGGGGACTACAACATGGAAATGGACAGCTGGATTGCTTTTGTTTTACAATATTTCCCCCCTACGACAATGGTGATAAATGTTTAGTTTAGGAAGTACAGCAAAAAGGAAAACTCTTCATAATCCTGTCACCATTTTGGTGTATTTCCTACTGGTCTTTTTGATGCACACCTAGAACTACACTGCATTAAACCATTATTTATGAGGTAACCTATTAAGTGTGACTCATTGCTAAATGCTGAGGCTACAACAGTGAACAAGATAGACTCAGACCTTTCCTTATGGAAACTTAGACTTTAGTGAGGCCGACAGACAGAAAACAAAGTTTCTGTTATCACAAAACTGCATTTGTGATAAGTGTCATGCAGTCAACCCAGTAAGAGCTTTGCACGTTTTACTGCTTGCTCTCTCCTAGGCGTCATGCCAACCGCTTAACGTGTGGTTACGTGTTTTATATACACTGTCTCATTTAATCTTCACAAAGTCAGGTAGTTTGCCGCTATCACCACAGTCACCCCTGCCATGTTACGGATGAAGAAATAAACCCAGAGAAGTTAAATAACCAAGCAAGGTGGCATAACTTGGGATCAAACTGGGACATGGCTGTATCTAGAGTCTATAACAGCCTTGCTGCTCAGATCAGCTCTGTAGAATACATGACCCTTTTCTCTCTTCTTCCCTTGCTAGGTCTGATCGCCACTGTGGCTCAGAGACTCTAAGCTGTAGCCAGTATGATGGATGACAACACCGAATTAAGGACTGATGGAAACTCCCTTTTAAAGGCCGTGTGGCTGGGGAGGCTCAGGCTGACCAGACTCCTCCTGGAAGGGGGTGCTTATATCAACGAAAGCAACGACAAAGGAGAAACGGCTCTCATGGTGGCATGTATCACCAAACATGTGGACCAGCAGAGCATCAGTAAGTCCAAGATGGTGAAGTACCTGCTGGACAACAGGGCAGACCCCAATATTCAGGATAAGTCTGGCAAGACCGCCCTCATCCATGCTTGCATCAGAAGAGCTGGGGGAGAAGTGGTCTCCTTGCTACTGGAGAATGGAGCAGACCCCAGCCTTGAGGATCGCACAGGGGCTTCAGCTCTGGTTTACGCAATAAATGCAGATGACCAGGATGCATTGAAACATCTCCTGGATGCCTGCAAAGCCAAAGGCAAGGAGGTGATTATTATAACAACGGATAAATCATCTTCAGGCACCAAAACCACCAAACAGTATCTTAATGTCCCTCCTTCACCCAAAGAGGAAGACAGACAGTCACCTCCACTGTGTGCATCTCCCTCGGGTATTGAACTGAAGGCTCCAGGCCTAGGCTCTCCACCCAGTGAGAAGGAAGATGACTTCTTTAGCCTCCAGTCAGGGCATCCAGGTGGCTGCAACACCTCCAAGCCTCCTAATGAACCTGGGTCACTCACTAGGAAGGTCGGGAACCTCAAAAGGGCCCGTTTGCCTCAACTGAAGAGACTCCAATCTGAGCCCTGGGGCCTGATCGCACCCTCTGTGTTGGCCGCCTCTGTGCGCCAGGATGAGAGCCATGGCGCAGGTGCAGACAGTGAGGTCATCAAAAGCATCAGTGACATGTCCTTCCCCAAAAGGGGCCCCCTTTCCAGAACCAACAGTACTGATGGCAAAGACCCCAGCCTCTTCCTCACGGTCACGGAGCAGGTTCTGAAGATTCCAGCCTCTTCGGCACCAGCCTCGTGGAAGGCAGCCTACGAGAAAAGTCAGCCTCCCCACTCACGTCTGGCCAGAAGAGGAACTCTCCCTATTGACCAAGAAAAGAGTGGTATTGGCCCATCAGGCCCCTCTGCTCTCAAAGATGCAGTGTCCCTCAAACGGCTGGAAAATGACCTCTATGATTTAGATTTACAGCCAGGGGCCGATCCGCCCAACTCCATTTCCCTTGAATCAGGCAAAGGACCCTTAGATCGGAAGAAGCTCAACAACTCCCACTTGTCTCTTTTCCAGGGTTCCAGGGAGGCCCTGGATGCTGTGCCCTGTACATCTCCCAGCTCAGCGCACCACAGGCCACCCCATCTTCTAGAAAGACGGGGTTCCGGAACTCTGCTACTAGACCGAATTTCCCAGACCAGGCCTGGCTTCCTTCCGCCTTTAAATGTAAATCTGAACCCACCTATCCCGGATATTAGATCGAGCAGCAAACCTTCCTCTCCACTCGCTAGTGGCTTAAAATCCATGGTACCTGTTGCTCCAAGTTCACCAAAGAGAGTTGACTTGAGAAGTAAAAAGAAGCTCCTCAGAAGGCATTCTATGCAAGTTGAACAGATGAAGCAGCTGTCTGACTTTGAAGAAATCATGACCTAGAAGCTTTTTCAGTGAGGTTTTTTTTTTTTTTTTACATCTATGTAGTTTATGAAAAGTACCATAATCTAGACCAACACGGTCATGCAGAGTCCCTGCGTCTTGATCACTCCTTACTGTTGGCGTGTGGCTGCTTCAGAAGAGATGGAAACGGTGCTGCTTCCCTTCTGAAAGAACATCTGGGTTTTTATAGGCCTACTTGAAAACAGCCCAGTATAATTGGGTTTTGGAGATGAAAAAATCTCCAGAGGAAGAAAACCTTTGGAGTTTGAAAGTCACACCGCAGGTACAATGATCTAAGCGGCTGACACCCATTATTTTCTATCAGACAAACAATTTAAATCACAAGATGGTATCTGGAGGATGTCATGTGTAATAAATCTATAAAGTGCCTACAAAGAAAACGAGGCTTTTTCGAATGTGCAAAAGTTCAAAACCAATCTTTGGGCTGTTAAATATGGATATCCGTGTTACATCTGGAGGAACAGAAGTAGAATTCTCCCATCAGAGAGGTTCTGGTATTCGGGTCCTGCCTCTTACCATGTCACAGGGCACTGGCTAGTGTAGCATAGTTGAGATCTTTCAGAACTCCGGTAACAGGCTTTATCCACGCACTAATTCGGGTGTGCTTTGAGTCCCCAAATATTAGATCTACGTGTCCCCCAAATTCTGTTGTGTCACAGTACCTGGTGCCTCAGAGACGAATCTTGCCCAGAAATGAAACTGGCCTTGGCCTCCTGCCCTGACACAGGTTCTGTGTTGAAATCTTGTGAAAAACAGTCAGGGGCTATTAGCTAATTTGGAGTTTTGTACATACAACTCATAGAATAGACCCATAAGAAGCGTTTCCTGATTATTCTTTAAAAAAAAAAAAACTTGGTAAGATCTCCCCAAACTAGAATGATACATGGTGACGGGAGATGCTCATATTACAAGGTAGAGTAGATGGTTCTCAGGCCAGAGGCAGTGGGGACCACTTGTAGCCTGAAAATTTTAAGGGATGCAAACTCTCACTTCCCCTTCACTTTTCTGGGAAATTCAAGAACATCTGGTTTCTTGGCCTGAATTAACTATGTGATGGGAGATTTGTAGAAATAACCTGTACAGCCTTTTTAAGCCACTTTGTACGAACCCAAGAATGGAAGCAGACATTTAGCACGTTTGGTGTAATGTAGTCACAATCTAGATGAAGATATTTCTGGTTATTTTCCCATTTATTGTTTTCTTTCATGCTGCTTAGATATGTTTGCTCTATGGTTAAAAAAATTCAGTAGTCCTTGGGGATAGCATCACATAGAGGAAAGAGAAGAGACTTTGAGACTTGGGTTTGTATCTCTATTTCATCATTTACCAGCTGCGTGACCTTGAGGAAGTGGCTTAACTTCTCCAAGCCTCCACTCCCTCATCTGTAAAATGGGGTTAGTAATGCTTCACCTTACAAGTTTGAGAATTAAATGAGATAATGTATGAAAGTGCCTGTAACTGTACCTGGCACAGGTAGAAGTAATTGGAAAAGAGGCAGCTGATTTTCATACTCCTTTAGACCTCCGAAGCCTCAAAATCTCAAATAATACCTAATACCCTACACAAAGTGAAGCAAAGTCTAGCTGAAATATTCAAAGGGCCCCTTGAGATTCTCAGGGGTTCTGTCAATACTGAGCCTTAAACTCACTTGTAGAGTAAAGAAATTCTGCCACAGAAGCTCTGCATATCAGACCATTTCTATAATGACATTTGCTAGAAATGTATCTGTATATCCCAATCAAAAGTGCTAATGATGGTTATAAATACACCGAGTGTTTGTTCTTTAGTAATTCCTTTAGGGAAGGCACTATGGGTCTTTCAGGCTGGATAATTCTTCCCTGTGGGAGACTGTCCTGTACGTTGTAAGCTGTTTAGCAGCATTCCTGGTCTCTACCCATTAGATATCAGTAGCATCCTCATCCTAAATTGTGACAACCAAAAACGCTTTCAGACGTGGCCAGACATCTCCTGGAGGTGATATCACCTTAGCTGATCACCACTGCTCTAGGAGAACGATTGTGTACATGGTAGAAATATGCCAAGAGCAACCAAACTGCATGAAGGTGTAGGTCTGGCTGGCTGGCTAGGCTGTCCCACTAACTTAAGGGCGATTCAAACTGTAACTTAGTAAGATGACTTATATACAACGTGGGCCTTCAGAATTCTTGACCTCAGTGCTAATGGCCTCTTGTACTTGGCAAGAAGGGAAGAAAATGAGAAGAATAGCACATAAGCTAGTGAAAATCTAGGGCTCATGACCTGGGTTGGGTGTCCCAACCCATACGCTTTTCAGGACCATTTAGATGGTAATAGTTCTCACCAACTGGACATGTTTACAGGCAAAGCAACGACTCTGATGTATTAAAGAGAGAACCAGACAGACAACCATTGTTCTCAGCAGCTCGTTAAAGGAACACACACACGCTACACATTTTAAGTACTTTTCCAATGGTCGTCAGTGTCAGTTAAAACCAACGTCTGCCAGTATTGATAGTATCTAACTGGGGCGATAGCAAGACACTGCATAAGAGAATTTTTCTAAACCTTTAGCTAAGATTTGAAAGCCTAATTTATCCTAAGTAGTGAATGTGGTTCATTCATAGCAATTAGCTTAGGTGAAACACTAAACATGATGAGTTGCCCGTTTGGAATAGCCTGTCCATCCATCACACAGATGCGTCACAGCAGGTACGCTCATGCCACTTACTGCCTGCATCCATCAGTTGTGACCTTTCCATTGGCCTTTCTGTAGACGGTCATCAGGATAGTACCTTGTTTCATCACTATCTGACGATGCATTAGTTGAATTAGACTGTTCCAAACTAGGACAACCACTGCAATACTTAATTACAGTTAACGCATACATGGGCAATTTTCTTCGTGTTAACAAACCTCAGAGAGATGCTTTTTAAAAGCCTATTTAGATTGAATCACACTTCCTAGATCAGAGATTTGGGGGAGCCTAGGGTCACTACAGAAGATAGCCACAAACTAGTTTCAATAACTCATCTACTTAAGACTCTCTGCAATGTTTATCAAAATATATTATAGAATGTGAGTCTAAAGTTTCAAATCTGGAATTTGGGTTCAATTTCTAGACATTCTAAAGCCTTTGTTTGTTTGCTTAAGTCCATCATCGAGCCTCTTAGAATTTCATCAAGTAAATGCAGGTTTTGTCTGAACTTCCTCCTTCGTGTGTGTTGGTACTTCAGATGTATCGTGCGTTGCTTGAACTGGCTCTCTACAGTGTTCTATCCTAGTCTCGAGCTGACGATGTGCTCAAGGATGTATCAAAATCCATGTAATGGAACTGTTTAGATATTTCTAATATGTCAATAAAAGATATATTACAATCCTTCAATAGTAAGTATTTCCCATTTTTCTTAGTGAAATCTCAATTATAAATATTACCTTTTCCTTAAGATGGGTTTGGCATGACTGCCTGGTAACATCGACCTGAGCAAACACCTACTATTTTATGTACACGTGATTTAGAAAATGAATTTTTAACTACACAGGTAGTATAGTTTCTTTTTTGGTTAAAAAAAAAGCGCTAAGAATGAGAAGGTGCATTGCCGCAATGGGGGTGAATTCTTTTCCTCTGGCCCTTCTGCTCAGTTCCCCCCAGGGTTGCACCTGCCATCTGCTACTGGTAAGGTCCCTGGATATCCCTCCTTGGGCCCTATTTCTAATGTCGATGAATGTTAATATAAGCTGATTTCTCTTAGCTCTTACTCCAGGGCAGGCTGGTAAGTATCAAATAAACCAGGTGGATGGTCTCTCTTCTCTCTTAAACTCTAGAATTCTGTGATTCAGACTTCATCCAGACTTCCTGATTCCCTGGAAAGTTCCAAACCTTACCCCTAGGTTCCTTCCTAGACGGTTGAAATAAATTATATTGTTTTGTGCCCATCTCAGCCTGTTGATAACCAATGTTATGGCTGGACCAGCCCTTGTGGTTCTTATTGGTTGCAAGAAGCCCTCAGCAATAATCATCAGGAAACTTTGAAAAAAAAAGGTTTGTTGCTTACAGGTCCTGAAAATTACGTGGCACACCTGGGGTCACACAGTGAGGCTGTGGGTAGACAGAGGGCCCAGGCCTGGGGTTCTGCTTTTATTGGGGTCCAAGCTGAGGACCTAGGGTTTCATGGGCTCACTCTTCATGAGTGAACTTAAAACATAAGAGAAGGAATTTAAAGCGTGAGAAGAGAAAAAACAAGGGGCCCAAATGGTCAGTCACTGAAATCAACCAAGATCTCTAAAACAAAGCTGGGGAGTGGGTGGGGGCATGACCTGGCTCTTTATTTAGTCCTTTGTGGCTGGCAATGTGTATTTATCGAGATAGCCATGTCTGAGGTGGAGGCCACCTTTGAAGTGGATGCCTCAGCCATCAAAATTAAGTCAGGCACTTGCATGGCAAAAAGAAAGGCCAGCTGTCGGTGGGGGGGGGGGGGGGGGTGGAGGGGCTTACACTACAGTTAACGAGGGGGAGAAAAGGGAAGCAACCTAAGTGTCCATCAACAGACAAATGGATAAAGAAAATGTGGTATTTACATATATACAATGGAATATCACTCAGCCATAAAAAGAAATGAAATAGTGCCATTTGCAGAGACCTGGATGGACCTAGAGACTGTCATACAGAGTGAAGTAAGTCAGAAAGAGAAAAACAAATATCGTATAATATCGCTTATATTTGGAATCTAGAAAAATGGTACAGATGAACTTATTTGCAAAAGTGAAATAGAGACACAGATGTAGAGAACAAACTTATGCATACCAAGGGGGGAAGCGGGGGTGCGATGAACTGGGAGATTGGGATCGACATATATACACTACTCTGTATAAAATAGATAACTAATGAGAACCTACTGTATAGCACAGGGAACTCTACTCAATACTCTGTGGTGACCTAAATGGGAAGGAAATCCAAAAAACAGGGGATATATGTATATGTATAGCTGATTCACTTTGCTGTACAGCAGAAACTAACACAACATTGTAAACAACTATACTCCATTAAAAAATTTTTAAAAAGCGGGGGAGGGGAAAGGACTAGTTTGAGCATGTCTTTTCCTCACTTCTTTCTGCAGGAAAGGGAGGTCAATGTTGTTTCCAGCTCCTCTGAGGATAGATTAGGAGGGACCCCCTGGGAGGAGAAGAAAGTGCTGGGGGAGGTGGAGGTGTGATGAGGGACAAGGCCCCCCCGAGTGAGGGAGTACATTCCCAAGATTATAGGAGGCTCAGAAGTTGGGGTCCCTTGTGTGGAACTTGCTCCTTTCCAGAGCAAAACCTTAGAGGGGAGTGGCTAGATGTGTGTTGACTTAAAAAAATGTACAACGTGAGAGTTGCGAGTTAAGTTTTATTTGGGGCAAAATGAGGACTGCAGCCTGGGAGACAGCATTTCACATAGCTCTGAGAAACTGCTCCAAAGAGGCAGGGGGGAAGGTCAGCATATATGTGATTTTGGTGAAGGGGGTGTACATACAATGAAGCACATATATATATTTTTTAATATACTTGGCAGTTTGCACTGTTTTTTTTTAAATAAATTTATTTGTTTGTTTTCGGCTGAGTTGGGTCTTTGTTGTGCACAGGCCTTCTCTAGTTGCGGTGAGCGGGGGCTACTCTTCGTTGCGGTGCACGGGCTTCTCATTGCGGTGGCTTCTCTTGTTGCAGAGCACGGGCTCTAGGCATGTGGGCTTCAGTAGTTGTGGCACACAGGCTCAGTAGTTGTGGCTCGTGGGCTCTACAGCCCAGGCTCAATAGCTGTGGTGCACGGGCTTAGTTGCTTCGCGGCATGAGGGATCTTCCCGGACCAGGGCTCGAACCCGTGTCCCCTGCATTGGCAGGCAGATTCTTAACCATTGCACCACCAGGGAAGCCCAAGCACATATTTTTGGCAGGAGGTTCTGCAAGTCTCCTGAGGGTTACAGCTAATCAGGAGCAGCAGACGTCACCAGGAAGGATCTCGGTGTTTTTCTAGATGTGAGGAGATGCAAGAATTGGGCTCATAAAATTGGCTCCTGAAAATATCTATCTGAAGACCTGTTCTCCCAGTTTTTCCCAGAGCACAGAGGGCCTCATTCCTGATCTCCACCTGAACTCCTTTCAGGGGGTGTTGAAGGTCAGCAGCTGCAGCGGCACCTGCTTTAATCCTTGTAGATGTAGATGGCAAGTGCCCACGACAAGTGCCAATTTGTAGTTGACATGTGCATCTTGGGAGAATAGGCCTGGGTCAAGCTGGGCAGGAAGGCAGCTGAGGCACTTGCCTGGAAGAAACACTGGAGCTTGGACAGTGAACACATCGGCACAAGGATCCCAGGGCTCCCTGAACCTGAAGGCTGTGCACTGCTTAAGGCATCTACAGAACACAGTGGAGAGAGCTCCACCATGGCTGAGATGGATTTTCTTATCAGTGTTGGGAAGGAGGGGTTGGGAAGTACAGTCAATTTTAACTTGATTTAGCAAAGTAAAGAAATGTGACATTTCTCACATCCAAAGGTTAATGAGGTGAAATTCACAGCAGTGTCCTATTGTTAGGGGAGCCACTGATGGAAAACGCCAGGCCCTGGCCAAACGGGTTAGTAACTACTTGCATGAGTTATCTTACCACAGGAGGTCCTGGTAAGGAATGTGGAACTAACAAGCTACCACCAACTGGAAGAATTCAGGAAAGGTCAAAAGAGACACCAGTCCATATATCCTACAAACTTCCCAGGATCCTCCTCACTGAAATCCATCCTGGCTGAGCGATGCATGTGCCACCAGGAAGGACCCTGAGTCAGAATGATTGGCCAGAGACAACCTGGAAACTAATCCCATCACCATAAAACCCGAGACTGCAAACCACATGGCAGAGCAGTCCCCCTGGGTTCACTTACCCTGCTGCCCTCCGCCCGGGCTTCCCTTCCCAATAGTGTCCTGCTTTGTCGGCATGTGTGTCTCCTCAGACAATTCATTTCCGAGTGTTAGACAAGAGTCCATTCTTGGGCCGTTGAAGGGGTTCCCCTTCCTGCAACACTACGGTCCAAGTTACAAAACGGCACGCATGCAGTAGGAAGGAAGAAAACTTGCTCACACTTGGAATTTATCTGTGGCAAGACATCAAGAATAAGAAGCAGATCTCAGAAAAAGAAAGGAGGTAAGTATTTTAGAACTGTAGCATTATCTAATAAGTCAACACAGAAATAAGTGTCTGGTAATTCTCACCAGGACACCTTAGCTGAAGGTGAAGTTGTGATCCAATTCCAGTAGACTGACTGTGAAAGCACGGAGTTAAAAATCTAGCAATTTTCATCGGAGAAAAGGGTAATCATTACGCATGAGGATTGGGGCCGGGGGAGAGGAAGAGAAGAGAAAAAAGTGAAAGGCTAGAAGAGGTCAAGGTTGATGAAATAAAAATTCACATTTTAAGGCAAGACAAGAAAAATTGAAACATCAAAACTTTTTCTCTGTCCTTTGACCTCCTTCTCCACCCCCCACTCCGGTGTGCCCTGTGCAACTGCATTGCATGTTAACCAGACCTCCCGAATGGCAGGAACCCTGGGAGATACTGGGCCTCACCTAATGGAAGTTCTGAGCTTAAAGCCTTATGACCCACGAATGTCGCTAGTTATATTACTTGTATTCTGCCTGTTTCACAAGATTATTGTTCATTGCATTACCAAATGTGTGACGGAGCCACAGATAAAATTAATGATGGGGCTTCCCTGGTGGCGCAGTGGTTGAGAGTCAGCCTGCCGATGCAGGGGACGTGGGTTCGTGCCCCGGTCCGGGAAGATCCCACATGCCGTGGAGAGGCTGGGCCCGTGAGCCATGGCCGATGAGCCTGTGCATCCGGAGCCTGTGCTCCACAACGGGAGAGGCCACAACAGTGAGAGGCCCGCGTACCGCAAAAAAAAAAACAAAAAAAAAAAAACAAACAAAATTAATGATGATTAGGCAGTTTGCAATGATTGATCAAAATATATAGTTCTATAAGATCAACGACTGTAATAGTGTAAGTAGATATGGGAAGAAGCAGTAAGAGGGAACCATTTCCTGGACCATAACAGACTAGTAAGACAGGTGATCCAGAGGCTTTTGGCTACTGTTAACAGAGCCTAGTCCAGTAATAGCATGTAAAGTGACCTATCAACAAAATCCTCACTTGACCTGGGAATGAGCATTCCCAGTGCCATGGGACAAATTGGTCACAAAATGCTCCCCAAACGTTGGTTGAAATTAAGAGTAAAAGGGGGCTTCCCTGGTGGCGCAGTGGTTGAGAGTCCGCCTGCCGATGCAGGGGACACGGGTTCGTGCCCCGGTCCGGGAAGATCCCACGTGCCGCGGAGCGGCTGGGCCCGTGAGCCATGGCCGCTGAGCCTGCGCGTCCGGAGCCTGTGCTCCGCAACGGGAGAGGCCACAACAGTGAGAGGCCCGCGTACCACAAAAAAAAAAAAAAAGAGTAAAAGGGAAGGGACTGTCACATAAAGACTGTTGCCCACCATCTCTAGTTCTGCAAGAATCAAGTCATTCACCACTGCAGTTGCTGACCTACGACACACCCTGAAAGGAATTCACGGCGAAGATCAGGACGAGGCACTCTGTGCTCTGGGAAAATGGACAGAACCGGCCCTCAGATAGTATCTTTAGCAGGAATTTTTTATGAACCTGGATTCTTGGATCTTCCCATCATTAGAAAAGCACTAAAACCATTAACCAAGATGTCTGCTACTGTGACTCGCAGCAACCTTCCACTGAGAAAGATGTGTGCCTGACTGCAGGTACCCCCTTTGCCAAAATCACATTTTGGCTAGCTTCCTCCTTTACCTCTTTGGAACAGTTCTCAGAACTCTTGGAGAGACTGTCTCCTGGGTTATAATACTCAGATTGGCTCGAATAAAATTTCCCATTTTTTCTTAGATTGACTATTGATTGGATTTTTCATGGACAAGGTCTTGCCAGTGTGAACCAAATAGCAGCCTGATGAAAGAAGCCCACCTGGCTGACCCTTCTGGAGTCCTCTGCCTCCTCTGGGATGATGGACCCAGAATCACAGACACTCCTGACCTAGGGCAAAAATGATTTCTCATGGGGTGAGAGGTAAGGGTCTAAATACATTTTTAAATTATCCCATTACAATTTAATCAGTACTTAATCCTTTCTTTGCTTCAGTTGGATATTATTGCCTACCCAGTTTGATCCTCCCTTCTCCTTCCCATTAGATCCTGATTTTGCGTATGTAGTCAGTCACCCTATATCCTTGCAGCCCTTTTGACTTCATCCCGAGCTCCAAGGAAAGCCCTGATTGGTCTGAGTTAATTATGACAATCCCCATTCTCCTTATCAGTGATTGGCTAAAGGATCCAGCCTAAGCCAATCAGTACATGACCTTCCCCTTGTCAGTGGCTTAGATCCAGATATGGGCACATGACCTAAGTTGGCCCAATTGTACTGAAGGAAAGGACATACAGGTCATGAGTGAAGGAAATATTTCTCTTCCTTCTGATAGACACGACTAAATAAACATGTTGCTCAAGCTTGTTTGTTTGGTTTGACAACCTTTTTGTGACAATAAAATAATAGAGCCTAAGAATAAAGCCAACATGCA
Organism: Phocoena phocoena; assembly: GCF_963924675.1. NCBI lineage: Eukaryota > Metazoa > Chordata > Mammalia > Artiodactyla > Phocoenidae > Phocoena > Phocoena phocoena. Next base: position 144,436,252 of record NC_089220.1, on the reverse strand, counting down.
GAGGAGGGAGTAGCCAAGAGAAAAGCAGGGACATGGACTGGAGCCCTTACCACAGTGCCTGAAGCTGAATTCACCTCTGAACTTTCTGCTATATTCAACGGTATATTTTTTGATATATATGATATGAGTAGTATATTTTAGAACTCTAGAGTCTATTTAATATAGGTTATATATCATTTAATCTAGTTGGAGTTTACAAAATTTACTTGAAGCTAAAAGTATCTTGATATCATTCACTGATTTAAAATATCCTTGTAACATGCTAAATTCTTGCTTTTAGAATTCTTGAGTCTGTTTCTAAACTCCCTCATTTCATCCCATCCCACTTCATTCCACCCCATTCTGTACATTCCATTGGTGTATCTGTCTTTCTGTTCCATATCAGAGCATCTATTTTAATTACTGTAGGGTTTTAACTCACTTTCACAAATGGTGAGTCACATTCATTCTCAATTCTCATTGGACAAATTATTTCGTAAACTCATTTTATTAAACGTTAAAAATGTTCTGAGATTATGGCTGGGATTCTGTGACATTTAGTTATTTCAGTGCAAATTAACATTTTAAAAGATTAAGTCTCCCAATGCAGAAACATGAATTGTTACTCTAAAAATTCAAATCTTCATCTTTTTTTATCCTTCATTTATAAAACTTAAAAGTGTTTAGTATTCCTACAATGAGGTGCCACCTCACACCGGTCAGAATGGCCACCATTAAAAAGTCTACAAATAACAAATTCTGGAGAAGGTGTGGATAAAAGGTAACCCTCCTACACTGCTGGTGGGAATGCAAGTTGGTACAGCCACTATGGAAAACAGTATGGAGGTTCCTCAGAAAACTAAAAATAGAATTACCATATGATCCAGCAATGCCACTCCTGGGTATATACCCAGACAAAACTATAATTCAAAACGATACATGCACCCCTACATTCACAGCAGCACTATTCATAACAGCCAAAATATGGAAACAACCTAAATGTCCCTCAACAGATGAAGGGATAAAGAATATGTGGTACGTATATACAACGGAATACTACTCAGCCATAAAAAAGAATGAAATAATGCCATTTGCAGCAACATGGATGTAATTAGAGATTAGCATACTAAGTGAAGAAAGTCAGAAAGAGAAAGACAAATATCATATGATATCACTTAGATGTGGAATCTATAATATGGCACAAATGAACCTGTCTATAAAACAGAAATAGACTCACAGACATAGAGATCAGAACTTTTTTTTAACATTTTTATTGGAGTATAATTGCTTTACAATGGTGTGTTAGATTCTGCTTTATAGCAAAGTGAATCAGCTATACATATACATATATCCCAATATCTCTCCCCTCTTGCATCTCCCTCCCAACCTCCCTATCCCACACCTCTAGGTGGACACAAGCACCGAGCTGATCTCCCTGAGCCATGAGGCTGCTTCCCACTAGCCATCTATTTTACATTTGGTAGTATATATATGTCCATGCCACTCTCTCATTTTGTCCCAGCTTACCCTTCCCCCTCCCCGTGTCCTCAAGTCCATTCTCTACATCTGTGTCTTTATTCCTGTGCTGCCCCTAGGTACTTCAGAACCAGTTTTTTTTTTTTTTTTTTAGATTCCATATATATGTGTTAGCATACGGTATTTGTTTTTCTCTTTCTGACTTACTTCACTCTGTATGACAGACTCTAGGTCCATCCACCTCACTACAAATAACTCAGTTTCGTTTCTTTTTATGGCTGAGTAATATCTCATTGTATATATGTGCCACATCTTCTTTATCCATTCATCTGTCGATGGACACTTAGGTTGCTTCCATGTCGTGGCTATTGTAAATAGAGCTGCAATGAACAATTTGGTACATGACTCTTTTTGAATTATGGTTTTCTCTGGGTATATGCCCAGTAGTGGGATTGCTGGGTCATATGGTAGTTCTATTTTTAGTTTTTTAAGGAAACTTCATACTGTTTTCCATAGTGGCTGTATCAGTTTACATTCCCATCAACAGTGCAAGAGGGTTCCCTTTTCTCCACACCCTCTCCAGCATTTACTGTTTGTAGATTTTTTGATGATGGCCATTCTGACTGGTGTGAGGTGACACCTCATTGTAGCTTTGATTTGCATTTCTCTAATGATTAGTGATGTTGAGCATTCTTTCATGTGTTTGTTGGCAATCTGTACATCTTCTTTGGAGAAATGTCTATTTAGGTCTTCTGCCCATTTTTGGATTGGGTTTTTTCTTGTATATTTTGGAGATTAATCCTTTGTCAGATGCTTCATTTGCAAATATTTTCTCCCATTCTGAGGGTTGTCTTTTCATCATGTTTATGATTTCCTTTGCTGTGCAAAAGCTTTTTAAGTGACAGGACACTTCGGTCTTATCCACGTGGTGACCTATATAGGCAGTAAAATTCTTTGCTAAAATCAAGATACACCTCACCTAATGATGTTCTGAAAAAAATTCTTTACTGAGTAGCGAGACTACAATCGTTCTTTTGTTTGTCTTTACCTGATCATAGTGAATATAAAACGCTATAGTAATGATTATACAAAATACCTTCTTAGGTCAATGGTAATAGATAAGACAGTAAATTAATTTATCTGCTTTCAGCGTTTTTGAGAAGTCAAAGGGAAAAAAAAAAGATTGTTTTGTCCCAGAAGAACCTTCAACTTATACAGACAACCAAGAGATACCTGAAATCCCTGAGTGAGAGACCTGTATTTGTATATTCAGGAAGCTTCAGGAAGCTTTGTGTGTGAGCACGCCTGCCGGTTTTCCCCAGAACAGATGTAATTGTGGGGTTTTACTTACTCTCACCAATCAACCCCCCTGCCCCGTGGCATACTTTTTCACCTTGGGAAGGGGATGGGAATGAGAAAGGGGGTGTTAGTTGGGTCCCCAGAGTTTGCATATCTTTCCTCTAGCCTTCCTTGCTATTGTGGATAGTAGGTTTGGGCACACCCAGTTCTAGACCAGGAGACTGATTCTCCAGAGAAGCGTGAGACAAGTTACAGAGCCAGTCAGAAGCAGAGCCTGTACCTTGTAAAACCCCATGGGCTTCGTGCTGCTGCAGCCAGAGGATGGACTGCGTGGACCTGGGCCAATTCCGGGTAATCCTCAAGCCTGCGGGTCCCAGAAGATGCAGAAAACGTCTGTCAGGGATGTTGGCAGAGGGCCCTTCCGGGGAGGTGCGCGCTGGGGATGGGCGTCCCGCCTCACCTTCGCCGAGACGCCCCAGCAGAACAGCGCGGGGCGGGGGAAGGGGCGTGTCCCCTTCGCCAGCCCAGCCAGCGCGCAGGCGCAGCGTGCAGAAGGGGCGGGGGGAGGCCGCGGCGCTCTCTGGCCTCGGTCCCGGGACCACCCCCGAGCGCGCGGCTGCGCGCTAAGCCGCCCGCCCTCCCGGAAGCGCAGCGCCCCGCAAGCGCCACGTCTGTCCCTGTACCTTATCCCTGGTACCCCAGCCACCGTCCCATCCGCGAGGAGCGCACGCCCGAGCCGCGGCCCACGGGACTGGACCGGGAGCATCATGGGCAGCGTGGCCTCGCGCTCCGCCTGCGCGCTGCCCCTTCTGCTGCTGCTGCTGCTGCTACTGCTGCAGGCGGAGCGGCCGCGGGGCGCGGAGCTCACCTTCGAGCTACCTGACAACGCCAAGCAGTGCTTCCACGAGGACGTGGAGCAGGGCGTGAAGTTCTCCCTGGATTACCAGGTGAGGCCCTGGCGCCCGGCAGCGCCTCCTCTCCCCCTTCCAGGTCTCCATTGGTCACTGGTGCGCCCCAGGCTGGAGTGGTTGGAATTAGCCGAAGAGGCTGAATGGGGCGGGAATGACCACAGACCAGCTGACTTACCCGCGAGGAAGTCAGAGCCCACTCGAGACAGGCCCGACTAACCAGGGCGGGAGGTAGCGCCGCAGGTGCGCTACCTGGATGCGGATGCCCGGGGGCGGGTCCTGCATCCTGGGGAGTTGTCCTCAATGACCTGCAGGCCCCTTGACTCCAAGGAATGCCATGTCTGATTAGCTGGACACAGGCTCTCTGTCCCAAGTTTTTTGGACCAGTTTGTCCCCGCCTGTACTGAAAAATGGCAGTGAGAGGAAATGGGTCCTTGGCATTATTTTTCCCTCTCTCCAGTGTTTGAAGTCAAGTTGGGGTGAGCGCGGCAAGTGATGAGAAATGGCGCTTTGGAAAGGAGGTGTCAGCGCAGGCTTTGAGCCCTGGCAGTGTTTCTAAGGAGTGGTGTTATGGCTGCTGCCATATGGCTCAGAAAAGCTCCTAGCTCCTGCAGTCCTGGCTCCTTTGAGAGATTTCATGGCTCACAGTTCAGGGGAGCAGGTCTTGAGTGAGAGATCTGCCCCTAAGGTTTAGTGAGCAGATCTAAGAGTAGGGAGCTGAGTGGGAATTATACCCAGACCCGCGTCTGCTTGTGGACACATACTGACAGGCATTCCAGAGATGAATTGGCACGGGAAGCAGGAGTAGGGGCAGGCCATATGGTGGGCCCTCTCTGACCAAAGCCACTAAAAGAGGCGTGTGCTTGGGGACAGCACTATGTGTGATGACCTCTGAGTCACTAATGTGGCCACTTTCACATGTCCGTGGACAGTGTGGAAATTGCAGCTGGGTTAACAGGGGTAACCTAGATACAGTCACCAAAACATGATCTTTGTGAGGATGGAGGGGGCTGAGAGGTCATCTGGTCCCTGCCAGGTCAGGAACCCCTGTTAGAGCAGGTTCAGCGTAGGTTTACACACCTCCAGCATTAGGAAGCTCACTAATCACAAAGCAAATTCTTCCATCTGAACAAAAGGAAATTTTAACATTTGGAAGCAGATGGAGGCCATTGACTGTGTTCTTTGATGGACCTTAGTTATAGTCATTGACCACCTTTGTGATTTTTGCCCTTTGCAGGTCTTATCTTTCCTGTGTTTAGAGTTTGAACTAATGATTCCCGAGGGCTCTCCCACCTCCGGTAATCACTGATTCTGTGAAGGCTTCAGTCTATGTTTGCTTTCCCCTTGCATTCCATCAGCAATAATATTAACGTTTACCAGACACGTTCAGTAGTTTACTTAACCTCGGAGCCTCAGTTACCTCTTCTGTAAAACGGGGAGGATTAGTCTCTTGGCACTCTTGCGGAGCAAAACTTTGGGAATCAGGCAGACATGGATTCGAGTCTTAGCTCTGTCACTTTCAAGCGGCATGACCATGGCCAGTTAACTTCAGCTCTCTCAGCCTCAGTGTCATCCTCTGTAAATCGGGGAGTGTCAGCCTTTAGAAGACTGTGAAGATTAAATGAAAAAAATGTTTGGGACATGTAATCACTGCCTGGTCGGCCTTTGGTAAGTGGCGTTTGCCTCTCTGGTAACAGCAGACTGTGGGTGTCTTTTGTGGTTGTCAGGTCATCACTGGAGGCCACTACGACGTTGACTGCTATGTGGAGGACCCCCTGGGGAACACCATCTACAGGGAAACCAAGAAGCAGTATGACAGCTTCACACACCAGGCTGAGGTCAAGGGAGTTTATCAGTTTTGCTTCAGTAATGAGTTTTCCACCTTCTCTCACAAGACCGTCTACTTTGACTTTCAAGTGGGCGATGAGCCCCCCATTCTCCCAGACATGGGCAACAGAGTCACGGCTCTCACCCAGGTGAGTGGACGCTAACAGGCTGAGATGAACCCCCACCCCCAGCCTGCTCCTCCTCGTCTGTGCCCGTGTTGGCTGATGAGCGGTCACCAGCTATCCAGCTCCAGTCTGAAGTCTCAGTATTGACTCTGCCCCTCTGTTCACATCCAGTCCTACAAGACACTATGTCCTCCTTTTGGTCTTCCTCTCCATTCTTTAACTGGATCCCTGCCATGCTTTCCTCTGGTATTCCTGCATTCCCATTTAGTCTTTGACACAGCACCGCTTGCAAAGTACACATAGCATATGCCTCTCTGCTGATACGATGTATCTACATGAGAAAGACCGGTCCTCCTTTGTGTGGTATATATTAGTTAGGGTAACAACGGCTGGCTGCTATAACAAATAAACCCCAAATATCCATGGCTTAGCATAATGAAAGTTTTTTTTTTTTTTTCTCACTCAAATAATAATCCAGAGAGTGGGAATAGGGGTGGAGGACTTTCCTCCATGGAGTGACTCAGGAAGCCAGGCTCCTTCTTTCTTGTCATCTTTCTGATGTCCCTTAGGGCTTCAGAGTCTTCTGTTTCTAGCCACCAAAAGAAGGAGAGAATGATAAAGTCCCATCTGCTTCTTAAAAGCCCTGGCCCAGAAGTGACGCCATCACACCCACTCATATCTCATTGTTGAGGAATAGTTAGTCCTGTGGATAGACTGGATGAAACGAAGGCGGCAAATACAGTTCAGTTGGGCAGTCAATTCCTAGCAACAAACTTCACAATCTGGAAGAGAAACGGTGACACTTTTGGAGGACGGATAGTCATCTCTGTCACCCATGGCTGTCACGGTTAACTATAATCCGACCCCAGCCTCCTCCCTCAGTCTTCCCTCCTGCTATTTAAGCTTTTCCCTCCCTTCCATATGCAGGCTCTGAGGCTAGGACTCTGTATTACCCCTGAATCCCCAGCACCCCAGCGCCCCAGTGCCTGGGGTGTGGCACAGAATAAGAGCTCACCAAATAGTTTTCAAATGACTGAGTGGCAGGACCCAGGGAAACCTGCGAGACAGGAATGATCCTCTGTGGCTGCACCTGTTCCACACCCAAAGCCAGAGCATCTGAGTCTCCAGCAATGCCAGATTACCTTCTGGGCTGCCCTCCAAGGTGACCACAGGCCCCATTCCTCTGTGGCTTTGACCATGGGCTCATTCTCTGAGCAGTTGGAGGTTAGCACTGCACTGTCCGGTCAGTAACAGCTATCTACACATGGCTGTTGACATTTAATTAAAATTAAGTTAAAAATTCCCTTCCTTGTTTGCTCTGTACCAACATTTCTAGTGTTCAGTAATCACAAGTGGCTGGTGCCCACGCATGGAGAGTTCCACTGGACAGCAGTGCGTTTGAACTTAGCGGCATGACTGCTGCTAGAAGTTCCAGCCCAGGGTGTGTCTTATGTGTGGGATCTTTCATAACCTATCCTCTCAGGAGGTCTGTTGGTCGTTGATTGAAATAGCTTCTGTTTTGAAGATTTTATGAGTCTCCAGAAGCTGAGCTGAAGGATTTCTCTCTCTAAGCAGTGGAAAAGAAACCAGTAGAGAAAAGGCTTTACGGGTTAGCGCACTAGAGACGTTCTTTCCTGGAGCCTTAGAATTAGAGTTTGGTTTTGTTGCAGGAAGGAGTGATTGCACCTCCCCTCTTCTACATCTGGGAACTCATCCTTCCTTCCGCCCAGCCGCAAAAGAGCTGTTTCCTTCTCCTTCTGTACCTCTGACCCCCCTGCCTGGTCTGTGCCTGTCTCAGACAGCTCCCGCTCGCCTGTGGTGGGCCCGTGCTCAGTCTGCACACTGTACCGGGTGGTGGGAGTATGAGGTCAGAGGGCGCTGTCCCAGCTGTCAGGAGCCCTGTGTGGAATGCGACCCTGTGAACCACGGAGCTCCAGGATGCTCTGATCAGAGCTGAGATTTAAGGGTGAGGGTTGTCAGGGGATGGACCAATTGACTCTTCCAGGAGGGTCAGGGAAGTCTTCACAGGGAGAGTTTTAGCTTAAAGCAACACTCTGGGTGCTTGCCTAGGAGCGTGTCTGGCACGGGAGGAGGAAAGGCCTTCTGGGTGGGGAGAACAGCAGGTGCAGGTGTTCAGGGCATCACCTGACTTTCCTCACCGGCCCTGATCTTATTTTGCTTGGCATGGATCCCCTTTCTACCTGCAGCTGTCTTCTCTCTTCCCCTGAGGCTTCATCCGGCTCAGTGCCTGGCCAGAGGCTGTGTGTTCTGGCACCAGTAGCAGCCCCAGGGTGAAAGAATAGGATCCAGAGTGACCGCGTCCCGGGCCAGGGCTCCAGGCCAGAGGGACTTGTCTTCGGCCCGAGTGGCAGCGCGACCAGGCTCCTGGCAGAGGACGTGGGCTAGGGATGCTGCTGAAGGAGGCCACCCTTGAGGTCCCCTGGGCGTCCTGAGAGTCTGGGCAGATCCTAGCGGAGGCTGAAGTTTCCTGACAGAGGTCCAAGGTCCGGGGCTGCCTCAGTGGTGGCCGAGGGAAGATGAAAGGTTTTCCTAACTCTACTCTGAGGCCAGCTCCTGCGATGCTGCCTTTGAGCTCTTGAAGAATTTAAAGAACCAAGCGCGGACTTCCCTGGCAGTCCAGTGGTTAAGACTCTGCGCTTCCATTGCAGGGGGTGCGAGTTCGATCCCTGCTTGGGGGAACTAAGATCCCATGTGCTGCGCGGCCAAAAAATAAAATAAAATAAAGAGCCGAGTGCATCTATCCGTGGAGGTCCTGATGAGGTGAGGCTGCAGGAATTTGCTGCCGGTTACAGAGTGAAGACCTGGGCATCAGCAGGTGGTACAGACGGGATGGGATGTGGGCATGGGATGGAGGAAAGGGATGCTCCTGGGAGAGAGACAGGTCAGGGTGTCTCCAGAGACTAACTGTCATGATGGAGCGGTGCCCACAATCCCCGTGAGGTGCCTGGACACTTTGAACCAACCAGGGCTGGAGGTCTCAGCAGGGTGAAGGTCTCACTGCGGGAGAGCTGGGGACCCATGGCCCTGGGAAAACAGGGCTCTTTGCAACAGAAGGGCCTCTGCTGGCTTCCTGCTGGGTAGGAAGCAGGCTGGCTGGGTTGCCTAACTGAAATTTTGTGGGAACAAGCTGAAGTGGTATCTTAGACTAACGCCAACGGCAGATCCCAGTGGATGGGGAAGTAGCATGTTTTTACGGTAAGGGGATGCTTCCAGGTGTCTGTGAATCTTGGTGATGTGTGGCCCTGGGGTCTCCTGTGAGGCCCGTGCCAGGTTCTAAAGGTGTCTGCTGGTTTTAGACGCCAGGAAAGCCGTAGAGTACCACCTCCTGTTCTGTTACCTCCTGAGAACTCGCTTCCTTCCCTGTCACTGATCGGATCTGAGGTGGTTCCTGTAAAGACCTCAGGCCCTCTTCATAGAAGTGCAGTGCTGGTCTCTGGCTGATGACATCTGATCCATCTTTGAAGTGATGCCTTACATGGCATATCTGATGTGTCCTCTGCCCGGGATGTCGGCACCCGTGGTTTCTGTGTCCTCCTCCGTTTCTCTTCCTCCACCACCCCCGCACCCCCACCCCGACTCCTTCTCCAGTGATTCTGGACCCTGGGAGGAGGCTGGAGGTACCAGCCTGTACCGCTGAACGCCTGGGCTAGGGCTCAGGGGTCCCAGGAGCTCCCAGTTCAAGTGAGTGTAATGTACATCTTGAGTTTCTGAATGAGCTTGTGATGGAAATAAACACGGAGGGTGGAATTCTAGCCTGGAAAACCAGTGAGCCCTTCCCTAGTGTTTAAAAACAAAGCCTCTGTGTATTTATACATTCTAAACGTGTGTATGCATGTCTACGTGTACACATGCATGCATATACACACGGGCACACGTGTGCATGTATACACATGTATATGTGTATCTCTGTTCATCCCACTAATTTCAAGAATGATCTTCTCTACTTTGTTACCGAGTCCCCTAAATCGCTCCCAGATCCACTCTTCTTAGCCCACTTGGTGACCTTCTTAATTGAGGGCCTCGTCTTTTCTTCCCAGCAGAATTGCAGCCACCAAAGTGGTTTCCCCACCACCAGTCCACCTCTGCATCATGGCTGGCAGGGAAGTTCTCTTAAAGTGGGATCCTTGCCTTGCCAATCTTCTGCTCACAGAGCTTCGTGCTAAAGTCTTGACTCTCAAGGCCTTTACCGTGAGCTTCCACCTACCCATGACATCCTTCTCACATATCCCCGATGGGCTGCACGTACTGGGCTCTGCATGTGCTCTTTGCCATGCTTTTCTTTCCTTTTTTTAAAAAATAAATTTATTTCATTTATTTATTTTTGGCCGCGTTGGGTCTTCGTTGCTGTGCGCGGGCTTTCTCTAGTTGCGGCGAGCGGGGGCTACTCTTCCTTGTGGTGCACGGGCTTCTCATTGCGGTGGCTTCTCTTGCTGCGGAGCACAGGCTCTAGGCACACAGGCTTCAGTAGTTGTGGCTCACGGGCTGTAGAGCGCAGGCTCAGTAGTTGTGGTGCACGGGCCTAGTTACTCCCAGCATGTGGGATCTTCCCCAACCAGGGCTCGAACCCGTGTCCGCTGTCTTGGCAGGCAGATACTTAACCCTTGCGCTGCCAGGGAAGCCCTGCCATGCTTTTCCTGCGTGCAATGCCTTCCCCTCATCCTCTGCCTGGTGACATGCTGCCCATCTGTCAAGGTTCAGTTTATCTCTTCCCTGTGTCAGGTACACCTCCATCTCTGGCAGGATTAGCAGCTTTCTCTGAGGTGTTCCTATAGCTCCGCTCACCCCTCTGTTGTTAGCTCTTTTGGCATTGCAGGAAGCTGATAACATTCTCTAAATTATGACCTTCTTGAGACCCAGGACTGTGTCTGACTTATTTCATCTCTCAGTTCCTAGGGCCCAGCACAATGTCTGGAAGGCGAGTAGGCACTTAATAAATTAAATAGGCACATTTGAAAGAATGAATTAGTGTAGTTTGGGCTATCAGAGAAAACTGAGTATGATTTGGAATTCCTGTAGTGTCCTTTTGAGAGGTGTCTCTCCTGAGTTCCCCAGCCCTACCTTCAATAACCGTGGTCTTCTGAAGATCACCAGGGTGCTATAAATATAGAACTAATGGCCTTACCAAACCTTCCTGTGTCATGGTCACAGGGAGTGACTGGAAGGGCACAGTAGGGAAGCGTCTACAAATGCTATACCTTGGTTCCACTTGGACACAGGTTTGTGTAGGTTAAGCCTGACTCCACTCTGTGACCTCTTTCCTGGTTCCTTCACAGTTTAGTCCCCTTCCTTCCTCTGTGACAGTTGACATGCCTTCATCAACTCTGGAAGCATTACCAGGAGAGCGAGGAGGGGCAATGCCACCACCGTCTCCAGTGCAGAGGTCTGTACCCTGAGAGGTCTCCTCTGGTGATTGGCATCTGAAGTCAGTTGTCACTTAGGAGTCCCCTTTGGAATCAACTTCTTGATGTCAGGAACCCTTCTCAGGATCATTTGTCCATTTCTCAACATCACACATCTGTAGGTACAGACATACCTTGTTCTACTGCACTTCACAGGTGCTGTATTTTTTACAGTTGAAGGTTTTGGGCAACCCTGTGTTGTCAGATGATGGTTAGCATTTTTTTCAGCAATAAAGTATTTTCTAATTAAGGTATGTACATTGATTTTTTTTTTTAGACATAATGCTATTACAGTCTTAATACACTACAGTATAGTGTAAACGTAACTTTTATATGCGCTGGGAAACCAAAAAATCCCTGTGACTCACTTTATTGTGACATTTGCTTTATTGTGGTGGTCTGGAACCACACCCGCAGTATCTCCGAGGTATCCCTCTACACCCTGCCTACCAAATGTGGGGAAGGTGAAAAGCCCCATGCTAACTCCAGTCGCAAGAGAAGACCGTAATATAGCCCAAAAATAGGACACGCAGGTGTCACTGAGAAAGCAGGATCAAGTTTCCCCTTGGGGGAAAAAGTGAAGCACAAACGACCTTGTTCTTGTTCTTTACAGTGGATTCTGCCCCTTGACCTGATGCCTAGTCGAGGTCCACTAATTCCATCTCGTACACAGTGACCTTGTCAGTTTTCCCTCCATGTGACATTTCACCGCCTCTTCCCTATAGATCAGAATGAGGGGGTCAGCCAACATGTGCAGAGGAAACCCACGCCCCTAGGAGGTAGACCAGTTGTCAGACAGAAGATGCTGCCTTGTCAACCTAGAGGCTAAAGGGGAGCTTTTCTCTCCTCACGTAGTCTAGTTTAGCTCCTTGAATGGCCCAGAATCAAGAATATCTATGAAGCAAGTAAGGGCCACTTCTTTTTTTGGTCATAGTCTCCCCTTTGGCGTCCAGAAACCGTTCAATTTGTGAGAGAAATGAGGGTTTCACGGGGGTCCGTCAAGGTGGTGACACAATGGTTTGGTCCCTTCTAGCTTCTTACGTTGAGCTTTATAAGTAGTTCACCTTTGGAATTTGGGAAACAAACGTCTGTTGGATGCTTATGAACTTCTGTAGCACAAGAACTTATTGTTGGGATAGAATTTGCTGGGTTTGAATAAAATGATTGCTTTAGAGGTTGCCTGTGAGTAAGAACACATGTTCTTTCACATGCATAATATCTTAGTTTTCTATTGCTGAATCAATAATTACTACTAATGGCTGAAAACAACAGCCATTCATTATCTCACAGTTCTGTAGGCTCTAAGCGTGGGCCAGCTCGGTTGGGTTCTCTGCTCAGGGTCTCAAGGCTGAAATCAGGTTGGGTTGGCCTCTTCTCTGGAGGCTCTGGGGAGGAATCTGCTCTCACACTCATTCAGGTAGTTGGCAGAATTTAGTTCCCTGCAGCTGTAGGACTGAGGTTCCTGTTTCCTTGTTGGCTGTCGTGCTGTCCGCTCCTAGAGGCCTTTTTCTGGTCCTTGCATGTGACCTCTATCTTGAGAGCCAACAACGGTGCACTGAATTCTTTTGAATCCAGCCTCTCTGACTTCTCCTTCAGCCACCAGCTGGAGAAAGCTCCCTGCTCTGAAGGGCTCCTGTGATTCAGTCAGGCCCACTGGATGGTCCCCCTCTCTTAAGGTCAGCTGTGACATGTAACATAATCACAGGAGTGGCAGCTCATCACATTCACAGCTTCCTGGGATTGGAGCAGGGGACCTTGGTAGTGGGGGTGGGATGTATTCAGAGTTCGGCATGCTACACGTAATATTTTAGCAGGTAAAGGAAGTTGTGAAGTAGTATGCATTATGTGTGAGTATATGCATGTGTGTGCGCACATTTATGTACACACATGTCTATGTCTTTGCACATGTTTGTGTGTGTGGGTCTATGTACATGAGAAGTGTATGTCTTCATGTGTTTCTGGGTATACATAGAAGTGTAGGCAGCAAATTTAATAGAATGAACAGTAGATTCCGAGTCCAACACAACTGTGGTTTACTTCACGCCCTGACGTTCATTAGCTGTGTGACCTTGGGCACAGTATATGCAGTAAGCAATCAGTCAGTCCTCCTTAACACTGGGAGTAATGATCCCTGCCTGTCAGGGGTATGGTGAGTAGTAAATAAGAACACAGGGCAGTATTTGAAAGCATAGGCTCAGGACTCAGTTGGGTTTAAATCCTGACTCTGCCATCTACTAACTGTGTGACTCTGAACAAGTTACTTAACCTCTCTGAGCCTCAGTTAGGCTTATTATGAATATGACCGTGTCCCATCCTTAGCACAGACACATAGTTAGCATCCAGTAGAAATTACCGAGGATGTTGAAGATCACATTTGCTGTGTGTGTGCTGGATCCTGTTCTTCTTTTCTGAAGGTTCACAATGACTGCTCTTCTCTTCCTGCCTAGATGGAGTCCGCCTGTGTGACCATCCACGAGGCTCTGAAGACGGTGATTGACTCTCAGACGCATTACCGGCTCCGGGAGGCCCAGGACAGGGCCCGGGCCGAAGACCTGAATAGCCGAGTCTCTTACTGGTCTGTTGGTGAGACGATCGCGCTGTTCGTGGTCAGCTTCAGCCAGGTGCTGCTGCTGAAAAGCTTCTTCACAGAAAAGCGACCCGTCAGCAGGATGGTCCACTCCTAGTTGGGGCGCTCTGCTCCCAGGCCCCTCCCACCCCAGGACGGGGCAGCTCCCTTTGGTCACAGGCTCCTGGGGCTGGTGGGTGCGACCCAGGAGCTGCCTGGAGAAGAGCACAGGGTTACATGTTCTCACCTTGCCTTCTGTTCAGATGCTTGGTCCTTGTACTCCAGCAGCCAAAGCCCATAGAGCCCAGAAAGCGGAAGGCATCCAGCTGCATTATGTGTGAAACGCTGAATGCAGAAAGGGTACAATCAGGCTAGGGATTGGCCAGTGTGGGAGGGCAGGCAGGCAGCCATCCAATGGCCTGGCTCGTAGGAGGAACCCCAAGGGCCCAGGCCTCCAGGGGGCAGCTCAGGGCTCTCTTTTTGCTCCACGACGCATGGCCCATTTGGCTTGTGTGTCCTATCCCGTGTGGAGGAGACAGGGTCCTGTCTGGCCTTTCCTCACGTGGAGCTCTCTGTACCTGTGGAAACCAGGCGTTGAAGCGGCTTTGCAGAAATCCCCATCCCGGGTGAGCCATGGAATCAGCCACGCAAGCAAGAACAAAATGGTAGCTGGGTGCCTTGGTTGGCTGTGTATCTCCTAGAAGGCAGGACTCTGGCTAATAAAAACTGTCTGTGAGCACCATGGAGACTTGTGCCATTATTTCTTTGCTCTAAAGGAGCTCACGGCTTAATGGGGAGCATTGGTGTGCATATAATTAATTACAGCATAATAGAGCAAGTGATGCCTCAGAGATCTTTACGTGTAGACGTTTGTGGAGGGAGTAGTAAATAACTCTCAGTTGAATGAAAACAGTGAAATAGGGAGTTGGTTATTTTGTGTTCTCAGACCCTAGTGCTTACTGTCAACAACTGAGTCATCATTTAATCCAAATAGAGGGGCTAAGAACAGAAAAAGAAAAGACTGAGCAATGATGAGTGGCTGTCCCAAGGCCATTTCCACAGCAGCTACAGTGGTCTCTTTAAAACCTAAGTCAGACCCTGTCACTCCTGCTCAGAACCTTCCCAGGGCTCTGCATGTCATTCACAGCTCATGAAAGTCCTCACCGTGGTCTCTGAAATCCTGCCTCTGGCACCCCTGCCTCTGGCCCTGGAAATCCCCTACCCTACTCCCTCCACTCACTTCTCCCATGTCTTCCAGGTCCTGCTGTTCCTATCACACCAGGCCATGCTTCTGCCCCAGGGCCTTTGCACAGGTTGTTTCTTCTGTTAGAACACCCTCTCCCTGATATCTGCATGACCTGCTCCATCATTTCCTCCTAACCAGTGTCACTTTGTCAGTGAGGTCTCTCCTAACCACTCTGTTTAAGATGGCATCATCTCACCTGTCCCTGTCCCTCTGTGTCTCTGTCTCTGCTTTACTTCTCTGTACGTCATTTATCACCATTGACAGATATGTTTACTTGTTTGTTTATTGTCTAGATGTAAGCTCCATGAAGGTAGGGACTTTGTTCACTGCTGTATTTCTTAGTGTATAGAATAATGCCTGATATATACTAAGCTCTTAATAGATATTAGTTATTAGATGAACAGCCTTGCCCCTTAGTAAGAGATGAATGCATACTGATCAAGTGTCTGTATAGTAGGTCTTGAGGGAAGATGATACGATGTCTGTCCTAAAAAAAACCTACCAAGAAATCTGAAATCCTGAGCTGTCTAGCAAGCGTTAACAGTGCATTGTAGGGAACAAAATAAACAATCCCATGAGATAGAAACTCCATAAGCCTTACTTAGCTTGATTGAAAGATAAATCCTACTTATGCTTGTTCATAAAGTTTTGATGGTATTTCTTCTCTAAGTACCAAGTATATATAAAAGATTTTTTTATGAAATACGTTTGCAGTGTAGTGAAAAACAATACAGCACATCCTTATGTGCCACTCCCTGGATTACGCAATGTACTGTGACTGTTTCCTCTTAGAAGCTGACATGCTGTGCCTGCCTCTCCTGCATTTTGCCTTGGGGCTACCATGGCCCCCCTCCTTTGCCATGATTTGAGTGGCAGCAGCCAGGCCGCAGGTGCCTGTGTAGGGCACGACCAGGACAGAGCAAAGGCCCTGTCCCTGGGTGGGGAGCGGTGGTTGACCAGCTGCCCCAGGGCGTCTACTCTTCCCTGTCCTCCCCTCCCTAAGATCCATGGCTGGTGGATTAAAAACTAAGGCCACTCTCTCATCCCAAGGCTCTTCTTTCCGAGTGTTTAAAGTGAACATTAAGGGACTTCCCTGGTGGTCCAGTGGTAAAGAATCTGCCTTCCAATGCAAGGGATGTTGGTTCAATCCCTGGTCTGGGAACTAAGATGCCACATGCCGTGGAGCAGCTGAGCCCGCGCGCCGCAACTGCTGAGCTCGCGCGTCTCGATGAGAGAGCCCGCATGTGCAAACTACAGAACCCCCGTGCTCTGCAGCCCGTGCACCACAGCTAGAGAGAGAAAAATCCCACACGCCATAACTTGAGAGAAGCCCACGCACTGCAACAAAGAGCCTGCAAGCCACAACTAAGACCCAATGCAGCCAAAAATAAAATAAAAATTAAGAATTATAAAAAATATAAAGTGAACATTGAACAACAAGGCTGGCAAGTATTAGCAAATGAGGGTTACCCATTGTGATTCTCCATCCTGGGGCTCCCTCCCCCGCCACCTCATTAAATCCTCTGCAGAGACACCAGCTAGGTCCTAGACTTTAGCCCTTGTCAATACGCATTCCCAGACCCCAAGGGAACATGAATACCCAGGCAGAAACAACCAGACCCCGAAGGATACCAAAAAGGTACAACACCTTGACCACCATTCAACCATGTCATTTGAAGCAAAGTTGTTGGAACATGTGGACCCCAATTTTTAAGTAACAAAATAAGTATACTCTAAATGAGAAAATGTTAATAATATTTAGCTATAGCAAGAAGTTGTAATAAAGAACCAAGTGGAAATGTTACGGATGAGGAATATAAAAGTAGAAATGAAGACTACTCCAGAGGAAATAAAAGCATGACATAGAGCTGATCTGTACAAAAAACCGTCCTAGATGGCAGCAGGAAGAAAGGAGAAAATATTAAAAGAAAAAGAGAAAAAAAAAAGCTAATAGATAGGAAAGGTGAAAATAGAAGAGATAAGAGATGGACAATAGGTGAACCTGAAGTAGAAAAAATATATTTGAAGAAATAATAAAAGTACATATATTGGAATGAAAGAAAGGAAAGATCTCAGAGCAAAAGCCTCACAGAGTGACAAACAGGGTTGAGGTTTGACCAGGTGAATCCCCATATGGACACATAATGACATTTAAGAATACCAAAGGCAAAGAGAGAATTCCAAATGCCTCCAGAGAGAAAAACAAATCCTCTGTCAATCAGACTTAAATTAGATTTCTCAACAGCAACATTGCATGCAAGAAGAAAATGAGGGCACATTTTTTAAATAGAAAAGGCAAGAATAAAATAACCCTGGACTTTAGCCAAATTGTAAACATGAAAACCCACTGAGAAATCTCAGGCACGTAGGACCACAGCAGAGGAGAAGAGAACTAAACCTCAGAGGCAGCGGTAAAACATATGAGAACTGAGATTTATTGTCTAAAGGTCTTGGGCCAGAGTAAAGGAGGAAAGAAAATACATGCCAACCAAATGCTGCCATTCTGAACAAGATCCAGAGAGTTTAAGAGACAGGCAGAGAGACTAAAGAGAATGAGGGTATACTAAAGGTTCTTGTCTCGTTTGGGAGAAGATACTGGTATTGATGATTTTAAGAAATCAATAGAGGGCTTCCCTGGTGGTGCAGTGGTTAAGAATCTGCCTGCCAATGCAGCAGGCACGGGTTCGAGCCCTGGTCCGGGAAGATCCCACATGCTGCAGAGCAACTAAGCTCGTGTACCACAACTACTGAGCCTGCTCTCTAGAGCCCGTGAGCCACAACTACCGAGCCCACCTGCTGCAACGACTGAAGCCTGCGTGCCTAGAGCCTGTTCTCCGCAGCAAGAGAAGCCACCACAATGAGAAGCCCGCACACCACAATGAAGAGTAGCCCCCGCTCGCCACAACTAGAGAAAGCCCGCGTGCGGTGATGAAGACCCAACACAGCCAAAAATAAAATACATAAAAAATAAAGAAATTAAAAAAGATAAAATGGGAAAAAACAAAGAGCTGGAAGTTATCAGGGAAAAACCGAGAGATCTGTATAACAAAGGATATCTGGCATGCAGATAATTGGGATCCTTGAAGAAGAAAGTAGAACCACCACAACAAATCTAAAGACATAAAAAAAGAAAGCTTTAATAGAAATAAAGGAAGACCCCAATCCTTGGTTTAAAAGGGTACCTTGCATTTTAGGAAAAATTGAAGAAGAATGATCAACACAGACATATCCTAGTGAAGTTACTGAGCTTCAAAAAAAGATAAGGAAACTATCAACATCTATGTTACATTAACAGCAAAGACAAAAAGCGCAAGCAATCGACAAGAGGAAATCATGTGCTCTCCAACTTTTCTGTGACATTTACTGTGAGACAGATGGCAAAGTAGCGTCTACAAGGAATTTAGGTAAAGAGAGCGTAGACTAAAGAAGATTATAAACTGCTAGCTTGTCATTCATGTACAAAGGCAGCAGGTGACCATTCTAAAGCTGGAAGGAACTCAGGGGACAGAGCACTCGTGAACCATTATTGAATAAGCTAACCTCCTGAAAAGCTCTAGAGAACCAGGAAGGAAAGAAGCCATCATAGAAAGGGCAGATGGTCAGGAAGTGTTTCATCCATTAAAATAGACCCCTGAGATGAGACAACTATGGAAAATCTAGTTAGAATAAATTTTATAAACTCTAATGATTTAAGAAGAACAATACAGGCAATGGGGAAGATAGGAGAAAGTGTAAATGCTAATGTTCTTATTTTTAAGGTTTAAGAATACAAATTATGACAACTACAAAAGAAATTCTATTGAGCTCTTGCTGTGTCCATATTTCTAAGTGCTCTCTGTGTATCATTTCAGTTGATTCTCACAACAGCTCTATGACATAAGGATTATTAATATTCCCATTTTATAGATGAAGAAACTGAGGCGCAGAGAATTTATTCAACTTGTCCCAAGGCCATACAGCTAGGAAGTGTCAAGTGAGAAAAGCTATTTGGTCATCTCAAGAGGCCTTGAAAAATAAGTTAATAAGATTAGTAAAATCCATTCCTGATGGAAACTTCTGATCAAGGAATAATTGGTCAGGGGTGTGTAAGGGTGGCAGCTGGAGTGTGGCTGCAGGCTGGAGCTGATTCTGTCCTTTGTGATTCTGGTGCCCCTGAGGTGGGACATTTCTTCTAGACTGGAGTATTAGTCACAGTTCTCCAAGGAAAAAGAACCAATAAAACCAAATAATTTTATTTTAGGAATTGGCTCACGTGGTTATGGAGGCTGAGAAGTTCACCATCTGCCGTCTGCAAGTTGGAGACCTGGGAAAGTTAGTGGCATAACTCAGTCTGAGTCCAATGGCCTGAGAACCAGGGGATCAATGGTGAAAGTCCTGGTCTGGGTCTGAAAGCCTAAGAACAAGTGCTGACAGAAATCTCTTGCATTTCTATACACTAATGATGAAAAATCTGAAAGTGAAATTAAGAAAACACTCCCATTTACCACTGCAACAAAAAGAATAAAATATCTAGGAAGAAACCTACCTAAGGAGACAAAAGACCTGTATGCAGAAAATTATAAGACACTGATGAAAGAAATTAAAGACGATACAAATAGATGGAGAGATATACCATGTTCTTGGATTGGAAGAATCAACATTGTGAAAATGACTATACTACCAAAAGCAATCTACAGATTCAGTGCATTCCCTATCAAACTACCACTGGCATTTTTCACAGAACTAGAACAAAAAATTTCACAATTTGTATGGAAACACAAAAGACCCCGAATAGCCGAAGCAATCTTGAGAAAGAAAAACGGAGCTGGAGGAATCAGGTTCCCTGACTTCAGACTATAGTACAAAGCTACAGTAATCAGGACAGTATGGTACTGGCACAAAAACAGAAATATAGATCAATGGAACAGGATAGAAAGCCCAGAGATAAATCCACGCACATAGGGTCACCTTATCTTTGATAAAGGAGGCAAGAGTATACAGTGGAGAAAAGACAGCCTCTTCAATAAGTGGTGCTGGGAAAACTGGACAGCTACATGTAAAAGAATGAAATTAGAATACTCCCAAACACGATACACAAAAATAAACTCAAAATGGACTAAACACCTAAATGTAAGGCCAGAAACTATCAAACTCTTAGAGGAAAACACAGGCAGAACACTCTATGACATAAATCACAGCAAGATCCTTTTTGACCCACCTCCTAGAGAAATGGAAATAAAAACAAAAATGAACAAATGGGACCTAATGAAACTTCAAAGCTTTTGCACAGCAAAGGAAACCATAAATAAGACGAAAAGACAACCCTCAGAATGGGAGAAAATATTTGCAAATGAAGCAACTGACAAAGGATTAATCTCCAAAATTTACAGGCAACTCATGTAGCTCAATATCAAAAAACCAAACAATCCAATCCAAAAATGGGCAGAAGACCTAAATAGACATTTCTCCAAAGAAGATATACAGACTGCCAACAAACACATGAAAGAATGCTCAACATCATTAATCATTAGACAAATGCAAATCAAAACTACAATGAGGTGTCACCTCATACCAGTCGGAATGGTCATCATCAAAATATCTACAAACAATAAATGCTGGAGACGGTGTGGAGAAAAGGGAACCCTCTTCCACAGTTGGTGGGAATGTAAACTGATACAGCCACTATGGAGAACAGTATGGAGGTTCCTTAAAAAACTAAAAATAGAGCTACCATATGACCCAGCAATCCTACTACTGGGCATATACCCTGAGAAAACCATAATTCAAAAAGAGTCATGTACCAAAATGTTCATTGCAGCTCTATTTACAATAGCCAGGACATGGAAACAACCAAAGTGTCCATCGACAGATGAATGGGTAAAGAAGATGTGGCACATATATACAATGGAATATTACTCAGCCATAAAAAGAAACGAAATTTGTAGTGAGGTGGATGGACCTAGAGTCTGTCATACAAAGTGAAGTAAGTGAGAAAGAGAAAAACAAATACCGTATGCTAACACATATATATGGAATCTAAAAAAAAAAAAAATGGTCATGAACAACCTAGGGGCAAGACAGGAATAAAGACACAGACCTACTAGAGAATGGACTTGAGGATACGGGGAAGGGGAAGGGTAAACTGTGACAAAGTGAGAGAGTGGCATGGACATATATACACTACCAAACGTAAAATAGATAGCCAGTGGGAAGCAGCCGCATAGCACAGGGAGATCAGCTTGGTCCTTTGTGACCACCTAGAGGGGTGGGGTAGGGAGGGTGGGAGGGAGGGAGATGCAAGAGGGAAGAAATATGGGAACATATGTATATGTATAACTGATTCACTTTGTTATAAAGCAGAAACTAACACACCATTGGAAAGCAATTATACTCCAATAAAGATGCTAAAAAAAAAATAAAATAAGTACAAGTGCTGACGCCCTAGGTCAGAAGTGGGATGTCCCAGCTCCAGCAGAGAAAGCAAATTCCTCTGCCTTTTTCTATTCAGTCCCTCAATGGATTGGATGATACCCACCACACTGGTATACAATCTTCTTTACTCAGTCTACCTAACCAAATGCTAATCTCTTCCTGAGATAGGCTTGCAGAAACACCCACAAATAATATGTTACCTGCTCTCCGTGTATCTCTTAGCCCAGTCAAGCTGACGTATTAAATTAACCATCACACCTGGGTTGGAAATATCCCCTTCCCTGAACTTCAGCTCTAGCAGGCAGATGTGAAAACGCCAAAAAAAAAAAAAAAAAAATAGAGCCCCGCCCTAGGCTGGCTTGTCAGCTAGACTTTAGGCGCTTCCTACACTTTGAGCCGTTGGCAAACCACACTGTTACTCTGGGTGGATCAGATCATGAAAACTCTACCTACCAGAGTGGATTGATTGGTTTACAGAATCGAGGGACATGGACATTTCCACCAACTTCTGAGTATCAAGGCACGATTAGTAATCACCACAAGTTGCTTTGGGAGTCTGTCATCAAAGCAGAGGGCTGGCAACCTCTGTTAGGTATTCCATCCGGGCTGTGGTGGACCCTGGAGGACCACGCCTCACTATTACCAAGGCTGCATCTTGACTGACTGGAATCCAAAGTATCTACACCCCCCCACCCCCGTTAGCTGCTCTCTCTTGCAAGCTGTATTAGTTTGCTGGAGCTGCTGTAACAAACACCACAGACTGGGGGGTGTAAACAGCAGATTTATTTTCTCATGGTTTTGGAGGCTGGAGGTCTGAGATCAAGGTGTCAGCAGGGTTGGTTCCTTCTGAGGCCTCTCTCTCTGTCTTGTAAATGGCCGTCTTTTCCTTGTGTCTTCCCACAGTCCTTCTGTGCATGTCTGTGTCTAAGTTTCCTCTTATAAGGACGCCAATCATATTGGATTAGGGTCCACCTCAGTGATCTCATTTTAACTTAGTTACATCTTTAAAGGCCTTGTCTCCAAATAGAGTTTCATTCTGAGATATTGGATGTTAGGACAGAAATATGAATTTGGGGGAGATGCAATTCGGCTCATAACAGATGGAATTGGATAAATCCAACTCTTTTAATTTTTGCTACTTTAAAAAAATTAAATTACGTTCTTTTCAGAACCTCTATTTTGTCAAGATTAGATACATTTCATAGCTTGAATCAGGCACTTTTTTCCCAGCTTCTTTTATGAGATATTGGTCGTACCCCAGTCTCATTGGGAACATGCACAGAGATGCCTGGAGTGCAGAACAGTTTGGTAGCAATCGCGTCCTGACTCTGCCGTCTGGGAGCTGTGCAAGGGTTAGCAAATCACATGGTCTCCCCGCTCAGAGCCTCTGCGTTCTCATTTGTGATACGATGTGATATTAAGGGACATGGATAATGATGTTCATTGCAGCATTGTGTGTGGTGATAAAACATTGGGTATAAACTAAATGTCCATCAGCAGGAAAAGAGAGAAGCAAAATGTAGTATGTGAGAATACTTTACAACGGTTAGAAATAAATAGAATAGCTCCCTATACAGCGACATGAAATGGTATTGAAAACATACTGTTGAGTGAAAAAAAAAAAAGTTGGAAAATTGTTCAGTGTGATACTACTTATGTATCACTAAAAACACACAGAAAATAGTATTCTGTATGGCTTATGGAAACATATGAATTTATGTCTATGTGTATTAAATATACTATAAATGTACATACTAAGATGATAAAGACATCCACTGAATACAAAGTTGTAAAACAAATGGTTACCTTTGGGAATGGAGGATGGGAAATGGAGATGGGGAGGGATGGAGGGGGATTTCTATTTCATCTTGGGGTATTCCTTTTTCCTTTTTTTAAATTAAAAAATCTCAAGTATATATGACAAAATATTAGCGTTTGTTAATTCTGGGTGGCACATATGTGGGTGTCTGTTGTATTACCTTTTGTACTTTTCTGTCTTAAAAATTTCAAAAGCAAAGTAAATACAAGGATGGTAATAGTACTTACTTCACCTCTTAAGGCTATCGCAAGGTTTCCATAAGAGTATTTGTGAAAATTCTTTGCGAAATGAAAAGTTCTCTACAAATATTAGGTTTTATAGCTAATCTGTTCCGTTTGCTGTTGATTCTGTTAACTTCCATTTCAAAAGTCTACATGGTCTGATAGCTTCAACCTTTGGGTGGTGTTGGCAGTGATTATGGTAGTGGTCATGATGGAGGTGACAGTGGTGGTGGTGATGATGCTGGTGGTGATGAGGGTGGCGTGTGTAAGGAGTAAAGTCAGATCTGTGATCCAGTTCTGTGCCTCACTCACCACGCACTGCCAGAAAATATAATACACTTCTGGGCAGAGTGTCTTACTTCTACGGAAAGAGTAAAGTCTACAGAGGCAAACTGCATGAATGTGTATCTCCCACTACTCCTAGCAAACACTGCTCGATGTACTGTATTTAGCACTGTATTTTTTTTTTCTGTAAATACCAAATGAATTCCATCTTTTTCTTAGAACTGCGGCAATATGAGGAATGACCACGAGAGGGCAATAGAGAAACATCAATAAAGCTTACTTTTGCTTGGAGGGTTGGGCTGGTTAGTCACTGCTTCGGAGCAGAGACAGGTGTGCTGCCGAGGAACTCGGTTTGTGGGAATTATTCAGGGCTATTCAACGCGTCACAGAATGCCATGGAATTTAAGAGCTGTTGAGAACTACCTAGTTCAACTTCCTCAGCCCCAGCCAACATCTTGACTGCAACTCTATGAGACTCATCCAAGGAGATGAGGAGCTGTAGGCTGGAGGATAAAGTTTTAAAGGAGTTTTGCTCTAAAGCTTTGCTGTGTTTGAGCTGTAGCCAGAAGGAGATGTGGGGTAGACTATTTTTAAGAGGGTGGGTAGTGCATGTGGGGAATCTCATGGAAATGCTCAAGTAGAGAGAGAAAAGGGGGAATATTAAAGAGAGAGAGGGAAAGCTACAAATTGAGATGAAAAAGACTACCAACTCAATGGAAAAAAATGGATCAAGTGTCCAGAAAAAAATCTTTAATTACTAGTGCTTCAAAATAGATTCCTTCTCCTCTCTTTCCGAATAAAATACTTCATAAAATTAAATGGGGAAATCGGGTTTAAAAAATCCTCTTTGACACACATTTATGTGGCACAGACCATTGGTTCCATTTTTGGACAATCACCCCCATTGCTGGCTCTCCAGAGAGCACAGGTCAGCATTCAAATTAGCTCTGGTACTTGGTGAACATTCAGGGCTCTCTACTCACCTGTCACAAGTCTATGGTTACTTTTTTGGAGACAAACTCTGTCCAGCCCCAGCATGTAGGGTGTCCTGTGGTCAACCCCAAACAGGGCTGTCAATACGATTTCAGATACAGCAAAACAGGGGGATGCTTACAAGGTTTACTTATGTGCCATGTTCCTTTGAAAATTGATTTTTCTTTATGCACTTAAGCTTTCAAAGTAAAATAAAATAAAAGTCATCATTTAAAAATAATCTTTATTTGTAGCCAAGACGATTCTGTATGTGGAAACCCCAGGGTAATTAATTAAAAATCTATTAGAACTAACAAGAGTACAGTAGGAGGCTGGTTAAAAATATATACAAAGTCAATATTTTCTTGCAAACCAAGAGCTGGTTAGAAAACTTAATGGAAAAAAAGATCCCATTTACTATAACAACACAATTATATATACTATACCCCTAGAGGAAAGAGCTTTCTTAAATGTGCAGGAATATTATGAAGAAAATAACTTCCTTGAGTTATAAAGCATTATCCACAGTACGGTCCCATTTGGGGTTAAAATATGCAAACACACACACAACATACACACACGTTCTTGCATAGATAAAAATCCCAGAAAGAATATCATGAAAATTTCACCATGTATTTTTTTTTCTTGATGGCAGATCAAGTGTGATATGTAGGTTTTTTTTTAAAAATATATTTTAATTTTATTGGAGTATAGTTGATTTACAATGTTGTGTTAGTTTCAGGTGTACAGCAAAGTGATTCAGTTATACATATACATATATTCATTCTTTTTTAGATTCTTTTCTCATATAGGTTATCGCAGAATATCGGGTAGAGTTCCCTGTGCTATACAGTAGGTCCTTGTTGGTTATCTATTTTTTATATAGTGGGGTATGTATGTTAATCCCAAGCTCCGGATTTATCCCTCCCCCCAGGTTTCCCCTTTGGTAACCATAAGTTTGTTTTCAATATCTATAAGTCTGCTTTTGTTCTGTAAATAAGTTCATTTGTATCTTTTTAAAATTAGAGTCTACATATAAGTGATATCATATGATATGTGTCTTTCTCTGTCTGACTTACTTCACTTAGTATGATAATCTCTAGTTGCATCCATGTTGCTGCAAATGGATTTCAAGATTCAAATTATTTCAATCTTTTTATGGCTCAGTAATATTCCACTGAATATATGTACCACATCTTCTTTATCCACTCATCTGTCGATGGACATTTAGTTGCTTCCATGTCTTGGCTATTGTAAATAGTGCTGCAGTGTGATTTGCAGATTTTGTTTTGGGTTTTGCTTATCTATGTTTTCTACTGAAAAAAATAAAAACTGAACACATGTTCTATAATAAAACAAAATCTAAAAAAGAAAGAAGTCTCACTACCTTGAGCAAAATGGTGCCACTCCTTCATTTTTATTGATTCTTTCCATTGTGCAACGGTTGACCTCTTCAGGAGGACTGAGTGACCCCAGCTTTCCCATCACAAGCAGGGCTCCATTCCCGGGAGTGGCTGGAGTTTCAAACCAGACCTCTGTCATAACCAGTTACCTGACATGGCTCGACCACTCCATGCACCCTTGCCTGGCTTGGTGCACACTGTGACCCTCCCCAAAGGGACAGCAGGTTAGAGAGTGGGAGAAGACCAAGTGCCAGTCTTTGCCCCTTGGTTCAGGTCTGGCTCAGCATCTGGGGTGGACGTGCTGGCAGATGTGAGCCTTCAAGAAATCCAGCTTCGGGGCTTCCCTGGTGGCGCAGTGGTTGAGAGTCCGCCTGCCGATGCAGGGGACATGGGCTCGTGTCCCGGTCCGGGAAGATCCCACATGCCGCGGAGCGACTGGGCCCGTGAGCCATGGCCGCTGAGCCTGCGCGTCCGGAGCCTGTGCTCCGCAACGGGAGAGGCCACAACAGTGAGAGGCCCGCGTACCGCAAAGAAAAAAAAAAAAAAAAATCCAGCTTCAAGGAGTCAGCCTTGACCCTCACCTGCCTGGCTTGTCCTCCCTTTCTCTGAGCCCGTCCTTTACCTTTTCCGTCTGTGATTTTCTGGGAGTCAGCTGCTGCCCACTTTACAGCTAGTTTTTAATGGATTGACTGATCAAAAGTTCAAGAAAGTGCAATTTGATATTAAATTTTAAAGTGAGAGGTTTAACTGTAGATGTTTTGGCCCGAGCAAACATCATTATTGTAAATTAAATGTCAGAGATGTCAGCAACATAACAGTTTTCTCATCCAGCTCTTTGTCATTACTGGGAGAGCTGGCCTTAATGGAACATTCTGATGATCTGTTTGCTGAACCCCCGGCACGTGTCTGGTGTGGCAAGTACACAGGAAGAGACCACCTCTAGACCTAGAATCAGTGTGGGTCTGTGTGATGCTTTCCCGCAGGGATGCGGCAATCCAACAGAGTCTTGTTAGACTGGGGAGGAAAAACAGTCTGCTCTGAAGAGATCAAAGTGTTCTCCAGCCCCAAATATTCCCCTACTAGAACGAGCCCTTCATTCACTGAATAACAGGGTGGGATTTTTGTCTGCTTTCATTAGTGATGTATTTCCAGTGCTTTAGAACAGTGTTGGCATGTAATAGGTGCTCAATATACACTTAGTGAATGAAGGAAGGAATAAATGAATGAAAACATGTTTATTTAACACCTATTATGTGCTAGACACTGTTTAAGACCTGGATCACACCAGTGAACATCTGCAGTTGTGAACTGACAGTGAAAGCCCCTCATGTCAGGAGTTTCCAGAAGGGTAAATGAATGATAAATAAATGTATATCATCTCAGATGGAGAACCAAAAAAAGCAGGGTAAAGGGATGGAGAAGGTCAGCAGGTGGTGGCGGGCTAGAAAAGGAGATCAGGAAAGCCCACTCTAAAAATTACAATTTAAAGTGCTCATCTCCCTTACCTTGCATTTCCACTTTTAGAAATTTATCCTACAGAATCTCAGCAATGCACAGAGATCTATATGGAGATTCTCAGTGCAGCATTCTTTACAATTTCCTTAAACTAGGAACAGCGCAAATACCCATCAATACGTTAAATAAGTTAGGATATATCAACACTATGGATTACTAAGCAGACATTCAAAAAGAGGGGCATTTATATGTGTTGATGTAGACAAAATGTACTGAATACATTAAGTAAAGCAGAAAAGCAAATCTCAGAATAGAGTGTATAATATGAGCTCTCTTTTGTGAAAAAATGTATGTATCTATATGCGCATTTGTAAATAAATACACAAACATATACAAATATGTGTATGTTTATTTATGGATAAAAATGTTTGAAAGGATACACCAGCTTAGTAGCGAATGCCTCTGGGGAAGGGAGATCTATTTGCCGTGTTATACTCTTCTATATTTTAAAAAAAAGCATGCATTACTTTCAGAATTTAAAAAGTTTTTTTTTTTTTTTTTTTAAACAAAACACACTCTTCTTGAACTAATGTTATACCTCCTTCTCCTTAGGGTCCTTCTGTCTGTGGATGTGTCTTCATACCCCTCCCCCACCCAGCTCCTGGGGCATTCAGAGCCCCCTCTGATTTCAGTTGATATCTGAGCCAGTAAGAAAAGCACTGGCCTGGAAATCAGGAACCATGGGCTCTACTTCTTCATTGTGATGGAAAACCATTGCAAAAGTCACTTCCCCTCCTGAGTCTGTTTCCCCATCTGGAAAACGGATGTACTGGTCTATGGCATCGCTGAAGTCCCTCCATGCTGTCATACCCTAGGATTCTTTGATCCTGTGATTGTAAGTCCAAATGTCATGAAAATTCTGTATCAACATCCTTCTTGGGAGATGAAACGCTTTGTCAAGCTACTGGTCAGTCCCAGTTTCTACATGAGCACAGGTTGGTTTACCAGATAAAGCAGACTACAGACCCCTAAGGGAATGGGCATGTGAAGGGTGCCTGTTTACGTGAGGAAAACCAGAACATGGGGACAGACCTGGGGGAACAGGACTGCCCATTGTCTTCCATCGGGGGCCCAGGGCACTGGAGAGTGGGCTGAGGGGTGCCATGCTGGGAAAGGCTGTGCTGGAAGAAGGTGGCCTGTCTAGGAAACCCTGTCATCAGCTAGGAGAGGTGGAGGCATTGAGGCGTGACAGGCAGAGGTCAGGACTTGAAGCTAGCACACTTGCGTGTGACACCCATCTTGCTGCTTCAAAGCATAAAACTTTAGGTGACCCACTTTTTCTTTCTGGGGTTTCAGGTATCAGACCTACAGGGTATGTCTAGGCAAATGGTCCACCAATGGGCCTGACTGAAGAAAGTTCCATTTTGTTGGCCACGAATTGCAGTTTAGACTGAGCAGGCTGAGAGTGACCAGTACCCGGCTGGGGTGGAAGGTGGCAGGGATGGAATGTGTCTTTTATGACAGCCACCTGAAGGAGCCAGCTTCAAGGTCAGGAAGTCAAGGACAAAGGCATCCCCTGGCCTGGCCCAGAAAAGGTCATGGGTCCACACCAGGCCCTCTGACCACTGCCTCCCCACTCCATCAGCGGGAGTTATATTCAGCTAAGAAGAATTACTTTCAAAGATCCCAACATTTCCTTATCTGCCAAAGCTAAGAAGGAAGCTTCTCAGGAAGTAGGCCAGCTCTATGCAGCTTTCCCTGGTGTAAGCTATTTGCATCTTGAAGGAGCAGTTTGCAGAAAACTTTTCAGGTAAGTAACAGATAGCGGGGCAGGAGGGCTGTGACCTGAACAGGTCCCTGAAGGTCAGTCTGGATGCATCGGGGGAGCAGAGAGAAGGGGGGATGGGGGGCTTTTCTTTCCACCTTGTCTGAATGCACACCATCTCTGCACTACTAGGGGTACAGGGGCTGGAGCCCGAGAGTGAAAGCAGCAGTCCCACCTGTGGCAGGAGATAAGCCATGGATGCCCCAGAGAGAGGTTCTCGGACAAATAAGATTTTGCCCAGGAGGGAGATACAATGTGGGGCAGGAGGCTTATGTAGCCACAAGGAAAAGAAAGCAATTCAGAAGCAAAGCACTGTATCTGCATCTGTACACTTAGAAGTGACATACTTTATTTAAAGGCGATGGATCCTTATACAGAAAAATCACCTAATGGACCTCTGAGTTGAAGAGGAGGCTTCCCTTCCACTGGGCGTGAGGGGAAAGAAAAGAGGAATAAACGGCTCCCTAAATAAAGGATGCAGGGTTTGGGAGCTGTTTTCTGGCAGCTGGAATGACTGAGGGGATCTCAAGCACAGAAAAGAGAGAGAAGGGGAAATGAGAAGACGCGTGTGTCAAAAAGGTGACAGTCAGCTGATCATACCCAGCAAGAGAAATACATGAGTACATACATGTAAAGACCTTATTATAATACCTGGAAGGCCAGGAGCCCTCAGGAGTGGCTGTTATTTCCCCTTAGGTGCATACAGAAGGTCTCTTCCTTATGATTCAGGAAGGCCCATCAGAGGAATAGTCGATACATTTTTAGGACATTAAAGTCTAGTGTTAGATTTAATCTGTTGCCTGTACTTTGCTGTAATCTCCCTCCATTACTCCAAACCTTTAGCAAAATCTGGTAAAGCCAACCAGTGATGGTTAGTGAGACTGCATGAAAATGGAGTTAGGAGCTGGGGCCAGGGTAGGGGGCGGCGAGTGGGGAGAGAGGAAGGTAGCCCCAGAATCTGAGAACAAGTGTCCAGAGAAAACAACAGGCTGCAAGTAGGACCAACCGGAGTACTGAATTCACTTGGAAATGCCTGGGACCTTTGGGGTGGGGCCACGCTGGGCGGGATCCACACAGAACACGGGTTGGGATTTGAGGCATCTTATATGGATGCTACAGTAGAGGGTCCAATATGGATGCTACAGTAGAGGGTCCAATATGGATGCTACAGTAGAGGGTCCAATATGGATGCTACAGTAGAGGGTCCAATATGGATGCCAAAGTAGAGGGTCCAATATGGATGCTACAGTAGAGGGTCCAATATGGATGCTGCAGTAGGGGGTCCAATATGGATGCCAAAGTAGAGGGTCCAATATGGATGATACAGTAGAGGGTCCAACATGGATGCTAAAGTAGAGGGTCCAATATTTAAAGTGTACATCTTAATGAGTTGTGACATATGTATACATCCATAAAACTATCACCATAATCAAGCAAATGCACATAAAATCACCTCAAAACTTCTTCGTGTTCCTTTTGAGTATTTCCCACCTCTTTTGCCCTCTTATCCCAGACAACCACTGTTCTGAATTTTACCACTAGAGATTAGGTTGTATTTTTAGGAATTTTATTAAAAAATTAATAATACAGTATTTATTCTTTTTTATCTGGTTTCCTTCACACAGCCTACTTATTTTATGATATATCCACGTGGCTGTATGTGTCACTAGTTTACTCCTTTTCATTGCAGTAACTTTTCTGTTTTATAAATATACCATTATCTATTCCTTTAAGTGTTGATTGACATTTGGTTTGTTTCCAGTTTGGGGATATTACAAATAAATATTCTATGAGCATTACAAAAAATAAATAAATAAAGTAGAGGGTCCAGGTTTGCGTGGCATGTACTTGATCATGCTGTCTGAAGAACCAGGACTGTTTAGGTGGGTAAACAGAATCTTCTGGTGCACACAGTTACTTTTACATTTTTTTTGATAAAGGCCGTTCCTGAAACATAAGAAAGAGGCCTGCTCTGTACAGACTTAAGGGCAGAAGAAAAGGGACAATGACAGCTACTACTGAGGGCATTTGATATCCCAGGCATCATAGTAAGGGCTTTACATGTTTTTATTCATTTATTCCTCACAGGGACATACTGTGGTGTAACACTGCAACATGGGTGTCTTTGCACATCAGTAATTCAGAGCATCCCAAATGCAGTGCTTTAAATGGGCTATAGATGTCCTGAGACATAGGTGTCTAGAGGGCCAGAGCTGCAAGCTGGTTGTCCACTTAGCCCCATACAATATTATACAATATTTTCATTTTCTATGTGTGCTGGGAAGTGAAAAACAGTACAGAAACACTAATTTAGACAGTATTCTACAGAATCACGTACAATAAATGTATAATACTCCGTATAAATATACGTAATTGAGATTTTTAACCACTTCTCTGCGTTCAGGTTCCAATTCTGTCATTTGCCAGTGGTGTAGATTCAGCCTGCGTTCCTTCATCTGTGAAATAAGGACACTAAATTTTATCTCATATTAAGTTTTGTGAGAATTAAGTGAGGTAATCCAGGTGAAAGTATTTAATTTTAAATCATAAAACTATTTAAACTTTCAATTATAGTTTTAATTTTTACATATTTGGCCTTAATAGCTATTAAACTGATGACCCCAAGTTATCTCAAGAGCATCAAGTGAAGCACTTAGAACTAAAAGGAGATTTCAAAATGTGTCCTGTGATAAAATAAATATACCAAACCTAATTATTTTCCTTTATAAGAGCATTAATAACTTGGATAATATAAAGAATAAAAGATCTCATTAATTATTGAAAAATAGATACCATAGGAATTAAACATTCTAGGGTCTGTGAGAATAATAAAGCATTCTAGGGTCTATGAGAAGGAAAACAAGGTCATGAACAATGACTTAACAGAAGTAGAACGACGTTATTTTATAGGTCCTGGATTGCAAAACCAGTCCATTTATCAGAATTAGCTAATACATTTACTGTAATTCCAATTCCCATTTCAGGGGGATTTTTGGGGAGGGAAATTTACCAAAGTATTTAAAGCTGATATAAAATATTTATTTATGCATATAAATGGTTGTAAAAATTAAAAAGGGGGAAGGATGTGGGACTTCCCTGGCAGTCCAGTGGTTAAGACACCAAGCTTCCAGTGCAGGGGGCACGGGTTCGATCCCTGGTGGGGGAACTAAGATCCCACATGCCACTCCTCGCAGCCAAAAAAAAACACATTAAAATTAAATAAAAACACAGCATTCTTTAAAAAAAGGGGGGGGGAAGATAATGCGTATCACCAGACAATATAGTATTTCAAAGTTATAGTATGAAAATTATGTGATCAGGTTCAGATTAATCAATGAAATAGAATATTCCAGATCCAGATCAGGTATATATAAAAATTCATTAGATGACAAAAGTAGCATTTTATGTTGAAGAGGAAGAACTTGTCAATAAACAGATTAGGAATAACCAGATAACTATTTGAAAAAATAGATTTTGTGATCTCCTCCCATACATTAACATAAATTTCAGGTGGATTTAAATGTAAAAAGCCCCTCAAACAAACCCTCAAAATCACTATAATATAATTACTTACATAACTTTTATTTTAAAAGTCCTTTTATTTTAAAAGGACTTTTTACTCATAAAACAAAGGTAGAAATTATAAAAGAAAAGGTTGATAGACCCAGCTAATAACTCGTTCAACTTTTGTGTGTCAGATACCAAATATGACAAATAACAAGCTAGGAAAAATCCTTGCAAACTGTATCACAAAGAAATGGCCAATAACTTTAATATGTAAGGAATGCTTACGATTTCCTTTTTAGAACTCCAAGTGGAAAATGACAGCCAAAGGCAGGAAAAAAAATCATTCACAAACTACAAATGGTCAATAAATATATGAAAACGATTTCACCCTCTCTAACAATATATATTCATACTAAAAGAATAGGATAGTTTACAACTGGGCAGCAAAAACAATAATTTAAAAAGCAAATTCTCAATTTTCTTCAGTTGTAATGTAAAGCAAAAGCACATTTGACTCTTTTTGTCCTGTGAGCACCTTTCCATCATGCATGTCTTTGGGAAGCCTAGTCACTGAGATCCCAAAGCTACTTGAATGTTAGGCACATAGCCTGGGGCTGACTTGCAAATCTAATTCTCCAGGGGGATGGTCAATGTCCCATTGGCTGTGTGACTTTGAGGAAGGAGTCACAGGACCCCTGGCACTGAGCAATCCAGCATCCCTCTGTGTATTTAACAGGATGTACTTTAAGATGAATTTTTTTCTTTCACTGATTGCCAAGTGACGGGGTTTGAACTCAGAGGATGCTAACTTCCAAGTCAGTGGCAGAGATTAACGATGGCTGCATTATCGTTTTCAAAAGGCCCAGAATAGTTTCAATTCCGTTTTCTATGCTCCCTCAAGATGAACGGATTCTTCAATACCTCCACTAAGAAGAAGTTGGAGATGAATCTGTGCCTTGTAAATTGTGTAGAGACAGGTAGAATTGTTCACTGATCACCCCCAGAGCCCTCCTCAGGTTGTCTGGAAGTGGGCTACCTGGGACTGAAGGTCACCTGCTGTCAGCTGAGAGAGGCTGGGCACACACTTAGTTTCCCATGTGTTTCCCAGGCTCCTGTGTCCCTGAAGCTAGAACGCCACTTCTTACAAAGTCACCAAGTTCTAGCATCTGGTGTGTAAACTCGGACAGCATGGCACCCGTGCACTGACGTTTCCTCTCTCTGCATGCCAGGCTGCTTTCATGCTGGCAATGTGCAGATGACGTAGCCAAGGCAGGGCCTACCCTTGGAGCATACCATGGTTTGCCCGATGTGCTCTGCCCCTTTATATTTCTCCATGGATGAGGACAGAGCAGGGGACTGTATGTCTCATTGTACTAGCTTGTATGTTTCCCCAATAAAACCCGTTCCTTACACCCATTCATGTATAAGGTGGCCTTCGGCCTCACCTGTCTCCACATGAATGGACCTTCTTTAAGTCGGTTTAATTCATTCCAAAGTAGGCCTCAGCACCCTGGGCATTCAGAATGGACTTAATACTTGGGTGATTCGCATCTTTTAGTTCACAGAGATAGTGGTTGTTAAAAGCCACGATTAGCCCTCGGTCCTAGAGAAAGAAATAGGGAGTGTCTTCATGCATATTAATGATTTTTGGTAATGATCGATTGACCTGTTATTGCTTTCATTGCTGTGTTTGTTGGGTAAGTGGATAAAAATAAAACCTTCCAGGCTGTCAAGTTCCTAAACGAGTCGTTTGGTAGAGCCTCTTGGCTCCAACTACCTGGTCTGGAGAGCTGAGAGGGTATTTCAATATCGCAATATGTCTAGGAAAAACAAATTCCTCATTGGTCCTCAACTTTCCAGGGTTATCCTGGTGTTCTGGAGTTCTTTACCTTATTCTGAATTATAAGCCCAAATACTAAACATTCAAAAATAAAATATATAAATATGTAGAGCCAGACCCCGTGTTACACTGGAGGGGCTGGTGTTGCACCAAAACCAGCAGTTTTGAGAATCTGTTAGCTCCAAAAACCATGAGGTGACCATGACAGACCTGGCTCAGTGCTGCTGTTGGTGACAATGACAAGGAAAAAAAGTGGCATTGGAGTGTTTTTCTCTGGTATTAGGAAAGAAGACCCAAAATGCACAGGTTTTCACTCAGAATAGGTAGGTGAACAGCAATAATAGTTAAGGGTGCTGTAGTGGACATGCATGGTTTTTCCCTGCTCGGCTCCATTTTCCCTAATTCTGGTCAGAGCTTCTCTAGCTTTTCTTGGGAATCACCCTTTTCCGTTTCCCACTCTGTGTGGTTCAGCTAGAGCTGATTGCAGCCCAAGCTCCATTTTTAACTGACCCAGGCTGCTAGGTCCTGGATTAGTCATGCAAAATTACAAGTTCCATTCTTCCTTCTGGGTGGAGGATTTGGGTGGAGACCTAGAGCCATCTTTAACTGGATGCACCTCATCTGGTACCCGACATAGTCCAATATTATGCAAGTATGGTACGAGAATAGAGCTAGTCAGCAGTTGACTAGATACGATAGAGAATTGAGTTAGTGAGGTGGACATGATTTCAGCACTAAGATGGAATGGATAAAGGATATTAAAAACAAGGAAAACTGTTGAGAAATAAGAGGAGAGATAAGAGGACAGTTCCAGGTGATTCGAAACTAGCGTTGTGTAATTCATCCCATACACCTACCTCTTTTTTGTAGTGTGGTGGTAACACATCAATAAGCTATCAACCTTGGTTCTTAGCCAATGCTTGTTTAATTGCCTAGACTACCTGGTGACTACAAGGGAACTGGGGGTGTCTCAGTTGAGAGTGTAAGAAAGAGTCGATTATAGGGTTTGGGCTTGTGGCAGGTGATCTGGGGGAGAGTTTAGGGAGAGGAGCTTGCTCTGAGTTAGATGCTGTCAGGAAGTGGGGTAATTCCGTGACTGGGTGTCTTAACAAATCTGATCTA
Organism: Phocoena phocoena; assembly: GCF_963924675.1. Classification (NCBI taxonomy): domain Eukaryota; kingdom Metazoa; phylum Chordata; class Mammalia; order Artiodactyla; family Phocoenidae; genus Phocoena; species Phocoena phocoena. The sequence goes on along the minus strand of NC_089220.1, from coordinate 144,400,546 downwards.
GAAGGATGGACGAGCAGTGTGAGGCCCAAATTGTCCTTGGTAAAGAAGCAGCAGATGCTCACGTCAGCCAGAATGGGGATGTTTGCTCATTTTGTCGTTTGAACAGTAGTCCCGTGTTGGCCAAGTTCACCCATGATGGTGGAGCGGTCGTGTTTGTGTCTCGCCTCAGCTTGGCCAGAGTGATGGCCTTGTCTGACGTGGATGTTCTGTGAAAGGGTTCATGTTCACAGGAGAACTCCGAGGCCCGCTCCTGGCTGCCAGGGGCTACTGGTCTCTGTCTCAGGAGGAAGGGAGATGCCTTTTTCCCCCCCTGCATCTGAAGTCACCACCAGCGAGTGGCACCAGCAGCCCCCAGGCAGCGCGGGCTCCTGGGTTCTGCTCAAGCAGCGGCACAGAGCCTGGGCTCCGCTCCAGCATGAGTGACATCTGGTAACTGTAGGCTCCGAGTTGCCTGTAGCTTCCACGGGCGAGCGGACTCAGCTTTCTCTCTCTGCTACTCCTTCCCTTCCGACCCTCTGAAATTGCTAGAGTGGTTCCAGTTTTCCTACCTGAACACTGGTTGATAAATGTCCCTTTATAAGCAGGGCTGCTCTTCAGTGTCAGATGTCTACCTCTGCTTTTCTCACCTCCTAAGTGACAGGATTTAATGATTAACGAAGTATTTTTCAAACAGAGGCCGTGGATCCTGAGGAATCCACAAGCATCTTGAGACTGGGAGTTCTGAAATGGGAGGAAGGTTGGGGGAGCCCTTTGGCTCAGGGTGGCTCTCTGAAGAAAACCGTCAGCTTCGTGAACGCCTTCTGCCTGTGTGGCTTGCTTTGGTGTGGACACAGGTCTGGCTTTTCTCTTTGGGATGTTTTCTATCACCTGAAAGTACAAGCAGCCCTGCACTGGTCAGAACTCAGTCACAGGGGGTGTGAAAGGCATCTGATTGCAGAGTCTTCCCAGCCAGTTTCTGCAGACAGGCAGACAAGCTATTAATAGTCTGCTGGTAATCGAGCCGAAACTATATGCGTTGGGTTCTCTTGAAACTGCCTTACGTTTTAAACTCTAAAACATTTGAGACTGTATCTTTAAAAGATGTGCCAGATAGGTCCCACTTCAGGAAAACCAAATACACAGAGAAATGTGTATTCTTTTTTTGGGGGGGGGGTACGTGGGTCTCTCACTGTTGTGGCCTCTCCTGTTGCGAAGCACAGGCTCCAGACGCGCAGGCTCAGCGGCCACGGCTCACGGGCCCAGCCGCTCTGCGGCATGTGGGATCTTCGCGGACCGGGGCACGAACCCGTGTCCCTGCATCGGCAGGCGGACTCTCACCACTGCGCCACTAGGGAAGCCCAGAAATGTGTATTCTTAAAGAGATTCATTAGGCTGCAGATTTTAAAAATGAGCTTTCTAAGTAGGTTTAGAAGATGATGTGATGTATACAGATGCATTTTAAGTCTAAACCTTTAGAGACACGGTTATGTTGAAGAAATCTATATAACATGCTTTCTGATGATGTCGGTTAGGGGCTGGTGACTTTGGGTGACAGAAGTGGTGAAGATGCAGCCTCAGGTGATTAGGGAAATTATGAGGGCAATAGGAGGCATATTGACCAGGAGGAAAGCATGGAGGCAGCCTGGGGTGGAAACCCCTGTTGGGGTGGAGAATTTGTGACATGGGAGTGAGTCACTGAGAGAGGGTGAAGGACAGGTGTGTGGAATTGAATGAAATAGACTCTTTGTTCTGGAGGTTCTCACCTTCTCTGCAGAGCTTTCTGTAATCCTCCACACCTCTGGGTTTTCTGTCCCTTCCCTCCCTCACTCCAACTGCTCTTCAATCCTGAGCTGGTTAATTAGAGTTGAGTAAGAATCCTTTAGAATTCTCCTTTCTTTTTTTTTTTTTTTTTTTTGTGGTATGCAGGCCTCTCACCGTTGTGGCCTCTCCCGTTGCGGAGCACAGGCTCTGGACACGCAGGCTCAGCGGCCATGGCTCACGGGCCCAGCCGTTCCGCGGCATGTGGGATCCCCCCGGACTGGGGCACGAACCCGTGTCCCCTGCATCGGCAGGCGGACTCTCAACCACTGCGTCACCAGGGAAGCCCAGAATTCTCCTTTCTTTTCCGTGCCCCTACTGTACCCATAATGTGCTCAAGCCTTTTCAAGTGGACTTTCAGGTTATGTCCAAAAAATGAGCTTTTCCCTTGTTTGTCTGATCAGCTTGAAAGGGCGTATCCACTGTTTCTTGATTTATCTATATGGGATTCTTCAGACCCAGCTCACAGCCTGCCTTAGACCAATCTAATGAGTGGTGGTGGGAGGGAATGGAGCCCTTGTGTTTCTGATGTTTGCAGATTGTTTTTAAGATTTTTCTTTTTTCTTTTTTTTTTGATGTGGACCAATTTCAAAGTCTTTATTGAATTTGTTACAATATTTCTTCTATTTTGTGTTTTGGTTTTTTGGTCCCGAGGTATGTGGGATCTTAGCTCCTTGGCCAGGGATTGAACCCGCAGCCCCTGCATTAAAAGGCAAAGTCTTAAACACTGGACCACCAGAGAAGTCTCTGCAGATTCTTTTTAAATCTTACACCTGCAAACAAGCTCCTACTAGTTATCTCTTGCTACACAATGAATCTGTGTTTTGTAAACACCACTAATCATGCAGATAAGACCAGTCATGGACTGTTTTCTCTTTTACCTTCCAGTAAAGGATGGAAAGGGCTGCATTTTCAACGAGATTATACCAGATTATACTAGTCTGGGAGCTTTGACAAGAATTGTCCATCAAGACATCTTAAATCTCTTTGGTTTCCCTCTTGGGCTATTTTCTTTGGCTGCTCAGTTGTCTTCAACTGCAAAAGGTTATAAATACAGTTTAATGCGAGCAAGCCCACCTTCCCATGAATTCCCCATGCCTCCCAAGAGTACTTAATCATCTGTCCCTTTTACTGTGGCAAAACAACAGAAGATGAAGTACTGGTGTGAGGACAAACTCAGCATACAAAGCAAGGTTAGGCAGCCTCTTTGAGCTGCTCTGCCTCTGGGGTTCATGGGCTCTATAGTTGGTTTGAGGTCTTTCCTGCCTGACGTAAGATGACCTTTTAGGATCTGTTAGGCAGCTAGAAATCGCTCGAAGCTTAGGTGGATTCAGTTAAAAATTCCCACACAGAAAATTGAGTAGAACCAAGATGGAAACTGATGAAATGCAAATACTTTCTCTCCTATCCCCAACCTCTCTCTCGGCCATATGCCTGTCCAAGTACCCGCCTGATTAACAAGGAGTTGGGGGTTTAGGGATATTTCTGGATGAAGCATGGCTAATTTTGAGGGTCTTCTAATTTAGGCTGATTTGCAAATGAACCAAGGTCAACAGGTGGATCAGACCAACCCCGCTTTGGGCCATACCTCCTTTATCAAGTTGCCTCCCAGATACTGAGCCCCGAGAAACAGGGTCTAGGGGATGTTTCAAACTGACCAAAGCTCTTTGTTCCTGGAGAGAGCATCATCTCCAAAGCCCTGCCCTTCTCCCTGCCCCGGTTGCTGGGCAGGGCGACCAGGCAGACATATGAAGGTCTCTTTTTCTCCTTCCTTAAACCTTCACACCAGAGCCGGCCCTAAATTGCTAGTCCGATGTCACCCCCATGCTGGATTCACCCATGGCTTTTCATGGCCTTCAGAATTCCATATAGCCCTATAAAAGTATCTAATCCTCAGAGTATCAAGGGCCTCACGTAAAGGGCCCATATTAGGAGCCTAGTAAACACCAGGTAGGCTGACATCACTCTGGCCTTTTCATCCTTGTCAAGTCAGATGCAATTCCCTAGTCCTTTGGTGCTGGGCCCTGAGGAGGGAGAGGGAGAGAGGCTGTTTGTCCCTCATTCTCCAGGCCACCAAGTAGCACAATGTCCCACCTCTGCTCAGTCTCTCCCTGCTTAGATAAGAGCAGACATTCCCTGTGTCTCCACTGCTCTCTTCTTGGGTGATCCCTCTGTGTGCGCTGCTTGGGAAAAGAGGGTAGTGTGTTGGGCCAAAGCCACCACCACAGGAGAACGGAGGGGACATGCTTTTAGGTGGCGTCAGAAGCCATGCAGAGAAGGAAGGTCGGTGGCTGATTGCCAGACCCATTCTGTTCTCACCCCCACACCCAAGGTAAAAAGTAGAAATATGGCAGCCAGGGCAAACCAGGTTAGAGTTAGGGTTATCTCATTCAATTAGTTGCCCTTCTACCAGACCTCTTCTGACGGTCACTTCCAAGTTCAGGGACTCACAGTCTTAACACTTAGTCTATTTACTTAACAGAAAATGTTTCTTCCATTAAATTAAAGTAGAGCACCCTGTAATTTCTGTCCATCAGGACCTCTATTTGATCACTTCTGGAGCTCTTGGGTAATTTTAACAATAGCAGAGACAGAGGCCATTTGGAGATAGATTTTATTGGTCATTTTGCTTATTACAGCTCAAGGAAGTTATACAGTGTCAAAGATTTTGTAAATTCCAGAATTGCAATAACGCCCCAGTCCAACCCACTTCTTTCTCACCCCAGTTTGACCCTGCAATGACCCATGTGTTTGAATGGCAGTGGTGGAGGGAATTTATCAGGAAACTTCAGTTTGTCAGGGCTGCTTACAGACTGAGGCACCCAGATTAAAGCAGTGGTGCAGTGGTGATCTGACCAGCACAGAGAGATCCCAAACAATCCCTCCTTTGTTCTGGAACCAAGGTTTCCATGGATGTCTCTAAAATAGCATTAACCTTTTTGTGGTCTCACTGAAGTGTTGACATGTAACCATAACCTCAGAATATCTTTTGTTTACCATTTTTATGGTTGTTGTTATTTATTTATTTTCATTAGTTTTTAGGGTATGTGCAGACGTTGTTCCCCCTTCCTGGCTTCAGCCAACTGGCCTAGATGGGATCACTGTTATAGTTTTTGCAGAACTTCAGAATTGCCATTCAGAAAAGCCTCAGGTCCCGTGGCCAGTCCAAGTATGAATTGTATTCAGTGGCTCCTTTGATCAATGGAAGTTGAGATGGGAGCTGTACATCCAGCTACTGGTGGGTCTTCATGAGGCTGAGAAAGCCTGGGAGTGGCCATTGGCAGAGCCACTTTGGGGAGACTTAGAGAGATATTACAGAGTAAAGATCACAGCTGCCATTAAAAAGTACAGAATGTCTCGATAAACATGATAACTCTTTTCTTTACGATTTTGAGTTGGGCCATTTTCTTGTTTACACAGGCCCATTTTGTGAGGTGGAGTGGATGTGCCATCTGAGGTATTCAAATAGCAACTCCAAATGGATTAAAGACTTAAATATGGGCTTCTCTGGTGGTGCAGTGGTTAAGAATCCGCCTGCCAATGCAGGGGACATGGGTTCGAGCCCTGGTCCAGGAAGATCGCAGCCGCGGAGCAACTACTGAGCCTGTGCTCTAGAGCCCACGAGCCACAACTACTGAAGCCTGCATGCCTAGAGCCGGTGCTCCGCAACAAGAGAAGCCACTGCAGTGACAAGCCCGCACACCGCAACAAAGTGTAGCTCTCGTTCACCGCAACTAGAGGAAGCCCTCACGCAGCAACGAAGACGCAACGCAGCCAAAAATAAATTTTAAAAATTAATAATAATAAATAAAGACTTAAATATAAGACCTGAAATCATAAAACTCCTTTTTCCATAGGGAAAATGTTCCTTGACTTTGGTTTGGCAATGATTTTTTTGGCATGACACTAAAAGCACAGGTTAAAAAAAAAAAAAGCAAAAATAAACAAGTGGGACTACATCACATTAAAAAGCTCTGTACAGCAAAGGGAACAATCCACAAAGTGCAAAGTCAATCTACAGAATGGGAGAAAATATTTGTAAATATTAACCTAGAATGGTTATTATTAAAAAGACAAGAAATGACAAGCGTTGGTGACGATGTGGAAGAAAAGGAACCTTGTTCACTGTTGGGAATGTAAGTTGGTGCAGCCAGTATGGAAAACAGTATGGAAGTTCCTCAAAAAATTAAAAATAGAACTACCTTTTTGTAAATGCATGTTACCCTTTCATCAAAGTTATTCCTTATTTAAATTTCTGGGAGGAATAACTAAAAAGCTTTCTCAATTTGTATTAAGCGATGATGTCACCCCTTCACTTACAGGCACCTTATTTAGTCTGAAAGGACTGGGAAAATTGAAATTTTAATTTCAATATAATTTTGTCAACACAATATTAGTTTATAAAATGTCCTTACTATTTTACCTGCTTTATTTTACTTTATTTGTTTAACATCTTTATTGGAGTATAATTGCTTTACAATGTTGTGTTAGTTTCTGCTGTATAACAAACTGAATCAGCTATATGCATACATATATCCCCTCCCTCTTGCATCTCCCTCCCACCCTCCCTATCCCACCCCTCTAGGTGGTCACAAAGCACCAAGCTGGTCTCCCTGTGCTGTGCAGCTGCTTCCCACTAGCTAGCTATTTTACATTTGGTAGTGTATATATGTCAATGCTACTCTGTCACTTTGTCCCAGCTTACCCTTCCCCCTCCCTGTGTCCTCAAGTCCATTCTCTGCATCTGTGTCTTTATTCCTGTCCTGCCCCTAGGTTCATCAGAACCTTTTTTTTTTTTTAGATTCCATATATATGTATTAGCATATGGTATTTGTTTTTCTCTTTCTGACTTACTTCACTCTGTATGATAGACTCTAGGTCCATCCACCTCACTACAAATAACTCAATTTCATTTCTTTTTATGGCTGAGTAATATTCCATTGTATATATGTGCCACATCTTCTTTATCCATTCATCTGTTGATGGACACTTAGGTTGTTTCCACGTCCTGGCTATTGTAAATAGAGCTGCAGTGAACATTGTGGTACATGACTCTTTTTGAATTATGGTTTTCTCAGGGTATATGCCCAGTAGTCGGATTGCTGGGTCGTATTGGTAGCTCTATTTTTAGTTTTTTAAGGAACCTCCATACTGTTCTCCATAGTGGCTGTATCAATTTACGTTCCCACCAACAGTGCAAGAGGGTTCCCTTTTCTCCACACCCTCTCCAGCATTTATTGTTTGTAGATTTTTTGATGATGGCCATTCTGACCGGTGTGAGGTGACACCTCATTGTAGTTTTGATTTCCATTTCTCTAATGATTAGTGATGTTGAGCATTGTGTCATGTGTTTGTTGGCAATCTGTATATCTTCTTTGGAGAAATGTCTGTTTAGGTCTTCTGCCCATTTTTGGATTGTTACCTGCTTTATAAATATTCTAATTTCGGTGGAAATCTTGGGACTTCAGATTTAGTGCATTAAGTGGATGGAGAATATTTGCCATATAACCAAAATAGCAAAGTCAGTCCTTGTTGGCAAACCAGTTAGTCAACTCAAGCTTACTTTCTTCATTTAATAAAGTTAGAGAACACCAACTTCATTTTTCGATGTGTTTTAAAGAACATTATTTTTAAAAGAACAATTGAGAAAGAACTTAAACAGCACATCTAGTGGGATATATTACCAAAAGCAATCAATAACAAAGTGATACATATATATAATATAATTATTACTCTTTATTTACTAATATGCAATGTAAAGTATAGTTAAAATATTGTTATTTTTGAAGCAAGGTATATGAAGCATGGTATTTGCAAAGTATGTGCTTGTATATTGAACACTGGTGTCGAGCTTTTTGAAATAATTAAATAAGAATCATGTATAAAAATCAGAAATGATTAATTATGTTAGGTGTCACAAGCAAACTTTTTTATGTATGTAATGAAAATGTGAGCATACAAAAAAAAAAAAAAGGAAAATGTGAGCATAAATCAACCTGACAACTGGCACATAATTTTGTTTTTTGTTAAAAGGAGATAGAAAAATATTAAACACTTTATGAAATGAAATAACACATTTTGTGATATGATGTGTTAGAATAGGCTTTCACTACCTTATAGAATGAAGCGTACCAAATCTGAAAAATCACAGAACGTTTTTATCTGCAGGGTGGCGTTAATGGATATTGAAAAATTCTGGTAGCTCAGAAAGCATTCTAGTCATGCCTAAAAGAATCAGCATCACTAAGCTGCCCCTGTCCTTCAGACATAAATATATCCGAAAATAATCATTTACCATTAAATACCGGGAGGAAACACATTTTCTGGGGCTCTTTGCTCTGTTCTCAGGGGATTCTCCCTCAAGAGTGATCCTTTATTGGACAGTATTTGGGAGATGGAAGAGGTGAAACCCCTCTCACTGCCTCACTCTGCAATATATCCCACTTCAGAGCATCCTAACACAGGCTGACGCATCTGGGTTCTAATGCTTTACTTCACCCTCATAAAAACGCCTCCGAGACCTGCAGACAGAGACTGGGCCATAGACAAGCCCACTGTGCTTTGATTAAAGGAGCTGTTCCCAAGGCAGTATTTTAAATTGTCTCTTTTACATCCGCAGTTTTTTACAGCCCGGTGCAATGTACAGTAGTAAGATTAAGGATGGGCGAAGGCGTTCCTTTCTTTTTGTCAAAAAAGCCACTGTGAAAGGGAAGCTGGGGAAGGAAAAATCTCCATGGTCATTCCGACCTGTTCTCAGGCAGATTTTAGGAATGGGAGTTGAGGCATCTAGAAATTGATCCCCTTTTAACTCTCTAAGCAAGGGGGATCCTTGCCGAGTCTCTCCTCCCCCTCCCCTCCCCCTCCCCCTTTCCTCCAAATATCCCTCCTCCTCCTCCTCCCCCACTTTTTCTAAAATAAGAGAAAATCTCATTTTATAACTTAGAGATCAATTATATAGGCCAAGGGTGACTAAGGCATCCTTAAGGAGACTTCAGTCTTAGAAATCAGTTCTGAGAGACTTGAATGTTCCTTTTACATATAAATTTGAACTCATTAAGCCTCCTCACCTTAACACACAACTAAAACTATTGAAGGTAATTGCCAATAAATTACAACCTCTTAATTCCTGCATAAGACAGACAATGCATTAATAAAAAAATATGTGTATATATTTCACTCAGTCGAGGATACATGAATTTTCAGATCTTAAAGCAGAGTATATTCTTTTTCTTTCTTCTAGAATCTTTATGGTTTCATAGTTTTCACTCTTTTAAATTAATTTTTAATGGAGTATAATTGCTTTACAATGTTGTGTCAGTTTCTGCTGTACAGCAAAGTGAATCAGCTCTACGTATACATATATCCCCTTTTTTTGGATTTCCTTCCCATTTAGGTCACCACAGAGCACTGAGTAGAGTTCCTTGTGCTATACAGCAGGTTCTCATTAGTTATCTATTTTATACATAGTAGTGTATATATGTCAATCCTAATCTCCCAATTCATCCCACCCCCCCCCCCTTGGTATCCATATGTTTTTTCTCTATGTCTGTGTCTCTATTTCAAGCAGAGTATATTCTTATAATTTCCTTTTTAAACATGATTGATACATGATTTAAACATGCTCTTAAAATCTCCTTTTTAAACCAACCAACAATTTAACAAGTGGAAGAAGGAAAGAGAAATCTGTAATGTATATTAAGCTTTTGCTCTCATTAGCCAAACAAACATCAAATGAATGTGCTTTTACCACATCTGCTTAACTTGGAAGACTCACTATTTTGCTCACTTTTGCTCTGGAAGTTTTATATTTTATTTTTATTTTTTGCAAAGTCTTCTTTTATCACGGTTTGATGCTCACTGGCCTAATTGCCCCATGGGAGGCAGTTCCCACTGCCGGGTGGCAGCATCCCCTAGTTGCTGGTGAGCTTTAAGGAGGGGAAGAAACCGGGGCAGGTCTGTAACCTCGACAGCCTTGACCTCATGGCCTGAGCCAGGGCAAAGTGCACACAAGCCTCATGAACCCAAAGGGAAAAAAGCCACCAAAGGCAGAAGCTAAGGTGAACATCTCTGAGCCTCATTTTCTGCCCACTTCAGCACGCAGGGCTCAGGAGGTGCACACTTAGAGGAACAGGATGAAGCTTAAAAGGTCCTCGCAGGGAGCAGGGAGCAAGTGATCTGTGGGAACAGTCCGCATTTTTCCCCGTGGGGAAGCCCTGTGCCATTAGCTCCTGACCAACTCACTTGGGTAGTAGCTTTTGTCTAGAACAATTGCTGGCTGTCACAGAGGGTCTGTTCCCTGCACCAGGGGGTCCAGGCTGGGAGGCCAGATTTGGTACCTCGCCCGAACCCTTCGGAGAGGACAAGTGATGCCACGGCCACTCTGACCTGGACGCACCGTGATGGAGCTCCTTGCTGCCCCTGAGGGGGTGATGAGCACTTTCCTTTGTCTGATTCTGACACTGCTTAAAAGGCTCTATGTGCGGTGTGATTGCAAAGTCAGCCCTGACTCTCTGCTTACCAACATCAGAGGTGTCCCTCCTGTCCCCACAGCCCTGTCTCCTCCCCCCTCACCCCAGAGCTTACGGGGCTGTCGATGCTGAGAGGCAGCCTGTGAAGTCAGGAACATTGCCCCCAAACGTGACCATTTCTGCCACTAGCCGGGAGGTGAGTTAAGCCTTCTGTGCCTCAGTTTTCTCATCCGTAAAATTATTTGCATTGAATTCTGCATTGAGTTCTCCTCTAAAGTAGCTGCTTTAGAGGAGCTTCTATCCGCAACACCTCCCCCGAGGATTAAGGCTTGGATTTCCCTGGACTTTACCTGAAGGGATCCCCTCCCTTCTTAGTTTTGTGCTCTGCAGTTGGTGACGTGAAACTCACTCAAACCTCCTGGTAGCCCTCAGCAGTCTGAGTCCAGGAACCGACAGAAACCGAGACTACAACGCAAGCTCCCGTGGAGGCCGTGGGCTCTCTACACGGCTGGCTTCTGACTCTGTCCTCAGGAGCCAGAATGAAATGATCAGCTAACCCGGGCGTCGCTCCTGGAAGGAACTTCTTTCTAGGAAGGCCCTAAGCTGGCTGGACCTCCGACATTTCCTCTCTGATCTGCCTTACAGAAAAAAATAGCTGCGACTAGCCCTAGCTTCTCTTAGTTGACAGCAGTACCTGCTTGCGGCTGCATCTGCTGATACCCACAGGGAGAGGACCAGGCCAGAACATCGCTAAATGCTGGTGCAAAGGGATGAGCCATCCTGCCAGCGGACGCCTGGTTTGCACTGGCAGCGTGCACCCCATGGGGCACTGCTGGCCTTCCCCAAATTACCAGAGTCTGCTGTGGTCTGTCATCTGCTTCTCACAGTTCCTCTTGGTACTTAGCTGTTTTGGTTTGAGACAGGCTGGGACCTGGGACCCTTTGCTGCAGTGCTGGCACCTGGACACACCTCTCCTCCAGCGACAAAATACAAGGAAACTGTATGGAACTAAAAATAACTGCGTGCACGCGCAGTTAGGGCAAATTCGGGACAAAAGATACAAAAGACCCAAAAAACCCAACTGCCATTTCTGAAGAGCCAGGAGCAAAAGCAGGGTACCGCGCATGCCCCCTGCACACAACACCACCTAAGGGGATGGGCAGAACACCTAAGCCAACCCTCCGGCCCGACCCCTGGGCGCACCCCTACCCTCACCCCAGATAAGGAACAAGCTCTCCCCAGGGGAAGGCAGGGGGGCCCAATAAAGCCTTGCTTGAATTTCTTGTCTGGCCTCTGATCAATTTCTATTGACTGGGGTTGGTTGGTATCAGATTTACAAGGTGGTTGACTCTGACCATGCCCCCTCTGCTCCCTGCTGGAAATCCTTACTTTTACTCTGTCCTGTGTCCTCCACTTCACTGAATTTCTACCATCACTGCTATTGGCTTCACCAGCCCTCTATCCTGCCTGATCCCCTATTCCTGGAATTTTGATCAGATCCTCTGCTTATGGAGTAGTGTTTTTAGACACAGAGGCTGGGAGCTTCCTTTGGATTGTATTTCATGAATGTCTCATATGCTTGTTCCTAACAAAAGAGTATGTTCTTTATTCCCATTGACCCAAAGTCAACTGTAATGACATCAGTATGACCAATTTCCTCTCCAAGGGCCTCAGGGCTCCACCAATACCAAGACCACCACAAAGAGTTCCAGTGTGATCGCCATCTGGGATTTACCTGTTCTGCCTGTTTATTGCCAACAGCTCTACTGCCACACCTTGTCCCTCTCCCATGCACCGGTCATTGTTGGCCTTGTTATCTGTCCAATCATCTGTCTCCAGGGACCAGCCAGCCACCTGATTTCCAATGTGGCTCACTATTTCCTGGTTTGGGAGACTATTTTCAAGGCTTTCAAAGATCATATCTTTTTGACCCCATGGTGCCCCCTTAGATGGAGAAAAGAAATGCACTGAACAGGAGCTCTGAAAGTTTAGGTCTCCAAGACCACTCACAGGTTCAGTGATTCACTGGGACTCACAGAACTTAGCAAAGCTGTTTTTCTCATGATTATACCTATTACAGCAAAGGATACAGATTAGAATTGGTAAAGGGAAGAGGCACATAGAGCAGAATGTAAGGGAGACCAGGCCTGGGGTTTCCAGGTGTCCTCTCCCCGTGAAGTCATGTAGATGTGTGACAACATGCATGGAGTATTGCCAGTGAGGGCAGCTCACTTGAGTCTTGGAGACCTGAGTTTTTATTGGGGAGCTGGAGCTGTAGTCATGGCTGACCACTGGTCCAGCCAAACTTAGTCTCTAGCCTCAGAGGTCAAGCTGACATTATGTGGCCCATGGCCCCCACCATGAATCACGTTGTTGGTGTAGACTCTCTGGCTTGGCCCAAGGTAAACAAAACCTCTTTTAACATTCCACGGGTTAAAGGTTCCATCGCAGGAGCTGGGGGCAAAGGGCCAAACCTTTTTTGGGTAAGGTTCATCCTTCACTGCACAAGCATTAAGATCCCAATAATTCCATGGTCCTGTTTCCTGGGAATAATTCAGTCCTGAGGGGAGATTGGAGAAGCTCATCTCCCACCATCAAAGAGCTCCTGAATGTTCCATCCTGCAAAACTCTGGGAGGAAAATTCCAATGCATATGGGACAGTGGTGGGCTCTGAGCTGGCCCAGGGGTCCTGATAGCTTCCTGTCCACCGCGAGTAGGGTAGAGGTACCAAGTAATGTACACCTTCACATTTCTGCAACAGTCCCGAACCTCAGGGACCCACGCCAGGCTGCCTTCTTTCTTCTGTTCAGAATTTACTGCCTCCATTCTGGCATCTCCAAGCTTCTGTCCTATTCCATCGTATTTCCAGAGAAAATTCCGTATGGGATCTCCTGGGAGGAGGGAGAGGATTGATTCCCAGGGAGACCAAGCCCCTCCCCTTGAAGAGTTGACCATCTAGCAGGAGACACGGTAAAGTAAATGAGTAATTACAGTACTATGTGATTAATACTGAATGAAGGACTTGGAGGGAGAGCAGCATGTCTGGGAAAGGTGAGGGTGCTTGTACAGCTGGAGGAGAAATGTGTGGCCATAGATGAGGCTGAAGATGGGGCAGGGGCCGGATGTGGAAGGGCTTCATATGCCATGCCAAGAGCTGCGAGATTTATTCTGAAATCGCCTGGCAATATACCTACTGGGCATAAGGGAAATCAAATGCAACAAAATTTCCTCTTGTCGACTGTGTCTAGTGTGCTAGGTGATGAGGTGGTGGAGATAACGTAGCATACAATAACACGAAATAATCAGACCTTTTTGCTACAAAGGCCCAGTGAGGCAGAGATGGGGAAAGTGGTCCCTGAATAGTGGGTCTGCAGAGAGTTAACAGGAGTCATTTTGAATTCATTCAGTCTGTTTTTTTTGCGGTACGCGGGCCTCTCACTGTTGTGGCCTCTCCCATTGTGGAGCACAGGCTCCGGACGCGCAGGCTCAGCGGCCATGGCTCATGGGCCCAGCCACTCCGTGGCATGTGGGATCTTCCCGGACCGGGGCACGAACCCATGTCTCCTGCATCGGCAGGCGGACTCTCAACCACTGCGCCACCAGGGAAGCCCCCGTTCAGTCTTTTAAACCTGTTTTCTATTTTCTATTCTACTGTCTCAGATCCCCAGCCCCCGGTGTATAATATTTTGTGTGCAAATTTCTCTCCCCACCTGAACCTGTAGAACATGGTGATTAAGAATAATGGGTCTGTCACGCAGAGTGAAGTAACTCAGAAAGAGAAAAACAAATATCGTATATTAACGCATATATGTGGAATCTGAAAAAAGTGGTATACACGATCTTATTTACAAAGCAGAAATAGAGACACAGGTGTACAGAACAAATGTATGGATACCAAGGGGGCAGGGGAGGAGGTGGGATGAATTGGGAGAAGGGGATTGACATATATACACTATTGATACTATGTATAAAATAGATAACTAATGAAAACCTACTCTATAGCACAAAGAGCTCTACTCAAATGCCCTGCTGTGAACTAAATGGGAAGGAAATCCAGAAAAGAGGGGATATATGTATATGTATAGCTGCTTCACTTTGCTGTACAGTAGAAACTAACACAACATTGTAAAGCAACTATACTCCAAAAAAAAAAAAAAAAATCAATGTTTCAATTTGAGTCCAAAGGTGGGAAAAAGCAGATGCCCCAGTTTGAAGGCAGTCAGGTGGGAGGAATTGTCTCTTACTTGGGGGAGAGTCAGAGTCTTTTGTTCTGGGCCTTCAACTGATCGGATGAGGCCCACCCACACCAGGGAGGGCAGTCTGTTTTATTCAGTCTACTGATAGAAGTGTTAATCTCATCCAAAATCATTCTCACAGACACACCCAAAAGAACATTCAACCAAATAACTGGGCACCCTGTGGCCCAGTCCAGTTGACACACAAAATTCATAGCCACACCCACTGTTCTGATGTGCCCCAGACTGAAAGGTTTCCCAAACTGGGACTCCAGGGTTACAACTGAAAAAGTCCTGGTGTGAGCTGCCCATCCTACATTGCATGAGCCCAAAAAGCCAAGGAAGAAGAGGAAAGAGAAGTCCTGGGGGCATGGAACCCACATAATGTGTGCAGGGGGCTCAGAAGTTCAAGGTCTGGGGGAATGGGGCCGGGAGTGGTGGCAGTTAAGAGCAAGAATGCTACCCAGGGCCACACCTTGAAGGGCCTTGAATTTCATGCCAGGCAATGTGTCCTTTATCCAGCGTGCAATGAAGGGTTTTAAGCCAGGGTTTTAATCTGATTTGCATTTTAGAAATGTCTCCGACCTGCCTCGCTGTATTGGGTGGAACACTCCTGGTATTCATTACTCAAATGCCAACCTAAATGGGCTCTGGAAAGGCTAAATCAGAATTGCATCTGTGAGAACTGTCAAATGTACTCCTGCTCTTATCTGCAGCGACAGCTGCAATTGGGGAGTGTGGATCCAAGCCAGCTGGGCTGGTACACGCTTTGGGATGCTTCGGTCCCCATGGGAGCAGGGCCTCTCCCACCCTTTGAGCTCCTGTTACAGCCAAGGACCCCTCTCTACCTAGCAACTTGGGTGATTTACAAGGTACACCAGATCAGGAAACTGCTTCCCCTCCCATACCCCCCAACACGAATGGCTTTCCACTGTACAGTAAGCCCCCTACCTATGAACAAGTTCCGTTCCGAGAGTGCATTCATAAGTCCAATTTGTTTGTTAAGTCCAACAAAGTTAGCCTAGGTACCCAACTAATGCAATCGGCTATATGGTACTGTACTATGATAGGTTTAGAATAATTTTCGCACAAATAATGCATAAAAAACAAACACAAAAAGTAAAGAAAACATTTTGACTCTTATAGTACAGTACCTTGAAAAGTGCAGCAGTAAAGTACAACAGCTGGCATCCAGGGGCTGGCATGGAGTGAACAGGCAAGAAGAGTTACTGACTGGAGGAGGGAGAGGAGGTGGGAGATGCTAGAGCTGAAGGATCGTCAGCAACAGGAGACGGAGGGCGAGCTGTGATGTCACTCACGTCTGAGGTGGATGGCACAGGTTCTGGCTCCTCGCTGGATTCAATTCTATCTACCCTCTTGAAAAAATGATCCAGCGATGTCTGGGTAGTAGCTCTTTTTTTCTTGTCATAGATGACATGGTAGCACTGGATTGCATTCTGAATGGCTGCTGCAACCTTCATGTACCATTCTACTTACATGATTGGACATGCGAACACACTTTCGCATCTTTGAAAGTTCGCTACTTGAAGGTTCATATGTAGGGGACTTACTGTCCTAGGGATAAACTCCAAACACCTAACCCCACCTCAAAGCCCAGCTCCTGCTTTTCTCTTTAGCCCATCTCACTGTGCTCCAGGCACAGGAGCCTCCTTTCTCTCTGTGAAACATGCTACACTCCAGCCTCAGGACCTTTGTACCTGCTCTTCCCGTTGCGGGAGCATTTTGCTCTGACTCCTCACATCACTGGTTGCTTCTAATTCTTTAGGTCTCAGCTTCGATGTCACTTCCACAGAGAGGCCCTCCTTTACCACCTCATCCAAGTAAATCACTCTGTTATTCTTTGTCATAACATTTGTTTTTTTTCCTTCCCAGATTCTTTGACAAACGGTAATCATTTCACCTATTACTGTATTTAGTTATTTCTTGTCCATCTCTCCTACTAAATTGAAGGTACCATGAAGGCAGGAATTTGGGCTACCTTGTTCACCTTCAAGTTTCCAATACAACATTTCCTGGTGCATAAAGGCAGTTGATAAATATTTGCTAATTAAATGAGCGATGCAAAAATAACTTCCGGGGTCTAGAACTGATGCAAACTATCTAATTATCGTTACTGCTAGAATGTCCATCACTAGGCATACTCAAGGCTGGTAATTGCTACATTTGCCCTTTTACGATTCACCCCTGGGTGAAAAAGCACCAAGAACATCTCAGAGAGTCCCAGAGGTTCCTTAATACACCTTTCAGACCCCATTGTGCAGCCACAGCCCTCGTTTCTAGTGTTAATCAGAGACAGTGATCCTGCCAATGTGGTAACTCTTTTCCTTGCGTGCCGGTCTACTGGCCTGAGAAGCCCCACGCGACCAGCTGGTAGTCATAGCTTCCAGTGGAAGCTGGAACCTTACTGTATTCCTGGCAGAAGTCCTCCCTTGCTGGGAATCACAACCTATGACCCAGCAGAATTTAGAGCTATGGGGACAGAAGCATATGCTTTGCAAGAAAGTCATTGGGAATGATGATAAGAGAGGCCACTGCTACTTCTGCCTCTTGGTTCCCAAACATGAACTTTCTATATGTTGGGGGCATAGCACCAGAATGGCCCTTGGTTCACTGCATGTATTACTCTCTGGAGGAAAGAGCCCTAATTCTCCAGGCATTGTCCCCAATTTGGCATTTACTCTCAAAATTGTGAACGTGCATTTTCATGTCCTATCACGTAAGTTAGTTCACGAGTCTGGAGTACATTGTCACGTGCATGCATCCTCTACAAGTGGTGGTGCTTTTGTGTACTTTACTGTACAGTACTGTAGAGAGTACAGTAGTACAATACCTTTGTTTCAAGCCCAGGATGTCTGGAAGCAAGCATAAAACAGTGGTATATAGCCGATTGTGTTAGTTGGGTACCTAGGCTAACTTAGTTGGACTTACGAACGAATTGGACTTACGAACGCGCTCTCGGAACGGAGCTTGTTCGTACGTGGGGGACTTACTGTAGTTGGATTCATGCTGATGAGGGAGAGCCCATGCGGTGGTGCCCATTTGTAGCATTTACACCTGCCTCTGTAGTCTCTCCATCCATGAGCTCATTGTCCAAGGTCTGGGATGGTTGAAGAGACCTTGGCTGCCACTCACAGGATACAGCAGCCTGTCCCCATGGCAGTTAGCTGAATGCCTCCTCTGCACCGGCTTCATGTAAGACAAATTCTGTACCCTCCATGCTCTTCCCGTACGTCTGTCCTCAGGTCTCTTCCTCCGTCTTTCTGATCTCTGCTCTCCCCATGTTGCTCCTTCCAGACCCCTGACTAACCAGCCAAGCATTTGTCCCTACTCAGAAGCTGACGTGCACTCTGACTTCAGGCCACTTCTCTGTCTATGGTTTTTTTTTTTAAGATTTTTTGATGTGGACCATTTTTAAAGTCTTCACTGAATATGTTACAATATTGCTTCTGTTTTATGTTTTGGTTTTTTGGCCCCAAGGCATGTGGGATCTTAGCTCCCCATCCAAGGATCAAACCAGCACCCCCTGCATTGGAAGGCAAAGTCTTAACCACTGGACCACCAGGGAAATCCCGATGTCTAGGTTTGATGTGCTCAGCGCTGCTCGCTGGGAGGAATTCCCTTCACGGATGTCCTTCAGCACCAGCCTTGAGTGGGGACGTTGGTGGCAGCGTTCCTGTTTTTGGTTAGTGCCAACATGCGCGAGCCAATCCATTTATAAACGAGGGCCGAGTTTTTCTTCCTCCATCAGTTAATCAGTTAACCTCCCCTGCCCCCTGCCCTAGGCCATGGTATCAGTTGAGGAGCTGCATCACAGGTAGAGGAGACTTGGGGCTTTGGGCTTCCCATCGAGGCCACCTCTGAACCTGTTTGGACTCGATTCTGAATATATAACCTCCATTATGACTCAGCACAGCCAAAAATACCAGCTTACAATTACTTAGCTCTAATCCCGTAGTCCCTGGCAACCCGTGGTCAGAAACGCAGGCATGCCCAGCTGCACGCTAGCCATGTTTTTCCAATGGCAAGTGGCTTCCTGCTGCAGATAGTATGGCCTTGATCTAGAGCTCTAGGGCTCTGAGCCACATCTCTCCCATAAGGCTTGCCAGAGAATCCGCAGAGCATTCTTACCCACCACACGTTCTTCTAGCCCAGCTGGATCCTCCAGTCTTATGGCCTGAGTGGTACGGAGCTTGGTGCAAATTGGTGTCAATGTAAACTGGGACGTATTAGAGAATCCTCTCTCTCACTCTTGCCCTGCTCAAAACTGGAAGCCTTCCAGCATGCCTGAGAAACGGGCTGGAGTAATATTCCCAAGGGCTGGGTATATGCTGCTTTCAAAATCCAAAAAAGCCTACCAAGCCTCATTCTCAGTGGTAGAGGGTACAAGGGTTAACAACCCACCTTAGAGGGGAACGTCTGGCAAGGCTCAGACCACAGAATGCCTGGAAACTGCACCAGTGTGACTCTCCTCTGAATTTCCATGGATTTTATCTTCCATATTCTGGCAGCACGTGTTTTCAAATATGCACCACTTCCTGCTCATCAGGTCCAGTTAGCCTGACGTCATCCACATAGTGGACCATCAGGATGTTTTGTGAATGTCAAGACAATCAAGATCTCTGTGGGCTCTGTTGTGACGGAGAGCAAGAGGTTTACCATGGACCCTACAGCGAGGCGGTGAATGTGAACTCTTGTCCTTCCCACAGAAAGGTGAGCTGATTTTTATTCTCTTTACTGATGGGGTTTGAAAGGAACATAGATGCCGGATCAGTAACCACATTCCTAGTGCCCAAAGCTGTGTTTACGTCTTCAGGTAAACATACCACATCCAGCACAGCAGCTGCAATTGGGGCTATCATTTGGCTTGGTTTATAGCAGTCCACCAGCACCTACTAAATCCTTCTATGTTTTGCAAAAGACACATGGATGAATTGAATAACAGAGACATGATGAAAACCATCACCCTTGCATTCTTGGAATCTTGGAGGGTGGCACTAGTATTTGCCATTTCACCCAGGAGGTGGTATGGCTTCTAATTTGCTGTCTTGGTTGGAGTGAAAGGCTGTTTCAGGGGGCTTCTGCTTGTCCGTCCTATTTTAACTCTTCCTCCGCAGGTCAGGGAATGAATGAGAAGTTCTGCCAGCTATGCAGCATAACTATATACTTGCAACCAGGAAAAATAACTGGAGGGTAGACCTGTGGATACAAGGGATCCACTGTGAGAGAACTTGGGCTCGAGCTCCAGCTAATCTCCTAAATCCCTAACTGGGAAGGTGGGGACCCTTGACAGCATTTTGGATTCCTTGCCAGGCTTCCACTGCAAGAGGCCTGGGTTCGATCCCTAATTGGTGAAGATCCTGCGTGCTGTGCAGCGTGGCCAAATAAATAAATAAGAATTAAGTAATTTAAAAAAAAAGAGTGCACACACAGAATTACTCTGGTAAATAGGCACAAGTCGCTTTGGAGAAGGACTGGGGGAAACGCTTATCTCGCCCCTGACCACGGGGTGCTTGCTATGTGGCAATTCTATCACCTCCATTTACTATTTATGCTGACTGTCACCTCCATCGCCTAGTTCTATGGCAGAATTGTATACCGTCAATCCAGGCTAACAGATCACGGTGGCCGCTGAGCGTCTCAAAGATGCTTCTGCCGTCAGCAGATTTTGATTGCCTTCTGCAGCTTTCCGGGGAAGTCATCACGTGATGGATTCTCCCTTTCTCCCAACTCCCCGACCCCTCATTAGTATGCTGCCCACGCTGATGTAGTATCTCTACTTCGTTTCCTGACGGCTATTGTTGTGTCGAAGCTTCGAGGAATAGCTGATTCACTTTGTTATAAAGCAGAAACTAACACACCAGTGTAAAGCAATTATACTCCAATAAAGATGTTAAAAAAAAATAAATTAAGGGCTTCCCTGGTGGCGCAGTGGTTGAGAGTCCGCCTGCCGATGCAGGGGACTCGGGTTCGTGCCCCGGTCTGGGAAGATCCCACATGCCGCGGAGCGGCCGGGCCCGTGAGCCATGGCCGCTGAGCCTGCGCGTCGGGAGCCTGTGCTCCGCAACGGGAGAGGCCACAACAGTGAGAGGCCCACATACTGCAAAAAATAAAATAAAATAAAATAAAATAAAATAAAATAAAAAATAAAGTTAATTAATTAATTTAAAAAAGAAAAACAACTTCGAGGCAGCACGTTTGACTTGTTTCCCATGACCTTAGGAGAGTATTAAATGCTGCTTCGTGAGGTGGTGCTTCTATGCCAGCCAATTCCCCCCAGGGCAGCTTTATATTCTCCTCACCCCCCTTCCCTGCCCAAGACCCTGGGCCATTTGCTCCCCCAGTTCCTGCCAGCACGGGTTACCCAGGTCTGGAAATGTCTTGAGGTTGCACACTGTGTCTTCCTGGAGTAGGAACCCTATTTCCCTGTTCTGGTCATGCTGAAGCCTGGCCTTTGTTATTGGTCTGGAGGCAACGAGGGAAGGAGCGGCAGACCTTGAGGCAGATCTTGGGGAAGCAAATATCATCTTGCAGGGTTTTAGGCCAAAGGCTGACAAACTACAGTCTGCAGGCCAAATCTGGCTCCCCCTCCCTTTTTTTTGGCCACGCCTCGTGGCATGTGGGATCTTAGTTCCCCGACCAGGGATCGAACCCGTGCCTCCTGCAGTGGAAGCACAGAGTCTTAACCACTGGACCGCCAGGGAAGTCTTCACCACCTGTTTTTGAAAATAAAGTTTTATTGGAACATCTCCCCGCTCATTTATGTATTGCTTATAGCTGCTCCCAGGCTGAAACAACAGAGTTGAATAGTTGCGATAGACTCTGGTCTGCAAAGCCTAGAACGTTTACTATCTGGTCTTTTACAGAAAAAGTTGGCTAACCCCTGCTTTTTCCTGGAGCCTATAGATTCCATTAAGGATTTATAATATCTGCCTAATGAAATATAACAAAGAAGAGAGGAGTTAGGTAGGCAAGGAAGTGGGCCATGCACGGGTAGAGAACCAGACTGGATTTGTCCAGCCTTACAGCATTGCCTGTTACTAACTGCGAGACCTGGGACAAGTCACCCAACATCTTGAAGCCTCAGTTTTCTCGTTTATAAACCTGAAAGTACTAGTTTCTATGCCTTCTACTTTACAAAGCTGACGTAAAGACCAAATAATATGATGGATATAAAAATCACCTGGAACACTACAAAGGGCTGGAAATTTTGGAGTTATATTATTTGCTACTCCATGTCATGACCTTCAAAGCCACAGCTGGGGAAAAGGTCCTTCATCAGCCCCTTTCCTGTCTGACTGTGCAGGTCATCTCAGGAGGACCCTCTTGTGCAGGTTTGGTCTTCAGCCCTAATCTCAGGGCTGCAGCCTCAGGTCTTCTGCCAGGCTGGCTCTCACCTTCTGCAGGCTCCCACCTGATGTGTGAACCCCAGAAACTTTTCAGAGACCCACAGAATCTATGATATGGGTGCAGAGGAGGGTTTTGAACTTTCGATACTGACTTGGGATGGTGGTAGTGATAGGGGGGTCTTCAAAGAGGTGTTGCTTGAAACTATAAAAGGGATTGTAAACAAAATCATTTGAGGAGAGAAAAGAGAAGTGCTCCTAGGAGAGAAACTTCAAGGATGCCTAAATTTCAGTGAGCGTAAGGAGGAAAGGATTGAACCAAGGAGCTAGAGAAGGAATGCAAAGGGAAATTGGAGGTGGGGTGGTGTTCAGAAAGAATGGCACCTGGAAGCCAGAAACCCTGTGTTTAATTCTGGGATTGTCATTTCTTTGTTGTGTGACTCTGGATAAATCACTTGATCTCTCTGGGCTTTGATTTTTCTCAGCTTTAAAATGGAAATGGTGAGAATTCCTGCCTCCCAGGTTTATTGTGAGATTCAGAAGAGAAAGGACTGTAGAAGTACTGCATGTAGGGGCATTTAAAAAAACTTAGCATCTTCCCCAGCACAGGGAAGGAGCGTCCACGGCTTCACTGTTTTTACATTTTCATCTTGCTCTCAATCTCCCTTTGGGTCTCTGTAATTCCATTGTCTTAATACAATCTAAATTAGAAAGCTAGGAGAAAACTTCACACAGATCCCCTTGTTAGTACATAGCTTCTCTCCAAAGCTTGATTCTGTGATTGTTTTTTTTCTGAAGCCTATAACTTGCATTACTAAGAAAACAGCAAGATGTCCTGAATGTCTAGCAACCCATTTCCAACATGATTCCTCTCATAATAAGAACAGGTCAAGGAGTTACAGTCTGCAGGTGCAGGAAAGGCTTTTCTGGAGGAGCAAAGGTTTATTTGGTCTCAATTGGCAGGCGGTGTTTTGGAACAGTTCAAGATTTTCAGATATTCAATGCCAAATCCTCTGGCCAAAAGATGTCCTCACAAGTTTCTATAGATAAACCATTATAGGAAATCAATGGGCTCCTGCATTTTCCAGTATAACTCAGCCATAATGCCCCAGATACAGCCAGGGGAACCCAGAGCTAATGACTGGGCTGGGGTGAGGGGGAACTTAGGCTGCATTTGCAAAGTCAAAAGCACTGCTCAGAGTTCATAAAAATAGGCCCACTCAGCAGTTGTTTGATGGACATCTATTTCCCTATCTGAGCCTCAGTTTCCTCCTCTGTCCGCTGAGGCCATTAGAATAGATTTCCTACACTTCTCTTTCAGAATATATATCCTGTGCCTTGCTTGAACATTCAGCCAAATACAGGCGCTTTGTCTGAATGTTTTCCTCAACTTTCTGTTTTATTAGAAAGTTCTGCTTTGCCTTTTAAGAAAAGAATGTCTTTGGTTTGCCTAGGGCTTGCTGACGGCTACATATTGTGGGTGCAAATGTGTTCCAGAGGAGAAGGGGCCCCGGTCTGGCTGCAGCAAACAACTCCCTGGGTGGCTTTCGATTAAGCATTTTGCTGTTCTGAGCCTTGCTTTCCTTAACCGTAAAACAAGCCATAGGACATACAAGAAGTTGGTAACCTTAGTTGCCCCTAGAGAAGTAAACGGATTAGCTGGGGATCAGTTTTAGGAAATTGTGTGCTGAATTTGCATAAGAGCCATACTCAATCAGATAGGTACTTTGCACCGTACCCTGCATACCTTTTGGACCCTATGAATTTCATACACACACTTATACCACCTATTCATTAAACAAATACATGTTTAAAATGAACTAAGTCCATAGACCTAGGGAGTTTGTATATTTCCTCCTGGAAACAGAACATACTATTGTATTTCTTGCCCGTGATGCTGTCTGCTGAGAATGGTTTATAACATTCCCTTCATTTATCACCTCATGATTTTATAAACAAGGCATTAAACATGATAGCTCTATACAAACCAAGTCAAATGACAAAGAACGCATCCCGCTCTAATGCAGATTATTAATAAGTATGAAAAAAGCCTAGTTCTGTTTGTGAGAATGAAGCCTCCATTCCCTTTTGCTGGCAGCAGAGAAGAGGACGCTGCCATCAAATTGCACCTTCTTAACTGGCGGGAACCCTTGCAGGGGCTACCGTGATGTGGTCAGAAAAGGACTGCCAGCACCACAGAGAGCCGAGACACCAGACAGAATTTTCCCTGAAATTGCAGGGACGTTGGTTTAGTTAACATAATAAATTCCACCACCAGCTTAATTTAACAGGAAATGCCTGCTGTTTGGGACCTATGAAATGCTGCTTGACGATTTCCCATAGGCGTTTAAGCCTCAGATTAGGGGGGAAATATAAGATAGATGTGTGACATATATATGTTCTTACAAATGTATATGTAGGAATGAGGGTACCTGGGATAAAGGAGAAACACAATTAGGAATGTTGGCAGCAACATCTCAGAAGCAATGATTTGAAGAGATTCAATCTAAATTATAATTCCCAAGTCGATCACAATAAATTTCCAGAAACAGTTCCTGCCTTTTGAATGCAGAATGTGTTGACAGGAAGATCACGTCATTACCATAAGGTGTTTGATGTGAGTCTTGTTGACCTCTGACCTCAAAACATCCTCTGTGTTTTTGTCTTTCAGATTTGAAACCTGAGCGCTGGAAACATGTTGGTTTTTCACACTTGGCAATAGCAAAGGGATTTGCAGAACTCCAGGAGGCCTGATAATTGCGTTTAATCACTTAATGTATGCAGGAAGAAACAGTTTCAGAGGGGTTGGGTAACTCACCTAGGGTCACACAGGCAACAGGGACAAAGCAAGAACTAGAACTTGTTCAATACACTTGATGGTTCCCAAGAGCGGGCAGCTTCTGAATGGTGAAGGTGTGACCTTCCTGGGTAGGGGAAGATCATTCGGGTCACCATTCAAAGTAAATTATTCCCCAAAGAGACTGGGTAACCAACAGAAATACAGCATGCAAGTGGAGGGCTTTATCCAGGCCCATTCATGGCTCTGAATTTGGTCATTTGAATCCTTTTGTCCTTTTTAACAATTGTCAGATTCAGAGAAAGGCTGTAGTTGTAGACTCTGCTCCCCAAATGCACTGACAATCACTTTCCAACATTGGCAGCTACCCTTAGAGCTCTGTGATTCATCCCATTATTGACCCATCAAGGAGTATGACACATGCCAGATGCTCTGCGGAACCCAGCGGAGGAGCTGCTCTTCCGTGGAAACAACCAGGAAGTTTTTTGTTTATTTATTTATTTATTTATTTAGGCTGCATTAGGTCTTCGTTGCTGCCCGGGCTTTCTCTAGTTGCGGCGTGCGGGGCCTACTCTTCGTTGTGGTGCGCGGGCTTCTCATCGCGGTGGCTTCTCTTGTTGCAGAGCACGGGCTCTAGGCATGCGGGCTTCAGTAGTTGCAGCACACGGGCTCAGTAGTTGTGGCTCACAGGCTCCAAGGCGCAGGCTCAGTAGTTGTGGCTCACGGGCTTAGTTGCTCTGCGGCATGTGGGATCTTCCTGGACCAGGGAACGAATCTGTGTCCCCTGCATCAGCAGACAAATTCTTAACAACTGTACCACCAGGGAAGTCCCAACCAGGGAGTTTTGATTCACTCTTTCAATGAACTTCTTGATTGGAGTAGTCATCTTCTCAAAATAGATGGAGGATGAGGTTTGAAGATGGGAAACTGCCATCCAGGTGAGGAACCCTTCTTTGTCCCAGTTCAGTTGTGCAAAGGCATGTTCATTGAGCACAGATCATTGCTGGACAGTGGGAGGACTCAGGAATGGACTTTATGTGGTTCCTGTTCTAGCAGGAACCGCACTGTCTAGTTGGGGTAAAGAGGGAGATGCAAGTCTTGGGCAATGCCCATCCCAGCACCATGCAGGGGTGGGGATGCCTTAACACTAGCCTTATTGCGACAGTCATACGTGGCAGAACTGACCCAATTACAGAACTGGACACACCAGGCTGTTTTTTTTTTTTTTTTCGGTATGCGGGCCTTGCACTCACTGTTGTGGCCTCTCCCGTTGCGGAGCACAGGCTCTGGACGCACAGGCTCAGCGGCCATGGCTCACGGGCCCAGCCTCTCCATGGCATGTGGGATCCTCCCGGACCGGGGCACGAACCCGCGTCCCCTGCATGGGCAGGCGGACTCTCAACCCCTGCACCGCCAGGAAAGCCCCACCAGACTGTTTTAACTTCATGTTATTAAATTATCAGAGCATATTCACTGAGATGGACATGAATTGTTTATGGCTGTCCAGCACCCGTGCCATCTTCTGTTGAAAATACCAGCCAGCTTTTACTTCTCTGCCACTGGATACTGTCCTGGGGGTTAATTTGCTTAGACCCTGCCCTTCTCTAGTTGAGAGAGAGTGCCTGCTAGGCTCTTTATACAAGCCCTCCCTAAAGGTGAATTATCAGGGAAGAAACAAAGGACTGAAGAAGTGGCGGTCCCTGCACCTGTGATGCCAAGACGCTTGTATGGTCCATGCTGACGTTCCAGCCTTCTTTCTTTCCTTTAGGCAACCTCACAACCTTCCAAAAAAATTCTCTTGTCATTTAAGCTATCCAGATTCAGATCCTGTGGCTGCATGCAAAGGGCCCTAACATGTATATTAAGATCCCTTAGTATTGAATCCATACCTACCAAACAACCTTCTACTTATACACATACCTTTGATCTTTCTATCTCCACTCATCTGGCACGCATTAAGTGCTCAGTATTTTTTGTTGAATAAACGACTAAATAAACAATAAGAGTATACAAGTGATTATGTCAAGATATGGGATGCAGTCAGGACCCAAACTGTGAGAGTGGAGGGAAGAGGACAGCAGGCTGTGGGTGAGAGGCAAACCAGGGGTGATGCTAAAGAGAAAGTGTCTGGGGACTTCCCTGGTGGTCCAGTGGTTAAGACTTCACCTTCCAGTGCAGGGGGTGCGGGTTTGATCCCTGGTCAGGAAGCTAAGATCCCACATGCCTCATGGCCAAAAAAAAACTAAAATATAAAACGGAAGCAATGTTGTAGCGGATACGGTAGGGACTTTTTAAAAATGATCTGTGTCAAAAAAAATCTTTAAAAAAATAAGAAGAGAGAGTGTCTGAGCTGAGTTTTTTGTTTTGTTTTGTTTTTTGCAGTACGTGGGCCTCTCACTGTTGTGGCCTCTCCCGTTGCGGAGCACAGGCTCCGGACACGCAGGCTCAGCGACCACGGCTCACGGGCCCAGTTGCTCCGCGGCATGTGGGATCCTCCCGGACCGGGGCACGAACCCGCGTCCATTGCATCGGCAGGCGGACTCTCAACCTCTGCGCCACCAGGGAAGCCCATTAGCTGAGTTTTGATGGACAGATCCAGTTTGGGGTAGGGTGGACAGGGAGGTTAAGAAAGAACGAGGATGACACAGCTGTAGAGGGGGCTGATCCTAGCATGGTTCAAGGCATCGCGTGGCCTCCTTGGACTAGTCACCTCGATTTCATAAATATTTGTTGAGGGCCTACCGTGTGCCTATGGAGGCACTGTAGATTCAGAGATGAATAAAACCAGGTCATGTTGGGGTGGGTTGGGGAAATTACCCGGAGGACACCCATCATTATAGCTCAGTGCAGTACTCAACGAGTGCTCCAAGGAGGGGTGCAAGCCAGCACGCTGGGGCTCCAGAGGGGTTTAGAGCCTGAGCATGTCCCACTCGTGCTGAAAAGCAGAGCTTTCCAGCAAGAGTAAGAAAAGTAAGTCATAAACTTCAACAGCAGGTCTGTGTTCAGAAACCATAGATTGAATCTTAGATGTTGCTCATGTCAGGATGGGGAATTCACAGAGATACCACGTTGGGTTCCTAACACAGTCCAATGAGGTTCCGGGATGGGTCTCACACAGGGGAAGGAGCGACAAGGTCCAGCAGAACAGAGCAGGGAAAGCACAGGATATATGTGAAGAGCTGAGAGTTGCCCTTTGGCTCAAATGGAGACAGGCACACCCGGTGACCAACAGGCACCTACTGGGAGGCCCACGACAGCAGGGTTGAGGGGTCTGCCTTACCAAGGTCAGCAGTGGGGAGCAGCCACCGATGTTCTCTGAACATGTCAGTGGCTTGATCAGGCCATGAGCCATTTTTAATAAAGCAACAAATGTAACTTCTTGCTCAAAAGCAGGAAGGGGCCTGCAGATGGCCCAGTTTAGGTTGCTTGCCTTGTTATCAGCAATTCCCTAGTCACATTTGTCATTACGATTGGGGGATAGATTTATTAGTTATTATTTTTCTACCCATGGTGGCTGAATTTTTTGAAGTCACAAATCAAAATCAATAGTAGTTGTGGAAACTCAATACAGGCACCGTCAAACCAGGCCACTTGGGACTGGCTGGATCTTTCCTTATGCGTTGTTCCAGGGTCTAATGTCTGAGTAGATCAAAGCCATATAAAAAGCAGTGCTCTGGGCTTCCCTGGTGGCGCAGTGGCTGAGAGTCTGCCTGCCGATGCAGGGGACACGGGTTCGTGCCCCGGTCTGGGAGGATCCCACGTGCCGCGGAGCGACTAGACCCATGAGCCACAACTACTGAGCCTGCGCGTCCAGAGCCTGTGCTCCAGTGAGAGACCACAACAGTGAGAGGCCCGCGTAACGCAAAAATGGAAAAAAAAAGCAGTGCTCCCAGCAAGGTCAAGAAACACAAAACAAATTTTAATTACAGGCCTTATGCTGAGAACATAGAGCTCAGGAAACAGCTCAGGGGATTTAATAAACAAAGGTACCATGGTGTGACAGGAAAATTTTTTTTTTTTTTTGGAGTAAGGTAATACTTTTAATGAAAAGTTTATAGCAAAAACTAGCAACTCTTACCTTCCTTCCTACTCCATACTTCCCAATCCTTGTCCTCATGCAAAGGTATTTTCTTTGTTGCCATGGTAACCTGTATAATTCCTTTTGTAGTTTTTAAACATAGCACACCATAAACTTTTTTCTTTTTCAGATACCACATTAATTTGAGTTTAGCGACTGAAGAACATGCCATCTAAGAGAGCATACCACACTTTTCAGAACCCTTCTCTTAACACTGGAAACTTTTTTCTATCCTAGACAAAGCGGTCGCAGATATCGTGGTGGACAGCTTTGGAGAAATGTCACTCTTGGCTTCCTACTCTGGCTTTTCCTAAATCAGACTTAAAATTCTCAGTTTGGCCTGTTAATTGGGCCACTGGTATTGAAATTTCAAGCATCTGGCAAGTTTCTTGCCTGACACTTCTGGGGAGGAGGGTCTGATTTGTGATAGGACAGACTTCTTGGCCCGAAATCCCAGCCAGCCAGGATCAGCTGCCCGTTATCAGAAATTCCCAGCTTACCACCTCCGTGATCTCTTTCCAGGAGCTCTAAGTCTCATCTTACCAGGAGAGAATCACTTCCCTGATGATAGCAGTGTTCTCTGATGGGGTCGTTTACTTTCAGATTCATGGAACAGTAAAGAAATCTCCAAGCATCCTGCAAAGTTTGATCTCCAAGGCGAATTTGAAGGTGGTGGTGCTGGGGAGGACTATTATGGAAATAACTTGAGACACTGAAGGGAGTTAGAATAGAAAATGGGACAAGTGAGAATAAATCTAACAACATACTCCTGACTGCTATAAATTCATAACAGTGGCACAGACTGGGGACACGGTGGCTGGCTAATAGGGACATTGTGGGTCTACCGTCTCAGCTCACAAGTTTGCCCAGTCTCTAAGAATGTCCTCCCCCTCAGATGTATACAGTAAAAGAGGCCAAATGCCCAATGTGATCCCCCTCCACTCGGCATCCTTACCGTGACTACCCCATCTGGACCCAGGGTAGCTTGTGATGCTAGCTGACAGTGAATTCTTTCCTCTAGGGAATTTGGAAAATCTCCCTCTTCCCAGGAAATTGTAAAGTTTCCCTTTAGGTGAACAGCTACCACGCACCATATTTACAGCACAAGTAAACTTGAATCAGCTCACCTGGCCTTGTATTCCTGCAGAGAGGGCTGACACACTCCAAAAGGGACAGACTCTCTGTCCAAGTTCAGTTCCTGGCAAGGGGCTGCTGTTAACTTTTCTGTCCGCTCCAGACATAAGGATTTGGGTTGCAAATATTGTTTGAGTTCACACAGTTCAGCTATATCTCATTAACAATAGTAAGAATATAAATCACACAGTTTAGCAAACTATTAACGTAAGCACCTGTCTATTAAATTCCAGATAAGTTCCAGGCATCACTGCAGGGTGAGACTTATTAACTACCAGTTAATAATACCTTCTTATCAGTGTAATATCTCTCAACTAGGAGTGGGCTTAGACATCACCTATGGCACTTGTAAAATACGTAGATCCTGAAGACAGGATTCTCCTCCAAAGTTGCAAGGCTTTCTGCTGAAATGACTGGCCAGGCTCTGACTGTGATGGTAAATGCCACCCGGAAGGGCTTCTCCCTCATTCATTAGAGAATCCCTCTTCAGTCTGTTGTACCCGTTCCATGAGGTTGCAACAGCTGCAGTTAGAAATCCTCTATATGCTGCTGCAGGACCAGAGTGTCTCTGTCTATCTCATTTCCACTGCAACCTGGGTTACTCCGTCTTTTACGAGGCAGGGAATTTTTTCCATTTTCAAAAGTATGGAGCAAGCACGCAGCAGTGCCAATGGGAAAGAAGCCAGGCTTAGAGCAGACAAGAGTCCTGACCATCAGGAGATTTGGTTTGATGCTCTGGGTTAAAAGCTGGTTCCGGGTAGATATAAATGCATATGTTGCAAATGTTCACAGGGACTTGAAAAATAGCTACTTCTTAAGGCTATTCGATACTGTTTATCTGCACTTGCGATGAAGTCATGTTTTACTAAACAAAGATAAACTTTGGTCCAGTCACTGAATTATCATATATTTAAATTAGTGTCATCCAAGTTAATGAGTTTTAATGTAATGCCAAGTGCAGACGCAGGGACTAGGACGGGTAGAATGGATCATGTGATTTTCCTTAGCAATAAAGGATAGGAAAGCTATGAATTGTTTATGGGAATCTGGAGGTAGGA
Organism: Phocoena phocoena; assembly: GCF_963924675.1. Classification (NCBI taxonomy): domain Eukaryota; kingdom Metazoa; phylum Chordata; class Mammalia; order Artiodactyla; family Phocoenidae; genus Phocoena; species Phocoena phocoena. The sequence goes on along the minus strand of NC_089220.1, from coordinate 144,369,615 downwards.
AGCCTGACTGCATTGGTTACATGCAGCTGCGTTTAAAGTATAAATATAGGATTTCAGAGAGAAAGAAGCTTAAGATCATCTTGTCTACGTCTTTCATTTTGCAGGTGAAAAAATGCAATCGAGGTAGAATGATTTGCCCCAAGTCACACAGAAAAGCTATTAAGGGCCCTAAACCGATGTTATTTAAATAAGATATTTAGGTTTAAACTGGCTTTTAAAAACACCTCTGTGAAGACTGGTTTTAATGCCTTTGACTTGGGCGGTCCTCTGCCCTGACCCTGCGTCCACCCTGCCCATCGACAAACTCCATAGAAATGATAGAAAAGCCTTTTTTTTTTTTAAGTGTAGTCACCCTTGTAAACAACACTGGATGCTCTCAGCCTTGAATCTGTGAAGGGTTCCTGAAAGATCAAAAATGGTCAGGACCTATATACACTACTATGTAGAAAATAGATAACTAATGAGAACCTACTGTGTAGCACAGGGAACTCTACTCAGTGCTCAGTGGTGACCTGAATGGGAAGAAAATCTAAAAACGAGGGGATATATGTATACGTATAGCTGATTCACTTTTCTGTAGAGCAGGAACCAACACAACATTGTAAGCAACTATACTCCAAAAAACAAAACCACTCGGGAAGCCAGCAAGGCAAGCCTGTGATAGCAGAAGAGATGGCTCAGGACACCAGGGGTGAGTGAGTGCTGGCACAGAAAGGTGGGAACAGTGCTGAGGCTGCTTTTGGTCAGGAGGTGGGAGAAGCTGGGGGTGCGGGAGAGAGTCAGGCGGGTTGACCCCATACAAACATTCTCTCCTTTCCCCAAGCAGCAGGAATTATGTTTTCCTCCAGTGGGAAGAATGACTGCAGGTACTTGGACTGGAAAGGACAGGCAGAGCCTGTTCCTGGGAGAATTGGGAACATGCACACCTAGATGACCAAACTGCGCTGGGAGCCTGGCCAGCTTGCCTAACTCTACCGAGCACAGTGCGGACTGCAGGAATGCTTCTTCCCCTCCCCCGACCCCTCCCGGGCCAGCCGCAGATCAGCTGACTAGGAGTCTCAGCTAACAAGATGAGAGTCAGCTAACAGTTGAGAAGAGCCATGCAACTCGTGCAAAAGATACAAGACATTCAAAAAAAGGACGAATTTAATCCTAAGGTGGCACGCGCTGCCATGCTGTGACTTTGGATGTAAAGTGACTGGCGTGGGTCCACTTCTGCCATGGGGTATCATTCTTGCCTTTGTGGGGATGGGGATAGAGGGCAAGACAGGGTAGGGAAAAGGCTGGCAGGGAAGCTGGGAGCAGAGTCCTCATGCTCAGGTATTTTTCTCAGACTGAGCTGATTAAATGAGCCCAACTAGCTAGGAGAATTCTGGGGGTATTCCTGATGCCCTGGAAACCTCAGAAGCCACATGACTCAAAGTAGTCTCTACTGATATTCAAACCAAAGCGGACAACCACTCTCAGGTTGGTGCCATACTTCAGCTGGAACTTAGATGGACTTGGATTTTATAGTTGCACCGCTGTGCCCCTCAGCGGGCCAGCCGAGCTGGTTTGGGCCCTGGTCTTTCATTGACTGTGCCATTATGCACCCCTACATTGAGAGGGCTTTCCTGTGTATGTAAAATAGCCTCAAACTTCCCCCCACCCAAAGAGCAGATATAATTATGATATAAGAAAGAAATTTATGACAATGATCTTAGAAATAAAAACATAAATGCTAAAATAAAAATTCCAATAAGTGAATAGAATTGAAGAATGAATCAATGAACTGCAGACTGAACTGAGGCATTCTCTGAGGTCACAGATAAAGGAGAAAGTGACAGGATAAAGGAAATATTCAAAGACATGAAGGATAAATCCAGAGATTAAAAAATCCTTCTAATAACAGCTTTAGAAGAGAATAGACAGAAAGGGGGTCAGGGTGGGGGGGTATGCAAGATCTGGAAAAAAAAAAGCTAAGAATTTTCTACAACTATAGAAAGACATTCATCTTCAGATCGAAAAAGTCTACTGTTTGTTGAGTTGGATGAATTAGAAAACAAGCCCACAGACAACACCTGGACAAACTGTAGTGAAATTTCAAAACTTCAAGGATAAATAAGGAAAGTTCTAAAAACTTCCAGGAAATATAGAAGATTTATGCATGAATGAGAATCAAATTTACCTGAGCAACATTGGATAAAAGACAATGAAGGAAAATCTTTAAGGTGCTGAGGGAGGGGAGAAAACCTTTTGGTTCTAGAATGGTATATCCAGTAGATTATCATTCTACAGGGAGAATGAAATATAGGCACTTTTCTAAGGACTCAGGTAAACTTGCCACCCACAGATGCTCCTGGAAGAATAGCTACAGGATATATTCCAGCTGGAATAAAGAAGAGACTAGTAGGAAGAAAACGAATCAATTATGAATGGAGAATATATTCATACATTACTTATGCAATTAAAAATAATTTTTGAAAGATAGCTTAAAACTATAGCTTTAATTAAACTGAAAATCCTAAATATGTTATAGTGGAAGAGGAAACAACCATATATTCGATGTTTAAAGTCTAGACAATATATTTACACCATAGAGCCATTTCAGAAAATCTCTAAAACAATTTTAAGGCTTTCAGTTCGCAATGAACTCAGACAAAGATGGTCTATTGACCATATGAGGTTATCGCCCTCTCTCTTATGAAGTCCACTAAAATGATGGTAAGGGAATAAAAAAAGGCACAGATTCCAAACAGTGTGAGTATGAGAGGGGAAATCAGCTGAAAAAACACTTTTTTTTTTTTGGAAAAAGAAAGGAAATAGGGGAGTGGTAAGTGATCTAACCCAGGGAAGAAACTGCTCCCTTGAGGTGAGTACTGAGGTGAGAGCCAGCTTACCCAACAAAACCTGGAGAGGCTGGCACTCGGAGGCACAAGAGAAGAGGTAGAGGGCTGAAAAGAGGGAGATGGGGGAGACTCAGACTGGAGACCAGATGACCCTCCACACCCTCTGTCCACTCCTCTGCATAGGACACAGGCAGCCAGGTCTCTCCCTAGGAAGACACAGGGAATGTTCACCAGAGAAATGGAATCAGAGACTTGAGACGCCTGGAAGGACGCTCCATGTGTACACCCTTCCACCCCTCTCCCACTCAGTCTGATCTGAATTTCTACACCCATCCTGGGGCTGGGTGTAGAAATTCATCCCCATATGCACAGTCCAGGCAGGCTTAGATTCCTCGACTCTCAAGGGTGAGCCTCCTTCTTCCATGACGCAGGTAGGGCCTGTCATTACACACACCTCTAACTTGCGGGCAGTCTTTCTACCTCTGTTCACAGGTGGAGAAGCCCCTCTGGGGGCTTCCCCTCTCTACGCAGAGAGCTCACATACAGACTCCTGCTGGGCTGGAGCCCTTGACTCAGACTGTGCCCATGAGGGCTTTGGTATTATAAGGCTGGGTCGGCAGACTTTTTCTGCAAGGAGCAAAATAGTAAATATTTTAGGCTTTTTGGACCAAGAAGCAAAATCAAGGGTACTTATAATATAACCATTTAAGTTGTAACCATTTAAACATGAAAAAATTCTTACCTCCCAAACTGTACAGAAATAGGCTGTGAGCTGAATCTGGCCCCTGGGTCGTAGTTTGCCATCCCCTGTTCTGAGGGATATATCCAAGCCAGAATCTTTGACAGACAATTTGCTCTATTCCAGCACATCACTCCAACTCTTATAGTCTATCTCATCTCCTGCACCTGGTATTGCTTTTCTTTCTTGATTTTGAACTTGGCCTTATATTTCAAAAATTTTTTGTTGTTATATTTTACGCAACATTTGTATGTTTTCGGAGCAAGAGGTGGGTCTTTCCACATAAGTTTATTTTGTCATTCAGGCAGAAGTCCAGGTATCACTTTCATAAGGACAGCAAGATAATGAAAGTCTCTAAAGAGGTCTTTCTGAACGCGTCAGCATGAAATGGAGCTAAACAGAACGTTCGAGTTGCTTTCCAATGGACTCCCTACACCCTTACCCCAGCCATCTATCCTGCAGGCACGTAATTGCTTCTTGGCACCGTAGTAACTGAAAACAAAGAGAGAAGAGATGAAATTCAGGTCAGAGTGGTCTCCAAACAACCTGGGCTACCCCATTTGCTGTGTGGATCAAAGCAGGGAGCTGACAAGAAAGCACTTTCAAAACAGAAAGTTTTGATGAGGGGAGGTCATTTCACCAGCATAGGTCAGTTCTGTCACTGGAAAGGAGTTTTGGTAAAAATATTCAGTTAAGTTTTTTGCTCAACAAGTTTAAAAAAAGAGGGAGTCTCTATCCCAACTAAAATGTGTTTTATTCATTTTTTCATGACAGATATTTTCAAATCTGGTTATATTAGCAGGTAAACTAAAAGGAGTTCCTAAAGAAATGTCAGCTGTTATAGAAAATATTTCTTCTTGGTAAATAAATGCTACTAGATGAGACCATAAAACAAATATCTTAAATATTACATAAGCTAATCAGGAACTCTTTTTACAAATATTTATTTATTTATTTATTTTTGGCCGCGTTGGGTCTTCGTTGCTGCGCCTGGGCTTTCTCTGGTTGTGGCAAGCAGGGGCTACTCTTTGTTGTGGTGCATGGGCTTCTCTTGTTGCAGAGCAGTAGTTGTGGCACATGGCCTCAGTAGCTGTGGCTCTCGGGCTCTAGATTGCAGGCTCAGTAGTTGTGGTTCTCAGGCTTAGTTGCTCTGTGGCATGTGGGATATTCCCGGACCAGGGCTTGAACCCGTGTCACTACATTGGCAGGCGGATTCTTAACCACTGCGCCACCAGGGAAGCCCCGGACAGTGCATTCTTAAGTCCAATTTGTTAGCTTAGGTAAGTCCAATTTGTTCGTAAGTCCAATTTGTAAGTCCAACAAAGTTAGCCTAGGTACCCAACTACACAGTCGGTTATATAGTATGTACCGTGCTGTAATAGGTTTATAATACTTTTCACACAAATAATACATAAAAAACAAACAGACACAAAAAATAAACATTTTAGTCATGGTACAGTACCTTGAAAAGTACAGTAGTACCAGCTATCAATACATCACCGCTGGTTTTTTCCTTGCTTCTGGACATCCTGGGCTTGAAATAAAGATACTGTACTACCATACTCTCTACAGTACTGTACAGTAAAGTACACAAAAGCACAACCACTTGTAGAGGATGCATGTATGTGACAATATACGCCAGACACGTGAACTAAGTTATGCTGTTGGACGTGGAAATGCACGTTCGCATCTTTGAAAGTTCGCAACTTGAAGGTACGTATGTAGGAGACTTACTGTCTATGGTTTCAGTAATTTAATTTTCTCATTTGATCTTCCTAACCACGCTCTGATGCAGTATGGCTTTGAAGTCACCTTGTTTTAGCAGAGTTTCCAAGTGTCTTCTGGGAGAGTTGATGGTTGAATTTTGCATAGTAATCCAACCTTTAATAAGCAAGTTTAAGACACTCACAAAGATTACTATGACCTACGTTTTAGTTTTGATTCTGTTGTCGTATTTTTTTTTTTTTTTTGTGGTACGCGGGCCTCTCACTGCTGGGGCCTCTCCCGTTGCACAGGCTCCGGACGCACAGGCTCAGCGGCCATGGCTCACAGGCCCAGCCGCTCCGTGGCACGTGGGATCCTCCCAGACCGGGGCACGAACCCGTGTCCCCTGCATCGGCAGGCGGACGCTCAACCACCGCGCCACCAGGGAAGCCCTGTTGTCGTATTTTATGTCATGCTTCCTAGTATTAGAGTTTCTTTCATTACATGCTTATTTTCTTACTTGGGCTGAAGTGACATTTGAAAACTCTCTTAAGACAAGGTGACTTCAAAAGTTGAAAATTAAAGACTGGACAAGGGCATACTGAGAAAATAGAGACAAACAAACGAAAAGAGCAAAGGTTACCATCTTAAATTCAGACAAGGTGGAATATCTCTGTACCAAATAACGTGGAAGAGACATTCATAAAGCAAAAACTATGGAAACTGAATGGTGAAACAGACAAAAACATATGATTACTAAGAAAGCTTACATCAGTCAATGACAGAGCAAGGGAGCAAAAAGTGAGCAGTTAAAAGAAATCTAAGTAACACATTTAAAAGGTATAAACTGATATATTTTGAAGTCTATGCTCAGCAAACAAAAATTCAGAAAATCTGACCATTATTCAAGCCATGAAGAAAATGTCAAATTGCCCCCAAAGTTGAAATCATGCGGATAAGTTTTTCTATTCAGTGGGGAGTGTGTATTGGTATAACCTAAATGGAGGGTAAAACATTTTTTCCTATTTTGTTTTAGCAACTTTATTGGAGTATAATTGCTTTACAATGGTGTGTTAGTTTCTGCTTTATAACAAAGTGAATCAGCTATACATATACATATATCCCCATATCTCCTCCCTCTTGCCTCTCCCTCCCACCCTCCCTATCCCACCACTCTAAGTGGTCACAAAGCACCGAGCTGATCTCCCTGTGCTATGCAGCTGCTTCCCAGTAGCTATCTATTTTACATTTGGTAGTGTATATATATCCATGCCACTCTCCCACTTCATCCCAGCTTACCCTTCCCCCTCCCCATGTCCTCAAGTCCATTCTCTACATCTGTGTCTTTATTCCTGTCCTGCCCCTACGTTCTTCAGAACTGTTTTTTTTTCGATTCCATATATATATGTTAGCATATGGTATTTGTTTTTCTCTTTCTGGCTTAATTCACTCTGTATGACAGTCTCTAGATCCATCCACATCACTATAAATAACTCAATTCCGTTTCTTCTTATGGCTGAGTAATATTCCATTGTATATATGTGCCATATCTTCTTTATCCATTCATCTGTCAATGGACACTTAGGTTGCTTCCATGTCCTGGCTATTGTAAATAGAGCTGCAATGAACAATTTGGTACATGACTCTTCTTGAATTATGGTTTTGTCAGGGTATATGCCCAGTAGTGGGATTGCTGGGTCGTATGGTCGTTCTATTTTTAGTTTTTTAAGGAAACTCCATAGTGGCTGTATCAAGTTACATTTCCACCAACAGTGCAAGAGGGTTCCATTTTCTCCACACCCTCTCCAGCATTTACTGCTGGTAGATTTTTTGATGATGGCCATTCTGACTGGTGTGAGGTGATACCTCATTGTAGTTTTGATTTGCATTTGTCTAATGATTAATGATGTTGAGCATTCTTTCATGCGTTTGTTGGCAATCTGTATATCTTCTCTGGAAAAATGTCTATTTAGGTCTTCTGCCCATTTTTGGATTGGGTTATTTTTTTGATGTTGAGCTGCATGAGCTGCTTGTAATTTTTGGAGATTCATCCTTTGTCAGTTGCTTCATTTGCAAATATTTTCTCCCATTCTGAGGGTTGTCTTTTCATCTTATTTATGTTTTCCTTTGCTGTGCAAAAGCTTTTAAGTTTCATTAGGTCACATTTGTTTATTTTTGTTTTTATTTCCATTTCTCTAGGAGGTGGGTAAAAAGGATCTTGCGGTGATATATGTCATTGAGTGTTCTGCCTGTGTTTTCCTCTAAGAGTTTTTTAGTGTCTGGCCATACATTTAGGTCTTTACTCCATTTTGAGTTTATTTTTGTATATGGTTTTAGGGAGTGTTCTAATTTCATTCTTTTACATGTAGCTGTCCAGTTTTCCCAGCACCACTTATTGAAGAGGTTGTCTTTTCTCCATTGCATATTCTTGTTTCCTGTATCAAATATAACTTGACAATATGTGTGTGGGTTTATCTCTGGGTTTTCTATCCTGTTCCATTGACCTATATTTCTGTTTTTGTACCAGTACCATACTCTCCTGATTACTGTAGCTTTGTAGCATAGTCTGAAGTCAAGGAGCCTGATTCCTCCAGTTCCATTTTTCTTTCTCAAGATTGCTTTGGCTATTCGGGGTCTTTTGTGTTTCCATACAAATGGTGAATTTTTTTGTTCTAGTTCTGTGAAAAATGCCATTGGTAGTTTGATAGGGATTGCACTGAATCTGTAGATTGCTTTGGGTAGTAGAGTCATTTTCACAATGTTGATTCTGCCAATCCAAGAACATGGTATATCTCTCTATCTGTTTGTATCGTCTTTAATTTCTTTCATCAGTGTCTTATCGTTTTCTGCATACAGGTATTTTGTCTCCTTAGGTAGGTTTATTCCTAGGTATTTTATTCTTTTTGTTGCAGTGGTAAATGGGAGTGTTTCCTTAATTTCCCTTTCAGATTTTTCATCATTAGTGTATAGGAATGCAAGAGATTTCTGTGCATTAATTTTGCATCCTGCTACTTTACCAAATTCATTGATTAGCTCTAGTAGTTTTCTGGTAGCATCTTTAGGATTCTCTATGTATAGTGTCATGTCATCTGCAAACAGTCACAGCTTTACTTCTTCTTTGCTGATTTAGATTCCTTGTATTTCTTTTTCTTTCCTGATTGCTGTGACTAAAACTTCCAAAACTATGTTGAATAATAGTGGTGAGAGTGGACAACCTTGTTTTGCTCCTGATCTTAGAGGAAATGCTTTCAGTTTTTCACCATTGAGAATGATGTTGACTGTGGGTTTGTCATATATAGCCTTTATTATGTTGAGGTAAGTTCCCTCTATGCTTACTTTCTGGAGGGTTTTTCTCATAAATGGGTGTTGAATTTTGTCAAAAGCTTTTTCTGCCTCTATTGAGATGGAGGGTAAATTTTTAATATTGATAAGTTAAATTACATCTACCCTTTGACTCATCAGTTCTACTTTTGAGGATTTATTCTGCAGATGTTTACTCTCAAAGTGTGAAATCATCTGACCAAGAATATTCATTGTATCAATGTTTTAATAGTAGAACTTTTGAAATTACCTACATACCCATTCATGGAGACTCATTAAATAAATTATGGTCATCTGTACAATGGAATATTATGCAACCATAAAATAGAATAAGACAATTACATGCAAATCTACATATATCTCAAAATAAAAAGTTTAATTTAAAAAAAGAAGGCAGCTTGATAGATGTTTGATCCCCCAGATATCTTGTTGATGGTGAAATAAATTAATTTATAAGACAACGTGTATAGAATGTTGTCATTGTGTAAAAAAAAAAAAAAGACTATGCTGATTTACTTTTATTTTCATAGTTTGTCTTTGGAGGGACAAGTAAGAAACTGGTGAGTCAGCTGTCTCCAGACAGGGTAACTGGTTGGTATCTTTAGAATATTGTAAAATTTTGCACTGTTGTCTGTTGTAAATGTATTACTTATTTAAAACAATAAATTAAACAATTTATTTAACAATAAACAAAGTACCACTCCCATGACTCCTCGATGGCCTCGCCTCCTCGGTGTCCCCATGCCATTCTGCACTCACTGATAACCCTGAATTATAAGGACTTCTTGGCATCTGTCTTTCCCAGTGGACAGTGAGACTTTTGAGGGCCATATGTCACTCATCTCAGTATAGTGTGAAGGTTCAAAACATAGGTTCTAGAGCCAGACTACCTAGGCTCAAATCCCTGCTCCAGGTCTGTGACCTTAGGAAGTAACTAAACCTCTATGCACCTCAATTTTCCATCTGTAAATGGGGATAATAGTATTATCCATCTTATAGGATTCTTGCATGGATTAAGTAAGGTAAGACTCAGAACTGATATCTGGCATGTACTAAATTCCAAATGACTGTCAGCTCTTGGTGACATCTCTGCATTCAAGGGCAGCTAACAGAGGGTCTGGCACATTGTGGCACTCGGCGTTTTCAAGGAATAAACAGATGCATACCCCGCCGTGATCCAGTGCTAACAAAGCTGCCTTTCTTTTTGCTTAGCTGGTTGATAATTCTGGATGATTCAAGTTGTCCAGTAACCTGACATCCCTGACATGATAAAGGAGATGGTTATTTCGGTAGAAACCTGGAGGCATGTCCATTTGTGTCAACCCTAAAAATATTTTTGTTTATCTCAAGGATCCAGATAACTCCAGGGAAATGATGTGATCTCAGAATGAGACTTAGTTACCAGACTTTCAGCTAGAGAGGCCAGCCTTTATCTGATCACAAAATAGCACCTGAAATGCCAGCAATTCAAGTACAGCATAAATGGATTTTTCTTAAGTACTCTTCTCCAATGAGTTTCCCTTCAATGAACTCCTCTTTGTCAGGAAATATTATTTAGGTTGGCTGAATTGAAATCCAGGTTCTTTTTGAAGTTCAGCCTAGGGGAGAAAATGTTAGATCAGCATTAGAGAATTCCTACTTTCTGGATGACCTTGGTGGAGTCATTTCATACATAGTGCTGTGGCTTTCTTCTCCTGTCTGTCAAGTCATGATAAGACAACAAACATATAAACCAAACCCCTGCTCCCTGACATCACGAGGATACTGTGAGGTTGACATCAAGCTTGGGCTGGGAACTGCCCAGATAAAACACTGTGGAAATATAGAGCTGATTCTACAAACAGGCTGAGCACCTACTGTGTGCCAGTCCTTCTACTTGGATCTGGGGACTTAAAAAATAATGAGATTCATGTTAGATAATTTTTTAAGAACACCTAAATCATTTGAAAAATATTTACTGAGCCCCAAACTATGTTTCAGGCACTGTTTCACTGCCTGGGATACATAGTGATCAGAATCCACAAAAATTCATCCTTTTGTTTTCCAAGTAAATTGGATGCTGTCAGATACTTGGGTGCTGTTGAAAAGAAATAGAAGAAAAGCCTAATTATTTCCCTTGGGGATTCATATTTCAATTCTCATCTTCTAACATAAGCAATAACATCTATGGATTGTCTAAACATTCTTGTGTAATTATGGTCTCAGTAAGAAGGAGCCATAGTTTTTCTGTAACAATGTGTGACTCTTATCTCATCCGGACCCTGCAAATCAGTAGGCAATTAGGAGGCACTGTGTCCCCCAGACCGCGATGCCCAAAAGTTCTTGATTTCCCCACTCACCCTTGTTCCAGGGCACCTCGTCTCTCTCCTCTCCCATCTCACACAATGAAATGAAAAAACTCAGGGACTTCCCTGGTGGTCCAGTGGTTAAGACTCTGCATTTCCACTGCAGGGGGCCCGGGTTCCATCCCTGGTTGAGGAACTAAGGTCCCACCTGACACATGGTACAGCCAAAAATAAGTAAATAAATAGACAGATAACTTTTAAAAACCACTCAAGCCATGGACAAAACTCCTTTTCCCTTCCCACCACCTTCCTCCCTCACTCCCAGAAGCCTCACTCTTTGAGGGGATAAAACCTAGCCATTAGGACAGTGTTCAGAGACTCTCTTCTGTGCATCCCTGAGATTTCCAGAGTATGAGAATTTCCAAGAGTGGAAAGCCAACCTCTCATTGCCAGTCAGGACTCTGACTCTGGTCTACATGGGTGAGAAAGGAATTTATTGGAAGGATCCTAGGAGTTGACTGAATGAGTGGGAAGGCCAGAAAATCGGGCTTGGGAAACGCACTGAGGGAAACTGGGGGTGGAGTGAAGCCTGAATCACAGTCAAAGGCTTGTTTAGGGCTCTGCTGTTCCCAATACTGAACTCAGGGCATTGCACCCTAGAGGTCACTACCCCCGAGGGAGTAGAAATCCCAGACAGGAGACCAGGATGAGGTCCGGCTCAGAGCATCCAGCCACAAGGGAGCTGAACTCACCAGGCAAAGAGCGCTTCCTGCAGCCCCCTCTCCTGCATGGGACACAGGGCCCTGGTGCACAATGCATGAGCTGCCTGGTGTGCACTGACCAAGTAGGCAGGTGGCTTGGGCTCGGGCCCACCTCTCTCCTCTCTGTCTGTGTCACTGGGCAAGGCGCTGTACTCTCCGGGCCTCTGTTTCCTCAGCCCGTCCATGAGAAGCTTGCAAGGATTCTGGGATGCACAGAGGAGAGTCACCAGACTGTCACCAGATTCTTCTGCACCATCACTGGCTTCAGATTCATAACATCAGGCAAGAGCGTTGGGTTGGCCAAGCTTCAGCCACATGCCCCATCCGCCAGGGTTCGGGAGGAGAGGGGGTATTGAAGTTTCACGAAGGGTCAACTTCCTCCAAAATAAGAAGAGAATTCAGAATCTGGGCAGCCAAAGAAGTTAACAAATGTCCTTTCCACCTGGCAAACAACCCACCACAACAGCTTCTGCTTGGAAGGGGCCACATGCAAAGCAGAGGGTAGAACTCAAGGGTTCATATTCGACTAGGGTATGTCCAACCTAAGGCCCAGCCTTCAGAAAATGACCATAGGTGCTGAGAGACTCACCTTGGTCCGAAGAGGCCCTGGTCTGCAGCCTGAGTCAGGGAAGCTCCTAGGCAGCATGGCGGTGCCTGAGAACAACTCCTGCCCCGTCCCGCCCCCGGCAACATTTCAGGACATTTGGGCCGCAGCCTACTGTGAACACTGGTGGAGGATTCATAAGACCTCAGTCCCAGTTTCAGATCCGTTACTAATTCACAGCTTGGCTTCGAAGTTTACAGCTCCTCTGGGCCTCATTTCATGACTGGTAAGCTGCTGACACAGTCTCTACCCATGTAACTCACCGTGAAGTAATTGGGGGGTGGGGAGTGACTGTGTACCCCACACCCGCACCTCCAAGTTGTCTTGAAATCCCTGCCACTGCTGCAATTCCCCTGGGAACAGATATTCCATCAGAAAGGCTTTCTTTGGGAGGTAAAGTAGAGACTACTGTCTTCCTATAGTTTGAAACCAACGTCTGAAATGATCTCTGGGATTTATTTCTGCTAGATAGATATCTTTTTAAGTTGTCAGATCTGATCCAGGACAAGTGAGCTTTAAGAGGATGGGATCTAGGAAGACCCAGGTTCAGGGTGAGGCCTACTAAGTGCTGTGCTGGCAGGTGAAAAGCCTGGAATACACAGGAGCAGTAAGGAGACAGGATTCTTGGGCTGCTCAGAGGAGAATCCGAGAGTGAGGTGCGAAGCATTAGCCATGGGGCACCCACGCCAGGGGCATGGCGTTTTTTACTGTGCTACTTGCCATTTTGTCAGGCCAGCAAAGCAACCTCTCCTCTCGGGATCTAGAAGTAGATTACAGCTCAGCCTTTCAGGCCAGAGGAGGGAACAGTTTCCCCGTGCTTCGATTTCTTGTTCATTGGTACAATCAAGATTTTGTCTAGACGCCCAAGATGCAAGGTCTTCTCCTTCCTCCCCTCTCCCTCCCCTCCACCCTCCCTCCCTCCCTCCCTCCCTTCCTTCTTTTCTTCTTTCCTTCCTGCCATCTGAAAAGCCACAAACATCTGCTGAGTGCCTGTTATGATACTTCCAACTGTGCACTTATTTGGTCTTTCCAATGACCCTATGAAGGTTCCTATTCCACTTCTGGAAATGATGAAACAGAAACTCAGAAAGGGTTAAGAAACTGTGTGTGTCAAGTCAGCAGGTGAGCTGGAGGTAAAAATGTTTGTCTAATGATCCCGCATCCAGTGCCCTTTTCTAACACTTCAATATACTTAAAATGTACCCAGAGGAGATCTAATTATGATGGACCAAAAGGTATTATTGTGTGAATATTCACAGCCTTCTCCCCTCCCTCTATCACTAAAGAGAATTCTGATTTCGACCACAGTTTTCCCTTTCCCTGTCTAGAGGGAGGAGAAAATAGGTAGATCTACGTAACAGAGTAAGGGAAGGAAGGGGGAGAAGCAGAAAGATGTATGCTATATACTTAGAGAGAATTTGGAGGATATTGGTGAGAAAGAGACTCTGAAACAGCTGAGGTAAGAAGGAATTACAGAAGACACAGAGAGGAAGATGTTAGTCCCTGAGAAATTCGGACGAAGGATTTGATTAATGATACATTTCTTTTGGCTGCTGGACTGTATTTCATTGACAAGGATACTTTACCGAGACTGGATCACAGGGATCCCCATAGACTGCTGAAGGTTTCATAATCAAGCTCAGATTCTGTCTGAGGGAAACCATGTTTCTCAGCCCATATATTAAACTTAAGTAGAATCCGACATTTCAAGTGTTAAAGGATAGAAAACAAGCCAAGTAATTTGTCCATGTTCACACAGGTAGTTTATATCATTTAATGGATGTCTATAATCAGATCTTCAGATTCCAAATTTAGGGCTGTTTCTCTTACACCATGTTGGGTTTTCACATCTTTACCAATGATATTAAGAAATGCAATGTGGGGATCTGGGAGGGACTCCATAAGAAGTGGGGGAAAAGTCGAGGTTGGGGCTTCCCTGGTGGCACAGTGGTTGAGAGTCCACCTGCCGATGTAGAGGACATGGGTTCGTGCCCCGGTCTGGGAAGATCCCACATGCCGCAGAGCGGCTGGGCCCGTGAGCCATGGCCGCTGAGCCTGCGCGTCCGGAGCCTGTGCTCTGCCACAGGAGAGGCCACAACAGTGAGAGGCCCGCATACCGCAAAGAAAAAAAAAAAAAAAGTGGAGGCTGGATGGTTTCCGGGTGCTGATTCCATTCCTGTTTGTGGTCTGGTGCCTAGTCCCCCATTTCCTCCTCTGTCTCCTTCTGTTCTCCAGACGAAAAAAGGAAAAACAAACAAACCAAAAAACCCAACAGCAACAACAAAATTTTACTTACCTTGGGAGCGTAGTGCTATGAATTTGTATCATTTTCCCCCAACTTTACGCTTTGGGTCCACAGAGAAATGGTGACTATGGTTTGGTATCATTCTGGCACAGTGAGTGATGCAGAGAAATGACCTTCACTCTTCCCCAGGAGGGCAAGATGGCATGGGTACAAGGATGTCCCTTGTGTCTGTAGAAAAGTAAAGGGACTCATAGAATTCCAGCCTCTGTCCAGAGAGTAATGCCAAAGTGGGTAGCCAACCAGAAAGTGAGAGGAATACCTCCCAAGGCTTCTGGGACAGGCTTAGGGAAGTTGGGAGCCAGGAGGGAAAGCCCTTTGTAACTATGCATACAACTAGCCACCTTCTGGGTAGAATCTAGTGATGTTAGGGTCTGAGATCTATACTCCGCATGTTCATTTTACGCTGTTTTAAGTTTAAAAAGTTGGTTTCCAAACAGTTTTTCTGGAAAAAAATTTAAATAAATCTCTAGCCTGCCTTAGCTGAGCTAAAGAGAAAAGAAGATTTTTGTCCCTTCTCACCTTTTCTCATTTTTGTCCATTTTGTCCCTTCTCACCTTTACAAAGTTCTGGTTTTTCCTCCCAGTGCTTAGTGTCTATGGTGGTATTTTGTGGAGAAATGGGAAAAAGAACAAGAAAAAAGTAAAACTTATTGATATATATATATATATATATATATATATATATAAATTTGCTTAGGTCTCAAATAATTTTCCTCTGAACTCAAGGAGCAATGAGGATCCTGAGAGGCTCAAGGTCACTTTAGCTATCACTAGACTTCTTACCTTGACACACTTTATTCCTTGGACTTATGTCTCTCTTTGCCAAAAACAATATTGCAACAAAAGACAGGCTGTACTATTTACGATTTTTAAATCTCCGGGGCAAGGTAGAATGAATCAGACAAACTTTGCTCCCATCTTACCCTTTCAGATCCTTTCCCCCTCTCTATAGAAGGGGTTTCAACTTGCCTCACGAGAGGTACTAAGAGGCAAATGGATTTTAAACCTCGGGCAGAGAGGAGCTCTGAGAAAATCAAGTAGTCAGCACGTATCATCCCGATCAGGCATTATTTAAAGTATCCATTTATTAGCAGGTTCACTTTTAGAGCGCCGTCGCCAGCGACATCCAGGCAGCGCGAGAAGGGAGGCTGAAACACGTCTGAGTTCCCCCCACCCCCCCCCCCCACCCCCCGCCCCGGGGCCGGCGCTCAGACCACAGGTAGCAAACGTCTGAGCTGGGATCCTGGCTGCGCTCCCGGAAAAGCCACCGATTGCGGCCCTGGGAGAGGGCTCTGTCCCCGCGGAGGTAAGCTCCTCAGCAATTCTGTTCCGCGACTCGGTAGGGGCCTTTGCTTTCCTTTTGCAATGGGATCTGTCGGGTCTGCAACTACACTCTTTTTGCGCTTTTCTTGACGAGGGGACCCAAAGTGCTGTTCATTGGAGCTTCCCCAGCCGCAGGGACAGGATCCGTATAGATGGTGGCCCCAGAGGCGGCTGCTGCGTTTCAGCCTCACTGCAGCGCGCCGGGTGACTCGCGGAAGGCCTCCTGTTCTAATGGATGTATCCAATTTGACTTTTGGAAACCCTGGGCTTGGATGTGTGTGTGTTTGTGTATTTGTGCGTGTTTGGGGAGGGGGTGATCACGTGACCGCCAGTCGCTCCAATCTGGGTACCATTTAAGCCCAGTGCAGCCAAGAGGGAAAATCAATGAGCTAAGTGACCACTCTGCCCTGGCCTTGCAAAGGACTGCGGAGTCGGAGGCCGGGGAAGGGTGAGACGAGTGCACCGGGGAAGAGGAGCGGCGAGGACGCCGTTCGCCCCTGCTTGGCCGCTGGGGGCCGCAGTCACCTTCAGCTTAGGGGAGCGGGGAGACGCGAACCCCTTTGGCGGCTCCGGCCGCCGGGCTCCCTCCAGCGCACAGCCTCGGCTCGCTCACTCCCAGAGCTGCAACCGCGACCTGGGACCAAGCGGACGTCGCCTTCCCCGAGATCTGGCTGGGTCCCCATCCCGCCCTCCCCGGCCGCAGCCTCCAGACAGGCAGCCTCTCGGCGCGTCTGCCGCGCCCCTCCCGGGCCCGCCCCCTCCGTCCCCCGGGTGCGCGCAGTCGCTGCCCGTGTGCCCTGCCTGCCAGCGCGCCTCGGGCGGGCGAAGATGAGGAAGCTGAGCCGAGCTCTCTGCCGCCCGCTTCCCGGCCCGCGCCGCTCACCGCCCGCAAGCCCGTGACGCGGCGGCGCCGGCCGAGACACAAAGACCGCGGCTGGGGCCGCCCGGGGGCTGAGGCCACGTCCCGGGGCCGCTGCGAGCCAGAGCGCCATGCGAGCCGGTGCCGTCCGCCCGCTGCCCGGGAGAAGCCCGAGCGCCCGCCTTCGCCGCCGTGCGCCGGCCCCAGTCCCGGCTGCAGCCCGGTGGGCGCCGCGCAGGTGAAGGCAGAGCCCGACCCGGGGCGGCCGAGGCCACAGCCGCCCCAGACCCCGGGGTGCGGCCTCTGGTGCGGACCCCGGGGTGTCCGAGAGGCGGCGGGGCCCGGCGGGTTCCGGAGTCTTACCGAGCCGCCGCGTCTGAGGCCGGGCTGAGCCCGGCGGGAAAGAAGTGGGAGCCCTGCAGGGCGGCGTGGGCCCGGCGCCGGGGGAGCCTCGGAGGTAACTTCGGAGAGCCCGGGACGGGCGGGGGGCGGGAGCGCACGTGTACTTGAGTGTGCCGGTGCGAGGTGTGTACGCCGTGTGCCCGCGGCTCGCCGCACACGCGCGCGGGGTGTGAGGTCTGGGGCTGCGGGCGCACCTCCCCGCCTCCCCTCGGCCCCGGAGCACTGCGGGCCGCAGCGTTGGGCGCTGTGATGGGCAAGGTGCGTGTGCGGTGCTGGGCTTGACCAAACCTGGTGGAGAGATCGGGGCTTCGTTAAGCGAGTCAACGGGAAAGGATCATGCAGTTTGGGGCAAGTTTTCATGGCTGAAAATTCCCTTGTAGAAAACGGTGTCTTGAGGGTTAAATAGGCGAGCACTGTGTGCAAAAAGCCTGACACATCAGAGGCGCAAAGTAAGACGGAAAGCTGGACGAACCCCAGCTGGACCGACCAGTGCCTCCAATTCTTAAATTGAGATTTCCAGTCACGTTGACGTGGAATGGGATCGTTGTTCTTCCCGAGGAGATAAGGATGTTCAACTTCACCTGCCAGAAACACAGAAGCCAGGCCTGGCGGGTGAGGAGCGTGCACTCACACCCTGTCTACCTCGTGCATCCGCAGCTTTCCCTATCTGTTCCGCCCTCCCTCTTTAAGCGAGTATTCCTCCGGGCCACCACATCCAGCCAGGGTAACCATTTGTCTACTCTCTCAAGGGTGCCGGGAGCTTCTGGCGGCATTTGAGCAGCTTCACTGGAACAGTGCCCAATCCAGCATTGTTTTGCTGGAAGACTGTAGCCGTGTTAAACTGTTGTGTAAGGTGGTTGGGTTCAGGCACACTTTTCAGCGGGAATTAAGTATCGTTTGCGGAAGACCTCAGCTGGGGGATCCAGAGTCTCTGCGATAAACAATAGAGATCAAAACAAAAAACCAATAGAGATGTATCTTAGAGGCTTCTAGCCCATTTGTCTTGTGCAAGGGACAGAGTCCATGCTGCCGCCCTCATGGCTGTGATTGGGAGCTTCACTGCTCCAGCTGACTGCGATTTTATGTGTGGCATAGAGAGTTGCCAGGAGTGGTTTGGCAGCAGGGTATGGAGCCAGGTATGCACCCCTTTCTCTGGCAAACAAGCTGTCGCCACCGCCTCCCCCAGATGGAGAAGTTGGGCAAATGACCCTTCCTTCCCATTTCTATGACCACCAGCATCCCTGGAGTCTGCTCTGCAGGTAGAAGACAGCAGACAGCTGTGGCCACAGGATGTCTTTTGGAATGCGACCCTCGCGGCAGTATTTTGAGGACAGTTGAAGTAACAGAAGGAGCTTCAAGAGGGTAGGGTGCCTGCTGCTGCAGGGAGAGTTGTACACCTCCCCTTTAGGGGCTTTCTTTCTGTGTCCCAGAGGAAGGTAGGGCAGGAGAGAGAAGGGGGAGTCTGCAGAAAGAACACACTTAGAGATTTGCTTAGGTTACTTTAACCTGGAAGGAAAACCTTAAATGTCTGGTAAATAGAGTCTGATTTTTATTGTACATGTCTGAGAGGTTTGTATAAATCTGAGTCTGTGTGCAAATAAATGGCCAGGGAAATAATAGATCAAACAGTTTATTTGCATTTCTGATGAGTTTGGTGAGGAAGTGTTGTACAGCAGTTAATACTTGGAAGACAGACAAAGGTTTCTTTGTTGGTGATGTGTTCTTTTTGAATTTTACATATATAAAGTCCTTTTTTTTTTTTTTTTCCTGGCCAGTGCTAGAGGCAAAATTGATACGTCTTTCCAGCTTCCAAAGCTTTTGTAGCTATTAACCCTCTGATATTCCCTCCGAGACATTCAATTGCCTCTGTGAGGTTAAGATGTCTGTCCTGTCTCTACCCACTGCAGACAGAACTGGGCTGGGGGTTTTCTCACTCAGGAGTCCCCAAATAAGCCCTTTCTCAAATCTTGACAAATGTGAAGCAGAAAGCAGTGTTGCATCTATGGCTTTGTGCTTGCGGGGGCAGGGATTTGATAACCAAGAGAAGGAAGGGGAAGACCCTGCTCCCTGCTTCTGCCAAGTGGTGATGTGTGTTCTCAAAGTAGCCGGGAAAGGTTCCAGATTCCTCTGGGGCTGTGTTGCTAAAGCCCACTGATTAGCTTTTCCCACTGACATTTGGAGCTTACCTGCAGACTTGGTGTAAATTGGAAAAAAAAAAAAGAGGGGTATGGAGTTTAGAGACAGGCAGAGGCAGCTGGTGGCCAACCTCAGGTATGCTTCTAACTTCACGGTATGACCTTGCTTGGTAAGTTACTTAACTTTTCTGCATGTTTATATAAAATGACAGAGCATCAGACTAGACCATTCGTTTCCCCCCCCCCCAAGAGTAGAGCTCTTTAAGAGTAGAACGCTTTAAGTTAAATCTTATATGAAAGTTAAGTATATGAAACAGATTAAAGATGAGGGAGGGACATGGCAGCCTGTTCATTCCCAAGGTAATGTCTGAAGCACCCTCTTGGAACCGCTTACGGCACCCCAGAACACAGTTAAGAGAATCCCTGGAAGCCTTCTCTCCAGAATGTGGCATTTGAGTGTTTGAAATGTACTATGGTGGTCGCCTAGTTCTGTGTTATTGAGGAGGATCTGGCACCTGGTCCTCTTCGATGGCTAGCTAACCCCCTACGACGTGGAATCCAGAAAGATCAGGACGTCTCCAGCCCGAAAGCTCCTAAATAGAGCACAGTAGCTGGCATGTAAGTAGGTACTTAGTAAATGCCTGCTGCGTGGATAAGAAAGTGAGGGAGTAAAGTTATTTTGACGGAACAGGGACTAATGGATGGAATGACTACAGTATAAACCGTAGGAGGGCAGGGTCTTTGATTGACTTGTTGCTGCCTAGCACAGACAGATTTTGGCTCATTGCAGGAAGAACCTTTAAACTAGTTCAAGTTGGGAACCAATTGCTCTAAGAGGTCACCAGCACCACGCGTATGGCGGTTATTATTCTGCTAATAAAGAGTCCGACTGTCTCTCCTTCTGGGAACATGGAGGATTGCAGTTCCCTGGTCACATGAAATTAGATGTGGCCTTGTGCCTTGTTTGGCTGGGAGCTTTCAGACTTAGCAGGTGCCTCACTTCTTTGTTCTCCCTTTTGCTCTGCTCCAGGACAGTCAAAGTTCCATGGGATTTCCCTGGCAGTCCAGTGGTTAGGACTTGGAGCTTTCAAGCTGCTGTGGCCTTGGGTTCAATCCCCGGTCGGGGAACTAAGATCCCATAAACTGCACTGGGGCTGCCCCTCAGCCTGGGTCCTAGACTGAAGGCGATGTGGGGCTGAGCCCCTGGCTGACTCACCTTGGTCATGTCCATGGATAAGAAATAAACCACTGGTGTTTGAAGCCACTGGAATCTGGGGACAGTCTTGCTGCAGTATAACCTAGCCTATCCTGATGGATGCAGTGGGTAAAGAGCTTAGGGTAATGCTGGTTTGGAATCAGAACACATCAGCATATCAGTGTTATCCAGGAAGGCCCAGGTTGCTGAGACAGGGCTTCATGGCGATTAGAACCTTGGAGTGATTGAGGCACGTGTTGTCATCTTTGCTGGTTGCAGAGTTCATTTGCTAATATACCCAGGCCGATCTTTTAGAGAAGGACCCATGATAACCAAAGGCCTGACGCATAAGACATAAAACGCTGGCTTAATAGGTTATTGGGAAGATGAATCGTTAAGTGTGTTCGCTGGTCAGGGAGAAATGCCCATTAGAAGGCAGATAATAAAAAGAAGTTCTTGGGCTTCCCTGGTGGCGCAGTGGTTGAGAGTCCGCCTGCCGATGCAGGGAACGCAGGTTCGTGCCCTGGTCCGGGAAGATCCCACATGCCGCGGAGCGGCTGGGCCCGTGAGCCATGGCCGCTGAGCCTGCGCGTCCGGAGCCTGTGCTCCGCAACGGGAGAGGCCACAACAGTGAGAGGCCCGCGTACCACAAAAAAAAAAAAAGGAGCTGTTTTGTGAGCTTGGAATGAAATGTAGGGGAGTTAGTGGAGTGAGCTGCAGGGCCAGTGTCATATGGCTGTGACATGCTGTTGTTTCCTTTTTTATCCAAGTTCGAGAACCACCTGCTGAATGCACTACATACGTACACACAGACGCCATTTAATGCCATGCTTAGTGCCTGATTTGTTGAGCACAATTACTGTATGATTCTTCTGGGGCTCTGTTGTCCCGTGTTCTCAGCCAATGGGAGCTTTCACGGCAGGCTTTTCTACTGGCTTGGCCTGTGGGAACAGTGCCCTACTAAAGCTCTCAGCCAGCGAGCCCCCCACCTCCTCTCGGCCGTGGAAGCCTTCCTCAGAAGCCCTTCCACCTGCTGTGCCCTTTCCTCCTGCCCTTCTCCTTGTGTCCTGGCGAGCAGTTTTGACTTCCGGTGGCTGATGTGCTTTGATTACCACATTGCGGCCTCTGTAACATCACTGGGATTTTGAGAAAGAAAAAATGTATGCAGGATGCTAAACATGCAATCTTTATGGTTACTTAAGGAGACTTCAAGTAAACAGCTGAGAAAACAAACCAAAAAAGGTCAATAGGCCAGTAGGGATTGATGGGAGTCCTGTAGGTGTGAAGGGCTCTAGAACCTCCTGGAAGCCTGGAGGGTTGACCACAGTCGTGAGAAGGCCAGCCAAGAGACACAGGAATGGGGCCTGGAGTTGAGGTTGGAGAACATGGAAAGCCGTTTGACATTGTGGGTGCAGGATGGAGAGCAGGTGGTGGGCGGGTGGGTTGGGGGGGATGGAGATGGGTAGTGAGTGGGCATGGGTGCAGTGGGTAGTTGGCTCTGGGCCCTCTCTCCCTATCTGTCCCGCCACCACGGGTGCACTTCCTGTGCTGTGTTGAACATAGCTCGTGCAGGTCTGCCTCTCCCACCGAACTGTGGGCCGCTGGAGGAGTGGGGCAGTGTCTCAGTCCCCGTCTTGCCCCAGTGACCGGCACGGAACTGGCACAGGCTGGGCAGTGCAATAACGCTGTCCCTGTGGAGGAGGGAATGAGCATCGCGTCGGATGATTCAGAGGCCCTCTGCAGGGGCGGGGGAGGCCTGGCTCTGTAGCTGCCGCATGATAAAAAAATGGAATGATTCAGTCCGGTAACCTCCGTCTGAGTCAACAGTACGGTGTGGCCACTGGAAAGATCCTTAGCTGAAAGATGGCATCCGGAACGAGGAAGGGGACATCCGCTATTTTCTGTACTTCAGTATAAGGAGGCTTAAATCCAGAAGCCCACGAGCCAATTGGAAATTATTTAAAGTACCAGGGTGCATCAATGCCAAGATGTGTCTAGTCCAGCATTCCCA
Source organism: Phocoena phocoena (assembly GCF_963924675.1). Taxonomy (NCBI): domain Eukaryota; kingdom Metazoa; phylum Chordata; class Mammalia; order Artiodactyla; family Phocoenidae; genus Phocoena; species Phocoena phocoena. The sequence continues at coordinate 144,347,144 of NC_089220.1, read as the reverse complement.
GGCAACTGTCAGGGCAAGGACAGTACCAAAGCCTCTTGGGGATCTTTTCTTGTACTGTATTGTATTGTATTTTTTAGATTAATTTTTATTGGGCTATAGTTGTTTTACAATGTTGTGTTAGTTTCTGCTGTACAGCAAAGTGAATCAGCTCTACGTATACATATATCCCTTCTTTTTCTAACTTCCTTCCCATTTAGGTCACCACAGAGCATTGAGTAGAGTTCCCTGTGCTATACAGTAGGTTCTCATTAGTTATCTATTTTATACAGAGTATCAGTAGTGTATATATGTCAATCCCAATCTCCCAACTCATCCCCCCCCCCCACCGCCCGGGGGGATCTTTATAAATGTAGATTTCAGGCCTATACCTGATCTGCATCGGCAGAATGGCTGGGCTTGAGGCCTGGGCCCCTGTTTATCCCCCCACGGTTACAAGTGCTGTTTGGAGTTGCCTGAGGAAGGGGAAGATGCAAGTCAGAGACCTCGTCCCCATCAACAGGAAGGATACAGGGCGGTTGCAGCTAGGTCCTGAAGTGAATGGTTGGAGGACGCGGGAAGGATCAGTTCCCTGTCTTGGGGCTGTGGTGCCCAGGCAGGCATGGGTCAGGGTTGCTGTGAGCTTGGAGAATGGGGAGAGGGATGTGACAGTATGACCTTCCCCGTGTCCAGGGTTTTAGGATGTATTTCAGGATTACAGTACAAGAGAGTCCTTATCAACATCACAAATTATCATTACCCTCAGCGGCCAGTCAGTAGAGGGTTCTACCTGACAGGCTGGGCAAACCAGATCTTATTTGATCAATTAGAGCAAAGCGTTTGCCTTCTGAGAAGGACTGCAAACCTTCCAGCTATGTCAACCGTAAATATAAGAAAGTGGAGAGGACAAGACTTCCTTCCTTGCCTGTGTGCACTGGTGGTCAGGGATTCAGGCCCTCCATTAAAGAGGTACCCAGCCCCAAGAGGGCCACGTCCTAACCTCCAGAGCCTGTGAATCTGTGACCTTACGTGGCAAAAGAGACTTTGCAGATGTGATGAAGATCTTGAGATGGGGGGATCGTGCTGGATGATTGAGGTGGCTCAAAGTAATCACAAGAGTCAACCAACGGGGAAGAGGAGACAGAAGAGTTAGCGATGGAGATGTGACCACTGGAGGAGAGCTCAGAATGATGTAATTGCTGGTTTGAAGCTGGAGGAAGGGGCCGTGAGTCAAAGGAAACTGGGAAGCCTCCTGGAGCTGGAAAATGCAAGCAAACAGATTCTCCCTTAGAGCCTCTGGAAGGAGTGCAGCCTTGCTGATACCTTGACTTAAAAACCCATTTGGTCTTCTGACCTCCAGAACTCTAAGATGATAAATCTGTGTGGTTTTAAGCCACTATGTTTATGGTAATTTGTTACAGCAGCAATAGGAAACGAATACAGCACAACCTCTGAGATGATCGATATTTGCCACCTAAGTGTTGGGAAGCCACAGAACTTTGCAGAACCAGAGGTGTAACTTTGACTTTTTCTGGTGGCACTGGACATTCTGGGGAATCTGATCAGATCTTCACCTTGGTCAGTGTTTCTTGAATCCTAAAACTCTACCCTCTCTACGGTGAACTCAACAGAGACCAAAGCTTCCGTCGACTGCAGTTTCGGAAACACAGTAATAAAAGTTCAACACTGTCCCCAAAGTGCGAATAGTCACTGAGACCACATAGCCATCGCAGTTATAAGACGGCCACACACAGGATCTAGAGTATGCATTTACATTTATAATGAAATGAAAACAAACAGGTAAATTAAAACGAATCATAGAAAAATGGCGTACCATTTTCCCCAAACGGCATATATAGGAAAATACATGCAAGGAGGGTTGGAAAAACTTTCCTAAATGAGAAATGAACTAGAGGGTTCTTATACTGTTAGGAAACATTTTGACTTCCCTCAAATGGTATCTGTCTGTACCTCTTCATCCCAACAGTCATCATCTGGTGCAGGGCCTCATCTCTTTCTGGGAAGTCAAAGGTCAGGAGGGAGGCTGACATAGGGATGATTTTAGGTGGATAGAGGGGAAGTTAAGGATGCTCCCAGCTCTTATTATTTTTTCACTGTAAAATGGAACATGAGTGGTGCCTGAGCTATTTTTGGAGATGTTTTGGTAAAGAACATAATCACCTTGGAGCTAAATATTATATCAGAGACAATAAACTAATAAATAGTGTTTATTTGCGCACCATATTGTATAAAGTGCCTTCCTGGCCAACCAAACATGCCAGTCATGCTTCAGCCTCAGGGCCTTTGCACTTGCTGTTCCCTCTGCCTGGGATGCTTGCTTTCCTCTGCATGTGGTTTGCTTGTGGTTTCCCAAATAGGTATTTAGGAACTTCATTCAGACGTAATCTTTCCCCTGAGGACTTCTCTGAACATCTTATTAAAAATTGCAGCCTCCAGCCCTGGCCCCATGCTTTCTAACCCCTCCTCTATTTTTCTCCATAGCATTTTCCACCATCTAATGTACTATTCATTTTACTTATCTATTTTGCTTATTATCTGTCTCCCCACTAGAATAGAAGCTCATGAGGGTAGGTGTTTTTGTTTTTCTTTTTTTTGGTCTTTTTGAATACCCAGCTGTATTTCTTTTATTTTTTAAATTTATTTTACTTCATTTCTTTTTTTTTGGCTGCATTGGGTTTTAGTTGCGGCGTGTGGGCTCTTCATTGTGATGCGTGGGCTCCAGAGCGTGTGGTCTCTGTAGTTTGCAGCATGCAGGCTCTACTTGAGGCATGTGGGCTCAGTAGTTGTGGCGTGCAGGCTTAGTTGCCCTGTGGCATGTGGGATCTTAGTTCCCCGACCAGGGGTCAAACTCACGTCCGCTGCATTGGAAGGCAGATTCTTTACCACTGGACCACCAGGGAAGTCCCCCTGCTGTATTTCCAGTAGTTAAAACCATGCCTGATACATGCCAGTTACAAAGTAAATATTTTTGAATGAATAAATGGGTGTCTCATTTGACCCTGTTAGTAATTCCAGGAGGAGGAATTGATATCTTACTTTTCTAGGTGAGAACACCAAAGATCAGAGATAATAATTTACTTCCCCAAGTTTCCATTGCTGGGGTTTGCCTACATATCTTTTCTTCTTTATTTTTTATTAGAAAATCACATATTCCGAACATTTAACTAATACAGACCTAAAACAAAGGGAAGGAAAAAGCACTGAGAGATAGTTTTTATTAACATTTTGGTATATAGGGTATGCATATAGATAATTTTATATCATATTACAATATGCCATTTAGAAGCACACTGTTTTACTTAAGAATACATCATTAAAAATTAAACATGTCAATATGTATATCTATGCAACATGGCTTATTAGTGGCTGCATGACATTTCACCATATTGGTGTACTGCAATTTTATATAACCAATTGTTAGCTACAAAGGTTATTGCTGATTTTTTCTTATTATAAGCAACATTAAAGAGAATATTCATAGCACTTGTTTTTACACATATCTGATTATTTCCTTTAGATAAGTACCTACAGGTGTGGATTTGTTTTATTTAAAGGATGTGCATATTTTTTTTTTTTTTTTTTTTTTTTTTTTTTTTTTTTTTTTTTTTGCGATACGCGGGCCTCTCACTGCTGTGGCCTCTCCCGTTGTGGAGCACAGGCTCCGGACGCGCAGGCTCAGCGGCCATGGCTCACGGGCCCAGCCGCTGCCGCGGCATGTGGGATCTTCCCGGACCGGGACACGAACCCATGTCCCCTGCATCGGCAGGCGGACTCCCAACCACTGCGCCACCAGGGAAGCCCAGGATGTGCATATTTCAAGTTTTATGCAGATTACTTCCTGTAACGATCACACAAATTTCTCTCTCTCCAACAGTGCTTGGGAGGGCCCACTTTCCCACATTCTCCCCAACAGTGGGTATGAGTCTTCTTCACCAATCCCAATTCAGCAGGCAAAAATTCCATAGCATTTTGGTGCTTCTTCGCCTTAGAAAGAAAATATCATTTTTCTTTTCTTTAGATGTGGAACGATAAGGCAGTCAGACAAACTGCTGTTTTAGTTTACTTTCTTCGTTTATTAGGATGTTACCCATTTTTTCCTTTGCCTTTCTGTCTTTGAATATTGACTCCTTGTCTTTGGGGCGGTTCATTCTTTCGTATTAATATTTAAAGTTTTCTATAAGATGCAAAAAGTTTCTGCATTCTTTTCTTTTTTCAATTTCTGTGATGTTTACTGACAAGGTAAGTCATTTTCATTTATCCAAGTTGACGAATCTTTTTCATCATGATTTCAACTTTTGGAATCTTGTGTGGAAAAATCTTTTCACAACTTCAGATTATTTAATCCTGGCTCAGATTTCCTTCTTTACATTTAATCTGTTATTTACTTTTGTATATGGCAAAGAATGAGAGCTAACTTAATTTTTTACCAACTGTTTAACTGATTTTTCTAATAATACTTAACTATTACCTAACTATTCAGTAACGTGCTTTACTGAATAAAACATTATTTTCTCATTGACTTGAAATGCCACCTTCCTCATAGAATGAATCCTTAGCTACATTTAGGTATGCTTCTTGTCCTTTTATTCTGTTCCATTGATTTACCTGTCAAATTATAGGAGCTGGGCTTCCCTGGTGGCGCAGTGGTTGAGAGTCCATCTGCCGATGCAGGGGACGCAGGTTCGTGCCCCGGTCTGGGAGGATCCCACATGCTGCGGAGCGGCTGGGCCCGTGAGCCATGGCCGCTGAGCCTGCGCGTCCGGAGCCTGTGCTCCGCAGTGGGAGAGGCCACAGCAGTGAGAGGCCCACGTACCGCAAAAAAAAAAAAAAAAAAAAAAAAAAAAAAAAAAAATTATAGGAGGTTTGTATAGTAGGCTTTAAAATTTGTCTATCCCAATAGATTGCCATTTCGATCCAGAATTCTTAACTAATTAAAATAAAGCAAATAGCTATTTAGCGTTCCCTTTAACACACAGGCCTCTCACCATAAAAATGCAAAATCAGCAAAACATAATCAACAACAAAAAACTGTCGTCAGTTTTCTTAATAGTTACCTTTACAGCCTTATTTATAAAAATTTTCTTTTGGCTCTATTTTGACAGGTCTAAGTGGGAACTTGTTTATCTAGTTTTTAAAACTGATGTTCATTTTAAATTAGCACATATTTCTTTAAATGCAGAAAAGTACAGAAAATAACCTAAAAGATGTCCACGTACCATGGAGATTAAATAGGTGTTAACATTTTGTCATTTTTGCTTCCATGCTTTATTATTTTTTTTAAAGAAAAGACTGTGTGGTAGTTCAAGTTCTACCTGCTCCTCCTTTTGTTTAATCGCCAGCTATTCACCCCACTGGAGAAGGAGGATTCTGTCCCTAGGGTTATGAGAATGGTTGCCTGACATCTGACTCTGGAAGATGAGACTGAGAGCAGCTTGTTAATCACATAGACTCACAGTCTGGGTGGAGGACACAGTACATCACACAGGGCCACACCCGGATTGACTTGGGAGCAGAGTGAACAAGCAGGGTCTGACAGGGGCAGGCTTCATAGTAACAAGAGGGTGAGGTGACCCCTGGTTCCTGTGGGAGGATGTGATTGGCTTGTTTGAATATCCCTGGTCTGGCAGGGTACCAAACCTGCTACCCGGGGATAAGTAGGAACCACCTGGTCCCTTTGATGAGGATGGTTATTTGGCCAGGGGATCCTATCTGTGGGAGCAGAGTAGGGAGAGGAGCTTGTGGCTAGATCATTCGAGAACCTCCAGGTCTCACCAGATGTCAAGACAGCACATAATACTGGGCCTTAATTTTAGGCGTTAAACCACATTTTTCCTTCCCCTTCCTTCTCTCCAAAGGAAACCACTCTGCCAGACATGGTATATGTCGTTTCCATATATGTTTTTGTACTTTCCTTTTTATATATACATCCCTAAACATTCTATTTTTTAAAAAAATTATATCAATGATATACGTCCATTTGCAACTTTCTTTTTCCATGCACTTTTATGTTTTTGAAGTTTATCCTTAAATTTATTTTAAATAAATGCATTCATATTAGCTGCTGTATATTATCAATTATTTGAATACCCCCAAGTTTATCTTTTCCTCCACTGTACTATTTTACTATTAAAAAGTGTTTTAATAAACAGTTTTGCCTCCTTCTGAGCCCATGTGAATGGTTATCTCTGGTAACCACAGATAAGCAACATAACCAGAGGTGGATTTGGATGGCAGTAGGATTTGTTTATCTTGAGCCGTATCCATATTGCCAAATTGCTTAATGTTTGCCAGACGTTAATACGTATAACATGAGATAGATACTATTATCATCCCCATTTTACAGCTGAGAAAACTGAGACAGAGAGACCAATAACTTGCTCAAGTCACACAGCTGGTAACTGGAAGAGCTTGGATTTAAACTTGGGCAATTTAGCTCTGGAGTCATGACCTTTAACACTTACGCCATTCTGCCTGTAACAGATACCAACTATATTCTGATTTGGTTTTGACTGATACTATCTTATCCCATCTGCATACTTTCATCCTTTCTGTGACAACATGTTTAGGTATGTCTGTTATAGGTAGCATTTGACTGCAATATTTAAAAAAATTTTTTTTCAATCCAATTTGAGAGTCACAGTCTTTTAACCAGTAAATTTAGCCTATTTACATTTTCTGTGTATGTTGTATTTGGAAATATTTCTGTCACCTTATTTGTAATTTTTACTTGTCCTAATGTGTCTTTGCTTCTTTATTTCCCACTTTCCTACCTTCTATTAATTGATTGAATTTTATTTATTCCATGTTTTCTGTACACTGGTTCAGTAGTTTTACATTAAGTTCTACAATTTCTTCCTGTTCTGTCAGTGGTTATGCATAAATTTTTTCTACTACACTTTTTTTTTACTTAACATTAAATGTATTTAACATCCCTTTTCTCCTCTGGAGAATACAGGTAATACTTAGAGAGTTTTAACCCTGATCATTGCCCCTTCCATTTTACCTCTAAAATTAGTAATTGTTTTACACGGTTGATGTGTTTAGAATTAACTATATGTTTACCTCTTTCTTTTCTCTGGATTCACTTTCCTTCTCCCTGAAGGAGCTTCTTTAATAGCTTTTACAATGAGGAGTGTGAGTGACAAACTGTCTGAAATTATAAGTTTTTCTTTATTTCTGAATAATAGTTTATCTGGTAATAGAATTGTAAAACTATAAGTTATTTTTCCTTAGCACTTTAAGGATTTTATGCCTATGTCTTCTGATCTCTTTTTTTATTCTTTAAAAATCTGTTTTTAATTTTACCCTTTTCTAGGTAATTCACTCACCACCTTCCCATTTTAAGGCTTTCTTTTCGCTTCTGGTATTCTTCAATTTCAGTATGATGTGTGTTGGTGTCTAAAGGTGAATTCATTTTTGTATGCCTTATTTGGAGTGTATGTTGCACTTTGAGACTTCAAGTTTTCAATTCTGGAGCATTCCCTAGACATTATCCCTTTGATTATTGACTTTCCACCATTTGTTCTTATCTTTTCTGGAACTCCTGTTAGACATTTGTTAAAACTTCTCCTTTGCTCTATGCCTTTTAACCTCAATCTCATATTTTAAAAACCTTTTTATTTCTCTGCACTGCATACTGCTAAATTCCCTTAGATATATCTTCCAGTTCAACAATTTTCTCTTCACTTATGTCTAATATGTAATTTGCTTTGTCCACTGTGATTTTTATTTCAATGATTATTTTTAATTTCTAGAAGTACTGTTTCATTCTTTACCAGATGCCTATGTTCATTTTTTCACATCTTCTTTAATTTGGATTTCCAGAATGTTTAAATATCTTTACTTATTTAAAATATACTTATAGCTTTTTAAAGATTGCTTTCCATTTTGTGATGTTCTCGAAGTTCTAATCCTCCTGATTATTTTGTGTCTGCTGATTGTTACTGTCGTGTATTTCCTCTTGCGTGTTGTAATTTTTAAAAATAGTATTCAACGTTAGTGTGGCTTCTTTTCTCTTTGGGGCACCCTTGATTGTTCGGAGCAGTTTTGCACTTGCTTTGCTTGAATCCAAAGATATCACCAACATAGAACCTATTTGCACATTAATTTCTTAACTCAAGAGACCTTAAACCATCCAGCAACATAAATTGGGCCCTAACGTATTTAAGGCATCAGCCCTGTTTTACATTTAACCGAGAGCCCAGGCAGAAGCTGACACGTCTCCTTGCTTCCTGTGCTCATAAGCAGGTTTTCCCTCTATTTCATACTCTCACTTACAGTTAGAAAATAGTCCTTAAAGGGCCCCGTCTTTCTGCAGACATCTTTCCCACTCACCATCTCATGGAGGGCCGCTTATATTCTAACTTGGTAAAAACCTCCTGCACCAGCTCCCCCAGAAGAGCTCCATCACCAGCTCTGTGATTTCAGTCCTGTCTCTGTTTCTGGCACCTGGAGATTACCTTGCTCCCTTGCAAGCGTAGCTGCACACATTAAGAAAAGAAATCATATTTTATCCAGCATTTCTAGGTGTTCATAATGGGAGGCTCGTCCCATTTTCTAAGCTTGCCTTCTTGCCAGACCTGGGAAATGCTTCATGTCTTGACTTTTTTTTTTTTTTTTTTTTTTTTTTTGCAGTATGCGGGCCTCTCACTGTTGTGGCCTCTCCCGTTGCAGAGCACAGGCTCCGTACACGCAGGCTCAGCGGCCATGGCTCACGGGCCCAGCCGCTCCGCGGCATGTGGGATCTTCCCGGACCGGGGCATGAACCCGTGTCCCCTGCATCGGCAGGCGGACTCTCAACCACTGCGCCACCAGGGAAGCCCCTGTCTTGACTTCTTAATCAAGGGCTTTGCACTAGGGTTGAGCTCTGTGGGGATACATCTTGGCAAAGAGGAGCAAAGCCCCCTTCCCATCTCTATGCTGCCCTCTTTAGCAGCTTTGCGGAGGAAAACTGCCGTTAGGAGAGAAAGGGGTCTCCTTTCAGTTTGAAATGTATCATAGGTGACACAAGGGGAGGTAGAAATTCCCATGCATAAATTTTAGATTCCTAGAGGAATGCCTTCCTTTTGTAGTTTCATTGAATCCAGAATCTCACTGAATCATAGTAGCATTCACCATCCTGGAAAAAGAACAAAATCCAAAACAACAAGCCAGGTCAGTATCTGGGCTGGAATTACACAAATGCTACAGAGAAATGCTCTTTACTGTGCTTTTCATGAGTGTAAAGTGAGAACATTGTGCCCACATTCCATCTTGGCCCGTTATTTCAGTGTTGGAAAGATCGATATTTCGTGGCATATGGGAAAGCTTTAGTAAGAACACTTCAGGGACTTCCCTGGTGGTGCTGTGGTTAAGAATCCGCCTGCCAATGCAGGGGACACAGGTTCAATCCCTGGTCCAGGAAGATCACACATGCTGTGGAACAACTAAGCCCGTGCGCCACAACTACTGAGCCTGCACCCTAGAGCCCGAGAGCCACAATTACTGAGCCCGCGTGCCACAGCTACTGAAGCCTGCTCGCCTAGAGCCCGTGCTCCGCAACAAGAGAAGCCCCGCTCACAGCAACTAGAGAAAGCCCACGCGCAGCAACGAAGACCCAATGCAGCCAAAAATAACTTAATTAATTTAATTTAATTAAAAATTAAAAAAAAGAAAGAACACTTCACAACCGAGTTTTGCTAATCCAGTTCAAGGTTGGTGTCATTTGTTCTCATCAGATTTTGGAGTTCTTGGCAGAAGGGAAGGTGAAACCTTTAAGGGAGTTGGTGGAAATGAAATTCAGAGAGCTTGTCTTCTGTCCAAAGATTCATGCAGCAATCCTGCAAGTTATATCCCTAAATCGTGTCCTTTTCTTCTGCTCTGTTTTGATCAACATCCGATGTCAAGGCTTTGAGCAGATAAAAATGCAGAAGGTCATGAAAAGGTGGACATTCACTTTAGCCTCGCACACTGAACAGCTGCATTTGTCATAGTTGGAGCATGACATGAGAAAGACACACAGTGTCATGAGGTAGTGGGAAAAAAATCTGGCATCCGTTTTCTGCCCTTCCCAAATGTACAGACCGCTGTGTGGTGGAAAGAGCCATGGATCTGGAGCTGGAAGAGCCTGGAGTGGTCCTCCTGGCTGTGTACGTGCAGGAGGCATTGCCGAAGAAGAGAATGTGGACCCCGGTCTGCACACCCTGTGGGCGAGTGCCCACCTGAGCCACAGGCCCGGCCCCTCCAGCACCTGCTCTGTTGGTGCTCCCAGCTCCCACTGCCCGCAGAATCGAGTCCAGACTCCCAGCCCAGATTCAGCGCCCTGCCTTCTCTAAATGCCCTCTGCTTGCCCAGCTCCACAGTCAGACTCCGCCCCGCTGTACCTTCACGCCTCTGCCCTTTGCCCTGGAATCTGCCCCCGTCTCCTTCCTCCAGACCATGAAACACCCTCTTCCTCCTCAGTCTTCGAGGCCTTTGCAGATGGCGCCTCCTCTGCGAAGCTGGCCTTTCCCTGTGGCTGGGATTCTTCTCACTCCCTCCGGGTCCCCAGCTTCTTGTTTATGCTTCTCTGGCACCTGACAGCCAGGACTGGCGTTTCTGCACAGACACTTGCGAAAATAGGCGAGGTGTCAGAAGCCCTGCGTCCTGCGGCCGATTCTGCCACTAACTCTCCATGTGGCTTTGAAAAATGATGGCCCTAGGCCCCGTTTTCCAGTTTGTAAAGGCGAGGGGCTTAGCCTGGGTGCTCACCGCGGTCCCTTGCACAGTGCCATGTACACACTGTTGCTCAGACGGTTTGTGAAGCTCCGAATGCCTGCAGAATCTTCAAGAAGATCCGAGGTAGTTGCCCGGGGTGGGCATCAGGTAGGTGACAAGGGGGGCCCGGTCTTAGAGTGACGTGTGATAAGGTGGCTGAGAGGGCACCCCTGTTTATTCTGAGTGGATAATTCCAACCTCTGGCCTTCAGAACTTCCTCATGGAATCAGTTTATGAACTTTCCTCTTATTTAAAAAAGAGATGAATAAAGAACTCTGTGCACAACCTGTTCTTCTCCTCTTGAGGTGTAATCCAGAGAGGCAGTAACTCACGGGTTTAATGCGGATCCCTGAAAGCACGTGATTGAGGACAGAGTTTTCTACAGTGGGAAACTAAAAGTCTTTTTTTTCAAATAAATTTATTTATTTATTTTTGGCTGCGTTGGTCTTTTTTGCTGTGTGCGGGCTTTCTCTAGTTGCAGTGAGCGGGGGCTACTCTTTGTTGTGGTGTGCGGGCTTCTCATCGCGGTGGCTTCTCTTGTTGCGGAGCACGGGCTCTAGGTGCGCGGGCTTCAGTAATTGTGGCATGCGGGCCCAGTAGTTGCGGCACACGGGCTTAGCTGCTCCGCAGCATGTGGGATCTTCCGGGACCAGGGCTCGAACCTGTGTCCCCTGCGTTGGCAGGTGGATTCTTAACCACTGCGCCACCAGGGAAGCCCATAAAATCTTTGAAGAGATTGAAAATGTGAAAACTAGGGAGGCCAGAATGCTGTTTTAGGCACAGGTGTGTCTTGCTCTCTCTGTAGAATGGACTCATTTCCCCAAAATGCTCACGTGGTCCTACTTCCTAACCTGCAGAAGGTGCTGTGAGGCATAAACCCACGGAAATTACTAGATTTCCCACTGCCACCGCTGTTCCATGAACGACTGCTGTCATTTGTGGAAGGGCTGTCATTGGGGGACACTTTATTAAGTGCTGTACATGAGCTTGTTAATTAACCCCATTGTTACAGGTGAGGAAAGTGAGGTTGGGGACCGTAGGTGACCTTCTGGAGGTCACGTAGCTAGTGACGAGCAGGGCTGGAACCTGTGTGCCCATCTTCTCCACCTTCAGGTTGCACTGCCTCTTGCAAAACCCAGCCCCTTTACTTTCTTTTTTTTTTTTTTTAAGCTCAGTCAACATTTTACTCAGAAATTCATTAAAGATTTGAAACCTTTTTAAAAATTAATTTTTATTGGGGTATAGTTGCTTTACAATGCTCTGTTAGTTTCTACTATACAGCAAAGGGAATCAGCTATACGTATACATATATCCCCTCTTTTTTGGATTTCCTTCCCATTTAGGTCACCACAGAGCATTGAGTAGAGTTCCCTGTGCTTTACGGTAGGTTCTTATTAGTTATCTATTTTATACACAGTGGTGTATATATGTCAATCCCAATCTCCCAGTTCATTGCACCCTCCTTTCCCCCTTGGTAACCATAGGTTTGTTCTCTACATCTGTATCTCTTTTTCTGCTTTACAAATAAGTTCATCTGTATCATTTTTCTAGATTCCACATATAAGTGATATTATACAATATTTGTTTTTCTTTTTCTGTCTTACTTCACTCTGTATGACAATCTCTAGGTCCATCCACATCTCTGTAAATGGCACAATTTCATTCCGTTTAATGCCAACCCCTTTACTTTCTAAATGGGGTTTCTCAATCCCTCAGTCTGAAACCCCACGCTTCAGAAATACCCGGGTGGCTTTAACAGCTCCCAAGATTCTGGACTCCTCCCAGGAATTCTGATTTAATTGGTTGGTCTGGGGTTGGGGGGGCCAGATCTCAATATGGTTTAAACCATCTGAGGCAAGTCTTTCCTGTGTGAGTAGCACTATTACCAAGGTGTGGACAGAGGCCCGCTGAGCACCGAGAAGGGAGCAACTGATTCCAACTGAGATCAGTGAGAGGTTGGCGGAAAGCAAGGCTGTTGGAGGCGGGCCCTGGAAGCGAAGCAGGGTTCCCGGGGTGTGGGCAGTGAGAGGGCACAGGCCTCCCTGGGGGAAATGCAGAGTGGACATAGGAGATGCAGGCAGGGGAGGCTTGGGCTGTGAGGATTGAGCTGGGCGGGCGGTTGGGGACCACTGGGGGTCCCGATGAAGTCCTGATGGGTCTGAATTCCAGAAGCCCAGCTGCTCACGGGCTCCCCAGGCCGGACTTCCTGCCCCCGGGGGTGCATGCATGTTACTCGCAGGTGGCTCCCGAGTGCGGGCTGGGGTGGGACCCCGCCAGCCACTTCTCAGCGCCTTAACGGGGACGGGGCGGGGGGCGTGTTCTCCTGCCCCGGGAGGGGCTGTGCAGCCCTCTGAGCGGTGCCTGCCGCCTCCAGGTGCATCCCGTGATTTAGCAGACTGGTCACTGCAGGCGCTGTGCTGGGGGTGGGCGTCCAAACGCCAGGGAGGGTGTCCCTGTGGACGCCTTGGTCTTTCCCCAGATGCACATCAGGCTGTGCTGGGAGCTTAAGAATATTCAAGCCCTGAGGGCTCGGCTGAGAGAGCCCAAAGAGAGAAGGGGTGTGGGTGAGAGAGGGTGTGTGCCTATCCACGTGGGTGTGGCAGTGAGGGCGTGTGTACGTGTGTGAACTGTGGCCGAGAGTCGTGTGTGCGGTTGTGTGTGTGAGGGTATGAGTGTGTGTGTGCGTGGGCGTCGCTGTGTGTACACACACATACACGTTCCATGGCAGGTTCACTCAGCCCCCAGAGCTGTCGGGCCGATGTTCCATCCTTGCTCTTTTGTCACTGAGATGAGAGCCTGGGCTTTGGCCTTCTACAGATTCGGCTTCAGGTCCTCCTCGTCCGTGTAATCCCTCCGGCCTCACTTTGCTCACCCCTCCAGCAGAGGGTGCAGAGTGGTGGTGCCTCCCTCTCCAGGCTGTTGTGGACGTTTCCTGTAAAGCCCCGGTGCATCGTTTCATGTGTTTCTTGGCCATCTGTATGTCTTCTTTGGAGAAGTGTCTATTTAGGTCTTCTGCCCATTTTTGGATTGGGTTGTTTGTTTTTGATATTGAGCTGCATGAGCTGCTTGTAAATTTTGGAGATTAATCCTTTGTCAGTTGCTTCATTTGCAAATATTTTCTCCCATTCTGCGGGTTGTCTTTTCGTCTTGTTTACACCCTGAGAAAACCATAATTCAAAAAGAGTCATGTACCACAATATACATTGCAGCTCTATTTACCATAGCCAGGACACGGAAGCAACCTAAGTGTCCATCGACAGATGAATGGATAGAGAAGATGTGGCACATATATACAATGGAGTATTACTCGGCCATAAAAAGAAACGAAATTGAGTTATTTGTAGTGAGGTGGATGGACCTAGAGTCTGTCATACAGAGTAAAGTAAGTCAGAAGGAGAAAAACAAATACCGTATGCTAACACATATATATGGAATTTAAAAAACAAACAAAAAAATGATCATGAAGAACCTAGGGGCAAGACGGGAATAAAGACATAGACCTACTAGAGAATGGACTTGAGGACACGGGGAGGGGGAAGGGTAAGCTGGGACGAAGTGAGAGAGTGGCATGGACGTATATACACTACCAAGTGTAAAATAGATAGCTAGTGGGAAGCAGCCGCATAGCACAGGGAGATCAGCTCGGTGCTTTGTGACCACCTAGAGGGGTGGGATAGGGAGGGTGGGAGGGAGGGAGACGCAAGAGGGAAGGGATATGGGGATATATGTATATGTATAAGTGATTCACTTTGTTATACGGCAGAAACTAACACGCCATTGTAAAGCAGTTATACTCCAATAAAGATACTAAAAAAAAAGAAGCCCCAGTACACAGGAGGCGGTCAGGCTGCACTGCCTGTCCCACGCAGCCTGCCGCCTTCCCCAGTTCACCTCTGTCACTTGTGGCAATGCTTTTGCTCCTCCTGGCATGAGACGGAGCCTGCTCCTCATCCCACAGCGTGTCCTCATCCCGGGCTGTGGTCTGCGGGGGCCCTAGCCCAATGGCAGACCCCAGGCAACTCAAGTCCCCTCTCCCTTCCTCAGTTTCCTCATCTGTGAAAAGGGAGTGCTCTTCGCACACCACAGAGCTGTTTGTGTGGCCAGAAGAGGTAGCTGCCAGGGGCTGCGTGCTGCAGGCCGGATCCTGTTACACTGTCACAGAGCCAAGAACTCTGCTTTTTCCTTTGAGCCTCTCCTTTGCTCCTTAGTCCTCTGTGGCTTTCGTTAGCATATTGTGGACAATCTACACGGAGCTTCTCTATGGTGATTCATCACCACATGCACACACACCAGGCATGTGGCCACGTGCGCGTTTGCACAGGGCCACCTGCCTATCTTCCCGGCCACGCATAATCCCCTCAATTTCAGTCTTAATAGAAAATGACTCAGGGTTAGCAGATCCCTTGTGTTTCCTTTATTCACTTCAGGAGACACTGGGCCTTGGTCTTCCGAGTTCTTTTTTGACCTGGGATTAATACAGTTTTAGGCACACAGAGTAGAACAGAAAGTTGAGACAGTCTCGCGGGAACGTGGGGTTGGGCTGCAGCTCTGATGATTCTAGTTGCGCCCAGTTGCTGCTTTCAGTGCTGCGTGCCTGTTTCCTCATCTGTCGGAGAGTAATAGTGAAAGAAGCCTCCTGAGATTGTTATGGGAATTCTAGCAAAGAGTATCTCTGAAAGTGCTTTGTGTCACCAGACTATGAAATACGATGTGCATGAGTGGTAGTTGCTCTTCCCTCAGTTACGTTCATTTGTCCTCCACTCTGGTTTCTGTGTCTATTTATTTCCTTGCAGATCAAGCGTGGCAGGTTGTCCCCACCTTCAACAAACCAGAACATCCTGACATGCAGTGCTTCTATCACACGGATTGGGCGGCTGGGGCAGGGCAGGGAGAGCTGCGTGGGGAGACGTGGGTTTTCTGTGACTTGTTCTGGACAGGAACAGAGCCTCTCGGGGCTTCATTGCCTTTTCCATACAAGAAAATCCAAACCACTGGTCTCTGCATGTCCCCGCAGACGTTCGTGGAGAGAGCTCACTAATGTGTGTAGACGCCCATTGAGAGCACTGCCCTCAGGGTGGACAGAGACTCCACGGTCCAGAGAAACTGAAATTTAACACCCCCCACCACAGACACTGTTTCCCTAGAAAATAGGCTGGCTGTGTGTGGGCTGAGTCAAATTTTTTTTTTTTTTTTTTTGTGCGGTACACGGGCCTCTCACTGTTGTGGCCTCTCCTGTTGCGGAGCACAAGCTCAGCGGCCATGGCTCACGGGCCCGGCCGCTCCGCGGCATGTGGGATCTTCCCGGACCGGGGCACGAACCCGTGTCCCCTGCATCGGCAGGCGGACTCTCAACCACTGCGCCACCAGCGAGGCCCTGAGTCAAATTTAAAATCAATAAGTCAATCGTCAAAATGCCTTTTCTAAGCAGGGTGTGACTGGGGAGGGTAACGTGTGTGATTTGATGTTTCCTTGTAAATCTCAGAACCTGGGTCCGTATTTATCCTTGAGGAGCTTTATTTTCCCTTAAGCTTTGTTAAGCTTTCGGTTTGATGTTTTTCATTTTTCCATCCAAGATATGTTAATGTAGATTTTTCTTCCCATTTCAAAATAAGGTTAGTTATTGTTTGGCGATTACAAAATAATATGTGGTTATGGTAGGAATTTTGGAAAAGAAGGGAAATTATAAAGAAAATATTAGAGTTACCTGTAAAGAATAAGAACTGTGCTTGAATGGGAAGGGGCAAGGGGAACGTTCTAGATCTTTGTAGGGGTTTTGCTTATGACACAGGCATATACATTTGTCACAACTTCAGCAAATAGACTCGAGTTTTGTGCACTTCACTGTATGTCAATCTTATATTAAAAGAGAAACTGTAAACAATTATTGAACTTGGGTTAATTATATGCATGGTGAAATCTTTAGGGGGAGGTGTACTGATGTCTGTAATTTAGTTTGAAGTGCTTTAAACAAAAACGAGATGGCTTCATGAAGGGTAGATGGATAGATATGTGATAAAGTAAATACAGTAAAATGTCAATGGTGGAATACAGATGGTGGTTATATGAGTGTTCACTATAAAATTCTTTCAGGGCTTCCCTGGTGGCACAGTGGTTAAGAGTCCACCTGCCAATGCAGGGGACACAATGCAGGGTTCGAGCCCTGGTCCGGGAAGATCCCACATGCCGCAGAGCAACTAAGCCCGTGCGCCACGACTACTGAGCCTGCGCTCTAGAGCCCGCGAGCCACAACTACTGAAGCCCGTGCGCCTAGAGCCCGTGCTCCGCAACAAGAGAAGCCACCACAATGAGAAACCCGCGCACCACAACGAAGAGTAGCCCCCCGCTCGCCGCAACTAGAGAAAGCCCACGCGCAGCAGGAAAGACCCAACTCAACCAAAAAAAAAAATAATAATAATAAATAAATTAATTAAAAGAATAAAATCTTTCAACTTTGCTGTATGTTTGAAAATTTGCATAATAAAATATTGAGAAACAAAGATGACTAATTCAGAAAGAACATGCATATTTACAATCCAAAGGTAACCACCATTAACATTTGAGTGTATATTATTTTCTTCCAGTTTCATTTCCAAGAAGATATAATTTTATATAATTAAGATCTTACTACATAACATATTTATTTTCACATTTTTCACTCGGTATTGTACCACAGTTTTCTTTTGTCATAAAACGTCTTCAGTGTGTAATTTTATAATTAAGGTACAATTTACATAGCTAAAATTCACACGTTTTAGCACACAGTTCTGTGAATTTTGACAAATGCATAGAGGCATGCAACCACCACTCCAATCAAGATGTGGAATAGTTCCATCATCCAGGAAAATTTCTCTGTGCCGTTTTGCCAGCACCTGGCCTCACATCCAGCCCCGGGCAGCTACGGATCTGTTTTTCAGAATATCGCTAAGATGGAACCATATGATAGGTAGCCTTCGAGTCTGGCTTCTTTCACTCAAGCACAATACATTTGAGATTCATCCATGTCATTTACAAGTACTGGTAATTTGTTCCTTTTTCTTGATGAGTAGTATTCCATTGTAAGGATGTACATTAATATATATATATATATATATTTTTTTTTTTTTTTTTCGGTATGCGGGCCTCTCACTGCTGTGGCCTCTCCTGTTGCGGAGCACAGGCTCCGGACGCGCAGGCTCAGCAGCCATGGCTCACGGGCCCGGCCGCTCCGCGGCATGTGGGATCCTCCCGGACCGGGGCACGAACCCGTGTCCCCTGCATCGGCAGGCGTACTCTCAACCACTGCGCCACCAGGGAAGCCCTAATATAATTTTAATGTTTGTAAGAAATCATCGTATATGGTAACCCGTTTTATTTATGCATTCCCCTAATATTTGGGTATTTAAGATGTTTTATTTTTTCACTATTATAAATGCCATTGTAATGAACATCATTTTTTTATAATTGTAACTATTTTTTTTTAATTTTTGTTGGAGTATAGTTGATTTACAGTGTTGGGTTAGTTTCAGGTGTACAGCAAAGTGAATCAGTTGTACATATACATAATGAACATCTTTATGCAAAATCATAGTCAATAATTTCTTTAGGTAGATTACTGGGAAGCGAATTACAGAGTATATTATAAATATTTTTAAAGCACTTATGACATTTTTTAAACCTTCAAAAGTTTTTCCTTGCATTTCTTTATGTGGTTCATAACCAGCTTGACTTAAAACTCCACTGGTGTTTATAAATCCTTTCTCCCCCGCTTCTCTTTTTCAGTATTGTCACCCCGTAGAACTGACTCGAAGTTTCAGTGTCATCAGCGAGGCTTTGAAATTCTAAATGATGGAGACCAATCAGGAAACTTCCCTCTTCTTGGTGAAAATCTTGGAGGAACTGGACAGCAAGCAAAATACCGTTTCCTACCAGGACCTGTGCAAATCCCTGTGCACCCGTTTTGATCTGTCCCAGCTCTCCAAACTGAGAAGCGTCCTCTTCTACACGGCTTGTCTCGATCCCAATTTTCCAGCCACGTTATTCAAAGACAAGATGAAATGCACCGTGAACAACCAGCAATCGAAGAAAATCATGGTGGCGGCAGATATCGTGACGATATTCAACCTCATCCAGATGAACGGGGCTACGGCCAAGGAGAAGCTCCCCAGCGGCCGGCAGAAGATGCGCAAGAAGGAGGCGGCCTTTGACTTGGGCCGCTCGGACACGGAACTCTGCACCGCAGCCCAGTGTGCGTCCCTCAGCTGCGAGCTGAGCGACCAGCCTTTCAGCCGGGGCTACCCCACCCGCCAGTCTTCCAAGTGCCGCAAGATGGACTGCAAGGACTGCCCGCAGTTTGTACCTGCCTCCGAGCCCAACTTCCTGCTGGGGGTCAGCAAAGATGTGAAAAACCGGGCGGCTTCCCTGGACAGGCTGCAGGCTCTGGCCCCCTACTCGGTGGCCAGCCCTCAGCCCTGCGAGATGCAGAGAACGTATTTCCCCATGAACATCGAAAGTGAGTCCATGTCCGATCAGGACTCCCTGCCCCTCACCCAGGGCATCAAGGAGACTTTCATCTCTAATGAGGAGCCCTTCGTGGTCCAGTCCTGCGTCCAGAAAAGGAACATCTTCAAAGAGGAGTTTCACAACCTGATGACTGTGTCCCCCGAGTTGGCCAGTCCCGCTAACAAGGCTGAGGGCGAGCACAGGAAACCCCAGGGCCGAAAGGAGTCCCACAAGACACCCTTCCCCAATCACAGCTTTGAGATGCCCTACAACAGCCAGTACCTGAATCCCGAATACTCCCCTGTTCCTGACAAAAGGCGGGCAAAGCACGAGAGCTTAGATGACCTTCAAGCCTCCACGTATTTTGGACCCACTCCAGTGATGGGGACCCAGGAGGCCAGGCGCTGTCCCGGGAGGCCGGGCAAGCAGAGCCCCTGGCCGGCCAAAAGCTGGAGCCTAAACACTGAAGAAGTTCCTGACTTTGAACGGTCCTTTTTCAATAGAAATCCCTCCGAGGAGAAGCTCCGCTATCCAAATCCCAGCAGCCAGACCGCCAACTTCCCAACCCCAGACAGGCGCCCAGCTTACCTCATGCCGCAGAAGCAACAGCCAATTCTCCCCGTCGGCTACGCGGCCAAGCCAAACGGGCTCAAATCTAAAGAGATCTCATCCTCCGTTGACCTGGAGAAGCATGAACCGGTCAAAAAGTTTAAAGACAAGAGCAGTAGCTGCACCAGCAGGCAGCTCAGCTCAGACACCAGTAGCGTGGGCACCCAGACCGAGCAGCACGTCCTGGAGCCCAAGAAATGCAAAGACTTGTGTGCCTCTGGGCAGGGCAAGTACAGTGACAGGCACGCCATGAAGCAGTCAGATGACGACTCGGAAGTTGTCAGTGATGACATCAGTGACATTTTCCGATTTCTTGATGACATGAGCCTCAGTGGCTCGACGGGAGTGATACAGTCATCCTGCTACAACAGCACAGGATCTTTGTCCCAGCTTCACAAGTCGGACTGTGACAGTTCGCCGGAGCACAACCTAACCAAAATCGCCAACGGGCTCCCCAGCAGCAAAGGAGAAAAGGGCAACCGGCCTGAAGACAGCCACCGCTCGGAAGAGGAGTTGAAGACCAGCGTGTGCAAACTGGTGCTCAGGATCGGTGAAATTGAACGGAAGCTCGAGTCGCTGTCGGGTGTCCGCGAGGAGATCTCCCAGGTCCTGGGCAAGCTCAGTAAGCTGGATCAGAAGATTCAGCAGCCCGAGAAGGTGAGTGTGCAGATAGATCTGAATTCCTTGACCAGTGAGGCTCCGTCCGATGAGAGCGCCTCTCCCCAGATGTTCCGTGCACACAATGGCTCCCACGGGCCCAAACTGGAGAACTCGGCCGACTGGTGCTCCTCAGACGCCAGCGGAAGCAACAGCGAAAGCCTTCGTGTCAAGGCGTTAAAAAAAAGCCTCTTCACCAGGCCATCCTCCAGGTCCCTGACGGAGGAGAACAGCGCCACAGAGTCCAAAATCGCCAGCATCTCCAATTCGCCCAGGGACTGGCGCACCATCACTTACACCAACCGCGTGGGTGTCGGAGAGGAGGATGTGAAAGACAGAGGCCCTGGGGAAAGTAAGGACTGGCATCGAAAATCTAAAGAGGTAATGCGCATGTAAGCTCGCGTAACTAGGCAGCAGCCTTACTATATAGCCCTGGTCTGTTTCCAAGCCTGGAAGCTTACATTACACGAAAAAGAGGCCTGCCCTTCTTGTGCTCGTAATCCTTCCAGACTTTCCATGTTAGAGCAGAGAGGACAGCATAGCCTGGTGGTTGGTCCCTCCAAATTGTCCATCAGCCCGGAGGAGCACACGCTGCTGTGTTGCCGATGGGAGAAAGCATGGCTCAGATATTGGACTGGTGGTTCGAGACCTGATTTTCATAGAATGGGGAACATGGCAGAGCAGACAAGCATCGCCAGGGCTTTCTTCCTGTCCTTTCTGAAAGGGCAGGGTGCAGGCAAAGCAAAGGAGGGAAATGACTTAAAAGCGAGCTAGCTCCTATGGCCCTTTCACATACTTTGTGGCATGCGTCGTGTTCCTTTTTAAAAGTTTGAGTTTTTTTTCATTTTAAGATCAATAGATGATTCGTAAGAAAAGATAAATTAAGGAAATTATTCACAGTTCCACTGCCCAAGGATGGCAACTCTTAATATGATGTCTTTCTTTGCTCTTGAGGTTTTTTCCTACACAGTTTTATGGGAACGTGAGCGTTTTTGCACCTTTATAGTCAGCATCTTTCTGTCAGTGCTGGAGTGAGCACATACACACATGCTCACATTCTTTCTTCTTCTCGTCCCCTGCAGTAGGGATGATTTGTTTCAGCGGTACTTGTGGCTGCTGTTCCTCCTTCTAAGTAGGTTACATTGAACCCTTTCTGGCCAAAGTGATGCCATTTCAATTTGTTGCTCATCTCAGTTCCCTACCCTGATTCTAAAGGACAGGCCACGGGGCCTCCTGAGGGCTCGGAGCACCAGTCATCAGAGAGGGAGTGAAGAGGTGTGGCTGCAGACATTGAATACAGAGAAGGAGGCTGAGTCCCTCGAACGCCAAGAAGGGCAAGCTTAGAAAATGGAGCCCTAAGGAAGTTTTCAGGGTCCAAAGCAGGGGAAGAGAGTAAAATAAGAAGTGATTTTTTTCTGATCCCAAAGGAACCTCTGGTACCTGTGCCGGCCACTGTTCTCTTCGGTAGCCACTTACAACACGTGGTGTTGGACAGAAATCAGAATATATTATGTGCCGACACTCCGACGAGATGCCCAGCTGTGGGTCTTCTCCTCTGGCACTGCTGTCGTGTCAATTAGCTGCTAGAGTCTGGCCAGGTTCCTGGAGCCCTGGGTCTTAGGTAGCATTGAAAATGGCCATTTAGAGCACTCCAGTGGTTTGGCACTTCTATAGATATATCAAGTTTAACTGAACTAGCCATGCATCCAACCCATAAAATGTCAAAGCCCCCAGAAACCACCGGAAATAAGCTTGAGAAAGATCCCTTGAAATGCACAGCTCAAAGTTGCTAGTGTTTGGGGTGAGCGGTCTTCATTTGGCCTCCTTCTGTGACCTCATTTCTCCCTCCCGATGTGTGGCTCTCACCATCCCTGGGCTGATGCCTGCCATGGTGGTGACCAACCCTGGGGCCCTTCTGAACTTTGCTCCCAAATCTCAAACTGCTGTAGGCCACCTCCCCCAGATGTCTGCCGTGGGCTGAAATCTGCAGGTCCCAGCTAGATTTTCTGTTCCTTCAAAGCCAGGCTTCCCTCTCCCTGTACCGATTCTGGGGTCGCCATTCTAGCCATTCCCCAAACTGAAGGGATGTCTCTCATCTCTGACTTCCCTCATTGGCTCTCTCACATCCAGTTGGGCTACTCGACCCTGTGGATTTATCTTTTGTGATGTGTCTTTCCGCTTAAATCCACCCTCCCTCCCCCAAGTCCAAGCTCCTACCACCTCCCACCTGGGCTTTGGGGACACATTTGTAACTGGTCTCTCTCGCTTATCATCCCCCCACCTCTGTCGCCACTTCCATCTCATCCCATCCACCACTGCTATGCTCCCTTTCCTAAAGCTCCTCTCGGGGGTGTGCAGTGCCTCCTGTTCCCAACTCCTTGACTCCCCTTTGCTCAGCAAAGTTTCAAGCCACTCAGTCCAGCCACTCAAACCCTCGGCATATCACGTCCTTCTCCCCAACAGGAGGGCTCCAGTTCACCTGGACTGGGCCCTTCTCCACCTTGATACGTCTACCTGGTTTTCCTCAAAAGTGCCACCCTCATTCACTCAGTCCCTCATTCAGCAAGTACCTAGGATGGCCAGGCCCCATCCCACTGTCGAACCTTTACTCACGTGATTCCTCCATCAAGAGTTTCCTGTCCAGGGACTTCCCTGGCAGTCCAATGGTTAAGACTTCACCTTCCAACGCAGGGGGTGTGGGTTTGATACCTGGTCGGGGAGCTAAGATCACACATGCCTCGTGGCCAAAAAATCAAAACATAAAACAGAAGCAATATTATAACAAATTCAAGAAAGAGCTTAAAAATGTTCCACATCAAAAAAAAAAAAAAGTGTCCTGTCCACCTCCTTGGTGCTGATCTAGACCCAGTTCCCCTCAAGGCCTCTTAATTCGTAAGCCTCTGAAAGCCTCCCAAGATTATTGCTGGTCTCTGATCTCCTGCCTTTCATCCTCTTTGTTCCGACAGAGTAGATACCAACCTTTATTTTAAAAGTATCTTAGGTATACATACCGACTGCCATGTTAGAACGCAAACGCCTCCGTGGTAGGAGCAGGGAGGCAAGCGTGGGCAGCGGGCAACTTTCCATCTCAGAAGCGAGAACAGATTCAAACCCTGGCTCTGCCACTTCCTGGCTGTGTGACATTGGGCCAGTTCCTTAACCTCTCTAAGCTGAGTTTCCGCATCCACAGCGAGGATTATAATGCTACAGCCTTGCCGATGTTCTCGAGAAGCTGAAACGGGATATCGCGTGTTCAGCCCCGAGCACAGCAGGAGACACACACAGTCAGCCCTCAGTTAATTGTAGTTACGATGCCTTGTTGTTATTATTGGCACCTGCCCTGCCCCCAGCTCGGCACGGGCCCTGCATGCCGTGGGAGCCCTCTGAGTGTTCGGTAGTGGTGGTAAGCTGAATGAGTAAATTCAGTGACACCTTTTAGAAGATACTTGGGTTTGATGAGCTAGAAAGTAAGAGGACACCTCACTTCCTTATTTGGGTTTGGCCAAGTTTATCCTGCTTTCTCTGTAGCGGCATCAGCGGTCTTCATGGTTTGGAAGGGCTCGGAGTTATACTGTATTTGAGCAAGGGCCGATGGGTCTAGTTTGCTGGGAGCTGGGAGCGTGCTTCTGGTCCCCGTCCACGTGTAGGATACGCACACTGCCGCTCACACACGTTATCTCATCAGGTGCTCACACATAAACTCTCCCTTTCCTGACACCTGAGCCCATTCCCCGCCTCTTGCTTATACACACCGTCCCTCACTCATGTTCTTATTCTTCCTTTTTCTTTGTCTGTTGCTCACACCCACAGCTCTTCTGGCTCTCTGTTTCATGTGCTCGACTCCATGATGTTGGGATCCATCCCTTTAAAAAGATTGGAGCGCCTTCTCCTTGGTGGTATGATTTTGCTGAGCGGGCGATTAAAAGGTGCTCGCTGGGCTTCCCTGGTGGCGCAGCGGTTGAGAGTCCGCCTGCCGATGCAGGGGACGCGGGTTCGTGCCCCGGTCCGGGAAGATCCCACATGCTGGGGAGCGGCTGGGCCCGTGAGCCATGGCCGCTGAGCCTGCGCGTCCGGAGCCTGCGCTCCGCAACAGGAGAGGCCACAATAGTGAGAGGCCCGCATACAGCAAAAAAATAAATAAATAAAAGGTGCTCACTATTGTCCCCTGCCTTCGGGGAACTCACAGTCCGGCGGAGGAGACAGACAGACAAACAGGCAGTTACAGTTCAGTGGGACACAGTAACGCGGGCTCTGTACACAGTCTGAAGGGGTCTGTACACAGTCTGAAGGGGTCACGTAGATGGGCGCTGACCCTGTCTTGGTCAGGGAGTACTTCTGGAGGACGTGACATCTATGTGGAGATCTGAGGGCCTCAAGTTAGAAGTAGAAAGTACCAGAAGACTCCAGTTATAACAGGGTTCATGGAGAACGGAGCCCCCAGGATCGGGTGGAACTCAAGGACTGAGAACGTAAGTGATGGCAGCTGTGTTGGGCACCTTCCTGCCTCCAAACTGTGGTCCACACTGTTCCCTTGTCTTGAAGGCCACGCAGAGGTCTCTGAAAATCACTAGAGGCTCCCACCACGTGCTTTCTGGCTTGGCTTCTTCCATCCAGAGAAGCAGTGTGTCATCAGTGGTTTCAGCCAGCTCTTAGGGGGAAGGACCCCATATGTTTTACTCCTCAGTACCAGGTAGAAATTGGTAAGAGAAAGAGGGGGCAGTGACTTCCCTGGCAGTCCAGTGATTAAGACTCTGCGCTTCCTTTGCAGGGGACGCATGTTTGGTCCCTGGTCAGGGAACTAAGATCCCGCATGCCGCGTGGTGCGGCAAAAAAAAAGAAAAAAAAAAGGGGGGGGGATACTATGCTATAGTTAAGCAAAGCTTCTCTGAAGCCAGATGATAGATTTAAATGCCAGCTCTTCCCGTTGGCAGCTGTGCACCCTGGGGTAGATTAGTGGGTCTTTCTGGGCTCCATTTCCTTAGCTGAACAATGCGTGTTAATGATAGTAGTCATGGTATGAGGGTTAGATAAAATCGTCTCTTCCTGGCATAGAAATGTTGGGTCGTTTGAGTATTATCAGTGTCGTAAGCTTTTCCTAGTAAATGGCCCCCAGTCCAGATATTCTTTCTATTTGCTCGTGAATAACTGCATGTTGCTACCCGGGCAGAGCCCGGTGGTGAAAAGCTGGTGTCTGCCCACTGGCACTGTGGGCTCTCTGACAGCAACTGTGTCGCTCTCTGGACTCCCCTGTGCCCCTCTGCAGGCAGACAGGCAGTATGACATCCCCCCGCAGCACCGACTGCCCAAGCAGCCCAAAGATGGCTTCCTGGTGGAGCAGGTGTTCAGCCCTCATCCCTACCCCACCTCCCTCAAGGCCCACATGAAGAACAGCCCTCTGTACACAGACATGCGGCTGACGGAGCTGGAGGTGAAGCGGGGCCAGCCTTCCTGGACCATCGAGGAGTATGCTCGCAACGCGGGCGAGAAGGGCAAGCTGACAGCCCTGGACCTGCAGGTGAGCCTCTCACTGCCCCGGGTGGGGGGAGCCCAGCCACACCCTGGCGGATGCAGGAATGGATAGCGGATGCCCTAACCGGCCCGCTCCCTCACCTTCAGCTCCCTGGGTCCCCACCGTGGAATTCGGAACCTGCATAACATCGTAGAGCAGAGATTTTTCACAAGGAGATTGCTATTTCGCTTATTGCTTCGTAAACATGTAGCAGTGGGAATGCTTGCTTGATCGATTTTGGCCATCCGATTTGCTAACGATACGTTTAAGACTCCATACCAAGTGCAGATTCTCGTATTTGCTCACAAGACCTCAGCCCAACTGTTTAATGAAACACAAGCTGATTTCTCCTTCCACATGTAGCACGTGGGATAAAAGCATATTTGTGGGAGCCGAGCTATGGATTATGTTTCCATACGGAGCAGTCCCAGGTAAGCGCCATCCCCGGAAGCTCTGTGAATACAGTTGTGGCTGGAGGGCATGCTTTCTGTTCAACCACAGGCAGGGCTGGGTTTTGACCACTTTCATTGTGGTGGGCAGTTCCACCTGGTTCCATCCCCACTGCGTCTATCTGTGTGTCGGCATCACCTCGGGAGCACAGGAAGTACCCTGTCCCCACCTGCCAGCTAGCTTGGTGGGCAGTGAGGCTATCATCCCAACGCCACCACTCACGTATGGGTCCCGGCAGGTCCACACCATTTAAAGGGCAGTTGGAGAGATGCCAGTGGTGGGGGGGTGGTATGGCAGGGTCTCCCTTGAAATGGCCTCTCCCTAAAGCCAGGAGGGCTGCAGGAGGTGCAATGCAGTGGCGAGTAAAGAAATGTGTTTTCCCGCAGTGTGTGGGTTCTAAGCCAGGGTTCCTTTGCTGTGTGGCCTGGAATGTTCACCTGTTTGAGCTTTGGTTCCCTCACCTGTTAAATGTCCATAATAATATCTAACTTTCAGAGTCACTGTCAGAAATGAAAATAATGTATTTAAAGTACCTGCCATTAAGAAGGCACCGAAAAGGCATTTTGGCGCTGTTGAAATGATGCTGAAATTGATCCACTCTGTATGGGACTTTTTTTTTTTTTTTTTTTTTTTTGCGGTACGCGGGCCTCTCACTGTTGTGGCCTCTCCCGTTGCGGAGCGCAGGCTCAGCGGCCGTGGCTCACGGGCCCAGCCGCTCTGCGGCACGTGGGATCTTCCCGGACCGGGGCACGAACCCACGTCCCCTGCATCGGCAGGCAGACCCTCAACCACTGCGCCACCAGGGAAGCCCCGTAAGGGACTTTTGATCACGGTCTCTCGCGCAAGGCACAGTGGCCCGCAGGCGGGAGTGATGATGTTCATCTCAAGTTTATAAATGAGGAAATCGAGGCCCCGAGAAGCACAAGAACTTGTGCAGGTCTGACAAGTCTAAATTCATAATGGACTATCTGGCAATAAGACTCCTGTACTTCCTCCTATGTTGCCTTTCCACCATGTCGTTTTTCTGTTGATGACAGTAGAGTAGAGCTTCATGTCACACAAATGACTGCGGTGACGTTTGTTTATGTTGGGCCCTAAATGACAGCAATTATGGGAAGGGATATCTCTGGCCAGATCCTGAGAGTCAAGTGGGTGGTGACATCAGGACCACCTCAGAGGTACTCCTGGCCCCTGTCACCTCCTGCATGTTTTGTCCCCATGCCAGCTGCACGCCACTTGACCCTTCAGGCCACGTCCTCTCCTGTCACCATCCTGCTGACAAGCAGTCTAGATAGGATTTGCTTCTCCTGCAGGAGGGTCCCAGTGCTCTGCTGTGGCTACCACACCGCAACCTGTGGGTATTAGGATGCCACGAGCTGCAGGCGAGTCACAAAAGGCCCAGAGGTGTGAATGGCTCACCTGGTGGAATAGTCAATGTTTCACCAGTATCACAGGATGACCTTGACAGGAGCAGATTCATTGAATGAGTCATAGACTGAGAAACATCTTTTTAAAGTTTGGGAGGCAGAGTCTGGCAGATTTCGCTCCTACAGATACATGCAATTTTAAAGTGCCAATCTTTAGGAAGAGTAAAGGCAAAATTATACAAAATAAAAGATCTTTAGATTAGAGAGCTTTAGGTGACATCACTTAAAAATGCAAAGGATCATGTATCTAGTCTCACAAAAAAATATAAGACAGGAAGGAGTTCGATAGCCTTTCGAGGGTGTTTGCAGCAAAACAGAACAGGTATCGGGAGCTGAATGAAGGCAGAAAGGCGCCACCTTACTTGTTTTCATCGCTTTGCAGAGACCCAGGTACTGTCTTAGGGCAGCTTCCGCATCTGGACCATCTTCTTGGGGCCCCGTGGCGTCAAGAGGTAAATTTGCCATCTATGGCCACTTGAGGGTACAGCAAAGGTACAGGCCCCGTTTCCATTTCCAGCGCTCAGCAGGAGTAATTAACAACCGAGGATGCCCTCTGTGTCCCACCGGGTGGCACGAGAGCTTGCGGTTATTGGAAAAAGTAATTAAAAATAATAGACTTCACAGGATGAATCCCGGCCCGTAAAGCATAGCTACCTATGAAAGGAAGCCAGTTTCCTTCCGTCCGAGCTGGAGGGAACAAGACAAAATCTGATGTGTCGCTTACACACGGCTTACTCCTTGGCCCGCCTTGGGAATATTGGGAAGAAGAGGTGGTGTTTCAGCCTCCCTGGTCAGAGCCTGTCTCCAAAGTGTCAGAGCAGGGAGAGCTGCCCCTTCAGTCTTCCACCCAAACCCTCCCAGCCCTGCAGACCAGTCCCCAGCTTAACATGCCCACCTGGCTCCCAGGCTCCCCTCTAGGTACCCGTTAAATTGCTGAAGACCTTTCATGTCCAGGGAAACAGACCGATCCCAAGTGCCCGTGGAGGACAGAGCTGTGTTGGGGAAAGAGCTGCAGCCCAAGCATAAGGACACTTGTCCTAACAGCCGGAGCTGGGCAGTAGCAGAAGTGCCCTGGGCAACTCAGGGAGACCGTGGCTCCTAGGACTTAGCAGAAGTGCTGGAGTAGGAGCTTCTTGCAAAGTCTGAACAGACAATCCTGCGTTTTAAGGACTCTTCCATCATGGAGCACGTCCTGTTTCTCATGGTGTGGGTCCTCTCAATGGCCGGCATTGCCTACCACTCCTCCCCGCCCTTCCAGATAACATGAATAATTGGAAAAGTCTTTAAACATTGTGCCTCCGTGAGGAAGGGGACCTGGGAGGATTTCAGGGACCCCGAAGTCCCATTCTCTTTTCATTATGCAACGTTGTACAGAATATTCTAGAATACTGGCACACTCTCCTCTAAAGGGCCAGAGAGTAACTGCTTTAAGACTTTGCAGGCCTTACAGTCTCCATCACAGCTGCTCAACTCTGCCAATAATTGTCTCGAGCAGCCGTGGGCAACTTGTCAATGACTGGATGTGACTGTGTTGCGACAAAATATTATTTGGGGACACGGAGATTTGATTTCATATGATTTTCACATACCGCTGACTATTGTTTTCCTTTTATTTTTTTTCAATGATTTAAAAATGTGAGAACCGTTCTTAACTGGTAGGCTGTACGAAGGCAGGTGCTGGGCTGTATCTGGCGCCTGGGCTGGAGTCTGCCGGCCCCTGTACTGGAAGGCCATTAGAAACAGGAGAGCAGGGACTTCCCTGGCGGTCCAGTGGGTAAGACTCCGTGCTCCCAATGCAGGGGGCCCGGGTTCTATCCCTGGTCAGGGAACTAGATCCTGCGCGCCACATGGCCAGAAAACAAAACAAAACAGGAGAGCAATAAAGCAGCCAGAGGAGTCCACGGCATGTGGGTCGTCAGCATCCCGGCAGGAAGCAGATGGCATACTCACGGATGATGGGAGTGGGAAGGAGGGTGCTCTTGGCGGAGGTGTAGGCAGGGTTTAGAGCCCGTGAAGCACCCAGGGACCAGCATGAGTGAGAGGCTGTTGCTGCCCTTGGATCTGAAGGCCAAGGAAAGGGAGCTGTTTCTGAAACCCACCAAGACCCACAGCTGTGAGAGCAGGTACCTGATAGAACTGTGGCCCATCAGGGAGGGAGCAGGGGGAACTGTGCCCCACTGACTGAATCCACCTGGGATGTGTCCATATTGGCTGGTCTCCTGGGGGCACAGAGCAAGACAGAAAAGAACAGAGAATGGTTCTGAAAGGACAGGTGGAGAATGACTAATAGGGGTTAGAATAATCAATATTCCAATAACATAGTACATAGTGTGTGTGTGTGTGTGTGTGTGTGTGTGTGTGTGTGATCTGTAACATGCCCACCTTTATGAGCATTAAACAATCTGAGAAAGTCTTCAAAATGGATATTTTGCTTGTGTTTCAAAGATTTAGACGACCTCACTTGGAATTGCAATGTGTTGCTGCTTTTATGTGACAGTCACATAATTAAATGCTCGCCGTAAGATGAGAACACTGCCTTGCTTTATGGAAATAGATTGTAGTCATCCACGGGGAATGGGATTCCTGGGTGATAACAGGTTAAATATAATACTTCTCCTGCAGACAGGCACTAATCTCAGGGAGGCTGGGAAACAAATGGCAGTGGGTGGGGGTCTCTCCCACTGGGGACCCTGCACCTGGCATGGGGGTGGCCTGCCCCTGGTCTGTAGACCTGGCCTGTGAGCAGTGGCCTGACAGATGTTTGAAATGGAAATATTTTATGTTTTGTTTGACCTGCTTATCTGGGAGGTGCCTTTGATTTTTCAGTGGAGGCTTTACTGAAGAACTGGGAACCAAATCAGAGTAGTACAATAGCCTTGCTTTAGGCGCCTCTGTTCTTAGGGACCGTTAGTGGAGAATATTTTTCAGCGACTTTCCCTGCTTCCCATGCAGCAGGGCCAGCCTGTTCCTGGCCATACGCCCTTGAGGCGTAGAGTCTTGTTTCTCGGCCCTATTTTGCTTGCTCCCAGGAAATCCCTGGGTTTTCCTGTGTCAAGACCATTGTGACCTGTTTTTTCAAAAAAATATTTATTTATTTAGTTAGTTAGTTGCACTGAGTGTTAGTTGTGGCAGGCGGGCTCCTTAGTTGCAGCACATGGGCTCCTTAGTTGTGGCATACAAACTCTTAGTTGTGGCATGCATATGGGATCTAGTTCCCTGACCAGGGATCGAACCTCGGCCCCCTGCATTGGGAGCACAGAGTCTTATCCACTGCGCCACCAGGGAAGTCCCCCATCATGACCTTTGTAGTAGGAGAGGGGCAGGTACAATCTGGGATGTGCGGGAGCCCGAGTCCTTGGTGGTCCACCTCAGGAGGGGCTGGTGGGCAGCGTTGGGCTCCTCGGTCATCTCCCCTGCAAGCTGCAGGCAGCTCTGAGATGCTTCAGGGGTGAGGATTGTCAGAACGTCTTGAACCTGTTGCACGTATTCACCATATTTCTAACATCTTCTCTTCACTTCTAGACTCAAGAATCTTTAAACCCAAACAACTTAGAATACTGGATGGAAGATATTTATACTCCAGGCTACGACTCATTACTGAAAAGGAAAGAAGCCGAGTTCAGACGAGCCAAGGTCTGCAAGATCGCTGCTCTGATCGCTGCAGCGACGTGTACAGTCATCCTGGTCATCGTCGTGCCCATCTGCACGATGAAATCATGAGCCGCTGGACGTGCAACGCTGCCTACGGCTCATGACGACCGACGTCTCCCTCTGTAGTTTAAAATCACGTGCCAGTGGGGCCACAGTTTGTTGAAACAGAAATCACGGAGGCTTTTCTGCAAACACTGACGATGGCCTTCAGAAAGTATACATTCTAGAGAGATATCTACCTACCTATTAGCTTTGACTTAATTCCATGGATGAATTTTAAGAAGTGCAATAGCTTTTCCTACCAAAAGAATGTAATGGACTACCAGTAGATACAAACTGAATTCCAAGCAAAAAAAAAAAAAAAGAGGAAGATTGATTGGTTGGATTCTTTCCATTTTGATGAAATTTCATGGCGGGGAATATGTTATAGAGGAGATGGTTAATCCATGCCTTTTTTAGGGAAGCTAAGGGAGATAGCAAGATGAGAATAATAAAAAAAAAAAAGCATGGGTTCTCTTTCCCTTAATGTTCTTAGACCATCGCTGGCAAAGAAACAGGGTATGTATCCATAAAGGGGGTTACTTCTCTGCTGACTTTTATCAAGGGCTACCGACTTTTCATTCTTGCCCTTCTGTCATCATTACAGTCTTCACTGCACATCTTCATGGAAACGTTCTGGACCTTCTTCCTGGTGCCCCGGGTAGGAAGGTGCTGGACTGTCAGATCAGGCATGGCGTGAAGTGTGCTCTCTGCTCAATAGGCCAAGGTATTCAGGCCAGGAGACCTTCCTGTGCCCACCTCAAGGTGTGGGAGAGTTGCTTGCTAACGACGTACGATCGATATCTGAAAGTCCCGGCATCCCAAAGGGTCTCCCATTCTTGCTTTGGTGTGTGGTTCCTCTCAATCTTCTGTCTCCTGGTGGTACCCGTTGCTCTGCTTCTCACACATGAGTTGAAGAATTTGGAACTTGTCCTTGTGCCTTGAAGAGTAGAGACAATGGCTGAACTTTCACATTCTAACTATAAACCATGGTTTCCGTGCACCACTAATACCAACCATTTCCAATGGCTTTAAAAATTTTTTGAAAGCTTGTCAATAATATGATAAAGGCTCTGAGGTATTCTCAACTACCCCAACACCTACTCCAGAGTTTTGAATACTTGTCAGCTGTGCAAAAAAAAAAAAAAATGATCTATTTAACCGTTTATCTATCTATCTATAATGTCTATCTAAATACCTGTTTGGTTTATTGTCATCTCTGTTAAATAACTTGAGAGCAAGGTTTCTCCAGTGTAAGGAAGCCGTTGTAATTTCATTAGAATTTGATCTCCGTTTCCACCTGCTGAATGGTGCTTTGACATAATTGGACGGAAAGAATCCTTTTCGGCATTTGATCCTACTGTCTTGTTACAGGTTAAAGAAAAACGAGTGATAGAAACTAGCTACCTTAATTCTTCTGAGAACAAGGTGGATTATAAATAAATGCTGGTGGTAAGAATCATCACTCTGGATGATATAATACACTCCTGAAAGAGAGGTTTGGGAAGCATCTCAGATTTTAAAGCAATAGGCGTTCAGCACGGATCCTAAAATCTTCCAAATAATGCTTAGCTTGCTGGGTCTAATCCTATTGTTCCCTGTAAAGGGCAGTCAGAACATTTCATGTTGTTAATAAAT
Organism: Phocoena phocoena; assembly: GCF_963924675.1. Classification (NCBI taxonomy): domain Eukaryota; kingdom Metazoa; phylum Chordata; class Mammalia; order Artiodactyla; family Phocoenidae; genus Phocoena; species Phocoena phocoena. The sequence goes on along the minus strand of NC_089220.1, from coordinate 144,313,955 downwards.
AAAGGATGGATGCTTTCATCTGTAGTGAACCTTCGTTCTTAGAGGTCTTCATGTCATCTATTTCTAGTCTCACGTGTATGTACAGATTTTCAGCTAGGTGACTGCAATTTAAGCCTTAGTATGGAAAACTGAGGATTTATCATCGAAGATGAAAAAATATATATATTACTGTCTACTGTCAGAATTTTAGTCTTTTGGTGCTCTGTCTTGGGTTGGGCACATTCAGTAAGGTTGTTTCTTTCACCCCGAAAGGGATTCTAGATTAATACCCTCGGGAGTTGGGTGTGGCCATCCCAGCTCTCCTCCCAACCAGTACGGCTCTAGAACACACCCCAGTCCTGCCGCTGTCACCTTTATCACAGGTTAAGCCACAAGAGCAGCAGAGATGGGTTGTTCCCAATCTCTTGCTCTATGATTGGCAGAGAAGTGGAGATGCAGTTACCCAGGATAAGAAAAAAATTGTCGAATCCCTTTCGGACTCCTTCATTTGCCAGGTAGGATCATGGTGGATGGACCAAACCACTGTTGCCACTGCCCTTGGGTGAATCTATTCCTAATGGGCCCTGTTGGGGCCATGTGCCTAGCTCCGTAGGGAGGGCATGATTATAAGCCCCACCCCATGCATAGAAGAGAAGGGACTCTGTAGAATTTTCTTCTACTATTTTCATATCTGGAGAGGTTGTGAAAGAAATTTAGTTTTGCTCTAAGTCCAGTGTAGCTTTAAAGTTCAGCTCAGCATCATTGCCACGTAATGGAAACATCCAGACCTGATAATACCCCTGGGAAACCACACAGTGGTGGCCCAAAGGCAAGGTGGTTTCCTCTGGAAAGGGATTATCCACGGCTTGAATCCTGATGGATGCTTGCGGTCTTGGAATCTAGATGAGGTGAAGTTCACAGTTGGGTCCTTTCTCTCCATTGATCCCAAGCTTGTTACACCTTCTTTCCCTGGACTCCAGACTCCCTCCAGTTCCTCCATCCTGTTTGCAGAAAGGGTCAAGACCAGAGTCTGGCCGGGAAGGAAGCATCTACCCATCCCTCTAAAACCTGCCTCTAATCTCCTGCTGCTGTGAGCTCCCTGGAGGCTGTGAGCTCCCTGGAGGTGACATAGGGACTGGCCCGGCTTCTGTAGTGGGCGCCAGCTTCTACCACGCTCTCTGGTATTTTCACGTGAAGTATGATTTCTTGTGCCGAAACCAAAAATCACTACACTATGAAAACTCACTTCATTTCTCTTGCATTTAAAAAAAATGAACAATCAGATGTCGTTAAGGGATTGTTCTGAAATTAGATCTCTTTAGCCAATGATTAAAGTTGGAATCATTGCATCCTCTTTTTCATTCTGAATTTGCTTGGAACACAGCCTTGCAGAGAAGCAAAAAAATTTCCCCGCTCACAGTTTTCAGATATTTTACGCCAGTATCCTCTCCTTTAAACGGAAAGTACAAGTCAAGCAAATCATACTTATATCGCCCATTACTAGCTGATCATAAGTTGTTAGTAGTTTAGGGCATGTAGCTATGTAGTTGGTATCTGCAAGGCTAGCTTGATAGATGTGCTAAGATTCACTGTTCTGAATGTGCCATAAGTTCTGACACCCTTACTGGAATCAAGGCAGTGCTGTTTTTGTTTACAGTTTATCAATCTAAGAGCAATGGCACCTCATCTTCTTAACAAAAAAAGCTCTGCCAATAGCAAACGATTCTGTTAAGTGGTATAAAAATGTGTGAGTGTTGAAATTCAACATGCTTCATATTATAACCAACCTGCAAGAATATTGTGGTCAACCGTGTGAATACCAAATCAGAGTATATTGTATATTGTACGTCGGAAATTTGTATTTAAAGGCAAAAATATTAGTAATAGTTGGTATACTTGGGGAAAAGGGTATTAAATATTTATTAAGTAACAATGAGAAATGCAACAAACTTCCTTATTTATGCCTTATGAGTAAAGGGGTGTGAAATATTAGGTCAAGTTTTACGCGCAAGACTCTAAAGGAATGGGTATCCGTGAAGGCAGGGACTCGTCTTTTCTATGTTTGTTCTGAAAAGCTCTCAGCACACTCTTGGTGCTTGATCATTGTTATATAATACCAATAACTAAGCACATTTTTAGATCTTTTTTCAAATGGCTTGTGTAAAATTTGGTTAATGTATAATGGTTGGTTTGAAGCATCTGCCTCTCCAAATATAATCGAAAATAAACTGAAACGTGATAAAATAGCACGCCGTGAGATTTTATTCTGCGCATGGACTGTGTCAGTTTCACGCACCGATCATAAGCGTCCAGCTTGATGCTTCTTCACAAATGGAACACATCCATGTAATCAGCACCCAGATCAAAAACCAGAACATTCAAGCACCCCAGAAACCTCCCTCAGGCCCCCTTCCAGCGAAAACCTTGCAAAGAAGAACTGTCCTGACTTTTCAAGGCACGTGTTAGTTTTGCCTGTTTTAAAGCCTCGTGTGAATGTATTTCATGCAGTTTGTCCTCTTTTGTATCACTCAACACGATGTTGTGAAAAACATGCATGCTGTGGCGTGTGGATGTAGTTTTCTCATTCTCATTGCACCGATCGTGAATATAGCACGATTTATTGATTCATTCCACTGTTGATGGACGTTTGGGTAGCTTCCAGTTTGGGGCTGTGAATATGCCTGTATGTGCATTTCTGTAATGGGTATACCTAGGAGTAAAACTGCTGGATCATGAGATGTGCTTATGTTTTGCTTTAGTAGACACTGCCAAGAAGTTTTTGAACATGGTTCTACCAACCTACAGCCCCATCAGCAGTATATATGAGAGTTCCACGTGCTCTACATCCTACGAAACAATCGATACTGTCTGTCTCTCATCTGAGCCATTCTGCTCGGTGTGTAGTGGTATCTCATTGTGTATTTAATTTGTGTTTTTCTGGTCACTAATAAGACTTGCTACCTTTTTGTATGTTTATTGACCATTTAGATCTCATATTTTGTGGAGTGCCTGTCCACATTTTTGCCAGTTTCTATTAGGTTTCTGTCTTTTTCTTATTGATTTGTAGACATTCTCTACAAATTCTGGAAATGAGTTATTTGTCAGATATACATTATAAATACGATTTTCCATTCTGTGAGCTGCATTTTCTACTCTTTTAATGGTGTCTTTTTGATCAACGGAAGTTCTCTATTTTAACATAAAAATGTATCATTTTCTTCTTATGATTGGCAATTTGAGTCCTGTTTGAGAAATCTGTGCAGACTCCAATGTCATAAAGATGCTGTATACTTTCTTTAAGAAGCTTTATTGTTTTATTTTTCATGGTTAGATCTGTACTCCTTTTTTAAAATTATTTTTTATAATTGATTAATAATGTTATGTTAGTTTTAGGTGTACAGCAAAGTGATTTGGTTATACATATATCTAGTCTTTTTCAAATTTTTTTCCATTTAGGTTGTTACATAGTATTGAGCAGAGTTCCCTGTGCTATACAGTAAGTCCTTGCTGGTTATCCATTTTAAATACAGCAGTGTGTACATGTCAATCCCACACTCCCTATCCCTTCCCCCCACCTTTCCCTGCTGGTAACCGTAAGTTCGTTCTCTAAGTCTGTGAGTCTGTTTCCGTTTTGTAAGTAAGTTCATTTGCATCATTTCTTTTTAGATTCCGCATGTAAGCGATATCATACGATGTTTCTCTTTCTCAGTCTGACTTCGGAGAGAGACAATCTCTTCTCTCTTCTGTATGACAATCTCTAGGTCCATCCATGTTGCAGCAAATGGCATTATTAATAATGTACTCTTCTTGGGGGGACTTCCCTGGCACAGTGGTTGAGAATCTGCCTGCCAATGCAGGGGACACGGGTTCGAGCCCTGGTCCGGGAAGATCCCACATGCCGCGGAGCAACTAAGCCCGTGCGCCACAACTACTGAGCCTGCGCTCTAGAGCCCGCGAGCCACAACTACTGAAGCCCACACGCCTAGAGCCTGTGCTCCGCAACAAGAGAAGCCACCGCAATGAGACGCCCACGTACCGCAACGAAGAGTAGCCCCCACTCGCCACAGATAGAGAAAGCCCCCGCGCAGCAACAAAGACCCAACACAGCCAAAAATAAATAAATATATATATTTTTAAAAAATAATGTACTCTTTTTGGAATTGATATTTATACCTGCTATGAGGTACGGGGTTAAGATACGTTTCTTTCCCATTTGTATATCCATTGATCGGTGCTATTTATTAGAAAATTCATCTTTCCCCCCCTTGACATTAGTCTGTTGAAAGTATATATGGTTTTCTGGACTTTTTATTCTGCTCCATTTGTCCCGTCATCTGTTCTTGTGTAAGCACAACATTGACATAATTTTTTCAACCCTGAGACGTTAGGCGTTCCTCGCCATGAAGTAAATGAATGATAGCTTACTTGGGCAGAAGCCTGAGCTAGTGAAATCATACCATGGAGGATGGTGAAGAGAGAATTCACCCAGCTTCTTTTATGTCATCCTGCCACTCACAAACGTCACTGAGTTCCCAGCTTGAGTCATTAAAGAAAAGTGATTAAACATGAGTCACGGCACTTTGGCAAAAGCAATTACTATCTTGACACCTAAACACAGAAAGAGGTCTCTGACGAGACCTTGGAGAACGTTAGAGAGACTATACCATGCTGGGTATAAGAATGCTTTTTAGTTTTATGATAAAATATTAATTCAGACCCACAAATCCAAAGTTTGCATACAGATGGACTGGACCTGGATTGAATTAATTTTGCCTAAGTATTCTGAAAAAATGAATTAAGGAAACAATATAAGTAATCTTTTTTTTTTTTTTTTTTTTGGTACACGGGCCTCTCACTGTTGTGGCCTCTCCCGTTGCGGAGCACAGGCTCCGGACGCGCAGGCTCAGCGGCCATGGCTCATGGGCCCAGCCGTTCCGCGGCATGTGGGATCCTCCCGGACCGGGGCACAAACCCGTGTGCCCTGCATCGGCAGGTGGACTCTCAACCACTGCGCCACCAGGGAAGCCCCAATCTTTTTTTTTTTTTTTTATTGTCACTTTCAATTTTATTCATCGCTAAAAGGATGATAGTTGGAGTCCCAGGGATGCCCCCACAGCACTGGAGTGAAATAGCAATGCTTTCTTCTCAATAGCTTCACTATCCCACTTTGACACAGCTGCCAAGAACCACATGATGGTAAGAATTACCCACCAAACACTACCAGCCATAGTAAAATAAATAGAGTACCACTAAAAGCATGGTACAGGCTTTATTATGAGATCCTGGTGTCACTGTGGAAGCCTTATACTGTGCAGGGCTAGATGCATTGTGGGCTACTCGGTCCTCAAGGAAAAACAGAATCAAGAAAATTAATGATACCATCATGTAGCAGACTGCATAAAATATAATAGGCCTTTCAGGATAATGAAATCTTGTGACATCAATCCAAAAAGTTAAAAAAGTAAATAATGTGGCAGAGAGGCAAATGAGTGAAATCAATCCTATGAAATACGGAGCAAATGAAAGTTCTTCTCTCCTAAAGTATATATTTGGACAACGAGGTGAACAATCACACATGTGTGAAAAAGAATAGCCAAGATCAGGATCAATTTTCAACTCTCGGGGACACCAAACACCATGGTCCCTCTGCACTGCCACTGGGCCTCCTTCAGTAGGATCTCCAGCTAAATTCACATCCACAAGTCGAGGATACGGTTCATCACAATCTGGGAACCTACTGCATTCCATATCTTCAGGCCAAGGGACACCAAACATCTCCACGAGCTTCAAACACTCTCTGTAAGCCCTCTGACAGAGCCTAGGGCAGGGAAGTGTGACATGTCCGTATTCCATACAAATAGAAGCATCGAGTGCACAAATGACCGGAAATCTCGAGAACAACCCAAGTTCACCCTAGGGTGGAATGGCTTCATCGCTAAAGCCGCTGTCTGTCGGTCATAACGTTCAGAAGATCAGGCATGAAGGTGGTATTATAAGGCAAATCTTGGCACATCCCGAAGGTAATAGGTTCACAGGAAAACAAACTGTGTCCACTTATATGCCCCACCCACAAAGTCAAGGGCCACAGAATGAAGACGATCCAACTCCTAGCCTTGCTTCCTCGACTGAATGAGATTCAGATGGTCAGCCCTCCTCACTCTGTATTTTAGACCTTTATACACTTGCAGGCCTCAGCTTGAAAGTACTTCTATCTTACTGTTAAGTTCTTCAAACAGATCCTCTTTGCACCATCAGAGGTTTGTTAGCTTGGTCTCACAAAAGGCATTTGTTTTTGAAGGTTTCACAATATGGGAAAATGACATCATCTTGTCTCTTCTTTTCATTTTATTACATAGGGCACCACTTGGCCCACATGTCAAGTTGATTACCCACATTCGCAAACAACAGATTCCATCTCAGGAGAAGAGCTGTTTCTTCCTTTGACTGAAATATCTCACGCCTCAGGGCCAGGCTCCTGGGGGCCTGCAGCACGGGCCGGGGGAGTGGCTGCGGGTCCATCATGTACATGGAGAGAACGAGGACCGCCGGCGAGCACACATGGACCAATATAGCTAATCTTGTAGAAGAAAATGTTTATTCTCCCTCAGAGGACAAATCAATCGCAATATGCCATTGTAAGTCATTTTAATCCTACGTTAATTTAGAGTCCTCCCCCCAGATACTAGCAAAAGTCAATACTTGGTTAATATTGGATGTACCTTTTTAAAAAGCATACACCACTTCCTTCCTCTAGAATTCAGGCTTGGCCATAGCTGCCCTTGGCTTTCTCCAGGGTGAGCCTGAATCGTGGAGATTTTGCTGTACCTGGAATTGGTTTATGTCTTCACTACTCCTTGTAACGGAAAGAAGAGGGAGAAGGTACATAGAAGTGATAGTGTCTTATGTGAAAAATATACCCGTATCCAAAATCAGGAAAACTTTGGAGTTCCTAGCTGGAACCAGCCACCGCACTTCAACCCACACAAACACTGTTGCTTTGCTGTCTCAAAATTGACTTCAACTTGTAGCAGTTTTTGAAATTCCCTGAAGATTCATTACATCCTGGACATAAAATTATTGTTAGGAATCAGTCGTGCGAGTGTGACTAATTACAATACAGTTTCCTTTCCTTTGTCAAGGAAAGCACTTAATAAATGATTCCTGATAAGTTACTGAGTAGATATCCTGCTAATAGAAGAACATGTGCTAATAGAAGAACATGTGTATTTTTATGCTGGTTATGCAGTCATGTTCTCCGTTTTAATGATTCTTGTATACTTTCAGAAGTCCCAGCGAGGGAGCCTTTCCTAGCTCATTTTCTCTGGGACCGATGCTGTTTGATCTGGGTGTCTCAGCCAGTCTAAACAGCATTTTGTTGTTTTATCATAAAAGTTCAGTTTTCTCATTAGCAATGTATGTGTGACCTATATACTTCTTTCTGATCCAATCTTTTTTCTACCCTTCGGTTTATTCATTTATTTAGTTAGGCAACTGATATTTATTAAGCAACTTGAATGTGCCAGGGCAGTGGCTCATGGCTGAAATATCGTCCCCAGAAGGGACAATGTCTTGTACGTACTACATGCTTAATAAAAATTTGTTGAGTGGATGTGTGAACAAATGAATTCATGAAAGTCTTAGACCTGATGTCTTGGAACTTCTATTCTAATGAATGTGCAGATAGCAATCGCTTGCAAATACATAAAATAATTTCAAACAACAATAGGCGTAATGAAGAAAGATTTTCAACTTAGGAGCAGAGGTACTGCTTGAGTTAGGGTAGCCAGGGAAGGCTCCCCCGAGGATATGGTGCATGGAGGACTGAAGATGAACATTTCTGACAGAGGGAACTTGCAGTGCGAAGGAAAGCCGGGGTAGCTTGAACTCAGTGAACTGGACAAGAGAATTTGGTATGAGGAGAAATTGGTGATGTAGGCAGAGGCTAGGTTATGTAGGGACTTATCAGCCACAATAAGGATGTTCGGTTTTATTTTCAATATAATGGGAAGCTTCTGGAAGACTGCAAGCAGGGAGATGACATAATCCATCATCTGATTTATACTTTTAGGAGCTCGCTCTGGCTACAGTGTGGAGAATGGACCACAGGGAAGCAAGGCTGGAAACAAGGGCATTGGTCAGGAGGTAGTTGCAGTGATTCTAGGGGGAGATGCTGGTGGCTGGGCCAGCGGGAGGCAGTGGATTTAGAAAGGACTGAGCTCGTGTTTGTAGGTGCAGCCAACCAGACTTGCTGACGAGGGGTGAGAGAATGACACAAGTTGATCAGGGATGACTTTTGGATTTTTGGCTTGAGGAACAGGGTAAGTGTCGGTACTGTTTAATTTATTGGAGAAGACTTCAGAAAGAACAGCTTGGGGATAGGGAATGGTATCTAAGGCTCTATTTGGGGCATGTTCCATGTGAGGTTTTTGTCATCTGGTCTCTAGAGGATGCAATTTGACATGCGAGATTCAGTGATTTGACTCCTGCCTACCTCTCCCATCACTTTCTATACTGAAGTGTTCTATGCACTAGATACCCCACACAGCCTGCCTGCCATCTCAAACGCCTCTTCTCCGCCTGGACAATGCACCTTGAAAACTCTACTCAGTATCGTGTTCTCTAGGAAGTCTTCTGTATCAGTCAGTTTAGACCATGATATGCTGCACTAACAAGCAACCCCCAAACCTCAGTTGCCTATAACAACAAAGGTTCGCTTATGTCCTGTGCTGCATGTCCATCATGAATCAGTGCGGCTAGATTTCAGTTCTTCTTCACTACAGGACCCAGGCTGAATGAGCAGCCCCATATCTGGGATATACCTGTCTCCTGACAGAGGGGAAGAGAAAGATAGCAGGAGTACGTAATGGCTCTTAGGGTTTCTGCTCCAAAGTGACACGCCATCCCTGCATTTACATTTCATTGCCAGGTCAAGTCACAAGGCCCAGCCTGATTTTAATGGGGTGGAAGAATCGACTTCTTGCTCGAGGAAAACCTAAGGAGGGAGGAGTCTAGTAGCAAAGGGCAGCGGTTATTCTAAAAATAGTAATAATAACGAACACAGTGCTAATTAGCATACGAGCATGATAGATATGCAAATTCTCAGGTCCCACCCCAGATCTACTGCAAGAGAAAACCTCAGAGGTAGGGGGAAGGATGGAGGTCTAGTATTCTGTGATTGGACCAGTCCTCCAGGTGATTCGAATTCATGCTCAAGTGTGAGAACAACTGACCTCACCCACCTTCTCCGGTGGGTGAGGTCTATCACCCACCAGAGAAGACTAACTTCTTCTACCAGCTAGGTCAAGAGCTATTCCCTAGGGTAGTCACACTTCTATCACTGTTGTTGCTGCTGTATTTGGAAGTTCAAGCCTTTTCAATACCACTACTGACATAGGGTAGGCATGCAATAAATATCTGTAGAACTGTAGAACAAAACTCTCATGTGACCCACAGGAGCAATGTAGCATTTGCAGTCCTAGCCCAGCTCTGGAGGTCCAGTCCATAATGCTCTTGAGACCTGTGTTTTATACAAGATCAAGGAGTAGCTCAACTCCTGGAAGTCACCGTCTATGCACATCACTTATCTTAGTTCATTTGCAGAACTTGTCATTATGCAGACATAATTATTTATTTTTCATACTAGAATGGAATCTCCATAAACGCTGCATTTTCAGCGCCCACAACAGTGCCAAGCCCAGAGGCCTTCAATGACTATTTGCGAAAGGAATGAATGGAGTATTTCTTCATATTTGTATTAAGAGTGAAAAAATCACACGCGCTGCTGCTTTTAAAAGAAAGGGCGCTTACTTTAGAAAGCATGCTATTAATGTGGGGTTGGAATGCTCAGTGAACTTACAAATTCCTGAGGCTAAACTTCTGTAAATTAGCTGGAACGTTCTCTATTTGAAATAAAAACTAGCATAAGACAAATTTGAAAAAAATGATACACGTAGTAACTATAATGGTCCTTTACGTACAGACAGCATGACAAAATCTACACAGCACTTTCACATTGTTGCTTACATAGTTTTCTCTGTATTTCAAGGCTAAGATTTTAGTTTCAGGAAGGTGTCTTGGGTTACGGTCTCCGGGAGTCAGACGATGGGACAGAGATTTGTTTGCAGGGTTTACGGGGAAGTGCCCATAGGATCAGCAGCCTGGAGGAGGGAGGAGGGAGGAGGATGTGGACCACAGGGCAGCTGCGGGCGAGAGCTGGGCCCAGCACAAGCGGATCTCTGGCGGTGCTGTCCCACCTTGAAGCAAGGGACGGGGCCTTTCTGCCTCTGCAGGGAATAACGTTCAGAGGTGTTGCCTCTGGGGCATGATGTGGCTTTGGGAGAGAAGGCTTTCTTCAGCTGAAAGCAATTCCCAGAGAGCAGATCACCGGAGAGCCTCAGCCACCAACACTCTTGTGGCCGGGGGACTGTGCGTTTCCGGGCTGGAGCGAGGCTCTGGGCAGCACAGCATCCAGCACAGGAGACTGTGTCAGCTTCACCTGTGAATTTGTCAGAAACGCACGTCAAGCCTACTCTGGATCTTAACAGGCCCGCCCAGGTGATGCCGGTGCACACGCAAACTTGAAGACCACTAGGCTCGAGCGTCCGGAGAGGGCTTTGGTCCCTTCACAGGACCCGAGGATCCACTTGCTTCTTATTCTGTATGATGCCACTTGAAAACTGATGACTTCCCTTTCAAGGGACCCAAAAGAATTCCCTTGGGCCACACTTGGAGTCAGTTTGTAATGGAAATTAAAATGTAGAAAAAAAGGAAATGAATTGATTTTCCTGTGTTCACCAGTTTTCAAAGACAGAGAGAAAGCAAGGAAATCAAAAGAAGAGATATGAATGTGTCTATGTGTAGGACATGGATTTCCTGAGGTGTAGATAAGCCAAGAATAAATCAGCTGGGGAAGAAATCCTGTAGTGGGGATGACCTTCTGCCTCTAGGTGGCACTGTTAACACAAGACAGCTCTGTGGTCCAGTGTCGCAGTGGAGCGGGAAAGCGTCCTTTGTACGTAAAGTGTTTTTGCTGGTTATTTATGACTCAGGGAGTATTCAAGTTAAATTTAGAGAAATTTGTTATATTTAGCACATACGTTCTGCACACAATTATTTCATTAAGCACCCAAGCTTTACTATACTAAAGTTTCCTCTTTTTTCCTTTCTAAATTCTAAGAAAAATTAATCTTCATAATTATCATTGTACATTATTGAGATAATATTTTAAAATAATAATAATAACTCCTCGCATTTGTGCATCACTTGGAAGTTTTAACAGCCACATTAAGTGAAGAAAGCCGAGCACAGAAATTATGTCTAGTATGTCACTATTCGTTTAAAAACTAAGGTGCTAAAAAGAATATATCATTGTATTGTTAACTATGTACATAAGACATCTTTAGAAATGTAACTAATAACAGTGATTACCCTTTGCAGAGGGATGGGGTTCGGAGGACGGGATATAGAGTGGGAGGAAGAATTTTCACTATATACCCTTCTGTACTTTTTGAAGTTCTAACCATGTGAATGTATTACTATTCAAAAAAATTTTTTTAAGAAAAATTTTGGGTGTTTTCCTGCATCCTGAGGAACGATGAGAAATGAGTATTGCCGTTCTCATTTTACAAAGAGTCATGCACGTAGGAGAGATGGTACTTTAACTGCAGGCGTCTCATTTCTGTGACAGTGCTCTTTCTACAAACCATTTTGCTTCAAATTTTACCTAAATCTGAAACTGCAGGGTGCAGTGCTATATCTTGGAAGCCGCTTGCACTGGCTTTACTCAGAAGTAAACCCAGTCTCACTGAGTCAACTGTTGCATCGTTTACACTATTTTCATGGAACTAAAAGTCTGCTTCTTCAAAGAAAATCAAAGTAATATCTGTTTCATAAGCAAAGGACAATTTCCTTGAAATTAACTTTTGCTATCTGTGGAAGATTGCAGTAAACCATGAAATTTACTAGATTATGAAATACAGAGCTGCTTTTTTCTGATTTGAAGAGTTTTTGTAACTGGCCTCAAAGAAATATAGTCTAAAAGTCTAGGTTTCTCCTAGGGTATAAAGGATGGGTATACCCTAGGATGGGTATAAAAAGACAACCCTGCATAGACTTGCACTCCAGGGCATGGCTCTGTCAGCCTTTCTAGCAGGGGTGCTTATGGCATAGAGTCTGTCTTATCTTCCAGAAACTGGGTCTCTTCAGAATTGTTATCTATGTGCATGCGTGGTAAGTGTGGCAGGTACAGAGGGGAGGAGGGAGGAAAAAGGGAGGTAAGGAGGGAGCTTAGCTGACTATTTGACAGTGACCTTATTTAGGTCACTCTTTTCATCAGTGGAATTCAACTTGGTACCGGCCCAACCTTGAGAAAGTCACTGAAATTGTTTCCACATCTGTAGAATGGGAATCATTCCTACTTAGGGTCACTGGAACAATTAAAATGGTAAGGTAACTGGCATAGTGCCTAGAGAAAAGCATGTTTAAAATAGATACTGTTGGGAATTCCCTGGCGGTCCAGTGGTTAAGACTCAGTGCTTCCAATGCGGGAGGACGCTGGTTCGATCCCTGGTCGGGGATCAAGGATCCCATAAGCTGCGTGACACGGCCAAAAAAAAAAAAAAGGTATTGTTTCAGGTGTGGAGTGACAGGGCTGGGGTTAGCTGCCTCTCCATCCCCCCATCTTTGAGGTGGGGTCAATACCACTCACTTTGCAGGACTGCCGTTAGAGCCAACAAGATAGAATAGCCCGATAATGCAGCTCCCTGCTCAAAGACCAGAGATGGCAATCTAAACCCAGGAAGTGGGAACCCCTGTCCGGGTAGAGATGTGCGAAAGTCCCATAGCAGACCTGGGACCCGAGAGAGGCACCGGGGCCAGAGGCCTGGAGGTGGCGTCCTCTGAGAGGAGAGGAGGGTGGGTGCTGTGGAAGGGATCCGGTTTTCTAGCACACACCCTGGAGCCTGAAGACAGAGCCCTGCAGAGCATCCATGTACGAGCACTGGGGAGGACATGACGAGCCACAGTAATGTTGTGTTGGTAATTCTTGAAGCTGGTTGATGGGTCCATGGGGGTTTGTCATACTACTGCTTCCACTTTTGCGTTGTTTGAAATTTTCCATAATAAAAAAGTTAAAAAAAAAAAAGACCACGTTTCAAACTATACACACATTATACTGTATTGCATATATGGTGCATTTCCAAATTGAAAGGATAAAAAAAAGACATGATGAGGAGGACCAGGGGAGGTCGGAGGTTCAAGGTTCTGGGGAGGGGAAGATTTGAAGGGTCAAAATAAGAGATAATGATGATCGAGCGCTTGTTACATGGGAAACACCCAGCGTGCATTACCTCATGTAGCCCTCAAAACCACCACCCAGTACGGCAGGTGCTCCTTGGGGCCCCATTTCACAGATGATGAAACTGAGGCCTGGAGAGGGAATGTGAGTGACCCAAGGTGGCACAGCTGGTGAGTGGCTGAGCTGGGATTGGAAGTCAGGCCTGTGCTCTGGCCACCCACTACTCCACCCTTACCCCCAGCTGAAGGGGGCGGTGCTGGCACCAGCACCAGGAGGCCCGGAGGGGATGCAATTGAATTGGGCACAGCAGACCCCAGGGAAGCCATGAGCAAGTGTCATTTAAAGAGACTGGAGGTGGAGCAGGTGGACAGCTCATTGTGATGTGCAGGAGAGGAGGAAGCAGGAGCTGAAGAGCAATATTGTAAATATTGTATTAATAGAGTAAGTCCCCTACGTACGAACCTTCAAGTTGCAAACTTTCAAAGATGTGAACGTGGGCTTCCCTGGTGGCGCAGTGGTTGAGAGTCCGCCTGCCGATGCAGGGGATACGGGTTCGTGCCCCGGTCCGGGAAGATCCCACATGCTGTGGAGCGGCTGGGCCCGTGAGCCATGGCCGTTGAGCCTGCGCGTCCGGAGCCTGTGCTCCGCAACGGGAGAGGCCGCAACGGTGAGAGGCCCGCGTACCGCAAAAAAAAAAAAAAGATGTGAACGTGCATTTGCGCGTCCAACCACCTAAGTGAGTTCACGTGTCTGGCATACATTGTCATGGGCGTGCATCCTCTACCAGTGGCTGTGCTTTTGTGTACTTTACTGTACAGCACGGTAGAGAGTACAGTAAAAAATAGAAGTGTTACTTTCTTTGGTACTAGTGCAGAACTTCTTGGAATACGCAACCTTAGAATAAAACATTTCAGGACTTCCCTGGTGGTCCAGTGGTTAAGACTTCACCTTCCAATGCAGGGGTTGTGGGTTTGATCCCTGGTCCAGGAGCTAAGATCCTACATGCCTTGTGACCAGAAAACCAAAACGTAAAACAGAAGCAATATTGTAACAAATTAAATAAAGACTTTAAAAATTATATTTCAAGCCCATAAAATAATTTCACTCTGAAGAATTTTGAATAGGAATGTACATTAGATATTAGAGATATTGGGTTGATAGGTAAAACTCAGTTACCATCTTTTTAATCCAATTACTTCACTGTGACCACGTTTGTTAAAACCAAGTTCTGTATTATGTGTGGTCTTTATGATTTCTTTGGATCCCTAGTATCTATGTTTATTTCAGCAGACATAATATACTTGTGTGAAAAGTATTACAAACCCATTACAGTACAGTACTATATAGCCAATTGTGTTAGCTGTGTACCTAGGCTAACTTTGTTGGACTTAACAAACAAATTGCACTTACAAGCGCGCTCTCAGAATGGAACTTGTTCATATGCAGGGAAATTACTGTAGAGTAAATGATGAGAAGGGGGTGGGTGATGGAGGAGGCATCGTCAAGGGAGGCTTTCTTTTTTTTTTTCTGCGGCATGTGGGATCTTCCTGGACCGGGGCACGAACCCGTGTCCCCTGCATCGACAGGCGGACTCTCAACCACTGCGCCACCAGGGAAGCCCAAGGGAGGCTTTCTTTAGGAAGCAGAAGATTATGGCCTGGTTACAGGTCAAGGGACAGAAGCCCAAGCAGACAGAAAGGTTCGTGTTTTGAAAGAGAGGGACCCAGGCGCAGATGGAGGAATTCACCTGGGGAAGAGAGAGCAGAGTGAAGACATGAACAGGTACAGAGCGCCCACTGTGTCTGTCCTGCTCCTTATCTCATTTACTTACTGATCCCAGATTCAAGGGGTCATGGTCTGCAGATGAGGAAATTCAAGATCAGGACAGGCTGACAGACCTGCCCAAATCTGCACAGACAGAAAGCGAGCAGGCAAGAACCGGACCTGTGTCGGTCGACTCTGAGGCCCGTGTGTGCTCTTCCTTCCTTCCCCCAGGCCCTGCAGCCCATCTCCTGCTGGGACGGGGGCGGGGTGGGCGGGGTGGGCAGAAGAGCTGGAGGGGACAGGGAGGCCAGGGAGTTTATCACTTGCTGGGAAAGACAGAGAGGTGATGGGCAGTTAGGTTGCTTCCATGTCCTGGCTATTGTAAATAGTGTTGCAGCGAACATTGGGGTGCATGTGTCATTTTGAATCAGGGTTTTCTCAGGGCATATGCCCAGTAGTGGGTTTGCTGGGTCATATGGTAATTCTATTTTTAGTTTTTTAAGGAACCTCCGTACTTTTCTCCATAGTGGCTGTATCAATTTACATTCCCATCAACAGTGCAAGAGGGTTCCCTTTTCTCCACACCCTCTTCAGCATTTACTGTTTGTAGATTTCTTGATGATGGCCATTCTGACTGGTGTGAGGTGATACCTCATTGTAGTTTTGATCTGCATTTCTCTAATGGATAAAGAAGATGTGGTACATATATACAGTGGAATATTACTCAACCATAAAAAGGAACAAAACTGGGTCATTTGTAGAGACGTGGATGAACCTAGAGATTGTCAAACAGAGTGAAGTAAGTCAGAAAGAGAAAAACAAATATCATATATTAACGAATGTATACGGAATCTAGAAAAATGGTACAGATGAACCTGTTTGCAGGGCAAGAACAGAGACGCAGACTTAGGGAACAGATGTATGGACATGGCGGGGAGGGGGATGAATTGAGAGATTGGGATCGACATATACACGCTACCATGTGTAAAACAGATAGCTAGTGGGAACCTGCTATATAGCACAGGGAGCTCAGCTCGGTGCTCTGTGATGACCTAGATGGGCGGGATGGGGGCGAGGTGGGAGGGAGGTCCAAGAGGGAGGGGATAGATGTATACGTATAGCTGATTCACTTCGTTGTACAGCAGAAACTAACACAACATTGTAAAGCAACTATACCCCAATAAGAAAAAAATAAACAACAATATTAAAAAAACAAGCTCAATAAATGCTCATGACTATTATAAAAAAAAAAAAAAAGTCAGAGGGATGAAAAGGGACGGTCCGAAGGGGCTGGTGTGGGGAATTCTGCAGCCAGCAACTGGGGAGACCTGGCCAAGGGAGGCCTGGCCAACTGGGAAGGCGCGCAAGGCCCAGCTGGGCCTGTCAGCATCAGCGGCTGCCTAATGGGAAGGGCGCAGAGCTCAGCAAGGAGGGCCACACACGTGAGGGCGGAGGTGAAAGGCGAGGACACGGCTTCATTTTTTTCTCTTCTCTCACTGGCCAGGAAGATTAACGTGTGCACCGCATGCAGTTGTAAGTATGCGTGTGAGTGTGTTAGTACCCAAGGCGTGTGTGGGTTTCCGTGTATGGGTGTGAGAGAGCGTGTTTATGTTTGTGTGAATGTGTGGGTGTATGTGTGAGGGTCTGTGTGTGGGTGGTGCGCGCGCATGTGCTTGGCCAGTGGAGAAGAGAAGGTTCCCTGGCTGTGCGGCTGGACGGCAAACACATCCCTCTGAAATAAATCACTGTCTCCAGTGCTGGCTGCAAGCTATGTGCCAGGCTTCCTGAGGCTCGGGCTCTGGCTCCTCGCGGCCTGGTTCCCTATCTCCCCTCAGAGTGGCCCCAGACTTTTGGGCACAAGGATGTTCTGTGCAGGTCAGAAGGGCACCGTCAGGTGGGAGCCAACCTCGTGCAGGGTCTGCAAATGCCTGTGGTCACAGCTGGGGCTCTTCCGTGGGGCGTCCTGACCCAAGTGCACCCACCTCCTGTGTGTCTGAGTCTGCGTGGGAAATCCGGGTGCATAGGTTATACCTGCAGTGTTTTGTTACTGAAATGCAAGTGGCAGGGATTGAATTAGAGAGAGCGAGAGAG
This sequence comes from Phocoena phocoena, assembly GCF_963924675.1. NCBI lineage: Eukaryota > Metazoa > Chordata > Mammalia > Artiodactyla > Phocoenidae > Phocoena > Phocoena phocoena. Next base: position 144,296,827 of record NC_089220.1, on the reverse strand, counting down.
AGAGAGAGAGAGAGAGAGAGAGAGAGAGAGAGAGAGAGAGCGCAAAGAGGCACATTTGTGGCACAGGAAGTGTAATTCAGCCAAACATGTTGCATGTTCCTAGACTTTCCTTGTTTGCCTATAAACTGATTCCCTCCCTCCCTCGCTCCTTCTTTCCTTCCTTCCTTCCTTCTACAGACTGTTTATTGAAGCCATATGATGTGCCAGGGACAGTGCCGGCTGCTGGGCCTAGAGGAGGGAACAGTCAGACACAGGTCCTGGCCTCATGATCTGAGTCTGTCAGGAGAGACACACATGGAGCAAGTCTTCATCCCCGTGGCACATGCGCATAGACGGGGAAAGGTGTCCTGGGATCTTGTAATAAAAGGCTCTTAGTCCTGGAGTGCGGGGTGGTGAGCTAGGTGACAAGAGCTTTCAAAGAAGCCCTCCTTGGGAGTGAGAATCACCTTGTGCTCTCCGTGGTGCCCACCCCAGTGTGAGACCCTGTGCCTTTAAGGAGGCCTCGTCCACCGGGAAGGATCCTCCCCAGACCTGCCACGGGACTGGAACTGCAGTGAACCTGAGTCCCAGGATGGGATACACAGGGCTGACACCAGCCCAGGCCCCAGGTCTCTCCTCTGGAACTCTAGTTGGCCGTGACTTTTGACGCTCATTCAAGACCCATGGGATTTGATGATTCCAGCTGCGTTACGCCCCTTCTTCGTGTCAGCTCACTCCATCCACGGCCAACTAAGAACAGTAGGCTCTTACAACGAGCCAAGCATCACACTTGTGTGCACCACCATTCTTTGAAGTGGGTACTGTTATTGCCAACCCAGCTTTACAGTTGAGGAGACAGAGGCCCAGAGGGGTCAGGTTAAAAAGTGCGGATGTGGAATTTAAACCCAGGCGTTGTGGAATCAGAGTTCACATTCTTGTTGAATCTAAGTTGGCTTCTCAGATCTCAAAGATTCCTTCACCCCTTCGCTGCATGTTTGAAAGCCATCGTACCTTGAGATCCTACTATATGACGACACTGGGCTGAACTCTTCACTGCATGTTTGAAAGCCATCGTACCTTGAGATCCTACTATATGACGACACTGGGCTAAGCTCTTTATTCATCCAATCAATCTTAATAAAGTGCCAACTATGTGCTAGACAGAGTCCTGGATGCTGAGAACACAGGGGTGAGCAAAACACACAGCTTTCCTACCCTAATTATAATTGAGTGGGGATACATACGATATACAAAGAAGCCGAAGAATAATAGAATAGAATATCAGACATCGATAAATGTCATTTGTCTCACTCAGTATTTACCCCGTCTTTAATAAGCAAGTATTGTTATGCCCATTTTATAAATGCAGGAACTGAGGCTCAGAGCGATTTGTAAATAGATCCAAAGTCACACAGCTATCAACTTTGAACTTGGACTTGATTCAAATCCAGATTTCTCCAACTTTGAAGCTGAAGTTCTTAGCCATGATATACTCAGGCCATCGTCAAAGAAGGAAATACTACTTTCATTTATCTTTGCCCCCTTCCTCTTTTCTTCCAGCGTCCCTGCTAAAAAAAGAGGTTGGCGGGGAGGGAACAGAAGCTGAGGGCTGGACGGACAATACTCTGGAGCCACCTCCTGGGGTTACCTGGTCATTCTCCTGTCCCGGGGAAGGGCTATCCTCATACGTAGAGACTACCTTGTCTCATTCTGAATGGGAAAGTCATGCAGAACTAAATCAATAAGAGGTCTCTTTGACATTAGAACTTCTTTTGTTTATTTTTCTCTCCTCCTCTTGTGCTGACAAATGTGTTCATGTAAAGACAGAAAAAAAAAAAAACCAGCCGAGCAATTTGTCACGGTAATATCTTCCCTCCTGGCCTTCATAATGAATTGTACTGGTTAAAGTTAATCAATCATTCCCATAACTGTTCCTGTAGATGCTTCTTTTTTTAAAGGGCCCCCAGACTGGTTGCTTGAATGTACTGTTTCCGGGGACTCTGTGTGCACGTGGGTAAACCCAAGTGTTCCTTGAGGGGGAAGAGAATCACGGTGAGTAGGAGTCTGTGTCAGGCACCTAGCTGGCTGCTGTGGATGCATTACCCCATCTTCTCCCAGCAATCCTCCCACATCCTGGGAGTTTGGAGTTTCCTCCCTTTTACAGGTGATCTTACAGGGAGGCAATCAGGGGAGGTCTGTAGGCTAAGGGGATACAACTTCTAGGGAGCAGAGCTGTGATACAAACCTAAGCTTGTGTCTCCAGAGCGTCCACTTTGCCCTTCTGCATTCTAGTTAATAGGATAACCCTGGCTCCTAAAGATGCATTCCATGTCCTTACCAGATGTTCGCAAGTTTATTCTCAAGAGCATAAACATGTGTTGCTGTTCTCTGAATCCCCAAATCTTAATTTCTGCCATCTGGCTTTGTCCCTATAAAATGGGAACCTAACAACTCATCTTATCATGCGAGGCATTAAAATCACAGATTCCATAATCCCAGAGGCCCTCCCAAGCTCCCCTGAGTCTTCATATCGCAAAGCTTCACATGTTCCCCGAACAGGAGGTAGTGAGAAAATGGTAAAGACTTGAAAAAATTCAACCATATGACATATATTAATTTCTTGTGATGCTGATGCTATGGGAGAAATATTGAGTAGCTGCGCTCTGAAACCAGCAAGCGTTTAAAAGAATTGAAATTATTTGTGTTTAGCACTCTCATTACTTGTCCTCAATCTCACCGTTGCCAAAGCGGTTTGAAGAGGACTTGGATGTTGTTTCCGTGTATTTACTCATGTTCAACTGGGTTAAATATTGCCCTGGTATCCATTCCTGATTCGCACAGCAAGTCAAAGCAAAGGAGCTCAAATGAACTGTCACACATCCCCACTTAATGCGGTTTTAATTCTGAGACAAATAGGATCACAGTGAATTTCAATGAACTGTCCAGATTCTTTTATTTGAGTTTGCTGGGACGGTTGGTGTGTGGAATCAGAGGGCTGTGGGTTGAAGCTCGGCAATTGTTTTATTAGGCACAAATTCCGGTTGCCATAGTGCTCATTGTGACAGTCTGAATTTCATGTCACCTTATCTGTACTAATGAGGGACAGGAACACCACCAATAGATGTCAGCTTGAGACGGATCACAGGCTTTCTTGGAGCCCATGGTTCTTAAATCTCCATCTCTACCGCATCTAAAATTTAGCAAAAATGACATCATCTTATTTTCTCATGATACCTCCATTCCTAGGAACTCTTACCCGTTTTCATGAAATCAACTGTAGGAATATTGTAGAAGAAACTGAAATTATAGATGAGGGACTGGACTCCTTGACTTTTGAGGTTCTTTTAGGTTCCAAAATTCTGGGCTCATCTAAGATCTCAATAGCTCAGTTAGCTAGGAAGATATGGCCCAATTCTTTTTCTTTTTCCCTTCCCCCCACCCATCCCCCCTGGTAACCATAAGTTCATTCCCTAAGTCTGCAAGTCTGTTTCTGTTTTGTAAATAAGTTCACTTGTATCATTTCTTTTTAGATTCCGCATATAGGGGATATCATATGATATTTCTCTTTCTCTGTCTGACTTACTTCACTCAGTATGACAATCTCTAGATCCATCCATGTTGCTGCAAATGGCATTATTTTGTTCTTTTTATGGCTGAGTAGTATTCCATTGTGGATCTGTACCACATCTTCTTCATCCATTCCTCTGCTGATGGACATTTAGGTTGCTTCCATGTCTTGGCTACTGTAACTCATGCTGCAATGAGCAGTGGGATGCATGGATCCTTTCGGGCCATTGTTTTCTCTGGATATATGCCCAGGAGTGGGATTGCAGGGTCAAGATACGGCCCAATTATTGGCATAAGTCCAGAATTACCTGTATTTATTAATTCAGCAATTAGATACTATTTGCTCACTCTGGGGTAGGCACTGAAGGCATAGAGATGAAAAAGCTTGGACGGTCCCTGCCCTCCAGGAGCACTCTATCTAGTGAAAGAGATGGTCGTGATGACTCCAATAGAATGTCTCATCATCACCTCAGCTGTATGTATTGCCTGCTGGAATATAAACCTCCTTAAAGGCAAGATTACTTCCTATAAACAGATCTGTCCCCCAAACCCAGAATAGGGCTTGGCACTTAGAAGACATTCAAACAATATCAATCAGATTAATAAATTTTTGGATGAATAGCATTAAGGAGATGTGATTAAAATATGGTAGAGAGAGTAGACAACTTCCTCTCTTGTTTTGAACTGTGTCTCTATTTTTTTAACCTTTTATTTTATATTGGAGTATAGCCGATTAACAATGTTGTTTCAGGTACCCAGCAAAGCGACTCAGCCATACATATACATGTATCCATTCTCCCCCAAACTCCCCTCCCATCCAGGCTGCCACATAACACTGAGCAGAGTTCCCTGTGCTATACAGTAGGTCCTTGTTGGTTATCCCTGTTAAATACAGCAGTGTGTACATGTCAATCCCATACTCCCTGACTATCCCTTCCCCCTACCCCTCCCCCACAGTACATATATACAATGGAATATTACTCACCCATTAAAAAGAATGAAATAATGCCATTTGCAGCAACATGGATGGATCTAGAGATTGTCATGCTGAGTGAAGTGTCAGAGAAAGAGAAATATCATATGATATCGCTTACATGCAGAATCTAAAAAGAAATGATACAAATGAACTTATTTACAAAACAGAAACAGACTCACAGACTTAGTGAACTCTGTCTCTTTCAATGCAGCCGCAGTAGAACCTTAAACAGTACCATAAGATTGGTCTTTAATCCCCATTTTCCCATGAGGAGACTCAAAGAGGGGCAGGAATTTGCTGAAGGTCATACAACTAAGAAAATGACCTAAATGAAAATCTAAATATCTGATACATACCTAAGTGAAACTTGATTTCAAGCCTGTGTGCTTCTACTGGACTCTTCACCATAACTTGTCCTAACCACGTAATGAAAACCTTAAAAAAAAACTAGGTCCTTTAAATAAGTCACCTTACCTGATTCCTAAAGGAACCTGCAAGGTGGGTTTTGGTCCTCTTCCCATCCTAATCACTTTTCTTCAGCCCACCAAGGATTGGCAGTGACCTTGTGTTATTGCCCTTCCATAGATTAGAAAACCAAAGGTGAGCAGTGAGTAAATGTCAGATATGTCAGTAAATGTCAGAACATTGGTCTTTCTGTTTCCAGACCACACACACTCCACAGCACTTTCACACCATGTGGGTGTCTTCAGAATCCAATCACATGTTTACTTGTTAAATGTACTGACAGCTAGACAGTGGCTAACTTTCAGTTGCATTGCCCCACACCAATACCTGTACGGTTAGCTTTTTGTTTTGTTTTGTTTTAATCTTAACTTCTGACACACTGTTTTATTTTATTTTTTAACTTTTTATTTTGTATTAGAGTTGATTAACAATGTTGTGTTAGTTTCAGATGTACAACAAAGTGATTCAATTATACATACACATGTATCTATTCTTTTTCAAATTCTTTTCCCAATTAGGTTGTTACAGAATATTGAGCAGAGTTCCCTGTGCTATGCAGTAGGTCCTTGTTGGTTATCCATTTTAAACATAACAGTGTGTATATGTCAGTCCCAAACTCCCTAACTATCCCTCCTCCCCCCTTTCCCCGCTGGTAACCATAAGTTTGTTCTCCGAGTCTGTGAGTCTGTTTCTGTTTTGTAAATAAAGTCATTTGTATCATTTCTTTTTAGCTTCTGCATATAAGTGACATCATATGATATTTCTCTTTCTCTGTCTGACTTACTTCACTCAGTGTGACAATCTCTAGGTCCATCCCATGTTGTTGAAGATGGCGTTATTTCATTCTTTTTTAATGGCGGAGTAATATTCCATTGTGTGTGTGTATATATATATATATATATATATATATATACCACATCCATTCTTCTGTTGATGGACATTTAGGTTGTTTCCATGTCTTGGCTATTGTAAACAGTGCTGCTATGAACACTGGGGTGCATGTATCCTTTCGGACCATGCTTTTCTCCAGGTATATGCCCAGGAGTGGGATTGCAGGATCATATGGTAGTGTACAGTTCCCTTTTTGGACCTGGCTGTAGGGCTTCACTTTTTTTTTTTTTTAGTGGTGAGATGGAACACATCAGACTTGAATCAGCTCTTAAAGTTTGGTCATTAGCACACTTTGTCCTTCAGAATGAGGAGTACAGCAGCAAAACTCAAGCACGTGAGAACAGAAAAGCATTCGTTCCTCGCCCTGAGTCTCCCCTGTCCCTTGGTGAGGTAGAGGACCAAGTTTCTGAATGACTGGGGAAAACTGTATAAGTAAATGATGACCAGAAAAACACTACTTGTAATTCTATGCTTGACAGTGAAGATAATGCCTTATCTTGGCAGTTTTCATTAGGGTCTCCTGCCATCCACCCCTCCTGATACAGGTCACCAATATTGGCAATCTAGACCCTCTGCCGGCCCCACTCTCCTAAGCGGGCAATGTCCACGGGAGAAAGGCCTGCTGTAACTAGACTATGTCATACTGTTATGGCCTGTGGGGCAGATATAATAACAGAAAACAGGAAACTTCCTTTCCTCCATTTACTCCATCGTCTAATTTACAAAATGGGTGCACATACGTCATGCCACACAAATGCCATGGTCATGTTGTAGGAGATGATTAGGGCTGGGATCTGCCCTCAACTGTGCCCAAATATTCTGTGACTTTGAGACATCACCTCCTTCTTCTGGACCTTGGTTTCTCCATTAAAAACAAACATACAAACAAGCAACAACAGTAAGACACTCAAGATGATTTAACTTGAGAATCAGCAAGTTCTCTCTGACTTCTCATAGTCCATGATACTGTTTTAGGATTTTCAGGGATATCTTAAGTCCATCAAGAATTATACAGGTTCCATACATATGTGTTAGTATATGGTATTTGTTTTTCTCCTTCTGACTTACTTCGCTTTGTATGAAGTGAAGTTAAGACTCTAGGTCCATCCACCTCACAACAAATAACTCAATTTCGTTTCTTTTTATGGCTGAGTAATATTCCATTGTATATATGTGCCACATCTCCCTTATCCATTCATGTGTCGATGGACACTTAGGTTGCTTCCATGTCCTGGCTATTGTAAATAGTGCTGCAGTGAACATTGTGGTACATGACTCTTTCTGAATTATGGTTTTCTCAGGGTATACACACATGGAATCTAAAAAAAAAATGGTTCTGATGAAGCTAGGGGCAGGACAGGAATAAAGACACAGACATAGAGAATGGACTTGAGGACACGGGGAGGGGGAAGTGTAAGCTGGGGCGAAGTGAGAGAGTAACATTGACATATATACTACCAAATGTAAAATGGATGGCTAGTGGGAAGCAGCCTCTTAGCACAAGGAGATCAGCTCAGTGCTTTGCGACCACCTTGAGGGGTGGGATAGGGATGATGGGAGGCAGACACAAGAGGGAGGGGATATGGGGATACATGTATACATATAGCTGATTCACCTTGTCATACAGCAGAAACTAACACAACATTGTAAAGCAATTATACTCCAATAAAGACGTTAAAAAAAAAAGAATTATACAGGGCATCACATCCATTCTTCGGGAGATGCAGGTCCCACGTGAAACTCACATTTTCTAGTCATCAGGCTTGGGAAGAGAAATATCTTTATTTCACAATGTCCCCCAAAGAACAGAGCTGCCAAAATGTGTCATTGTGTGGACTCCCCGTAGTGATACCCTCATGTGGTTTCTCGCCGGTTTCCTCACAGGGTTAAGACAGAGGAGGTTCTTGTGCACACAATTGAACAGGGGAAAGGTAAACATCCAAGCTACTTGAATTCAGAAGCACCTCTGTTTTGTCCTCACTTGAATTTAATTTCCAAATCACAATATTACTGATTTAAATAGAAAGTCCAGAGGTGCCAGGGAACAGTAAAAATAGAAGCTAGAATGACAGAGGGGACCATCCTCCAGTAAGTGGTATCTGACTCATTAACAGACAGAAACGAAAATTGATTTATAAATGATCTTGGGGAGGTAAAGGCTGCTGCCTACATTTTAAAGTTAATGTGTAATTATATATGAAATTCTTAATTACACTCGTAATCCTTAATTACGCAAGCAGTATAGGAATACATTTCCCTTTTCAAAAATTAAAACACTGCAGATAGGGCTTCCCTGGTGGTGCAGTGGTTAAGAATCTGCCTGCCAATGCAGGGGACACGGGTTCGAGCCCTGGTCTAGGAAGATCCCACATGCCACGGAACAACTAAGCCCGTGCACCACAACTACCGAGGCTGCGTGCCACAACTACTGAAGCCTGAGCGCCTAGAGCCCGTGCTCCGCAACAAGAGAAGCCACCGCAATGAGAAGCCGGCACCCCAACAAAGAGTAGACCCCCTGCTTGCCACGACTAGAGAAAGCCCATGTGCAGCAACGAACACCCAATGCAGCCAAAAATAAATAAATAAGTAAATAAATAAAAACACTGCAGATAAGCTGATGTCCTCACTGATCAGACCTCACTCTCTCCATCCTGAATTCCTGTTTGATGCATATCCTGTAAGAACATTTTCCTTGATTTTACATAATTTTGATATATATTGATAGATCCATAAAATTATATCATTTTGTAGTACATTAATTGTTATTGATTTTAATAGCACATATAATTTTATTCTACAACTTGTCACTCAGTGAAATGACTTGAGTTTCCACCCATATTCCTATATACATTTATGTTGTTTCAAGTTTTTCACTTTAAACATGACTGCAGTGAGCATTTCTGTACCTGCCCCTTTGGGTACATATGGGTCGTGGGTGAATTGTTCTTCAAAAGAAGCTGTATCATTTTATAGTTCTACCGTTTCCTGTTTAAGTGTCAACACTTCATATTATTTCCAAACTCTCTTGATTTTGCCACTCTATGGGTGAAAAATGGTATCTTATTGTTTTAGCTTGTATTTATTTATTTATTTATGAGAGAGTTGAGTATCTTTTCATTGTATATTTTCTGTTATGTACTGTATATATTATATGATCACTTTTCTATTGGGTTATTTGCATTGATTTTTAGGAATACTGATTTTTTCCAATATTTGTTACAGATGTATTCTCCCAAGTTGCAGACACCATGCCCCTTCCCCCCTTAAGATATTTGTGTGTGTTTCCTAAGAATAACGATATTCTTTTATGTAACCACAGTCCCGATATTAAATTCAAGAAATTTTACATTGAGGCTATAATTTTACCTAGTCTAACCCCTCATATTCCAATTATTTACTTGTCCCAATAATATTCTTAATAACCTTGTTTACTCTTTTTTTTTTTTTTGCGGTACGCGGGCCTCTCACTGTTGTAGCTTCTCCCGTTGCGGAGCACAGGCTCCGGACGCGCAGGCTCAGCGGCCATGGCTCACGGGCCCAGCCTCTCCGCGGCATGTGGGATCTTCCCGGACCACCAGGGAAGCCCATCCCTCATATTCTTAATCACTCTCTTAATGTCATTGTCCTCACTCTGTCCCCTCCTGTGATCTCATCCTCAGGCTGCTCTGGGCTACTTCTCCCTGACTCAGTTTCCCAGTGCTTTCTTGTGTCCTTTAGAATTCCATGTGCTTTTTTTCTTTTTAAAATTTTTACTGGAGTAGCGTTGATTTACAATGTTGTGTTAGTTTCAGGCTTATAGCAAAGTGAATCAGTTATACATAGACATATATCCAGCTGAAAATGGGACAAAGGACCACTGGATGAGCTTTGCTATTGTCTTGAGTGGGACATTAACAGATAGAAAAAACAGTTGAAAACTCCCTGTCTTTGGTGTCCTAAAAATTTCCTACCTTTTGAGTAAAAGAATCATGATAAAGTCTCACTGAAAGGGGAATGTGTCCTTTGATTTTGAGGCTTTGCAGCAGACGCATGCAGCTGGGCAGGGCCAAGGGAAGATGCTCCGCTTTTTCCAGGTCTCCTCTGACCAGGTGCTGGGCTGGAGCTGAAAGCCACAAACTCCAAGCTCACCAGAGCATCTCAAGTCATGGATATCAACCCAACCTGATCAAGAAGGTGGGCACCAAAAAAAAAGAAGAAGAAGAAGGCGGGCACCACAGCTCCTGTTTCCACCCCTGGTGACCAACAGTGACCAAATAAGCCTTCCAGGGCTATGGGATCTACCCCGAGGAAGAAAGAGAGAGGAGAGCCTGTGATGGAATTCTGGACTGCTCTGAGTTCATCATCCTGAGCTGACCGCTCAGTCACAGGAGTGGGCTGAATATTCTGAAAGCATCTGGATTAAGACATCTGCCGGAGGGTGGGCTGGAATATCAGAGACAGAAATTAAGGGCAGTTTTAGAAATAAATGAAAGACTACGTATTCGTATCCAAGTCTAGGTCTGCTGAAATATTTTACCTCTCATGTAAAATTCTCTTAAACCTCCCTTTAAACCTCATCTTTAGTCTAATGAGGACCTCTGGTACCTTGATCCTCGACTGTCTCCTCAACCTTCAGCCTCCTCTTGCCCTCATTTCCCACCCCTGATGTCTAAACCCACAGGACCTGCTTCCCTGATGATGCACTTATTTCTTGCCCTTTTCTCATACCTACTGAGAAAAATACTAGCCTGTATCCACACAACTGCCTGCTTCTTCCAGTCCGATACCTTGGCTTCTGAGTGCTGTTGGAGAAAATTAAATAACCATGCAGATTAGGGTCATTATAGATGTGTGACCTCCGAGCTCAACAAGGCCTTCCACATTGCTTGGAAATACTTTCTTATTTCTCAAGTCAGCTTTCATTTACATTTTTTCTCAGTAAACTCTCCTGATACCTCCTAGCCACCCCACCACTCATCTTCCACCCACCTTCTCTTCCCCTGATATTCATGTACACATGTACACACTGCCCATCGGGAAAGTAGAAGTTGTCAGACTAGACTTCTTGGAGCTCAGTATTTTGGAAAACTGTTTTATTGTCTGGGGTTTTAGTTTTGATGGTGTCTTTTTAGTACTCATATAAATTCTTACTGTAGGTTTCTGGAAGGGAAACCTAATACAGTAAGTTCTCTACATATGAACCTTCAAGTTGCAAACTTTCAAAGATGCAAACGTGCATCTAGTTCCAGCAAGGAACCAGAACCTGTGCCATCCACGTCAGGCGTGAGTGACATCACAGCTCGCCCTCTGTCTCCTGTTGCTGACGATCCTTCAGCTCTACCATCTCCCACCTCCTCTCCCTCCTCCAGTCAGTAACTCTTCTTGCCTGTTCACTCGATGCCAGCCCCTGGATGCCAGCTCTTGTACTGTACTACTGTACTTTTCAAGGTACTGTACTGAAAGAGTCAATGTTTTCTTTACTTTTTGTTTGTTTTTTAATGTATTATTTGTGTGAAAAGTATTATAAACCAATTACAGTACAGTACTATATAGCCAGTTGTGTTAACTGGGTACCTAAGCTAACTTTGTTGGACTTAAAAATACATTGGACTTACGAATGTGCTCTGGGAATGCAACTCGTTCGTATGTGGGGGACTTAATGTACCTGTTCCAACTTCCCTAGTTTTCCTTTAATGAAAAAACAAAAACAGGGCTTCCCTGGTGGCGCAGTGGTTGAGAGTCCGCCTGCCGATGCAGGGGACACGGGTTCGTGCCCCGGTCCGGGAAGATCCCACATGCCGCGGAGCGGCTGGGCCCGTGAGCCATGGCCGCTGAGCCTGCGCGTCCGGAGCCTGTGCTCTGCAACGAGAGAGGCCACAACAGTGAGAGGCCTGCGTACTGCAAAAAACAAACAAACAAACAAACAAAAAACCCAATCCGTCCCCTCCACTACCACAACAACAAAAACACCTTCAAAGGTAATGGAAAAAGTCAAAGTAGTACACAGGCAGAGAAATTAGTTTCCTAGAAAGAAAATCAGCTGGCTCAGACTTTTCCTTCACAATATTAAATTCCAGAAGATAATGAGAGTTTTTTGCAGAACGTTTTTGGGGAAAAGAAATCTAAATACAATAATTTTTTAATAAGAGAAGGCAAAGAATGACATCAAAGATAAACACATGACCATACATCCCATCACTCAGATACCTTTCTTGCAAAAACTACTCAAAATTTTCCTGTGGACAGACAGATAAATTAAATACATGAGTGGAGAAGTTGAAGCTTAAAAGAAAGTGGTGGGGGGCTTCCCTGGTGGCGCAGTGGTTGAGAGTCCGCCTGCCGATGCAGGGGACACGGGTTCGTGCCCCGGTCTGGGAAGATCCCACGTGCCGCGGAGCGGCTGGGCTCGTCAGCCATGGCTGCTGGGCCCGCGCGTCCGGAGCCTGTGCTCCGCAACGGGAGAGGCCACAGCAGTGAGAGGTCTGCGTGCCGCAAAAAAAAAAAAAAGAAAAAAAGAAAGTGGAAGAAAGCTTGGAATTCCATTTAATGCTAGAGTGGATCGTATCTATAGTGTTCGCAAATACATTATAGTTAGAAAATTGAAGGAAAAAGCCAAGAAGTTTCTTGTAAAGATTTAGAAGAGAAATAACAACCACCATGTGATGCTCATCTGACTCTTAAGTCTATGTAGACCTCACCACAGCTGCCCACTCCCCAGGAGCGGGCCCCGATAGACACGAACAGACCCCTCAGCTGTGTCTGTACTAGGTCATTCTGCTTCACTGGCCACAGGCAGGCATCTGACTCAAGCTAAGCCCTTAATCATCCCTACCCAGAGTCTGAATCTTGTACTGAGGGACGCAGCACCTGAGCACCTTTAAACTGAGCTATGTCAGAGTCCTCCAGAGTGAAGGCTCGTGAATCCCTCCACCTAGGACCACTGAATCTGCCCTGGTCCCTGTCCATCTCAAGGCATGGCCACATCAACAAATGTCCTCTTTAAGTTAAGCTAGCCATGGTCCATCTCTGCTATTGTTGACCAAACGAAGCTTAACTAATGCAGAAGTTGCTGCGAGCAGTGGAGATTTTCAATTATCAGGATTTTAAAAGAAGCGTGGTGAGGAGAGAAGTGAGGATGTGCTTGAGACAGGCTGGGACCTGGGACCTGGGACCCTTTGCTGCAGTGCTTGCACCTGGACGAACATCTCCTTGAGAAACAAAATACAAAGAAACTATGAGGGACTTAAAATAACTGCATGCATGCCCAGTTGGGGCAAATTATGGACAATAAGATACAAAAAGATCAAAAACCCAAGTGCCATTTCTGAAGAGCGGGAACAAAAGCAGGGTACGGCACATGCGCCCTGCACACGACACCACCTAAGGGGTGGGCAAAACACCTAAGCCACCCCTCCAGCCCGACCCCTGGACACACCCCTACCCTCACCCCATATAAGGAGCAAGCTCGCCCCCCCACCCCAGCTAGTGAGCAAGGGAACCTGGTGTTTGTTCTCGCTCCCCTCTGCTGCAGCAGGGGTCCCAATAAAGCCTTGTCTGAATTTCTTTTCTGGCCTCTGATCAATTTCTATTAATTGAGGAGGTCAAGAACTCTGGTCGGTAACATGCTCACCTTCCTATCCTTGTCTGGGAAGGTGGCAATCTTTTCCATGAAATAGTGACATAATTAGTGAAACTGTTGCCTATTTGCTCTTGGGACTTGATTCAAGAGTAATTTCATAGGATTTTAGCATGTTTCAGTTACTTCTTTAGACTTTATGGTACAAGACGAGAGATACAAACTCCAGTCCAAGATAGCCATTCTAAAAATTGATAGAGAATAGCCTAAAGTATGTGACTCTGTGAAACAAGGCCTTTTACGGACAGCACCAGAAATCTGAGGCAGCTGAGGATCAAATAATCATATACCTTGCCAAACTGCAGCAGTCAACTTGGCCGGTTCATCTTCTTTTTAAAGCTAAAGTTAGTGTCCTGATCAGAAAATGGTAGAGTTACGGCACTTCGGAGATGTCACGTCTGGAAGAGGCCAGAGGAGTCAGGGCATCCTGGGATTTCCTGTTGCCCCGTTTGTTCCTCCAAATCACCTTCAAAAGAAAATGAGTGGAAGGGGACTTCCCTGGTGGTCCAGTGGTTAAGACTTCTCCTTCCAATGCAGGGGGTGCGGGTTCGATCCCTGGTCAGGGAGCTAAGATCCCACATGCCTCACGGCCAAAAAAACCCAAAACATAAAACAGAAGCAGTAGTGTAACAAACTCAATAAAGACTTTAAAAATGGTCCACATCAAAAAAATCTTAAAAAAAAAAAAAGAAAGAAAATGAGTCGAAGAAGGGATAATCCCCAAAGACTGTGAGCCTGGAAAAGAGAGGGTCAACATCGTGTTAGATTTCCTTGCCAGATGGGACTTCAGCTCACCTCCCATAGGGGAAAAGGAATTTGGTGAATCACACGAGGTAGGGCCCTATTTGCATGTATGAGGGAAAAGGATGTGTGCATGTACGTTTGCACATGCGTGTAAGCCTGTACGCTGGGAAGTCAAGGGGAAGAATGTAGTGAACATCTATTGCTTGATTCGCTCACCTTCTCTTATTTTTCTGGAAAAGGACTTTGTTCTCCTCCATCTACATGGAGAAGAGGAAGCCGTGTTTACACAATATTGCCCTGTCTCCTGGCTACCTAACTCAAGCTCTATTGGATTCAAGCTGAATCAAAGTCCTTTCTCACAAATTTCAAATTCGAATTAAGATATTGAAATATCAGCCTGTCTGCTCTCTGTGTCTGGATGACACATTCTGGAGCCATTACCAGTGACTGAATTCCTTCATGTGAACTAGAGAAAGAAAGCTGGACTGCAGGGCAAGCGAAGTATCAAAAATGCATGCTGAGCAGAACACACAGGAAAGATCTGCCTGAATCTTTAACGCTGCTCCAGTCTGTCTGCGAAAGCTGACTGCATCCTTGACTGGGATTAATGTTTCCTTGATTTGCATGATTCCTTTAAATTCTTCATATAACATGCTTAGTAGGCACCCTTTGGCTTAAGGTTTCTATTTCTAGCAACAAAGAGAATTTTAATAGCCATGATCATATATAGAATTTACATTTTTTAACTTTATCTTACGTATATTACCCTTCTCTCGTTTCATCAACATCTTTAACGAACTTTTATCACAGCTCTTATGACAGTGAACAGCAATTATTTTGCACATAGACCACCACTATACTATGAATTTATGAAGAGTCAGGATGGTGTGTTATTCATCTCTCTTTTTTTTTTTTTTTTTTTTTTTGCAGTACGCGGGCCTCTCACTGTTGTGGCCTCTCCCGCTGCGGAGCACAGGCTCCGGACGTGCAGGCTCAGAGGCCGTGGCTCACGGGCCCAGCCGCTCTGCGGCATGTGGGATCCTCCCAGACCGGGGCATGAACCCATGTCCCCCGCATCGGCAGGCGGACTCTCAACCACTGCGCCACCAGGGAAGCCCTGTTATTCATCTCTTGATCCCCAGACTATCAAGGGCTAAGTTGTCTCACTGAGCACCTAAAACCAGGTGGCAGTGTCTGCAGTGGGAACAGAATTTCCTGCCTTGGCTACTGCTTCCGAGGGAAGCTCCTGACTCACCTGAGAGTCATGATGTGTCCTTGTCACCCCAGCACAAGAAGGCCAGGAGATTGAGATAATGGGGACAAGTGGAAAATTTCTAGGGGAATCAACAAGCTCCAGCACGTCTAGAGCTGTACTGCCCAGTATCCCAACCAGTAGCCCCACGTGGCTCATTGAACACTTGAAACGTGGCCAGTCCGGAGTGAGATGTGCTGTTAGCATAGCATACGCACTGGCTTGTGAAGACACAGTAGGAGAAATACAATATAAAGTATCCCGTTAATAATGTTTACACTGATTACATGATCTATACTATATTGCTTTATATAAAATATGTTATTAAAATTAATTTCACCTGTTTCTTTGTACCATTTTTTCCAAATTCTGTTTTTTTATTGAGGTATAATTAACATATAGCGTTATGTTGGTTTTAGGTATGCTACATAATGATTCAATATTTCCATGTATTATGAAATGATCATCGCAATAAGTCTAATTAACATCCGTCACCATACATAGTCATAATTTTCTTCTTGTGATAAGAACTTTCAAGATCTATTCTCTGAAACAACTTTCAAATAGGCAATACAGTATCATTAACTATAGTCACATGCTGTACATTGCATCCCCAGGACTTATTTTATAACTGAAAGTTTGTACCTTCTGACCCCCTTTACCCAGTTCACACCTCTCCCCGACTCCTGACCTCTGACAGCCAACAATCTGTTCTCTGCATCTTCCAGTTTGTTTTTTTCTTTTTGTACCTTTTTAACATAGTTACTAGAAAACAAAACGACACATGTGGCTCTCCCTGCATTTCTGCTGGACCGTGCTGTAGACTTTCTTTGACTGAGGATAGAGAACAGGGAAAAAGGAGGAGATGCAGGAGGGGGGAAAGGAAGGCGAAGGAAGAGGAATTGTCTTTTTTCCGTGAGGAACTTTGCTTCAAAGTTAACATTCACTGAACACTTACTATGCTGCAGGCACCAAGCAGAGAACTTTTACATGTAATATTTCATTTCATCTTCACAACAGCCGTATAAGGTTTCTATTACAACGATCCCCACGTTATTGATGAGGAAACTTAGGAAAGTGCAAGTAATTGGCCCAAGGTCCTATAGAGAGTGAAATGGTAGAGCTGGGGTGTGCCCAGGAGCCACGCCCATGCTCTCAATCCTTTATTCTTCATCCTCTGTCCTCTGTGTAGTCCAAGCTAGAAGCTCTGTGTATGTTCTTGCTGACTTCTCCCAGAATCTCTGGGCCAAAGCTGCATTGTGTAATTTTCTTTAGTAGAGAGTTCACTGTTTTTTCCTTGAGCAAACATAAGAGGAGTCCTGGTAGATTCAGTGATTCTGGATATCAGATCTCAAACCTAGCCTCCCTGGGACCATCACCACCCTGCATCCCTTCATGGTAGAGATGGAAGAAGCCGGATTCTCTGAAACCCTGGCTCAAGAAAATTGGATGGGACCTAATCAGCTGGAAAAACAAGGCTGCAAATTGATCCTGACATGGGAAGTCATCAAGTACCTGCAATGAAATTTCCAAGCTGTCAAAACTGTTCAATATGCATTCACTTAGAGCGTGCGGGATTAAGAATTCCAATTCTCCACCAGACACCAGTGACGAGCGGAGAAAATGAATGGGGCATTATGAATCTAATCTTCTGATGCTAATTATCCCTGGAATAGCACAGGACACAAACACCATCTTCCCCTGTAACAGCCTTGAGAGTGCAATTGGATTTCCATCTGGTTCTTTGTAACCAGGGACCTCACCACTTGGAAGATGAGCTACAGTGCTTACTTAACACAGCAGGGATCCAGTCCTGGATGATGGCTGTGCACCATCTGGCCTCTCTTGGCACCAGACAGCAATGCTGGGTCCTTTCAAGTCAGGCGATGGCACCAGGGCTCCCTGGAGTTTCTCAGTCCAGGCCTGACTACAGGGCTGAATGCAGGACACACATCTCAGGAGCTCTGGTGTACCAGTGTCCTAGGGCTGTCATAACAAAGTACCACAGACTGGGTGGCTTAAACAACAGGAATGTATTGTATCCCAGTTCTGGAGGCTAAAAGCCCCAAATCAAGGTCTTGGCAGTGTTGGTTCCTTTCGAGGGTTGTCATGGAGAATCTGTTCCATGCCTCTCCTCTAGCTTTTTCTGGTTTGTTGACAATCGTTGGGGCTCCTCGGCTTGTAGAATCATCACCCCAATCTCCACTCTCATGTTCACACAGAGTTCTCTCCCTGTGTGTGTTTGTCTCTGTGTCCAACTTCCTTCTTTTCATAAGAACACAAGCCATACTGGATTAGGGTCCACCCTGATGACCTCGTCTTTACTGGATCATCTACAAAGACCTTGTTTCCAAATAAAAGTCACATTGACAGGTACTGGGGTTAGGACTTCAGCATCTTTGGAGGAGACGCAATTCAGTCCACAGCACCTGGGATGGCCGGTGTTCCCTAGGAGCACAATCCTGTCCCTAAACAACGGTCCAGCTTGGAGGCAAAGTCATCTGTCCACTTGACTATTCCCTGCCACAGACATGGTTTTTCCCTGGGACCCTTGCTGTGGTGGCTGGGGACAGGCAGTGCCCTGTCTCTCTCGAGCCCCTGGAGCCCTTGGGAGAAAAAGTTCCAGAGCCATGACTGTCTTGCTCTGTGCCAGCTCGGGCACCCAAGGGTGGGGTGGGTGGGGGCAGAATGTACCTGTCTCTGTCTTTATTCTTCGCCTGCACCTGTAACAGGCAGTGTGTCACCTAGACCCATATTCAGGTCTAGGCTCTGCCATTTACCCTCTGTGTGACCTTGGAACGTCCTTGGACCTTGTTCAGCCTCATTCTTCTCATCTGTCAGTAGGGACCAGGATGCTCACTTCCTGCCACACGCTGTGCTGAGGAGGGGGTCTGGGTAAGGCACGCTACACAGGGTCTGGTGCAGAGTTGGTGGGTAATAAACAGTAGCTTCCATCACTAAGCCTCGCTTAGGCAGAGCCTGACTTGGGAGGGAAGCAGCTCCCACCCTCTGAGAGGCCACCCAGCAGATGTCATTCTGAGGACCAGCATTTCCAGCAACCATTTCTTCTGACTAACCACATGCGTGCCTGGCTTCACACACTCTTGAAGATTCTCACTGTACAGTCTGTCGGCATTTGAGTCCCAGGGACAAATGCTGGGCTCAGCAGCCCTGGAGTTGGGAGCAAGATGCAGAGAGGGAGAGAAAATGCATGTTAATGAAGGAGACTGGAAGACTAATAAAGAATTCCATTCGTGAGGATCTACCAGAAAAACAACACCCTTTGTCCAATCTCCCAGGGTCCAATTAGACCACTGCTTTGGCAAACTTGATTTTGAGAGGTGAGTATTCTTTCGTCTGTGTCTTAGAGAAGAAAGGAGGAAAAGAGGAAGGGAGGAAGGAAAAGAAGAGAAGAGAGGAGAGGAGAGGGTGGGAGGAGAGGGGAGGGGAAGGGCGGGGAGAGGGACAGAGAAGGGGAGAGGGAGAGGAAGCAATTGAGAAAAATCTATGCTTCTCTTCCTGGGGTACACGTTCATCTTCTCTGATGAACTCTTTCTCAAAAGACTGATGCACGAGTTACTCGGACCCCTCTGGCTCCAGGGATGGGTCAGCTACACGCCTGGTGTAGGGTGGACCAGGCTGGCAAGACAGAGGGCTCTCCTTCTGGGGGCTGCTGTGTCCTCTCGCTGTTGCCTTGCTGAAGAGGCATTGCATGAATGGAGTCACCTTCTGTACCTCTCTGGGACTTAGTGTTTCCATCTCCAAGACAGGAGTGGGTGGACTAGACGACCTCTAGGTGTCCTTTCACTATCAGCGCGTCTCTCTACCAACCACCGATGCAGGTCGCATTGTGCACAAAAGTTACCCAACTGAGGAAGCAGGTCACTCTGGGAAACCAGCGTGCACTTCATGTGCCAGGCTTTGCTCCATGGCTGAGGCCACACCCACAGGAGAACATAGGCACCTGTTCCTCCTTTGTCTGCCCAGAAGGGTTACACTTTTCTAATTCATCTGCCCAGGAGGGGCTATTTTCTGATTTGTCCATGAAAGGGAGTCTTTCTTCTAATTCAAAAAGAAGTACTGGGACTTCCCTGGTGGTCCAGTGGTTAAGACACCATGCTTCCACTGCAAGAGGTACGGGTTCTATCCCTGGTTGGAAAACTAACATCCCACATGCTGTGTGGTGCAGTAATAAATAAATAAATAAATAAATAAATATTTTTTAAAAAAGATAATAGATTGAAATGTCAAAACATAGCGGAAATTTAAAAAAAAAAAAAAAAAAAAAGAAGTACTGTGTGGGCTAACATCCACCCTACAACCAACTGCAACAAGAATGACCCAGTAATTTTCATCCAAGTGTGGGAACAGGAAGCTCATCTTAGGCTTTGGTTTTCTAGATCTTTTCCAGAATGTTCTGTAAAGCCAGGCTTTGAAGTTATGCTCCAAAAGGTACTTTCCTTTCCTTGAATCTTCATGATGCAGTGATAGGGGGAGGGGTGGCTTCCCATTGATGTCCATTATTAACACCTTCCTTATGTGTTAGAGACCCAGGCTTACCACGCTGGCCCACGCCATGCCTCTTTGAACTTACGTGATGGTTAATTCTATGTGTCAACTTGGCTTGGTCACCATTTCCAGATATTTGCCCAAACACTGATTCAGACACTGCTGTGAATGCATTTTTTAAGATGAGATTAACATTTAAATCAGTGGACTTTGAGTAGAACACATTAGCCTCCATAATATGGGGGTGGGGCTTGTCTGATCAGTTGAAGGCCTCAAGAGAAAAAAGATGGACTCCCCCAAAGAAGAGAGAATTCTGCCTCCAGACTGCCTTGTGGGTTCAGGCTACAGCATCAACAGTTCCCTGAGTCTATACCCTATTTCCAGGTTGTCTCCCTCTCTGACTTGGTCCTAGTTTTGTGCCCCCTGTGAAATCTAGGTCTTCAGGAAAGGGTGTGCTAGGAGAGTGAATGAAAGAATTTTTCTGGGTTTCCAACCAAATAGGTCTCTCCGTATCTGTTGAGGATGCCAACAGGAAAACAAGTCTGGGTGGAAGGGCTCGAAGCTAGGTAGCGACAGGCAAGCCTGTGGGTGATAAAAAGTCTGACCCCTGGGACAGAAGAGGGTAAGCTGCCCTCGCCATCCAACTCAGCACCTGCTGACCCAGGTGAGCCACCCAAGCCCGCTATTCACATCCTAAGATCCAGGGCACTGCCCTCCAGATTCCACTCCAAATGAGCCTGGTTTGGGGCATTATACTTACTGAAAAATTGACGAGTCATGTATCTCACACGTTGGACCCATTTCCTGAAGGGCCTACTCTAGTTACAGAATCCCACCTTCAAGCCCATTCTACCAAGGAGAATTCATAACCAGTAACATCCGAAGGGAAAATCGCCTGGCAGGAGAAGGAAGGACAGTGCCTGAGAGTGGACAAGAAGTTCCTCGAGGGGAGATGTTGGATCTATTGGCCCCAAGAGCTCCAGGACCCAGCACGGGACCTGATACAAAGGAACAAATCTCTGGTCAGCCGAAGGCCAGAACAGAGCCCGGAGGAAAAGCCTGGAACACGCAGGATGCAAAAAGGAAACTGCAGGAAAAGGAAGACATCTGGAAGCTTGGAATGGGCACAGGATTAGGACTTTTCAGTTTATAAAAAGCACTTTCTGTTACCCTCCATCAGCTCTTTCTGAAGCCATGAGGATTAGGGGTACACATGTCTCAATCCCCATTTGATAGACAGAAGCTCAGGAAAGTCTATCGACTTGCCCACCCAGTCAGAGCCAGAGCTTGAAATTGAACCATCTCCTTCCAAGTTCCAAGCCCTGTGGAGGGAGGAAGGTCCTAAGAAAGGAACTGGGGTGTTCTTTTCTTTTTTAAGACTTTTTTTTTTGGGGATGTGGACCATTTTTAAAGTCTTTATTGAATTTGTTACAATATTGTTTCTGTTCTATGCTTTGGTATTTTTGGCTGCGAGGCATGTGGGATCTCAGCTCCCCGACCAGGGATTGAACCCACACCCCCTGCACTGGAAGGCAGAGTCTTAACCACTGGACCGCCAGAGAAGTCCCTGGTGTGTTCTTGATGAGATGACTCATTCCCTTCATAATAATCGGACTGGGGCAGAACTGGACGAAAGCTACCTCCAGGCTAATTATTTTTCCCACCAAAGAAAAGCGGCTCTCCACAGATGCAGTCTTGTCCCCCTCATTCTGACACCGATTCCCAGGCGGAAGGACACAAGAACAGCTCAGCTCAGACCAGCCCCACGCCGTGGCCTTGCTTCTAGCAGCTAAAATTCTCATCTTTGTGCATCAATTCGTATCAGGGTTGCAAATTTACCAGTGGCACTCCGATTTGCAAAGAAAACATAACTTCTTCATTTTCCACGATTGATGTAAGGAAATTCAATCTGATCTAATAATGTAAAACAGCCTCTTTAAAGAACTCAGCTTCTTTTGGATAAACGTTTTGTACTTTTTATTCCCTTTTCACCTTGCTTATCTCCAAGAGTGCATCTGGAGGTGTTGATACGAGAGAGCTGGTCTGTGTGACCTAAAGGTGACGAGAAAGATCTCGGATCCACACGGGCCACAGGCCCACGGTCCCTTCCGGCTCCTGTAGTCTGTATGAGGATGCCGCTGTCCACCTGATGGACAGGAGCCCTGCTGGCACCAGAGGCTGAAGCCTGCCCTCCTTGGTTCTGTCTGGGCTCGGCAGTCCTGCTATCTGGAGTCCAAGTCAATCCTCTCTAGGACTGCGTGTCCCCTGAGGTCTAGCTGTGCTGCATGGCCAGTTCTTGGTCGGGATGATCTGCCATCTGGCCCGCAGCTACAGCGTCCCTCACCACAATGCAGCAACACCTGTCTCCCCAAGTAAACCTCAGCCAACACCATCAATCCCTGTGATCTTCTAGGGGGACCAGGAAAAAGTGGACACTGTCCTCACCCTCCCGCCCCAGCCCCAGGAGCTGAGGAAGCCTCTGGAGGCTTAGCTGGGAGGTTCCTCACTTCAGCTGGGAGAGGGTCAGAACACACCTCTTTCCCTACTTACTCACCTGCTTCTGACAGCCTCCTTCCTCCCGCAGTTTTTTTGAGGCCAGAAGGGGTGGGCTTTCCCCTTCCTTCTTCCCTGATAGAGACATCCCCTATCCTGTACTTTTAGGAGGCATTTGTAGTCCCCTTTCCTGGCACTTTGGTGGTGGAATGGCTGCCAGGAAACGTCGCGTTTGGGTGAGAAGGACGAAAAACCGTCTGGTACTTTTGAAAGATGATCTCATTACACAAGAACACCAGTTCCTCTGGCCAAGCTTCCAGACTGGGCAGAAGACCACTCTTCTGGCCACGCGTGCTCTTAACACCTCAAAGATAGGCAAGCAGAAGGGAAAGGAAATTACTTAGACCCGAAAGAGAACCGATGTTTTATAGCAAGGTGAACATTTATTCCAACACAGAGCAAAAAGCTACACTTTCAAATTGGTCAGGGGAGCCTCATGGCTGAAGTCCAAGCACTGAGCCCCTAAAGACACAGACTGACCTTGGAAAATGTTCGTTTTATAGGAATATTTTGCTAGTAGCATTCAGGGCAAAATGCTCAATATCTGGCAACATCTGAGGTGTCCAGCCCAAACGTTTGACATGGCAGCCTCATTTGCCAAGGTCGTGCCTCTGGTTCTCGTATGGAATGAGAGGACTCTGGTTCCAGGACCACAGGCTGGCTCCCTGGGGTAGGCCAGCTGGAGCAGAAGTCTGAGCTTTTGGTGTTAACGGGAGGCAATATGAGTGAGTGAGTGTGGCTGACTCAACACCGTAAGTTATCCCTTTGGAAAAAAATGCATCTTAAAACTCACATTCTACCAATGTAAGAACCATGGTTCATAAACCTCCTGAATCTGCCAACAAATCAACAAAATGTGTGTGTATGTGTGTGTGTGTGTGTGTGTGCGCGCGCGCGCGTAAGTGAGAGATGAGGGGCGTATAATTGATTTGTTTTGTTTTTTCCAAACATTCAAAGGAGTATCAGACCTGTATCAGCATCCCATGGAATGAATTTACTGCAGGGACTTGGTTACGCTGGTGAAATATGGAGAGGAGGAAACAGCAAACAATAGGAATTAATGAAATAGAGGACGAAATCTGTAAGAGAATCAGCAAAGCAAAATAATGGTTCTTTGAAAACGTTAATAAAATTGATATCTTTCTATAGGGGCTTTTAAATATGTCCACAAATTCTCTGACAATCTTCTCAAAAGTGGACCCTAATCCTGCTCTCTTTTCCGTGTGGGCTGTACCTCGTAACTCTCTTGCAATGAGAGGAGTAAGTGGAACTGATGATGTGTGATTTCAAGACTTTGCTGTCACTTGGATCCCTGTCTCTGGGGGAGGCCACCTGCTATGTTGTGAAGACACTCCAGCAGCCCTAGAGAGAGATTCACATGGTGAAGAACAGAGGCCTTGAGGAATCCGAACCACCTGCCAACAACCAGCACTGACACGCCAAGCATGTGACTTAGCTAACGGGGAAGGAGACCCTTCAGGTCCATTCGCAGATGAGTGCAATCTCAGACGGCACCTTGACTGCAACCTCGAGGGAGACTCTGAGCCGGACAGCCAGCTAAGTCATCCCCAGGACCCACCCCCTCACACAAGTTGTGTGAGATAATAAATGCTTCTAGTTTGAAGCTACTGAGACTTAGGGTAATTTGTTACGCAGCAAGACATAACGAATACACCCCTTACTCCCAAATAAAAGCTAATCAAGAAATAAAAGAGAGAAGGCACAGGTCAATATCAGGAATAAAAGAGAGGATATCACAAAAGATCTAACAAACATTAAAAAGTTGTAAAAGTTATTTGCAGAATCTTGTGGTCATAATTTAAAAATTTAAAAAGAAAAAATTCTTAGAAAAACACAATTCACCCAAACTGAACCAAAAGAAATGGAAGACTTACAGAAAGGAAATTCCAAGCCCGGGTCCAAAGAATGCCAACTCGTTTCATGAGGCCAGTAAAACTGTGATAGAAAACCTGAGAAGGACATTACAAGAAAAAACAAATATAAGCCAAACTCTTTATGAATATAGATGCAAAAATCCTAAATAAAATATAGCAGTTCAAATCCAGTGATATATGAACATTTTTTTAAATTTCAGCAATGTACGGTTGCTTTAACGTTCAAAAATTAATTATTATAATTCACCACTTTAATGGAGAAATAGGAGAGAGGTCATATGATCATTTCAAATATGCACAGAAAAAGTATTTGGTGAAATTCAGTATCTGCTTATGTTAGAAATGTTTAGAAAGCTAGGAATAGAAGAAGGTTTCCTTAATCTGATAAAAGGTGTCTACAAAAAGCCTGCTGCAGGGGCTTCCCTGGTGGCGCAGTGGTTGAGAGTCCGCCTGCCGATGCAGGGGACACGGGTTCGTGCCCCGGTCCGGGAGGATCCCACATGCCGCGGAGCGGCTGGGCCCGTGAGCCATGGCCGCTGGGCTTGTGCGTCCGGAGCCTGTGCTCCACAACCGGAGAGGCCACAACAGTGAGAGGCCCGCACACAGCAAAAAAAAAAAAAAAAAAAAGCCTGCTGCAGTCATTACACTTATGGAGGCCTCCCCCGAGGCTGGTAATGCACCAGAGTTTCTTGCTACCCTCAGTTTACTCAACACTTCACAGGAGATTCTAAATCATCGCTAAAATAAGAAGATAGAGGAATTAGAAATGAAGGGAAAAAAATTATGTTTAGTCATAGATGGCCTGGTCACATAAGAAAAATCCAGAGAATATGGATATTTTCCTTGAATTGGTACGTGCACTTAGCATACAAGCTCCCTGTTGTCGGTACCCCAGACCCAGGCTTCCAGAGCAGTTTCTTTCTGGAACCTTGCCAGTCATCAGTGTGAGGAGAAAGAGCTGATGAGCCATGATCTGACTCTGAAATCTTTTGCCCGATGTAACCCGCATTACCTGCGTCACATGCCGTTGGCCAAAGCACGTGACGCAGCCACTCTACAGGGTAGGGCACGTCATCCTCCTGCAGGGAAGGGCATGGCAGAGGGGAAGTGATGCCACAACCTGTCCTAAGAGTAAGGGGCAAAGGTGTGGAGGACAGAGAAAGAAGCAGGGAGAGATACAGGTATGATGGCAGGTGACAAGACACCAGGATTACAGGAGAAAAGTAGCCAGTGAAAACTTCCTGGGGCAGAGTTGCCAAAAGAACAGGTAGGTCTCATCCTCATCTTTATACAGTAAGTCCCCTACATACGAACGGGTTCCGTTCCGAGAGCGCAATCATAAGTCCACTTTGTTCGTAAGTCCAGCAAACTCAGCCTAGGTACCCAGCTAACACAATTGGCTATATCGTACTGTACTGTAATAGGTTTATAATACTTTTCACACAAATGATACCTAAAAAACAAACACACAAAAAGTAAAGAAAACATTTTTAATCTTACAGTACAGTACCTTGAAAAGTACGGTAGTACCAGCTGTTTTACTCTTGTTTCCGGACATCCTAGGCTTGAAATAAAGATACTGTACTACTGTGCTCTATACAGTACTGGACAGTAAAGTACACAAAACCATAACCACTTGTAGAGGATGCACGCACGTGATAATGTACACCAGACACATGAACTAACTTTTATGACTGGACATGCAAAAGCAAGTTCGCATCTTTGAAAGTTCACAACTTGAAGGTTCGTATGTAGGGGGCTTACTGTACTTGTTTGCTTTGGTATAACATGAACTCCTATTTCACGAACATCTGATAAAGTCCATCACATACATAAACGCTTTGTGTGTTTTTGCAGGATATCAGGGACAGGAGATGAATTTCATATTTGAGTGTGCAGAGCAGGGAAGAGACCAGCCATGGGAGGTAAGAAGCCCACGAGGACAAAAGTTCGGCAAAAGCAGGAAACTACAGCCATATGTGACTGAGAATTTACGCCCCTGGGAATTTTCAGAAATCTGGAGACGGGCATTGGAATTCCCATGGATATGGAATTAGAAGCTTAAACTAATTTTCTCTAAATCTCAGCCTTCTTGGCTAAGATCCAGGTTACATCTATGACAAGCATGCATTTCTTAAATTAGAAACTAATTAACAAATATTATGGTTGTTTTGAAAACTCTAACCATATCCATCAGTGATGAGGTAGCTGAAGTGACGTGGGTAAGTGGAGGTACAGTGTTCTCCTGGGTTCTTCTTAGTGTTGGCACAAAGTTACTCAGGGAGATCATTAAATAATTTTAATCCTTGTGTATTGCAAAAGGTGTGTAACTAGGTTTTCTTCTTAGCTGATAAAGGCAATGGAATTAATAAATATTACCCAAGACTTTAAAATAATTTCAAATCTCAGAGACATAAAATAATGTTTCTGATGTTAAATCTTTAAAAACAACAGCAACCACAGGGATCTAGATAAATATTCAACCCGGAGTCAACCTTGCTGTTTGTCACCCCTAAACAGGGGCTTAGGTCATTTCCATGATGTCAGCCTTCACTACAGCAGCAAGAATTGTATGCCAGTCTACACTGAAATGGGAGCCTTTAAAATGTGTTTGGACATAAAAGCCAATGCAAATGAGAATGCACAAATCTACACAAAATCTTTGCCATCTAGAGCTTATATTTGCTTTAACTATGAGAAATCAAGCCAACCAATCTCAGAATGAAACTCAAGGAAATCTGGGCTTCCCTGGTGGCGCAGTGGTTAAGAATCACCTGCCAATGAAGGGGATGTGGACTCCAGCCCTGATCTGGGAAGATCCCACATGCTGCGGAGCAACTAAGCCCATGCGCCACAACTACTGAGCCTGCGCTCTAGAGCCCGCGAGCCACAAATACTGAGCCCGTGTGCCACAACTACTGAAGCCTGCATGCCTAGAGCCCGTGCCACACAACAAGAGAAGCCACCACAATGAGAAGCCCATGCATTGCAATGAAGAGTAGCCCCTGCTCGCCGCAACTAGAGACAGACCGCGCGCAGCAACGAAGACCCAACACAGCCAAAAATAAAATAAATTTTTAAAAATAAATAAATTAGTTAAAAAAACATAAAACAAAAACTTAAATAAAAAACTTAAGGAAATTAAATTTTGCACGTGGCCAAACATGTGCTGTGTGCCAGCACATTTGACGTTGCGTATCTGTACGCACCCTTCTGTCTACGTATAGACAGAGCCTTGGAGCAAGTAAACACCAGGTCTTCATCTATCAGCATTCAGTTCATGTGCTGGTTTGGGTTTCCTCAAAGACAGACTTTACGTTGAGGGTGTGAGTGCAGATAGTTTATTTAGGAGGTGATTCCAGGATGCAGTCATAGGAGGGAGGAAGTGAGATAGGGGAGAAAAAGTAGCCAGTAAACAGTGTGTTCGCGTGCAAAAACCCTACTGGGATAAGGAGAAAACTGGATATTAATCCTAACCCAGAACCACAGAGCCAATGTAAAATACTTGTGTCAGAGTATTGCCAGAAGGGGCAAGGGAGCTGGGGTATACCCCAGTTGCCATTCGTTAAGGGCTCCTTGAAGCAAGGCACTAATTCTCCAGTACTTCCAGCTTGTCCCAGGCTCTGCCATCTACAAAAGCCCTCAGGCAGAGGGATGCAGAGACTGGCAGATGGAAATCGGCCCTACTAGACCATAATGCCCAGAGCTGAAGAGACACAGGTGGGGCTCTGACAGCCACCTCTGCTTCCATTACATCTCCTGTCTTCCAAACCATCCCTGTTTGTCTGTTCCTTTATGTTCTAGCATTTCTTGCTGACTTTTATGCAGATTTTGATGAAGGATAGGGGGTCTCCTGTCCTCTGCTCTGCACTATCCTGTTTTAAGAACTGACATCAAATGTTTACCCACCAGTAGGGTCTGAAGCGGATGCAACAGAATGACCAGGACAAAGGCTTAAAGTGATCAAAGTGTTTTCCATCCCGATCCACAATGAAGAAGAAGCCTCCGAAATTAGCCCCATGGTAGAACAAGCGTCAGCCAGCCGGCTGCTTCATTCTGCCAGCGTAGGCTCCACCCTTATTCTGAGACACTCGCTCCCTCCTGGAGAAGAGCCCCCATATGCTCTCTCGAAAAGCCTCACCAGGGACCTTCAGCTGTAAATAAAGCCTTGACTGAACCAAGCCCCGCTCAGAATAGCAAGTATCTAAGCAGATCTGCATGGCACTGTCTTCCCAGCAGGGAAACGCTGCCACGGTGCCCATCACACCCTTCCTTAATTATCTCAGCATAGCACAGAAGCTAGAAAGCCCCCATCATTAACTTTTATGGGGGATGTTTTCCAAGAGGATGCCCATGTCCCACCCCACGCTTCAGAACTGGCAAGTGATATACCCGGAGCTTGCAAAGAGTTTGAAAAGTTGAAGGTGGCCACGATCCATCTAAGACAGTTATTCTCAACCAATGGTGTTTTTTTGTTGTTGCTGGTTTTTCTTTTGGGTCGCTCCGTGCCGCATGTGAGAGCTTGATTCCCCAACCAGGGATTGAATTTACAAGGACAGGACACCCTCCCACAACAAAGAATTATCTTGCCTAAAATACCAGTGGTGTTGAGGTTGAGAAACCCTGCTCTAAGGAGATAATTCTGCTGGACCCTTAGACACCCCCTTGCAATCGTATTTCATCCCTTCAACCCTGACTCTGCCCCTCGCAGACTTCCTGTTTTGCTAATTAAGCTCTAAACAAGACCTCCTTCCCCTCTCTAACCCTGTTATGGTCTCAGAATTCTCTCCTCAACTCAGCAGCTAGTCCCTTTCACCATTCTAGTCTCAGAATTTCTCTCTCAATGTCCCCTCCCCAAATCTCTTACATGTCAAAGTTCATCTTCCAGCAACTATCTACTTTTCTTCATTCTAAGCCCAGAATGTCCCCATCTCTGCTGTGAGCCCATCATCCCCCACACAAGCCTTTCTTGGTTCTTGGATCCCGATGAAGAGGAACTTCTATGATGCCCCTCCCAGCTCTGAAACAGCAGCTCTGGAGCCGACCCTTCCCAGGCAGCAGACATCTGAGTGTCTGGCTAAGAAGATTCTAGGATTTGGGTTCTCTGGTCCCTGCTTCTGACAGCTGGAGCTCTCATTTCTGGTGCCCATGCTACCCGGTAACGGTGAGACGGAGGCCTCTCTGTGTGCTGGCTGCGATAGCAGACAGGCTCCCTGCTGTAGTAGCCAGCCCTCCCTCAAGCAGAGTCATCTTTGGGCCTGGGGTTAGGATGAACAACCTGAAAGCTTGAGCACTGAAGGTCCAGGGGCTTGGGACTGTCCTGGGACGAAAGTCCTCCTGGGCTTCCCGGGTGGCGCAGTGGTTGAGAGTCCACCTGCCGATGCGGGGGACATGGGTTCGGTTCGTGCCCCGGTCCGGGAAGATCCCACATGCCGCAGAGCGGCTGGGCCCGTGAGCCATGGACATTGAGCCTGCGCGTCCGGAGCCTGTGCTCCGCAACAGGAGAGGCCACAGCAGTGAGAGGCCCGCGTACCGCAAAAAAAAAAAGTCCTGCAACCCAGGAATGCCCTCAGGCTGGTTCCCCCCCCCGCCCCGAAGCTAGGTGAGCTCAGTGGGAGCAGCAGGAGGGCAGAGCAGAGCTGTGGCCTCACTCTCCACTCGGGCTCATTTGGGACAGGGGGGTTCTCCCTGATGCTTCTTGGGTTTAGGTCTGGAAGTCTGTCTCAGAAACTCAGAGTTGATAGTTTCACGCCACGTAGTTAGGTTCAACAGACCTCCTCGGAGCATTGCAATATACTTCCTACTCCTTGCCACGGGGACAGAAGACATGAGACCACGGCTCCTGCACCGGAGGACCTCTGGGTCTAGTGATGTGTGGAAAGACAGACAAAGTGCAGAGTGGCAAGAGCGATGACAGAGGCCAGGGCTGGGAAGGAGATAGAGAAGGCAGTCAGGGAAGGCTTCCTGAAGGTGTCAGTGCCACAGAGTGCAGGCCGAAAGGACAGAGGAGCTTTGCCAGGCAGCAAGGGAGGATTAAGGAAATATTTTCCAGTTGAATGAAATAACAAGAAAATAAATACATTGAGAAGCCTTGGCAACGCTTATAGACTTAGATGGAGTGGAGAGAAGTGCAATTCTCTTTGATCACGGAATGAAAGTATATCTGTATACTTATAAGGTAAGCTTACCATTTTTGAAGACGTATCTCCACCTACTGCCCCGTTTTTCATTTTCGTAACCCCTGCTTGCGGGTAGAGACAGAGACTGTCATTCCAGTTTACACTGGGGGAAGTCGGTACCCCAGAGGTAAGCAGCCTATGCAGCTCACATATCTAGTTAACGTCTCCAAGCTTTGACCTTGAGGGAGGCTGCTGAGCACAGTGTGGGCCGCCTGGGCTTTGGAACGAGACAGACTTTGCCAGTTCCCAGATTCTTTTTTGTTTTTTTTGTTTTTTTGTTTTTGCGGTAAGTGGGCCTCTCACTGTTGTGGCCTCTCCCGTTGCGGAGCACAGGCTCCGGACGCGCAGGCTCAGCGGCCATGGCTCACGGGCCCAGCCGCTCCGCGGCATGTGGGATCTTCCCGGACCGGGGCACGAACCCGTGTCCCCCGCATCGGCAGGCGGACTCTCAACCACTGCGCCACCAGGGAAGCCTGATCCCAGATTCTTTACTTACTAACTCCATGACCTTGAGCACATTACTGAGCCACAGTTCTCTCTTGCAGGAAATGGGGAAAATAACATCTCCTGTGCAAGGGCTGTCGTGAGGATGAGATGAGGAAACCGATTTCAAGGGCCTAGTAAGAGCTTGGACCAAGTAGGCCATTAAGAAATGGTTTCTAACAGACATAGAGAACAAACGTATGGATACCAAGGGGGGGGGAAGTGGGGGGAGATGAACTGGGAGATTGGGATTGACATATATACACGACTATGTAGAAAATACATAACTAATGAGAACCTACTGTATAGCACAGGGAACTCCACTCAGTGCTCTGCGGTGACCTAAATGGAAAGGAAATCCAAAAAAGAATGGCTATATGCATATGGAAAGTTGATCCACTTTGCTGTACAGCAGAAACTAACACAACGTTGTAAAGCAACTATAGTTAAAAAAAAGAGAGAAACCAAAAAAAGAAATGGTGTCTACAAGTTTGGGCTCTTAATTATGAAGATCAAAGGATAAGTTCGCTGTTAAACTGAAGAAGTTTCCCCCGTTTAGATCTTTCTTTTGTGGGTTTGCTTGCTTGTACTTCTATAACTCGATTCTCAGTGTGCTCAAATTAATTAAACAACGTTTCTTCAAGGATGAGAAAGCCGATGTGCTTCTGAGGGGCTGCTAATTACACTTCATGTCTCCTTTAATAAAGTGAGATTAAAAAGAGCTGAAAGTGAGATTCTTAAGTGCACAAGGCAACCACGGTGATGACACGTGGCTCTAGACGGAATCCGTAAACTTGTGTACTTGGATCCTTTTCTTTGTGTAGTGCTTATATATATATTGAAACCAAGGAGCAGAAGATGGTATCACTGATAAGCCACTTCACATGGCGATGCAGTCCAACCTCCACGCTTTTATGACAAGCCGCTGAGGAGAGTGGATTCACGCAGCTCCCTTATCCCTGACCCAAAGCCGCTCATAGGATTCACCTTCCCCCCTGACTGCCTGGTGATGGCCTTGGTCATTGTTGCTGGCTTCAACTTCAGTCTTATTTGTTCCTTTAAAAAAAAAAAAAAAAGGATTCTTCTTCCCCTTTATCTACACAGAAGGAACAGCTACCATTTCCTTGGAGATGCCCTTTCTCTGCCAACGTTGAGGGGTGAGGACCCTGAGGGGACATTGACCCCATGTCTGCCCCCAGCTGCTCCAAGTCTCTCTACTTCATCTAGGAAACAGCAACACAGATGAGAAAGAGCACAGGCTGGTTAGACAGGCCTGAGCTCACATCTTGACTCCGCCACCAATAATGTGACAAGGACCGTGTTTACAACTTCCGCGGAATCTCCTTTGTCTCTAAAATGCAGGTGGTGAAAGCTACTTGTAGAATTGCTATGAAGATTAAATGTGGCCAAGTCTGTAAAGCACCTAGAACAGGGCCCACACAAGGTAAATGTTAAATCAATGAGGTTTTCCCCTTGCACGTGGTCACTGCCTCAAAATCCAGCCACTGCATTCATTACTTTGAATCTCGCAAAGTCTATTACAAAGACCTGAAAGCAGATGAAACCCAAAGTGATTTTAGCCAGTACCACTGCTATAGTCATTATTCCAGCAAGACTCCAAGGGCTCACTCCAAAAGATAACCTACACATCAGCGTCTACCATGAGCCTTCTGTGTGCCAGGCACTGAAGTCGTGTCTGTGACCAGGACATACATACTCCCTACCTTCTGGAGATTATAAATAATGGGTGAATGTACACCTTCAAAGTAGCATAGATGGTTTCTGGGGGCTGGGGAATAGAGATGGAGATTGTTACCCACAAGGAAGGTGGCTATCATTTTCCCAAAACACAGCAGGGCAGGCAGAAGGGGCCATAAGCAAGAAGAACCTCCATCGGGGAAAGGTGCGTATTTCCAGCCAGGGCTACAGTAAACCCCGGGGGCTACCTGGGAGGACCAGTAAGAAGTATCTCCTAAGGAGAAAAAAGCAATAAGGGGCAAGCCCAGTCCAGGGAAAATCAACGCCTTTGATCTGGCTCTGCCGTTGCTACAACAAGGCTCTAAGAATCTGAACATCTAGGATGCCTTAGTAAACGATGCTTAGATGAAGTCACATGGTGCGGGGGAAGGG
Organism: Phocoena phocoena; assembly: GCF_963924675.1. NCBI lineage: Eukaryota > Metazoa > Chordata > Mammalia > Artiodactyla > Phocoenidae > Phocoena > Phocoena phocoena. Next base: position 144,263,589 of record NC_089220.1, on the reverse strand, counting down.
TTTATCTAGTAGCCATTTGACCAGAAGCCTAAAACTGCCTAAGAAAGCAGAGATTGATCAGTAGCTAGAGTCAGGCAATCCTAGTACCAGCGCTCTAGCTGGGAGGCATTTCTGCACCATGGGGTTTTGTGCAATTCTCAGAGAGAGGCCGTGCCATGCTGACCTGTGGCTGAGGAGAAGAATCCTTGGGGTCTGAGTCACAGGTCAGGATCCAGATGCAGCAGGAGGCTGGATGACCTCTGTACACTGCAGCCAGTTCAACAAGCCCAAAGTGGAGCTCAAGAGGCCACGAGCAGACGTGACATCACAGTGGTTCGTGGGGGGCCAAACAGGACGCTGATGTCCTTGGACAGAGTCCTCGGTCACAGCTGCAGCTGTTCACAGCACAGACAGCAACCCCTCACCAGAAAACATACAGCAGGCACTACTATATCTTCTTTGCATATGCCAAGGGAAATTATTTATATTGAACTTGGATACACATTTAAAATTGTTTTGATTCTGTTTTTGCTAGGTCACTTGTTTACGCAAAGTCCCAAAGGCTTCTTTGAATTAGAAATTTTAGGTCTTATTGAACTAGAACGACCCCAAACTAACTACACCCACCTCATCATCCTGGGGCAGTGGTTCTCAACTGGTGGTAGTTTTGCCTGCCTCCTTCCCCACGGTCCAGGGGTCATTTGGAAATGTCTGGGATGTTTTTAATTATTGTGATCGGGGCGGTGTTACTGGTATCTGGGGGACCCAGGGATGGTGCTAAAAATCCTACAATGTTCAGTATAGTTCCCACAACAAAAAATTATCCAGCTCGAAATGTCCATATCACTAAAGATGGAAAGCCCTTCTTTAGGGTAGCCCTGCCCCTAATATTCGCAGGGTCTAGAACAAGTATGCAGACACAGGTCCTTGGCTTGTGCCTGCCCCACCCTTCCCCTCTGCCCCAGCTCCTTCCTGCACTGGGAGAGGCCTGGCACACACTTATGCAGACAACCCTGTCTGCACATGGAACTCTGTCCACACCCCCATAAACCTAGAGGAGCACAGATCATGGGGACAGCTGCAGCGAAAAGCAATACAGACGCTGGTTGCAGACTTGGGGACCATCGGGGCAGGGAATTCTGAGGTCCTGAATAGTTGGACAGTGATGTGGCAGAGGGGGAGTCACCATTTCATTGCCCCTTAGAGCAAGGTACAGCCAGAGGAGAGATAGGGCAAGGCCCTGTAAAGTCTGGGCCCCGGGCCAGGGGCCCTTCAGCCAGAGTCTGTGGGCAATGCCGCTGGAGGCTCTACGCAGGTGTGAACCATGAGTCCAGGGCATGTGATGCCACCAGAGCTGGGAGCTTAGGGATGGTTAGGAACTAAACATGACCCTCTGAAGACTTTGGCTATCTATTTGGCCCCGCCCCCCTCTGTCAGCTATTTGGACCCCAGAAGGTGGGGGAAACCCAAGTTTCAGAAGAAAGGCTTATCAGAGAGCAAAGGCCTGAGAGCCTGAGAAAGAAGGAGATCCCAGGGTGAGGACAGCAGAAGGGGAAGCAGCAGCGTGAAAACAGCCATGAAATTCCAACCATCTGCCAGTCCTCTTTGATTCCCCTGACTCTGAGATAGAAACATTTCAGCTCCTTTTCCTCACTTGACTTCACCTGACTTTATGCTTTGGAAAATGACCCGGTGAAGATGATGTGCCCAGACATAGAAATAGGAGAGTGGAATGAATGACCCGCTGCTCCCAGACGTGTGATCTGCGATGTCTACCTGCCCTGGCATCCTTACCTCCCAATGTCCTTCCCATCATTCCCCTTGCTCCACCCCTCCCCCACCTCCATCACTGTCTCAGTTCAGGTGTTCATTATTTTTCCCATGAACCATGGCAACTGCCCTAATTGGTCCCCTGATAACAGTCTCCACCAGTGCATCCTCCACATAGGCTGCTGGAAAACCCTTCCTATAACACATCTCCAGACACGCCACCCCAAGTTCAGAACCCTTCTGCGGCTCCCCCCGCCCACAGAGTACTGCCCACATGCCTTAGCATGTCACTGTCCCCTGACTCGATGGTTTCTGCTCCAACTTCAAGGTTCCTGTTTTCATGCCTGGACCCACCAACCGGGGGAGCTTTCCAGGTTTACCTCCCAGAACTCAAAGCCCTGTTACATCTGTAACTTCTCCAATAGGGCCTCTCAGACCTGACACCTTCAGGGCCCAGAACTTTTTCTACATTTCCAGTGTAAGTCCAGGGGAACGGCCAACAGAGGAATCATCACCGCATCCCAGAGGCGCTTCAGAAATACCATCAGGGACGAAAGCTGAAGAGGTTTGTAATAGACACCGAGATGCACTGCCCAACTCTCCCTTCCAGGAACGACCTACCCAACCGCAAGGCTAGGAGTCAGCAAACAGCTGTGGCTGTCAGCTCCTCCAGGGCCACCTCTGCTGCAGAGACCTGCCTTGCTGAGATGCCCTTCCCTGTGCAGCTCTCACCTTGTGACTGAGGTGGGAGTATAAAGGCCTGGTCATTTGGGTCCAAAAGAATGCAACTCTAATGACCACTGCTTGCTCCAGAAAGCCCTCTAAGAGCAGCAAAGTTCTGTTAAGCCTACATTGCATTTTCACCTCTCCTTTTGCCCAGTTTGACTGGAGCCTCCAGCAGAGAATTCGGTTCTATAGGAAGACGAGAAAACACACTATTTACCAAACCCAGAAGGAAGGTGCCCCCACTGCACTAAGTCCAGCAGGGTTCTCCTCTGTAGGCCGGGGCTGACAGCAAAAGAGGCTGTTACAGAATTTGGCTTATGCAGGGCATGGGGGCTTAACCACCAAAAGCCAAGAAGTTGCAATTATTGTAAGGACCAGTGAGGACAGAGCGGTAGCTATGGGACCATGACCCATAATAGACTATGGAATCTCTAGAGGCCAAATGTATGGGCAATAAACAAAGGTACTGGCCAGCTTATAGCAGCAGAAGAATTCAAGGCTAGATGACCAGTAGGTTGACAGAAGTTGCCCCAACGTACAATGCTACAACTTTTGCCTGGTTTCTGTACCTGAGTCAAATTTTAGACTGAGAACTCATGGACTGAACAGGTGGCTGGGTCCCCAAGAGGAAGGATCCCGCAACATTCTGGCAAGTATGCACATCAAATAATCTTCCTGTCCTTTCACAAAGGGACCTACAACTATGTGCTAAGGTAGCTGTATACCAAGGAGAGGAGAACGCCCAGATATTTCAAGGCTTGTTAGTCACAGTTGACATTGATCCCTAGAGACCAAAAACTTCATCATGGCCCTGCTGATAGGGAAATATGGGGGCCAGGTAATAAACAGATCCCTTCCCAACGTCCAGGTTATGGAGGGTCCGCTACATCCACAGACTCATACAGTGATCACTTTCCTGGTCCCCAAGTGCAGCAGTTCATTGGGTCCTTGGCCTGTGGGGTACTAGCTGTCTAGAGGAAAAGCCAAATGGAAACCTCTGAAATTACCCCATCCTGACAAGAGAATAAATCAGAAATCATACTGCATCCCTGGGAAGGAGGCAGAGATAAGTACTACCCTCAGGTAGGAGCAGAGGTGTTGTCACCTGCATGTCTCCAGGTAATTCTTAAGCATGGCCCCTCTGCAGAAAGCCCATATGTCCTGGAGGATGGCTAGAGACAACCGCAAGCCCAACCAAGTGATAACCCTGATCACAGCTGTAGTTTCTTTGTTAGGACAGATTAATATGGCTTCAGGTACATGGCAGGTGGTCACTGATTTGGCAAATATGTTCTTTCCTATCCCATTCAGAAAATAGGAATGGAAATAGTTTGTATCCACATGGAATGGACAACAATATACATCTATGATTTTGCTCCAGATATATGTTAACTCTCTTACCCTCTGTCATGATGTAATCGGAGGAGATCTGGACCATCTGGACATCCTATATAGGATCACATCGATGGCATTATGTCAACAGGAGAGATGAGTAAGAGGTGGCTAGTCACATTTGCACTCCAGAGGGTTGGAGGTAAACAATATGAAGACTCGGGGCCTGCCACCTCCATAAAATTTTAAGCCCCTGTGGTCAGGGATATGCTGGAACATTTCTTCCCAAGCAAAAGACAAATTGTTACAGCTTGTCCCTCCCACCACAAAGATAGAAGCACAACACCTGGTGGGCTTCTTCAGGTTCTGTTCTGCAAAGGACGCATGGAGGTGGACCTGTGAACACGAGATCCTCTGGTCATATGTACCTTGTCATCCTGAAACTGCCGGCCTGAGAGACCATTGGAACAGCCTGTGAAATCACAGCTGAAGTGCCAGCCCAGAGGCAATATTTTGCAAGGACAGGATGCCATCCCTCAGGATGGCATATTTGCACAAATCAATGATCTTTAAATGGAGCCGTGTCCCCAACAGGAAGAATACGAGAACCCAGGATCCACGAGGTGGAAGTGGTGAGTGACCCCACTTACCATGAATTCCTAATGATCCTGGGTAGGCTCCATACTTCCCATCCCCACTACCATGGGCTCTGCAGGCTTAGGGGTCCTGCTCCCCAGAGGGCACACACATCTTCTCTAGGGGCCACAGCTGGGGTCCCATTGAATTCTAAAGTGTGTCTGCTGCCTGGGCACTTTGGATTTCTTGTGTTGAGGGACGTTGTGTTGAGGAAGAAGAGAAGTCACCATCTGGGCAGGGTAAGATGACCCTCATCACCAGGACAGGAGCAGGTTGGTGTCACACAGTGGAGCATGGAGGAATGTCTGGGTCCTAAGTGATCTGCTTGGGTCCCTCTTGAGATTCCCCTACCCAGCTGTGATTATAAATGGACAAGCACACAACCTCAGCCTGAGAAGGGCACGGTGATGAGGCATTCAAACCTTTTGGGGATGAGAGTCTGGTTCCACCACCAGGAGAGCCACCAAGGCCAGCGGATAGTAGAGAAGGGAGACAACTCCCATCCGCTGCGTCCCAGAGGCCAACAGCAGTGGCAGGGCTAAATCTTATCCCACAGATTCCCTTCTCCTGGGTTTCTAAGGAAGAGAGGCCACCAGAACCTGGATGAGCTGTCCCCGAATGGGTATGGTGGAAGAACGAGGAGTAGTAAACTGGTAAAAAGAAGATGTGCTACGCATACCCCCGCCAAGGAAGGATCTGCTGCCACCATGCGGAGGGGGGTCAGCAAGCAGCCCGCACCATCAGCACCGTCAGGGCTTTCCTCCCTGGTGGAAAGGCTCCTTGCCCGTCCAGAGCAGCCCACATCAGGTGACAGGGCACAGGGAGGGTAAGCGGGCCTGGCCATTTCCACCAGGCAACGGGGAGCAACTCTGAGGGACCTCCTCAGGCCACAGCCCCCGCCGGCTTGGTTTGGGCTTTGTTGGACCTGCACTGCAGTCAACTTCCTTACCCAACCGGATCCTGTTAATCCCGAAAAACAGCCTTCACCCCAAGCTCTGTATCTGAGTCTGCTTCTGCCAAACCCAACTTGTAACCAGCTTTAGAGTGTAGACTGTGTGGAGAGATTGAACCCTGGGGGCTGAATGGCTGTGCCGTGACAGGCTGGGGAGCACATTAGTTAGAGCCCCTTGGCCACTCCATGCTCTCCCCAAAATCAGTAGATGTTGAGGCTGAGAAATGGTGATGGGTGAACGCAAATAAGTTTGTTTTCTGGAGGGAGGGAGGGAAGTGGAGCCCATAAGGGCATTAAGCAGGGGCTACACTGCCAGCAGGTCATGATGTCACTTCTTTAAAGTTCTGGAAATGATCGGTAGTAGTTGGGGTGACTAAGGAGGGGACGGCTGGAGAAGAGGTGAGGTGCCCATGAACTCTCTGGGGCTGGAGGGACAGAGAAGCCAGGAGCATAAGGGCATCCTTATCCTTCTGTTGTTGGCTTTCTCATTGCATGTGTGCTGTCTGGCTCATGGGCTGGTGTGGATAAAGCACACCTCTGCCCACTTTGACACTAACTCCCACCCCTCACCTTTGAAACAGAAACATTTATACAAAAAAAAAAAAAAAAAAGTTGTCTATTCCAGCTTTGGAGGGTGAACCAATCAATTCAATGCACCAAGAAATCAACTAATTTCACTCTTTTTAGTTTGTTTGTCAAAAGCTGTTGCTTGGCTACAGTTGAGAAGCTGTATCAGAGCTTCCCGTGTCTTTTAGCAAAAATTGCCATAACTCAGGACCTCCCTGGTGATCCAGTGGTTAGGCCTCCACACTTTCACTGCCAAGGGCGCTGGCGACCCCTGATCAGGGAACTAAGATCCTGCAAGCAGTGCGGCCAAAAAAAAAAAATTGCCATACCTTTCTGGAAATAATTTATGAAAAATTGACTATATCATTTATCCATAAGTTTTCATATGTTTCTGAAAATGCCAGAATGACATTAACAATATTCAAAATTATAGTAGCTTACTTCTGTAAACTACAGTGTACCAAATATTTACATGCTTTCTTCATATTCGTAACTCTTTTACAGAATTGGAGAACATTATCCTCCTTTAAAAATCTAGACGCTCACAGGTTTTCAGTGACTTTCTCAAAATCCCAAAGCTAAGAATGACAGAACACAGCTAACTTCACTGTGGCCAGGTCAGGAGACAAGAAATGGAAGTGTCATAATCCCAGTCACTAGCCAGGCTACCTAAGGGTCTGTTTGTAAGATTTGTTTCGTTTCTAATTTTGTCCCAAAAGAGAAGAGTTATCCACACAGCACAGTAATCTGGGGAGAGAACCCAGAATAATGGAACATTTTAGTTGCAAGCACACTGACTTTTCGTACCTGTTAATTAGCTAAACCTAGAAATAAAGGAGATATCGTGGGCACGTGTCAGAGGGTGCGAAGTGCATTCTCACGTGTGCACTCTTCAACAAAAGGAAATACCACTTGGCATCTCAACCCATCACTACCTTTTAGCAGCTAAAACGTTTTGTCTGTCGTCCTGCAATTTCCTGGCAGTGGAGATGGCCGGGCTCCAGCTTGGCACGTTCCTCATGTGTACAAAGGGGAGAGGGTAGGGACTGTGGTTTGCTGAGCAGCTCCTGGGTGCCAGCTCCTGGGCACCTTACAGCGAGCTTTATATACATTTTTTAAAGTATATGCAATAACCCTGCCTCCGAAGTCCTGTGGTTCCTAAATGATAGAAGCTGAACCTCAGAGAAGGAGGCAACTACAGGTCACTGTCGCCCATCCCGCCTCCTTGAACTCACCTTGAACTCCGCTGCCTGGCAAACATTTCTAAGGCAGAGTTCTGTTCTTCAGAGCACTCATTGCAGAACTCCATAAACATCAATAAACACGCCCGATTTTCCTTGGCTTTAACCTGGCGTTGGACTAGTATTCGGGCATTAGTGCTGATGTCCTGTAAACCTTTATTCCGTGCTTCCTTCAAATTTCTCATGCTCTTCCTCCTGCCAGGATGAACTTTCTCCTTATCTTTGCTCAGCTGAACATTTCTCTTCCCTCAGTTCTAAGGCCACTCCATCCCGAAAGCCTTCCTCACCCACCCCAGTAGGATTCATCTATCCTATGAACTCATTCCCCCTTCGCATCTTGGGCCCAGGGGTCCTTCCTGGGTGAACCCCCCCCAACCCCCCAGTGCTCCCAGGCAAACTCAGATGCTCCTTCCTCTGGGCTCTTACACACCTCAACTCATAGCTCTGCTGTGGCGTACCATGCATCCCTCCAGAAACAAATGGACGTAAACAGCGCCATCCTGCAAAAGGGAGCTCTTGGCCGTTTTTCCTTTTTCCACCAGGCACAATCCAAATTCTAGGTGTATGTCCAGGAGAGGCATCCATCTACAGCATCATTGAGATAGACTTTCCAAATCACAACTTGATGAAGAAGACAACCGAATGTGTGTCCATTCTACAGAAAGAAAGAGACATGGTACAGATATTTAAACAGAGGAGCAGTGCTGCTAAAGATGGCCTGTTAGAGAACATGAACTGTCCCATCAGGTTGCCATGCTCATGGTTTACAATTAAAGACTCAAGACTCAGTCTGACTTACAGCCTGGTGGGAGCTCAGGTCCAGCTTGGACAGGGAGCTCTCTGGGCTGGACTGTGATATTCTTTTTTTAAAGTTAATTAATTAATTCATTTATTTTTGGCTGCATTGGGTCTTCATTGCTGCACGTGGGCTTTCTCTAGTTGTGGCGAGCGGGGGCTACTCTTCGCTGTGGTGTGCAGGTTTCTCACTGCAGTGGCTTCTCTTGCTGTGGAGCATGGGCTCTAGGCACGCAGGCTTCAGTAGTTGTGACATGCGGGCTCAGTAGTTGTGGCTCTCGGGCTCTAGAGCACAGGCTCAGTAGTTGTAGCACATGGGCTTAGTTGCTCCATGGCATGTGGGATCTTCCTGGACCAGGGCTCAAACCCATGTCCCCTGCATTGGCAGGCAGATTCTTAACCACTGCACCACCAGGGAAGTCCTGGGCTGTGATTTTCTTATGTGCTCTGCAGTGTTCTGCTCCCATGCCATCTTGCCTGCACTAGGACTTCTGATTCTTGCCTTAAAATTCTTCTATTTTATTCCTAGTCTGTATGCATGTTTTGCTCCAAATGCAAACTGAATTCTAGGCCTTTCTTTTGAAAGCCCTGTGATAGTATGTGCTCTCTATAACTGGACTAATTTTTGCAGCTGTGTTCCTGGTTTAATACCTGGCTGGACCGATGAGAGAATTTATAGCCCTTAGAAGGAAAAATCTCTTCTTACTTCTGGTCAGCTCTAAAAAATTGATCCCCTAGTTGCTCAGCCCCAGGCCTGCCTGAGAACACCATTAACCAGTCTTCTGACCAGTATTGTCAGAACAGGAAGGTTTAATCATTTCATGCCCATGGCTTCTGGGTTACCATAGTAATCACCTTGTATTTCAATCATCTGTTCATATCTCTCTCTCTCTGAGATTGTACACTCTTAAGAACACCAGTGTTTCCATTGTCAGCACCAGCACAGAGCCCAACACAGAACAGACACTCGGAGTTTGAGTGGATGAGGAAAGCCATTTGTGTCCAAGAGACTCGCACAGAGGTGAACCATTTATTCATCTTTGCATCTCACTGCCTAATGCAGCACCTGCCGAGGATACAAACTCCAACACCTACTGGACCGGGAAGATGGTCAAAATGAATGAACACCATTGAGAGTGGTGGGATGCACACATTGAGGAGGCCGCCTACCCATCTAAAGAGGAGAACGGCCCTCAGCTCCTGCTGACTGCTGGCCCCTAAGAACACAGGCCCACTGTGGCTAAAGCATCTGATTTTTCAAGAGAATAGAGAAAGTGTGATTCTCACATGAAATTTCCCTGTGCAAATCCCATCTACTGGTCTGCTCTGTGCCTCTAGCAGATGATCCACAATTGGCCAATGGCTAAGAGGCGAGGATCTCATGTGCTAATCATTCCAGTTTAAACTGTGACTTGGTCCCGGGACCCGCCCCCGCCCCCCAGCTGCCTGCATTTTCACAGGGTTAGCCCCAGCTTCAGAAGCACAGACTCTGTGGGGCTCTCATCCCGCTTCCTCTCTCTCCAAGTCTATGAATGGTTCCAAATCACTGCTCTAACCCAGATTCTGACACCTGGGCTTCTAGTCCCTTAAGACCGGGTAGGTGCAGTTTTATAACCTAGCAAGCTGTATTTCAAAGCTGGTTCCAGAAGTTAAGTGTTATCTTTGCATTAGGGCATGCATCTTCTTTATCCTTGTGTGGAGCCTTCATTCCAACAGATGGTCTCTTGCTCTCCATCAACCAAAAGCCTTGTTTGTGTGTTAGGTGGGACCAATGGGAAGATGAGAGTGTGGATTCACTGTGGGCAAGTTGATGCCTCAAAGACCCCCTTGTGCTCTGAGATTATACAATTCTCTCTCTTATTAAAGCCCAGAGCACAGCTTTTCATCTCCCGAACATTCCCAAGGAACCAGAAGCCATTGGTGTGTATCAGCAATTTAAACTGTTTCGTCGATGTGCATTAAGTTGCACTTATCTGCATTAAATCCATTAACCATTGGACCACCTAATTATCCCATGTTTAAACTGTTTTGTCGATGTGCATTAAGTTGCACTTATCTGCATTAAATTCATTAACCATTGGACCACCTAATTATCCCATGTTTGCAGAGATTTGAGAATTCATGGTCCTTCCCTTCCTAAGAAAATCATTTTTTACGGGCCACGCCTCTGTCTCCGTGCCTTGCCAATGCTTCAAGGTGGCAGGCATGCCGAGTCAGGCAGGATGGCCTTGGAAGCTCAGGAACTGACTCAGCCTGGACGGGGGGAGAAACAATGAAAGAAAGGCAGCCTGGGGTCCAGAGACACCAGAGGGTGGCTGCATCATCTCTGCTCTTGCCTTCAGATCTGGCCCAGCCTCCTCCTTCCCTGGACTCATGACACATTTAACCCTGGCTGCCGCCCCAGCAGCCCCATGTGCTGTGGGGCCCCAGCCTGCCGTCTATGTTCCGACGGGATGAGAAAGGGATGAGAAAGGAGGACAAAGGAAAAGAAGTAAAACCTGTAAAATTCATCTTTCATAGGCTATAAAGGGGAGTTAAAAGTTGTGCTTGTTTAGAAAGTTTAGAAATGGTGACTGTAGCTGTAAGAATGTTCATGGAATATCTCATTGATCGTAAATGATTTTTTAAAAATTAGAGGGTTACTTTTTTAAATTCTTTAAGACAGAAAATGAAGTATAAAACAATCGTTTATCAAAACACACATCAAAAATCAAAAGAGAAGACAGAGGACAAGTAGACATAAAGTGGGATGACAGATGATAAACACGGTGTGGTGTTTATAAAAATGAATGTAAGTGGCCTACCAAGCTATTTAAAGATTGTACAATTTTTCTCTTTTTGGCTGTGCCTCTCGGCCTGTGGGATCTTAGTTCCCCGACCAGGGATTGAACCTGGGCCGCGGCAGTGAGTGCGCCGAGTCCTAACCACTAGACCACCAGGGAATTCACTAAAGATTGTATTTTTTTAAAAGTTACCGTTAAGTTGTCCGTAAGATATGTTTCTGCAGCAGAAAGATTCTAAAAGTTAAAAATAAATTCATGGGCCAGAATATGCCTGTCAAATTCAAACCAAGGAACAGCCAGATGAATTCTGGACAGCACAGTGCTTAAAAGCAAAAATTTTACATAAGACTTGCAAGCACATACTATAAAAATGCACAAGAAATGAAATAAAAATGTGCTTTTTTGGGAGGGAGAAAGTAATTTACCATTATCAGTCTAGTACAGATCCAAGTAGACAAGAGATTAAATAAGGACATAGAAAAAACGAAAGACACAATAAATGCAGTACCTATAACAGACTTATACTAAGTTTCATAATCCACGAATATGGATTACTTTTTCTTTTGAAGTATACATACCTGGTCTATAAGCAAAAAATGATTGCATACTAAATCATATCTATAAACACAAGAGCAGAAGTTTTATAGATAATACTTTGAGATGACAATGCAATAAGTTAAAAATTCAAATGGATATTAAAAAGAAAAAATACTCAGACATCTAGAAACTAAGAATAACGTCTTGCATGTTGCTGAGACAAAGAGGAAACTGAAACGGAGAGAGACAGAAAGAGACAAGGAGAGATGGGAGAATAAGCGAGAATGAACTTAACACTTTTGTAACAGAAAATCACATCAAGGGAAAAATAAAAGAAAGAAAACAATACCAGAAAAATAACTGAAAGAAAGAAGCAATGGAATAAGAAGAAAAGAAAAAAGAGAAAAGCAGTGAAATGTAGGGTTTAAAGGGCTCCAAAGGTGAAGTCAAATGGACCTGGGTTGCTTATCTTCACTCCAACACACACAGCTCTGCAACATTGGAATATCTGGTTAATTTCTCTGTGATCCATTTTCCCATGTTTCTCATCTGTAAAATATGGGTAACAGTGCCATTTTTATAGGGTTGTTGTAAAAATTAAATTCAATAATGTCTGGTAAAGCTTAAAGCACAGTGTCTGGTAAAAAACTGATAAAGGATGAATGAATCTTAAGAGTTTGAAGTGGTAGTTACTGTTTCTGTAAGAATGGTAGTAGTAATAGCAGTGTTATTAAAAGCTACAACTCTTAAAGGCAAACAGAACAATCAGAACAAGCCTCTGGTCAATCTTTTAACAATATAAGAAATACAAAAGAGATCATTAAATATGAGAATGAGATTCTAGTAAGTAATAGTACAGGAAAAATTTTAAGTATATGGCAATATTACACATAGTTGTAGGATAAGAAATTTATCAATTTCAAGGATAGTTATTCTTCAGGGGTGTATGTGTGTGTGTGTGTGTGTGTGTGTATGCATGCAACTGTCTGTATGGGTATGAGTATGTATAAAGATGACACAACACACACTCACACACCCCTAAAACAGACAGGGTCAAAAAGAAAAGGAAACACGAATAAGTCATTAAAATTTCTCAAAGGTCCTCACCGATTTATTGATAAACCTGTCTAAATATTTAGGACATTTACAATCTCCACCCAACACCATAAGTTCTTAAGTACTAAAAAATTTTTAATTCATCCTATTTGTTTCTAATTTCTACATCTGAGAAAAAGTTTGAAATGGATTAGAAGAACATCAGAGAATATTTTTATAGGCTGAGAGTAGGGAATTATTTCTTAAAGGTAAAAAGCACTGATCACAAAGAAAAATATTTTAAAATCTGACTACATCAAAATGACAATTTTTTTATTTGAGGTATAACTGATGTACAATATTATGCAAGCTTTAGGTGTACAACATAGTGATTCTCAATTTTTAAAGGTTATACTCCACTTATATTTATTATAAAATACTGGCTACATTCCCTGTGTTGTACAATATATCTTGTAGCTTGTTTATTTTATACATAGTAGTTTGTACCTCTGAATCCTTTACCCCTATTTTACCCCTCCCCACTGGTAAGCACTAGTTTGTTCTCTATGAGTCCGCTTCTTTTTTGTTATATTCACTAATTTATTTTATTTTTCAGATATCATACAGTACTTGTCTTTCTCTGACTGACTTAATTCACTTAGCATAAGGCTCTCTAAGTCTATCCATATTGTTGCAAATGGCAAAATTTCATTCTTTTTTATGGCTGAGTAATATTCCACTGTATATATGAACCACATCTTCTTTATCCATTCATCTGTTGATGGACACTTAGGTTGCTTCCACATCTTGGCAATTGTAAATAATGCTGGTATGAACATTGGGGTGCATGTACATGTTGGAATTAGTGTTCTCTCTCTCTCTCTCTCTTTATTATATATCCAAGAGTGGAATTACTGTGTCAAATCGTAGTTCTATTATTAGTTTTTTGAGAAGCCTCCATACTGTTTTCCACAGTGGATGCATCAATTTACATTCCCACCAACAGTGCACAAGGGTTCCCTTTTCTCCACATCCTCACCAACATTTGTTATTTCTGGTCTTTTTGATGATGGCCATTCTGACAGGTGTGAGGTGATATTTCATTGTGGTTTTGATTTGCATTACCCTGATGATTAGTGATGTTGAGCATCTTTTCATGTTCCTGTTGGCTAACTGTATGTCTTCTTTGGAAATATATCTATTCAGATCTTCTGCCCATTTTTTAAATCAAGTTGTTTGCTTTTTGCTGTTGAGTTGTATGAGCTGTTGATGTATTTTGAATATTAACCTTTTATCTGTCATATCACTTGCAAATATTTTCTCCCTTTCAGTAGGTTGTCTTTTAGTTTTGCTGATGGTTTCCTTTGCTGTGCAAAAGCTTATAAGTTTGACTAGGTCCCATTTGTTTATGTTTACTTTTATTTCCTTTACTTTAGAAGACAGATCCACAAAAACAATACTACGATTTATGTCAAAGAGTGTTCTGCCTACGTTTTCTTCTAAGAGTCTTATGGTGTGGGTCTTACCTTTAGGTCTTTAGTCCATTTTGAGGTTATTTTATCAATATATGATGTTAAAGAATGTTCTGAAAATGACACTTTTTGGCATGATAAAAATGCAATAAAGTTAAATAAAAAGATTAGACAATATATGTGTGGCACTTCTAAAGACAAAGAATTAATTTCCAAAATACCTAAAGAGCTTCTACAAATTAACAAAGACAAGAACAACAGAAGAATAGAAAAAGAATGAGCAAAGATAATGACCAGGCGATTCCAAGATATATGATGCACAGCATAAAAAACACAAATACTCTATGTTCTCTAAAAATAACAAAAATCACAGCAAAACCAGGGAAAATACTCTGGAAGTATCCCTATCAGCCATATTGCAGTGAAGTGATACTTTGGGTTTGACTCTCTCTCTCGCCATCCCCATCCCTGCACTCTATTAGAAAATGGAATATACATATAGCTGTGTATCTTGCACTGAATGTGCTGGGCACATAGGCCCACAATCAACGTGGAACTGCTGAACTGAATTATGAATTATATTAGGGGCACAAAGAAAATGGTTATTTACAGAAGAGGAAATCTGACTAGAAAACTGACATATGGAAAAAGACTTAGGCTCCCCAGTGATCAAAAAATTGCAGATTAAAACAGCCAGGCGTTCCCATCTTTCACCTATTTCATCAGCAAGAAGTCAAACAAGATCACAGCCTGGTGGCCTCAAGCAACAGGGCAGCCAGGTGTGACCACTCTCGCCCCCTCACTGGAGCAGAAGTTGCTCAAGATTTACCATGGTGGCTTCAGCACTGCTGTTTCTTTGATTTGCTTACCAAAAATTGCAGTGAAAACCAAGTGTAAGCACCTTGGCTGCCAGAGACCCTGAATGCCCCATCTTTCCCTACTAGCAGTTACCGAAGAACCTCAGAAGGCCATTTTAATTTCCTCTCCCTGTTCATCTGAGATCTGGTTTCTCAGGCAGCCGAGGTGCTGGATGAACGCAGGGGAACCCATCCATCAATTCTGTGGCTGCCGTAGCATGGCGATTTTGAATCTTGCAATAAAACAAGATTAATGGGCTTGACTTCAGTCGGTTTGACATTTCAGCAATGAGGGTTGTTTGCCAGGTTTCTACACCCCTTTCCTTCTTGTCTCCCAGCCATTTTGTAATCAACAGCCAGGTCCCTCCTGCTCCTTTGGATTCCTGAAGAGAAATCATGGAAAAGGAACACGTATGGCGAGCTTGGAAAAGGCAAATCACTCTGATTTCTGCTCGCCTTCAAAAGCTAGTGGGGATTTCAGTGGGAAATGGACTCTCACAGCCATGGTGATGGGACGAAGCATTAATTGTTGAATTGTCTGAGTGATCATTTCATCCAGCCAAATGCGCCTACCATGTATCCAGCACTGTGTGGGCAGCTGGGAGAGGGAAGAGGGAATATAGAAAGAATTCTAAGGTGTCTTCTCTAAAGGGGACTGAGGGCTGTTGGTGTGGTCAGAGCTCAGGGACGTGGTTCTAAATAAAAGTACAAGGAAAGAGCAAATGGGTTAGAGAGCTGGTGACAGGCTTCTTGGGGAAAGTGGGATTTGAGTTTGACTTTAAAAGAAGATGGGGGGGTGGGAAAAGATGGCGGACTAACAGGACACGGAATTCACGTCTCCACACAACTAGGGCACCTACCAGGCACTGGTAGGGGACCACAGACACCTAAGGGGATGGAAAGAACCCCCAGCGACCAGTTAGGATGTGGGGCATGGGGAGGAGTGAGGGGGGAGGAGAAGTGGAGGCGGGATGAGATTGGCGCCCCTGAGGGGTGGTGGGGGGAAGGGAAGGGATCCCATGCCCAAAGGGGGAAATTGGGGGACAATTTCCCAGGGGCCAGGTTTCCCCTGCCCACTTGGGGAGGAGTTCCTACACCCAGCGGGACCCACCCATGGTTAGGGGTCCAGTGGTGACGGGAGAGACCCTGGGGTAGACAGTGGGGAGGGGTGTAAAGTAACGGAAGGGAATACGGCCAGTGCGTTACCTGGCCACTTAGGCACCAGGGAGCCTATTGGGCTCCCGGGCCTAAACCTCTGCCCTCGGAGCCTCCCTCCTGCCACACAGAACCCAAGCCCCGCCCTACACCCCCACCCAGGGCCCTACATCTACACTCAGAGACTCCCTCCAACTCTCTGGGCCTAAACCCCACGCACATACCCTCACCCAGGGCCTTACCTGGAAACTCCACCCTTCAGAGGCCCTCCTTTCCTGGTGCTGCCTCTCCCCTTCCACACAGGTCCTAAGCAGAGGCCCCGCCCCAAGGCCTTTTCTGGCTGCTGTGTCCTGACCCTAGGCCCCGCCCCACACTCAAACATCACCCCCCACCCTGCAAGGTCCACCCCACCCTAAACCCCTCCCCTGCCTAAGTTCCACCCCCACCTAAACCACACAACCATAGACAAGGCTTTTTTTTTTTCCTCTTTTAGATTGGGGTTCTGTTTTACCTTGTTGATTCATTGCTGTTGATTCATTTATATTTTTATTTCTTCTAATAAATATTTTATTTTTCTAATTTTATTTTATTCTTTATACTTTGTTATTGTTCCCCCACCCTCACCTTTTGTTTTTCTTTTTTCTGTTGTGGTTTTATTTTACCTTGTTGCATTTGTTTCATTATTTATTTATTTTTAACATCTTTATTGGGGTATAATTGCTTTACAATGGTGTGTTAGTTTCTGCTTTATAACAAAGTGAATCAGTTATACATATACATATGTTCCCATATCTCTTCCCTCTTGCGTCTCCCTCCCTCCCACCCTCCCTATCCCACCCCTCCAGGCGGTCACAAAGCACCGAGCTGATCTCCCTGTGCTATGCGGCTGCTTCCCACTAGCTAGCTACCTTACGTTTGGTAGTGTATATATGTCCATGCCTCTCTCTCGCTTTGTCACAGCTCACCCTTCCCCCTTCCCATATCCTCAAGTCTATTCTATAGTAGGTCTGTGTCTTTATTCCTGTCTTACCCCTAGGTTCTTCATGACATTTTTTTTAAAATTCCATATATATGTGTTAGCATACAGTATTTGTCTTTCTCTTTCTGACTTACTTCACTCTGTATGACAGACTCTACGTCTCTCCATGTCATTACAAATAGCTCAATTTCTTTTCTTTTTATGGCTGAGTAATATTCCATTGTATATATGTGCCACATCTTCTTTATCCATTCATCCGATGATGGGCACTTAGGTTGTTTCCGTCTCTGGGCTATTGTAAATAGAGCTGCAATGAACATTTTGGTACATGACTCTTTTTGAATTATGGTTTTCTCATAAACCTTGGAAAATTTAAGAAAATTAAAATCATATCAAGCATCTTTTCCAACCACAACGTTATGAGTTTACAAATAAATTAGAGGAAAAATCGGTAAAAAACACAAATACATGAAGGCTAAACAGTGTGCTGCTAAATAACCAAGAGATCACTGAAGAAATCAAAGAAGAAATTTAAAAAATACATAGAAACAAATGACAACAAAAACACAACAATCCAAAACCTATGGGATGCAGAGAAAGCAGTTCTAAGAGGGAAGTTCATAGCAATTCAAGCTCACCTCAAGAAACAAGAAAAATCTCAAATAAACAATGTAACCTTACACCTAAACAACTAGAAAAAGAAGAGCAAAGAAAACCCAAAATTAGTAGAAGGAAAGAAATCAGAGCAGAAATAAATGAAATAGAAAAAAGAAAACAATAGTAAAGATCAATAAAATTAAAAGCTTTTTCTCTGAGAAGATAAACAAAATTGATAAATCTTTACCCAGACTCATCAAGAAAAAAAGGAAGAGGACTCAAATCAATAAAATTAGAAATGAAAAAGGAGAGATTACAACTGACACTGCAGAAATACAAAAGATTATAAGAGAATACTACCAGCAACTATATGTCAATAAAATGGACAACCTGGAAGAAATGGACAAATTCTTAGAAAAGTACAACCTTCTAAGATTGAACCAGAAAGAATTAGAAAATATAAACAGACCAACAGGTAATGAAATTGAAACTGTAATTAAAAATCTCACGACAAACAGAAGTCCAGGACCAGAAGGCTTCACAGGCAAATTCTACCAAACATTTAGAGAAGAGTTAACACATATCCTTCTCAACCTCTTCCAAAAAATTGCAGAGGGAGGAACACTCCCAAACTCGTTCTATGAGGCCACCATCACCCTGATACCAAAACCAGACAATGATATCACAAAAAAAGAAAATTATAAACCAATATCACTGAAGAACATAGATGCAAAAATCCTCAACAAAATACTAGCAAACAGAATCCAACAACACATTAAAAGGATCATACACCATGATCAAGTGGGATTTATCCCAGGGATGCAAGGAGTCTTCAGTATATACAAAACAATCAATGTCATACACCATATTAACAAATTAAAGAATAAAAACCATACGATCATCTAAATAGATGGAGAAAAAGGTTTTGACAAAATTCAACACCAATTTATGATAAAAACTCTCCAGAAAGTGGGCATAGAGGGAACCTACCTCAACATAATAAAAGCCATATATGACAAACCCACAGCAAACATCGTTCTCAAGAGTGAAAACTGAAAGCATTTCCTCTAAGATCAGGAACAAGACAAGGATGTCCACTCTCACCACTATTATTCAACATAGTACTGGAATTCCTAGCCACAGCAATCAGAGAAGGAAAAGAAATAAAAGGAATACAAATTGGAAAAGAAGAAGTAAAACTGTCACTGTTTGCCAATGACATGAATGAATGAATGAATACATAGAAAATCCTAAAGATGCCACCAGAAAACTACTAGAACTAATCAATTAATGTGGTAAGGTTGCAGGTTACAAAAGTAATGCACAGAAATTTCTTGCATTCCTATACACTAAGAACAAAATATCAGAAAGAGAAATTAAGGAAACACTCCCATTTGCCATCACAACAAAAGGAATAAAATACGTAGGAATAAACCTACCTAAGGAGGCAAAAGACCTGTACTCAGAAAACTATAAAACACTGATGAAAGAAATCAAAGATAAAATAAACAGAGGGAGAGATATATTTCCAAAGAGGACATAAAAATGACCAATAGGGGGCTTCCCTGGTGGCGCAGTGGTTGAGAGTCCGCCTGCCGATGCAGGGGACGTGGGTTCGTGCCCCGGTCCGGGAGGATCCCACATGCCGCGGAGCGGCTGGGCCCGTGAGCCATGGCCGCTGGGCCTGCACGTCCAGAGCCCGTGCTCCGCGACAGGAGAGGCCACAACAGTGAGAGGCCCGCGTACCGCAAAAAAAAAAAAAAATGACCAATAGGTACAGGAAAAGGTGCTCAACATCACTAATCATCAGGAAAATGCAAATCAAAACCACAATGAGATATCACCTCACACCTGTTAGAATGACTATTATCGAAAAGATAAGACATAATAAGTGCTGGCGAGGATGTGGAGAAAAGGGAACCCTTGTGCACTGTTGGTGGGAATGTAAGTTGGTGCAGCCACTATGGAAAACAGTATGAAGGTTCCTCAAAAAATTAAAAATAGAACCACCATATGATCCAGCAACTCCACTCCTGGGTATTTATCCAAAGGAAACGAAAACACTAACTTGAAAAGATATCTACACCCTCATGTCCATTGCAGCGCTATTTACAATAGTCTAGACGTGGAAACAACTTAAGTGTCCATCTATTGATGAATGAATACAGAAAGAAAAAATACGTGTGTGTGCGTTTGTGTGTATGTGTGTGTGTATAAAATGAGATATTGATACCATTTGGCCACAATAAACAAGGAAATTCTGCCATTTGTGGCAACATGGATGAACCTTGAGGGCATTATGCTAGGCGAGGTAAGTCAAACACCACACGGTCACACTTATATATGGAATCTAAAAAAACAAAACAAAAAACCTAACTCATAGATACAGAGAACAGATTGGTGGTTGCCAGAAATGGGGGGGGGGGGAGGGTGAAATGGGTGAAGGCAGTCAAAAGGTATAAACTTCCAGTTATAAATAAGTCCTGGGGATGTAATGTACAGTACGGTGACTGTAGTTAATAGTACCTTATTGCTTGTTTGAAACTTGCTAGGGAGTAGATCTTAAAATTTCTCATCACAAGAAAAGAAAATTTGTAAGCTTATTCATAATCATATTCATATTATTCATATTCACATTCATAGTATAATCAAAGCATATGATACTGGCATAAAAACAGACACATAAATCAATGGAGCAGAATAGAGAGCCCAGAAATAAACTTACACATATATAATCAACTAATATTTGACAAGGATGCCAAGGTGTGGTGATGGGTATTAACTAGACTTATTGTGGTGTTCATTTTGCAAAGCACACATATATCGAATCATTATATTGTACACTTGAAACTAATATAATGTTATATGTCAATTACATCTCCATTTAAAAAAATTTACTTTAAAACGGATATGGAATGACCGGCAAGATATTAATTAAGTGAAAAAGCTAGGTATAAACCAATATACCATGTGTGTAATATATATATACATATATACACACACATACACACATATATACATACAATTAATATATATACATACATATTCATATATGTACCTATAATCTGGATATGCATGTAATATCTCAGGAAGGATATATAAGATTCCAGTATCAGTAGTTGCCTTTAGAGAAGGGCAGTAGGTGATGGGGGGCTGAGGAAGGGGGAGGGATCCTTTCTTTTCCCTATGATCCCTTCTGAGTGTTTTAAATTTGGTATATATGTGTATATTGCCCACTTAAAAGCAAACAGGTAAAATTTCTGAAAAACATGTCAGAAACGATTCCCACTAAAACAACTACCAAAAAACTATTACAAACAAAAAACAAACACTGTAAATAGGAAGTCAATTGGGCAAAAGACGAGACCAAACAATTCTCAAAAGAAGAATGGTCAGGGACTTCCCTGGCTGTCCAGTGGTTAAGACTCTGTGCTTCCAATGCAGGAGGCATGGGTTCGATCCCTGGTTGGGGAACTAAGATCTCACATGCTGTGCAGCACGGCCAAACAAACAAACAAAAAAGGGTAATAAAGGTGTATTACAGAGCACAGTCAAAATAAATGTCAACAATTGGTCAGTCTCACAGAGAAACAGCTCCCAAGCCCCACAGTTTCTCAACCCAAAGTGCAGGACGGGCCAGTGATTGGCTTAGATTTTCCAGCGTGGATCCCTGGAGGGAGGGGGTAAAGAGGAAAGGAGGGAGTTAGGAAGGAGCGAAGTAGGAGAAGGAGGGAAAGAGATAAGGATGGAGGGATGACACCTGATCTGGTCCTTGGGTGGCGAGTGACAGGCAGGAGACTGGGACAATTTTCTCCCCTGAGCAGGAAACAGGATCCGAGGCTACATGTTCACTTTTCCAATCTAAGGCTTATCATCCCTTACAGTATTTATAATCACAGCCCCATGCAAACTTATGTGAATTTTCTTCCCTTTCCCTGTTTTAAAGTAAAACCTTAATGAGTCAAAGAATAGAGCCTTCAGGAAGAGATTCTGAATGAGCTCAACTGCCTCCTTCACAAGTTAACTGTTTCTAGAATAGTCATAATGGCAATTAGAAACAATCCAAATGTTCAATAATTACAAGCTATTGGTTGCTCTGCTCTACTTTTCATCTCACCTCATTGAATTCCCCCAATAGCCCTATAAGTTAGGATTTATTTCCATTTTATAGATGAAGTGGTGGAGGCTCAGAGCATTTCAATAACTTTTCAAGCATCCCACACGCCAAACGTGGGGTGGCCAGGGTTTAAAACCAGGCTGCATGGTCCTCTTACATGATTTCCATATGGAGACCATTTTCCCTCTACCTCACAAGGCCGTACAAATAGTGTGGAAGGGATGGCCACCTTTATAGCCAGGGATAGGCATGTCCCACCCCACCTGTCACCACACCCCCACATGGATCAGAGCCAGAGTGAGGAGACAGAGCCAGGACGGGTCACTTGCTGACATTAGCACAAAGAGAAATGATTAACAAATCAATGAGATGAGTTTGCATGGAAGCCATCCACCTAAAGTGATATCAGTGTGCTCCTGGATGGATGAAGGAGCTTCTGAAATCTTAATAACCAACCTCAAGGAAGACAGGCTGTCAGGCTGAAAATTGTAAGATCCCATTGTTCAACCTTTGTTTAAACACCACTGGGCCAGGCAGTAGAGTAGACAAGAAGCTCTACTGCAGCCAACAAAGCTTTTGTTGACTAATAAGGCATTTAAGAAAAGTGAAGCTGGATGAGTCACTAGTACTTGGCCGTATCTATCCAGGAGTGAGACCTATCTGAAAAGCATCACCCCAGACCCTACACGTCATCTCTCGTCAGTCCTCACGTCACTGCGCCTTTGTGCTACTTGATCACACCTGCCCTCTCGTCTTCCTTTCCTGCCTCTCTGTGTTACTCTCTCAGTGTCCTAACCTGGGATCTCTTCTCTGAACACCCCAATTGTTTGTCTGTCTTCCACTTCCTCTAGTGACCAGGACTTTCCAGGAGTGCCTACTGACAAGCCCCAAGCAGCATGTTCAATCATCACCCCATCTCCACCTGATGTCTCTCTAGCACCCGTAACCTCCTCCAAACTGAAATCACCTTCCCCTCCTACACTTCTGTCTCCTCCTTCAGTGCCTATCTTGGGTAAAGAGACCACCATCCTGGACCTAGAGACCATCACACAGAGTGAAGTAAGTCAGAAAGAGAAAAACAAATATCGTTCAATATCACTTATACGTGTAATCTAGAAGAATGATACAGATGAACCTATCTGCAAAGCAGAAATAGAGACACAGACGTAGAGAACAGACGTATGGATACTGGGGGCGGGGAAAGGGGGAGTGGGATGAATTGGGAGATTGGGTTGACATATACACTACTGATACTCTGTATAAAATAGACAACAAATGAGAACCTGCTGTACAGCACAGGGAACTCTACTCAGTGCTCTGTGGTGACCTAAATGGGAAGGAAATCCCCAAAAGAGGGGATATATGTATATGCATAGCTGATTTACTTTGTTGTACAGCAGAAACTAACACAAGATTGTAAAGCAACTACACTCCAATAAAAATAAATAAATAAATAATAAATAAATAAGAGACCACCATCCTTCCGAGCACCTGAAGGCATAGACTCAACCATTCCTTTTATTCACCTCCAGGGTTTCATCAGTAATCATTTTCTAATTGATCTGCTTCCTCAACATCTCATAGATCTAGCATCTCTTTTCCATCTCCGTTTATACAGCCTTGGTGTGGGTCCCATCATCTTGAAGCTTGCTCTATTGAAAGTACCTCCTAATTCGTCTTTTTGCAACTTACCTAACCCTAGCTAGGTGCCATCATTAGTGCTAACTTTCTACAAATCCAATCATGCTTTCACTGTTTAAAAGCCTCCACTGTTCCTGAGTCCACACAGCCCATTAAAATCTGACCTCATCTCTGTTTTATCCTTATCCTTGTTCCCCTCCCTCCTCTGTCTCACTGTCCCTTGTCACTCACAGAAGGCAGTGTCCAGCCTCCGGTTTCTTGGTTGGGGCCCTCATATCCCCTCTCCAGTCAGGGGAGACCCACTCTTCCTTCCACACTGGCTCTGATTCCCTCCAGAGGGAAAGCCTTTCCTGACTTCCTGGAGAACACCCCTCTCCTCTACTATGTGCCCATAGCTCTTTGTTCATCAAGATAAAGAAGACGAGGGATCAAAATAACAGGAGCCAACTCTTCCTGGGTGCTTGTGAGCCATGCACTGTGCTCATTGCTAACTTGGTGCCTTATCTCGGTGCATCCTCACCATAGCCTTCCGAGCCCACCTGCTTTAAAGGAGAAGAAGCCATTATCAGCATGTGTGTTCCTTATCCTCTGCTTCCTTACCTGTCTCCCCATTAGATTGTATATGAGCTCCTGGGGATAGAAACAGTGATGTGTATATTCGCAGTGCCTGGCAAAGACCAGACACGTGATGAAAAGCTCATTAACCCCTGAATGGAGGGAGGAAGAGAGGGCGGGGCGATAAAAGGGAATCGGGAAGGATAGAAGAAAAAACAAAGGAGGAGGAGAACATTCCAGACTCTTATCACAGCCTCAATCTGCAATTCCACAAGAAGATCCTGCTCCCTTTGCTCCAACTTCACACATACCAAGCATCCTTCGAACTTGCAATCTGTCTCCTGAGCACACCTTCCCTGTCACTGGTCCAGGCTCTCCAATAACAAATTAAGAAAGCATCGCTGGACTATACCTGGCCTCCCGTGGGTTTTTAAAGTTTTCTTTCATATTTATTTTATTTATCATTATGTGTTTTTGGCTGCGTTGGGTCTTCATTTGCTGCGCGTGGGCTTTCTCTAGTTGTGGCGAGCGGGGGTTACTCTTCGTTGAGGTGCACGGGCTTCTCATTGCGGTGGCTTCTCTTATTGCAGAGCACGGGCTCTAGGTGCGTGGGCTTCACTAGTTGTGGCATGGCGGGCTTGGTAGTTGTGGCTCGCGGGCTCTAGAGCACAGGCTCAGTCGTTGTGGCCCATGGGCTTAGCTGCTCCGCGGCATGTGGGATCTTCCCGGACCAGGGCTCAAACCTGTGTCCCCTGCATTGGCAGGTGGATTCTTAACCACTGCGCCACCAGGGAAGCCCCTCCCGTGGGTTTAATGTGACTTGTGTTCCCCGGATCTGGCTCCTCTGTGTGACCAAATAAAGCCAAGGTTAAGATCATCCAAAGCTGGTTCCAGACCTCGTGCGGCCTCCAGGAAAGTGTAAATCAGCCCTGCCCTGTTCTACCATCCCCCAGGCTACGCCTAAACACTTTCTCTGTCTCTCCCCCTACTGTCTCTCAAACCACCTTCACCACAAATAGACAGGCGATGCACCAAAACTTGACTTTCCCATTATTTCAGTTTCCCTCCCTTGACAGCTCTTGGGGCCTAAAGTTGATCTCATATTCAGATCTATGCATGTCATGTTGACAGAAGTATCCAGGCTGGCTGGCTCAACAAGCTGAGTCTTTCTTGCATTAAAGCAACAGAGAAGCTGGCTTCTGATTAACAAGGAAATGACTCGATGGGAGAAATTTCCCAGGCTCCCATCCAACAATTCATATAAGGTCAGAAGAGGGTACTGTTCAGAAGGCAACGCCACAATATTGACTTCCTGAGATGATATATCGGAGCAAGAAGAAGGACCTAAAGAAATCAATCTCACTGAGCTTGGCTGCGCAGAACTGGTTTTGTTGTGTGATGCAGCCCCAAAAGCTCAGTTACTTCTTTAATGCATGTGAGTCTGTGCCTCGTTTTTCATTAAATCTGTCATTTGACAAATGCAGGCTTCCACATGGCCAGCCCCGGGGGTGGTTGGCTGAGAGAAGGCCTGTCTGGAATGGCCATTTTGGGATCCAAGGGAAATTAAAGTATACCATAACAAAGGCCCTGAGCCCTGGTCTGGGAAGATCCTACATGCCGCGGAGCAACTGAGCCCATGCACCACAACTACTGAGCCTGCGCTCTAGAGCCTGTGAGCCACAACTATTGAAGCCCGCACGCCTAGAGCCTGTGCTCCGCAACAAGAGAGGCCACCACAGTGAGAAGCCCACACACCGCACCGCAATGAAGAGTAGTCCCGGCTCACCGCAACTAGAGAAAGCCCACGCGCAGCAACGAAGGCCCAATGCAGCCAAAAAAAAAATAATTAAATTAATTAATTAAAATAAAAAATACACCTTCGCAACACCTCTAATCTTTTCTAATGTAATGTGATTATTTATCTATCACTTAGTTATTGAACAACTGAGTTTCAGGTGTTGTGCTTGGTGCCATGACCAGCTATGCCCTGGAGTGAGATGTGGCCCCTGGGAGTAAAGAATTTGGATTGGAAGAATGTGAGGGGTGGAAAGGACCTTAGAAACCATCAAATCAGAATTTCTCTTTTTCAAATGGGCAAAAATGAGGCCCAGAAGTGATAAATGACTTGTCTATGGTCAAAAGGACGACTAGTGATGTAGTCAAGGGTGGGACCCAGGTTTCTTAACTCAGTGAGATACCCTAAGTAAAGCACCCAGCACTGGACCTGATGTATAAGATGTTTCAGGGCTTGGGAGCTTCCTCTTATCTTCCAAACTCTAAGATACGAGCCCATAGGGACCAAATAATAAATAAATGAGTAAAGTAAATAAATGAGGCAAGCGTTAGAAAACCTTCACAGTGAAAGAAAGATGGTTAAGGACAAGTGACCCTCGGCTCAGTGGTGGGACTGAGGCAGACTAGACTTCCCACAACCTAACCGAATCCAGGATTGGCCTCTACCAGCCCCAGCTGGATGCTGCCATGCTGTGATGCAAGCCCAGTGATGCAAGATCTCTAATTCAAGAGAAGCTCATATTTGGGTATTTATATGAATTCTCCATGTTTTAAAATGTTGATTCAAATTACTTTTTATTGTAGCTTCACAAAACATAGTTTGGGTTCACTCTAACCTCGGGGGCTACCTAATTTACCTTCCAGGAGTTTCTATAGCCTGAAACTCTGTGGAAAGAATTCAAGGGATCTGTGAACTTGGTTGGGAAAAAAAATTATATCTTTATTTTCACTTACCTCCAGCTTAAATTTAGCATTTAATTCCATTTTAAATGTAGGTTACAAGTCTCATTATCAATACCTGTAACTTTTGTCCCCAGTAGAAATCACAGATACTTTTATAAGGCAAATCAGTTGTCATAGATATTTAGAAATATAATTTACACTCCCACTACTTTGAAATTAAGGTGGATATTAAACTCTCCCCTGGATCTCAATCTTCCCGCCTGCAAAGGCCACAGCCGACCAATGATTGAGCACGCCTGCACCTGGTAGAAGTTCAGCCACAAAATGATGAGGTTGTGCGATTTGGTCACTCCCAGGGGACGACCTAGTCACCTATGTGGCTTTCCATCATTCCCTCTATCTGCAATTGCTGGTTGATTAATATGAGAAAGACGTGAGTCAAAGATTATCCCGGGGTAAAATGTTCAATTCAAGCTAAGCCACAACCAGTTCAGTATGTCTTTCAAAAATAAAACTTAACTTTAACTTTCCTGAATTTTAAACACATTTCCTCGTTATTTAATGGGTTAATAAAGAAGCACAAAATGACTATATCTCATATTCTTCGTATCATTTTTAGTATTTCTATAATTATATATTAATACATTTGGTTAACTCTGTAGTCCTTTGTATTTTATTTTATGCATTTAAAAATTTGATTCCACTATCTAAAATATGACACAAATGAGCTTATCTATGAAACAGAAACAGACTCACAGACATAGAGCAGGCTGGCGGTTGCCAAGAGGGAAGGGGAGTTGGGGAGGGATGGATTGGGAGTTTGGGATTAGTAGATGTAAGCTATTATATATAAGATGGATAAACAACAAGGTCCTCCTGTATAGCACAGGGAACTATAGTCAATATCCTGTGATAAACCCATAATGGAAAAGAATATAAAAAAGAATGAACACATATGCATAACTGAATCACTTGGCTGCAGAGCAGAAACTAACGCAACACTGTAAATCAACTATACGTCAAGAAAAACAAAATTTTTAAATAAAAAAAATTTTAAGAACCCCGACCATGCTACTATGCCCTGGAAAGCTAAAGTGAAAAATCAAACAAAAAACAAAAGACTTGATTCCACTAAATGCCATGTGGTAACCTGGATGGGATCCAGGAACAGAAAAACGATTAGTGGAAAACTGATGAAATCTGAGTAAAATCTGGAGTTTAGTTCATGGTAATGTAGCATTGTTAATTTCTCAGTTTGATATCTATACCATGGCTAGGTAAGTTGTTAACAGTAGGGGAATCTGGGAAGGGCATACATGAATTCCTTTACTACCTTTGCAACACTTCTGTAAATCTAAAATTATTTCAAAATAAAAAGTTTAGAAAATACTCTCACATTTCAAAAAAAAAAAAAAGTCTATAGCCTCATGAGACTGCTGTAGGAGTCCACAATGCAGAAAAAATTAAGAATCTGTGCAAGTTAAGACAGGTTTTCTTAGAGCCAGGGCTATACTGATGGGAATTTGGGCTAAGCTAGAGGGTGGACACTGGCTCAAGTCCAGCAGGATCTCAGAGGAAAGAAAAGGATCTGACTGCATTCAAGGAACTTCTGGGATCTTAACCAGGCATCCTAGGTTCCTTCAATCAAAGCAGAGCCTCATCTCCAACCAGTCTCCAGAATACTTCTCAAATTTCAGCTATGATGAGATACTGGCTCCCTCTCACTTCCATGTCTCTGATTCTCTGACTTCTTTTCTGGATCAAATCATATTTTTCCAAGATTCAGTTTACTCACTACCCTAGGAAGCTGTCCTTGATCTCCTACTATCACATCCCTGCCTGCATGCAAGCTGGGACGCATGATTCCACGTGCGTGGGGGTTCCTCGGGGATTCCACAGAGCCCAGGGCTTCCACCCATGTGGCACTTTCATGCCCTAGTGTGTTCATCTCTTCCTCTGTCGTCCCCCTCACCAGGCTGTGGGCTCCTCCATGGCAGAACTGTATCCTGCTCATCTCTGTATTCCACAAACAGACTCCCTGAGATGAAGTAGGTACCCATTTGTTGAAGGAGTGGGACAGGCAAAGACTCCGTGTGGAGAAATTAAGAAACGATGTCTTTAAGGGCAATAACAGGCATGTAAAGGCTTCCTGAGACCTTGAACTCTTGTGCTACTCAAGTCCAGGCCTGGGAGCTCCTGAACTCCTTCAGAGGACCCCAACAATATTAGGGACCATGTCATCAACCTTAGCAGGACCCCTGAGCCCCAGAATCAGCATTCAGATCCAGATGTGTTTCCTAAACGAAGAATCTCCTGGCCTCACAACTCCTGGAGCTTAGGAAGTAGGATGGGGTTTTTCTCTCCTTGCCCGACCCAGAGGAATGAGAGGGAAACTCTTGTTCCAGAAATAAGCTCCGCAGACCTCTATCTCCAGCCCAGCTGTCCCCCACACCCACGTCAGCCCCACAAGGTTTCCATGCCTGGCTGGTCTCTGTGCCCACTGACTCCAAAACATGTCCCCTCTGTAACGCCTGAGACCCTCCTGAAAGGGGGAAGCTTCGTGGCAAAGAAAACAGGCTTTGCAGTCAATAGAACACGGGTTTAAAATCTGGCTCCATCCCTTGGCAACTCTGTGAAAGGGAAAGCTGCTTGCTCTCTCTATGTCTCAGCTTCTGAATCTAGGGTAGGAGTGGACATAGGACCATGTGACCGTACATGAGCTACTGCACGTGAAGTGTTTGGCATGACCACAGAGAGCGGCTGTAACAAATGTAAAAGGCATCCTTTGCTAGTAAGAAGAACAAAGTCTAACAAGGAAGATAGACAAATTAAGAAAACAAAACTATCAATGTGCAGTGAACTGTGTGGTCTACTAGAAGTACATAGAAAGAAGTGCCAGGAGCCATGGTAACCCAGAGTTAGTGATGTCTGACCTGTAATTTCAGAGATGGGCCAGGAAGGTGTCAGTGGTGGTGGTGGAGGGAGAGGGTACATATTGACAATCCTAGAGATGAGACAAAAGCAAGGCCTTTCTAGGGAATTACAAATAGTTCAACAGGGTCAAGAGAGGGCCTGAGCAGTGGGTGCTGCCTGAAACATGAAGCCAGAATGTTCAGCTCAGCCTCCCCTAATCCTCTGGCATTTGCTAGGGCCTCAGATGGGGCTCTTGCCTCAAAGCCCTGATGACACTGCAGTTCTACCTCGGGTTGAATTTGCCAGAGACTCTTGTGCGATTTCTTTTCTGGATTTTATGGCAGATCATCGTCAGAGGGGTCTTCTTCCTCTGTGTCTCTCAGATGCTGTTCCCCATCCTTTATTTTGCAAGGTTTTTTTTGGTAGAACCCATTTCCATCCATGTGGCACTCTCATGCCCTAGTGCGTTCATCTCTCCCCTTGTCATCCCCTTCACTAGGCCGTGGGATCCTCTAGGGCAGAACTGTAACCTGCTCATCTCTGTATCCCAGGAACAGACAGCATCCCTGAGATGAAGTAGGTACCCATTTGTTGAAGGAGTGGGACAGGCAAGATATGATCGTTAGCAAAGAAGATGGTTGTAAGCAAACAAGGTGGGAAGACTGCCCTTGATCTGACTTTCTGTCTCCTTTTGAGATAGCCAAATGCCTTCCTTAGATTACAGTCGAAGATAAATGGACATGTGCAGATCCCAGTGTAGTTCCCAGATTCCAGACAACGTCTATCTACTGGAACTCTAGTGAAACTTCTACCCTGGATGCCATTTCTCTAATATCGCGGACTCGGGGAACTTTGAAATTCCTGTTCCTAGCATGCACTGACTGCTTTCAGAGGTTTCCCACTCTTTCAGGAATTGCACTTCCTGGGATATGATGTGTCACTTCCTTTCCTACTTACCACAGGGTTCTTTTCTGGAAGTTTGCTGTCAATAAAGCAGAAGTAGCGGGCAGCCCATGAGGCAACAAGAGCCGGAACACTTCATATATCACGCGGGCCGTGGGCAGTTTTCTAGGTGGCACAATCCCTGGTCACTGGATCAAGAGAAAGATACAGGAGGCAGCTGGGTACCATCTTCCCATGAGCCTTCAGGTGGCCTTGGCATCATGCCGCATAGCCCAGGACTTCCACGGGAATCCCGGTGGGGGTCCCTTGACCCAGCTCCACCGACTCAGCGATTAGTAGAGTTCCACGCAGATTCAGACACAGGTATGTCTGTCAGCCCTAGGCGTAGGGGGAGTGGATCTCTATTTTCGATGTACCTTCACAGGTATAATGGGGGCTATGGAGAAGCTGTGATGAAGGTTGCTGGGCAGACATTGTTATAGACCTAAAGCCACCAGTGGTCTGTTACTAACAAACCTGAGGACATTTTCTGGCCCCCTCCTCTTGGATTCTCTGTGTTTCAGACACTGTCGGCTGTTTCCTCCACGGGGCAAGACTCTGCTCCCACCTCTACTCCAGCTCTGCCTCTGCATACTGCTGCAGAAACATCTGCAAGTCTCTGGACCCGTGGCTCCCACTCTTCTGAGACTTTCCACACTTCCTTCTTTTTGGCCATTCCTCTGCCCCTTGCCTATCTAGAAGACTCTCTCATTGTTAAATACCCTTGACTGAGGTTAAGTTTCCTCAGCTCTCCCACAACATGAGCCAAAACAGAACTAAGTTGACTCATGGACACAGAGGTATATTTCTTGCATACATGAGTTTGCAGTAGAAGATGTATTGCCTCTCTACGCCACTCTTGGTCTAGACTGGGATACTTAACAGAGGGATCCATGTCTTATTCACCTTTATCTCTCTAGCGTCTCTTACGGAATTACACTTATATAAGTGCTCAATGAATGTGTACTGAATAACAGTTTTAAATTAAAAAATGATTCTCAATTATCTTAGCATATTAAACTGACATTCTTTTTTTTTTTTTTTGCGGTACGCGGGCCTCTCACTGTTGTGGCCTCTCCCATTGCGGAGCACAGGCTCCGGACGCGCAGTCCCAGCGGCCATGGCTCACGGGCCCAGCCGCTCCGTGGCATGCGGGATCCTCCCGGACCGGGGCACGAACCAGTATCCCCTGCATCGGCAGGCGGACTCTCAACCACTGCGCCACCAGGGAAGCCCTAAACTGACATACTTGACTGGCCATCTGACTTCTCCATCCGGTGAGGAGGTCCTCAAAGGCAAACACTATGTTATTGCCTCTGGATTCCATTCCCGGCATTTAACTCAAGGCTGGGAGCATAGAAGACAGACACTCAGAGATGATGGCCGATCAAAGGAATGGATGAAGAAGTACATGAAAGAGTATGCTGGTGGGAAAGAGAAAAAAGGAAAGCTGCCTCTTTCTGAAACTTCCTAGCTGATTTCCTCATCCATAAAATAAAGATAATATCTATTGCACGGAAATGTTTTGACGACAAAGTTAAAGTCAACAGCATTTGCAAAAAGACTTTGCAATTCAAAGCATGCAGGAGGCGTCTTAAAAATGTGAAAAACAAACAATCAAAAATCTTACTCATTGATTACCTACAGATATGCCATTTGAAATATTCATTTTTTTCCCCCAGATCCAAAACAAGAATAATAGTCCCTGTCTCTGTGGAATGAGATCTGCTTGGAATTCCTTATAGGTGCATAGATTACAATTGCAATTTTGGTTAAAAAAGAAATAAAACAGAAGAAATTCCCTAAAGAATAATGTTATATTTTTTTTTTTAAAAAAAAAGGAATCCAAAGTCAACCCCTAAAATGTTTATTTAAAAATTGAAAATTGTGAGCCCTATCGCAAATACATTACCGTTAGATTACCTGACATTATGATTCATAAAATATCACCAGGCTGCTCAAGTATATATTATAAATCGTCTTCCAGACACCTGGTTGGACAGTGTCTCTGACAGCTGTTCCCACAGCCAGGAGTGTCGTCAGAGTTGGTGGGCACCTCACCTCGGGAGCTATGACTCATACAGACCCCCTGGGAAATTCAGTCATTAGAAGCAGTGCAGTAAGGCTACAAAATGGCAGAGCAAGGGGTCCCCTTGGAGGCTTTCTCCATGCTTGCCAGTAGGGGTGAAGTGCATTCTATGGCATTTGAGGTCACATGGCCTCCCAACCTGCATGCTTCCTTTTCTCCACTGTAGCCTCCGGGGGAGGGGGGGATGGATTACTTTGCTCAGGAGGCAGAATCAGCAGATGTTACTGATATGGGACTGGAATTCTGCACTGTGGCTACCACACAAGGCTTTTTTTTTTAAAGCCAAAGCAGCATCAGTAAAGGTTTTAGCAATAAGCCTGCCGTTGCCATTTTAATAGATTCAGTGTTGGGTCATATGCAAGATCTGCTATTTAAGATGTGCATTTACAGGCCACCATTGAAAGTAGCTGCCTTTAAAATTCCTTGGGCTTCAGACTTTCTGCACGGGGCAAGACTCCGTCACCAGAGTCGCAGCTTTTATCAGCATCTGTCTTCCCTGGTCTGCTGGAGACCCTGACCTCCTATTGCAGACATCTCTACTAGGGCATGGGATATGACATTTGCCCCCTTTTTTTCTCTGATAGCAAATGAGAGATCAAGAACACTGGGCATTGGCAAATGAGAGTGAAACAATCTAAAAAGAAATAGAATTTAAAAATCTCCTCTGTGAACGCTCTGCCCCTAAGAGTATGCTCCAATCACATGACCTTGCCTTTGACCCATCAGTTTTACTCTCCAGGGGCTACTCATGTGGAGTCTTGAGCTTCTCCTAGAGGCTAGGGCACGTTAGGATCAGGAACCACAGCTCCACCTGAGAGGAGGACATAGCCTTAAACTTGTGGCCAAAGATTTAGCCCCTGAGGAGAGCCCTGGACATCCTATGTCCATCAGGTCAGAGCCTCTCCCTGGCCCTCGCCTTCTTTTCTGAGTCCAATGCAAATGATACCTCCATTCCCTTGCCTGGCGTCCCCAGCTGATAACTGTTAGGCTGGGTGGGGACCAGGATGCTGAGCCCTGACCTCAGAACTTCCAGCTGCTGGGTGCTGCTCTGAATGGTCCATTCACCCGGAAACAAGATGTCCGTGATGACACAGCACCTTCTGTCCTTACGCCCCACCCACCGGAGCACCCCTACCACACACACACACACACACACACACACACACACACACACACACACACAGAAATGGCCGTGCCAGCCAGGGATAGGTCAAAATCAACCCCAAATCATTATCTAATAAATCTTGATTTCTCTCCAAGGGCCGCTTACAGCCCGGACGATGCTCCCAGGCTCCAGTCCTGCAGAACCCGAACTCATCTTCCCTTTCCATTAGCCTTGGGGGCTGAGGTATCCACTTGCCTAGGCAAGTCTCCCCCAACCCCTCATGAGCCAGGCCCTGTCCCCAGCACCCATTCTGAAGAAACACAGTTCCGGAAGTGGATGGGTTCACTCTCTGCTCCAGCAGACACAGAGGTGGGTCCTTCCTGAGAGGAGAGTTAAGTGCTCCCTCTGCTATAGGCACTATGTCAGCACACCCACAGGACTGGGTTTCCCACGAGGTCTACTAAGCAGATGGGCAAGGCAGAGACGTAAAAAAAAATGGAGAAAACAATTTTTTAAAGAATATGGATATTTCCAAAAAGGAACTTTGAATTATCATAAAAGGAAAAATCAGAATTTTGGGGGACTTTCTCTCACAGCTTTTATGGTTCTGTGGTGTTTTAATTTGAATTATGTATGAGACCAAGGTGTCAACATGGATCTTCACGCTAAGGCCTCTGAGGGTCAAGTCCATCTCTTCCTTGGGGATTCAGGAAAAGCTCCCCAACAATCGCTTTTTGGAGCCATTTAGACAAAGAAGGGAGATCCTCTTCTGCTTTATACCATGTTTCACTGCCGTCTTGTTTAACAGAAAAATAAACCTATTGGGTACGGGTTTGCATGTCTCTGGGTACAGTTAAGGACAATGGGTAATATATTGTCTCAACAAATATGGAACCACATTTCACAGTACCCTGGGGAGGGGCCGTTTGCTGCTGCCAGCGGCTGGCTCTATATCTTCGAGAGAACCATATTCCAAGCACTGCAGACATGATACCTCAGCAGAAAAGGATGGTATTGTATGAGCATCTGAATGGGAGCTGTAGGAAGAGAAGCTTGAGATAGCGGGGTGGGGGGTGGCACATAAGCTTCATATAATTACTGCCCCTGAATCCAATCTTGAGATCTGCATCACACCCTGAGATTCTAAAGGGGACCACACCCCTGAGATGGATAAAATGTTAAAATGCTCACTTTCTCTGGCCTGCTCTCTTGCCACTAGCTGTGCCCTTGAGATGAGTTTGAGATACGCTGGGACCTGGGACCCTTTGCTGGGATCTGGGACCTTTTGCTGCAGTGCTGCAGTGCTTGCACATGGACACCCCTCTCCGCGAGCAACAAAATACAAAGAAATTGTACGGGACTAAAAGTAACTGACTGCATGCACAGTTGGGGCAAATTCTGGACAAAAGATACAAAGAGACCAAAAAAACCAAAAAAACAAAATGCTACTGCCACTTCTGAAGAGCCCGGAGCAAAAACTGGGTGTCGGGAGCAAAAGCAGGGTATTGTGCATGTCCCCTGCACAAAACACACCTAAGGGGTCGCAGAACACCTAAGCCACCCCCTGGCCCGACCCCTGGACACACACCTACCCTCACCCCATATAAGGAACAAGCTTGCCCCCCCCTCAGGGAGCGAGAAACCAAGGGAACCTGTTGTTTGCTCTCACTCCTCCCTGCTGCAAAAGGGGTCCCAGTAAAGCCTTGCCTGAATTTCTTGTCTGGCCTCTAGTCTATTTCTACTGATTGGGGAAGGCAAGAATCCTGGTCGTTAACAGGTTTAAAAGAGCCCCTTTATCCCTAACTCCCCTACACAGTATCTTGTACCATGCAGAACCTTCAGATGGGTTGTTTCCATTTGTAGAACTTTCCTCTCTCTGCACTCCCCTTCCCTCCATTGTCTGTAGTAGTTCACCCTGTAGGCCTCCCTATTAGATAGCAAGCTTCAGAGGGTGGACACCACATCTCACCCCTTTCTGGTCACCCATCTCCCACCAGGGGTTGGGCTGAGCACATGGTGAAGAATGCGTGCTTACTAAAAGCTTGTTGAATTGAACTGAGAGGCATAGATCACAATTCAGATTCCTGAAGATTCAGTTCCCGAGTTTAAATACATCAGAACGATTTTCTTCACCTTAACACAAGTTAGCAATTTCCCCAGCTTGAATCTGCCGTAGTGAACTCCTCCAGCAGAAGTGAAGCAAGACTATAAACTGTGCCCGAGTTTGGGAGCTTTTTAAGGAAATGGGAAGTGACACATTTGCTGGCAATACTCACGAGTGGGAGCCCAGGTCTGGTCTGAGTAGACGAACAGAGATTCCTCCAGCTGTTACAACTTTCAACTGGGTCAACCTGTGGGAAATAGCCACATCCCCTCAGCTCAGGAAAATCACCGTCCGTTTCCCTATGTATCAATACAATGCAAAAGACCAGATTTCAGAAGGTGAAAGCCAGGCATCTGAAAGACCAATGGCTATGTGTCTGCTCGGAGGTCCTCGGCTTGGTAACACCATGGAGTTGCAGAGCAGTTACAAGTATCATTGGCTGAGCTCCTCCTAAGTGCCAGCATGCAGACCACACAGGTAACTTAGGACAAGGTCCCTGAGCTCCAGGGGTTCAAAGTCTATCTGGAGACAGAAGTGAGTAATGTTACGTAGTCGTTACTGCATAGAGTTAGCAACAGGGACAAGCGTGGTGAAGTGGCACTAGACCTGACCAGGGTTGGAATGCCAACCACAAAGACTTCCCAGCCCCCTGAGCTGCATGCTGAGAGACAGGAAAGGATTACATGGATGAAGGAACAGTCAAGGGATGAATGAAGATCACTGAGGCCTCCTGCAGGAGGGAATTATATGTAGTTCAGAACCGCTGAAGTATGCATGAGGAGAGGAGAGCCTGGAGAGGTTCGCCTGGGATGGGACAGGGTAGGGGGACCGCGCTAAAGAACATGAGCAGATGTTTCAGCCCAGAAGCAGCAAAGAGTCGCGGAGGGGTCTTGGGTGTAACTGGGGACTTGCTCTGTGTCACAGAAAGATCATTGAGACACAGGTCTGGAAAATAAATTTGAGAAAGGTAAGTCTGGAGGCAGGAACACCACTTAGAAAGCCACCAGGTGAGAGGCAAAGGAGAAAGAATCGAAACCTATTAATCAGATTAAATTAGTGAAGCCAGTGATTAAAATAGACACAGACAGGAGAGGAAAGCAGAAGTAAAGGATGCTCGTTCCAGGTCTCTGGTAACTGGGAGGAGGACAATTCCTGGGAATGGCTGAAGGAAAGCACTGAAGAACAAGGAGGCTGGTTTCCAACGTGTCTACTTTGAGGTTCCTGCAGAATATTATATGGGAGAAATCTACACAGTTAGATGTATGGAGCAAATCACAGGAGAAGAAGGCTGGGCTGGAATTAAAGTTTTTCACAAAATATTATTGCCTGTGCCTTACAAAGGGAGACCGAGTAAATGAGTTTGGGAATACTGTATTCTGTATCCTAGACTATACCCCCATCTTGGAGACCCTCAAGGCACTGTAGCATATTAAGTTTCCAAGATATCCTGCAACAAAGACATCTTCTTTATTTCATGTTGCCCAAGCTTATTTGTCTGTGGAATGCCTTTTCCAATGAGGAAATGTCAACCAGATGTTGACAATGAGGGCCACAGCTGGGGACGGCCGGTCATAGATGATGGGTAAAGCCACAAGAGTGCAGATTGGTCCGTGTGTGTGTGTGTGTGTGTGTGTGTGTGTGTGTGTCTGTGTGTCTGTGTGTGTGTGTGTTGGTGAGGTGAGAGTTAAGGACAGAATCCCAGCAATATTCACTCGTAACATCTATTTAAGCCACCTGAGTCTACCCTTACACTATGGTGCTGATGGCCACGAAAGGAGAGCTGTGGCCTTTTCTGCCTCATCTTGCCTATTGACTTTGTGTACCTGCCTCACTTGCCTATTGACTTTGTGTAACAGGCAATATGCATTAATTCAACAATTACTTAGTGACTAGCACTGTGGCTAGAGAGACAAAGGAATCATTGGCTCATGACCTTGGGGTTGTACAGTCTCACCTACCTACCAGTCCTGTCTCTTCTCATCTGCCCTACTGTACTTCAGACTGTCTTCTAAGGACCTAGAAGACTTAGGCTTACTTCACTGGTCTTTTCCCTCTGCTGGCCATCTTGATTAAGACTACCTTCTCTGATTTGTAGCCCCAGAATCCAAGTCTGTGAGCAGCCCTGCCTAGACTTTGGAGGACTTTTAGAGAGATCACAAAATGTATTGATGTTGAGTAGGGAAGGGAAACTTGCAAACTTCCAAAAAAAAAAAAAAATAGTACTCTGAGAGGTAAGAAATAAACCAGAAGAGTTCATATAAGTCAAAATAGAAAAGCATTTCTAGGAGATTGATCAACGGCATTCAATGTCCAGTGAGGTCCAGAAAGGCAGCCATGGGACCTGGCAAGCAGACACCATTAAGGACTTTCACAAGAAGGATTTTGGAGATGGACTCAAACACTGAATTCAAGTGGTTCAAAAAACGGATGGGGTGAGAAGAAGGACACAGGTGTCAACTTCTCTTTTGAGAAGTATCATTCTGAAATAAAATGTAAAAGAAGGCCATGGATAAAGGGAAGAGGGCTAAGGGAGACTTTCCAGATGAGAGAGGGTGAAACAATTTGATGTAGAGGAAGAGTCAGGAGAGAGGGAAAGTTGAAAATACAGAGGGTCACAGCAATCCCACTCCTGGGCATATACCCAGAGAAAACCATAATTCAAAAAGATACATGCAACCCAATGTTCACTGCAGCACTATTTACAATAGCCAGGACGTGGAAGCAACCTAAATGCCCATCAACAGGAGAATGGATAAGGAAGATGTGGTACATATATACAATAAAATGTCAGCCATAAAAAATAACGAAATTGTGCAATTTGTGGAGACGTGGATGGACCTAGAGACTGTCATACAGAGTGAAGTCAGAAAGAGGAAAACAAATAACGTATAATATCGTTTATATGTGGAATCTAGAAAAACTGTATAGATGAACTTATTTGTAAAGTACAAATAGAGACACAGATGTAGCGAACAAATGTATGGATACCAAAGGGGGCAAAGGGGTGGGATGAATTGGGAGACTGGGATTGACATACATACACTACTATGTATAAAATAGATAACTAATGAGAACCTGCTGTATATAGCACAGGGAACTCTAGTCAAGGCTCTGTGGTGACCTAAATGGGAAGGAAATCCAAAAAAGAGGGGATATATGTATACACATAGCTGATTCACTTTACTGTACAGCAGAAACTAACACAACGTTGTAAAGCAACTATACTCCAATAAAAACTATTTTAAAAAAAGAAAATACTGAGGGTCAGAGAGCTACTTCAAGGAGTGAGATCTCTGAGAAGCTGGGAGGGATAGAACCCAGTGATCAGGAGAGACTTGAATGGGAGGAAGGGCACCAGGGCTGGAAGGAAGGAGGAGAGACTAGCATATTAGTTTCCCAGGACTGTTATAACAAAGTACCACAAACTGGGTGGCTTAAAACAATAGATGTTTATTATCTTGCAATTCTGAGTCTAGAAATCCAAAATCAAGGGGTCAGCAGGGCCTTACTCTCCTACGTTTGTAGGGGAGAATCTGTCCCAGGCCTGTCCCTTATAGCTGCTGGAGTCACTGGCAATCCCAGGCTTTCTACATCTTGCAGCTGCATTGCCCCAACCTCTATTTCCATTGTCACTTGGCACTGTCCCCTGTGTGTGTCTGTCCAAGTTTCCCCTTTTCATAAGGACACCCAGATCATACTGGGTTAAGCTTCCTCAAGGTAATTAGAAAGAAATGTTTGGAAATGAATTGCCATCAGGTACCTACTATGGGTCAGGCACTGTGCATTTGCATAGAGTATCTCATGCCTAGTGCCCAGAAATTCCATCCATCGTTAACTTTAACGTTCCTGGAAGAGAGCTTTGGTTCCGGAAGAAGCACCAGATTGGTCCATGGATCAGTGATTCACTCAATTTACACCTAATGAGACTCATATAACTAATTCTGCCACTCTGTTGCTCAGAAAATTGCACTGGTTCCCCCTTTAAAGTTACAAAATAAAGTCCAAGTTCCTCATCTGATTCTCAAGGCCCCCACGACCTGTGTAACATTATTTCCTGCTATTTTCCTTTGCATACCCCACACTAGAATACGCCCCTGCATTGCATCTTCCCCCTCGCTCACACTCGGAGGGAAGAGTGTGTCTGGTCTCACACTCTTCCCTCTGTCAAGCACACCTGCCTCACTGCCATCACTGCTGTCACCCTGACTGCTTCAAGATCCACTACATATGCCAACTCCTTTAGGGACTTTTTCCTGACCCTTTACAACCGGAAGTAACATCTCTCCTCCCACCTGCACACATTTATCTGCATCCCCTATGACTTGATCATGATCAACCTATCACCAGTTCTGCACAAGAGTCACCTTTCCTCCAGTTGTGGGGCATATAAGGGCTAGTTCAGCATTTGATGCCTGCTCCCCAAAGCACCTTGCAGTGTCTGGCACACAGTAAGAGCTCAGTGGGTATTTGCCAAATGGATAAAAAAATTAAAGACACTGTTCTTGATTGATAGGAAAAGATCAAAAAATAATACTGAGAGGCCTGGCCTAGGGAATCTTTCACGATAAGCAAGCCCAGATCATGGAGAGGCCCTGTAAACGTACCTGCAGCAATGTAAAGACAGTGCTGGAAGGATAGAGTGTAAAGGGGGGTTAAAGTTAGGCTCTTTGGTCACAAGCAACAGAAACCAACTCTAGCTGGTATAAACAAAAGAGGGAATTTATTGGAAGGATGCCTGCATACTCATAGAATTGTCTGGAAGACTGACCATATAGGACAAAAAGCACTTGACTGTTGGGGGCCACCAGTCTGGAATTCATAAAGTCCTAACTATTTTTGTGTCCCTCCATTCAGGAAACAAAGTTCCAGGACAGAGTACAAACAGCCTCAACATAGGTCCCATGCTCAGCCCTTGGCTATATCAGGGGTATGAGACAAAATAGACAGCTTCATTAACATTATGAGTATTCTGAGTATGTTCTCAGAGCCGTATACTGTGTTGGCTGCCACCGCGACAGCACTACAGCCGAGTGCTCTTTCAGTGGGATTTGGACACTCTGAGTGCGCTGCATCTTCTAAACTCACCCAGCTATCCCTACTGCAACTGTCAGGACCTCGTTCTTTTCTCTCTTTTTTTATTTTTAAACTTTTTAAATTTTATTTTATTTGTTTATTTTTGGCTGCATTGGGTCTTTGTTGCCATGCACGGGCTTTCTCTAGTTGCGGTGAGCAGGGGCTACTCTTCGTTGCGGTGCGTGGGCTTCTCATTGCAGTGGCTTCTCTTGTTGCGGAGCATGGGCTCTAGGCGCACGGGCTCAGTAGTTGTGGCTCGCAGGCTCTACAGCGCAGGCTCTACAGCGCAGGCTCAGTAGGTCTAGCGCACAGGCTTAGTTGTTCCGTGGCATGTGGGATCTTCCCGGACGAGGGCTCGAACCCATGTCCCCTGCATCGGCAGGCAGATTCTTAACCACTGCGCCACCAGGGAAGCCCAGGACCTCATCCTTTTCTGATTAATGCTTCAACTTACACATGATCCCTGGTGAGGCTGTATATTCAACTGACCTTGTCATTAAAAAATCCATGGGATCCAACTCTGAGTTTGATCTTCAGTTATTTCAGTTCTAAAATTACAAGAATTAAGAGATTGCTTTGGAACTTTCACAAAACATCCCTGAGTTTCATTGTATTCCTTGATGTTAGAATCTAGGAATTTGAACTGCTGGTTATCATGCTTGAAGTTATTGAATGCTATTGGAGACACTTACCTTTGCCTACCATATCAGACAGTGTTCCTGGTCAAAAACAGTAGAAACTACCTGCAACATACTTAATACACCTATAAAGAAGATATTAAGGAACTCACAGAATTAAATGGAAGGCTGGACAACCAGACTTTGACGCAGGATGAAAACCATACCAGGAACAACTCAACCTTCAGGAATGGGCTACTGGAATCTACTTCCCATCATTGTGCTCGAGATCCAACAGCCCAGGAAAAGGAACACGGTGGGCAGAGTGTAGCTGAGTGCCATCTATTGGCTGAACCAAGGCAGTGAGAGAACCTCACAGAAGATGTAACCTGCAGGGCTCCTCCTGGGTGGGCTGTTGGAGAGAGTAAATTTGGCTTCCTTTTTCCAGGGTTGGTCTGAAATATGGGGACGTCACAGCCCCAGGGTAGCCTTATCAACTGTTGGTGGGAGTTGGTGGATGAATAGCCCACCTCCCTCACCCCTTGGGAGACAATTCTGAGATGTGTCCTTTGCCATCCCCCAGAGGTCCCTAGTAGGACTGAGCCCAAGATGCCCATGGTGGTGACCTGCTCAGGGCCACACTTCCCTTCCCTGTCTCACTTCCTTAACCTCCTACCACCGTTTCTGAGATCACCTCCCACATAAGCTAACTGCACCCCATCCTTGTCTCAGTTAGGGTTAGGGTTAGGGTTAGGGTTAGGATTCTGGAAGAACCCAACCTAAGACACCCATACTGCTTCTCATCCAGCTTACCCCAACCCCATGGGTCTCCACTCTCAAGTGAGAACTAAATAGGGAAATTTTATAAAGGTGAGCTTCTCAAAAATCAGAAGAGACCACAAATTATATGATTCCATTCATACGAAATGTCCCCAGTAGACAAATCCATACAGACAAAAGTAAATTCGGGGTTTCCAGGGAATAGGGAGTTACTGCTTAAGGGGTTCAGAGTTTGTTTGGGGTGATGAAAAAGTTCTGGAAGTAGTGATGATGACTGTACACATTGTGAATGTAATTAAAGCTATGGAACTGTACACTTTAAAACGGTTAAAATGGTAAATCTTATATGTATTTTACCACAATAAAAAATAGTAAGAAAATCAGGTGGTAGATTTTTACATTTCAAGTATAAGAGAGACTATACATTTACTGTTGTCTTTTTTTTTTTTTTTTTTGCCTAAGACAACACCCATAATAACCCTCACAATTCCTGCCATCTGCCGTCTGGGTTCCCCTTTTGAGTTCCCCTGTCTTCAGGCTCACTTTGCTGCAGTGGTGATCACATACAATGTTTGCTGGGCTTGTGGACACCCACGGTGAACCTCAGGACTTAAGCTGGTCTGCCTGCACTGTTCTCAGGGCCGGTCATACGCAGCTGGGTCCGCAGAAGCCTGTGGTCCACAAACAGATGGGAGTTTCCTCTCAATTTACCCCCTGTGAACTCCTTCCACACCACTTAGCAGTCTCCTCTCACAACCAGACCCTGAGGGTCAATTTGGAGATTGATGACACCCATATGGACGATGCTTGAACTGAACGTGGGTGCAGCTGTTGGGGGCTACTAGGACCAGATGTTCAGCTAATGATGTTCTCAGGCTCAAGAGGAGCTCCTCTGAAGCGGTGTTCATAGGAGACTGCCTGCTGAGAAACTACTGGTCTGTCTTAGAAAACCACTGTCTTTCAGTGAGCCTTAAATAGCCTGAGTTTCAAGGACTTAAGGAGAGAGAGAGAGGCGAAGGTTTGGAAAAGCAGAGGTCACCCACTGGTAGGTGTGTGCCTTGCAGCTATGTTTTGCTCGGCCCTCCCTGAATTTTTAAAACTCAGTTTCCATGATTTACAAATTGCTCACCCAGTCGCCACCTCCTACATCTCACACCTGGCTTGCTTTCTCTGTTTCACTTCACCTGCCTGGCCACAGTATGCGTTCATGTTTGTTCTTCCCAGTTTTAGGACTCTGAGGCATGACGGTGATATCCACCAGGGTTCTCGGCCTTCCCCAGTCAATAGAAATTGACTAGAGGCCAGACAAGAAATTCAGGCAAGGCTTTATGGCGGTCCCTCTGCGGCAGCGGGGGGAGCGAGAACAAACAACAGGTTCCCTTGCTTGCCCGCTCCCTGAAGGGGGTGTGAGCCTGTTCCTTATATGGGGTGAGGGTAGGGGGGGCTTAGGTGTTCTGCCCGCCCCTTAGGTGGTGTTGTGTGCAGGGGGCATGCGCAGTACCCTGCTTTTGCTCCCAACACCCAGTTTTTGCTCTGGGCTCTTCAGAAGTGGCAGTTGGGTTTTTTGGTTTTTTTTTTTGGTTCTCTGTATCTTTTGTCCAGAATTTGCCCCAACTGCGCATGCACGCAGTTATTTTTAGCCCCTTATAGTTCCTTTGTGTTTTGCTGCTGGAGGAGAGGTGTGTCCAGGTGCCGGCACTGCAGCACTGCAGCGAAGAGTCCCAGGTCCCAGTCAGTCTCAACAGGAGTCAATGACTCCTCCTGAGCTGCTGTTCCTGGGTGAACGTTGAAGAGTGGCTCATAGACAGAATAATCATGGCTTTGTTTCTCTAAGATGGAGGAAATCTGTTTTCAGCTCCCCTTCAAAGAACACAATGATTCCTTTTACTGAAAGGAGTTTTGAAGCTCTCACCCAAACATGCAAAGAATACAGCCACATCAGAGATCCTATAGGCCCACAGGGCAGTCAGATAAGGGATCCTGAGTTCTGAGATCTCAGCCACGACTGTCACCAGCCACCTGTTGAAGGAAGCAGAACATTCGTACGTCTCAACTGATACAACCTCGTCTGTCGACATGGTTCTTTGAGTAAAGGGCATGCCGCAGACTCTCATAACCCAGTTCCTTGTCCTTCTGGGGGTTCAGAGGCCACATTTCCCAGCCTCCTTTACACTTTGGCAGGGCT
The DNA here is from genome assembly GCF_963924675.1 of Phocoena phocoena. Taxonomy (NCBI): domain Eukaryota; kingdom Metazoa; phylum Chordata; class Mammalia; order Artiodactyla; family Phocoenidae; genus Phocoena; species Phocoena phocoena. Next base: position 144,219,358 of record NC_089220.1, on the reverse strand, counting down.
TGTGGCTGAGTTCTAGCCAGCTGGGCTGAAGCAAGGTGTTTCCCACACACAAAGCTCCATCCTCTCTCCCTTTCCACCGGTGGCATGGAGAGGGGCTTGGATGTAGAACAGAGCCACGAAACGGAAGAAGGACCCTGGGTTCCTGAGTCGCCGCCACCTCCCACTGAAATGACTGCTCTTCCCCTGCTGTCCTTCCTCATTCCACACTCCGAATCTCAGTGCTCTCCAGGATGGAATTTTCAGTCCTTTCCTCTCCTCATGACGTATGCTCTCCTTATGTGACCTCAGCTACTACCTATGGGCTAGTGCCAAACACCAAACACCAGTCCACATCCTTTCTGACCAGACATCTCCATCCCAGGGGAAGGGACATGGAGAATTCACAGGCACATGCATTAAAAAGTAAGAACATTGTAGATAGTGATAAGGGCTTTGAAGAAAATGAAAACAGCGTAATGAGACAAAAAGGGCCTGAGAGAAGGGACTTGTTGGTTTCCATGACGTGCTTGGCCGAGTGAATCCTGTGAAAGATGAGGATTAGTAACAGCTTCAGTCAAAGCCTGCAAGCTGGACCAAGCTCAGTGAGTCAAGGAGACTGAAGGCGGGCCAGAGTGGCCAGAGCCCTGTGAGAAGATGGAAAGGAGCAGAAGGAAAGACCAGAGAAGAAGCCAGGGGCAGATGGTGCAGAACATTTCCAGGCTTGCTAGAGACTTGCACTTTTAAGAGTGCATTAAAGGGCTTCCCTGGTGGCGCAGTGGTTGGGGGTCCACCTGCCAATGCAGGGGACGCGGGTTCGTGCCCCGGTCTGGGAGGATCCCATGTGCCGCAGAGCAGCTGGGCCCGTGGGCCATGGCCGCTGGGTCTGCGTGTCCGGAGCCTGTGCTCCGCGGCGGGAGAGGCCGCGGCAGTGAGAGGCCCGCGTACCGCAAAAATAAATAAATAAGTTTAAAAGCCACTGGAGGATTTTGAGCTTGCGGTTGTTATCATCTGATTTACATTTTTAAAAGATTACTCTTGCTGCTCTGTGAAGAACGGAGTGTCAGGACCACGGACCAGTAAGCAAGCACTGCAGTAGTCCGGGGCAGGGTTCCAGGGCCTGGGACTAGGGTGGTACCCAAGGAGGTGAAGAGAAGTGGGATCTGAGAGCAAGGCCAGGTCTTGCTGCAGGATTGATGGAAGGGATGAAGAAGACAGAATCAAGATTACAGATTCATCATTTAGGCAGATGGAGTGGAACCATTCAATAAAGTAGGGCAGTCTGCGGGAGGAACAGGTTTGGGAATATAATGAATTTAGTTACGGTTGGTAGTGATAAAGACAGTGGTCATGGTAGTGGTAGTAGAAGCAGAAGAAAATCAGAATAGTGTACAGGAAAACCTCATTGTTCCTATGGAGTCTTTAGGGAGATAAGTTATTTTAAAAGCATGTTTCAATTTAGAATATATATATGGAATTATTGAGGAAACTTTTTCATTTCATTGTTAATAGAAAGCCAGTGTAACTGAATCTAACATCCTAGTTTAAGAGATGGAAGTTAGCTTGTATATAGAACAAGGTCTTTAAGACTTTTTTTTCAAATGAGGCTGGGTGTGTGTGTTTGTGTGTGTTTGTGTGTGTTTGCTGAACTATTTTTTTTAATTATGTAAGTTTTGGATATACAGCATCACAATTCAACATCTGTATACACTATAAAGTGATCACGACCACAAGTCTAGTTACCACTCATCACCATATAGTTGAGCCCTTTCACCCATTTTGCCCACCCCCCAACGCTGTTTCCCTCTGGTAATCACTAATCTGATCTCTGTATCTGAATTTGTTTTTGTTTTATTTTGTTTGTTCACTTGTTTTGTATTTTTAGATTCTACATATTAGTGCAATCATATGGCATTTGTCTTTCTCTATCTGACTTATTTCACTTAGTGTAATACCCTCAAGGTCTATCGGTATTGTCACAAATGGCAGAATTTCATTCTTTTCTATGGCTGAGTAGTATTCCATTGTGTATATGTACCACATCTTCTTTGTCCATTCAACTGTCAATGGGCCCTAAGGTTGTTTCCATATCTTGGCTTTTGTAAATAATGCTACAAAGAACATACAAGTGCATACATCTTTTCAAATTAGTATTTTTGTGTTCTTTGAATAAATACTCATAAATGGAATAGCTGGGTCATATTGTACTTCTATTCTTAATTTTTTGCAGAATCTCCATACTGTTTCCCATAATGGCTGCTATGGGACCAATATATAGTCCCACCAACAGTGTACCCAACAGTGTAACAGGGTTCCCTTTTCTCCACATCCTCTCCAACCTATGTTATTTCTTGTCTTTTCAATAACAGCCGTTCTAAGAGGTGTGAAGTTATATCTCATTGTGAGATATCTCATTGTGAGATATCTCATTGTGAGATGTCTCATTGTGAGATATCTCATCTCAATAAATGCCGAAAAAGCATTTGACAAAATTCAACATCTATTTATGTTAAAAAAAAAAAACTCTCAACAAAGTGGGTGTAGAGGAAACATACCTCAACATAATAAAGGCCATATGTGACAAACCCATAGCTGACATCATACTCAATAGGGAAAAGCTGAAAGCTTTTCCTGTAAGATCAAGAACAAGACAAGGATGCCTACTCTCACGACTTGTAATCAATGTAATATTGAAAGTCCAACCACAGGTATTAGGCAAGAAAAAGCATTCAAATCAGAGAAGAATAAGTAAAACTGTCACTATGTGCAGATGACATGACACTAGACATAGAAAACCCTAAAGACTCCACCAAAAAATACAAACAAACAAAAAAAACATTAGAACTAATAGATGAATGAAGTAAAGTTGCAGGATACAAAATCAATATACAGAAATCTGTTGCATTTCTATACACTAGTAGCGAACTATTAGAAAGAGAGATTAAGAAAACAATCCCATTTACAATTTCAACAGAGAATAAAATATCTAGGAATAAATTTAATCAAGGAGGTGAAAGATCTGTACACCAAAAACTGTGAGACACTAATGAAAAAAATTGAAGAAGACACAAATAAATGGAAAGATATTCCATGCTCATGAATTGGAAGAATTAGTATTGTTAAATGTCTATACCCAAATTCAAAGCAATCCTTATCAAAATTCAATGGCATATTTCACAGAACTATAACAAATAATTCTAAAATTCGTATGGAACCACAAAAAATTTCGAATAGCCAGAACAATTTTTTTTTTTTTTCAGTACACGGGCCTGTCACTGTTGTGGCCTCTCCCGTTGCGGAGCACAGGCTCCGGACGCGCAGGCTCAGCGGCCATGGCTCACGGGCCCAGCCGCTCCGCGGCATGTGGGATTCTCCCAGACCGGGGCACGAACCCATGTCCCCTGCATCGGCAGGAGGACTCTCAACCACTGCGCCACCAGGGAAGCCCCATCATTTAGTTTTAATCAGAAAATAAGTTACCTCAGCACAGAGGAGTTTTTAAAGATCACATAGAAAATATGACGGAAGGAGATCAGGTGTAGGTTATGAAAAATGCACTGACTGCCAGCAAACAAGGGGTCCAGATTACTCAAGTCCAAGCTATTTTCACTTATCCTTGGCTCCCGCTGCCTGCTACCTGTATTCCATCAAGGCATTTGAGAGCAAACTATGATATGCTTTCCCTTCAAGGCCTTGTATGTGGTTGCAGTTAGCCCCTTGAGCCAGAGAAAAAAGAAAAGACAAAGAAGTAAAGAAAAGAAAAAGAAAATCAATAATGAAATGGAAAAACAGAACACAAAAGCTTGAGTGTATGGGTGTCCATGTGTAACCAACACCAGCATGTCTTGTCTTTTTCTTTTTTTTTATTAATTTTAAAAGTACTTATTAAGCAAAAGGTGGGATAATACATTTGCATATACGGGAACCTAACAACTTAGTAATGAAATTAAGAATACAATTCTATTCAAAATAGCATCCACAAGGAAAAAATACTTATGAATAAATTTAACAAAAGAAATGTAAGACTTGTACACAAAAAATTTTTTAACTTTGCTAAAGAAAATCTAAATAAATGGAAGATAGTCCATGTTCATGGAAAGAAAGACTCAATGTTGCCAAGGTGAATATTCTCCCCAAATTGATCTATAGAGTCAATGGATTCAATGCAATTCTTTTTTTCCCTTCTTGGTTATTTATTTTAAATATAGCAGAGTTTGGGATTGACATGTACGTATGTCTTTTCAAACGTTTGTTACTGTCTACTTGACCTGCTGTGGACACTCCAGAGAATGTTTGATTCGTTAATACATCTAGGTAGGTGTCAGCTGTTGAGCAGGCATTCAATAAATCATTGCTACACATGGAATTTACTTCAAATGAAGCAGCAGTTAAAACTAAACCTTTACCTGGCCCTGATACATTTCAAAATAATTATGATACTGTACTAATCCTTAGCATTTATCTTAGTTAAAAAAAAAAAAAGTCTTCTGCCTTGCCAATCCCCTGCCCCACAAACCTGTCATAAAGCTTATTAATTCCCAAGCAGGTGCTGAAAAGGTCCACAAAAGCAAGGGAAGGTAACTTTGAACGCCATGAGAAAGAGTTCCGACTTTATTCTATAGCCCCTGAGGAATCAGCAAAATGTTTTAAACATGAAAGTAAAATGATGAGGTTTGTGATGAATAAAAATTATACTCATGATGATATGGAGGAGGAACCACAGGAGAGACGCCGGACGCAGGAACACCAGTTAGAAAGGAGGCTGCTGGCAGTAGTTGAGGGGCAGGCTCCAAATGGGATTGTTTGGAACACGATTCCCCCACCCAGCCTGTTACGGACATAGGAAACTGGGGTGCGGATCCCATGAACCTGGGGCCAGCAGCACTGTGGGACTTTTCAGGAAGAGCACTAGGGAGGAACTAGAGAGAACCAAGGAAGGCGCAAGTTGTATTCTTGTGTACAAGTGCCAGTCCAGTGAGACTCACCCAGAAATTTTGGGCACAGCAGATTCATCGTGGGCAATAAACAGGTGGGCACATAGCCACGGTGTCTCCCCTGTTCACTAGGCAGCCTCATAACCAGAAGAAGCCTTGAGGCGGAAGACAGCTGGGCTCGGCCTTCCTCATGCCCTGTATGAAGGTTCTGGTCTAGAAGCAGTCTGCACAGCTTATTGCTGATTGCTGTCCTGACCCTTCCTGAGACAGCAGCATCTAGACCTGCTCCGTCACCTGACGAGCAGGTCCGTTTGGCGTTTCACAGGTACCAAGAAGTGTGGAGGGAAGTCTCATGCCAGAAGCCTCCAGAGTTGGTGCCCTGGTTTCTGCAGTGAAACGAAGACAGATGGGTTGGAAACAGGAAGCAAAACATCCTGTACAGAATCACACGGGGAGGGGCACCCCGACAGAGCAGTTGTCTCCCAGGAGATTTGAAGCTTTAAAGGAAACAGCTCCAAGCACCTTCTAGGAAAGGAGAATGTTTAAAGAACGCAAGGCAGTGTTTCTCCCTTTCCCTCTTGTCAAACATCATTTGCTAAACTGATTTTTAGCAAAAGTGGGTGTCTTATACTCAGAGTCTCTTTTCACATTAAATATACCCCTAGTTCGTTTCTTTCTAGCCCCGGATGAATTTGACACGGCATTGAAATTGTCAAGGGAAATCAGTTGAGGAGACAGTGTCAGAAACATTGTCTGAGCTGAGAGCTTGAAGAAGTTATTTTCAAACAAAACAGCAGCCACAAAGAGGAGATGGGCAGCTGTCTGTGGGGTAGGGGGAGAGAGGGAAGCACCTAGGTGCCCCCAGCGGCGGGGTGCAAATGTGTCACAAGGAGGTGTCAGACAGTCCATGCAGAAGGATTCTGAGCTTCATACCACCAGACATCACTCACTTCCAGACATCAAATGAGATAATTCATGTAAGAGCGCTTTGAAGATATAAAGCATTCAGGAGCCATAAATGTCATAATTATTGTTACTCTCATTACTAAAATAGTGGTGTTGGCTGTCTCTCTTGGGGAGGACACTTTCAGACCCGAGGTGGATGAAAAATGTCTTTAATACACATTTGGGCTCTCTTCTCTATATTTCTCAACTCCCACATATGAGTCAGGCTCTGAAATGAAGACAAGATGATGCCCTGTAGTTGATACAATAACCATCCGTCAGGTGTGCAGAGGAGCTCACAGTCTGCAAAGCACTTCCACTCCCATCACCTCGCATCTCCCCACCACTGTCGGGAGCTGAGTCCTCTCCCCAGGGTCAAGGACAGAACTCTTGGCCTTTCTGCTTTTGTCTCCCTGACATAAGAACTCTGCCCTCTTGGTTTCTCTGAGGCAATCCATCTTTGGAAAAGAAAAGACAGAACAGTTGGAGGGTGCACCAGCTCATCGACTCTTTCTGTTCTGGAGGCCCTTTGTCAGAGAAAAGAATGTGTGCAGGTAACTTCTTCCTTTAGCCCACACTCATGGTCATCCGTGCATCTGGGAAACACCAGGGCTGGCCCCTCCCCTTTTATTTTCACATGTCTACGTGCCCCACCAGACGGTGCACAGCTTATTCACTGCAGTAAGTACACTGGTTAGCATAACATCAGGCCTTAGGAAGTGTCCAATAAGAGATACTGAATGAATGAATGAGAGAAAGGCCTTTGGCATCGCCAAATTATTCCACTGGCCAGCGGACTCCAGTACCTGGGCCCTAGATCCTTGGTCTTTCCCACATGCCACAGAGGATGCTCTGTTTGCCATTCCCGCCTTCTTCCTTCCTGGCAGAGCATGACTTGTTCTGGAATCTACCCACACTGCTCCGTGCTTCTGGATCCAGCTCATGCTCAGCTCCAGAGATGGATCCTGATGAGTCCAAGCTCAACATTTCGTTTTACGTGGAAATCCTTTAGAGTGCTCGTTGGAATGCATATGCCTGGGCCCCATCCCTAGTGAATCAGACTCACTGGGCCTGGGAATCTGAACTTCATGAGCTCTGCAGGTGATTCTTCTATTTGGGTAACTCTGGCGTGCCTCGTCTAAGCTAAGTAATGTGTCAGCCCCTTGGCAGTTTTATTGGTTCAGGACAACAAGACCTAATCAGACTGAAGGGAAGTGTGAACATCCTGTGGTATAGGGAGAGGTCTCTCAAACTCTGTAGCTGGCTGTGAACAAGAAAGAATATATGTTGTCCTGAAGGCTGCTGCCACCCTCCTGTACCCACCAGGGGAACCAGCCCAAAGATCCAGCCACCTGCTCACCGGGGTTGGTAGAGAGGAGAGACAGAGGCAGTGTGTCCTTGACAACAACACTGGGACATTGAATCAACCAACGCTGGAGCCTGTCCTAGGTTAAACTTCTCATCATGTGAGATAATAAATGTCTTCACTGCATAAGCCACTGTGGGTCAAGTGTCCTGCTCCCTGCTGAAAGCATCCTGATTAATTCAGCTCCTGGCAGGCAGCAGCTATACACATCTGAGCTGTGCACCTAAGCAGCCGAAATCCAAATAGTAATAAAAATAGTGAACACGGACTGCGTTTACTATGCCAGGCACCGTGCCGAGTGGTTTGTATGGATTATTTCAATCACTCTTCATAGCTATCCTATCAGGTGGTGAGTTACGGGCTGCCCTCATTTACAGATGAGGAAACTGAGGAAGAGAACATTTACATAACTCATCCAAAGCCAGTGGCAGAGCCAGAATGTGAATCCAAGGAAGCTGACCCCGGAGTTTACCATCTCAAAGCCAAACTGAGATGCTGCGTGTTGAAGCCTGCTGGTGTTCGAACAGCCCCTCCGGTGGGGCTGAATTCTGTCAATAGGATTTTACCATCTGGGACAATTTGTTCAACTCCACCAACCTAGGTACTAACCCATGCCGAAAGCATCAGCCAATAGAGAAATGCCAGCTTCCCACTAGAACAACGGCGGGGCTGGGACCCTCGGTTGGGGCTTTCGTTCAGCCTCAGAGACCTTGAATATGTCCAGTCCTCAGACACCAGAGGGAGGAGGGGCCCAAGGAAGGAGCCATTGATGATCTTTTCTGTTCAGATTCTCCTGCTGTGTGAATTGTTCGGCAGTAACCCCAGCTGAAAATCCGGACCCATCTGCCGATTTTAAATTCACCTGAGTGGATGGGCAAGAGCAGGGGATTCAAATGACAACTGAACATGTTCCAGTCACTTTACAGGACTCATCTCTGTTTCCCTTATTTCTTGAAGTGGAGTAACTTGGCATCGATTTTAAAGAGGACTGCGTCTTTAAAATTGAACAGAAATGAAATACCACTCTCCATACATACGATACATACAATACACAGACTAGGTCCAAATACATTCCAGTCTCCAGGCCCACAACACAAAGCCAATTCAATCAGCTCATGCAAGACAAAAAAAATGTCAGCCAGTTTTTGTTCTCTGTTTTTTGTTTTAATCCATGTAGATAACTAGTCTGTAGCTTTTCCTTTTCAGCTGCTATTCTAGCAGCTAAAAGCATGGTAGCATGTCTATTTATTTTTAAATATATATGTATATACACACAGCCACATCTGTTCCTAATATGTTCATAAATGTCTTACAGTTCTCAAAGTATATGTGATATCTTACTTGATCCCAGAACATTTATGCTGTTAACAAACACTGAATGAGATTCTGCTTTAGCCTGGGCACTGTTGGGCATTGAGACTTTGCTACCCGAAGCAGGCTCCCCCGGCCAGCAGCCTCAGCATCCCCTGGGAGCTCGGTAGAAACACAGCATCTCAGCCCCACCCCACACCTGCCAACTCAGACTCTGGTGACTCCACTGCACTGCTCTAGAGCAGCGGTCCCCAAACTTTTGGGCACGAGGGACCGGTTTCACGGAAGACAATTTTTCCCTGGATGGAGGGGTGATGTTTCAGGCGGAAATGCAAGCAATGGGGAGCGATGGGGACGGCAGATGAAGCTTCTCTCGCCCGCCGCTCACCTCCTGCTGTGCGGCCCGGCTCCTAACGGGCTGCGGACCAGTAGCGGTTCATGGCCCAGGGATTGGATAAGGTAACAAATAAAATATAGTCCTTGTCCTCAAGGAGCTCAGAAACTAGAGGAAGAGAGGAACACAAAATCGGGGCATCACAATCCAGCGTGCCAGTTGCCGTGAGGGAATCGAGCTCAGCGGGTGCTGGGAGCCCAGAGGAGGGTATGCTGGCCCTGGGAGGTCAGGCAAGGCTCCTGGCAGGAAGTGATCTTGAGCTGGCCACAGTGGAGTGGGGGACACACCCTCCCAAGAAGATATGGGAGATGGTTCACACAGAAGAGGGGCCCCTGTTGAGAGAGTGAAGCTGTCTGGGATGTTCTCCACATCCAAAGCCTTATTGGAAAACACTGGCAATGATATTCTTTAGGCACCAGTGGCCTTTGCATACCACAGATGAAGAGGGGACTTTGTTTGCACCTCTGAATCTGGGAAGCATGGATGGGTAGCTGTGGAAGATGAGGCTGTGTGTTTAGCATCAGAGATGTGATCCCTGTGATATGCCATAATGCTTTCATTTTCACTTAGTAACAATTTAGTTTGCACGTACTCCTTGGGTAATCCCTCATCCAGCCTTAATAGCATGCAGCGACATCTGAGTCCCCTACATAAGAAGCAAATGAAAGAAAAATGCCTCTCTCTCTCTTTTTTATTGGAGTATAGTTGCCTTACAATGTTGTGTTAGTTTCTGCTGTACAGCACAGTGAATCAGCTATACATATACATATATCCCCTCTTTTTTGGATTTCCTTCTCATTTAGGTCACTGCAGAACACCGAGTACAGTTTCCTGTGCTATATAGCAGGTTCTCGTTAGCTATCTATTTTATACATAGCAGTGTATATATGTCGATCCCAATCTCCCAATCCATCCCACCCCCACTTCCCCATCTGGTATCCATACATCTGTTCTCTACATCTGTGTCTCTATTTCTGCTTTGAAAAATGCCTCTCTCTTGACCCATTGCATGGAAGAGGTCACTGACACCCAATAATGTCATTTCTGGTACCTTCCACTAAGGCATACATGACTGAAGTCAGACTTTACAGAGTTGATGGACTCGGCCCAAGATTCCACAAGCTCTGCGAAAGTCCTGGTCATCATATGTCACAAGCTGTGATCTGGCAGGTGGAAGAAGAGGCTAACACAGGAAGGGTATGCCGTATGCTTCACAGCAGCCCTAGGGGTGGGTATTACTTCCCCTGGTGACAAATAACAAAGCGGAGGTGAGGGAGAACTCTGTTGGTTCCTATAACAGACTCCAAACTCCTCCATCTCCACTCCTATTTCTCATACAAGGTACTACATCCCCCAAGACTTCTTTGTTCTGTGCCATCCCTCCCCATCTCCATCCCTCTCCTTCCCTCTCTCAACCTCCCATCCCCCCCCAGACTCTGTGTCTCAGGCTTTCAATAATAGTACTCATCACTATGGTGTCCATGGGTCCTGCTGGCATCCCATTAGTGTGAGCTTCAAAATACATTTCCATCAGCAGTTCTGCTGCTGATTACTTCCTGCCTTTTAAAAGCATTGATCTTGATCTGCACTGCAGCTCTCTTCTGTCTTGCAACCCCCTTTCTGAGAGATCACTGTGGGGCTTTCACCTCTAACATCCTGTATCTTACATTCTAGCAGCTCCTTAGTTTTCAGTTTCCCCCTGAAGGACACATGGGAAGGCTCATGGGGCCCTGATACTGGGAGGGTAGTGATATTGAGACAGGACCAGGGTAGAGATGAAGCAGGCAGGGTGCTGAAACCATGTGGCCTGGGGAGGAAAAGCTAGCGAGAGCCCATACGAAGACCATGCCCAATGTCCGATACCAAGAGCAAAGTTCCAACATAAATGAGACAAACAAGTAGCTTGAATGACAAACAAGTCATTCCAGAATCGTCCTTTTATGCAATGCTGCAGTTTCTACAAGTGGAACTTGAAGGAACCTGCAGCTCTGATCACACGTCGCTTTAAAAGCTCTTCCCTCTGGTATGGAAAGCTGGATGGCCCACCCACAGGACAACACTACCTTCAGTTTGAAACATATTTTTTCTGTCCAATTCCTCCTTGGGTGGTTTAATCAAAACAACAAAAGCAGAATGCTGCCTTACTTCTTCTAAGCATCCTGGTAATCATTTTCTGAACCTTCTTTGGGTGCATCTATTTTGAATTTTGTGGAATAAAGGGAAACATATTCAGACTAAGGAAACGATCTTCCCCCTACACACGCATACCCCTGCACCAACGACTAAACAGCTACTGTCAAGTCAGTGGCAAGAGAGAGAAATAGTTTAGAACAAGGTCACAAACTTTGTGTAAAGAGGAGACAGCAAATAGTTGATACCAGAGAGCACAGTCTCTCACAACTACTCAATTCCACTGCTGCGAGAAAGCAGCCATAGACAATATGTAAATGAATGGGCGGAGCTAGTTTACAATATTTGAATTTCATATAATTTTCACAGATCATGAATCATGATTCTCTCTTTGCCTTTTTCTTTTTAACCATTTCAAAATGTAAAATCCATTCCTAGCCCGTAGGCCAACAAAAGTAGACAGCGGGCTTGATTTGGCCTTTGGGCCATAGTTTGGCAACCCTTGGCTTAGAAGGTCCCTATGCAAAATGTGATCCTTCTGCTGACTTCCCTAGTGGTCCAGTGGTTAAGACTTCGCCTTCCAATGCAGGGGGTGAAGGTTCGATCCCTGCTCGGGGAGCTAAAATCCCACATGCCTCGTGACTAAAAACCAAAACATAAAACAGAATTAATAGTGTAACAAATTCAATAAAGACTTTAAAAATGGTCCACATCAAAAAAAAATCTTAAAAAAAAAAACAAACTGCGATCCTGGAATTAAAAATAATTTACTTTCCAGAATATTAGACGTTCTCCTATCAGTGGTTCTTAATCTTGTAGGCAAATAAGAACATCTATTGATCTTTTATTATAAAAAATACAAGGGCTGGGACTTCCCTGATGGCGCAGTGATTAAGAATCCTCCTGCCAATGCAGGGGACACGGGTTCGAGCCCTGGTTTAAGAAGATCCCATATGCCACAGAGCAACTAAGCCCATGTGCCACAACTAATGAAGCCTCCGTGCCTAGGGCCCGTGCTCCACAAGAGAAGCCACTGCAATGAGAAGCCTGTGTACCACAACAAAGACCCAATGCAGCCAAAAAAAAAAAGAAAAATGAGGGCCAAAGCTACCAAATTAGAGTCTCTAATTAGAGGGCTATGCTATGGAATTACTATATCATAATTTAGTGATATGCCATAAATTATTGAATCCCTTATTGGTGGACATATAGGTTGTTTCCAGCTTTTCACTATGACTGTAAAACAACTAATGAATGTCACTGTACGCATATTATCCAATGTGTCCTTAGGATAAATTCCTAGATTTTTAACTAGTGAGCCAAAGAGTATAAAAATTTCCAAGTTTCAACTCTGTTCCAGATGGTGCTGTGAGTTTGCACTGTGAGACACAAAACACAACCCTCTGCTCCAAACCGAAGCAATGCTCAATCTTAAACATTGTTGTATTAAAAAAAAAAAAAAGTGATAAACATCCTGGTGGACCAGAAATAGGAGGTTAATACAGAGCCTTGGGCAGGGCTAGAGCTGTGGACCTTCTGGGCTTCGAGGCCATTAATAGACAGAAGTAGTCTATATTCAACTTCAGTAGGGGGCCGATGTCAAGCCTGGCTTGTGAAATCAGGAGCTGGAATACAATGAGGCGGGGCTCCCTTACCCACGAGCAAAGGTTCAAAGAAGCTGGCCCAGCTCCCTGGCTGTATTCTCCATTAAGCTGTTGCCCAAGTTAGCAGGAGGGATTAGCCATTTACTCAGGCAGGACTTGGACCAAGCTACCCATCGGCTCCAGAGCTAGATCTGAAATGTCCTCGTGAAATAAGAGCTTCAAGCTTCTAACATAGGTCCAGGTTTTGAGCTGCAAAGCTAAGGTCACTATAAAGCTTCTAGACATAAAGAAGGTGAGTAGGAGACAAAGAACAGAAAAGGCCAAGAATGGTTCCTCCCCATGAACCGCAGACTAAAATTGCAAGACACATCAGGACAACCGATGGCATAAAAGACAGACCTTTACCACAACTTAGAGATCATTCAGTCCTGGGAAATTTAAGATAATAAAGCAATTTTGTAAAAAAAAAAAAAGCCTCTAAGAAAAGTATGGTCAATATTATCAAAAAGATAATGGAAGTTATAGTTACCTATTTTAAACTTTCAGGAAAAAAATCAATTTTTGGATATAAGTTAAAATTTTAAGGAAAAAGAAATGCAAGGCATAATTTACACATTAGCAAAAGGGAGAGATGGGGGACAAAGAAAACTTTACTAATCCAAGAGAAGGCAGGAAAGGAGAAACAAAGAAATAAATCACACTATAGAAAATAAGATAGAAGAAATAAGTATACTGTACAGAAACCAGAGAAAATGTAAACAAATTAAACCCATATATTTAAATTAGAGACTATCAGTTGGATTTTTTACTTCAATTACGTACTGTTGAAAACAGACCTGTTTAAAATCTAACGGGGTCAAATTTTTTAAAGTAAAATTTCAGGTGAAAGTTATCATTATAAAGAAGGAAAATTGACCAGGAAGAGACTTCCAGGGAACATTAAACATGGCAGATTGAACACTCTGTTGACTTCAACCCTTTCGATCCCAAAAATGACGATAAAGAGATGAAAGGGTTAAAGCTCAAAACTGGCACAGCATTGTTTTCATTGCATTCTGTTGGTCAAGCAGTTACAGAGTTCAGATTCAAGTGGAAAGGACATAGACCTCACCTCTCGGGATCAAAGAATTTTGGAGCTATGTTTTTAAAACCACCACAATTATGAAGAATAGAAATTAAAGTATCAGCTTTTGTCTAACAGCAGCCTGAAAGGGGTGAAAGAAACAAATGGAGGAAAGGAAAATCTACTGACTAAAAATTTCCCAGAATTCAACTATGTAAATTCTTGATATAGATGGCTCTTAAGAGTATGGAACAGAATAGGCAGGAGGGGAAAAAATACACGGTTAGACATTGTGGTAAAATGAAAGGACACACACACACACAATCCTAGGAGTTTCCAAAGATAGAAAGGAACAAGCATCAGAGCAACAGGACAGGAATAAAAGGGGAATGTATAACTTTAAAGTCAGCAGAAGAGAATGTTCAATAGAATAGATAAATACATAAACAAACAGAAACAGAAAAGACAGGGGGGCAGAAAAAGTTCTACTAGTCTTACATGAATTACACTAAAAGCAAATGGAGTAAACTGACCCAAACAAGAAGCTCTCATATTGAATTTAAGAAAGAAAAAGAGAAAGAGGAGCAATAACACATAACATTCAGCAACACATGGTCTCCAACAGACACATTTTCAACAAAATGATACAGAAAGGAGTGGGGAAAAGATACCAGGCAAAGATGAACTCAGCTGAGAAAGCAAGTTCAGTATCAGACAAAACAGAATTTAGAGGTAAACATGATAAGAAACAAAGCTTTATATTATACACAGGTAAAAGAAAAAATAGATGAAGATGATACATGTACCTAACAAGATACCCAAAGAATATGTACAGCAATGCAACAACTAATAGAAATATGAGGAGAAATAAATCAACAATTCTAATAGGAGATTGTAACATTTCTCTCTCAGAAACTGATTGCTCAAGAGACTAAGAAATAAGCAAAGATACAGAATATTTGAATAACATGATGAGTATACTTAAAATTTTTTAAATATGTAGAGAAGTTTATTCCCAACAGAAATGTGGCATTCTTTTGAACCCACATAGATTTGGTAGATGGTGCATTTTAGGCTGTGCAGGAAGCTCCAATAAATTCAAAGAATTGAGGCTGTTCCCTGACCATAATGCAATAAAATTAAGGATAAAGAACAGAAGCTGTATTTTATTTTCTTAAAACCTATATATCTGCAAGTTTAGAAGTATACTATTAAACAAAACAAAATCATAAGGGAAATTGTGAAATACTTATTGCTGAATATTATATGTCAAAATTTGTGAGATATGGATAAAGCAAAAGGGCATTTTTAGTTTTAAGTACTTTTATAAGAAAACAAGAAAAGCTGAAGTAATAGACAAATCATTCAACTCAAGAAGCTAGAAAAAGAAAAAAAAAGCAGGATGGAAATAATAAAGATTAATGCAGAGAAAGAACTAGAAAATAGTAGAGACAATTAATTAATTATCCAGTAAAGCTACTGGGTTGAAAGACTTCTGGTGAAACTGACCATGAGAGAGACAGAGAGAGAGAAAGAAAAAGGATGAAGTGAACAAAACAAGAATAAAAAGGGGGAAATAATTACACACAACAGCAGAG
This sequence comes from Phocoena phocoena, assembly GCF_963924675.1. NCBI lineage: Eukaryota > Metazoa > Chordata > Mammalia > Artiodactyla > Phocoenidae > Phocoena > Phocoena phocoena. The sequence continues at coordinate 144,204,037 of NC_089220.1, read as the reverse complement.
ATTTAAAATATAATGAGAGATAACTTTGAAAACAAACATGAAATGAACACATTTCTGGAAAAAATTTTAAATGGCAAAGTGGACACAGGGGAAATAAGTAGACCAATGAACAGTTAAAGGATTTAAAATGGTAACTGAAGATCTCTCCTGCTAGCAAGATGCCGCTTAAATGTATATTTCCCCCAATCCCTCTATAAAAACAAAAGAAAAGCCATAGGCAACATCTTAAAACTAGCTGATAACAGGAATTCCCTGGTGGTCCAGTGGTTAGGACTCTGCTTTCACTGCTGGGGGCCCGGGTTCAATCCCTGGTCGGGGAATTAAGATTCCCGCAAGCCGTGGCACCGACCAAAAGACAAAAACAACAGAAAACTAGCTGATAACATATTCCCAAGAACTTCAGAATGTGGGCAGCTGGGGGTAAGCCAACAACATCAAGAGTCTTACAGCTGTGTGGGAGCAACCCAGGGGCACATGGATGGACTAAGAAATAAGAAGTCCAGAAATTACCTACCAGTACTCACCTCCAAAAGGACGGAACCCTCAGATGAGGACCCTGCTAGCCAATCTGAGAACACTAGTCAAAACGGGAGTAGCCTCCCAGGTTCTAGGGTATAGGTGAGTTGTCCAAAGATTAGGACAGAAGTTCTGGAGGGATGGGGCAGTCAGAAATCTCAAGGGAAGGAGAGAGCCCTGCACCAGGGAGAAACAGCTAGGAATGGAACACAAATTGATCAGGACAGGCATGCATGGGCTGAAGGAGAAAGGGGGTTTGGATATTACCGGGGAAGAGAATCTAGGAAGACAGATCTCAGGAAGGAGAATTCAATATTAGAAACCCATTAACACAATTCATCATATTAATAGAACAAATTTTAAAAAGTCATCTCTATAGATTCTGAAAAGAAAATTTAATACCCATCTTAAAAACACTCAGTAAAATAAAAACTGAGGGATGTTTCCTGAAAATGATGTACAGACCTCAGCCTAAAACTGCCATCTGACTTAAAGAGAAATCACTAGCAAGGATTCTTAATCATATTTGTTAATCTATGCATTAGATGGGTAAAATAATTACACCTTTATTTTCACTAACCTCCAACAGAAATTTAGCTTTTCCTTCAATTATGAATGTAGGTAATAAACCACCGTGGTATTAGAATTACCTATGACTTTGTCACTAATAGAAATCACAGATAGTTTCATATCATACTACAGTTGTTGCATGTTTCTCAAAATAGTATTTATGCCTCTCATTGCTTTGAAATCATGGTATTTATTAGACCTGCCACTGTATCTAGTGCAGTAGTAATATTTCAATAACTAGTTTAATAGTTTCCTTTGCAGTCCTACGTATTTTATTTTATACATTTAAACTCTTGATTCAGAGAAGGGGGTCCATAAACTTCACTTGACTGCCAGAGGGGTCCAGTGCACAAAAAAAAAAAAAAAAAAGGGTTATGAAACTCCTGCATTCAGGAGGGAAAAGGAAGGTGGGATGAATTGGGAGATTGGGATTGACATATATACACTATTGATGCTATGTATAAAATAGATAACTAATGAGAACCTGCTGTATAGCACAGGGAACTCTACTCAATGCTCTGTGGTGACCTAAATGGGAAGGACATCCCCAAAAAAGGGGATACATGTATACGTAGAGCTGATTCACTTTGCTGTACAGTAGAAAGTAATACAACACAACACAATTGTAAAGCAACTATACTCCGATAAAAATTATTTAAAAAAAAAAAAGAAAATCCTGCATTTGTCACTTTCCTAATAAAATTAGGAACAAAAGATGGATGTCCATCATCTCCAGTGGTGCAAAGGATCCTCAGGCCAGAAGTCTAGCAAATGATAATCGAGCCTTTACACACATACACATGCAGTCAATTTTTATTTCTTGCTAAGTGAAAAGCTAGGGCAGGAAGATGAAGAATGGGAATGGGAAAATTAATCCCAAGCAGGATGCAATCCTGCCACCAACATTTGCAAATTTCTAACTCCCTCAACTGAGGGTACAGCTTTAGCCTGCCTGGGTTCCCAAGAGAATCCAGGCCAGACCTAGCAGGAGGCAGCAGGTCGGCTCCAGCAGCAGGGGGCACTTGGAAACAAGGGTACTGTCTCCGTCCAGTGCCCAGTGTGCCTCGTGGAGTAGCTGTGGGCCCACCGGAGAGGCGCCAACATTATTCCTCTTCTACTGCTCCTTCTGGCTCTTTGGGCCTCCCTCGACTCTAGCACACGCTTTGGTTCCCTTGCAGATACTACAGCCCTTTGCTGAACCTCTGTCCATTCGTCTGGAGCCCCGACTCCTTATCTGGCTTTAACAAACCTTCTCCCCGAATAAATGGGAAGAGAAGGGGTCAGGGTCTGTCCTGGGCTCCCAGGGGCTCGCTGGAACCAATGAGGCCATGATGTCATCGACCTGACAATGAAGACTGCCGTTACTTAGTGATGTGTTGCAAACCCAAAGTCTGCAGAGGTTCCAGCAGCTATATATAATATATTAGGGAGTTATGAGGTTGGGAGCTGAGATGGAACAAGCATCTTCGCCTAAAGACATTTAAAAAATTTTTTATTCTATATTGGAGTATAGTTGATTTACAGTGTTGTATTAGTTTCAGGTGTACAGCAAAGTGATTCAGTTATAATTTACACATATCCATTCTTTTTCAGATATTTTTCCCATATAGGTTATTACAGAGTACTGAGTAGAGTTCCCTGTGCTATATGGTAGGTGCTTGTTGATTATCTATCATATATATAGTAGTGTACAGCCATAAAAAAGAACGAAATACTGCCATTTGCAGCAACATGGAGGGACCTAGAGATTACCATACTAAGTGAAGTAAGTCAGACAAATATCACACAATATCACTTCTACGTGGAATCTAAAAAAATGATACCAATGAAGTTATTTACAAAACAGAAACAGACTCACAGACATAGAAAACAAACTTATGGTTACCACAGGGGAAAGGTGGAGGGGAGGGATAAATCAGGAGTTCACCTAAAGACATTTAAATAATGTATAAAAATACAGGCGCGGGCTTCCCTCGTGGCGCAGTGGTTGAGAGTCCGCCTGCCAATGCAGGGGACGTAGGTTCGTGCCCCGGTCCGGGAGGATCCCACACGCCGCCGAGCGGCTGGGCCCGTGAGCCATGGCCGCTGAGCCTGCGCGCCCGGAGCCTGTGCTCCGCGACGGGAAAAGCCACAACAGTGAGGGGCCCGCGTACCACAAAAAAAAAAAAAAAAAAATACAGGCGCTCCACCAAGTAAGTCAAACAAAGCAAGTCTGCAGGCTTTGTTCAGCCCCAGGGGCCATCAGTTTGCAAACCTCCAGCAATATGTGCGGCCTCTACAAATGTCTCAGCCCTGAGCAGAGAAGCTATATCCGAAACTAAACCTATATACCCGATAGTCTCTGTACCCCATCATCTGGACTGTTTGTTCCCTGCAAGCCCTGCCGTATCAGATTCCTTGTTTCTTTTTTTTTTTTTTTTTTATTTATTTATTTATTTATTTATGGCTGTGTTGGGTCTTCGTTTCTGTGTGAGGGCTTTCTCTAGTTGTGGCAAGCGGGGGCCACTCTTCATCGCGGTGCGCTGGCCTCTCACTGTCGCGGCCTCTCTTGCTGCGGAGCACAGGCTCCAGACACGCAGGCTCAGTAATTGTGGCTCACAGGTCCAGTTGCTCTGCGGCATGTGGGATCTTCCCAGACCAGGGCTCGAACCCGTGTCCCCTGCATTGGCAGGCAGATTCTCAACCACTGCGCCACCGGGGAAGCCCCCTTGTTTCTTATACTCACCAGCCCAGCTGCTGAGCAGCCAGCACGCCTGGGGTCTGGCTAATGACCCAGGTCAGCACACCCTCCTGTGAGTTCTCAGAGGCTCTCTTCCTAAAAGCATGCACACAATTGCTGCTATAACCAAAGAGAATATTTGGCCAAAGAAGGTGGCGTGCAGAATCTAAATATAGTTAAGAGTCATGTGCAATTTCTCCATTGAAAGGAGAATATATAAACTGGAAATTTCTAAACTCTTGGAGTAGAATATGATTGTGGGCTTCATTCATGAACCAATTCTTTTACATAATTTATGCTTATTTAAAAATATCCTAGTCATTTGACAGCCTACAGAAAGGTAGGTTGAGTAGAAAATCAGCATTAGCACTGCCTGCAAATTGCAGGTTTTAATAGCTCTAGTCATAGTCAAAGAAATAACTGGAGAAGACAAAATTAAGGAACTGGAGCAATCCTAAAAGCCCAACAGAAAAAAAAAAAAAAAAAGCCCAACAGAAAGGGAGAAATGGAAGTCCTTACCATTGACACAGCAGCCCACCCTTTGCAAAGGATGTTCACATTTATTATCCACTGTGATCCTCACAGGCTATGTGTGGAGGGCTTATTATCCCAGATCCACAGGTGAGGAAACAAGGTCCATTGTGGTCCTCTCAGCACCCCAACTAGTAAGTTCCAGAGCCAGGATTTGAAGAGGGATGTGCTGGCTCTACCTTCCATGTTGCTCTGCTAAATGGGTCAGCAAAACTTTTCTATAAAAGGCCAGACAGTGGAATTCTCTGACAGTGGTTGGGACTCCGCTCTTCCGCAGCCACATTTTTGCATGGAACCAATCCATTGGATCTGAGTAGCTAATGTACCCTTTCAAGAGGGTGTATATTCCAGAACAAGTAATTCTAAAATTTGTATGGAACACAAAAGACCCCTAATAACCAAAACAATCTTGAGAAAAAGAACAAACCTGAAGGCATCACATTCCCTGATTTCAAGCTATGCTACAAAACTACAATAATCAAAACAGTATGGTACTGGCCCTAAACAGACACATAGATCAATGGAACAGAATAGAGAACCCAGAAATAATTGCCCACACTCATATGGGCAATTAATCTACAACAAAAGAGGCAAGGATATACAATGAAGAAAAGACAACCTCTTCAATAAATGGTGTTGGGAAAACTGGACAGCTACATGCACAAGAATCATACTGGACCACTTTCTTACATCATGAACAAAAATAAATTCAAAATGGATTAAAGACTTATATGTAAGACCTGAGACCATAAAGTTTCTAGAAGAAAACATAGGCAGTACACTTTTTGATATCAATCTTAGTAATATTTTTTGAATATGTCTCCTCAGGCAAGGGAAACAAAAGCAAAAATAAACAAATGGGACTACATCAAACTAAAAGCCTTTTGCACAGTGAAGAAAACTATCAACAAAATGAAAAGGCTGCCTACAGAATGGGAGAAAATATTTACAAATAATATATCTGATAAGGAATTAATATCCAAAATATACAAAGAACCCATACAGCTTAGCATCGAAAAAGCAAACAACCTGTTTAAAAAATAGGCAAAGTATCTGAATAGACATTTTTTGCAAAGAAGACATACAGATGGACAACAGGTGCATTAAAAGATGCTCAGGATCACTGATCATCAGGGAAATGCAAGTCAAAACCATAATGAGATATCACCTCACACCTGTCAGAATGGCTGTCATAAAAAAGACAACAAATAACTGTTAGCAAGGTTGTGGAGAAAAAGAACCCTTGTACACTGCTGCTGGGAGTGTAAACTGGTGCAGCCACCAATGGAAAATAGTATGGAGACTCCTCAAAAAATTAAAATAGGACTACCATAGGATCCTGCAATCCCACTCCTAGGTATTTATCTGAAGAAAATGAAAGCATTAATTAGAAGAGATATACGTGTTGCAGTATTATTTACAATAGCCAAGATATTGAAGCAACCTAAGTGCCCATCAGTAGATGCATGAATAGAGAAGGAGTGGTGGGTCCCTGCCTCGCATAAAATGGAAGTCACTGTTAGTTGCCTGTACAACAGATATTCTTCCCGTCTTCCTGACTCAGACCCAGAACCCCAATTTTGTTTTCGAACAGCAGTTTCCCAGACCTGGCGATTAATGGTGATTTGACCTAATCCCAGCATTCCACTCTTGTTCCATTTGCCAAACACATGACTTCCCAGCATCCTTAAATGGTAGAAGTTGACATATCTCCTAGCTCCGGACAATGCAACTTAAGGGGAATCTGCTAGAAGCACTCAAGAAAGATTTGGCTCTCCTGATTAACCGAGTAGATGCAGATGACACTATTCCTCCATGCACCTTCCCACCTTGAACGTAGCTGTGATGCCTGGGGCTGCAGAAGCCATCTGGTAGCCATATGGGGACAAGCTGTCACATTAAAGACAGCTGAGCCACCAGACAGCAAGAACAGAAGAGAGGTAGACCCTCACAACATCCTGGAGCCCCTACACCATCCTCGGACAGCCTCTCTTTGGACTCCTTGTAATGTGAGAGAATTAAAACCTTTATTACTTACGGTACTATTAGTGCTTCTGTTGTTTGTTCCTGAAAGAATTCCTCCTCCTTCCTACCTTTTCTCTGGATTTCCAAATTCATTTTGTTATACTGAAGATAATTTATGTATTTCATCTAGAATAATGTCTGGCTCACAGTAGGCACTCTGTAAGTCACTGCTATTCCTGCTTCTGCAATTCCTTGTCTTTAAGACTCTGATCCTAATTCTCTTCCACCTCCACGATTTCAATTGTCTGGGTCAATGCTTTCATAATGAATCACATAAGGTTGCCTAAAATGCATACTGAAATATCACTTTTTTCTGGATATCTTTTCTCCTTTGCTATGTTATGAACTCTTGAGAGGGCAAAATCTATCATAGTTTTCCCCCACAATATTGTGTTTGGTCAGATCTAAGATGTCATTTGTTTTTAAATGCACCATTGTTTTATGAACTACAAGGAAAGAAAAAAACCGTGTCAATTTAATAACGCCATGTTGTACAATATCAGACATAACCGAAGTTCAGATATGTTGAAATATGGGAGGAAAAGGTGTCTTTCAGAATTGAGAGGCTGAATGTACAAAGAGACAATGGCCAGACCCTGTACCAAAACAGCGCTGACTCACAACCTGTGGCATGACAATCAGCCCCAAACACTCAAGGCTTGAGCAATAACCGACAGCTTCTCTCATTTTTGCCTCCACTTCCAACTTAGTACCAACTGGGGAAGGCCCGATATGAACCCCTAACTGATCACAGAGGATGCCACGCTTCTAGTTAACCCGTCTCCCGCATCCCCACGCCAACAGCCTCCCCTCAGGGCACACCTGAAGCCTTCCCTATTGCCCACTCCAAAGATATCCACTCCTCTGCCCGCGTTTGAGTCTCTGCCAAACGCAAGGGATGAGACTGATTCCCCTACGGCGGCAAGTTCAGAAAAAATAGCCTTTGCTTGGTTCCATTCAGGCCGTCTGTGTTTATTTCCACAGAATCAATGACTTTCCACAGTAGTAGTTTTCATGGCAGTGTTCATTTGCTCAGCAAGCATTTATCTTCTGGGTAAAAGAACAGCGAAGCTGAATCTGGCCTCTGTTCCCCGACACCAAATTAAATCTCAGAGACAGAGTTTTGGGTGAAGTAGAAAAGAATAGCTTTATTGCTTCACCAGGCAAAGGGGGCCACGGCGGGCTAATGCCCTCAAAACTGTGTGTCCCAACTTGGAGAGGGTAGTGAGAAATTTATAGTAATGGTTCAAAGAGGGTGTGATCAGCTCATGGACCTTCTTCTGATTGGTTGGTGGTGAGGTAACCGGGGGTCAGCATCATCAACCTTCTGGTTCCAACCCGTCTGGGGTCTCCGTGCTTGTGGGCAGCACACCATCATTAACCGCTAACTTCTCCCACCTGGTGGGGGTTTTAGCATCTGCAAAACAGCTGGGAGATACTGCTGTGTGTATCCCTTGGAGGGGCACCAGGACTCTGCCCCAAGGCTGCACTATTGTTTCTCTTGACTTTTCTCCCTGGTCTCACATCCCCTCCCTTCCCTAATTAACAAGTGCTTGAATCTGCCCGTTGGAACCCAGGGAAGGTCATGGAGGCTGAATGAAGCCTATATTCTGTAATCAAGAAAAGGGAGACACAGAAAGGCTTTTGTGCCCAGGAGCCCCACAGGGCCCTGCTCGGTATCAACAGTACAGGACTTCAGGTTGGGGGATATTTACAGGGAGGGGCTGGACCAGGGAACCAGTGATTGTAATAGTTTAGCGGCGGGGCCACTCAAGCCTGTAATAGTTTAGCGGCGGGGCCACTTCAAGCAGATAGCTGTGAAGAGACAAAGGAGCATGGGATTGGGTACAGTCTAAAGAAAAGAGATGGCAAATCTGAAGAGGAATCAAAGAAGGAGAGGCCACTCAGGCTGAGGACGGGGAGAAATCCCAGGGAACCCCGAGACGTGAAGCCCCGTTAGGCCAGAGGCTCCAAGGACACCACTGTAGCTCCAAAAGGTCAGGACAGAGAGCAGGTTCTACAGAGGAGAGCTGACCCACAGATGCTGAAAGAACACCCTCGTCACCATGAGGAGGGAGGGGAGCGGAACGACAGTGTAGTGTGCGGCACGGTGTGTCACACGTGTGTTCTTTGAAGGGAAAAAGATGAGACACAGGGCCACCGATGGATACGGCTGAATGTGACTCTTCCTGGAAGGCCTCATGGCTACTAGGCTGCATTTAGTTAACCTATGTTCCATGGATGTCGCTAATGAAGTGAATTAACTGGAACCACGAAATAAAAGTTAGACATTTGTCAGGCCTTTCTTCCTAAAAGAACTCTCTTTTGGCATTATTGATGCCTTGGAAATGATTGGGTGTGCTTCATTGGGTGTGAAGCTCTGGGTAACAAGTGAGCAGAAGACTGGAGAATTCATTCATTGAGTCTGTGCCATTGAATTCATCCCTTTAAAAGCCTCAGGAGGCTTGGTATCATTAAACAACATTAATTAAAATACTAAAGACCGGAGAAGGGCAACCAGCAGGAAGGACAATGGAACGACATCAAAGAGATGGAAAATAACAAAAATAGCAGCCATCACTATGCATTAAAGCCCAGGAGGCTGACAGCTCAGCTGGAGCGCCTGCCGAGGAAAGCTTCATGGACACCAGCCCTTGAGCACAAGAGGAAACATGGTGGCAGGCAGGAAGGGACCCAGGGGTGCACAAAGGGGTTCCTTTCACTTTCCACAGACATCCAAGAGGTTCAGGCTTGCGCACATCATAATTAAACACTGTCCTATGATTACCTTAGAAGTGTCAATGAATACAGAACGTACCACTGCTGCACAGTCTCAGCGTCTTAGGTTTTATTTCAAAAGGAGGAATTCTAGCATTTTGCTAAATTACAGAATGATTCAGAATTAATGTTAAAGTGGGTGTACATCAACAGCTCTCTGTGAAAGCCTTATCAGTGCAAAATAAAAGAGTTTAATAAATAAATAAACGAAAATACGTCTTGGAGACCTTTACACACTAGATCATGCAGAGCTGCCAAAGTCGTCTCAATACCCATGGGAGTATTCCATTGTATATATTCGCCATATTTTGTTTAATTCATCCTCTGGTTAAATGTCCACTCTTCATTACAGTTAGTGCTGCAATGAATAACCTTGTACATGAATCAGTTTCATATGTGCAAAGATAGATATAGGAGGCATTCTTATGAATGGAATTGCTGGATCAAAGAGTATGTACAACGAAGATAAAAACAGCATCTACTTCCTTGAATTGTTTTGAGAATTACATGAGCTTTTGCATGTAAAATCAGACTAAGGTCTCAACAAATAGATGTTGTTTTGCAAGGCACTGTGTTGGACACTGTGGAAAGCAACAGCATGGGGTACAGAAGTTCCTAAACAGAAGTGAATTCACAGTCCCTCCCTTCAATGCTTCAAGTCCAGTTACCCCCTGGTAATTCTTGGTAGCAGGGCACACTAGTAAAGGCTATCTTGGGCATATACACACAACTCTAATAAGTCCAGGGAAGAAATGGATAAATTCCAAGCGGAGAAGTTTTCACAAGAAATGGAGTTTATGAGACGGGTTTTGAGGTTGGGAAGGATCCAAATAGGCAGTGAGAAGGGAGAGGCGAGTTTCCAGATGGAAAGAATCACAGGAGCAAAGATCAGGCCGCCAGAACTGACCCTCCGAAGACCATGGAATTCTTGGAGATCAGGTTAGTCGGTCTGGATAAACCACACTTTGAGGCCACTTTGAAAAAAATCCAATACGGACTGGCCAAAATACTCAAACATAGTCAAGGTTGGTGCAGAGCCTTGGTTGATTTCTCTGCTCTGAGAAAGGGGCTCCAGGAGTTGCGAGGTTCTTCTTAAGTCTTCAACATGGAACACTCACTCGCTCATGCAAAGTCCCCTGAGAAATTACTGCAAAGCCTCCTCACTGGTGTGCACTTCCAGAATCAAAAGGAATAGTGATTCCAGGGGCCTTTTAGCAGAAACTGGTATCTCATCTAAATGTTGCAACTACCACATCTGTTTTTACTGATAACAGTCTCTTCCTGGGGAATAGAGACTAACAGTTCACATTTCACAACTTGGCTTAAAAACTTATGGGCACCGTATGGCTTAGCTGAATCTCAACGGTGTCACTGAAAAGTTTACAAAGGAAACCTGCAACTTGCAAGCTTCTATGAATGCCTGAGAGGACTGCTGTAGGATACTTGCCTCTGGAGTTCCGTGGATGTTTCCTGAAGCGGCCCTCCTAGTTGGGGCTCAGAGGTGGCACCTGGTATAAGACCACATTGCCCAGGAATAGCTAGCAAGGACATTCTCCCCAGCCGGGTTTCCCATCTGTATATTGGGAGTAACAGGTCTCGAAAAACATGAAACTTTTCATGCGGGAAAAGAACATTTACAGATTTTATGTACCAGGAACTCATTCCTTATATAGTAACTGTTGGATCATTTTATAAAATTCTTAGGTCAGCCCTGCTGACATATCGTTCAAGCTGCAACTCTCAGGGCCATCTTTTGATTCCTTTCTTTCTTATCTCCTCCCCACCTCTGTCATATCCAATCACTTCTACTGATACTTTTGCAGTCTCACATCTGCACACCCCTCCTACCTTTCTCACCTCCATGGCCCTAAGCTCTGGACCTCATCCTCTCTTCCCTGCAACATTGCAGCAGCCTCCTAACCAGTTTGCCCTGCATCTGGTCTCCTTCGGGCCTTATCCCTTCTCCATGCAGCTGAGGGAGGCTGGAGAATGTCACCCCCAAATATACCACTTTAGCATATTGATTATTTGGGGTTAAGGGCATTTGAGAAAAAGCAGATGCAAGAAAAGCACTCTGACCCTCCATTTTATTCCTGAAGGCAGGAGATGAAACTCCTACATGAAAGATGACCTCCCTATACCAAAAAGAAAGTAACATTCTTATCATCAAGGAGGAGAAGTTGAGACCCAGAGAATTCTAAACAAACAGACCTTGTGAAAACAATTCTGATCTCCCCTTAGCCTCCCACATACCTGAGTTACTTTTCCACAATTGCCCCTCTTTTACAAGCTACTATAAAAGCCTGTCGCTTCTGCCACTTCTTTGGGTCTCTGTTCCAGTTGAGGGCTCCCTTGTCACGTAGAACAATATCAATTTGCGGGCTTTCTCCCGCCGGATGTCCGTTTAATAATCAGATCCAGCTGAAAACCCTAAGAGGGGAAAACGTCAACGTTTGCCCCCCCGATTCAGTTACCAGAGGGCTCTTTCTGAAACCTAGGTCTTGTATCATTCTCTCTTTAGGGTGTGCTCACGGCCTCCAGAACAAAACGTAAAGTCTCTGGCTCGGTGTTCAGGACCCATCCTGGTGCGGCCCTGCCACCCGTCCAGCTTCATCTCTCTTCCTTCTCTCCCATTCCCTGAGCTGCCCACACAGGCTGAGACTATTTGGCGTTCCTGGAATAGACCATAAACTTCTAGGGCTTCATTTCTTCACTCCCACTGTTGATTCTGCCTCGAGGCCTCTTCTTCTCCCTCACCTCTCCTCATTGCTTAACCCCCATTTCCTGCTGGAGCTTCCCAAACAACCACCAGGCAGAGGCACTAAACCTCCACGTGGCTCCAAGAGCACCTTGTGTCCCTCCAGAGGCCTCTCCCCAAGAAGACTGTGTCTGAGAAGAAGTCAAATCCAAACCATCTTTATGGGAACAAAGTTCCAAAAGGCAGATTTTAAAGTCTCTTTCGATATTGTATGATATCACTTATATGTGGAATCTAAAAAAAAAAATGCGACAAACTAGTGAATACAACAAAAAAGAAGCAGGCTCGCAGATATAGAGAACAAACCAGTGGTTACCAATTGTGGGGAAGGCGAGAAAGGGCTGGGCGCTTGGGAGGTACAAACTATTGGGTGTAAGATAGGCTCAAAGATGTATTGTACATCATGGGGAATATAGCCGATGCCTTGCAATGACCATACATGGAGTGTAACCTTTAAATGTTGTATAAAACTTTTAAAATAAAATAAGAAAGAAAAAATAATAAAGTCTCTTTGGAAATGCATGGGATTGAAATTCACAGAATTCTGGGAAAATTTTTCCCACTTCATAATGCTATAGACCTATGTGCTTAATAGTCAAAGACAGTCCCAGCTTGCCTGGCTGTGAAATATGGGTCTGAGTGAAAAAGGTAATTTCTGATTCTCCTACATCCTATAAAATTAAACCACCCCCATGTTTCCTCCTTAAGACTGCAGGAGCTTACGTCAGCTTGTTCAAGCACAACCCTTGCTGCTTTACACCTTGACTTTGTGACACACTGTCATTAAAACCTTATTGGAAAGTTTTTTTGAAGACTAATGATCATATTATCTTATTTGAATTATATATACTAATTATAAACATTCAAGTAATACCTAGATAACTAAAAATATAAAAAGAAAACAAACCCCCAACATCTCCCCCAAATCCATCCCCCCATGTAAGTCTCATTCATATTGGTGACCAGTTCAAATACTGCTCTTTTTGTCATATAGAAACTGAGATTGTGCTACTTGTGTTATTAAAATAAGAGATATTTAATGTAATTTTACTTGTGTTTAACCAAACAAAGAGAAATTGATGAGAATTCGAAGAAATTCCAAACTTCAGGCAAATGTTTCCTCACCACAAGAGATAATCATTCCTAAAAGTTCCCTCTAAACTTAGGAAAACTTTAATTAAGCATGAGAGCCCTTTTTTTAACTTCATATTTGAATTTGGGCACAAGACTGGAATTCATTCATCTATTCATTCATTCCCTGACCACTGACCACATGCAAGGCTGTGTTCAGGCCCTAGCAATTCAACACTGCAATTAATAAATATAATTTCAGGTGGAGGTGTGTGCTAGGAAGAGAAACAAAGCAAGGTAAAGTGTTAGGGGGCTAATTAAGATCCGATAGGCATAGAGAGCTTCTCTGTGGGAAAGAGAAGGAAATTGAATGAGATAAAGAAGTGAACCATGAAAATATGGGGAAAGAGTATTCCAGGCAGAGAGAACTGCAAGCGCAGATGCCCCAAGGCTAGAGCCGGCTCAGGTATAATAGGACAGCAAGGAGGCCAATGTGGTGGGAGCTGAGTGAACAATAGGGGAAGGGGCGGGAGATGAGAAGAAGCTGGAGGCCAGATGAGGCAGAGCCTTATAAGCCTGGCTAAGGCATTTAGATTTTTGTCCATATGTGATGAGAAGCCATTGGAAGGTCCTGAGCAGGGGAGTGACATGACCTGGTTTGCTTTTTGAAAAGAGCACTCTAACTGAAATACGGAAAATAGTCTGTGGTGGGCTTGGGCAAGAGTATAAGCAGGGAGGCTAGTTATCAGTTTACTGCAGCAGTCTAGAAGAGAGAGGACAAAGGCATGGGCTGGAGCATGGTGATAGAGGTCAGAGGTGCCAGATCCGGTCTATCTTTTGAAGGTAGAGCCAAGAAGACCTGCTGGTGGGTGGACCGTGGGGTGTGTATTAGTGTCCCAGGGCTGTAGCAGCAAAGTACTATAAGCTAGATGGCTTAACAACAGTAATTGATCATCTTCCAGTATTGGATGGAGGCTAGAAATCTGAAATCAAGGTGTCCCTCTGAAACCTGTAAGGGGATCCTTCTTTGCCTCTTCCTAGCTTCTGTTGGTTTGCCAGAAACCTTTGGCATTCCTTGGCTTGCAGTTGTATCACTCCAATCTCTGCCTTCACTGTCACATGGTTTTTCCCCTGTGTCTGTCTCCACATGGCTGTCTTCTCAAAAGGACACCAGTCATATTGGATTAGGGTCCACCCTACTCCAGTATGACCTCATCTTAATTAAGCAACATCTGCAAGGAACCAATTTCCAAATAAAGCACATTCCGAGTGTTGGTGCCCAGGGCAGGCTGCCCCCAAATTTGCTCAGTGGCATATTGATTATTTTAAATTAAAATTACTTAAGAAACAAGTGGTATAAGAGGGACACTTTGACCTGCCTCTCTGCCTCCCTGAAAGCGGGAAATAAATCTCTCATGTGAAAGGTGCTCTCCCTGTATCTGAAGGTAGAAGGACACCCTTATTGCCAGAGGTGGGAAACTGGCCGCAGAGAACCCTGTATAAACAAACCTTGTTATTCCTTTAATTTACTCTCCCAAGCCCAAACTCAGTTTAGATTCTTCACTACTTAACCACTCAAAGTTTCTTTGTCTTGTCAATTCCTCACAAATTTATTATTTCTTTGTCTAAAAAGTATAAACACTGCCTGCTTTGGCTACTTCTTAGGTCCCATTTCTATGAGACCTGTGTGCGCAGGAATTACAATTTGTTTCTTTTTCTCTTGTTACTGTCTTGCGTCAAGTTTAATAGTAGTCCAGCCATAAGAACACAAGAGGGGTAGAGGTGGAAATTTCCCCTCCCCAATATGAGGTACCTGTAGTAGTTAGGATTTCAACATCTCTTGGGGGGAGAAGGAGGGCAGGGAATGGGGGGCAAACACAAGTCAACCCGTAATGGGATATAAAAGAAAGAGGGGAATTGAGAAAGATGTCTTGGTTTTTGACCTAAACAGTGATGTGAATGGTGTGCCATTTATGGAAGTGGGAGAGAAGGGATGTCTCCAGGTGGGACCAGATTTGCGGGGGAAAGTAAATAAAGAATTGTTTTGAAAACGCCATGTTTGCGATATCTATGGGACGCTTGAGTTGCCGGTATAGAGAAAACAGTTGCATTTTCAAATTTGGAAATCAGAAAAGAGGTATGGGCTGAGGAGGTAAATTTGGAAATCGTTGGTTTATCGAGAGTTTTTTTAAAGCCACAAAACTTGATGAGATTATCTAGTGAAGTAAACGCAGGGAGAAGAGAGCAAAGATCTAAGAACTATACCTCGGGACCCTCCAACATGTAGAGGTGGTGAAGAAAAGGAGGATCAGGCTAAGAAGACAGAGACAGAGCGGGCAATGAGGTAAGAGGAAAACCAGGAGAGTGTAGAGTCTCAGAAACCAAGTAAGAAAGCATTTCAGGAAGGAGGGGGTAAACTGCTGCATTAGATGCACTGAGGGCGTGTTTTCTCAATTAACCTATACTCTCTTTGGTGCTAAATATCTAAAAGTCATTTCAATGAGTACCAACTGACCACAACTCTCTATTCCTTGAATGAGATTCTATATACTCTTACCCACCTTTACAGATCTTCTATTGGAAAAATATTTTTCTCAGAAATTTGTTTCTGGAGAACAATGAGAACAAGAGAGTTTTCAATTAGGCAGAATCATTTTCCTATTTTAACAAAGGAGACACAGGGTTTGAATTGGAGTCAGCCTTGGAGGGAGGGGTGACCCTAAGTCAACGATCAAAGTAGCCACCCTCCCCCCTCCCCTCCTCCTCCCCCACATGCCTTTAAGGGGCCTGAGAATGCTTCATGCCCTAGCTGACCAGCAAAGGTTACCACCCCTTTTCATTTCATTTAATGCTGTTTATCTGCTAGTGGGTTTGATGCTTGTCCTGATAACGTGCAGCCGGCCAGGCTGCCAGCCAGCACTGCTCTTTAATTCAGAGCTTCCCCCCGGAACCTCATTCCTGCTGTTCTGTAACCTGGGCTCTCAGGATTTCCTGCCAAGTGGGACATGGCCTTGTCTCACATCTGCACGTGTGGCGTATTCTCAAAGACACCTGTTTTCTCCAGTGACAAGACTCACACTTCAAAAATCAGCCAGGCTTTAACAGCCTGGACCAGCCAGGACCTTGGCCACATGACGTTTTCATTTTTCTTGAGTCAGAGGCTTGACTCTCAGGTTCAGTCCTTGAATAGCTTCACAGAAAAGAAGCTGACATGAATATCATGCACTTAGTTTTTCCTATCTAATTGAATTTTTTAGAATCTATTCTTGAGAATGTGTCACATGCGAGACACAGGTCTAAGTGCTGGGAATATAGCAACTAAGCAAGGCAAACTATGGGCCTACTTAATAATGCTTACATTCTTTGTGGGGAAAGAAATTGAGAGAGAGAGGATAAATAAATAAACAAAGAAATAAGAAAACTTCAGATGGTGAACTGTGCTTTGAAAAAGATAAAGCAGGGTCATGTGATGGAGGGAAGCTTCTCTGACTAGATGATGTCTGAGCTGCAACCTGAATGTTGAAGAAAAGCGAGCTGTACAGTGATCTGGAGGAAGAGCGCTCCATGCAGAGGGAACAGGAAGTGTAAAGGTCCTGTGGCTAGAACAGACTTGGGATGGCTGAGTGTGAGAGAAAGAGAAAGCTGGCTAGTATAAATAATGTAAATTGATGAATGTGGTACAGTTTGTCAGAGAGGTGGGCAAGGGCTAAATCATGTCATTTAATAAAATGTGCTGTTTCTTAATCTCTCCCTTTCTCTCCAATCATATATATATATGAGAGACAGACAGATACAAATGTCTCCTGTGAGGAGCAGCTCTTATGTGGGGAAGGGAAGTGCAGTGGGGTATGCTCCCAGTGGCACAGGTAAAAACTGAGCTTAAGTAACCATATACTGATAAGCTATACAATATCCTTATCTCTCCACTCAATTTAGAATCTCAAGTACATGTGTATTACTAAGGATACCATGTATCCTTGTAATAGTGAATAGACACTAGCTGTCTATTCATTAACATTTATTCAGTACATAAGTGGTGCCAGATGGTAAGCCAGAGCAGGGATCAACAAACCTTTTCTGTAAAGTTTCCGATAATGAATATTTTAGGCTTCGCAGGCCATATACAGTCTCTCTCACATATACTGTTTTGTTTTTTTGCCACTCTTGAAAAATGTAAAAACCATGCCTAGCATGAGGGCTGTACACAAACAGGCCACAGGCTAGATTTCCCCTGTGGACCATAGTTTGCCAGCCCCTGGCCTGAAGGTCAACAAGACATGTCCCTACCGTAAAGATGCCCTAAATCTGGTGGGGGAGAAGACAGACCTGATAATACAGAGTGATAGAGATGAGTTCACAGCAGGATGAAAGGACTCGGGGAGGGCAGTTAACCCAATACCAGAGGACCAAGGCAGGCTTTCTACGGAAGCGACGTCTAAGAGCATGGGTGGGAGCCAGCCAGGTGAAGAGGGGAAAATGAAGATTCAAGCAGGAAGAAAGACAGCACAGGCAAGGGCCTGGAGATGAGCACAATCACAGGATAAATTCCAGGAACAGCAAATCTCTTCACTGTGTCTGGAATCAAAGGTTGTAACCACGAATGCTATAGAGGCTGGGTGGTGAGACCACAGAGGACAGCAGGCCATGGGAGGGTCTGCAGCACCACACAGCGCTGCTGACCTTGGGGTGAGCCTCTCGGGCACGGTGAGGGGCGGTGGAGACTGTGCCCTGGCTAAAGAGCGGCTGGTGCTTAGCTCCTGCTGACGGAACGTGGCCCAATGTTGGCAAATCTGATTCTTCAAATGACAGAAGAAGTTTTGATTTTAAGGTGAGATTCCATATTTTCAAAGATTGGTGATGAATTTTTAATGTAATGTAATGTAAATACCGTGAGGATCAATATTCTGTGGGCACAAAGCTGTCTGAAGGCCAATTTGGGGCACTTGGCCTCTGGTTTACAGGCTCTGGACTACAGCATGAAGGGCGGGGGTGAGACCACAGAGGCCAGTCAGGGCCCTAGGGACTGGATGATGAAAAAGGAGGAGGAGAAGAAGGAAGGAAAGGGGAGGGGACGGAGGAAGAGGAGGACATGGGTGGCAGGGGAGGGGGAGAAGGAAGACGAGGAGGAGAAGGGGAAAAGAAAAGGAAACCTGGCCACGTGTCAGAGCTCATGTGTAACTGGACCATACGATGCAGTTTGTATTTGTAAGGGAGAAATGGTGTGGGTGAGCTAAGCCGGCGGAGCACACGGCTGCACTGATCTGGGAGGTTGGGGGCCTGTGGGGCGTGGGAGACACTTGTACCTTCTGAAGAGGGGTGGCAGGAGCAGAAAGGTCTCTAAGACTCTGAATCTGCTGGGAGACAGCCGCCCATGTAAGATGAATCCCTCTCTGGAATGGCACGGTGGAAGAGAATAAGAATGGGTTCCAGCATAAATACACTACCAAACGTAAAATAGATAGCTAGTGGGAAGCAGCCGCATAGCACAGGGAGATCAGCTCGGTGCTTTCTGACCACCTGGAGGGGTAGGATAGGAGGATGGGAGGGAGAAGCAAGAGGATGGAGATATGGGGATATATGTATATGTATAGCTGATTCACTTTGTTATAAAGCAGAAAATAACACACCATTGTAAAGCAATTATACTCCAATAAAGATGTTAAAAAAAAAAAAAAAAAAAGCATGGGTTCCAGGCTCTGGACCAAGTTCATGGGCAGCTGGCCAGCCACTGAAGCTGCAGTCTGACAGAAAACCGCAAACTGAACTGAGAACACCCAGTATGAGGAAAACAGGGAGAGATGAAGGCAGGAAGTTTAGAGTCATTGTTAAGAAAAGAAGATATGCAGAAGATAATCAAGCAGCAAAATAAAACCCTGCAGAGGGAATTGGGGGAGGAGTTGCTGGGCCAGGCGCCACCTGTCCTCAGGGGGCAGGCACCACCTGTCCTCAGGGGACAGGCTCCAGCCTCCACACCTTTGCTGCCTCTCATTCCTCCAGCTCGGAGGCTCAGCCACCTCACTCAAAGCTGCTACTGACTGACATCTTCCATGAGATCCGGCGCCGTCCCCCCATCAGGCCCTGGGGATCCCTCTACCCTGCTCTGGGTCCCTTCAAGCCAGTGGGGCATCAAAACTGGGTTCCCCAGGTAGTCCTCAACTCACGTTGTATTTCAACATAAAAAATGTTTAGTATTTTCCACCTCCTAACAGCAAAAAAAAAAAAATTGTATCATAACTTCTAGACTGATTAGTTTTTAGTGGTGTTTAGCTTTCTCTCTCAGTTAACATGTAAGGAGAAAGTGGGGTCATGCTGTCTCATAAAATTAGTGGAGTTATTTCTCATCTTTATATTTAACTCATTTAATTATTTTCCAAAGCAGAAAACCAATGTTTGATACACAGACACATACACATTTACCAGACTTGTTTCATAAATGTCCTTTTGCATACATATAACATTGCCAGATTGCAAATTCAGTAAAGAGAAACTGCATATCGATTTATGATCTTCTTTTTTTTTTTTTTTTTTTTCTGCGGTATGTGGGCCTCTCACTGTTGTGGCCTCTCCCATTGCAGAGCACAGGCTCCGGACGCACAGGCCCAGCGGCCATGGCTCACGGGCCCAGCCGCTCCGCGGCATGTGGGATCTTCCCAGACCGGGGCATGAACCCGTGTCCCCTGCATCGGCAGGCGGACTCTCAACCACTGCACCACCAGGGAAGCCCTAAAATCTTTCTTTCTTTTTTTTTTTTTTTTTTCGGTACGCGGGCCTCTCACTGCTGTGGCCTCTCCGTTGTGGAGCACAGGCTCTGGACATGCAGGCTCAGCGGCCATGGCTCACAGGCCTTCTTTCTTTCTTTTTTTTTTTTTTTTTTTTTTTTTTCGGTATGATCTTCTTTTTATAACATTATAAAATGGATGAATTAATTACATTAGTTCTGCAGCATTTTAATCCTGACTTTTCTGCTTTTATTATCTATCCCGCAAGATGGGTTCTATAATTTTTTTCCAGTGGTATTTATAATAGTCCTTGAGATCCTCATTAGCGTGTTTGACTGAATTGAAAAAAACATCAGATGTTTGTCACAACGGACAGTAAGAACCATCTGACTGACTGCTTTTACAGTGAGGATTAACTTTGCCAAACAGATTATATAGCAGACATTTTACATATATTTAATAAAACAAACTCATAGTTCCAAGGTTTGATGAAACTGTATTCAAAGCACATGTTAAAAAAAAAAAACACTATATCAAAAAAGATTGTCTCGGGCTTCCCTAGTGGCGCAGTGGTTGAGAGTCCGCCTGCCGATGCAGGGGACACGGGTTCGTGCCCCGGTCCGGGAAGATCCCACGTGCCGCGGAGCCGCTGGGCCCGTGAGCCATGGCCGCTGAGCCTGCGCGTCCGGAGCCTGTGCTCCGCAACGGGAGAGGCCACAGCGGTGAGAGGCCCGCGAACCGCAAAAAAAAAAAAAAAAAAAGATTGTCTCAGCAAAAGTGGAAGGCATTAGCAAACAATATGTTGCTATTTAAAAACTGTAACAACAATTTTAAATGTATAGCTGGCTAAACAAGGTGACTCTAAACGAAAGAATAGTCTGGATTATTAATAGATAATTTATAATATTGTAAAAGCCTTTTCTGTATACTTCCCAGTAACTGAAAAAGTGAATGATTCTCTATGTGTCCTTTTCCAAGCCAGGTGGTTCCTAATTCTTTGCCTTTAATAAAATTGAAAAAATTTTGATGATAAATCAGTGTGAATTTTGGTAAATAACTCAAAAGGCATTCAAAGCATTAAGCAACAGTGATGTAGCAAAGTTCTATTTCTGTGTAATTTTTTATATGAACAAGTTTTCTCAATGTTTCCATCTACTAAAAAAAGAGTAGGAGCAAAATAGATGCCGGACTCCACTTCATTGCATACATAAGTCACATCCATACAGAGATATAAGAAATAATTGGGAAAACCCTCATTCTCCTCATTAATAAGTATATTTCCAATAAAAATTACTTATATTTAATAATCATTAGTAAAAAGTTAATATACGTTGTGACTTTTGATCATGTACTTCTAATGATTATGATTTTGACTCCATACATAAGACTTTTTGAACAATTAAAGCTTGTGGTCACTGACAAAAACCCAAAATTTAAAATTTAAATTTATAAGACAATCGTATTGTGATAAGTATGATGGAATGATCAATAAAAAAACTTTGAAGCATGAAATATATGTGCACTAACATAAAATTCTGTGGAAGAAGTAGAAGAAAAAACATGAATTCATGGATAAAAGGAAAACATAAAATTTTTAAATGTTAAAGAAAGGAGTTTATGTATTTCTGTAAGTGGATGAAGGGGGTTTCATATCATCATGGCATTTAGATTCCATTGGATCCACCTTTAGATATATGAATTCTTACTTGAAAATTGTCCATTTTTGCAGCATATTGGAAATCATAGCCTTTGCTATTATTTAAATAGATGCAAAATTTTAGATACTAACTTATGTGCATAAGAGTCATAGTTCTTCAGAAAGTCATTTAGAGGTATATGAGCAAAATGCTTGAAGACCGCTGTCCTAGACCCTTAGGCTTCAAAGACCTTTGAGGATCAAGAATTCCAGTCCTGGGACTTCCCTGGCAGTCCAGTGGTTAAGGCTCCGGCGCTTCCAGTGCAGGGGCATGGGTTCTATCCCTGGTCAGGGAACTAAGATCCTACACACCAGCGCGGCCAAAAACAACAACAACCAAAAGAAATCCAGCCCCTCCACACCTCCACCAGCACCATTTTACAGATGAGAAAACTGAACCCAGAGAGAAAGAGAATGAGCTTCCTGCCACCGCCGCCCCCCCCCCCCCCCCCCCCCCAGCGCTTTACCGTTGCCTAAAGCACAGAGTGAATCACATCCAGCCCTGGCTGAAAACGCCAGGCATCCTGACCTGCCCCCTGGTGCTCGTCCCAACACGATGCTCAGTGGTGCTAGACACACCCTCACAGGTGCACAGGATCTACAGTAAACGCCACCCTTGCAGAGCTTCAATGTCCCGTCTCTCTTCCAGGTTTCCTCAGCATTTTGTGCACCTCTCTCTAACAGCTTTCTGCTGTTGCCAACATTATCAAACACCACTGGGGCTGCTGGGACAGAAATGACATCCTGGGACCTAGAAAGACAACAGGGACAGAGGGAAGAGTGTAGGCCTCCACGGGCAGGGTGCTAGTTGAAGACACAGCGAAGCTGGGACAGAGAAAAAGATGTTAACTACACTTGCTCCCGTGCCAGGCTGAAGGACAGCAAAGCCAAGTACATGGCTGGAGGCTTCTAGGGTCTCCTTAGTTATTCAGCCTCTGTCACACTTGATTCCTATTCTTTGGGTCCAAGATAGACATAGAACTATAACAGTGACATGACACTTGAGTCCACAAATACGGTAGGGCAGGCAGAAGATTTCCAAGCCTGAATAATTAACAATCAATAGCTCCACACTTGCAAAGAAGAGTAAATTATATGCATTGAGAGCCTAGTTGTGATGTCTCAGTCATTATTAAACTGGACTTTGTTACCTCAGGTATAAAACCAAGTTTATTTATCGGTATAAAATGTATATGGCCTTCAGGCAGTACTAGCGTGCTACAATTGCAGCCTGAATTTTAAGGTGTATGTCTTTACATTGAAAAGGAGATCAATACACTTGGAATCTTTAAGTCAAGAGCAACAGAAAAACAAAAACAAAACTTTGTCATAAGGCATTTAATTCAAGTTAAACTGAGTATGATATTTTGGAATAATAGTTTTTGGTTATTTTATTTAAAACATTTATGTTCATCAAAGAGAAATGCCAAGAATAAAACAAAAATGGTACCACTCAAATACATTTTTTTGCTGACATTTAAAAAATAAAAGTAATATGGTTAAGAGAACGGAAAGACAAGCTACAGACTGGGAGAAAATGTTTGCAAATTACGATCTGACAAAAGATTTCCATCCAAAGTACATAAAGAACTCTCAAAACTCAACAATAAGAAATCTAAATAAAGTCTGCAGTTTAGTTAATCATAACGTACTAATGTTGATTTATTAAGTTTTGACAAATAAACCAAGGTGATGAAATATGTTAACAAAAGGAGAAACTGGGTGAGGGTTGTCAGGCAACTCTCTGTACTATTTCTGCAACTTGTTTGCAAATCTAAGTTTTTTTCCCAAAGTAAAGTATATTTAAGAAAACTTGACAGAAAGGAAATACGCAGCTAAATTCAAAAATTGGCAGAAGACATGAATAGACACTTCACCAAAGAAGACACACAGAGGACAAATGTGAACATCAAAAGGTGTTAAGAACATAGGTGAAAATAATGGTAAGACTAAGGACTTTGAAAATTCTCTCCTCCATTCCTCCATAAAAGTAACAAGAACACAGGCAAAAATTGCCTAAATCAGCTTTTTCCAAACTCTGATTTTAACCAGAAGCTCTCAACAATCTAAAGAGCATTTATTTTTTTTAAAAAGAGCTGGATTTCAGTAAGTATAACAAACTTTGTGGCATTTAACTTACCCATTTAACTCAAACCACCTATTCCCTGATCCCAGTTCCACAGTGCCCTTGAAAACCAGTAGCCTGCAACCACAGCTTTGGAGACTAAACAATGCATTTCTAAGTAACACATGAATCAAAGAAGAAGTTTCGAGAAAAATCTAAAAATATTTTGACCTAAATGAAAATGCAGCTTATAAAAATTTACATGATGTACTGAAAGCAATACTTGGAGGGAAATTTATAACACTGAATGCATGCACTAGAAAAGAAGAAAGATATAAAATCGGTCATCTGAGTTTTCACCCTAGGACTATAGAAAGAAGAGCAATATGAACCTAAAGCAAGCAGAAGAAAACAAACATCAAAAATTAGAGCAGGAATCAGTGGAATTCAAAACTGGAAATCAATAGAGAAAATTAATAAAACCAAAATCTGGTTCTTTGAAAGGCCAGTAAAATTGATAAACCTCTAGTCAGGCAGGCTGAAAAGAAAGAAGACACAAATTATTAATATCAGAAGTGAAAGTGGGATCCATCACTACTGATTCCAGGGACACTAAAAGATAATAAAGGAATACTAACCTTTATGAACAACTTTAATAGCATAGATGAAATGCAACAATTCCTTGAAATATACAAACTGCCAAAACTCACAGAAGGAAAATAGATTATATTAACAGGTCTATGTCTATTTTTAAAGTTGAGTCAAAAATTAAATTTCCAACATAGAAAGCACCAGCCCAGATGGCTTCACTGGCGAATACCACCAAACATTTAAGGAAGAAAAGTTACCATTTCTCTACAATCACTTCCAGAAACTAGAGGAGGAGGGAATACATCCTAACTCTGCGTAGCCAGCATTACCCTAATACCAAAACTAGACAAAGATATTACAAGGAAGAAAAACTGCAGTCCGACATCTCTCATAAACACTGATGCAAAAATAATAGCAAATTGAATCTAGTAATGAAACAGAGAAGGACCCTATGGTCCTTACCCACCATGTCCTCAGCCTGCCTCTTGTCTGTGGAAAAACTTTAGCCAAAGAATAAGCTTAATCAGAGAAGTTAGAAAATGCAGAAACAAAAGAAAACAGTCCAACAAGACTAAATAGTAATAGTTTGGTCAGTAAGCATAGTCAAGGAACTTCAGTTCCTCTTCAAGGGCTATAGATAATATTCTGAGCCATATCCTGTGAGTTGTCTTGTAGATACTGAAACCCCCAACAGGTGGAAGAAGTTAAGTACATGATGACCAGGCTGTAGCCATGACATAAGCTGCCACAATTCCGAGAACTGGACTCAAAGAAATGGGAACAAACCGACCCTGGAACTGAAGATTAATTGTACTTAAAACAATCAAGATGATGCTGATCAGACCACCGCAGGACCAATTTCAAGATGACTGTCAGAGCTGATGTGCTGTTTCTGCATGTAGCCCCTTGCCTCCACCTATAAAAGCTCTTGCTCACTGATTGTCAGTAGGGGGGCGGGGGAGTGGGCCTTTGGACAGGAGTCGGCCGTCCCCCTAAAGCCCCACCAGCTGCCGGCATCCAAAATAAAGCAAACTTTCCTTTCCACCAACCTTGCCTCTTTATTGGCTTTTGAGCAGCGAGCAGCCAGACCCCACTTTCAGTAACAGTTACATATAAAAATAATTATAAGCTATGACCAAGTGGAATTTAATCCCAGTATGTCAGGCTGGTTCAACAGTCAAAAATCAATTAGGACTTCTCTGGTGGCGCAGTGGTTGGGGGTCCGCCTGCCGATGCAGGGGACACGGGTTCGTGCCCCGGTGCGGGAAAATCCCACATGCCGTGGAGCGGCTGGGCCCATGCGCTATGGCCGCTGAGCCTGCGCGTCCGGAGCCTGTGCTCCGTAACGGGAGAGGCCACAACAGTGAGAGGCCCACGTACCGCAAAAAAAAAAAAAAAAAAAAAATCAATTAATGTAATCTACCACATCAACAAGCTAGAGAGGAGAAAAGTTATATGATCTTATCAAGAGATTCAGGAAAAGCATTAGACAAAATTCAACACCCATTCATGATAAAAACTTTTTTTAAACTCTCAGAAAATGAGGAAAAGAGGAACAGAGGGGGACTTCCTCAATTTGATAAAGAACATCTACAGAAAACCTATATTCTTTCTAGTGAGAAACTATATGCTTTTCCCCTAAATTCAGGAGTAAGACAAGGATGTCTTCTATCACCATTCCTATTCAAGATCATACTGGAAGTTCTAGCTAAAGAAAAAGACAAGAAAAGGAGACAAAATATTTACAGATTGGAAAGAAGAAACAAAACTCCTTGTTCACATATAACATGATTGTGTAGAAAATACCAAAGAATTGATGAAAAACTCTTGGAACTAATAAGCAATGATAGCAAGGATATAGGATATAAGGTTAGTATAGGATACAAGGAAATAAATCTTGGTGAGGAATGTTTAGAAATTGGAATTCTAATACATTGCTGGAGGGAATGTCAATTGCTTTCCTGTATACCAACAATGAAAAATTGGAATTTGAAATTAAAAACACAATACCATTTACATTAGCACCAAAAAAAGAAAGGAAGGGAGGAAGGGAGAGGGAAGGAAGGAAGGAAGGAAGGACGGAAGGGGGAAGGAAGGAAGGGGAAAAAAAGAAATAGGTATGAAGAACATCTGTAAAAAACCCACAGCTAACTTCACACTTGGTGGTGAAAGACTGAATGCTTTCCCTGTAAGATCTGGAACAAGACAAAGATGTCCGCTCATACCATTTGTATTCAACATTTGTACTGGAGGTTCTAGTCAGGGCAATTAAGCAAGAAAAAGAAATGAAAGGGTTATTAAAGAAAAAAAAAAAAGAAATGAAAGGGCATCCAGATTGGAAAAGGAGAAGTAAAACTATTTTTTTGCCTATGACATAATATGATATATAGAAAATCCTAGAGGGACGTTCCTGACGGTCCAGTGGTTAAGACTCCACATTTCCAATGTAGTGGGCATGGGTTCGATCCCTGGTCGGGGAACTAAGATCTCACATGCCGTGTGGCATGACCAAAAGATAAACAACAACAACAAATATATATATATATATATATATATATATATATATATATATATATATAGGGAACAAATTGGGAAGAAATATTTGTAACATATATAATTTTTAAAATTAAAGAAAATCCTAGAGAATCAAAAAAACCCTGCTATAACTAATAAATGTGTTCAGAAAAGTTGCAGGATACCAGATCAATATACAAAAATCAATTGTATTTCTGTACACTTGCAATGAACAATCCAAAAATAAATTTAAGAATGCAGCTATATTTACAATAGCATCAAGTAGAATGAAATACTTAGGAATAAATTTAACAAAGGAAATGAAAAACTTATACTCTAAAACAAGAAAACATTGTTGAAAGAAATTAAAGGAGATCCAGAGAAATGGAAAGGCATCCCATATAACACTGGTACCAAATTGATCTCCAGTATCACAGCAATTCCTGTCAGAATCCCAGCTGACTTCTTTAGGTAAGTTAACAAGCTCTTTCTAAATTTCTTATGGAATTGCAAATAACCCAGGATAGCCAGAACAATTCTGAAAAAGGAGAACAATGTAGGAGAACTCATACATTTCAATTTCAAAACTTACTACAAAGCAACAGTAATCAAGAGAGTGTGGAACTGGTACAGGATAGGCATATAGATCAGTAGAGTAGAATTGAGGGTCCAGAAATACATCCATATGTCTATTAATATTTGACAAGAGTGCCAGGACCATTCACTGGGGAAAGAACAGTCTTCTAAATAATCACCTCCAACACCTCCCACACTGATACTATACTTTTATTAATTAAGCCTAATAGACAACCTGATAAGAAGCAGATGGTTTCTCATTGCAATAATTCTGAAGAGTGACTGCTTTGTTTTTGATTTTAAAAATAAAAATGCATGGCAAATCTTGGAATTTTTGAAACTGGAAGAGACCAAATTTATCATATAAGAACTCGTCTAATCTTTGCATTTTACAGCTAAAGAACTCCGTGATTTGCTCAAGAACACACAAATAACTGTCGTAATTGGGAAAAGGACTAACTAGTCAGGTTTCCTGCCTCCCAATCCTGGGTTCTTTCCATCTAATGAGTTTGTGTCTCTAAATTATGTCTCTTCTATGCAGGTATGAAGAAAATGACTAACCAAGGCAATCTATCAGAGTGACTAAACACACACATACAACACATCTTATTCTGTGTAACTAGCCTAGGAACTTATGAGAAAGATCTTCTTCTTGTTTAAAGCATGTACAAATCCGGAAAGATGTTTTAAGAACGTTAACGGTCTTAGAAAAAGAACTGATTTATTCAAAATATAACTCAATATTCCATATGAATTAATGCCTGGGTTTATGTATGAGCTGTCTAGATTCGATTTTTTTATTAGTCATAAAGATTATTTGGACCACAGGTTTTGCCCTACCTGTTTCTAGTTTATTCCCTCCTCCATCCAGGTCCTATCCTCCATGGTTCACTTCTAAGACTAGGAGTTGTGTCAGGAGCGGGGAGCAGTGCCCCATGCCATGGGTGTTTGTGCTTTTATGCTATCAGTTTTACTCCATATTGACAGCAGAGAGAGTTAAAAGACATCTTCCCTCCCTCCCTCCCTTCTTTCTTTTTCCTTTCTTCCTTTTTCCCTTAACACAAAGTGTGTAACCTCATTCTCTTTGTAAAAGACTGAAGTAATATGAAATTACGAAGCATAAAATGTGACTGTTCCTTTGCAAACCCTCCTACTGCCCTCCCTGGACATAACAACGATTCATAATTTGGTGGGTCATCTTATTCCATAGTCTCTCTCTTTATTCCTTTTCATCCACACATATGTAAGTATGAACATATTTTTATTGAAATGAAACCACACTCTATACATTGTCCTGCTTTCTTCATAATAGTTTGAGATGATACTGAATCATTGCACAATGGCCCACCTCATTTTTTTTTAAGTGCTCTGTGATAAAGTAGCTAGTACTTAGGTAGAGGTAACTATGTGTAAGGATCTGTTCAAAGTGCTTTACATTATTAATTCATTTAATCCTCACAATAACTCTATGAGATAAAGGAAATCCTTATGCTTAATTTATAGATGAGGAAATTGAGGGAGTGAGGTAATTTTCCCAATGACACATAGCTAGTTAAGTGGTGGAGATGAGATTCAATCTCAGGCAGTCTGGCATCAGAATGCCATGCATTTAACTGCTAGGCTGCATTACTCCTCCATGATGTAAATGTTCCATAATGTATTTAAATAGTTCCTTATTAAGGAATCTTTAGATTGTTCCTAATTTTTCACCATTATAAACAATGCTGTAATTACCTCCTCATACATGTAATCAAGTCTATCAATCTTCTCTTTCACAGCTTCTGAATTTGCATCTTGTGTGGGAAGGCCTTTCCATCCCCAGGTTATAAATAATCCTTCATTTTCTTCTATAACTTTTATGGTGTGGCTTTATTCATTTAACACTTGAGTTCTTCTGGACTTTGTATTGAAGTATGGCGTAAGTTAGAGGTCTAATTTGATTGTCTTCCATATGGATAGCCAATTGTCCCAATATCATTTTTTTCTTTTTTTTTTTTTTTAGTTGAAGAGATATTTCCCAAGAAAATCTTTTAAGACTTAAACAGCTTACATCAACATATTCAGATCTATGCATGCTTAATCAACTGTTGAGAAATATAATCATAGGGCTTCCCTGGTGGCGCAGTGGTTGGGAGTCCGCCTGCCAATGCAGGGGACACAGGTTCGAGCCCTGGTCTGGGAAGATCCCACATGCCAGAGCGGCTGGGCCCGTGCACCACAACTGCTGAGCCCGTGTGCCACAACTACTGAAGCCCATGCACCTAGAGCCCGTGCTCCACAACAAGAGAAGCCACTGCAATGAGAGGTCTGTGTGCCGCAGCAGGGAGTGGACCCCACTCACCACAACTAGAGAGGGCCCGCACACAGCAGCAAAGACCCAACGCAGCCAAAAATAAATAAAGAAAATAAATAAATTTTTTAAAAGAGAAATATAATCATAAAATGTCTCATTAAACCTACAGGAAAACGTTTACAGGATGGAGAGTACAAGGATAGAAACCAGGGATTTCCTCTCACCCCCCATATCAAATGCACTGAATGGATATTTTATCATGGAAAGATTTTGAACTTAGTTCAGACCCTGGGTCTGTCCCTTAAAAAATAATTGGTCTTGAGTAAATCTTCTATGCCTCTGTTTCCTTATCTGTAAAAGGGGAAGATAGTAACACCTGTCTCAGAAAGCTGCTGTAATGATGAGAGCACCTGGTACTCATTAGGTGCATCATCTATGTGAAAGGTTTGATTTCCCTTTTTTTCTGTTAAAGAACTAAAGTGTCCCCAAAAGACAGTCCTGTTCTTATACCCAAAAGCCTTTAGGTGATACAATATCTGTTATTTGAGAGCATTTGCTTTTATGAGACATTGTACAATGTTCTCAGTTTGACCTTGGTTTCAAGGGACAGAGTTCCAGAAGCAGATGTAAAGGTTATTGTTGATTTCTTGGTAAAATAAAGAGAATTCAAGTCCTTTTATTTATCTTTACTGGCTCAAAAACACTAGGAGAAAAAAAATTGTTGAAAGTCAAGTTATGCCTCCCTTTGTCCTATCTTTCTTCTCCATAGCTGCTATTTCAAACCTTGTTCTTTCTCTGACCTTCTACTCTGCCACGACATTTGACAACTAGCCTCATCTCACTCCCTCCATCAGAGAAAATGAAACTCATCTTCCCTCAACTTCCTGCTGCCAAAGTCACCAGCACTTGAACCTATACTTGATCCATTCTCCTTTCCACCAGTCCCTCCTGGCCAAGTACTGGTCATTTGTCTGTCTCCCTCACTGGTTTATGAGCATAAGGACCAGGTCATTGGAATACTGTTTCCCATCACCCAGCACAATGTAGGATCAGAGTAGACACTCAAAACACTAAAGGAAACCAGAATATGTCACCCCAAAGTATGTCTCTTTGACATAAAAATGATTTTAAGCTGGCAGTAAACATATTAAGAAGCAGTAAACTGGGCTTCCTACGTGGCGCAGTGGTTAAGAACCTGCCTGCCAACGCAGGGGACGTGGGTTCGAGCCCTGGTCTGGGAAGATCCCACATGCTGCGGAGTGGCTGCGCCCGTGCACCACAGCTACTGAGCCTGCGCTCTAGACCCCGCGAGCCACAACTGCTGAGGCCCGCACGCCTAGAGCCTGTGCTCCGCAACGCGAGAGGCCACGGCAATGCGAAGCCTGCGCACCACAATGCTGCAACTGGAGAAAAACCCACACGCGGCTACCAAGATCCAGCACAGCCAAAAATAAAGAAAGAAAGAAGCAGTAAACTTATGAAAAGCTCTCTCTAACCTCCTCTTTTTCTGCCTAAAGGCTGGATATAAATTCTACTTTTACTGAAGCCAGACTCTTGACAGCACCAGGAGAATCTGCAAAGAAACCTAACTGCACTAGTATCCTCCCATATATTACCTTCCACAGTTTGCTGCCCTTTGAAGCCTAAAACTTCTTTCCTTAGTCCTGTCATTTCTCTTCAAACTCATTGTTCTTTGTTGAAGACGCTACATAAGCCAGAGTTCTAAGCCACTATTTTGAGTTACTCTTCATTCAGTTTTCTCCCGTGTATGCTGCATGAGTTAATAAACAGTTTTCCTCTTATTAATCTGCCTTTATTTTTAAGGAATTTAAGCTGAAAACCTAATATGGGTAGAGGTAGATGTTTGCCTCTCCTACAACACATTTTTAAATGAATGAATGAGATCTGCTTCCTTGGTACTCACTATTTTATCAGGAAATGTTATACCTACACACATGGTGCTCTAACCCGGACAGTTAGTCAAGGTTAAGCGAAACATATAATTGATATGGTCTTTTTATTTGAAAAAATTGTTATCAGTATTTATCAAAATAAATTCTATTTAAAAATTATAATAAATGAGATGCCATTTACGGCAAAATTTGTCTTTTAAAGGAACATCCCTGCACACCTGGAGATGCATTCCACCTCTCACTACATCACAGATGACTATTTCCAACCTGACTCTATACAGAATTCTTGCTACTTCCCGCCTGAAATTCCCACTCACAGAGCCCAGGAGCCTGTCCATGTCCTCAGGAGACCTGGGACATCTTGCTCCAAAATGGATCAGAGGCATCAGGACTCAGCAGAAAAGTGCCTCTTCAGGATTTGAATCCTCCGTTTTTGCAGCTGCAATATTCAACATCAAATTTCTTTACATCCCAGCCGTTTTATTGGACGTACTAACAAACAGACTCATATTTTCCTGATATGATTCACCTGAACTGAAACTAAAGCTTTAATAACCCAGCATTCTACATGGCACCCCTCTCTATGCTCATCAATAATAATCAGTCATTCACCACAAAAACTCTCAATGCTTTTTCCTAGCAAGAAGCAATCTAAATAGTCACCTTACAAACAATGGGTGGTTACGAATTTATCTTTCTGCTGCCCCCTCAAAATCACTGGAAATGTGCACTTTACCCTGTCAAACTGCTCTACTAAGAACTGAAAGAAGCAACATTGTGCAGAGAACATGGAGTTGCAATAGTAGAGATCTGAGGGTGACCTTGGCAATTTACTTAACCTCTCTGAGATCCAGTATCTGAAAAAAATAGGAATAGTACACCAACTTCATAAGGTTGATATGGTATGAGGATATTACCACCAGCGATTTTGACTTAATTATCCAGGTAGTTTCAAAGCATCTCCAGGTGATTTTAATGCACAGCCAGGGTTAAGAACCGCTGGGTAAATTCTTCTCAAAAGTATTATCTCCATGACCACCTTTCAGAAACTTTAAAATGACTTTTGAATATTAAAAGCAGGATTAAGAATATTATAAGCAAAACTAGAATATGCTTAGGAATGGAAAATGCTAACGTTCATAGTAAAACTGTCCAACAACTGAGTTAAGAATGAACATACATGCAGGGCTTTTGAGGAAAGCTTTGTCTTCAACAAAGAACCCAGAGTTATATATCTGAATTATTATGTCCCTCCGAAGTATTACTACATGAAGATAAGCTATAAAACCTATTTTAATGATGCTGCCACTGTGGAAAAATAAATTTATTAGAGAGAAATTGCCCTTTGAGACTGAGGTAGATTTACTAAAATGTCTTAAATGGTGAAAATTTTTGATCTTTGGTTGCAGATTTAACTTCTGGAATCAGTAAAGTATCGTTTGAAGTCAAGTCAGGTGAGTTGGTAGTTAACCAAGATGGGAGCTCTCATTGTAGGCATTGGGCCCAATGTCTCTGAGGGGCTCTTGCTACGTATCATATCCCTCAGTAACTAGCACTCAACCTAGCACAAGTCACGGCTCAGTGACTGAAATATTGAATATGAAATATTCAATATGAAATATTCAATATGAAATATTCAATACAAAGACAGATTATCACAGGTGGCCTTGAAGGTCATTTCATTCTCAAAGAAAAAATTAGAAGTGGTTGGAGCAATATTGACCTCATTAGAATAAGGATGTGGTTTTCCAGACAGGCAGTGTTCATGCCACATGTTTGTTACAAAGACCATTTCAGTTCTTCCTAAATATGTTTGGATTAAATGAGAGTGACCCATGGCAAAACCATGGTATCACTAAGAGATGGTGGTGGCTGTGTCTTCAGAGCTTTCACAGGGAGACATTCATTATAGTAAATAACACAAAATGTAGGTCTGACCCTTGGCTGTGCAGGCTCAGACCCATAACTACCAGTTTGTGGAGAATAGGTCTGACTCTCGAGGCTGGACTCCCATTAATCAACATGATGAGAATGATGTATAACACCAGAATTCCAATTAGTTATGTTACAAAGAGAAGTATAACAGTTATAGGGCCCAGAGACCTCTGGTAATTATGACCAGCACACTTTCTTTCAGAAAGCAGACCTGGGTGGGAAGTTCAGGTCCATCAGAAGGTGGCACAGTGAACAGGAACTTTAGATTGGGTAAATGAGTGAAGGCCTCCACAGCATCCAGTTGGGATAACCTGAGGACTATTTCTCACAATAGGGAGAGCCCTTTGGTGGGAATGCCACACTCAAGTTCAATGACCAGGATTGCTTCTCCCCCTTATTTAGGAGGAAATGGCTCAAGTTCACCTCTCCACTATCTTTTAATGTTCATTTCCACCGCTGTCCAACTTCTTTTCTGACATATTTATAATCTATATTAGTACATTCAGTCATGTTATATCGTATCTTGTGAGCCCTAAAAACAGTCTTTTTAAGATGACTTTGCACCTTTTGCTCTGGTCTATTGTGAATTGACCTTAATGCTTGACTCTTATTTCCCTGTTTCCCAAATTTATGAAGTTCAGGAGATACCTAGCCCATTATGTTCTGACGATACTTATAGTACCAGAAGTCTCCCATGTAAAAAAAAAAATTTTTTCCAGAAGAAAAATCCATTAGTCTCTCAACAAATATCAATTGCACCAGATATTTTTCTAAATGCTGGCAATTCCATGGTAAACAAAACAGATAAAGACTGAAACCTCATGGGGCTTACATTCTAGCTGAAAAAAGGAAATAAATGAGAGAACAAATACTTATATAAAATAATTTCATATGGTGATAAATTGAAAATAAAATTAGAAACTCCTACTAAAACGTTCATTTGTAAATTAAGAGAAAATTCTTACCTCTGGGAGATTTTCAAGTATACCTTACATGGTCCCAAGATGACTAGAAATATCATGGTCAAAGTAGAAAAATAAAAGGGAAGGTCCCAATCGAAAAAAAAAATACAGAAAAATATGCAATCAGGGACCTTGGAAATTCACATACCCATGACAATGAGAACAAGACCGGTGTGGTTCTACAGTTCCAGAAATCTATGCCTGTGAATTTTCTCCCTGCTAGTGCTGCTTGTATTTTTGACAGTTTCCTCAGGATCTATGGCCTTAAATGATGCATGGAGAAGGGGGAAAGTGGAATTACTCCTTTATGCCATACCTGAATTTAATGTCTTGCAGCAGTGCTCCAGATTTTTACTTTGGGTCTTGCAAAAGTAATATCTCTTGGGGAAAAATGGAGGCAAGAAGTACCTGAACAAAGAACCATCATATTTAGCCTAAGAAAAAGGGAAGTGGCAGCCAGAAGTAATTATGATCGTTATAGCATGTATCATTTATTGAGTACCCACTATGTCTCACATACTGAAGAGGCGTTTGCATATTTTACCCAAATAAACTCAGAGACCCTGTGTAACCTGATTTCCAGGCAAAGGCACATTCAAAGAAATGCAAGCCAGTAGTCAAAAGAAATTTTAAAATAGTTCTGTTCATTACTTGCATTTGAAATAAACTCCTTAAAATTCCCTTTTGTCCCCTCTCTATTCTCATATACCCTCTGCAGTTCTACAGTCTCTTATCCCAGCCTCACCCTCCACTTCTGCACAGAATGCACTGAAAACCCGCCACCACTGGGATAGGCTCTGGTCTCTCCTTTTTCTTCCCCTTTTCTGCCTGTTTTTCTGGTTCTCCACCTCTAACCATTCTCCTGATTCTAAATCACAGACACCCAGAGGGTCAGACAAGGAAGGCAGAAATTATAAGGGGAATGGGTGAAATTAGAAAGACAAAGACAATATTATCTTTATTAAGTTGGGACAGGGGGAAGTAGCAGGAAGGGGGAAGGCTGAGAACATTCACATGTTAATAGGTGTGAGAAATGATTATAATTATGACCCTAGTGAATCCCCTTCCTTGCTCCCAGCCCTTCTGCAATGAGACACCCCTCTCCTTAAATCTGGACTGGCCTTGTGATTTGTTTGGGTCAACAGTATGTGGTAGAAGTGATATTATGCAAGGTCTGGAATCTTGTCCTGAAGAAGTTTTGCAGTTTCTGGTTTTGCACTAGGAACCGTGAGACCATCATGCTGTGAAGAAGCTCAGCCCAGCCTGTTGGAGGATGTGGAAGAAAACCAAACCATCCCAGTTGCCAGCCAACACCTATGACCAGACGTGTGCTTAAGGCCATCTTGGACTCTCCAGCCCCAGTCGAGCCATCAGATGACACAGTCACATGAGGGATTTCAGGCAAGATCTGAAGTAGAACTGACGATATCGCCAACCCATAAAATTATAAGGAAGTGAATCATGGTTTTGGTATGGTTTATAACAGAGCACAGGTCATTCACATATAAATCATTAGCTCATGTAATTCTTACAACACAAAGTAGGTTATTCTAATTTTATAAATGAGAAACTGAAGTTCTGCAAAATTAAGTATCTCATTCAAGGTCACAGAACTTCCAAATGATAAAACTAGCTTGGTATCCTGGTCTGCCTGCTTTCAAATCTCATTCTTACATAGTCCTTTTACTCTGTCTCTGAGATCTATGAGTTACGTCTACTAAGAATCATTCCTTCTGTTAAACTCCTAGAAACTGATCACTGAAAACGGTCTCTTAACATCTCCCCCTTCCCAGCAACTATAGGATTTACACCTGCACATCCATACTGTTGGAAATCTGTACACTTTGTGTTCCAGTTTGTGTCTCCATGGCACATTATATATGGTTAAGGACATTGTTCAATTTGGACTTTCAAGGCATTTTAATGGCTGTCTAACTTCGTTTTTGTTCATTTATTTACTCTCATTAATTAGTTATCATAATTACTATCAACTATTGAATGTTTACAATGGGTTGGACACTCTACTAAGCACTCTGTATGCATTATCTCATTTAATCCTCACAAAAACCCCACCGTGTTGCCATTGTCACCCCCGTTTTGCCAACAAGGAACCCGAGGTTCAGAGAGTCATACAGCTAGGAAGTGTTGTAGCTGGGACACAAACCCAGGCCTGTCTGATGATAAAGCCTGTGCATTTAACCAGTGGATTGTACTCAGTGGTGTTCTGGTAAGTAGTTTACAGCTGGCTCTATGAGAAAAAGAAAGCCATGATTTGTAGCTTTTGTGATTCCCGCGGTATAAATACTCATATTATCATTGATGTCAAGCTAACAGACTGACTTCACTGAAGGCAGAGTTGGGGAAAGCAGAAAATCTAGAAAAGCCCCTAACCCCACCATCCTCTCCAACAGACAGACATGGCTTATGACACAGGAGGTGCAGAAACTTGGCTGACAGCACAGCTGGCCATCGTGAAGCAAGAAAGCTGATAAAGAGCTGTGGCACAATCCAGAAAACTTAACCAACAGTCAGACGTCCCAAAGATGCTTCTGTTTTCCCGTGACACCCTGCCTATGCACTGGCCACTGTTATGGCAGACCATGTTCCAAAAAGCATCACATGAATCACCTAGTCCAAAGCTTTCAGAGCCCTCAAAAGACCCCTCATCCAACCTCCATCTCTGAATAAACCCCTTTCTCCTCATGGCCAGGGTATTGGCTTCACGGGTTGGGGGCTCCAAAGGAGCTGAAATGGATTTCTTTCTTTCTTTTCTTTTTCATAAATGTATTTATTTATTTATGGCTGTGTTGGGTCTTCGTTGCTGCTCGCGAGCTTTCTCTAGTTGTGGTGAGCGAGAGCTACTCTTTGTTGCGGTGCGCGGGCTTCTCACTGGGGTGGCTTCTCTTGTTGCAGACACGGGCTCTAGGCATGCGGGCTTCAGTAGTTGTGGCACATGGGCTCAGTAGTTGTGGCTCGTGGGCTCTAGAGCGCAGGCTCAGTAGTTGTGGCGCACGGGCATGTGGGATCTTCCTGGACCAGGGCTCAAACCCATGTCCCCCACATTGGCAGGCAGATTCTTAACCACTGTGCCATGAGGGAAGTCCCAAGGGGGTATGGATTTCTACTGAGTCAGCATAGGGCATGGGCACCCAGAAAGTGCAAGTCAAGTCAAAGGAGCAGGAGAGGAAATATGGCCTGATGTCTAAGAGCGTGAACTCCAAAATCAGAGAAATCCAGATATGATTCCCAATTCTACTTACTATTAAACATGGGACCTTGGAAAATTAATTTAATTTTTCCATGCCTCAGTTTCCCCACCTATAAAATGGACATATTAATAATACCTTCCTCATAGAGTTATGAGAAATACATACGCTAATGTACCTGAAGATCTTAGCACAGCTCCTGGCACATGAAAACATTCAGTAAAGAATAGTTCTGAGGGACTTCCCTCGTGGTCCAGTGGTTAAGACTCTGAGCTCCCAATGCAGGGGGCACGGGTTCAGTCCCTGATGGGGGAACTAAGATCCTGCATGCTGCATGGCACAGCCGAAAAAAAAAAAAAAAAGACACATTTAAAAAAATAAAAAAATGAATAGCTCTGAGCATTATTAGCTACTACTCTTTTTTTTTTTTTTTTTTTTTTTTTTTTTTTTTTTTTTTTTGCGGTACGCGGGCCTCTCACTGTTGTGGCCTCTCCCGTTGCGGAGCACAGGCTCCGGACGCGCAGGCTCAGCAGCCATGGCTCACGGGCCCAGCCGCTCCGCGGCATGTGGGATCCTCCCGGACCGGGGCACGAACCCGTGTCCCCTGCATCGGCAGGCAGACTCTCAACCACTGCGCCACCACGGAAGCCCAGTTACTACTCTTTAGGGAATGCTGAAGCTCAGATACCAAGAAGATGAAACATAAGTACTGAATGTGATCAGCAAGAGCAGAGTGGATGTCAGGCCACAAAATCAACAATGGGGAGTTTTAAAGCAAAGAACCTGATTTCAACTTTTATTTTAGCAGAAAACCCTGGCCGGCTTTAAGAGTATGTTAGACCAGAGAAAAGGAGACCCCTGTCAATCCAACCAAGCGATCATGAAGGCTTGAACTAGGAGTGGAGATGGTAGGAGAGTTTTGAGAGGAATACCAGGGATGTTAACAGTGAAAGAGCTTCCAGTCTCTGGTGAGGGTGGTTAGGTAGATGGTGAGGCTGCGGGAAGCACAGGAAGGCTGAGGGTGTGTCTGATGAGGAAAGCTGTGGCCATGGTAGGTCAAGATTATGTGGCAGGTGGCTGGGGAGGTGAGTCTGGAGCACTGGAGGCGGAATCAGGAGCCATCGGGCCTGGGGGTTCCTATCTCCTGCAACCAGCCACCCATGGTTTCTCCTTCAGGTGCCAAAGCTCTTGCCAACACTGATCTAAACCTCAATAGAGCATAGAGTGTTGAAAAACTAGCAAAAAGGTAAAAGAGTTCTTGTCTGAATAAATAAGGAGGTGATGAACAGCAGCTGTTGGAAAGATAACAGATTTACATGGTGGTAAATAGGATCTTGTAGAAATTTAAAAGTACGGAAGTATTTTAGAACCACAGCAAAACCTCTCGAGATAGCGGTAAATATAACAGAAGTCAAAGAAATTAGAAAACCAAGCTTCCATTTTAGGAAGAATTTTTTCCCATAAAATAAGTTTTCCATTTTTTGTGTATATGAGAAGATTAGAAAATGACCGAAAAATGGAAAGAAGGAGAAAACTATAAAATACAGTTTCATACAAACAATGTAGTTATAAACATTTTAGAATTGTTTTCTTCCAGTCTATGTTTACTATGTGTAAAGTTCTTTTCTTGTATAGTTGAAAAAATATATATGTATTATATGTATGTATACATATAATACATATATATATCTTTGTATTTTGCTTTTCCACTTAACATTATAACAAAAGCAATTTTTGCAAGAATATACAGGATAGTTCATTCAACAGAAAAACTAGTCTTAAAATAGACCATTTCATATAGAATTTATCAAATTATAAAAGGAGTGTTAAAAAACAATGAGAAAGGGAAGGTTTATCAATATAGTGCTGGAAAATTGATTAGCAATTTGAAAAAAAGCATTCATTTAAGACCCTATCTTCTCCCTTGCACTAAAATGAATTACTGGTGGATTTTTTTTTAAGAATTTTTTAAATCAAATACAAAAACTAGAGCAAATAAAATTAAATATTTATTGGACTTCTGGAGAAAAAGGACTGTCTCCTTTCTAAGCTAATAGTTGGCAGAATAAATCAAATGTAAATTACAAAGGATTAATATCCTCTCTCCTTTGAGAACTCAATCAAATCAATAAGAAAATCACTAACCCCCAATGATAAAATGGTGAAGGCCATAAACAGACAAAGGAGATAGTCAACCAGTCAACAAACAGGAAAACGTGTGACTCCAGTAATAATCAAAGAAATGTAAACTGAGCACAATGTTACCTTAATTTTTTTTTATCCATTAAATTAGCAAGCTTTAAAAACTGTACTCAAGGAAGCAATTAAGAGAAGCTAGTTATGCTGTAATAACCACCACAAAAAGTAAGGGACTGAAAACAGCGATTGACAAATTTTTTCTGTAAAGTGCCAGACAGTAAATATTTCAGGCTTTGTGAGCCACACAGTCTCCATTGCAACTACTCAACTCTGTCATTATACCAAAAAAAAAGCCCCCATAGATAATTCATAAATGAATGGATATGGCTCCGTTCCAATAAAATTTTATTTAAAGAACAGGAAATGAGCCAGATTTGGCCTGTAGGCGAATAGTTTGCCAACTCCTGGTAAATTTTTTTTTTTTTTTTATTGGGGTATAGTTGCTTTACCACGTTGTGTTAGTTTCTGCTGTGCGATAAAGTGAATCAGCTATATGTATACATCTCTCCCCTCCCTCTTGGACCTCCCTCCCACCCTCCCCCAACCCACCCATCTAGGTCATCACAGAGCACCGAGCTGACCTCCCTGTGCTATATAGCAGGTTCCCACTAGCTATCTATTTTACACATGAGAGTTTATATATGTCAATCCCAATCTCCCAATTCATCCCATCTCCCCTTCCCCACCCCCTGTCTCCACATGTCTGTTCTCTACATCTGTGTCTCATTCCTGCCCTGCAAATAGGTTCATCTGTACCGTTTTTCTAGATTCCACATACATGCGTTAATATACGATATTTGTTTTTCTCTTTCTGACTTACTTCACTCTGTATGACAGACTCTAGGTCTATCCATATCTCTACAAATGACCCAATTTCGTTCCTTTTTATGGCTGAGTAATGTTCCATTGTATATATGTACCACATCTTCTTTATCCATTCATCTGTCAATGGACAATTAGGTTGCTTCCATGTCCCGGCTACTGCAAATGGTACTTCAGTTTTATTTCTTCCTCATGCTACATGTACATTACAGGTCAGCAGGGATGTTCAGTTCATTATAGACACTCAGGGATGCAAGATGCTGGAGGCTCCAAATCTGCTTCTGCTTCTACAGTTACTTTGTCGGGGGAATTCTAGAAAGTCACACACAGACAATTCAATGCTCTGACCTAGAAGTGACATACATCATTTCTGCTCACATTTCACTGGCCAGAACTCGTCATCTGGTCCTGCCCAACCACAGTGGGGCAGGAAGATCAGATTTCCTTCTAAGCAGAGCTGGTTACCAGTGAGCAGCGCTGGTGATAACCTCACTTGGTACTAGTAAGGATGAAGGGAAGCAGGCATCATCATCTTTGGCTGAATTTGGATGGTTGTCCATATGCAGTAGCATTGCCTGGCGTAGCAAATCAAAATACAGGACAGCCAGTAAACTTCATATTTCAAATAAACAACAAATAACTGTTTTTAGAATAGACATTCCCAGCCACTCCTTTCTGCCAACTTGCATTAAGTGGCAGAAACTATGTCTGCCATGTTGGGACCA
This sequence comes from Phocoena phocoena, assembly GCF_963924675.1. NCBI lineage: Eukaryota > Metazoa > Chordata > Mammalia > Artiodactyla > Phocoenidae > Phocoena > Phocoena phocoena. The sequence goes on along the minus strand of NC_089220.1, from coordinate 144,162,853 downwards.
CCATGCTGAGGATACTGGAATGAAATAGCAGCAAGAGTTCAGGTTTCTAAAACTACTTGTACCAAGTGCTGACTTTGTGCTTGGCACCTGCATCGTGCTTGAGAGCAATCATTTTCATTTTACCGGAAACAGAGACTAACAGAGTTTAACTACCTTGCACAGATCATAAATGTGGCAAATGGTGGATCAGAGGTTGGATTCTTAATCTCCATGCTATACGGGCTCCCTACTACACTATCAAGGGGAATGTCTGGGAGATGCAGGGTTCTCCTCCTCAGTTTCCTATCAGTGAAGCAAAGGGGTGCACCAGGAGGTCTCTAAGGGGCCCCTGGTTCTGACAGCCTCTGAATCGAGGATGCTTTGAAATCAATCATTTCAACACAGGAGCGTTGCAGGACAAGAGATGTCTATTTTTGAGAACTGTTCTAGTTTAACCAATATCATCACCAGTTTTGGTGATTTCAAATGATCAACTGTTCCAAACCCAGTGACTCACTTACACCAAAGAAAGTGCCTGCTTGGTGGAAGACAGTAGGAGCTTCGATGTTGAGACCTAAAGAAAGAGCCCATGTGTTGCTCTAACCTGGGAGCCAGACCCCCTGGAACTGGCACCAAGCTCAGCCCTTAACTAACTACAAACACTCAGGCAAGTTACTTATGCTTTCTGTGTCTCAGTTTCCTTCTCAGCAAAAGGGAGATAATAAGAGACAACGCCTCGCAACGTTTTTATAAGGAGTAAAGGAGATGATACACAGAACGCACTTAAAACACATCGCCTGGCTTATATATTACAAATAAGTAAACAAAAAAATAAATGATAAATAAATGCTACACTTTATTATTATCGTCTTCCTCCTGAGTTCACTCTCCTTGTTCCTTCCTTTCAGCTTTTGACCCTTTGACCCTAGAGTGACCCAGTAGATTTGAACATCATACTTGCCCTGCTAAGACTCTGGCACCTTTTTTTTAAATGATCCTGGCCCCAGCTTCATCTCTCCTGCTAGGATAAGACATATTTCCAGGGCTCACCTAGGATCACCCCAAACCCTGACTTTGGCTTTATACATCTACTGTGGCCCCAGAATCCCATATATGCCCCCCTTTCCTGAGCTGCAGACAAAAATCCGTCCATACCTAGTTTGGTCCCATAACTAAAGATTCCCTCCCCTGAGGCAGGCACTGATTCAGGGAGTGAAGAACCCAGCAGGGAGTAAACAGGCAGTCTTCCTGCCCTTGAGAGTGACAATGCAGGTGGCAGGTAATAAACCATCAGGGCCACACCTGCAGGTGGAGGTGAGTGCAGAGGGATACAGTGACCACCAGGGTACTATTTTTGCAGACAGTGTGGTCAGAGTTGAATGACAAAGTTCATTTTGTTCTGCGAAGTACAGTGAAGAACCGGGCTTCAGCTGCTACTTGGAAGAAGACAGCTGCGTGTAGCACACGTGGAGAAACAGGGAACATTCCATACTATGAGAAAGAAGTCTTTCAAGGAAGTCTAGGAGACATTTAGCTTTTCCAGTGGAAGTACATGCTCACAGAGGCTACAGCCCTTGTAAGTATCAGGGCTTGGATCCTAGTCAAATCTGTCTACTGCTAGAACCCTAGAGGTTTCAATGGGGCCAGTCACCTGTGGCCCCTGGGTTAGTTGTATGGGACTCCATGGCCATATCGCAAGTCAGCATAAAGCTCTTGGCTTCAGAAGCCACCTCAGGATGCCGAAGCCAGGCTCCCAAAGCAATGTGGGCATCATCTCCACGTGGGAATATCTGAGCAAAGCGCTCTTGATTCCTTGAGGACATTTGCAGCGGGTCCTTATGAACCCAAACCACAGAGAAGGTGCTTCCTTTCAAACCTTCCTCGTCCTCCTCCCCCGCCTCCTCTTCTTCACACCTCTTCAGCAGCAGCACACAGAGGGAAGAAACCTGATCTCCTAGAATCTTAGGTAAGAGGATGGTTTCTGACGGCCCCTGGGACTGCCTCACCTTCCCTGAGAGAAGTGACCAAATGCCAGTGTTGGACGTTGACCCTGAGAGGAACCTGGGGGAAGGGCCTTGGTGGAGGATCCCTGTCTGCAAAGCCCAAGATGCAGAAACATCATAGCCCCCCAGCCTCCTCCCTGACCCACACAGACTCGTCCCCTTCAAAAAGACAAACTGTATAGGAAAACACCGGCATGCTTCGTAGAGCTTCTTATTCTAAGCAGAACAACTTCATTTGAATTGGCAAAAAAAAAAATAATAATAAGTTTGTAAGGGAAGTCATGCGCAGCCAGGGGCCTTGGGGGGAAGGGGACCATAACATGCCCAAGGGCTTCCTGTCGGTGAGGTTGGCAATCATTTCAGAACAAGGTATGAAAATGCATTTCATTCATAACCAAATTAAAAGGCTTCAAGTTCTGTGAGTAATCTTGGGCTGCTTTCTCTCTCTCTCTTTTTTTATTATCAGTCTCCTAATTTAAATCTGGAATTCTTCTAAAAGTGCCATCCTATTCAGCATTTAGAAATGAAGGACTTGACTTTAAATGGGAAAACCTCCATTTCATTTTGAAGACAGAGCTCAAGTTCTCCTATTCTGCACAAATCACAAATATGTATGCTTAGCGACGGTAAAGGTTAACTCCAGATAATTCATTTCACACATGACAGAAGACATGTAAATGTAATGAACTGACTGAAAAATCTGAAATATGCACCCTCTCTCTAGGGCCCCCAGGTCCTAAGATATCTTTTCCAATCATGTGGAATGTTCGGTGTCGTCTATACTAAATAATATTCAGGTGCAGGGTTACATGTATTGTGTGATGTAATCGTGGGCTGAGCTACTTGTCCTCGTCCTGCCAACACAGTTTAAATCAGTCTTGGTTTCTTGATCTCTAGATTGGAGCTGAAAATGAACCTCACAGTGTTTTTATGATGCTCAAAATTTAAATAAAAGCATATTCTTACATTCTTGGGAAATCCCAAAGCACTATATAAACGTTACTTTCCAAATAAGTATAATTCTAGGGTCTAAGAATTGGAGGTCTCAAAGAGCCATGGAGGTAGGAAAGAGGTGCTTGAGTCCCCTTACTAACTCAGCTGTCATTTGGTAAAAGCGAACTCTGTGAGAGAAGGCAGTGGAGCCGGTCAACTGCTATGTGCAACAGAGCCAGGACTGGGAGACTGGTTACATGAAAGGGATTCAGTAAATAAGTCACGATATTGCAGGTAACTGGGAGACTGGTTACATGAAAGGGATTCAGTAAATAAGTCACGATATTGCAGGTAACTGGAGCCAGGTTGAACACTGTCAAAGAAAGGTGGCAAAGAGAAAGACTAGAATATATCCTGGGGCAGTGGATTGGAATTGGAGTATCAGTGTGAATTTATGATTTTTAATGGAGAAAAAGAGATAAACGTCTTAGCCCCCCAGGACCTCAGAATGTGACTTTACTTGGTCACATATCTCTTGACCGTGATAATCAAGTTAAAACTAGGTCATTAAAGTGGACCCTGATCCAGTGACAGACACAGGGAGAATGTCATGTGAAAATAAAGGCAGAGGGACTTCCGTGACAATCCAGTGGTTGACTTTGCCTTCCAATGCAGGGGGTGCGGGTTCGATCCCTGGTCAGGGAGTTAAGATCCCATGTGCTTCGCAGACAAAAAAACCAAAACATAAAACAGAAGCAATATTGTAACAAATTCAATAAAGACTTTAAGAATGGTCCACATCAAAACATCTTTTTAAAAAAAAAAGAAAAGAAAGGCAGAGGGTGGAGTGATCCTTCTACATGCCAAGGACCACCAAAGATTTCCAACAAACCATCAGAAGCGAGGGGAGAAGCATGAAACAGATTCTCTCTCATAGCCAGCCCTCAGAAGGAACAAACCCTGCCTAGATCTTGATCTCAGACTTCCAGCCTCTAGGAATTATGAGAATTAATTTCTGTTGTTTAAGCCCACCCAGTTTGTGGTACTTCGCCAGGGTAGCTCCAGCAAACTAATATGATATATGTGCGTGTGTATGTACTTACATATACATATTTCCTAGCTCTTTCCGTTAAGAGGGCCAAGACCTCCCAGACCACAGAAGGTCTTCCAGATATTGGCTTTTAAATACCATTCTTCACCAAACAGAGCAGGACTCCATGAAGAAATGGCTAAGTCCAAGGCTGACACAAAGAAAATACAAGATAAACCTGGAACACCTTGATAAGCCAGAAAGTCAGGAAGTACTCAAAGAATGATGAGCATATCTCAAAAGGACATAGAAGCTAGCCTGAAAAGTCTCCCACTCACCAAAGATGGAAAGATTTGAGCATCAAAATAACTGATGATAATAATGGATTAGATTCCCTTCAATAAAATAAGAATCCATGAGTCTGCATTGATATAAATAAGTGAATGAATAAATGCATAAAGGGAAAGCTCTACCTTATAGTTGAATGCCAACTAATAAAGGTAGAAGAAATGATGGAATTAGAAAACACTACAGTGATAATTATTTGGGCAAGAATCATCAGTAGATGCAAAAATCTGTGTGTAAAAGTTTGATGAGGAAGAAGATATCTACTTACTCCCAAAGAACCTCTCCATAAAATACATTTTAATCACTGAGCACAAAGCACTTATAAATTTATACACACACACACACACACACACACACACACACACAAATATATGGGGAAGAGAGATTCAGAGAAAGAATGATAACACATATGTGGTAAAATGTTAATAATGGGGGAATCTGGGTGAAGTGAGTGTACATTATATTCTTGCAACTTTCCTGTCAACTTCAAACTATTTCAAAATAAAAAGTTAATTTAACAAAATGGAACACACACACACACACACACACACACACACACACACCTACTCAGGATGGTATAAATGTTGTGATATGCTGACCACTTCTCCAGATCTTCAAGGAAAGCACAAGCCTTAGGTCCAGCTGCCTTTTCCAAAAGCGGAAGGAGACGGGCACATGGATATTTCAGGAGAGCTCCTTTCTGCCTGTGGTCAGTAGTGAGATACCACTGTCCATCAGATAATCCCTTGTTTTAGGAAGTGTCAAAGCCAGCTCCTCCACCCCAAGATAAATGTAGCACAGACATCATGTAAGTGAAGAGAAAACACGTAGAGGATAAGACTGAGACCTAGGCAGAGCCAGAGAATGAGGCTTCTCTCAAACCTCTCCTGCTGACAGATACAGGTGGGTGAGCCCATCTATGATGGTGCTACCTGAGGTAAGGGCCTGATCTCCAAGGTTTATTGCTTCATGTTTCCCCAGGCACTATCTGAGGGAAACTATAAAGCAAAACATCAAGGCATATTGCTAAGATGGAGAATTCAAAAAGATGAAAGTTAAATTCAAAGAGAACTTAACATTTACTCAGCACTTTTCTTATATAACAAGAAGGCAAGAGGTAGCTGGCTGCTAACATTGATCCAGTAGCTTTAAGATCGTAGGGCTGAAGTCTCTGAGATTTACTTGGCCTTTCCCTCATGAACCCAAAATAACTGCTGCAACTCCAGCCATCACATCTGCATTCCAGGCAAAAAGAAAAAGCACATCAGCTGAATCTGTTCCTCAATAGACAAGAGAGCTCTTAGAGAACAAAATGAAAGGTAGTCACAATGACTGATGACTCACTCCACTGTCAGAGAAGGGAATTGTTGTTTTTCCTATAAAGCATGACCAGTGACCACAGCATGCTGTTTTGCCTTCTTTCCTTTTCTAAGATGAGGTTTTGTTGTGGTTAGCCAGTATAGAATTATATTATGTTTCCTGCAAGTAGTAATGCATGACAGAGGCCTAAGCAGTGAAAACATTTAATTATCTCACATAGCAAGATGGCTGGAGGAAGTGAATTCTGGTTTTGGTGAGCAATTCAAGTATATCAGCAAAAACAAAGCTCTTTCTGCTCTGCCATTTGCAGTAGGTTAGCTTCTTTTTCTTACCTGTATAGTACTGAGATATAGTCTCAGGAGAGATTTTCTCTCTCTGCTAGGGGTTTCCATGCTGGGAAGATGTGAATCTGAGGCCTTTGGAAGCCAATTTCCCACCACATGAAAAGAGAGTGTTAGCAGGAGAAAATATGCAAGAAAGAGCCAAGACTCAGAACAAGAGACAGCACCTTGGAACCCCACTGGCTGGAAGTTCACCTCCAAGTGTCCCTGTTTCTGTGCCCATGGGTCATCTTCCTTTTTAGTCTTTCCTCTAGTTTTTGACTAAAAAATTGAGTAGCCCAGAATCCCACTTCTGTGTACAAACCCCCCAAAATTAAAAGCAGGGTCTTGAAGAGGTAGTTGTACACCCAAGTTCACAGTATCATCATTCACAATAGCTAATATATGGAAGCAACCCCAGTATCCATAAATGGACTCATGGATAAACAAAATATGGCATATACATGCAATCGAATATTACTCAGTCTTAAAAAGGAAGAAAATTCTCACACATGTTACAACATAGATGAACCTTGAGGGTGTGAAATGAAATAAGTCAGTTACAAAACGACAAACACTGTGTGATTCCACTGATACGAGGTCCCTAGAGTAGCCAAAAGTCACAGAAACAGAAAGTAGAAGGATGGTTACCAGGGGCTGGAGGAGGAGGGAATGAGGAGATGTTTAATGTGTATTAAGTTTCATTTTTGCAAGATGCAGAGTTCTGGAGTTTGGTTGCATAACAATACAAATGTACTTAACACTGCTGAACTGTACACTTAAAAATGGTTAAGATGGTAAATTTCATATTATGTGCATTTTGCCAATTTTTTTTTAATTTTAATGAACTGAGTGGTGTTTCTGTCATATACAACTAAAAGTTTCCTGACTTTAAAACCCCCAATGTAGGAGGCCTGGGTTCAATCCCTGGTCAGGAAACTAGATCCCACATCCATGCTGCAACTAAGAGTTGGCATGACACAACTAAGGAGCCAGCGAGCCACAGGTAAGGAGCTCACCTGTCTCAACTAAGTCCTGGCACAACCAAATAAATATTCAAAAAAAAAATAAGAGGAGGAGGAAACATGCTATAGAGAAAGAAGAGAACCCATTGGAGAACCCCAACATTTAAGGTCAACCTGCAAAAAGAGTAAGAGTGTAGATGACAAGATGAAGTCTCCCAAAAATGAGGGTGATGAGCCAGGAGAAAATGATGGCAAGAAATCCAAAGCAGAAAAGTCTCAGGATGGAAGGGATTCGTCAACAAATACGAGTGGCCTTCTAGAGGCTAAATAGTGCAAAAACTGAAAAGTGTCGATTGGATTTGACGATTAGAAAGTTTGTGCAGAGCAGAAGCAAGAAGAACTACAGTCCTGCAGCCTGTGGAACAAAAACCACATTCACAGAAAGAAAGACAAGGTAAGGCAGAGGGTTATGTACCAGATGAAGGAACAAGATAAAACCCCAGAAAAACAACTAAATGAAGTGGAGATAGGCCACCTTCCAGAAAAAGAATTCAGAATAATGATAGTGAAGATGATCCAGGACCTCAGAAAAAGAATGGAGGCAAAGATTGAAAAGATGCAAGAAATGTTTAACAAAGACTTAGAAGAATTAAAGAACAAACAAACAGAGATGAACAATACAATAACTGAAATGAAAACTACACGAGAAGGAATCAATAGCAGAATAACTGAGGCAGAAGAACGGATAAGTGACCTGGAAGACAGAATGGTGGAACTCACTGCTGTGGAACAGAATAAAGAAAAAAGAACGAAAAGAAATGAAGACAGCCTAAGAGACCTCTGGGACAATATTAAATGCAACAACATTCGCATTATAGGGGTCCCAGAAGGAGAAGAGAGACAGAAAGGACCCGAGGAAATATTTGAAGAGATTATAGTAGAAAACTTCCCTAACATGGGAAAGGAAATAGCCACCCAAGTCCAGGAAGCGCAGAGAGTCCCATACAGGATAAACCCAAGGAGAAACACACTGAGACACATAGTAATCAAATTGGCAAAACTCAAAGAGAAAGAAAAATTATTGAAGGCAGCAAGGGAACAACAACAAATAACATACAAGGGAACTCCCATAAGGTTAACAGCTGATTTCTCAGGAGAAACTCTACAAGCCAGAAGGGAGTGGCATGATATACTTAAAGTGATGAAAGGGAAGAACCTACAACCAAGATTACTCTACCTGGCAAGGATCTCATTCAGATGCGATGGAGAAATCAAAAGCTTTACAGACAAGCAAACCTAAGAGAATTCAGCACTACCAAACCAGCTCTACAACAAACGCTAAAGGAACTTCTCTAAGTGGGAAACACAAGAGAAGAAAAGGACCTACAAAAGCAAACCCAAAACAATTAAGAAAATGGTCATAGGAACATACATATCAATAATTACCTTAAACGTGAATGGATTAAATGCTCCAACCAAAAGACATAGGCTTGCGAAATGGATACCAAAAAAAGACCCATCTATATGCTGTCTACAAGAGACCTACCTCAGACCTAGGGACGCATACAGACTGAAAGTGAAGGGATGGAAAAAGATATTCCATGCAAGTGGAAATCAAAAGAAAAACCAAATGATCACTTCAATAGATGCAGAAAAAGCTTTCGACAAAATTCAACACCCTCAACATAATAAAGGCCATATACGACAAACCCACAGCAAACATCATTCTCAATGGTGAAAAACTGAAAGCATTTCCCCTAAGATCAGGAACAAGACAAGGATGTCCACTCTCACCACTATTATTCAACATAGTTTTGGAAGTCTTAGCCACAGCAATCAGAGAAGAAAAAGAAATAAAAGGAATACAAATTGGAAAAGAAGAAGTAAAACTCTGTTTGCAGATGACACGATACTACACAGAGTATCCTAAAGATGCTACCAGAAAACTACTAGAGCTAATCAATGAATTTGGTAAAGTAGCAGGATACAAAATTAATGCACAGAAATCTCTTGCATTCCTATATACTAATGATGAAAAATCTGAAAGAGAAATTAAGGAAACACTCCCATTTACCACTGCAACAAAAAGAATAAAATACCTAGGAATAAACCTACCTAGGGAGACAAAAGACCTCTATGCAGAAAACTATAAGACACTGTTGAAAGAAATTAAAGATGATACAAACAGATGGAGAGATATACCATGTTCTTGGATTGGAAGAATCAATATTGTGAAAATGACTATACTACCCAAAGCAATCTACAGATTCAATGCAATCCCTATCAAATTACCAATGGCATTTTTTTTACAGAACTAGAGCAAAAAATTTTTAAATTTGTATAGAGACACAAAAGACCCCAAATCGCCAAAGCAGTCTTGAGGGAAAAAAGCGGAGCTGGAGCAATCAGACTCCCTGACTTCAGACTATACTACAAAGCTACAGTAATCAAGACAATATGGTACTGGCACAAAAACAGAAATATAGATCAATGGAACAAGATAGAAAACCCAGAGATAAACCCACATGCCTATGGTCAACTAATCTATGACAAAGGAGGCATGGATATACAATGCAGAAAAGACAGTCTCTTCAATTAGTGGTGCTGGGAAAACCTGACAGCTATATGTAAAAGAATGAAATTAGAGCACTCCCTAACACCATACACAAAAATAAACTCAAAATGGATTAGAGGCCTAAATGTAAGACCAGACACTCTAAAACTCTTAGAGGAAAACATAGGAAGAACACTCTTTGACATAAATCACAGCAAGATCTGTTTTGATCCACCTCCTAGAGTAATGGAAATAAAAACAAAAATAAACAAAAGGGACCTAATGAAAGTTCAGAGCTTTTGCACAGCAAAGGAAACCATAAACAAGACGAAAAGACAACCCTCAGAATGGGAGAAAGTATTTGCAAACGAAATCAACGGACAAAGGATTAATCTCCAAAATATATAAACAGCTTATGCATCTCAATATTAAAAAAACAAACAACCCAATCCAAAAATGTGCAGAAGACCTAAATAGACATTTCTCCAAAGAAGACATACAGATGGCCAAGAAGCACATGAAAAGCTGCTCAACATCACTAATTATTAGAGAAATGCAAACCAAAACTACAATGAGGTATCACCTCACACCAGTTAGAATGGGCATCATCAGAAAATCTACAAACAACAAATGCTGGAGAGGGTGTGGAGAAAAGAGAACCCTTTTGCACTGTTGGTGGGAATGTAAACTGATACAGCCACTATGGAGAACAGTATGGAGGTTCCTTAAAAAACTAAAAATAGAATTACCATATGATCCAACAATCCCACTACTGGGCATATACCCAGAGAAAACCATAACTCAAAAAGACACATGCACTCCAATGTTCACTGTAGCACTATTTACAATAGCCAGGACACGAAAGCAACCTAAATGCACATTGACAGATGAACGGATAAAGAAGCTGTGGTACATATATACAATGGAATATTACTCAGCCATAAAAAAGGAACGAAATTGGGTCATTTGTTGATACGTGGATGGATCTAGGGACTGTCATACAGAGTGAAGTAAGTCAGAAAAAGAAAAACAAGTATCGTATATTAATGCATGTATGTGGAACCTAGAAAAATGGTACAGATGAACTGGTTTGCAGGGCAGAAATTGAAACACAAATGTAGAGAACAAACGTATGGACACCAAGGGGGGAAAGCGGCGGGGGGTGGGGGCGTGGTGTGATGAATTGGGCGATTGGGATTGACATGTATACATTGATGTGTATAAAATTGATGACTAATAAGAACCTGCTGCATAAAAAAATAAAAATTAAAAAAAAGAAGTTTTTGCAGAGCTGATTCAGTAAAACCAAAAGAGAAGGTTCTGAATTACAGTGAGTTGAAGCATTCAGAGATGAAGAAAAGAGACAGAAAGCACAGACAGTTTTTTAATGACCTTGCAAGATTGTCACTTAGAATCAATTCCATAAGCATGGTTTACAGCCGAGAACAATAGGGAGGCAAAAGTGAAGAAGCAGCGCTAAGTGTGACCACATTGGGAGGAAAGACCCGTGGCCCTGCCCAGTGGACTTTCTGCTGACAGCCTGTTTTGAAGACTCAGTCTGGCCTGCCTCCTGCATCAGCCCCTCTTCTCCCTTAGAGTGGCCTGTGGATCCCCACCCTCGCCTTGGCCACCAGCCTGAGTCTGATCTTGGCCAGGAGGGTTTTAATCAGGACCAGCCCCACACCATAGCACTGAGCCCCAAACTGTCACATGGTAGGATGTCCCTGCCCTTTTCACCTGATGCTGTTATGGAGCTGTCGCCTCATTCCCAAAGACCAGTGCTCCCCTCCTGTCCCAGTTTGAGGGTTCCACTTGCTCCATTTGTTTACAGTAAATTCACCTGTCTCCTGTCTACTGCCCATCCTCAGCAGTCCCTATTCTCACGCCCTATGGCTAGACCCATCCAAGAGTCTGCATGTGATAGGCATTTTAATATTCACAATAATCCAATAAGGGTTGGACCAGTGTAGAAACTGGTTCCCTGAGAGACTAACTAAATTGATCAAGATCAGAGGGGTAGGGGCTTCCCTGGTGGCACAGTGGTTAAGAATCCACCTGCCAATGCAGGGGACATGGGTTTAAGCCCTGGTCCGGGAAGATCCCACATGCCACGGAGCAACTAAGCCCGTGCAACACAACTACTGACCCCGTGCTCTAAAGTCCACCAGCCATAACTACTGAGCCCATGTGCCACAACTACTGAAGCCCATGTGCCTAGAGCCTGTGCTCCACAACAAGAGAAGCCACCACAATGAGAAGCCCACGCACAGCAACAAAGACCCAACACAGCCAAAAATAAATAAAATTAAATTAAAAAAAAAAAAAAAAAAGATCGGATGGGTAGGAATGAACTGACCCAGGCATCCCACCAGGTCATCTAGTTCCAGGGTCGATGTTCTTCCACACCACTTCAGCTGCCACTCACAGCATCCCACACAGGCACACTGCAGCTGCGTATCTCTGAATGCCAACTGCTTTTTGTCCATATTACTATCCTTCACCACCTGTACAAACGCTCCTATCATCCTTTCACTCTGACAACTATTTTTTGCCTGAATGTCTCATACCTGCTGCCACCTGCTGAATACCATATTTTCTTGCTACTTGACTTGTGGACCACAGACTAGCAGCACCAGGCATCACTTTGAGCTTGTTAGAGATGCAGAATTTGGGGTTCTGCCCCAGATCTACTGAATCAGAATCTGTATTTTAACAAGATCCACAGGTATATGCACATGGAAGTTGAGAAGTGCTACTGTATATTACTTGCCAACTGGGCTTCCTCCCTGACTTAACGGCTACAGCTGGTCCTCCACCCTCCCACCTCATGCGGGCAGGTCTCCTCCCAGGTCCAAGTGTCTGAAGTTAGCCCTGCCCACACTGCAGGGTGGCCATGCCAGGCAGAGTCCAGAAATATGAGTTCATCCATGACTTCCATGATGTGATAACACAGTTTAAGACCTTTAGAAAGACGCTGTCTCTGTAAGCTGCATTTGTATGCTTCTTTTCTTGGGTTCCTTAGTAGGAGGGTGAGTGTTTGCATCTGGAAGCGATTTTCATTTTTAGTCCTCTATAAATAAGCCAACACATGATTTCCTTCATTACACTCTGCTTGGGGCCCCTTCACTCATTCGTCAGCACCCACAGCTGGAGAAGTCCACACCCCCACTTCCACCCTCCCCAACCCACAGGATCAGTGCAAACTGTGCATTTGAGGCTGCAGTGTCATCACCTGTCCTGTGGGCCTGGCCTGGACAAAATGCCGGAACTCACAGGTAGCTCCTGCTGGAGCCCCAGTCAACTTACCTCAGCTTGTACTTCCAGGTCGAGGCTTCATTCCTGAGTTGCTGTTTTGTTACCTGCCCATACACATTCCCCCTTCTGGAGCCCTATACTTCCCTTTATAAGCTCCTCTCGTTACTGTGGCTGAATCTGCCAGACGCTTAGCTGTCAGGCTTGGCTCTCCTGCTAGGACACCTACCAATTTATCTCGCCAGTTGTTTGCCAGTATCATCCAGAATCTGCCATAACCTTCCAAACTCTGCACTGATTTAAGTCTCAGACTGACTGCTCGAAGAGAGGACATGCTTGGCAGGAGATATGGGAGGAACTTCAAAAGGACTTGTCTGGTTAATGTTTTTTGAGGTGAACAGAATGGATTTTATGTCACCATAGTTTTCACATGAATTCTTTATACCATACAAACTGTCCTACTTAATATCACTTTCTTTTCAAGGCTGTCTGGATGCCCCTGGAACAGTAGATTGCCCAGGGTTCTGGCTAGGAATCACACCTCTGGGACCTGGATGGTGCCAGAATTGGGAGGGGCTCACACTCAACTCTGGGGCGTGGCATAAGTTTGAGTCAATAGAGCCCTGGGATTAAGGTAGCTCTGGAATTGCAGCCCAAAGATGTCAAATGGAAAAGGGAGGCAGGCAAAGAAGTAAATGTCAGGTCTAAAGTAAAGAATCCACCATTGAAATCAGCAAGACAGGACAGAAACAGGAAGAAGACTCTGCAGAGATTCCTGGGGATGCAGGTCCTAAGAAAGTGGGAGCACAACTTTAATATAGAGCCCATAAATTTGCCATAGGTCGGGGGAGAAATAAAAGGGCTAACCTGGTTCAGACCAAACAAAGCAGGGCAAGGGATGCTAGCTGATGCTATAGTACATAGATCCTGGACTGATAGCTTCATTGGATACAGGCCATTCTACCAAGCTGACATACCAGCCCAAAGTCAGGAGCATAGCACCATAGGACACTGCACAACATGGCCAGTAAACACACAAAAAAAGTTCAGCATCATTAGTCATTAGGAAAATGCAAATCAAACTATAGTGAGATATCCTCCTATGGAATGGTTAAAATGTTTGAAACTGACAATACCAAGTGTTGGTGAGAATGTGGAGCAACTGGAACCCTCATAAACTGCCGGGAGGAATGTAAACCGGTATAACCACTTTGGACAACCTCCACTCCCTGGTATGTACCCAAGATAAATAAAAGCATATGTCTACACAAAGATTTGTACCCACATGTTCTTTTCACCATTTGTAATAGCCCAAAACTAGAAACAATACAAATTTCCATCAACAGGTGAATGGATAAACAAGTTATGGTATGTCCATACAATGGACTACTACTCAGCAATGAAACAGAATGAACTACTGATACGCACAAAGCATGGATGATTTCTACAAATCATTTGCTGGGATGAAGGAAGACAGTCAAAAAAGAGTACATGCTGTATGATTCCATTTATAAAAAATTCTAGAACATTCAAATAAATCTAAAGTAACTGGAAGTAGGTCATTGCTGCCTGAGGACGAAGGTGGATGGAGGTGTGGGTGGCAAAGAGGATGAGGAGTGTTTTTGGGGTGATGGAATTTTTCACTTTCTTCACTGTAGTGATGGTGTCGTACATCCATTTTGATCCATTTTGCACGTGTCAAAATGCACGAAGTTATACACTTTAAGTGTATGTAGTTTATGACACTTTGGTTATACTCCCGCCCCAAAAAAACTGAATAAAAGCAAAACAAAATAAAACAAACAAAAAATCCAGTATGCAATTCACCATGTTCCCTTTCTTCTTCCTGCCATGGTGACCAGCAACCAACAGATGACAGTGAAGCTTCTGTCATTCTCCATTCCTGAATGAGACACGGAAAAGGTTTGCCAGCCAAGCTGGGACGAACGTGTAGCATAAGCAAAAAATAAAACTTGATTCTTCTAAGCAAGTGAGACTTAGGGGTTATCTATTACCACAGCATAACCCTAACCCATCTGACTGACAACAATCCCCAAACCCAACACATTATCCAAAGTCTCATTAAAAAAAAAAAAAAGTTGACAGTCCAAAACAGAATAGAATATGAAACACTACAGTATATAAAATCTGCCTAAGGAATTTATGAAACATAAATCAGACTTCTATTTATTCAAGTAACAGAGTAATTATCAAGGTTAGTTCAAGATAGAAATTCTTGAAGACATCCATCACAGCTTAGGTGGTTAGAGGAGAGTTAGAACATGATAGGGACAGATGGGAATTTTGAATGTGCCACAAGCCACTCCTGTATGACACTACGATACTATTCAGAGAAGACTGAAGAACACAGAATACACTCTAAAGAAAGAAAAAGACAGTAACATGATGGTCACTAGCTGTGAGATGCACTGAAACATCTCCCTACTCTTGGGGAAGAAATTTGGTTACATAGAGACTATTTGAGGATCCATCCCAGATAGTTTAGACAGGACTTTCTCAATTAATAAGGGGGCTCCTTGGAATGAGAGTCAAAAGGAGATCAAGATTAATGTTACACAAGAAGTAGGGCAAATGGAAAGGCAGACTCCTGACAAGAGACTACACTGGCCTTTGGAAGAAAATTAATACTTGATGTGATAAAGTATTTCATCTTGGGCATTTCAAGAAGGAATCAGATGCCATCATCAATCACTAAGAAAATGAGACCAGAGTGTGGGTCTAAGGCAGGGTCTATCACGGGAGATGTCAGATGGACCACTACGCTCAGCCATATATTTTCCCAAAGGCCTCAAAGGTACATATTTTGACGTCATCTCCAGGTGAGACAGAGCACACTGATAGGACAGAGAGATGATGCTTTCACCAGGAAGCATTAGACGTGCAGCCCATCATCAAATCCACTGTACAGTGTTAGCTATAGGACATTTTTGTAGTAGAAGTATTCACATGTAAACTTTAAAATATGATCATTTTTGCAACCACACTTCATCTTCCCTTCATTTTTACAAAAACAGTGCCCCTCTAATAATGAGAACAGCCTGGGTAGTCTCAGTTGCTGAGAAGCTGCGGACAAAGCATTCATATCCATACCCCTACCCTGCCAACTACCCACTCCACCTGCAACCTACAGGACTAGACCTTTTCACTCCCTGCTTCGGAGCCAGTAAAAGTTTAGGGCAAGAGTAATGTATTCTGAGGAAGGATGCAGCCATCAGGTGACAGAGCTCTCATAAAGGGGGCTTTGGGAGAAATAGAAAGAGGACCAGGGAGGTAAAATTAAGAAAAGAAGAAAGTGTCCATGGAGGATGCCCTCTGAAAATCTCAACCATAATGCCTTGTCCACCTTTTATCCCATGAATGGTTCAAGGGACACTGTTCATATAAACTTTCCAATGCTATTCTGCTTGCTCCAGGTTACTGGAATTTTCTGTAAAGTGAGTCACCTAAACTTTCTCCTGAATTCAAATCTTCCCTTCCAATCTCCTCCCAATTCAGTCTTTGAAGGCCTCTGGTTATATGGCTTATCCATGGCAAAGTTAAAATGCTCTTCATTCCTATCTCTGTTCACTTTTCCCAATACCAGACACAGTAAATAGATTTCATGTCACAGTCAACTATCACTGATTGGTAATGGCACCTGAAGGAGAGTTTTAAGAAAGGTTTTTGAGATTGTACCTAAGCTTGATGTGAAAGCGCATCCTAATTGATTACTGATTTCTTCCGTGGGGAGGAAGAGTAAAGGCAGAAATGCCCGGGGTGTGTTACCCCCTGCACTGTCTTATACTCACTTCCTTACCCTGGGTCTGGACTCAATCTTATTTTAAGACGAATCTCTAATTAGACTTCACACTGTCTCTATCTCTAAACCACACAATTCCTTTGGGAAGTATACGGGTATAACTCCTAAATAATAGAGCCAAGAAAAATATATATGTGTAATTAAAATGGCAAGATTATAAGGAAAAAATCTGCAGAAGTTGGTGTTCCTCTGGAGACATGCAATTCATGCCGCGTTAGGACAGCATACCTTCCTTCCCCTGAGAGCACACATTCCCTTGACACAAAAATAAAACAACGGGTGGGGGAATTAACCTCAATTAAATTCCAGATCTGGGTGGGACGCAGTAGAGAGCAAGGGCATGGTTGTGTCAAGACAGACACCGATTTTCATTTCCAGAAATCCATTATAGAGCAAAAAGCATAGTTATGACAATTACACAATAAACACAGAATGTGCTCACAATATACCAATATAAATATGACTGCCCTATGATGAAATTTTGTGTGGCCATGGGCAAAAGCTTGAACAGGGCACAAATAAATATAAATAGCTTGATTTGTTGTAGTCATCAGAGCATGGGTTAACCTTTACTTTCTTTTTAGTTTGGTTTCCAACAATGTTGTTCATACAACAAATAATTTGTAAGAAGTCATTAAGGTGACTTGGTGACAATTGGAAAAGCAATTATAAATTCCTGCATCTCTGAAATGAGACTGAACCAATGGTGCAGAACAAGAGCAGGGAGAAGCAGAGCCTCTGCACTCAGATTTTTTTTTTTTTAATTTTGCCTGAGTAAAAAGAAGGTTTGATTTAAAGAGAAGACATTTTATCTGAGTATCATTTATCTATGTTTTATTCTAAGAACATGACCTATTTACGAAGGATTGCTCAAATGGCCTCTAAGCTTTACCCCATGTATTAACTGCCGAGCAGTTTTGTTAGGCACTGACCTACTGCCACAGTGCCCCAAGTTGTACTATTAATCACTGCCTTGGGGCAAGCTGTGCATCTCCTCAAGGCTCTTCTGCATGCACTCTTCTGATACCTGAAGGAGACACATGATATCAACTGCTCCATCACCAGTGCCTTAGCAAAGCTGGATTGACTGCTGGGCCCCGAGCAATGTCCTCAATGTCCTGAGGTGAGGGAGGAGCCAGGACTCAGAGCCAGTGAGTGGATTCCACCCAACCCCCGATGTGTAGCAGTTTGAGGGTGCATCCTGACTGGTCTGTCAGTCCTGGTATTCCCATCCTCTTACCAATGAATGGGTCAAGACCCCTGGAGGACTTTAATCAGCACAAGGTTTTCCTATGTTCTTACGATCGACCTAAGTGGGGCCAGTGAGACTCTAGAAAAGGTTGCTGGGCATTTCTTTCTTTGGATGTGGCTGCATCCACATGTGAGGTCTGGAGCTCTGTTGCTAGCCAGATTAAAGCAGAGTCAAGAGGATTACAGGAAAATAGAAAGTGTGCCACTGGATTGCGTCAACCTCAAGATCACCCCGCCCTTGAATTTCTAGTCATATAGCCCTCGTTGTTTACGACAGCTTGAATTCCATCTTCTGCTGCATCCTAACTCATGGCTAGACCTCATCTCTGACCTCCCTGCTGAGCCAGACAAAGGAACCCAGATGACACTGAAAGTTGAGACAGGCAGGCAAGACACACCTCCAGGGGTTCTCTTATCCTCTTTATCCCCACCCATCTCCTGCACATTCACACAAATTTACCTGGAATTCAGATGACAAGAGAAGTGAAACAGGCTGTAGAGATCATCTTAATTAAACTTCTAATAAAACTGATGAAGAAACTGGGATTCTGGAAGGAAAAGGAACTTGCCAAATACTATTCTGAGAGGCAGAACTATATCCTTTGATATTCAACCAAAATTTCAAATTCTTGGCAAACTCCCCAATAATCACCTCCCCCACCACTTTTCCAAGCAGAATAGGTTACTTCTAATTCATTGGCATCAATATATTTGTACCCACCTCTATTTGAAATAACCCTATAACATCGTGTGATTACTGGCCCCCAGTAGACTGTGCAGTGACATATAACATTATATTAGTTTCAGATGTACAACATAATGATTCAATATTTGTACATATTGCAAAATGATCACTACAATAAGTCTAGATAACATCCATCAGCATACATACCTACAGAATTTTTTCTTGTGATGAGAACTTTTAAGATCTACTCTCTTAGCAACTTTCAAATATGCAATACAGTGTTATTAATCATAGTTGCCATGTTGTACATTACATCCCCACGACTTGCTTATTTTAAAACTGGAATTTTGTTCCTTTTGACCCCCTTCACCCAATTCCTCCAACAGATTGGCAGCCACCAATCTGTTCTCCGTATCTGTGAGCTCGGTTTTTGTGTTTGTTGGTTATCTTGTTTTTGTTTGTTTGTTTGTTGTTAGATTCCACAAATAAGTGAGATTCCATGGTATTTGCCTTTTTCTGACTTATTCCACTTAGCATAATGCTCTGTTTGCCCATCTATTTGTCACATATGACAAGATTTCACTTTTTTATGGCTGAATGATATTTCATTTTTTAATACATGCCACATTTTCTTTATCCACTGATCCATTGATGGACATTTAGGTTGTCTCTATATATTGGCTATTGTAAATAATGTTACAGTGAACATGGGGATGCATATATCTTTTTGAGTTAGTGTTTTCATTTTCATTGAATAAATACCCAGAAATGGAATTACTGGATCATATGGTAGTTCTATTTTTAATTTTTTGAGGTACCTCCATACTGTTTTCCAGAGTGGCCACACCAATTTACATGTCCACAAGCCATGCACAACGTACCCTTTTCTTCATGTCTTCGCCAACACTTGTTATTTCCTGTCTTTTTGAGACAAGCCATTCTAACAGGTGTGAAGTGATATCTCATTGTGGTTTTGATTTGTATTTCCCTGATGATTAGTGATTTTGAGCATATTTTCATGTACCTGTTGGCCATCTGTTTGTCTTCTTTGGAAAGATGTCTATTCAGATCCTCTGCCCATTTTTAATTAGATTGCTTGGTTTTTTGCTACTGAGTTGTATGAGCTGTTTATATATTTTGGATATTAACCCTTTATCAGTCATATCATAAATATTTTCTCCCATTCAGCAGGTTGCTTTTTCATTTTGTTGATGGCTTCCTTTGCTGAGCAGAAACTTTTTAATTTGATGCAGCCCCACTGTTTATTTTTGTTTTTGTTGCCTTTGTATTTTGAGTCAAATCCCAAAAAATCATTGCCAAAACTGATGTCAAGGAGCTTACTGCTTATGTTTTCTCTCAGGATTTTATGGTTTCAGGTCTTACATTCAAGTGTTTAATCCATTTTGATTTCATTTTTCTATATGGTACAAGATAGTGGTCCAGTTTCATATTTTGCATGTGGCTGTCCAGTTTTCCCAATACCATTTATTGAAGAGACTGTCTTTTCCCCATTGTATATTCTTTGGCTCCTTTGTCATAAATTAATTAGCTGTGTGTGGGTTAATTCTGGGCTATTCTGTTCCACTGATCTATGTGTCTGTTTTTATGCCAATACCGTACTGTTTTGATTACTATAGCTTTGTAATATAGTTGGAAATCAGGGAGTGTGATGGCTCCAGCTTTGTTCATTCTCAAGATTGCTTTGGCTATTCAAGGTCTTTTGTGATTCCATACAAATTTTAGGACTGTTTGTTCTATTTCTGTGAAAAACACCATTGGAATTTTGATAGGGACTGCCTTGAATCTACAGCTTGCTTTGGGTAGTATGGACATTTTAACAATACTAATTCTTCCAATCCAGGAGCACAGAATACCTTTCCATTTATTTGTGTCTTCTTCAATTTCTTTCATCAGTGTCTTATACTTTTCAGTGTACAGGTCTCTCACTTCCTTGGTTAAATTTATTTCTATGGGCTTCCCTGGTGGCACAGTGGTTGAGAGTCCATCTGCCGATGCAGGGGACACGGGTTCGTGCCCTGGTCCAGGAAGATCCCACATACCGCGGAGTGGCTGGGCCCGTGAGCCATGGCTGCTGGGCCTGCGCGTCCAGAGCCTCTGCTCTGCAATGGGAGAGGCCACAACAGTGAGAGGCCCGCGTACCTCAAAAAAAAAAAAAAAAAAAAACAAATTTATTTCTAGGTATTTTATTCTTTTTGTTGCAATTATAAGTGGGATTGTTTTCCTAATTTTTCTGATGGTTCATTATTAGTGTATAGAAACAGATTTCTGTATATGAATTTTGTATCCTGCAACTTTACTGAATTCATTGATCAGTTCTAACAGGTTTTTGGTGGTGTCTTTAGGGTTTTCTATATATAATATCATGTCACATGCAAATAATGACAGTTTTATATCTTCCTTTCCCATTTGGATGCCTTTTATTTCTTTTTCTTGCTTAATTGCTCTACCTAGGACTCCCAATACTGTGTTGAACAAAAATGGTGAGAGTGGGCATCGTTGTCTTTTTTCTGACCTTAGAGGAACAGCTCCCAACTTTTCACCATTGAGAATGAAGTTCGCTGTGGACTTGCCATATATTGGCCTTTATTATGTTGAGGTACATTCCCTCTATACCCACTTTGTTGAGAGTTTTATTATAAATGGATGTTGAATTTTGTCAAATGCTGTTTCTGTGTCTACTGAGATGATCATATAATTTTTATCCTTCATTTTGTTAATGTGGTATATCACATTGATTGATTTGCAGATGTTGAACCATCTTTGCATCCCTGGAATAAATCCCTCTTGAACGTGGTGTATGATCCTTTTAATGTGTTGTCAAATTCGGTTTGCTAATATTTTGTTGAGGATTTTTGCATCTATGTTCATCAGGGATATTGGCCTATAATTTCCTTTTCTTGTGGTGTCTTTCTCTGGTTTTGGTATCAGGGTAATGCTGGCCTCATAAAATGAGTTTGGAAGTAATCCCTCCTCTTCTAATTTTTGGAAGAGTTTGATAAAGATAGGTATTAATGTTCTTTGAATGCTTGATAGAATTCACCAGTGAAGCTGTCTGGTCCTGGACTTTTGGTTTTGGGGTGAGACTGTGCACTTCTTGCAGGCAGAGACTACTGTCTTCAGGTGCCTGGTACTAGTAGGTATTTCACTGTTTGTTGAATGAACAGAGAAAAATCTTTAATTCAGTAGAACCTCATCGTGTTAAACCCATTAATTCTAACTTTGTTCACATAGAATCTGTGATATTCCTGCATGGGGATATGGTAGGCAGAATTTCTAAAATGACCTCCCAAATCCTTCATAACCTATGAATATAATGAGATACCACTCCTGTGATTATGTTATGTCATATGATACCATTGGCCTTTAAAAGGAGCCATTAACCAGATGGGCCTAATCTGATTACAGGAGCCATTAAAAGAAGACAACTTTCTCTGGCTGGATGCAGAGAAGGAAAGCAGAAGAGAAGTCAAAGAGATCTGAAGCATGAGGAAGATCTGATGCACCACTGCAGGCTTTGAAGACAGAGGGGTCATGTGCCAGGGAATGCAGGCAGCCTCTAGAAGCTGAGAACAGCTCCCAGCCAATAGCCTGCAAGCAAACGGGGACCTCAGTTCTATAAACACACGGGACTGAATTCAGGACTGTCAACAACCTGAAGGGGCCTGGAAGCAGACTTTCTTCTAGAACCTCCAGATCAGAGTCCAGGCCACAGACACCGTGATTTTAGCTTGGTGAGACTCTAAGCCCAGAACCCAGCTGAACTTGCCAGGACTTCTGAGCTAAGAAACTGTAAGATTATGAATGGGAGTTTTTTAAGGAGAGGAAATATTGTTTTAAGCTGCTACGTTTGTGGTAAGTTGTTACACAGCAATGGAAAACTAATACAGAGGGTTATTAGGGCAGTGGGGGAGGGGAGTTTTGCTAAGCAAATTATTAGAGTAAACCAGATTTCGATTCTCATGTTAACCTACTTAGAAACAATTGGTCTCCAGGCAGGTTGCTGAAAGGACTTTGGGGATCATTTGACCCTGAGGAAAGAGGTTGCATCTCAAGCCAAGTCCAATCTCAATTCGCATGGCTACCAGGAGTGCCCTGTGGAGAAGAATTGCGAGGCCAAGCCTGGATTCGAGGTAAAATCAATCTGTAATTGATCAACAACATCTTCCAGGAGCGGAGAACATAGCAGTGATTGCATGCATGACAAATAGCTACTATTCCAACTCTAATCCTAACCTACCCATTTGGGAACTACAAATCCAGGGAAAGGATAAGATCACATAGTCAATAAAGAGTAGAACTAGGACCCCAAGCCTCCTAGCACCCAAATCTAACTTTCTTTACACTGTGCAGAGTTTACTAACTTCTGCTGAGCTAAAATATTGATCTTGTTCTGATTCACACCTCAAGACTCCCCTGGCCGTGGCAGCAGCCCATGGCTCACATCATGAGTACTGGTGTCTGCCTGGGGACACAGCCCATCTTAAGAAGCTTACAGTCCTGCAACCCACTATGTGTGGTCAGAGCTGGCCAGTGGAAGGAGACCATTTTTCCTTCTCCTCTCCCTCTCTTCTCCTAGGAAGGTGGAAACAAACTACAACCCTGGCATGAAATGAGAAGGCTTCAGTCCATGGAGAACACCAAAAGGAACTTAGAGACACACGGTGAAAGTCAGTGGTCACAGCAGAGAAGAAGCAAGCAACTCACAGACCCTGGGGAACTCCCCACGCCACCGTGTTTATTGTTACACACGGGGTGGCAGGCCTCACCAGGCAATACAGAGGCTCCTCTTGGAATCTTACGAGGGCCCTGGCAATGGCCATTTCTTACTCAGGGAGTTGTCTGATATTTGGTTTCTTCTGGAAAGCCTGTGATTATGACTGAACAAACTCAAAAGCAGCCTCTGGAAAAAGCTGTCCAAATTCTCTCTCCAAATAGTTGTTTCTGTAACGAGATAGATCCCAGACCCATCTGTGTGCTCCGGAAGGCTCCTTCCTGTTGCTGGCTTCTTCAGGTTCTGCTTAATGGACTTCTGATTATAGCAGTCCCAGAGTGAGCCCGGCTTATATATGAGGAAAGGAAATCAGCAGGGAACACTCACCTTATGATGCATAGAGAATGAGCTTCTCGCTGGAAATGCAAATTTTGAAGGATGCAAATCTCACTTCTGAATACATAATGGTCCCTAATTAGCTCACAGGTAATTAGCGCAATTACCAAGGGCCAGCACACTCTTAAAGCTGTGTGCCTAGGGTATTTTTCCCTAGGGAAAATAAACTCAAATGTTTAAAATTCCCTTTCAGCAAAGATTATGCTTTTCCACACATTAACATTGAACCAGTGTTGGTTGTATGTGGTCATAAACGTTCCTGTTTACAGCCTTCTTTTTAAGTCATTGCCAGCAGTATCTTAGCTCCACCCTTAGTTCAATAATGAATGAAGCCGGTCTGACAAAGACATAGAGATGTAGGGGAGCAAAATTTGCCACACCAAAATGCCTCTTTGGCATGGGATGATTTGGAGCTGAAAACAATCAAGGCCAAAAAGACTCAGGAAGAAGATTTGACCTTCTCCCTCACTGCCTAAAAGAGGACCTGTTCCAGAAGGAAGCTGTCACCACAGGTAACCGTAGTGTGAACAAGGTGTAGTAGACAGGGAGGGACCTAGCAAAGTCTGTTTCTTTTTTTTTTTTTTTTTTTTTTTGCGGTATGCGGGCCTCTCACCGTCGTGGCCTCTCCCGCTGCGGAGCACAGGCTCCGGACGCGCAGGCTCATGGCTCACTGGCCCAGCCGCTCCTCGGCATGTGGGATCTTCCCGGACCGGGGCACGAACCCGTGTCCCCTGCATCGGCAGGCGGACTCTCAACCACTGTGACACCAGGGAAGCCCAAGTCTGTTTCTTAAAATCCCTCTCTGTGTCCCACTGTCTCTGCTGGTGCAGCAAACATTTGTTTACCAAACACTTGCTTTTCAATCTCCTGGTCAATTGCTTTCCTCCCCTTTGAGGTCACAAACCACTATCCCCAACATCCTCTTTTGTCTTTTGCTGAAGATGGTATTTAAAGTGGGGACTTGGCCATTTTAGCGAGCTGCTCAGCTTTCCTGGATCTTTCCCATGTATACATGTTATTAAACTTTCATTTGATTTTTCTCTTGTTAATCTGTCTCATGTTAATTTAATTCTTAGATCAGCCAGAAGAACATAGAAGGGTAGAGGACAATTTCTTCCTCCCCAGATATAGTCATCTACTGGGTGAGCCAAGGGCCGGGGTGGGAGGTGGAGGTAGATTTGAAGTTAGTTATAAAGTTCTCAAAGGCATAGGAATATTCATACTTTTAAATTCAGTAACCCCACTAGGGGAACCCTTTTAGACAAAGGAAATCATCCTAAATAATGAAATAACTCTATGCGCTGTCTCAGCCTGGGTTGCTCAGACAGCCAGGGTGAAATTTTAAACATTTATGTACCACTCTTTTATTATCAAGGAAGCAGGAGTGGTGGAAAAAGGGAGAATGAAGCAGAAAAGGAGAAAGAACCAACATGGGGGGCGAGGAGCTACCCATTGCTTGGTGTTAAGCAAGACTGATTATTTGATCTCACAAGACTGTTTTGGGGCTTCCCTGGTGGCGCAGTGGTTGAGAGTCCGCCTGCCGATGCAGGGGACACGGGTTCGTGTCCCGGTCCACTAAGATCCCACATGTCACGGAGCGGCTGGGCTCGTGCGCCATGGCTGCTGGGCCTGCGTGTCCGGAGCCTGTGCTCTGCAACAGGAGAGGCCACAACAGTGAGAGGCCCGCGTACCGCAAAAAAAAAAAAAAAAGACTGCTTTGAACAAGGCCGTACAATGATCATGAATCAGCACAGTCCATCTGTCAAGAGGAAGTGAAGAAATTATACCCCAGCTTCCATCTCCCATTGGTCAAAGTCTCCCCAATGAGGCATTAATTCCTTCATACTTCCAGGCTGCACAGGTGTGGATGCCAACAAGGTCCCTCAGTGTCTCACACCTCAGATTCCACAAGGGAGCCTGGGGCATGCAATGAAGTGCAGTAGGATGTGCACTGAAGTTGGACAGAGTCTATCCGGATGTGGTCACCACAGAGGCAGTTGAGGCTGGACCATATGCCCCAGAGCCATAGAGATGGGGAAGCTAAGAGGATCTGTACAGGACTGATACATGCACAAAAATGTCCATCTCAGTGTGGATTCCAATCAAAAAGCACAACTTTTGCAGTTAAATCATCTTCTCTGTGAATCCTAACTCTACTCCTCACTAGTTGTAGGATTTAGGGCAAACTAATTTCTCAGCACCTAGATTTCCACATCTATTAAATGGAAATAATACCTACCACATAGGAATGTTTCAAGGTTTGAATGAGATAATCTGTGTAACACATGTGGACTAGAACTAAGCTTAGCAAAACTAAATTCCCCTCTCCCTATAATAATAAGTTGAAAATAACATACATTTCCAACCATAGAGGAATGGTTAAGTAAATCATGATGCAGCCAGGTAATGGATCTTCTCTGTGCATCCTTTAAAAATGACAATGGGGACTTCCCTGATGACACAGAAGTTAAGAATCCTTGCTCCCAATAATGCAGGGGGCCCGGGTTCGATCCCTGGTCAGGGCACTAGATCCCACATGCATGTCGCAACTAAGAGTTCTCATGCCCCAACTAAGAGCCCGCCTGCCGCAACTAAGGAGCCCGCCTGCCGCAACAAAGACCCAGCGCAACCAAATAAATAAATAAATATATTTTTTAAATGACAAAGAATATGTGGGAAAGTGGAAAATGGCTTATGTATCGAGGAAAGGCACAATACAAAGTTGTGGGAGTACAATGCGGGAGGAGGGTGTCATATGCACACAACATACTATGTGCAAATACTTAGCAACGTGAACATGTGGCACTTCTTGGGGAAAGATTTGAAAACACTAATGAGTAATGCTACCAATGACTAATGTGTTTGGAAAATACTAATGTGTAATGTTAGTCAATACCATTCACTCTTTTTCCTTGTTAACAGGATTCCAAATTTGTTCAGAGTGGCAATGTGCCCATCACCAAATGACCAATCATGATTTGTTTCCACCAGTCTGGAAACTCTTTCTCTCCAAATTCCCAACCACCCTAGCAACTGAAGAAGGCCATGTGATATGCTTCTGGAAAAAAAAATGGTCTAATGGAAAATCTGCTCTATGGAGTTTAGGAAAGCTTTGTTTTCCTGATAAAAAAAAGAAGAGTAATATGGCAGGTGCTGTCCCTTCCCCTTTCTTTCCTTGGATGTAGATGTAAAGTCTGCGACTACAGCAACCATCCTGTGAACATGAGGTGACCAGCATGAAAGGAGGGTCCAGAAATTCAGCCCTGTCATTTTTGAGCCACTAAATCAACATCAAAGACTACTTTCAATCTCTACACATTTATTTGTTTAAACCTCTACGGTCAGGTGTTCTGTTACTTGTAACCAAACCAACTGATATAAGACACCGTGCTAGTCAATTTACATTCCTATATCATTGATTTTTACAGTAGACATTTAAGGTATGTTTTATCAATATAATTCCCAGTTACAAATAAGTAAACTGAGAACCTAAGTGACTTATCCAAGGTCATCGCACTATTACATCTCCAAACCAGAATTCATACCCAATCCTTACTTTAGAGTCCTTTCCACAGCCTCCATAGAACATAGTTGTGTACAGAATACAAGGGAGATTATAAGGCAGAGAAGCCATGAGGCTGGTAAGAGGCACCAAGTCCAGGTTAGAAATGGTGTTGTGTGCCATGCTAGGGGTTTTGACTTTATTGTATGGGTGAAGAGAGCAGCAATATGTCAAGACCTACTCTTCAGCAAACATCGCTGCCATGTTCCCAGGGCATTGTGCATGATAGAGCTCAATAAATAATAAATGAATCCACCCATCAATCAATAAACCAATAAATAATCGGATAAAATTCTCCATGTACACATGGAGAATGAATCAGAGTAGACAAGGTTAGAGGCAAGAAGACCATTTAGGCGATAATTGCAATACATATTCCACATGAGAGATGTTAAGTAATGAACTATGGCAGTGTCTATAGGACAGGAGAGGGGAACAAATTCAAGATCAATTCAGAAAACAGAATTGATAGGGTCACAATTCTCACATGGCTACCGGCTTGTCTTCTTAAAAGAACATTCTTAAAAGAATATTTTTATTAAGCCACTTGGCTGACCAAAAACCTGGTTTCCCACTACTTGCAGATAGATTACATCCTAAAGTTTGCCACCTGGCGTTCATGGCCCTTCATTAGATTCTATTTCTAAATCTTCAGAGTAACTATTCATCAAAAACTGTTGAATAGAAAGACAAGTTAATTAATCATTTAATTTGCATAACATTTAATCATGTACAAATACCTTCATCTACATTATTTATTTGTTTGAGTCCTCCCTCATTTGCTATTAATTGTTTCCCAACAACCATGTGAGTTAAGCAGAGGCAGGACTGGGCAGTTACAAGCTGCATGGTCTTACAGATGAAGAAACCAAGATTCAGAAACACCAAGTGTGAAGTTGACCCTCTGGTCAGACCCTCCCCATCTGCTGTCTCTGTACTCAAAACGAATCCTATACTGCAACTTGACCCCAAGGTCATGGTCAACTTACTCAGCTTATTGGCCCCAGAACAGAGGGCGTGCCTGGTATCCACTGACTCTGTCCAAACCTCAGATGAACTCATGATCAAATCCCACATCCAGAAAGGTTTCTGAGCAAGAAAACTGAAGTCATCACTCTTAACCCAGAAATTGGTTTACAGATCTCTGTCCCACACAGATGGGTCATAAACTGCTCTGTTGAACACTCTGTCAAATATGAAACTTCTGAAAGCTTTTCAATGGGCAAAGATGGTTCTAAATCTTTCACAAATCTTCTCCTAATGATTGCTGTGGCAAATATTTTCCCTCTGGCTGGACTGTATGTCAATATCTAGAGTTTCTGACTAACCACAATTCATCCTTCAAACCCTGCATTAAGTATACCTCCTTCAGGAAATCCTCTGGGGTAGAGTTGGCTTTCTGTCCACCAAAGATTCTGCTTCCTTTCTATAGGTTTGAGCTGTTCCTGGAGAAAGGCTGCCCAGCCAGGGACAGCATTTCCAACCTTTTAAAGCCTAGATGGGGCCATGTGACTGGTTCTAAGCAATGAAATGTGAGGGAAAGGAATGAGTATCACTTCCAGGCCAAGATGATTAAAAACTGGGTGTACCTCCCCTAATCTCTCTATTCTCCCATCAACTGGCCAGAGTTCGACACTCATGGAGACCTTAGAAGCCACAACATACTGAAGATGCAAGGCTTTTGTTGGATTGAGTCTCCAGACTTGGAGCAGAACTTCTCGATCCACTCAATCCCTTACCCCTAACCCCAGTGCCCATTAACCAAGAACACCTGCAATCAACTATTAAATGAGTGAGAAATCTCTTTTATAATGCCAAGCCCTTGAAATTTTGGATTTTGTTGTCATTGCTGCTGCTATAGCTAAAATTATCATGACTAATATACCCTATAAATCCTTTCAATAGTGTTTAACATTTTTTTTAAAGCTCTACTAGCTTCATGAAAAAGCTATACTACAACTTCCATGGTTGTTCTTGTTGTATTAGAATATAACACAGTCATTTTTGTGTCCATCTTTCCTACAAACTTATATCTCCCCCTTATTTGATTTCAGTATTGATCCCCACTCATTCAACATACTTTTATATAAAACTATTTTGTCCTCTAAGTGAGGAGACTACGACAATGTAGTTCTTATTATCCTGGTTTTACCCAAAACAAGCAAACAAACAAAAACCATCGAGGCTCTGAAAGTTTAAATTGTCAGTGTAGCCTGACTGAGTACAGACTCCAGGTGGCACATGGTTTGGTGGCCAGTAATGATAATCTCTAACAGATTCCCACTTCGATGTATATGGCCAAGGTGCCCTAGTTAATAACTTGTCTTCTGATACAGCAATGTTTTCTTCTCTTTTGTTCTTTTAGAAATTTTTAAGAGATTTCACTACCTGGTGGAATACATGAGGGATGTTGATTCTCTCATCCTCATGCCAGCCTCAGCCCAGCCTGGGCAAATCCCATCTCAGAAACCTGGT
The DNA here is from genome assembly GCF_963924675.1 of Phocoena phocoena. Lineage (NCBI taxonomy): Eukaryota > Metazoa > Chordata > Mammalia > Artiodactyla > Phocoenidae > Phocoena > Phocoena phocoena. The sequence continues at coordinate 144,133,228 of NC_089220.1, read as the reverse complement.
TGTCATAATCTTCTATCTAGTTGCAATGCCATTCGTAACAATATTGGGATTTCATTAATAAGGAAAAGAGGGTAAATGGCTACTGAGTAGAAAAACAGCAGTTTCTGCCACATTACTCTGTTATGTTCAGGGCTAATTCCCATTGAAATAAGAGCCAATCAGAGTTCTTAACTGGAATATTCAGAACACAGTCAAAGTAAGCAGGTAATGGTCCAAAAGTATTAAGCATGAATGATCTCTGACACCATAAAAAGTCCAACAAAGGAGAAACTACAGCCAAAGGGGACACAAACAAGGGATCTGGACAATAAAGCTGAGAGTTTAAACAATGATCTGTCCACAGCCCACAAGATGATTATGAAAAAGAAATAGTGCTTTGCCTCAGCCCAGAGCTGTTTGGGCATAAACCAGTTGCAGGTGTGGCTGGTCCAAGGTTTACTGAGATGGCAATGGAAAATTTGTCTGTAATGGAGGTGGGTGCAGAAGAGCAGCTATAAAACTGCCATTTAAATGACGTTACTCTCCTATTCAAGAACCTTGCTGGCCTGGTTCTAGATGGAAATTGGAACCTAAGCATTCACCTTCCCATTCTCGTGATTTTCTAATAAAATATCTAAAGACATGAAAAATGGGAAATTTTGTATCAGTGCAATGGAGGGTGCCATCACAGGCTAGAAATTTTATGTAAGTTGTGTAGAATGGAACTGGTTGGGAAACTGGAAATTTCTAATCATCTCCTAACTGATAGCATCTGAAGAAAAAGCTCATCTAGAAAGCAAATTGGAAGTCTCCCTAATAGAACCACAGAGCACACCTAACTGGCGATGGTAGTGTTTAAATACAAGTACCAGTAAAATCTAAAAAAGAGTGGGTATATGTATACGTATAACTGATTCATTTTGCTGTACAGCAGAAACTAACACAACACTGTAAAGCAACTACACTCCAATAAAAATTTTTTAAAAGAGAAAACAAGTAGAGGTAGAAGGGACACAAAGCTTATCCCTATAAGTTATTATTGGACACGCCCCTGTATTGGGCACAAAGCGGTTGTCTATATTTCTCATCTCCAGCCTTTACATGAAATTCATTGAATAGTAAGAAAAGCAACGGTGTTGCCTGCAGTGGGCTCCAAAGTCAGCACTGGGGGAGGGGTAGTGTGCAACTAAATAAGCTGCCCCAAAACAACACAGAAAAGCAACTGTTCCCATTGGTTAACCCTGGTAGCCTCTCCCTCTGTAATATCCACCACCAGGTAGAACTCTCTAGCTTGAAGAAACTCGTCTGCAAACTTGCAGCAGCAGGAGCAGAGACAAGACTGTCACAGGACAATTTAGATGGAAGAGACCCAGACAGTATTGACCACTAAGGAAAGTGCAAGTTCTCACAGGACAGAATGGAGGGATTTTACAGTCTCTCCCAGGTCACGTATAGTGGGTGAGGGAGTAATGAGTAAAGCAAGGGCATAACCACAGATGACATCCAACAATGGCAGTGGTGCTGGTTAGATATGGCTGTGGCAGCCCTGCTAACAAAGATAGGGATAAATAATCATTTAGTGCACTAGGGTAGATCCTACTAAAGATCTGCCTGTGGCTATAATTCCCTCCCATCCCTCACAGGTAAATGGACATCTAATCTAACAAACCCAACTACTGTGGAAAAAACATTTCCTTTTCTGTTTTTCTGAAGCTGAAAAATTTTAAAGGGATCCATACAATTTTTAATAGCTCAAGACTCAATCATGGGAAGTCATATACCTTTCTCTGTCTGAATGAGAAAACAAAGTCCCTGAACATATGAAAAGATTAAGGCATTAAGAAAAAAGAAATATATCATAATCACTTTGAATGACAATGGTCTAAATGCACCAATTAAAAAACAAAGAATATCAGAGTAGATCAAAAAATATGACCCAGCTATATGTTGTCTACAAGAAACCCACTTTAAATATAAAAATACACAAATCGTATATCTGATAAGGGGTTCATATCCAAAATATATAAAGGATTTATACAACTCAACAGCAAAAAAACCCCCAAACAATCCAATTAAAAAATGGGCAGATATATGTATACATATAACTGATTCACTTTGCTGTACAGCAGAAACTAACACGACATTGTAAATCAACTATACTCCAATAAAAAAAAAATGGGCTCAGCATATGATCGTTCAATCCCACTCCTGGACACATATCCAGAGAAAACTATAATTGGAAAAGATACTTGCACCCCAATGTTCATTGCAGCACTATTTATGATAGCCAACACATAGAAATAACCTAAATGCCCATCGACAGATGAATGGATAAAGAAAATGTGGTACATATATACTATATATATATATACACTCAGCCATAAAAAATAATGTCATTTGCAGCAACGTGGATGGACCTAGAGGTTATTATACTAAGTGAAGTAAGTCAGAAAAAGACAAATACCACATGATATCACACATGTGGAATCTAAAATATGACACAAAGGAACTTATGTATGAAAGAGAAATGGACTCACAGACATAGAGAACAGACTTGTGGTTGCCAAGGGGGGAGAGGGAGGGAGAGGGGAGAGGGATGGATTGGGAATTTGAAAGTATCAGATGCAAACTCTTATGTATAGAATGGATAAACAGCAAGGTTCTACTATATAGCATAGGGAGCTATATTCAATATCCTGTGATAAACCATAATGGAATAGGATATGCAAAAGAATGTGTGCATATATATATATATATACACACTATATATATATATACTCTCACATATATAACTGAATCACTTTGCTGTACAGCAGAAATTAACACAACATTGTAAATCAACTATACTTCAATAAAATAAATTTTTTTTTAAAAAGGGCAGAGGATCTGAATAGATGTCTTTCCAAAGAAAACATACAAATGGCCAACAGGTACATGAAATAGTGTTCAACATCACTAATCATCAGGGAAATGCAAATCAAAACCACAATGAGTTATCACCTCATACTTATTAAAATGGCTGTTCTCAAAAAGACAAGAAACAATAAGTGTTGACAAGAATGTGGAGAAAAAGGAACCCATGCACACTGTTGGTAGGAATGTAAATTCATGTAGCCACTATGGAAAACAGTAAGGGTGTTCCTCAAAAAATTAAAAATATAAACATCATGGGAACCGGCAATTTCACTTTTGGGTATTTATCCAAAGGAAACAGAAACACTAACTCAAAAAGATATGTGCACCCGCATGTCACGGCAGCATTATTTACAATAGCCAAGACATGGGAACAACCTAATTGTCCATGGATAGATGAATGGATAAATAAAATGTGGTACATAAATATATAATGGAATATTATTCAGCCATAAATAAGAAGTAAATCTTGCCATTTGTGACAACATGGAGAAACCTTGAGGGCGTTATGCTAAGTGAAATAAGTCAGACAGAGAAAGACAAATATCATGTGATCTCACTTACATGTGGAATCTAAAAACAACAAGAGGAAAGCTACACACTGGGAGAAAATATTTGCAAAAGACACATATGATAAGGGACTATTATCCAAAATATACAAAGAACTCTTAAAACTCAACAATATGAAAACAAAAAACCCAATTAAAATATTATACTCCCAATTTCTCCTTCTCAACCTTTGTGCTATTGTTGTCATATATTTTGCCTTTATATATGTTATAAACAGACAGTACATATTTTTGCTTTACACAATCAGTTATCTTTTAGGAAAAAATGAATTTTATATTTCCTCTCATTTTATTCCATTTCCAATGCTCTGTATTTCTTTGCATAGATTCAAGTTTCTGTCTGGTATCATATCCCTTCCTCCTGAATTAGTCCTTTTGTATTTCTTATAGTTCAAGTATGCTGGAAGTAAACTGTCTCAGTTTTTTCCTATAAGAAAGTTTTTATTTTGGGGAGATATTTTTCTGGGGATAGCATTCTGGGTTGACAATATTGTTTTTCAGTACTAGAGATGGCACGCCACTGTCTTCTGACTTGAACAGTTCCTGATAACGTCAGCTGTAATTCTTACCTTTGTACAAGTATTCTCTTTACGTAATGTATCTTTTTTCTCTGACTGCCTTTAAGATGTTCTCTGTCTTTAGTTTTCGGTAGTTTGCATATGATATATCAGATGGTTTGGTTTGGTTTTACTTAGCATGCTCTGAGGTTCTTGGATCTGTTATTTGTTGCCTGTCATTAAACTTGAAAAATTCTTAGTCATCATTTCTTCTGTCCCATTCTCTTTCTTCTCCCAGTCTTGGAATCAAATTACATTTGTTCAGCTGTTCAATATTGCCCAGTGATATGCTGATGAATGTGCAACAACAAGCTCTCTACTGGGAAAAAGAGCCCTGATGTGTGGCATAATTTCCTTTGTGACATTCCCAAGTTCTGTGTCATCTGAGTCTGGTTTGCTTGATTCCTTTATCTCTTGACAGTGTTTTTTTATTTTCTTGCTTCTTCAGATCCTCATAAATTTTTGTTGAAAGCTGATCATCTTATGTGGGACAGTACAGAATGAAATAAATTATTGTTACGCTTGGAAATTCCTTTCCTTCTGCTAGGTCTTTAATGTGAGGTTTGAATCAATTTAGTTAGAAGTTGAATAGGTTTTGGAATTTGTTGTGGTGGTTACACTAAGTGCACTACAGTCTTCAAAATCCTTTAGTGTTGATTTTTGTTTAGAGTAGGGACTGGTATGCCAGAGGGTTTTTCTTAATGTATGCTCTATCCATAACTTTAAGGCTTCCCTTTGCACTGAATCTTGGAGAAGGTCTCTTTGCGTGCTTTTGTCCCTCTCCCAGCAGTATACTACTGTTATTTGTTACTCGACACTTGACAGCCTAATAGGGTGAGGATGCAAAGTGAAAGGCAATGTTCTCATTGTTCTGATTAAGTCTCACTCTTGGGCAGGCGTGCTATTGGTACGCCTAAGTCTCAAAAGTGGGACATTATCAGCGATCCTTCCCTGTCTTCAACTGTAGATCTATACCCAGTATATCTTCCTGCCCCTCCCTTAAGGATAGAGGGCTTGTTTTATTCCCTTCCCACAGCTGCAGTTTTCACCAGTAACCAGCAGGGGAGCGTTTTTGCCTGTTCTTCGGGGCTTTAGGCTTTTGTCCCATAGTGGAAGATATGCTGTTCCCCTCCACCATGTCTGCACCACAAAAGACACTTTAGTAGGTTTCTCACCCTGCCACCAACCTTTTTTTTTACATCTTTATTGGAGTATAATTGCTTTACAATGGTGTGTTAGTTTCTGCTTTATAACAAATGAATCAGCTATACATATACATATATCCCCACATCTCCCTCCCTCTTGCGTCTCCCTCCCACCCTCCCTATCCCACCCCTCTAGGTGGTCACAAAGCACCGAGCTGATCTCCCTGTGCTATGCGGCTGCTTCCCACTAGCTATCTACCTTACGTTTGGTAGTGTATATATGTCCATGCCTCTCTCTCGCTTTGTCACAGCTTACCCTTCCCGCTCCCCATATCCTCAAGTCCATTCTCTAGTAGGTCTGTGTCTTTATTCCTGTCTTACCCCTAGGTTCTTCATGACATTTTTTCCCCTTAAATTCCATATATATGTATTAGCATACGGTATTTGTTTTTCTCTTTCTGACTTACTTCACTCTGTATGACAGACTCTAGGTCTATCCACCTCATTACAAATAGCTCAATTTCATTTCTTTTTACGGCTGAGTAATATTCCATTGTTTGAGGCCACCCACTGAGGTCCTTGGAGAAGAGCTTCAAGTGAGTATTAATTCCCCTTGTGTCTGTAGCCCCCAGAGGTTCTATCTTCTCTCACTAGCCTGTACCTGCCTTTAACATTTTGTTTAAAATCTTAGCTGAATTCTTACAAATATCCAGAAGCATCTGCCCCAGGTAAGCCAGTACATATGTCCTATCTCTCCTTCCTTATTATTCAAGTCAGTTGGTTTTCCTACAACTTCAAGTCTCTGGTAGATTCAAAGAAAGTCGTGAATCTGTAGGTTTTCAAGTGTTGTTTTGGTCATAAGTGTAGAAATTATTCTTTTCAGCTCTCTACATCACAAACAGGAGCCAGAGTTCCAGATGTGAATTATTTTAAAATTATAAGACACTGTGTTCAACTTTATAGTAATAAATTTCAAAATGTATTTATTTCTGCAAATCTTGTTTTCAACTTAAAATTATAAAATATTTTGCTATTATTATGAAAGATTGGAGATAGGTAACTGGTTTTTTTCTTTTTTCTTTCTTTTTTGATAACCTGAACTCAGTGGGACACAAACCTAAATTTTGTTTCTTTCCGACCACTGCAACCTTCAACACTGCCTTGTCTGTTTCTCTTATCAACACCCTGATGACATTGAGGGCAAAACCTATAGCTTTCTGGTCAGTTTTAGATAATTTTTTTTAAGTCCAGTCCTATTTAAAACTTCAGGTTCTTATCATCCTACCCGTCCCGCCAGCTGCTCTCTTGGCTGTACTGACTGGGCAGCCATGTCCTCTGCAGAACAGGCACCTGGCTGGTTCTCAGGGGAGACCACCACAAGTTCTTCAGAAGGTAGTCTCCATTGTACAGTTGCCCAATGTGGGAAATCAACCCCAGCCTGCCCTCTTCTTCTGAGTCAGACTCAGCCTCTGCCTTGTGGTACTCCCCCGAAAGCTTCTCACTGTCAGACCTCCACTCTTGGCTTAGAGGCATGGGGCTGATGAATTCTTAAATGTTTGTCTTCTGCTCAGTGGTATAGTTGACACACCAAGTAAATCATTTTGTTAACACTCCCATCCTCTACAGGACAAAATTATTTTCAGCAATAAACATGAAATGAAACAAATAATCATAGCCAGGAAAAAAATGCCAGAGAGAAAAATGGTCATTGAACTTCATATATACAATCATGCCTATAAAAAATGAAATAAAATAAATATTAAAGCACAAAAAGTTCAAAAGTAAGGGATTACTTCTTTTTAGTTAATCTAGTTTTAAAAAGAAAAACTTGTACCTACATATTGGCCTGTCATAGTAATGAATATCATTATGGTTTCTATTTTCAAGGCTTAATATCTGCACATTTGTCAATGACTTCTAAAAATTGATGTTCTTTTCACGTTCACATTCAATAGACAGTATAGCCAGACTTATCATGTTATTTTGCTTGTAGTTGATGAAAGAACACCCTTTATAAATTCTAATGTCAAAAAAGTTTCTTTCACATGAAGCAAGAGATATACAAATAGTTAGGAAAAATCTTAAGTATAAGTTAGACAGAGATTCATTAAAAATCCCATTTCACAATAAATTCCAGAAATCAAAATAATGTCCATGTCTTTGTTTCTTTGGGACTGACTCTGGAGACATTCAGATAGAAAATTTTCACTAAAATGTTATCACCAGAAAATTCAACATAAAGGTCTATTGCATTTGGTAGAATCTTCTGAAGTTTTTCTTCTTCTGCAAAGATCAGAGAAAATGGCTGATAATAACAAACAGAGACACTATTTGACCCACTGTTTTAGAAAGATCGCCTGCTTTTTGGTGAAAATAATTGCCCTTTTGGCTTCTCCTGGCAGTGAGGACCACCATCTTTTGTCATTTCTCCGGGCATTCATATAATGATAGAATTGAAGTCACTCAGGTCCTATTTCTTTGTCTTTACAATCACTGTGCTGCACTTATAACGTGTTTCTAATCCACTGTATAGTTGTAGATACGTATAGTACAAGGAATGGAGATACCAATTGTTCCTGGAAAAAGCTCAAACAATTCAGAATCCTTATGCACTTACTCTCCAGAGAGTATCTGTATCTGAGTCCACGGGCAAGGAGTGGGGAGGGGCATGTGCCACTGGGAGTTGTTCGAACTAACTTCCATGTAGATTACAATGTTAAGTAATAAATATGTGCAAAGGTGAGGCATAGAGTAAGTCCCTTACATACGAACGAGTTCTGTTCTGAGAGCGTGTTCATAAGTCCAATCTGTTCATACGTCCAACAAAGTTAGACTAGGTCCTCAACTAATACAGTCGGCTATATTGTACTGTGCTGTAATAGGTTTATAATACTTTTCACACAAATAATACATAAAAACAAACACACACAAATAATAAAGAAAACATTTTTAATCTTACAGCACGGTACTTTGAAAAGTACAGTAGTACAGTACAACAGCTGGCATGCAGGGGCTGGCATCGAGTGCAAGAAGAGTTACTGACTGGAGGAGGGGGAGGAGGTGGGAGATGGTAGAGCTGAAGGATCGTCAGCAGTAGGAGACGGAGGGCGAGCTGCAATGTCACTCACACCTGACGTAGATGGCAAAGGTTCCTTGCTGGAACCAGTTGCACATTCCTCCTCAAGGGCTATGGATAATATTCTGAGCCATATCCTGTGAGCTGTCTTATAGCTACTGAAACCCTCACCAGGTGGAAGAAGTTAACTGTGTGATGACCAGACTGTAGCCATGACACAGGCTGCCACAATTCCGAGAACTGGCCTCAAGGAAATGGGAACAAACCAACCTTGGAACTGAAGATTAACTGTACCTAGAACAATCAAGATGACACTGATCAGACCACGATAACCAAGTTCAAGACGACTGTCAGAGCTGCCTGTGCTGTTTCTGCATGTGGCCCACCTCCTTCCGTCTATAAAAGCTGTTGCCCACTGATTGTCAGTGGTGGGGAGTCGGCCTTCGGACAGGAGTCCGCCCTCCCACCCAGGTTGCCGGCATCCAAAACAAAGCAAACTTTCCTTTCACCAACTTTGCCTCTTTATTGGCTTTTGAGCAGCGAGCAACCGGACCCCACTTTCATTTGCAGTAGGAGGTAGGTTCCCTATCCCACTAAAATGTCCACATAAGATGCCAGGTAGAAAAAAGAAAAGGATGGCCATTGTGAGGACATAAACCCAGAAATCAGGCCAGCTGGCAGGGCAGATGAGAGGAATGAGGTAACTCTACCAGAGCACATTAGCAGGGGGTTGATGAGAGGAGACCAACAGAAAAGATTCTGGTCTCAGAAGCCGGCTCAGTTGAGCCCATTATGTGTCTTCTTATAAACAGGTCCTTTTTAAAAAAAACCGACAGACTGTAAATAATTATGTACAAACTCAATTTCCACTTCAATGAGTCTGTGTTAAGCAAGGTCTGATGAAGAAAAACTGAGTCACTTAAATTGCCGTTTCCATAACCAGTACTGAGTATCATATTTAAATTTGTAGAAACAGTGATTAGGGCACAGAGGGTCATCATTTCAAACACAGCATCCTTCTCCTGTATTGTATTAAACACCTCTTCTAGCTGTTTGCCTGAATGTGTGGTCCCGATTCATCTTCTAATTGTTGTCAAGATACAGTTCAGTGGTGGAGGTTAAAAGAAACAAAATGTCTAAATCAGCAGAGAAATGAACATGTGTGCTCCTTCCCTTTCAGTTCATCTTTTTAAGGCTGTTTGGCATTCATCATTGGCAAGATTTTCATACTGGCTGGTGGAATCACAGGTAATGTTCATCTAGCCCACACTGTCACAAGCAGCATCCCTCTGTTTATGGTCAGTACCCACAACTGACAGGTAGCTATACCATAGTAGACATGAAGTATTTTAATACCGGCTGATAGAGCCTTTGGGGCAATTGGCCCTTCTTTTATAAGTCATGAAACAGGGATTTGGAAGTGACCTTCCAGGGCCTACTCTAATTTCACAGGTGTTAAAAAGAGAGGCCAGAGAAAGAAAAGGATTTCTTCGAAGATGTGCAGCAACTCAGTGTCTTTCTGGTTTCCCTTCCTGGTCCAAGATGGGAAAGGAATGAAAATACTATACAATAAGCAGCACCTGGAACAGCTCTGTTCCAGTAGCCACATTTTTTAGAAGCTCAAAAAAGGCAGGTAAAATAAGTACTACTAATATATATTTTTATTTAACTCAGTAGATCCAAAATATTATCACTTCGACATGTAATCAATAGAAAAAATTAATATGAGATATTTTACTTTCTTTCCTTTATGCTATTTTTATGGCACATCTTAATTGGGAGTGTGGCTAGTGACTACTGTATTGGACAGCATAGAAGCTGTTTTATTTTTGCATCTGTGAAGTTCCTTCTCTAATTAGAAAATGAGTTCTCAAAACATCTTTAAGAGTTGGCAGAATGAGAAAAATTAATCAACTAATTAGAAATTTAAGGTTAAGCCTTTGAAAGAATTTCACTGCCTTGCAATGTCTTTCCAGGGAAGGCGAATACATTTCCCACTCTGGCGATTTCAAGGAACAATTCAGCTCCACAGATAGTCTTTGATGCTGGCTGTGCTGGGCTCTAGGGAATCCCCATCAACAAGACAGGCTTTCCCTGCCCTCCAAGTTCTTGCCCCTCAGCAGAGGAGTGCTCTGTGCTGGGAGGGTCACCAAGGGCTGAGGGTGGATGAACACCACATCTATTCTAGCATTGCTTTGTGAGAAGCCTGTGGCCACATGAAAGAAAATAGTACGAAGTGTTGGAATTGAGAGTGCTAAGAAAGCACTCCTCTTCCCTGTAGATTTGAACCAAACTGAGAGGTGCCACAGAATTCAGATGAGCACCACTGTGTCAGTCTGACGGCTGCTAGTAAACCCATGGATAAAACGGGCTTTCTTCTCCCTCCCTGTGGATTAAATGCCCTCCTAGTCATAGAGAGAATATCTGGACAACTCTTAGCGGGCTTATCACGTGGAGGAGGATGCATGCCAGAATGCCTGCAGCCTGCCAGGAGAAAGAGGGCCAAGGAGAGGGGAAAGTGGGCTCTGCAGAGTCAGTGCCCTTTTCTAGTCTCACCATCAGATGAGTCATCCCACCTCCCCTGGGATGGTAAGGGTGGTGCTTTCTCCCCAGCCCTCCATAACTCAGGATCCCCCGGGAATAGGCTGGTCAGGAACTCCTGGTGTGGAAATGTCAGTTCCTCTTACACACGTGTTCTGTGGCCTTAACGCTGAAGCACGTGGTGAGCCAGGAGTGCTAGCATCCCCTGTGAGGTGGGACAGAAGAAGAGACCAGCCTTTCATCAGGACAGGCCCTCTCCTGCTTTGTGTGCATCACACTGCGGACACAAACCTCTCTTCCGGGACTGGTGATGAGTTGTTCAGCTTTAGGCCCCAAAGAACCCTGGAATGGAGCCCAACAACTTATTAACTACAGGCCACCCTGAACTTTAGGCCAAAAATACACTCACTAGTCTAGCTCCAATTCTGAATTATGCCAAGTCACACTGTCTAGAACAGGCTACTCGGAAACAAAACAACAAGTACGAATGACAATACAGAATTTCTCCAAGAATTACAATGCCAGTCCCATAGATAATGCCCTAGCTGGAACTATTCTGAACCCCTTCCCATTTCTTATTTCCTGAGAAAAATTGAAGTCCAAAAATTTAAGTTCCCTTCCCTTGTAACTTGAAGTTCGTGCAAATTCTCACAAATTTTTCTCTTCCTGGTCCCTCAGTCTGGCATTTCCAGCCATGGTGGTTTCACCCAGAGTCTGGGTGGAGAGAAGTTTCTTTCAGCATCTTGAAGTCTGGGTTCTCTATTTTTGGAGTGGTTGAAGCTCTTGTAGGTGCAACATTTTAGACTCCAAGTGTCCATAGGATACAGAAAATTATCACAGCAGCAGCCCTCAACCATAGTCACCCTCAGACCCTAGAGCAGTTACCCCAGGGAACCATGCCCAATGGCACCCAGACCCACTTTGCTATTGTCGGCAAATGATCAAGTAGAGATGTAGTGGCCTCTTGGATAAACCGAAAAATCACAAGAGGAAAGTAAAATTCTTCTTTGTTTCAGCCCTGCCAAGGATGCTGGCCCGTCTACACTGGCTGTCTAGAATTCCCCATCAATGAGCATTCACTCAAGTGGAAGGAATCCCTCATTAAGGGTGTAATTGTGCTCTCAAGTCCTTCCCTTCCCAAACCAGGCAGAAGGCCAACTGTCCCTCAGCCCTGGGGCTTCCCCTAGAACCCTGAATAGAGGCAATGCCCTCTGCTACATGCTTTACCCTGAATCTTGCCTTTCCAGCTTTTAATTTCCCATGCCTTGGTTAAGCTTCTCAACTTCAATGGGAGTATAACCATTCCTTTCCACCAACCTTTTCCCTGTTCCAGCAGGGTTTAATTTCTCCTGGCTACCAGTCCCTTAACCAGAGCTAAGAAAGAGGATGAAGGTGGAAAACAAGCAAAAATGCATTTACCTTCTACCCCTCAATGTTCAGTAGTACATAAATTGTAAAAGCTAGAAATCAGAGCACGCGCACGTGAGCCTTATGCCCCAGGGACCGGAGTAAAAGCACCATGAAGGGTCTTACCCCTACTCTGCAATCTAGGAGGAAGCAAAGCCCTTGCCCTCTCCATGTGGGACTCTGAAGTTCCCAAGGACTGAAGCTGCTTTTTCAGAGGCAATTCCCTAAGAAAAATCTTCCCCGGACTCTCTACCTCGGCCTGAGACTAGACTTCTGCATGCTAAGAGGAAGTTCCAGGCCAGCCCATCTTGCCTTAAGATGGACACAAGGCAGAGCATTGCCTGGGTAAGCAACTGATCCACGAGGTTCACTTGTAATAAAGAAGTTTGTTTAGCCGGCATCTGTTTAAGGCGACTACAAACATCAGTCATGATGTGAGCCCGTTGCAGATCACAAATAGCAAACAGTCTAACTAAACCTTTCAACCCAGCTGCACCAGGCATATCTTGCCATGTACGATTGTGGTCACTGACTCTTTTGTTACGTGGCTATTTTATATACATTTTTATTGAAGCATAGTTAATGTGTAATGTTATGTTAGGTTCAGGTGCACAACATAGTAATCCAACAATCAAATACATAACAAAATGATCGCCACAACACGTCCAGTAACCATCTGTCACCACACAAAATCATTACAGTATGATTGCCTATATTCCTTGCGCTATGTATTACATTCCTGAGACTTATTGTTTTATAACTGGAAATTTGTATCTCTTTTTTTAAATTAATTTTTATTGGAGTACAGTTGCTTGACAATGTTGTGTTAGCTTCTACTGTACCGCAAAATGAATCAGCTATACATGTACATATGTCCCCTCCTTTTCGGATTTCCTTCCCATTTAGGTCACTGCAGAGCACTGAGTAGAGTTCCCTGTGGTCACTGACTTTTGACGGCTTCTTATTAGGGGCTCCCAGTCAGTCCATCATATGGTGAAGATTCAGGGTGCTAGTTCATCACACCTCTCTCCATTCCACATTGTGAGAAACAGACACAGAAATTTTATTGCTGGTACAGTTGGATAAAATTAGAAAATGGGACTTGGACCCAAGGGCAAAGTGCTCTTTTTTTCCCCTCCAGCTGCAAGCAGAGTATCTGAATAATATCCTCAGGTCTCTCCCCCATCCCCAACCCCACCATGCCCCTACAGGGGCAAAGCCTGCCTCTGGTTACTTATCACATGTAGGAGGCAGAGAAGAAGAGAGAAGGCAGTGATAGAAAGATTCTAAAATAGAGAGAGCTATGGAGAAGATCAGGCAACGACACACCTGTGCGGTGGCACTTTTCCAAACTTCACCTATTAGGCAGGTCACCCCTCCCACGGGAAGAGCAAAGAAGGAGTGGAGAGAAAAGCAGACGCCACCTCCCAGCGCTCTCAGGGGGGTAAGTTCCCATTTTTCTGGCTGGCAGTAAGCGGGGCGGGGGGGGGCGTGGATATGAAATGGATGATTCCACCTGCAAAAATATAGGAATAATTTGCTCTGATACAACTGTTCAGTAATTAGTAAAATTTTGCCCCAGAATGGCTGTTAAGACCCCAGAGAAGCTAACTGATTTATTCAAGGTAATGCAATAAAGCTAACCTGACATCCCAGACCTTTTATCCTGGGACCAAGTATGTTAATTTATTTCTTTCTTAAGCTAACAATTACTAATCACTCATCATATGCCAAGCATACGGTATCTATCACACTTAATCTACATAAGAATCTTACGAGGTGGGGTCTATTTTATGGCCATATTATAGATATAGAAATCTGGGCAAAGAAAGGTTAAATAACTTCCCCAAGGTCGCACAGCTAGTAAAGACAAAAAACACAAAGTCAGGCTTCAGACTCAGAGAGTCTGGCTTCTGGGTCTGTGCACTAACTGTGCTGCTACAGTCAGGCAGGAGCCTGCTCCCAGAATCTAGACCCATGATTCAATCACTCTTCTCCCCCGTTCCTGCCTTGTGGGAAATGCATGCTCAGGCCTGGAATGGACCTGGTAGGATTGTCAGGGGGCTCTCTCCCATCTGCCCAGGAGGAGGCTGACCTCCTTATCTCCTCCTACATTCACAAAAACAGCCCCAGACAGTTACTTGGTTAGAGGTAGAGTGGTTAGCAAGACATTGTCCCTGCTCTGTGGAACTCACAGTCTTCTCAGGAAGACCAGCATTGAAAATAGATTATTACAAGACCATGTGGTATGTGGTCAAGCAGAGGGTGTGTACAAGATCCATGAGGGTACAGAGGAGAATGTGATTAACTTCTGTATCAGGACACATATGACACATTCGAGCTGGGTCATTTGAAGAGAAACTAATAAAGGGACTACCTGCAAAGGCGAAGCCGGGGATTAGGTACAAAGCCTGGGACTTGCAACCGCCAGAAGCCATCACCACCCCTAAGTCTGCTGGACAGCCCTCTAGACACATGTCCCCTCTCCAGATTCCAGAAACTACACATCATCTCCAGGAAAGGTGATATTGTAAAAACTAATTCTGCCATATAGCAGAATCGCCAAATTCCCAGTTCCCTGAAAGATATAGATAAAGGTCTGACACACATTTCTAAGCTGTTGTTACGGGAAGCAGACCTCCACCCCATGAAAACTGCTGACCACAAGAACATAGACCCTAAACTGTTTGAAGCCAGAAGGTTGATGATTCTTGAAACTTCACCTTGATGCCAACCAATCTGAGAACTGTCCAAGAGCTGATCACGTCCTACTCTTTGAACACTATAAAACTGCTCACTACCCACTCCAGGGTGGGTCACACAGTCTTGAAGGCATTAGCCCACTAAGGCATTGAAGTCTTAGCCCACTGTGGTCCCCTTTGCCTGGCAAAGCAATAAAAGCTACTCTTTTCAGGGACTTCCATGGTGGCACAGTGGTTAAGAATCTGCCTGCCGATGCAGGGGACACAGGTTTGAGCCCTGGTCCAGGAAGATCCCACATGCCGCGGAGCAACTAAGCCTGTGCACCACAACTACTGAGCCTGCGCTCTAGAGCCCGCGAGCCACAACTACTGAGCTCATGCCCCACAACTACTGAAGCCCGCTCGCCTAGAGCCTGTGCTCCACGACAAGAGAAGCCACCACAATGAGAAGCCCGCGCACCGCAACGAAGAGTAGCCCCCGCTCACTGCGACTAGAGAAAGCCCACGCATGGCGATGAGGACCCAATGCAGCCATAAATAAATAAATATATAAATAAGTTTATTTTTTAAAGAAGCTACTCTTTTCTACTTCAAAAAAAAAAAAAAAACAATTTCTGTGGATGATTCACTGGATCCCTGTTACTGGATCCCTGTTGCTCTCCACTGAGAGGAGCATACTGGCAGTTTTTAAAGACTGCTCCTGGCTGCTGAGTACGACTTTGACTTATACCGAGCCACTTGAAGCCCCAGCTCTTATGTGGGTTACATGTTTACAGAGATTCATAAAATCGTGCATTCTGTAGGAAGGTTGGTGGAGGCAGAGGATAGAGGCAGAAGACATAGAGAACAGAGCTTGCTGGAAATCTGGCTGGAACCAGATTGAGAGTATTCTTGTTGTCTGTGGAATGCCTGCTAGGAAAATGCAGAGAGAGAATCCTGGGTCCAATGCAAGAAGTGAGAGCTGAACCAGAAGGTGGGGAGAGACAAGTCCTAGAATGGGGAGAAAAGCAGGAAGGTTAATTGACCCAGGCAACAATCTACAAGAATTGAAGGGCTAGAAAGCTGGTGGTCAAGGTGAGGGCTGACTACAGATTGCTGTGTCTACCTGAATGAGCGTGCAGTTGAAGTGTTTTGCTGACCTAGGATTAATTCTGACAACGCAGAACCTCTAACTGGCATGAGACTCCTCCAGACTCTCTCATTAAGGTCACCTTGCAGTCCTGGGCAAGCTGGAAGATGAAGCCCAGTCACAAAATGTACTTGCCAAAGTCGAGCCATCTGAGTTTGAGTTGGATGGCTGGGCTTATGTTTAGAGGCCTGCTTCCCTGACTTTGAGGATTTCTATCGTGGAGTGGGAGAGAAGGGAGTGATTAAGAAAGGCAGCAGCAGTGGAAAAGCAGAGAGTAACTCCATCAACAACAGCAGTGGTCCTGGCCCTAGTCTCTCTTTGCAGGCAGAGGAAACAGGATACAAAGTAGTCAACAATGGAGGGTTATCAAATACCCAAGGACAAGCTGACAAGGCCAATGACAGTGGGAAATCTCGGGAGGGTCTGATCGGACACCCTGTTTTCCAACCCATACCCTCTGGTCTCACATATTTAGATGCCTGTGCAAAAGGCATGAGTGAATTTAAGAGACATGTCCCTTGGCTCGATGGGCAATCAGGATCAAATGTTAATATAATAACTATCCTTATCACAGATGATCACTAAATCTAGGGTCCTTTTAAAGGGAAAATCAAATATGGGTATTTGAGGCTGAATGAATATATTTTTAATTAAACCACATACCCAAGTATATCAAGCGTTGGAAAAGTGGTTCTGTTACACTGAGGTTTCTGTTATTCACTGAGAATTTAATGAGCCTCTGTCTGAAATAACATCACTGAGAATGCTTGCAAATCATGTTTGCTAAGCATCAACAGCCGGATTTTCAGTACACCTCACTCAGAGATTAGCACAGTGCCTTGAGAGTAATTAAACATCATTACTTTAGAACCAAAATGTCCCACACAGTGGGTAAGATAACTGATATGTAATTGTCTAGACATCTCTTTAAACAAAAGAATTCCTAGTTTCAAATGGAGACGGGTGATGGAATGGACAGACTATTATATTGGTTATGTTTTTCTACACAAACCTGGAAAACCACAGCGGTGGTTTTCATAGTCTTAGTGTTATGTTTTCCACTAAGAATAGGAAATTTTTTCATGTTGACTTGCGAAGCTCAAATTTCCTCTTTCATAGCTTCATCTCTCTTACTGCAAAGTTCGTGTTTACTGGTACTACCCGCTCACTCATGTTGAAGCCCTGAGAACCCAGCCTGCCAAGACTCCTGGCCCCAGTCACTCACATGCACATGCACACACACTCCAAGCCTTAGGGCAGCATTACTGATATTTGGGGCTGGATAATTCTTTGTTGTGGGGGACTGTCTTGTCCATTGTAAGCAGTTTACCAGCATCCCTAACCTCTACCCACTATCTCTGCCTGTGATACCCTCCCCATGTTATGGGAACCAAAAATGTCTGCAGAATTGTCAAATGTCCCCTAAGGACACCACTGACTAGACAATCAAGGTCTGTAGCAGAGCCCTACCTCTTTTAAAAGTGAATGTGAAGAAGATGTGGCACATATATACAATGGAATATTACTCAGCCATAAAAAGGAATGAAACTGTGCCATTTGCAGAGACGTGGATGGACCTAGAGACTGTCATACAGAGTGAAGTAAGTCAGAAAGAGAAAAACAAATACCGTTTAATATTGCTTATATATTGAATCTAGAAAAATGGTACAGATGAACTTATTTGCAAAGCAGACAGATATAGAGAACAAACGTATGGTTACCGAGGAAGGAAGGAGGGGGTGGGATGAACTGGGAGATTGGGATTGATATATATACACTACTATGTATAAAATAGATAACTAATGAGAACTGACTGTATAGCACAGGGAACTCTACTCAGTGCTCTGTGGTGACCTAAATGGGAAGGAAATCCAAAAAAGAGGGGATATATGTATATGTATAGCTGATTCACTGTGCTGTACACTAGAAACTAACACAACATTGTAAAGCAACTATACTCCAATAAAAATTAATTTAAAAATAAATAAATAAAAATAAAAGAGGGGAAAAAAACAAAATTAATGTGAGATCAAGGGCCTAACTTATGGGAAGAACTTGGCAAACATTTGCCCTGTGCCCTAAAATGGGCTGCCAGTCTGGGCACCAGCAATGACACATAACAACCTACACAAATGGCATGAGGAGATTGCTGAACTGGTTTCAGAGCTACTCTGTTTTACTCCATTGTGATTGAACTGTTCAGAGAAAAGTACAGCTCTGTTAAGGAGTGTCTGACAGAAGACAGATGTTAAACAAATGAAGATAGCAAGTAACTGACCAACATAAAGCAATCATAGATTTTTTTAAAGGAAAAGGATTTAAAACAATTAATAGCTTATGAAGGTTGGTGATTGGCTGATGGTGATGTATATCCCTATCTGATTCCCAAACATTTTTGAGACTATGAATGTGGTTCTTTTGAGATTTGTCCTGGATGGACAGAAACCACGGCAAGTTTTTGTCCGGAAGAACATCAGGTAGCATGTTCTTTTTTTCTCTCTGTTTCTGGTGGGGCAAGAAAGACAAATGAGGAGTGAAGGTACCACAGTGATGCAGTTTAAGGCCTTTCCCAGAAGAGACAGAATGGGGCAAAGAGAATTAACATTTATTTAGAGTCTGTTCTGTACTAAAAACTTCACCTGCATGGTAACCTCATTTTAGGGTCATCTTGTCCTTTGAGATTTAGATAAAATTGACTCAAAGTCTCTCTTTCAGGCCCTTAGGGGAATCCAATCCCTCTCTTAAGATTTCTGTGAATTCCCTAATTATTAGAGAAATGGAAATCAAAACTACAATGAGGTATCACCTCATACTGGTCAGAATGGCCATTATTAAAAAGTCTACAAATAACAAATGCTGGAGAGAATGTGGAGAAAAGGGAACCCTCCTACACTGTTGGTGGGAATATAAGTCAGTACAGCCACTATAGAAAACAGTATGGAGATTCCTCAGAAAAGTAAAAATAGAATTACCATATATGATCCAGCAATCCTACTCCTGGGAATATACCCAGACAAAACTATTGTATAATTCAAACAGATACATGCACCCTTATGTTCATAGCAGCACGGTTTACAATAGCCAAAACATGGAAACAACCTAAATGTCCATCAACAGATGAATGGACAAAGAAGATGTGGTATACATATACAATGTAATATTACTCAGCCATAAAAAAGAACAAAATAATGTCATTTGCAGCAATATGGACGCAACTAGAGATCAACATACTAAGTGAAGTAAGTCAGAAAGAGAAAGACAAATAGCATGTGATATCACTTATATGTGGAATCTAAAATATGGCACAAATGAACCTATCTACAAAAGAGAAACAGACTTACAGACATAGAGAACAGACTTGTGGTTGCCAAGGGGGTGGGGATGGGGGAGGGATAGATTGAGCGTTTGGGGTTAGCAAATTCAAATTATTATATACAGAATGGATCAACAACAAGGTCCTACTGTATAGCACAGGGAACTATATTCAATACCCTGTGATAAACCATAATGGAAAAGAATATAAAAAAAGAATGTATGTGTATAACTGAGTCACTTTGCTGTACAGCACAGATTGGCACAGCACTGGAAATCAACCATACTTCAAGTTTAAAAAATAAAATAAAATAAAAAGATTTCTGTGAATTCCTGCAGTCTTGCATTCTCGTTGGCCACCTTTACTCAAATGCCCTGCTCCTCTGGCTTTCTCTGTATCACTCACGTCTCACTCTATTTGTTTTCTCCTTCAAGTGCCGAACAGTCTCTTCCCTTGACTTTCTCAAAATATCTGCTTCTTTCTTTCTTTCTTTCTTACTTTCTTTCCTTCTAAATTTGTCTGTCTTTTAGTCTTTCAAATTGACCATTTATTATGCACCAGGCAACTCTGATAGGTCCTGGGGATAAAAAGATGAGTAAAATCAGACATTGAACTCAGAGAAGAGGGACAAAAATCAAATAAAGGGGGCTTCCCTGGTGGCGCAGTGGTTGAGAGTCCGCCTGATGATGCAGGGGACACGGGTTCGTGCCCCAGTCCGGGAAGATCCCGCATGCCGTGGAGCGGCTGGGCCCGTGAGCCATGGCCGCTGAGCCTGCGCGTCCGGAGCCTGTGCTCTGCAACGGGAGAGGCCATAGCAGTGAGAGGCCCGCGTACCGCAAAAAAAAAAAAAAAAAAAAAAAAAAAAAAAGAACAACAAAGGAACAATCCATGAGGCTTGAAAGCATTTCATAACCCGGAGAGTCAGGGAAGACTTCGCTGGGTGAATGACATCCCTAAATTCTGAGGGATGAATAGGAAGAGGCAGAAGAGAATTCAGGCAGAGGGAAGAGCATATCCTAAAACGCTACAGCAGGAAGGAGCCAAGGAAACAAAAGAGTGTCAAGTAGATGGGATGCAGAAAGGTAGGATAAGTGTAAGGAGAGATGGGGAAGAGATGTAGGAGGACCAGGACATGCAGGCCAGGATAAAACTCTATGTGATCTTTAACCGGATAGCAGAGAGAAGACACTAAAGTATTTTCAGTGTTGGTGGAAAGGAGAGCCTGGCGATGGGATGACAGTGTTGAAAGGCATGGTTAGATGTGAATTTCTCTTAGTGAGATATAACTTACCTATAGAAAAAAATGCATACGGACCGATGAAATGTAAATGTAAACACCAGTATAATCAATATCCAAATGAGATATAGAGCAATTCATCTCCCCAGAGACCACTGCTTAAACTCATCAACCTCCTGATCCTTTCCCCACAATTACCACTGTTCTGAAATCCTTCACCATAGACTACTTTTGCCTGCTCTTATAGTTCATATAAATGGAATATACTCTTTCGTATGGGGCTGCTGTGTAAACAGCAGATTGTAGAAAGACAATGGTGGATGTGAAGAGACCCAGAGAGAGATAAAGACCATTCAATCCACCGTGGATACGGTGGAGACGGAGAAGAAGTGGATGGATTGAGGAAGGAGCTATTTTGGAGGTAAAATCAATGGTGAAGGATTGGCTACAGAGGTTGAGAGAAGGAGGTATCATGGATGGCATTAAAGTGTTGAGAGAAGGAGGTATCAATGTGAGGAGGTATTAATGTGAAGGTTTGGAGTCTTGGAAAGCCCAATAGTGCCAACAACTTGAATTGCACATGACAATGGTGGTTCCTCAAAATATTAAACATAGAATTACCATGTGATCCAGCAATTCCACTTCTGTGTATATACCCAAAAGTATTGACAGCAGGGACTTGAACAGATATTTGTGCACCCATGATAGCAACATGATTCACAATAGCTAAAAGGTAGAAACAACCCAAATGTCCATCAGTGGATGAACAGATGAATGAATAAACAAAATGTGGTATATACATACAACGGAATATTAACCATTCTACCTTAAAAAGGAATGAGATTCTGATACACGCTACAACATGGATGAATCTTTATGAGAGTACGCTAAGTGAACTAAGCCAGACACAAAACGGCAAATATGTATGATTCCACTTTTATGTAGGTACCTATAATAGTCAAATTCATAGTGATATAAAATGGAATGGCATTATCAGGGATTTGAGAGGAGGGAATGGGGAGTTAGTGTTAACAGATTCAGAGTTTTAGTTTGGGAGGATGAAGAGTTCTGGAGATGGACGGTGGTGATCATCGCATAACATCATGAATGTACTTAATACCACTGAACTGCTTACTTAAAAATGGTGAAGATGGTAAATTTTATGTTATGTATAATTTACCACTATAAAAACACAGGAGGAGAGCATAATTTGACCCTCATTTTCTGTGTTAATTAAAAGATTAAACGTTTAAATTGCACCTAGATAGCCTTCTTAAAACTTCTCCAGCCCTCCTTGACTATTAAATGGTGGGTGGGTAGGGACCTGGTACTTTTCCACGAGTCCCTACCCACCCACCCAGAATCATACTCCCAGCCATTCTCTGTCCCTGCCATCTCTGCCATGCTCCACACCAGTTTTCTGTCAATTTGTTTATTAAAGTTGGTGGGGTTTTTTGAATTATTTTACAGCAGGTTCTTATTAGTTATCTATTTTATACATATTAGTGTATATATGTCAATCCCAATCTCCCAATTCATCCCACCACCACCACTGCCCCCCCGCTTTCCCCCCTTGGTGTCCATACATTTGTTTGCTACATCTGTGTCTCTATTTCTGCCTTGCAAACTGGTTCATCTGCACCATTTTTCCAGATTCCACATGTATGCATTAATATATGATACTTGTTTTTCTCTTTCTTAGTTCACTCTGTATGACATTCTCTAGGTCCACCCACGACTCTGCAAATGACCCAATTTCGTTCCTTTTTACAGCAGAGTAATATTCCATCGTATATATGTATCACAACTTCTTTATCCATTTTTCTGTCGATGGGCATTTAAGTTGCTTCCGTGACCTGGCTATTGTAAGTAGTGCTGCAATGAACATTGGGGTGCATGTGTCTTTTTGAATTATGGTGGGTTTTGCTGAGTATATGCCCAGCAGTGGGATTGCTAGGTCATATGGTAGTTCTATTTTTTGTTTTTTAAGGAACCTCTATACTGTTCTCCATAGTGGCTCTATCAATTTACATTCCCACCAACAGTGCAAGAGGGTTCCCTTTTCTCCACATCCTCTCCAGCATTTGTTGTTTGTAGATTTTCTGATGATGCCCATTCTAACCAGTGTGAGATGATACCTCATTGTAGTTTTGATTTGCATTTCTCTAATGATTAGTGATGTTGAGCATCCTTTCATGTGTTTATTGGCAATCTGTATATCTTCTTTGGAGAAATGTCTATTTAGATCTGCTGCCTGTCTTTGCATTGGGTTGTTCCATTTTTTGATATTGAGCTGCATGAGCTGCTTGTAAATTTTGGAAATTAATCCTTTGTCCGTTGATTCATTTGCAAATATTTTCTCCCATTCTGAGGGTTGTCTTTTCATCTTGTTTGTAGCTTCCTTTGCTTTGCAAAAGCTTTTACGTTTCATTAGGTCCCATTTATTTCTTTTGGTTTTTATTTCCTTTACTCTAGGAGGTGGATCAAAACAGATCTTCCTGTGATTTATGTCAAAGAGTGTTCTTTCTATGTTTTCCTCTAAGAGTTTTTATAGTATCTGGCCTTACATTTAGGTCTTTAATCCATTTTGAGTTTGTTTTTGTGTATCGTGTTAGGAAGTGTACTGTTCATTCTTTTACATGTAGCTGTCCAGTTTTCCCAGCACCACTTATAGAAGAGGCTGTCTTTTCTCCATTGTATACTCTTGCGTCCTTTATCAAAGATAAGGTGACCACATGTGCGTGGGTTTACCTATGGGCTTTCTATCCTGTTCCACTGACCTATATTTCTGTTTTTGTGCCAGTACTATACTGTCTTGATTACTGTAGCTTTGTAGTATAGTCTGAAGTCAGGGAGCCTGATTCCTCCAGCTCCGTTTTTCTTTCTCAAGATTGCTTTGGCTATTTGGGGTCTTTTGTGTTTCCATACAAATTGTGAAATTTTTTGTTCTAGTTCTGTGAAAAATGCCATTGCTAGTTTGATAGAGATTGCATTGAATCTTTAGATTGCTTTGGGCAGTACAGTCATTTTCACAATGTTGATTCTGCCAATCCAAGAACATAATATACCTCTCCATCTGTTTCTATCATGCTTAATTTCTTTCATCAGTGTCTTATAGTTTCCTGCAAGTCTTTTGTCTCCTTAGGTAGGTTTATTCCTAGGTATTTTATTCTTTTTGTTGAATGGTAAATGGGAGTGTTTCCTTAATTTCTCTTTCATATTTTTCATCATTAGTATATAGGAATGCAAGAGATTTCTGTGCATTAATTTTGTATCCTGCTACTTTACCAAATTCATTGATTAGCTCTAGTAGTTTTCTGGTAGCATCTTTAGGATTCTCTATGTATAGTATCATGTCATCAGCAAAGAGTGACAGTTTTACTTCTTCTTTTCCAATTTGTGTTCTTTTTATCTCTTTTTCTTCTCTGATTGCTGTGGCTAGGACTTTCAAAACTATGTTGAATAATAGTGGCAAGAGTGGACATCCTTGTGTTGTTCCTG
The DNA here is from genome assembly GCF_963924675.1 of Phocoena phocoena. NCBI lineage: Eukaryota > Metazoa > Chordata > Mammalia > Artiodactyla > Phocoenidae > Phocoena > Phocoena phocoena. Next base: position 144,109,159 of record NC_089220.1, on the reverse strand, counting down.
ATGTTAGAGGAAATGCTTTCAGCTTTTCACCATTGAGAATGATGTTTGCTGTGGGTTTGTTGTATATGGCCTTTATCATTTTGAGGTAGGTTCCCTCTATGCCCACTTTCTAGAGAGTTTTTATCATCATGGGTGTTGAATTTTGTCAAAAGCTTTTTCTGCATCTATTGAGATGATCATATGGTTTTTATTCTTCAGTTTATTAATATGGTGTATCACATTGATGGATTTGTGTATATTGAAAAATCCTTGCATCCCAGGGATAAACCCCACTTGATCATGGTATATGATGCTTTTAATGTGTTGCATTTTGTTTGCTAGTATTTTGTTCAGGATTTTTGCATCTATACTTATCAGTGATATTGATCTGTAATTTTCTTTTTTTATAGTATCTCTGTTTGGTTTGGGTATCAGGGTGATGGTGGCCATGTAGAATGAGTTTGGGAGTGTTCCTTCCTCTGCAATTTTTTGGAACAGTATGAGAAGGATGGGTGTTAGCTCTTCTCTAAATGTTTGATAGAATTCACCTGTAAAGCCATCTGGTCCTGGACTTTTGTTTGTTGGAAGGTTTTTAATCACAGTTTCAATTTCATTACTTGTGATTGGTTTATTCATATTTTCTATTTCTTCCTTGTTCAGTCTTGGAAGGTTATACCTTTCCAAGAATTTGTTCATTTCTCCCAGGTTGTTCATTTTATTGGCATAGAGTTGCTTGTAGTAGTCTCTTAGGATGCTTTGTATTTCTGTGGTGTCCATTGTAACTTCTTTTTGATTTCTAATTTTATGATTTGAGTCCTCTCCCTCTTTTTCTTGATGAGTCTGGCTAAGGGTTTATCAATTTTGTTTATCTTCTCAAAGAACCAGCTTTTAGTTTTATTAATCTTTGCTATTGTTTTCTTTGTTTCTGTTTCATTTATTTCTGCTCTTATCTTTATGATTTCTTTCCTTCTACTAACTTTGGGTTTTGTTTGTTCTTCTTTCTCTGGTTCCTTTAGGTGTAAGGTTAGATTGTTAAGTAGAGATTTTTCTTGTTCCTTGAGGTAGGCTTGTATTGTTATAATCATCCCTCTTAGAACTGCTTTTGCTGCATCCCACAGGTTCTGGATCATCATGTTTTCATTGTCATTTGTCTCAAGGTATTTTTTGATTTCCTACTTGATTTCATCAGTGATTTCTTGGTTATTTAGTAGCATATTGTTTAGCCTCCATGTGTTTGTGTTTTTTGCGTTTTTTCCCTGTAATCTATTTCTAATCTCATAGCGTAGTGGTTGGAAAAGATGCTTGATATGATTTCAATTTTCTTAAATTTACTGAGGCTTGATTTGTGACCCAAGATGTGGTCTATCCTGGAGAATGTCCTGTGTGCACTTGAGAAGAAAGTGTAATCTGCTGTTTTTGGATGGAATGTCCTATAAATATCAATTAAATCTATCTGGTCTATTGTGTCACTTAAAGCTTGCGATTCCTTATTAATTTTCTGTCTGGATAATCTGTTCATTGGTGTAAGTGAGGTGTTAAAGTCCCCCACTATTATTGTGTTACTGTCAATTTCCTCTTTTATAGCTGTTAGCATTTGCCTTATGTATTGAGGTTCTCCTATGTGGGGTGCATAAATATTTACAATTGTTATATTTTCTTCTTGGATTGATCCCTTGATCATTCTGTAGTGTCCTTCCTTACCTCTTGTGACAGTCTTTATTTTAAAGTCTATTTTATCTGATATGAGTATTGGTACTCCAGCTTTCTTGTGATTTCCATTTGCATGGAATATCTTTTTCCATCCCCTCACTTTCAGTCTGTATGTGTCCCTAGGTCTGAAGTGGGTTTCTTGTAGACAGCATATAGATGGGTCTTGTTTTTGTATCCATTCAGCCAGTCTATGTCTTTTGGTTGGAGAATTTAATCCATTTACATTTAAGGTAATTATCGATATGTATGTTTCTATTTCCATTTTCTTAATTATTTGGGGGTTTTTTTACTTCTCTTGTGTTTCCCACTTGGAGAAGTTCCTTTAGCATTTGTTGTAGAGCTGGTTTGGTGGTGCTGAATTCTCTTAGCTTTTGCTTGTCTGTAAACCTTTTGATTTCTCCATCGAATCTGAACGAGATCATTGCCAGGTAGAGTAATCTCGGTTGTAGGTTCTTCCCTTTCATCACTTTAAATATGTCATGCCACTCCTTTCTGGCTTGTGGAGTTTCTGCTGAGAAATCAGCTGTTAACTTTATAGGAGTTCCCTTGTATATTATTTGTCATTTTTCCCTTGTTACTTTTAATAATTTTTCTTTGTCTTTAATTTTTGTCAATTTGATTACTATGTGTCTCAGTGTGTTTCTCCTTGGGTTTATCCTACCTGGGACTCTCTGTGCTTCCTGGACTTGGGTGGATATTTCCCTTCCTATATTAGGGAAGTTTTCGACTATAATCTCTTCAATATTTTCTCACGTCCTTTCTGTCTCTCTTCTCCTTCTGGGACCCCTGTAATGCGAATGTTGTTGTGTTTAATGTCCCAGAGGTCTCTTAGGCTGTCTTCATTTCTTTTCGTTCTTTTTTCTTTTTTCTGTTCCACAGCAATGAATTCCACCATTCTGTCTTCCAGGTCACTTATCCGTTCTTCTGCCTCAGTTATTCTGCTATTGATTCCTTCTAGTGTAGTTTTCATTTCAGTTATTGTATTTTTCATCTCTGTTTGTTTGTTCTTTAATTCTTCTAGATGTTTGTTCTTTAATTCTTCTAGGTCTTTGTTAAACATTTCTTGCATCTTCTCGATCTTTGCCTTTATTCTTTTTCTGAGGTCCTGGATCATCTTCACTATCATTACTCTGAATTCTTTTTCTGGAAGGTGGCCTATCTCCACTTCATTTAGTTGTTTTTCTGGGGTTTTATCTTGTTTCTTCATCTGGTACATAGCCCTCTGCCTTTTCATTTTGTCTAACTTTCTGTGAATGTGGTTTTCATTCCACAGGCTGCAGGATTGTAGTTCTTCTTGCTTCTGCTCTCTGCCCTCTGGTGGATGAGGCTATCTAAGAGGCTTGTGCAAGCTTCCTGATGGGAAGGACTGGTGGTGGGTAGAGCTGGGTGTTACTCTGGTGGTCAGGCTCAGTAAAACTTTAATCCACTTGTCTGCTGATGGGTGGGGCTGGGTTCTCTCCCTGTTGATTGTTTGGCCTGAGGCAACCCAGCACTGGAGCCTACAGGCTCTTTGGTGGGGCTAATGGCAGACTCCAGGAGGGCTCACACCAAGGTGTACTTCCCAGAACTTCTGTTGCCAGTGTCCTTGTCTCCACGGTGAGCCACAGCCACCCCCCACCTCTGCAGGAGACCCTCCAGCACAAGCAGGTACATCTGGTTCAGCCTCCTATGGGGTCACTGCTCCTTCTCTCTGGGTCCTGAGGCACACACTAATTTGTGTGTGCCCTTGAAGAGTCGAGTCTCTGTTTCCCCCAGTCCTGTTGAAGTCCTGCAATCAAACCCCACTAGGCTTCAAAGTCTGATTCTCTGGGAATTCCTCTTCCTGTTGCCAGAACCCCTGATGTGAGGCTCAGAACCTTCACTCCAGTGGGTGGACTTCTGTGGTATAAGTGTTCTCCAGTTTGTGAGTCACCCACCCAGCAGTTATGGGATTTGATTTTTTTGTGATTGTGACCCTCCTACCGTCTCATTGTGGCTTCTCCTTTGTCTTTGGACGTGGGTTATCTTTTTTGCTGAGTTCCAGTGTCTTCCTGTCAATGACTGTTCAGCAGTTAGTTGTGATTACAGTGCTCTTGCAAGAGGGAGTGAGCGCATGTCCTTCTACTCCACCATCTTGAACCAGTCTCCCCTATTAAAGTTTCTTTAATCTGTTGCCCTGATTTCTAGTTCCACCTTACATTCTATGAGTTTTCCCAGTGACTTTCCAAAAAGTCCTAAATCTTTGCTTAAGCTACTTTGTTTTGCTGCTTAGGTTTTGGTACTTGGAATCCAAAGAGAAAGTAACTTTATTTGTTTACAGTAAATATAACACAAAACAACATGACAACTGAAACCAAACCTTTCACTAATATGAATAAATGTAAATAACCTAAACTCACTTAAAAATCTATATGTATATATAGATTTTAGATCAGTTAACAAAGCCAATGAAACTCTATGCTTTTTTAAGGGACACATACACAAAACCACTTCAGAAAAGTTAAAATAAAGGGTAAAAAAAATTTTAAGGTAAAAATAAAATGAAAGCAGGTGTTATGATCTTTGTGTCAAATAATCTATAATTCAAGATTAAAAGTATTGGGACTTCCCTTGTGGCGCAGTGGTTAAGAATCCGTTCGCCAATGTAGGGGACGTGGCTTCGAGCTCTGGTCCAGGAAGATCCCACATGCCGGGAAGCAAATATGCCCGTGCGCCACAACTACTGAGACTGTGCTCTAAAGACCACGATTCACAACTACTGAAGCCCGCATGCCTAGAGCCCATGCTGCACAACAAAGACAAGCCACCACAGTGAGAAGCCTGCGCACCGCAACAAAGAGTAGCCCCCACTCACCGCAACTAGAGAAAGCCCACACACAGCAACAAAGAACCAGTGCAGTCAAAAATAAATAAATAAACAAACAAGCCACTGGAATAAAAAAAAAATGATTAAAAGCATTAAAAAATACAAAGAAGGATACTTTATAATGCTAAAAGCAATAATGCATAATGAAGTTGTACATAAATTTCTGTGTACAAAATAATATAGCAGAAACTTTAATAAACCACAAACTATAGAAGATAAAAGGAAAACTAGACAAATCCACACTAATAATAAGAGAATTTAAAACACCTTCCTCTGACCTAGACAGATTAATGAGAAAATATCTAGCAAGGATAAAGAAAACCTTAATACATAATCAATGAAGTACATCTTATAGCTATATATCAACCCTGTACCATGATAATACAGGATATTCCTTCTTTTCAATTACATTTAGATCATTTATAAAAATAGACCATATTTTAAGTCATAAAGAAAATCTAAATTAATTCCAAAGATAGGAATATTATTAAGAGCATTCTGACCAGAATAAATAGTGGTTGTGTCATGGTATCTCACTGTGGTTTTGATTTGCATTTCCCTAATAATTAGTGAGTTGAGCATCTTTTCATGTGCTTATTGGCAATTTGTATATGTTATTTGGAGAAATGTCTATTCAGATCCTTTGCCATTTTTAACTGGGTTTTTGTCTTTTTGTTATTGAGTTGTAAGAGATCTGAATACCAGTTCCCCTACAGATATAGGACCTGAAAATATTTTCTTCCATCTTATGGGCTGTCTTTTAACTTTCTTGATAGTATCCTCTGAAACACAAAAATTTTTAATTTTGATAAAGTCCACTATAGCTATTTTTCTTTTGTCACATTTGCTTTTGGTTTCATATCTAAGAAACCATTTCTTAATCCAACATCATGAAGATTTACTCCTGTGTTTTTTCCTAAGAGTTTTACAACTTTGGCTCTTATATTTAAGTCTTTGATTCCTTTCAAGTTAATTTTTGCATATGCTTTGAGGTAGCTGTCTGACTTCATTCTTTGCATGTAGATATACAGTTGTTCCAGCACCATTTGTTGAAAAGACTACATATTCGTTCCCTTATTTGTTTTAGCACTCTTGTCAAATATTAATTGACCATAAATGTGAGGGGCTTCTTTTTTCCTGTATCCTCAATTATATCCCATCGATTTATATGTTTATCCCTATGTTAGTATCACACTGTTTTGATTACTGTACCTTTGGAGTAAGTTTTACAGTTGATAAGTGTGAATTCTCCAATGACTTTTTTGGAGGGGGTGTGCTATTTCAGGTTTTTTGCATTTTTGCATTTCTATGTGAATTTTAAAATCAGCTTGTCAATTCCTACAAAAATAGCATCTGGGGCTTCCCTGGTGGCGCAGTGGTTGAGAGTCCGCCTGCCGATGCAGGGGACACGGGTTAGTGCCCTGGTCCGGGAAGATCCCACATGCTGCAGAGCGGCTGGGCCCGTGAGCCATGGCTGCTGAGCCTGCGCGTCCAGAGCCTGTGCTCCACAATGGGAGAGGCCACAACAGTGAGAGGCCCGCGTAACGCAAAAAAAAAAAAAAAAAAAAATAGCAGCTGGAATTTTGATAAGGACTGTACATTTTACATCTTGTTTTGCTTCATTTAGTTTCAATGATGGGGTTTTTAATCTATGGACACTTTGATCAAAGTGTACTCCACTAAGCAGGAGACACTGTGCTCTTTGCCCTCATGATGCCAGCAGACATCCTAAAAGTCTATAAAGTGCCCTAATAGACAATGAGCCAAGTCAGTCTGTCTTTCCCTGTGTCACCCTGTGAACCCACAGGCCACCACTACTAAGGGACAGGAGGTCTGAAAGTGGAGACAAAATATTCTCTCCTCACCCCCATTTCAAATATTCTTATAAACTAGAAACCCTGTCTGAATATTGCAATTAATGTTCTCAGGTCAGGAGTGGACATAAATCAGCCCTTTCACTAAATCATACCAGTTTGAGTTTGCTACCCATCACACACACACACACACACACACACACACACACACACACACACACACACTTCCCATTTGCCCTGCAAAGACTTAACACTTCTAGATAAGCTCAATTATGCATAGAAAAGTGCTTTTTCCTTCGTTTGACAATAGTTTTCAAGAGAGGCCTGGCAAAAGCTGAAAACTCAGCTGTGGGGCTTCTTTTGAAAGAAAAATTGGCCTCTGATTGTACATAAGTGATAATGAACAAGGAATACATATTATGTTGGCCAGATTTCATATGCAAATTAGACTAGCTTCTCTTCTTAACTTCTCTTTCTCCAGCAAAAATATGGTAGGGGATGCCTTAGTCTGATTAAATGTAAATATTCATGTAGACCTCAGCCATCTTTTGGTGAGTTAGGAGCCAGTACATTGAATTACATCAGACAGAAAATCATTCTCGTGATTTCCCTGGTGGCACAGTGGTTAAGAATCTGCCTGCCAATGCAGGGGACACAGGTTCGATCCCTGGTCTGGGAAGATCCCACATGCCGTGGAGCAATTAAGCCTGTGCACCACATCTACTGAGCCTGTGCCCTAGAGCCCGTGCACCTCAACTACTGAGCCCATGTGCTGCAACTACTGAAGCCCATGCACCTAGAGCCCGTGCTCCACAACAAGAGAAGCCACTGCAGTGAGAATCCCGTGCACCACAACAAAGAGTAGCCCCTGCTGGCCACAGCTAGAGAAAGCCCACGCACAGCAACGAAGACCCAATGCAGCCAAAAATATATATATATAAAAGAAAATAGAATAAAAACGTAAGTCATTCTCACATCTATGTCCTAAATGTGGACTAACTTTGTATTAAATAAATTTATTTTTTCTTCTTAATGAACTTAAAATGGAGGCTGACACTATAAATAGGTATGCATAGCTGAAATCCAGGTTTGACAACATACTAAATGCATTCTTTGTAAATTCATCCTTCAGGGACCAGACCCATGCTTTGAATGTTCTGTACATAGTAATCAGGTAAAAATAGTAACATATTGCTGACCTGGCAGACTCTCATCTCTACAGGTTCACTTGTAGTGCTGGAAAGCAGAGAACCTAAAAGCAGGAAAAAAAAATTAGGTGAAATAAGGTGATTTACACAGATGGTGCTTTGTAGGCTATTGTATGATAAAAATGTTATTTATTTCTATGATAGTGAGTATTATTATCATCAGAGTATAAATCAAGAGGCCTTGATTCTACTCTCTGGTTATGTTATATCTTTTTTAGTTTTCTGATACTTTGGGGACCCTTGGTCAGATGTAATAGAAATTAACCCTTTCTTTCATGGGAAGAGTAGGATTTCTATCCCACAAGAATGGGATGAATGGAGCTATCTTCTTTTCTGAGTTGAAGACTACAGGCCTCTAATTTTGGGATTAACCTTCAGAGCCTGATTCCAAGCTCTTAGACTCTCCATCTCTTCAACCCCTCTCCCCTCCCACCCCCACTGCACTCCATCTACCACCTGCCAACACCATCTGAAAAGCTGAGCCTACACATGAACAACCTTAGCCTTGGAAATACAACCCATCAATGACAGATGTACAGGACCCACAAGGAGAAAGCTGAGGAGGCACAGTCCTTATGCAGCAAGATACAAATTCTGACTTAAGACCTGTGGTAATCCATCAACAGAGAAATGGAGATTCCTTAAAAAACTAAAGATAGAACTGCCATATGACCCAGCAGTCCCACTCCTGGGCATATACCAAGACAAAATCATAATTCAAAAAGACACATGCACCCCAATGTTCATTGCAGCACTATTTACAATAGCCAGGACATGGAAGTAACCTAAATGTCTGTCAGCAGAGGAATGGATAAAGAAGATGTGATACATATATACAGTGGAATATTAGTCATAAAAAGGAATGAAGCTGGGTCATTTGTAGAGACGTGGATGGACATGAGACTGCCATACAGAGTGAAGTAAGTGAGAAGGAGAAAAACAAATAACGTGTATTAAAGCATATATGTGGAATCTGAAAAACTGGTATAGACAATCTTATTTACAAAGCAGAAACAGAGACACAGACGTAGAGAAAAAACATAGGAAACAAAGTCAGAAAGGGGGGGTGGGATGAATTGGGAGATTGGGATTGACATATATACACCATTGATGCTATGTATAAAATAGATAGCTAATGAGAACCTACTGTATAGCACAGGGAACTCTACTCAGTGCTCTGTGGTGACCTAAATGAGAAGGAAATCCAAAAAAGAGGCGATACATGTACACGTATAGCTGATTCACTTTGCTGTAAAGTATAAACTAAAACAATACTCCAAAAAAAAAAGAAATTCTGACTTACGACCTGTGGCAGTCCATCAACAGAGGAATGGATAAAGAAGACGTGGAACAGAGGTGCAAGGCCTTCACATGCAGCACCATGTGAGCAAGTTAAACTGTACCAAGCACAAAGGAAAGAAAGGGGAGACTTCGAGGTGGTGGAGGAGTAAGATGTGGAGATCACCTTACACAAATACATCAAAAATACAACTACATGTGGAACAACTCCTACAGAACACCTACTGAACGCTGGCAGAAGATTTCAGACTTCCCAAAAGGCAAGAAACTCCCCACTTACCTGGGTAGGGCAAAAGAAAAAAGGAAAAACAGAGACAAAAGAATAGGGACGGGACCTGCACCTCTGGAAGGGACCTGTGAAGGAGGAAAGGTTTCCACACACTAGGGAGCCCCTTCATTGGCAGAGATGGGGGTGGGCAGGGGGGAAGCTTCGGAGCCATGGAGGAGAGCACAGCAACAGGGCTGTAGAGGGCAAAGAGGAGAGATTCCCGCACAGAGGATCAGGGCCGACCAGCACTCACTGGCCTGAGAGGCTTGTCTGCTCACCTGCTGGGGCGGGTGGGGGCTGGGAGCTGAGGCTTGGGTTTCGGAGGTAAAATCCCAGGGTGAGGACTGGTGTTGGCTGCGTGAACACAGCCTGAAGGGGGCTAGTGCGGCATAGCTAGCCGGGAGTCCTGGAAAAAGTCTGGACCTACCAGAGAGGCAAAAGACCACTGTTTCAGGGGAGTCCTTCCCCATCTGCCCACAGAAGGCAGAGCACCGCCTAAATGAGCTTCAGAGATGGGCGCAAGCCACGGCTATCAGTTTGGACCCCAGAGACGGGCATGAAATGCTAACGCTGCTGCTGCAGCCACCAAGAATCCTGTGTGCAAGCACAGGTCACTATCCACACTCCCTGCCAGGAGCCTGTTTAGCACGCCACCGCCAGGGTCCCGTGATCCAGGGACAACTTCCCCAGGAGAACACACTGTACACCTCAGGCTGTTGCAACGTCACGCAGGATCGCCCCGCATTCCAATTATAACTACTGTACCCCTTCCACCCCCCAGCCTGGTTGAGCAAGAGCCCCCTAATCAGCTGCTGCTTTAACCCCATCCTGTCTGGGTGGGAATAGATGCCTCTATATGCAGAGGTGGGGCCAAAGCTGAACCCCAGGAGTTGTGCGAACAAAGAAGAGAAAGGGAAATTTCACTGTGCAGCCTCAGGAGCAGCGGATTAAATCCCCACAATCAACTTGATGTACCCTGCAGCTCCGGAATACCTGAATAGAAAATGAATCGTCCCAAAATTGAGAAGTAGACACATGTTAATCAAACTATCAAAATTAAATACAAAGAAAAAATACTAAGAGCAGCAAGGGAAAAGCAACAAATAACATACAAGGGAAACCCCATAAGGTTAACAGCTGATCTTTCAGCAGAACTCTGAAAGCCAGAAGGGAGTGGCAAGACATATTTAAAGTGATGAAAGGGAAAAACCTACAACAAAGAGTACTCTACCCAGCAAGGATCTCATTCAGGTTTGACAGAGAAATTAAAAGCTTTACAAACAAGAAAAACCTAAGAGAATTCAGCACCACCAAACCAGCTTCACAACAAATGCTAAAGGAACTTCTCTAGGCAGGAAATACAAGAGAAGGAAAAGACTTACAAAAACAAACCCAAAACAATTAAGAAAATGGTAATAAGAACATACATATCGATAATTACCTTAAATGTAACTGGATTAAATGCTCCAACTAAAAGACATAGACTGGCTGAATGGATACAAAAACAAGACCCGTATATATGCTGTCTACAAGAGACCCACTTCAGACCTAGGGACACATATGGACTGAAAGTGAGGGAATGGAAAAAGATATTCCATACAAATGGAAATCACAAGAAAGCTGGAGTAGCAAGACTCATATCAGACAAAATAGACTGTAAAATAAAGACTATTTCAAGAGACAAAGAAGGACACTACATAATGATCAAGGGATCAATCCAAGAAGAAGATATAACAGTTGCAAATATTTATGCCCCCAACATAGGAGCACCTCAATACATGAGGTAAATGCTAACAGCTATAAAAGGGGAAATCGACAGTAACACAATAATAGTAGGGGACTTTAACACCCCACTTTCACCAATGGACAGATCATCCAAAATGAAAATAAATAAGGAAACACATGCTTTAAATGACACAACACACCAGATAGACTTACTTGATGTTTATAGGACGTTCCATCCAAAATGACAGAATACACTTTCTTCTCAAGTACGAATGGAACATTCTCCAAGATAGATCATATCTTGGGTCACAAATCAAGCATCAGTACATTTAAGAAAATTGACATTGTATCAAGTATTTTTTCCAACCACAACACTATGAGACTAGATATCAATTACAGGGAAAAAACTGTAAAAAATACAATAAACAATACGCTAAACAATATGCTAATAAATGACCAAGAGATCACTGAAGAAATCAAAGAGGAAATTAAAAATACCTAAAAATAAATGACAATGAAAACACAGTGACCCAAAACCTATGGGATGCAGCAAAACCAGTTCTAAGAGGGAAGTTTATAGCTATACAAGCCTACCTTAAGAAACAGGAAACATCTCAAATAAACAACCTAACCTTACACCTAAAGCAATTAGAGAAAGAAGAACAAAAAAACCCCAAAGTTAGCAGAAGGAAAGAAATCATAAAGATCATATTAGAAATAAATGAAAAAGAAATGAAGGAAACGATAGCAAAGATCAATAAAACTAAAAGCTGGTTCTTTGAGAAGGTAAACAAGATTGATAAACCATTACCCAGACTTATCAAGAAAAAAAGGGAGAAGACTAAAATCAATAGAATTAGAAATGAAAAAGGAGAAGTAACAACTGACACTGCAGAAATACAAAGGATCATGAGAGATCACTACAAGCAACTCTATGCCAATAAAATGGACAACCTGGAAGAAATGGACAATTTCTTACAAATGCACGACCTTCCGAGACTGAACCAGGAAGAAATAGAAAATATGGACAGACCAATCACAAGCACTGAAATTGAAACTGTGATTAAAAATCCTCCAAAATACAAAAGCCCAAGACCAGATGGCTTTACAGGCGAAATCTATCAAATATTTAGAGAAGAGCTAACACCTATCCTTCTCAAACTATTCCAAAACATAGCAGAGGGAGGAATACTCCCAAACTCATTCTATGAAGCCACCAACACCCTGACACCAAAACCAGACAAAGACGTCAAAAAACAAAAGAAAACAACAGACCAATATCACTGATGAACATCGATGCAAAAATTCTCAACAAAATACTAGCAAACAGAATCCGGCAGCACATTAAAAGGACCATACACTATGATCAAGTGGGGTTTATTCCAGGAATGCAAGGATTCTTCAGTATATGCAAAACAATCAATGTGATAAACTATATTAACAAATTGAAGGAGAAAAACCATATGATCATCTCAATAGATGCAGAGAAAGCTTTCGACAAAATTCAACACCCATTTATGATAAAAACCCTGCAGAAAGTAGGCATAGAGGGAACTTTCCTCAACATAATAAAGGCCATATATGACAAACCCACAGCCAACATCATCCTCAATGGTGAAAAATTGAAAGCATTTCCACTAAGATCAGGAACAAGACAAGGTTGCCCACTCTCACCACTCTTATTCAACATAGTTTTGGAAGTTTTAGCCACAGCAATCAGAGAAGAAAAGGAAATAAAAGGAATCCAAGTCGGAAAAGAAGAAGTAAAGCTGTCACTGTTTGCAGATGACATGATACTATACATAGAGAATCCTAAAGATGCTACCAGAAAACTACTAGAGCTAATCAATGAATTTGGTAAAGTAGCAGGATACAAAATGAATGCACAGAAATCTCTTGCATTCCTATACACTAATGATGAAAAATCTGCAAGGAAATCAAGAAAACACTCCCATTTACCATTCAACAAAAAGAATAAAATATCTAGGAATAAGCCTACCTAGGGAGACAAAAGACCTGTATGCAGAAAATTATAAGACACTGATGAAAGAAATTAAAGATGATACAAACAGATGGAGAGATATACCATGTTCTTGGATTGGCAGAATCAACATTGTGAAAATGACTCTACTACCCAAAGCAATCTACAGATTCAATGCAATCTCTATCAAACTACCACTGGGATTTTTCACAGAACTAGAACAAAAAATTTCACAATTTGTATGGAAACACAAAAGACTCCGAATAGCCAAAGCAATCTTGAGAACAAAAAACAGAGCTGGAGGAATCAGGCTCCCTGACGTCACACTATACTACAAAGCTACAGTAATCAAGACAGTATGGTACTGGCACAAAAACAGAAAGATAGATCAATGGAACAGGATAGAAAGCCCAGAGATAAACCCACACACATATGGTCACCTTATCTTTGATAATGGAGGCAGGAATGTACAGTGGAGAAAGGACAGCCTCTTCAATAAGTGGTGCTGGGAAAACTGGACAGCTACATGTAAAAATATGACATTAGATCACTCCCTAACACCATACACAAAAATAAACTCAAAATGGATTAAAGACCTAAATGTAAGGCCAGACACCATCAAACTCTTAGAGGAAAACATAGGCAGAACACTCTATGACATAAATCACAGCAAGATCCTTTTTGACCCACCTCCTAGAGAAATGGAAATAAACACAAAAATAAACAAATGGGACCTAATGAAACTTCAAAGCTTTTGCACAGCAAGGGAAACCATAAACAAGACCAAAAGACAACCCTCAGAATGGGAGAAAATATTTGCAATGAAGTAACTGACAAAGGATTAATCTCCAAAATTTATAAGCAGCTCATGCAGCTCAGTAACAAAAAAACAAAAACCCAATCCAAAAATGGGCAGAAGACCTAAATAGACATTTCTCCAAAGAAGATATACAGATGGCCAACAAACACATGAAAGAATGCTCAACTTCATTAATCATTAGAGAAATGCAAATCAAAACTACAATGAGATATCATCTCACACCTGTCAGAATGGCCATCGTCAAAAAATCTAGAAACAATAAATGCTGGAGAGGGTGTGAAGAAAAGGGAACTCTCTTGCACTGCTGGTGGGAATGTAAATTGATACAGCCACTATGGAGAACAGTATGGAGGTTCCTTAAAAAACTACAAATAGAACTACCATATGACCCAGCAATCCCACTACTGGGCATATACCCTTAGAAAACCATAATTCAAAAGGAGTCATGTACCAAAATGTTCATTGCAACTCTATTTACAGTGGCCTGGAGATGGAAACAACCTAAGTGTCCATCATCAGATGAATGGATAAAGAAGATGTGGCACATATATACAATGGAATATTACTGAGCCATAAAAAGAAACGAAATTGAGCTATTTGTAATGAGGTGGATAGACCTAGAGCCTGTCATACAGAGTGAAGTAAGTCAGAAAGAGAAAGACAAATACCGTATGCTAACACATATATATGGAATTTAAGAAAATAAAAAGTCATGAAGAACCTAGGGGTAAGACAGGAATAAAGACACAGATCTACTAGAGAATGGACTTGAGGATATGGGGAGGGGGAAGGGTGAGCTGTGACAAAGCGAGAGAGAGGCATGGACATATATACACTACCAAACGTAGTAAGGTAGATAGCTAGTGGGAAGCAGCCGCATAGCACAGGGATATCAGCTCGGTTCTTTGTGACCGCCTGGAGGGGTGGGATAGGGAGGGTGGGAGGGAGGGAGACGCAAGAGGGAAGAGATATGGGAACATGTATATGTATAACTGATTCACTTTGTTATAAAGCAGAAACTAACACACCATTGTAAAACAATTATACTCCAATAAAGATGTTAAAAAAAAACAAAAAACAAGACAGACTCTGCCCTCCTGGAGTTCTATTACAGATGCCTGACTTAAACCATCACAAAGACAAACATGCACTTACATACAGTCATGAATTTCATGAATGATAAGTACATGTCATCTGAGTTCAACGGCGTGTGGGACAAGGGGACATCAGGGAAGGCTGCTCTGAGTAAGTGACACTTAAGCTCAGACTTAAAGTCTGCATGGGGTGGCCAGGCGAAGGGGAGGGAAACTCCAAGCAGATGGCCTAGCATGTGCAAGGGCCCCGCGGCAGAGAAGAGCTTGGCTTTCTCCACGTGCTGGAGAACATGTCTGGGACCTGGTGGGAGGGAACCTGCTGGGAAGTGAGGCTGGAGAAGGATGGAGGGTCAAACCAGGCAGCCTAAGAAAGACTACGGATCCCATCCTGAGTGCCCTGGAGATCAGTGAAGGGTTAAAGCAAGGGAGGGACGGGATCCAGCTGGAATTTGGGGAGCTACTGTGTGGAGACAAGACACCCGGAGCAGCTCTAGTCATTGTGTTACCTGGGCCCAGCTTGATGTGGGGCTTCAGGGAAGACCAGCCTCCTAGGGGAGCTCTGGCGGGGACAACACACAAAAGAAATGTCAACATCTATAAGACAGGTCTAAATAAAAAGGTTCAGAAGAGGTGAGAAGGGGGAGATGGCATTTTGAGGCAGGCCTTGGAATATGGGTGATGTTGGACCTGAGGGTAGGTGTGGAGAGGGTGCCCAGGCAGAGGGGCCAGAGAGACCAAAGGCAAAGCAGACCAGGTAGTTGTCCTTGGTGTCCATCCGGGCAGGAGGGGGCCTGAGAGGGCACAGCTCCTTTGCTCCTTTTGCCACCACATTCAGCCTCTTGACTGCCAGTGCAGGTCATGGTGATGATTCAAGTGTCTGGAGTGGCTGCTCTGATCCCAAGGGGCCAACATGGTCACTCAAGCCTGGGTGGGAGATCAAAGATGCCTGGGAGTCAGTAGGAAGCCACCTGAGGTCATAGCTGGACGTCTGTTGGATGGGCTGGATGGTGGGTTTATTACTTCTAGTCAAACTCGCCCTTGCTCCATTCAAGCCCCACACAAACAAATGAATAACCACCTAAAACTACTTTTCAGTTTGGGAATTTCAGCAAACCTGCATGTGTGTGCGTGTGCATGCACACATGTGCACATTTGTGTCAATATGAACATGCACCTGCAAGTGTCCATGAATGTGCCCCATGTCAACATGCATGTAATTAACAGCTCAAGTTCATAGAGCGCTCACCACCACTCTAGGTTCTCGCTTGAATCACCTTATTTAATCCGCACCGTGGCCCTGGGCAGTAGACAATATTGTCATTCACACTTCACAGACTGGGAAACTCAGGTGGGATGTTAGCCAGATACCTCTCTGTGTGCAGAATGCTTTCTTGCTCCCAGAATCCTAAATCATACATCAACTCCTAGAAGGAGAGAGCTTTTCATCTTTCATCAAGGTCACGCACAGAGACAACCACCCATGCTTCTTTCCCGTAAAGCCCTTCAAAAAACTCGAAAAAATTGGACCTGAAATAAAACTCTAACATTTTTCATGTAGTCTATTAGTAGGTGTCTGCCAGAATATTAGGAAAAGGCATGCAGTCCACCCAGGAAAAAGAAAAATAACATGGTAGAATGCAGCAGAAAATGGCATGTTTCACGATTTCTCTGCTCTCTAATAAAACAAGTCATGGGGGCTTCCCTGGTGGCGCAGTGGTTGAGAGTCCTCCTGCCGATGCAGGGGACACGAGTTTGTGCCCCGGTCCGGGAAGATCCCACATGCCGTGGAGCGGCTGGGCCCGTGAGCCATGGCCACTGAGCCTGCGCGTCCGGAGCCTGTGCTCCGCAACAGGAGAGGCCACAACAGTGAGGGGCCCGCATACTGCAAAAAAACAACAACAAAAAACAAGTCATGAATCAGATCTCCAAAGGCATCTGTTCTAAATCCACCACCTGATGTAATAACTCTTTAAAAACAAACAAGTAAAATTTAATCTGCTCATAATGAATATTGTTTTTAGGTTTCCAGCATATTAAAAAAAATATTGTAGGGCTTCCCTGGTGGCACAGTGGTTGAGAGTCCGCCTGCCGATGCAGGGGACATGGGTTCGTGCCCCGGTCCGGGAAGATCCCACATGCCGCAGAGCGGCTGGGCCCGTGAGCCATGGCCGCTGAGCCTGCACGTCCGGAGCCTGTGCTCCTCAACGGCAGAGGCCACAACAGTGAGAGGCCCGTGTACAGCAAAAAAAAAAAAAATTGTAGGTAAAAGGCAAAGCATTCAAGCCATCTTGGCTTTCCCATCTATTAAATCACTTCAGCCTCAGTCCAGCCTTTGACTATCCAAACTGACTTATAAAATGACCCCGTTAATTAGTGTGGAGGAATGTAAAGTATGCCCATGAAGTTGCTGGCCTTCTCTCTATGATGACTCCAAAGAAAACCGTGCAGATCTTTGTGAATCCACCCTGCTGCCTTGCCCTTTGCTCATTCTTTCCTAAGGAGAATCCACAGCACCCTTAGAGCCATGCCTGGCACAGGTAAGCACCATAAAGGCATGAACTACAAGCAGGATGCTGATGGTTCCCACCACTGGCCGATTTCCTCTCCTGTTTGTGTATCCTCTCAGCCCACAAAAGAAACAGCCTCCTACGACCCCTGCCCGCCCTGGAGTTTATCTTAGAAGTCAACTGAGCACCTCACTTTTCACCACACCACCCCATCTCTCCACTTCCACCACCCTGACCTTTCTTGAGTCCTTCAAATTTGCTCTTCTCCCTCCGACAATAAGACCTCACACACTGTTCCCCAGCCTGGGACACCCTTCGTCCCTCTCCTCCCATTTGACTCTTGCTCGGCCCTCAGACTGCTCCTTAGGTGTGGTCTCCCCAGGAAGCCTTCCCTGAGCTCCCCGAGAGTCAAACCGCCCTGCAGTGGACCTTCACCACCGCTTCATGTCCTGCTCCCTCAGGGCGCTGTGGGGTGAACGTTCAACTTGTCTGATGGATGGTGTGTCCCCCTAGTGCATCTCCCCAGGTGGACTGGAATTCCAACGAGGCACGACCACAGCGCCCCAGAGCTGAGCACCTGGTCTGCAGCATAGTAGACACTCGGCAATACTAGCTGCATGACTTTACACGAAGGGGGTTGAAATAACAGCGTGAGAGGGAAGGGGCTAGAAGAGCGACAGCAAGAATGAGAGCAGATGCTCTCCTTGGCTCTCCTTCATCCACCCTCTGGGCCTCTCCATCCCTATCCTGGTCCTTCCGCAGCCACGAGACACAGGCCCATGCCGGTCCCTTCAGAGCCCATCTGGCTGCAGGGCAATCACTCTCCCCAGAGCTCTTAGGATGCACCTGGTACATCTCAGTGAAGAAGTGGCTCCAAGTAATACCCAGTCCCTGTGTCCAACCCTCCTCTCCTCTCCCTGCCCTGAGGGGAGCTCACCACATTCCAGTGCCATCTGCTTGGGCACAGGAGGTCAGGCTCCCCCTGGCAGGAAGGGCCCTGTTGGCAACAACGGTCCCTGGGCCACCATGGAACCGGCAACCAGAGTAGGTGGGCAGAAGGTGGACACAATGGTCTGGGGTCAGAGACACAGTCCCAGCTGCTGAGTCCCATGGAGGACATGGGAGGTGAGCCAAAGGTCTCCACGGAAGGCAGGATGGTGGAACGGGCCGTCTCTGGGGGAAAACTGTCACAAGCCATGAGGGATGGCATCCTGCTGGCACTGGGTGTACCCTGAATCCAGAGGGTGAAAGTAAAGAAAGAATGCAGTCAGGAAAAGGTAAGGAGTCTGGCTCAACACCCCTAAAGGCCAGACTGGCTGGAGAAAAGGGGTGTTGGGACTTTGTTAACATCCATTAGTAGAGCCCTGGGTCGGGTGCTGGATGGTAAGCCACGATTCAAAGGGCCACAAGGAAAGGTGAGGTAGAGAAGTCTACTCCTCCCAGGTCCTGGGGGTGGTCTGCGGCACACCTGGAGGGACCCCAAGGGCAGGTCAAGGCACGGTGCAGACAGTGTGAGCAGCAAGACCAGGGGCACGTGCCTTTATTAGGGTTCAGAGTGGAGTGTTTCTGGGGTTCCCAGGCTAAGGCAGGAGAGCAGGGCTTTGGCAAGCTCCATGGGGTTCTGATCTAAGGGACACTGAAGGGGAAGGAGCTGGGAGGAACAAGAGACTGTTCATCACCGAGGCCTTTGGGGAAGTCATGTCAGGAACTGACACTCACGTGTGACTGTGGGCTGTTACCTGGGGCATGCTCTCAAGGGAGGGGTTCTTGTCAGCTCACGGCCCCTGCAGGAGGCTCAGCCCACAACATGGATGCCGGGGCAACAGTGTTAAGTGGTCGTTTAACTAAACTCTCCACAAGGGGCTAATGTGTGTCCTCATGTACCAGCTGGAGTCAGGATCCGGTCTACACCAGCACAAGAGAAGGCAGGAAACATCATCCAGACCAGGAGAGAGGCCACCAACAGCAAATCCACAGTACCGCTCAACTGCGACAAGGCCCTTGGTGCTAAGATGAAGGCCACCTGCCATCTCTGAAACAGGCTTGCTGTGTGGTACTCCCTCAGGAATGTTAGTAGAAAGAGCAAGGCTTGTAACTGGGGAGATGTGGGTATGAATTCCAGCTCATCCCCTACCAGCTGTGTGACCTCAGGTAAGTCACTTAACTTCTCTGAGCCTTCTCATCTATATGGGATTTGTAAACACTCCTCACAGGATTAAGGAAAAGATTTAGGTAAAGTGCTTACTGTGTGCCAAGCAGTGAGCAAGGCTCTGTAGATGAAATTGTGAGCAAAGCCAGGCATGGCTCCTGCTCTTATAGGACTCGGGGCCTAATGGGAAAGATGGACATGAAGCAAGTTATCTCACAAATAAATGTTTCATCACAAATTGCAGTAAACGCTAGAAATAAAATGTACCAGAAAGCTCAACATCTCTAATAATTAGGGAAATGCAAATCAAAACTACAATGTGATACCCTCTCACACCCATGCAGATGGCTAGTATCAAAAAAACCAGAAAGAAACAAGTGTTGACCAGGATGTGGAATAATTGCAACTTTTGTCCACTGTTGGTAAGAATGTAGAAATGGTACAGTTGCTGTGGAAAAACGGTATGGGGGTTCCTCAAAATATTAAACACAGAATTACCATATGACCCAGCATTTCCATGCCTGGGTATACACCCAAAAGAATTGAAAGCAGGGTCTTAAATAGATATTTGTACACCCAAGTTCATAGCAGCATTATTCACAAGAGTCAAAAGGTGGAATCAACCCAAGTGTCCATCAATAGATAAATGGATAAACAATATGGTATATATACAAGGGAATATTATTCAGCCTTAAAAAGGAAATAAATTCTGACACCTGCTACAACATGGAAACACCTCGAAAACAGTACATTAAGTGAAATGTCAGTCACAAAAGGACAAATACTGCATGATTCCACTTACATGAGGGCCCTAGAGGAGTCAAATTCATAGAGACAGAAAGTAGAAGGGTGGTTATGGGGGGCTGAGGAGGGGGGATGGGGAGTTAGTGTTCATGGGGACAGAGTTTCATTTAGCAAGATGAACAGAGTTCTGGGGACAGATGGTGGTGATGGTTGCACAGCAATGTGAATGTACTTGATGCCACTGAACTGTGCACTTAAAAATGCTTAAGATGGGGACTTCCCTGGTGGCCCAGTGGCTAAGGCTCCACGCTCCCAATGTAGGGGGCCAGGGTTCGATCCCTGATCAGGGAACTAGATCCCACATGCTGCAACTAAGTGTTGGCATGCTGCAACTAAGGATCCCACATGCCACAACTAAGGCCTCGTGCAGCCAAATAAATAAATATTTTTTTTAAATGGTTAAGATGGTAAATTTTATGTTTCATATATATTAACACATAGCATTTTTTCAATTGGAAAAAAAACCATCAGAAGCTAGAGAGTGGGTAACAGGAGGCCTTGACCTGGTGTAGTTTTGGGGTCCTCCTGGAGAAAATGACATCAGAGTTCTGATGGGTGAGCAGGGAGATCAACAACAGCCTAGGATTAAAGGGGTGGGGAGGGGAAAAGAGCACCTGCCAGGAGAGGGGTGTGTGTGGCAGCTTGGGTGGGAGGACCTGGCACTTTGGAGGGACTGAGAGGAGGTCACAGAAGCAGCCGGAGGATCCCAGAGGGCACTGTCACCCCAACAGGAAGCTGTGACAAGCTTCCTAGGTCTGGCTTAGCATCCATCAGGAGGGCAACCCTCAGCCTTACACACAAAAGAGCACAGCACCTACCTCAGGATGGTTTCCAAGTTATTCAGACATTCCCCCAAGAGCACAGGGCAGCCTTGATTGAGAAATCTTTGAGGTTTCCTGATTGAGAAGCCTCTGAATTGAGAAATCTTGATCCCTTTGTCCCCAGATCGGGCCTTAGTCCCAAAAGGCCTCTCTACTACTGCTCTTGGAACGCCCAGCACATGCTCAGGACAAGGGTTTCTGGGAGCCAGGCTAAGATCCCAGGATTCTCAGGATGGGTGTGTACATAAGGTGAGCTCTGCACCTACCTGCCCCGGCACCCAGCCTGCTCACTCAACAGGACGGACCATGGTGCTTACATCCACCAATCTCCTTGTGAAAGCACCAGCAGAGATTCTTTTTATGTATTTCTTGGCTTTCTCCCCCAAGTCACCTTTTCTTAGAGTCTCTGCCCACAAGCTCCAATAGCTACAGCTTTACAAAAGGGGGAATGCAATTCAGCAGTTTCCAACTTCTCAGCTCCCTTAAGTCTCTGCCTCTTCTGTCTCTGTCAGCTTTGCCTCTTCTAGAGTGTGTAATTAAACCAAAAGAGCATGGAAAACTCCCTTCTAATCAATAAATCAAAACGTTGGTCCCCTGTGATATGTTTTTCATTACAGTTCTGTAGGTCAGGCATTCATTAATTCTCCCAGATGGAGTTCCCTGCTGGGACATCCAAGTAGAATTAATGTAGTCTTTGAGTAATTATGTATTTTTAAACTATCCTCCTTTTCTTTCCTAAACAGCCAGAAAGAATTGTTTATGAATGAAGGAAAATGCTATGGTCTCATGAGTTGGGTATTTGTAAAGAAGGAGATTCAAATGAGGGTACAAATTAGAGTAGCGGGAAACATTTGGGGTATTTGCTGAGTCAAGGAAGACCCATTTAGAAAGAGGTGAAAATAGTTCAAGCACCGTTTAGAAACTCCTGACATGACATTTCAGCTTTATAATGAGTACAACTGGGGTACCAGTGGCCTTGAGCTCTCGTCCTTATGCCCTCTCCCCACCCCCACCATCCCATCATCTCTTTCTTCCTAGCTGTGATAGACATTGCTAGTGGCTTATCCAACACTGATTCTCTCCTTCTCTCAATATTCTATTCCAATAATAGAACCCTGATTTTGTTCGGCATGTCAATATGTCTAATTTAAAACATCTCCCCAACTCCACTGCAGGTAGAGGTGACCTGGTGAATCTGACTAGCCAGTGATATGTCAACAGTAGTCTGCTGTGTGGGACCTTAGGGATAACAAAACCAACTCACCTGGCATATGGCTGTGCCTTTCTATCTTCTTCCTGCCTGGGATGTGAAAGTGATGCCTAGAGGAAAGGCAGCCATCTTGCAACCATGAGGATAAAACCCACAGGTTAAGAATGACAAAGCAGAGAGCCAAAAGAAACCTAGACTCTTGGTTTCTCCCTTAAGCAGCTGCGTCGGCCCTGAATAGGCTTCTTTAGGAAATTCCTGTGTGTTTAAGCCATTGTTAGATAAGTTTTCTGTGACATGCAGCCAGTGCAAGCCCTATATGATGTACATTTCTAGCTATCAGGACTTGCAGAGCCAACTAAATCATCCCAATTTGCAAGAGTTCCCCTCTGTTAACTGGAAAACTATTACAACAACCCAATTCAGGCAGGACTGCTAATGACCTAAGCAGTAATCAGCAAAATGTAGCCCACAGGCCAAATCCGTCTCTCCACCTATTTTTGTAAACAAAGTTTTATCGTAACACCCATTTGTTTATGTGTTGTCTATGGCTGTTTTGCATTGTAACCACAGAGTTGCGTAACTGAGAGAGAGATTCTCTAACCCTCAAAGCCTGAATGTTTACTGTCTGACACTTTACAAAAGTTTGCCAATTCCTGGCCTAGATCCACCACGTAGGGCGTCTGCTGAAGGCAAAGGAAATATTGAATGAGTAATGAAAGAAGGTAATTATAAATGCCAGCTATGACCAGTTGTAGAAAATGAGACTATAATACTCATGAATATTTCTTTCTTATTTTGATATAAATATATGTACAAATAAGCCAAGTACTTTTCCCTTTATCATCCCCTGATCATCTGCATAAGCTGTGTTAATAGCAGTTAGCCTTATACGTCAGTATTTAATATCTCAAAAGGAGAGTGTGAATTGGCTACGAAAAGAGCGACTACCCTAAGACCAAAAAAGGGACTTTATATCCTGTTCTGAGGAAAGGGTTAGTGCCTCTTTGGCTGAATGCAGGTTAGTTGTAGCACATGACACAGAAGCATGGCTTTGTCGTTGTCTTTATTTGGAGACTAAGTATGGATTAAAGAGATGTGTGTGGGTACCAAGCTGACAGAAGTGGACCATAGTGACTTTCTTAGGCTGAACTACATTTCCCAGAGCCCCCTTTCCTGTAGGCTTCTGGTTAGGGCAGGGCACGGGGGGATCACTGTGGGAGATCCGGGCAGTGGGAGGGGAGCAGTAGCCATTTTACTCACATGTATGGTCACTGCTCTGCTGACCCAGCCCATTGGTGTGATGCAGGAAGTCAGGCCTGCAACTGCCCCACCTGCCTCTGAATCCTTCAGCTTCTCCAAATCCTGGGCCAGGTGTGTACGGTTAGCTCCAGGATAAAGAGCCTGGCTTCTGCAGACCACCCACACCATTGAGGTCAGAGGCAAAAGAACTGACATGGGTTCAGTCTATCCTTGTGGCCCAGCTTGTACCTGTGGTTCCAGCATATTCTTTCCCTCCTCTATCCATCATCTCTTCCCTACGGCCCACCCCGTGATCTTCAAGCTTCAACACCAAATGCAACACATGAAATTCCTGTAACTAACCCTGTCACAGAACCAAATATATATGTATACAAGTTTCTAGGGTTTCTGCTTCTCTGTTTAAACCCTGACTGATACACTGAGTATCTTCCAAATGCAAGATATGCTTGAGGAGCTGCTGGCAGAGGAGGGGACAGAAAGCAATACCTGGAGCTCCCACTGTGACAGAAGGAAAATGGGTTCCAATTTTTTTTTTAGATTATTCATTCCTTTAATTTCTCCTCAGATGCAACCATAAATCCATATTATTAGATTTTCAATGAATACTAATTTCTTAAGGGAAATACATAGATGCTCTAATTTTCTTTTCCCCTCCTAGGTTTATTGAGATGTAAATGATGTAGGACATTGTATAAGTTTAAGTTATACAAAGTGATGATTTGATACAAGTATGTATTGTGAAATGATGACCACAGTTGGGTTAGTTAACACCTCCATAACCTCATATATTATCTTTTTTAAAATTAATTTTTATTGGGGTATAGTTGCTTTACAATGTTGTGTTAGTTTCTTGTTATACAGCAAAGTGAATCAGCTCTACATATACATATATCCCCTCTTTTTTGGATTTCCTTCCCATTTAGGTCACCACAGAGCATTGAGTAGAGTTCCCTGTGCTATACAGTAGGTTCTCATTAGTTATCTGTTTTATATGTAGTAGTGTATGTATGTCAATCCCAATCTCCCAATGGACACTAGGGCCTGGGGGGAGTGGGATGAATTGGAAAATGTGTTCCAATTGCTCAAATAAAAAGGAAAAGGGGATAAAGGCCACAGAACAGGTAAAAATAATGTGCTGCAGGGGTGTGGAAGTAGCTAGAGCTTTGGAGACGGCCAGACCTGAATTACAATCCTGGTACCACCACCTACCAGCTGTGTGACCTTGGTAATATCACCCAGTAGATGCCTTTGTTCCTTCCCCTTTTCTCTCTGGAAGGGAACTTCAGGGAAATGACATTTTTTGGTGGTGGGGAACACGTCAGGAAACGTTTCATAGAAAAAGATGTGCAACCAGGCCTTGCAGGAGAGTGGTTCGTATTTTTCCATGGCGTGTAGAATGAGTTAATGC
Source organism: Phocoena phocoena (assembly GCF_963924675.1). NCBI lineage: Eukaryota > Metazoa > Chordata > Mammalia > Artiodactyla > Phocoenidae > Phocoena > Phocoena phocoena. Next base: position 144,084,257 of record NC_089220.1, on the reverse strand, counting down.
ATTTCCGACAGAGTGGGAAAAGGTCATTCTGCAAATATTCAAAAGCAATTTCATGAAACAGTGAGCTCTCATCCATCTGCTGTAACAAACTGGCTGGGCACTGTGGAGCCTTAAGCAGTATACATTCTGTGAAATTATGACTCCCACCGGGGATATATCATATTTTCTTCAAGGCTGAAATGAAAAGATATACAGTACACTGTACACATAGGCCTATTAGGCTGGGAGAAATCTCAGAGCCATTTTGCTGTTCATGGAAGATCAATGATAAATCAACCTGTGTAATCTGCAACCGACTGTTTCATTTGTTCTTTAATGTCCCTCTGATCTTTTGGAGATGAAGGAATTTCACATAAAACAAGTAGTCTGATGAACTTTAATCTTGCCCATAATTGGATAATAAAATTGGGTACGTGCAGTAATTAAAAGGATTGTGATAGAAGAGTCAATTTGCAGTTTCATATTGAGCCTCTTCCATAAACAGAGGAGTTCAGTTCAGGACACACTCAGCATCAAAAAGTGGCCCCATGGGCAGGAAAGCTACACTTTTTTGTTAAAGGAAAATGTATTTATGGAGAAGATATACCATGTCAGTCATGGCTCATATTACCACCTAAGGCACCTTGAGATCAGGAACATCAGTTTTAAAGATTAGGCTCCGACCTGTTAGTGAGCAGGAGGTTAACCGCTCGATTTTTACTTAAGTGAGTTCATTTTTCCAGGTTATCTGTAGATTGGTTCATCTATTACCCATTCTCCACTGCTGCTGGTTTTGCATAAGTGCAGACTTGCAACTTGCACACAAGTCTGCATGTGTCAAATCTTTGTTTCTGGGCTCCCTAGTGAGGCCTGCCATGCTTGCTCCCAGCCTTAAAAATCTCCAGCCTCTCCTCTGCCCAGCTGGGTCCTGCTGGGCTGGCTCCAACTCTTTTCTTAGGGCCTTCAAGTCCTATATCTGGACCCTGAGCTGGACCTCCAGTGAAACCACCTTTCCTGGGTCAATCCCTGCACCCTGAGGAGCTTTCTCCATCATCACTTTCTGGGTTTTCCAACACTTCTCTTTGGCCTGCTCCAGTCCTGACCATGGCTTGCTACCAACCTCTCCATCCTCAACTAGTAACTGACCACAGACCCAACAGTGTGGACCATCTGCCACCCAGATCCTGCCCAGCTTTAACTCGGCTACCACACCAGGCCATTCTAGTTCCTTCAAAGCCTTGTCCTTCGTGATCTTTAGGAAGCCTTTCTTTGCAATACAGCACATAAAAATACGATGGATTTCTCATTTATCAACTGATAATAAAATAGCCAATGGCCTACAAATTGTTGATCTCCTTTGATCAATCCTGCAAGATACAGTTGTGAGGACAAAATCAAACAGTGGATTAAAGAAAGGATCTGTAACCAGGAAAGTCCTAAACACATATGAATGCTACTACATGGAGCAAGGGCTGCCTCTATTTTACAGATAAGGAAACTGCCCCTGAAAGAACAAAGGTGACCTGCTCTAAGCCTCTCAAAGCACAGGAGGCAAATTTAGGACTAGAATGCAAGCCACTATTCCTACACTCTAGTGATCAGTATTACTGCTTTCTTTCTATTGTCTTTAATAAATCATGTTTCTTTGATTTTTGTGTATGATAAAACAAACAGAGATATAGCCATATTAACATTTTAATATATATTCTTCCATTGATATTTTTCCTACAAAATGCAATTGCTGTTTTTTCCCCACAAAATGCAATTATTGTGACATAATTGCTTTGTAACCTGTTTTATTTAAAACCTGAGAACTTGAACATTCCTCCTCTTTAAACATTCATCAACAATATATATATATATATATATTTTTTTTTTTTTTTTTTTTTTTTTTTTTGCAGTACGCGGGCCTCTCACCGCTGTGGCCTCTCCCGTTGCGGAGCACAGGCTCCGGACGCACAGGCTCAGCGGCCATGGCTCACGGGCCCAGCCGCTCCGCGGCATGTGGGATCCTCCCAGACCGGGGCACGAATCCGTGTCCCCTGCATCGGCAGGAGGACCCCCAACCACTGCGCCACCAGGGATGCCCCATCAACAATATTTTAAACGGCTATGCAGTGTATGATTGGTATAAATGTGCCAGTCCCCCATCATTGTGTGGCTATATTTCACCAGATAACACAAGCTATCACTATGAAAACAGCCCCATGCTGAACATCTTTGTTTATATCTCTGGGAAAATAGCTTACATTATTTCACTGGGATAAATTCCTGAAAGTAAAAATACAGGGTCAAAAATCATGGAACATTATAAGATATCTGTTACATTTTGCCAAATTGCTTTCCAGAAAGACTGAAAAACTTATACTCTCACAGCAGTATATAAGAGTGTCCATTTCCCTGCATCAGAGCCAAAACTCACTATCATTGTTCTGATTAGTTTTTAGCACTCCCATGGTTTGACTTGGAGCTCTACGATGATATATGAAATTAAATATTTCTCACATATTTGTGGCTATTTGTGTCTCATTGTTTAATTATTTTTTTAAACATCTTTATTGGAGTATAATTGCTTTATAATGGTGTGTTAGTTTCTGCTTTTTTTTTTTTTTTTTTTGCGGTACGCAGGCCTCTCACTGTTGTGGCCTCTACCGTTGCGGAGCACAGGCTCCGGACGCGCAGGCTCAGCGGCCATGGCTCACAGGCCTAGCCGCTCTGCGGCATGTGGGATCTTCCCAGACCGGGGCACGAACCCACGTCCCCTGCATCGGCAGGCGGGCTCGCAACCACTGCGCCACCAGGGAAGCCCCTAGATTCTGCTTTATAACAAAGTGAATCAGATCTACATATACATATATCCCCATATCCCCTCCCTCTTGCGTCTCCCTCCCACCCTCCCTATCCCACCCCTCTAGGTGGTCACAAAGCAAGAGCTGATCTCCCTGTGCAATGTGGCTGCTTCCCACTAACTATCTATTTTACATTTGGTAGTGTGTATATGTCCATGCCACTCTCTCATTTTGTCCCAGCTTACCCTTCCCTCTCCCTGTGTCCTCAAGTCCATTCTCTACGTCTGCGTCTTTATTCCTTTTCTGCCCCTAGGTTCTTCAGAACCTTTTTTTTTTTTTTAAGTTTCCATATATATGTGCTAGCATATGGTATTTGTTTTTCTCCTTCTGACTTGCTTCACTCTGTATGACAGACTCTAGGTCCATCCACCTCACTACAAATAACTCAATTTCATTTCTCTTTATGGCTGAGTAATATTCCATTGTATATATGTGCCACGTCTTCCTTATCCACTCATCTGTTGATGGTGTGTCTCTTCTTTTATGAATTACCTTTTCATGTCCTTTTCCCTTTTTCCACTGGGCATATTTCCTTGTTTTCCTATTGATGTGGGTAGCATTTACTGCGTAGTCCATGCATTAGGACAGTGAGAGACCTCCAAAGTGGGACGTGTCCTCCTGAGCCAGAGAGAACTAGGGAAACTGGTCTTACCATACAGTCCAGAGAAAAGGAATTTGACAACTTTATCCTCCTGTCTGAGCTCCCATCCGCTGAGAGGTAGTTCTGGAGAGAGCTGTGGTGAGGAATGATAGAGGGAAGGTACACGAGAGGATACTACAGCCCCTGTTCCGATTCTGGAATAGGGAGAAGGAAGAAGAGGGCGAGTGGTGTGAGGAGAAGGAGGAGAGGAGGGACGAAGGAGAGAAAAAGGAGCTAAGGAAGGGAAAACAAGGGGAAGACGCTAATGCAGGAAAATGTTATTGGGGGACTCAGCAGAAGGAGATGGCAGAGGAGCCAGCAAGGAGATGGCAGAGGAGCCAGCAAGGGTTAAAAAGGATGTCAGTGGTGAAGTTCAGCACTGCACTCTAGTCTCACGACTGGCGATTGGAGGATGACAAACAGATATAGTCAAGCAGACAAAGGGAGCTTACATTAATGCAGGGAGGAGAGGTGGCGGCAGGGACGCCCACAACTCCTAGGCCACCAAAGTACCCTGGGCTCATCCCTGATCCCCAGATTGCAGGTCCCTTTCTACATTATCACACTGCCTTCTGCGCTAAAGCCATTGCAAAGTAATGGACTTCTAAGAGGCAAATAACTTCCTCTTAGACTGAAATGCTGGCAAAAGACCAGTCATTTTTCATCTCTGATTAAAACGTCTAAGGAAGAAATTGGAAATAATTCAGCAAAAGGAAGCTCCCACTCTTGAAGGTGCAGAATGCAAAAGTAATTTGGAGGGGGTAGTAAAAAGGCAGCACCCTGCCCTCTCTGCCAGGCTCTTTCTCACCAGTATACACAGGGGTTATTGGTAGGTAGGTAGAGTCACTGGGGTAACTGGAATAAGCTTAGGCAAGCAGAATACAATTGGAAAGTGCTCAGGACCCTAGAGTCACTTGTTCAGTGTTTCCAAATTGTGCCTTTGTTAGAAGTACTTGTTAGAACTACAAATTACCGGTCTTTTTCCCTGGAGACTGTGATTCAGTATGCGTAAGTCAGGACCAGGAAATGAGACTTTTAAACGAGGGCCTCAGGTGGTTCTTATGACCTAGCAAGGAGTTGATTCTGTCCAGTGCTTCTCCCACTAAAACCCCCGAGAAGATCAGACAAACAATGCCAAGGAGTTTCGTTCTACGGCACACTAACTTATACAGATCAACATTTCTACTGCAAACAAATAGAAACTATGAACAAAATTACGTTTTTCAAAAATTCTGTTTACAAAACAACAGAGAGCTAGCAAATGTGGCAAGATCTCAAGGCACTGAGATCTCAGAGAAGGAAATCACAGGAGGTGAACCTGACATTGGGCACAGCGTTTGGCCTTGAAGCATTTGCTGATTCTCGAGAAAACCCTAAAAGCTGAGAAGTTGTGTTTTGTAGAAACTGATCAGTGAAGAAGCCAAGAGAAGGAGAAACAAAGTAGAAACCAGCAGCCAACAGGGCGTGAAGCTAAACAGTGTTTTTGTCGTCTCGGCAAACTGGGGGAGAAAAATGGGGGCTGAGGGCAAGATGGGGTATCCTGATACACACCCCAAGATTTCAGCTAGGATCTGAAACCTAGGAATAAGGACTAACCAGAAAGAGAGCCTTTTTCACAAAGACTAAAGCCTAGTTTCAAATCTGCTCAACCCAGACTGGATTATGATGATCTGCCCCTCCCTTAACTTCCAAAAGCAAAAGTAGATCCTCTCAGAGCCTCAAATTATCTCACAATTTTTCATACATAATATCTGACATTCGATAAGCAAATTACAAAGTATCCTAGGAGGTATGAAGGGCCAAAAACCAAGAGAAAACATAGACATAGAAAGAGATCCAAGGAGATGCCAATATTGGAATTATCAGATAGGCTTTCAAGACAACTGTGAGTAATATGTCCAAGAAAATGAAGGACATGAAGAAATCCAAATTTCACTTTGCTGTACAGCAGAAACTAACACAATATTGTAAAGCAACTATACTCCAATAAAAATTAATTTTAAAAAGTATTAGTCATCACAATAAGGATTAATCATGAGTTCCAATCTGTAAGTTTGACTGAAGCACTTATCCTGCCTCTCTTGTAAAATCTATACCTCAATTAATCAAATAGTTGATGAGTGGAAGTTGCACCTTTTAGATGTTTTCCAGCTAATAACAAATGAAGATAGAATGATAGAGAATAGGATAGAATGTAGCCATTTTGCAATCCTAATAAATAAAGAAAAAAAAAAGAAAGAAAAGAAAATGAAGGACAAGGTGGAGAATATTAGTAAAGGATTAAAACGTATTTTTAAAAATCAAATAAAAATTCTAGAACTGAAAATATAAAACTAAGAACTCCATAGATGAGTATAATAGTGAATTAGGCACAGCTGAAGAAAGGATTAGAGACTTCAAAGGTCACTAGAGAATATCTGGATTGAAAGAATGGAGAGAAAAAAATAGATGGAAAATATTGAACAGGGATGGGGAGGCAAGTATATAAGACAAAATGGGACATGGCAAACAGGTCCAACACACATGTAATTGGAGTCTTGGAGAGGAAAGAGCAAATGAACAGAAGTAATTCTTACAGAGATAATGACTGAGAATTTTCTAAAACTGACCAAAGACATCAAACCATAGATGAAAGAAGTGTTATGAACCCCCAACAGAATAAGTACAAAGAAAACCATATCTGGGCACATCCAGTAAAACTGTTAAAAACCAAAAACAAACAAAAAATCTGTACAACAACCAGAGATAAAAATTAAATTAAATTTTAATTTATTAACATATTTTATTATTTACTTTCATTATTTTATTAATGACCAATTATATCAGAATCCCTGAGAGTTGGGCCAGGACACAGAGTGGGGAGTGCTTTTTACATATGTAGGTTCTAGAGCCCCACCATCAGAGATTCTGATTTGGTCAACACGGAGAAAGGCCCACGAATGTGCATTTTCAACAATCCACTGAGGTGATTCTGATGTAGAAGTTCACGAAACACACTTGCTCAAACCTAGCTATGTCCTTATCCCTTTATGTTATAGCTGAGGAAAATGAAGCCCAGGCCAGTTGCAGGGTCACAGTTAGTGTACTGCATAGTCAGGGGTCAATTCTGAGATGCAGCTCTTCTAACCTGGTACCTGCAGCATCCTAGTCCACTGCAGGGAGGGCCTATAAGGACTCAAAACCAGAGGAAACATGGCAGGGAGGTATTGGAAATTCCTGATCACCTAGATGAGACAGGAACTATACAAGGCACTTTCACAGACTTCCTCTGATTCTAAAAGTGGGCTCAAGCTATATATACCATTTACCCAACTTACTGTGTGCCAGGCACTGTATTCAACGCTTTATCCATTACCTTTTTAACCTTTACCACAAACCTACAAGGTAGATATTATTACCATTCCCCATTTTATAAAGAGGCACAGAGAAGTTAAGTACCTTATACAAGGTCACACAGCTCCTAAGTGGGGGAGCCAGGATTTGAACCCACAGAGCTTGATTTTAGAGTCTATACTCGTAACTCCTATGTTCCACATGCCCCTTTCACCTACCAACTCTCACACATTTACCGCGGAGGCCAAAAGATGGCTCCTTTAACTGCTCCCCATCTAGACTGTTTTTGGTGGTGGGGTAGCCTGATAGAGCAGAAGGTGCACATGACCAGGACTTGGAAAACCCGGGCTACAGCCCTAGCTCTCCTGCTTCATCCTGTGGTTCTGTATTTAAATTCCCTCCCTCCTGTGCTCACCAATTTTCTTCACCTGGAAAATAGGGGTAAAAATATGTATCTCAGGATTGTGGTAAGGATTAAATGCCTCTGCAGACCTATAGCTAATCCAAGAGTGAGCTCCAGGGTGTGGCTTGACGCCGGACGGGATGAGTTTGGGTTCTACTGCTCTTGGACAGACCTGGACACTTTGCCTGCAGGGTGGCTGGCTGCACGGTGGCAGGTCCTAAGAAGCTGTGAGGCTCCATCTGCAGTGTGACCCTGTGCAGCTGGCCTGCAGCATGCCACAGTGGTTCATTTCCGCAACAGCCAATGCCAGCTGCCCAGGGTGAGCTCATCCTCTGTCCACAATCCGCACCGCCGACAATTCCCACATTATTAAGTGGCTCGCCTAGCCGCACTTGTTTTTTTAAAATGGCATGAGTGCCTTGTATAGTTTTTTTTAAATGGCATGAGCAGCAATGCAGTTATCTACAGGTGTTTCAATAAGCTTAGAAATCTGATCATCTCATTCTCTGAAATTTCCCTTCTAGTGCCTGATGTGGATGGGATTTTTTTTTTAACTTTATCTAAGCCTTAATTAAAAAATGGATGGATTCGATGGTAGAAATCAATGCATTTACAGGTGATAATAACACTGGCAGGACTAGGTCTGGGCAAAACTATCAAGAGGTTAAAATGAGGTATGGAACCCCTCTCCTTTTGTCACCTGCTCTCTCATTCTGGGGACACAGATACCCACCTTCACCCCTGCAGCATCTGCCCCAAATCCAGCACCTTCCAGTGACTTTCCATCATATTCAGGACTCCTTTATGGTCCCTTAGTCCCTAGCAGAACATACCCAGGGTACTGCTTTCCGCTAGATAACGTTGGAGGTCTCATAATCATGTGACAAGGACCCTTCCTTTGCAGAAAGCCCCATCCCCCCAGGGTTCAAAGTGAGGGTGTTGGGGAAGAAGAGAGGGGGAGGGAGAGACATAGAGATGGGAGACGGATTTGGAGGGAGACAAAGAAAGAGGGAGAGAGAGAAGGAAAGAGAGGGAGCAAAGGGCTGAGAGGGGAGGGAGATGGGAAGGAAGGAGAGAAAGATAAGGGGAGGGAATGCAGATGGGTAATGGTTGGACCATCTATAGAGAAACTGGAAAGCAAGGAACATAACCACTTGGTGGATGACAGAAAGGCTTCTAAGGAAATCGAGAGAAAATGCAGACTTGGGGGAAGTAGCCCACTGAGGACTGGCTGAGTGCTGGCACTTCGTGGTCAGAGAGGAGTAAGCCAAAAGGGCATTTCTGTAGGACTTCCCTGCAGTCTGGTTGTTAAGACTCCAAGGTTCCACTGCAGGGGGCGCGGGTTCGATCCCTAGTTGGGGAACTAAGATCCCACATGCCATGTGGCACAGCCAAAAAAATAGAGAAAAGCAAAAACAAACAAATGAACAAAACAGAAAGGCATATCTGAGCTGACAGAGAAACCCCAGCTGGCCCAGTCCTGGAAAAATCTGATTTCACGAACTGATTTCTACAGACCCAACTGGAGGGGCTGAGCTACAGCAGCTGCCCTCATGGGGCCCAGGGCTCCCCAGTGGGAGGCCCGGTGAGACCACTATAGCCACCTTTTTGGCCTTATGATGACAGCCTGGCCTGGCCCCCAGGCGTAGGTCCTGAAGGGGAGACCAAAGTCCAGCTCCACATGAAGGGACCCCTCTCCCAGTCTTCCCATTTATGCCAGGTGACTGTCTCTTCCAATCTGCCGCATGCCCAACTTCATGGACTCAAGTACTTGAGGGAACTCAAGCAACCAAGCCCAAACTGAGCTGGTGGTCCCAGGACCCAGGAGAGCTCCCTGTAAGCGTTCAGGAAGTGATCGAGGAGTACCTCCTTTCTCCAGCATTCTAAATGAAGATGGAGGCACGGGGTGGTGAAAAGAACATGGGCTTTAAAATCAGGGAAGCCTTGGTTCAAATCCTGAGCCTCCACTTATTTGGAATATGATCCTGGTCTCAGTTTCCTCTTCTGTGAATTGGGCACAGTCCTACCTCCTAGAGTGACAAGGCCCTGAATACGTTAGTGTATGTACATACATGGGGAGTAGCTGTCCTGCACTTCCGTGTCCCTGGCTCAGGTGGGAGAATTCAGCCAGAGTAATACTCCTGCCCTCTCTCCTTTCCTCCTCCCCCCACTGGCTGCTAGGATTCACAGAAGGACCTTTGAGTTTGAAGGATTCAGCCTTCCCTGGTTTCTTTGTTTTGGACCTGTCTCCCCATAGAAAAAGTGCTCTCTGCCACACGCTGAGCTCTTGCCCTGCTCAGAGGGCCTGTGGGTGTCTGGCCAGTTGTACGCATGACTGGCTGAGGATGAGTGCAGGAGCAGCCAGGCAGGAGCCAAGTCTTAGGAAGCCCTACAGCCAAGCCCCATCCTCCACCCACTATCAACAAAGCTGAGTCACAGATGTAGAAAACAAACTAAGAGTTACCAGAGGATAATGGGGGTGTGGGAGGTGTGGATAAATTGGGAGATTGGAACTGACATATACACACTAATATATATAAAATAGATAACTAATAATAACCTGCTGTATAGCACAGGAGACTCTACTCAATACTCTGTAATGGCCTACATGGGAAAAGAATCTTTAAAAAAAAAAAAAGAAAAAAGAAGAGTAGAGTAGATGTATATGTATAATTGATTCACTTTGCTGTATACCTGAAACTAACGCAACATTGTAAATCATCTATACTCCAATAAAAATTTAAAAAAACAAAGCTGATACTTGACTTACCCTCTGTCTGAGCCCTGTGTCTGTCTCTCAGCTGGTTCTGAACTCAAGAGGAAGAAGAAAGTTAATGTTTGGTGGTTCCTGGTACATAGAAAGCACTCCTTAAAAGCCTGCTACCTATGCATCCCCCAGAGGTAGGGTCCCTCCACCAAATCTGGCAGAACTTCCAGGATTCTCAGTCCACCTGAGGGACACTGTTCCTCCTATAAGAAGCCACCCAGCAAGCAAGAACCAGTCAGCAAACCTGTCTCCCGTTTCGGTGATGCACCCTGATGGACTTTGGGTAAAGTTCCCAGGGTTTTATTTCCACTTGCTCCTGCCCCAGGGTCAGGGGCAATCCTGTTCTTTGGCAACCTGTGAGCCGTGGCACCCTCTGCTTAGAGCTCCAGTCCTCAGCCAACATATTCAACTTCTTCCTCCAAGGGAACTCCAGATACCGTGGTCCAGAAGACACTTACTGTTTTTCTTTCTTGTCTGCTGCTTCATGCAGTTCTGATGGGGCTGCAATCACAGGGCCCTTCTTCCTGACCTTAACAAGCCCATCATATATTCCTTCCCAGGAATGTGAATATTGAGCGGAGATGCCCTGACATCCCTCTAAAGGATTTACAAGTTTCTGCCACTAGGATCCCCAGGGCTGCCCTGTTTTCTGTCCTTTGTGCGTTTAGTTCTTCCTTCAGTTCTGTGAACTCCCAGTATCAGATTTCCCAGGAAACAAAGTGAGTTGGAGATTGGTGTGCTGGAAGTTTACCGAGGAATGCTCTAAGGCTTTGAGGGAGGGAAAGAAACAGAACTGGGCAGGGAGAGAACTGGAACTGCAATGCAGCTGTGCACAGCACACAGGCCTCAGCCAGTCCCATGGGAGCTGCAGCTAGGATGGCCCTTCAGTGGCGGCCTGCCTTGAAGCAAGGAGCCAGGCCTTCGTACCTCTACAATGACCAGACACTGGGTATGGGTTGTCACCAAGAAGGGGCGCTAACCTGGGGAAAGATGACTTTGTTTAGCCAAGAGCAATTCCAGGCGAGGGCCTCAGCTCTGAGCTGCCAGCAGCCAACATTCTGGCAGCTGGAGCAAAGCATATTTCAGTCCTAAATGGGGATCAGGCAGCTCATCACAGCACCCACTGCTCCTTCCAATATCTCTTTTTCTCTTACTTAAGTTCGGTCTCTGCTTGAAGTAAAGGACCATAGCTGATATAGTCAGACACAAAGTAACCTCTGACAGTAGACTCCAATTTACCTCCTGCCTTTGGAGAGCTCTCTTCAACAAGTAAATCAAGGTTTATCTGTCCACTGTACATCACCCACATTCAAAAAGGAGAACAAGAACGTGAACTTCTATCAACAGGAATGCCGTGCAGACTGCTAACCACCATGGAGTTCCGCTTCGGTGATCAGTCTGTGCCTGTCAGCTCCCCATGTACAATTACCATGTGTAAAATGTGGTTCCATGGGGCTTTTCCTTGTCCCTGGAATTTCTGCAGTCTCCATGGCAGGGACAATGGTGACAGGTATCTACACATTCTAAAGAGAAGTGAGGGACATGTTGTTTTAGCCTGGTCCCCTGAAAATCAGACCCTGGGACAAGGAAATGCATGCAGAAGTATATTTGGGGAAGTGGCCCGAGAAACAGGAACGGGGGACTGAGAAGAGGAAGCAGAGAAAGGTCATGGAAGTTCAGCGCTACTAGCCTGGTGATCCTTTGAGGAGCAATGCAGAAGAGAACTCAGAATTGTCTGCCCAAAGGTTGGAAGTGGAGAGAATTCATCCACGGGCTCCTGACCTGCACTGGTCAAACGCTGCCCCTTGGGATGCTGACTTCCCCGCACTGCAAGGTGTGCACATGCGCCAGGGTGACTGAGAGGGCTCTTGCAAGGGTCTTACTCAGACATGACATTCCGGGGTGGGAAGCCCTGCAGGTGAGGAGAGATGCTGTCTTCACCTGTAGGCAGCCAGTTTGCTGCAGCAATGGCTGGAGAAAAACACAGCCCCAGAGGACATAGGAGCAGCACAAGAGGCGTCCAACACACATATCCGTGCTGGCTTTACCAGCAGGTAAAAGGTAGCCAGCATGGTTCTTCAACTAGCCACCACAATCATCCATCTCCAGGTTGTATTAGAAAAGGTAACAGATTAAGACGATTCTTTGAAATAAGGGACTCTGCAGCTATGGAGAAGGCTGTGTCATTTTCCTTGCCCTCCCTGTGCCTCTGGAGGGCAGGGGCTGGGAGGAGGCTACCAGAGGTCAGCGGGAGAGTGGTTCGGTGCACGCAGTCCCAGCAGAGATTCTCACAAAGTGCCTCTATGAAAGATAGCCCGTAAGTGGGCATTTGGCATGCAGAAGGCACTGATGGCCAGGTTACACCAGCGCCCACTCAGGTGAGCTTTGTCCTTTTCCTCCATTGTCAGAACTTTCTGTGCCAGAAGAAAGGAGCAAGGGAAGTGAAATACCACACCGAGACCTCTCCCCACTTCCCCACAGGTGGAAGAAAGACACAAGCATGGAGTTGGATGAGAAAGTGAACTTTTGATATAAGGTTGGACTGAACTTTTTGAAACCTGAGAATGGAACTTCTTTTTATATCTGAAGGTGATCCAAAAACTAGAGGATCTGCCCAAAATATGTTCCTGCACAGAAAAGGGAGATCCAAAAGATCTAAAGAAGAAGAAGAGAACTATTTCTGGATTGTACTAACCTGGGTTGAGAGTCATCCCTGAAACTGAATGCAGCTTCTAGTCCGCACCAGATGTTAGCACCCAGTGGACCAGGAGGCATGTGGGATCAGAGAACACATCTGGGACAGGCTGCACACCTGCAGAACACTCCTGGCTTGAGCGGTTTATACCTCTTCCACCCTACATGGCTTTGGTGTCAGAGGTCAGCTCCACCAGGTGAAACATATTGCACCTGTAGACAACTGGACATATTTCCCATGGCTGACAAGAAGGGCATTCCAATTTAAGCTGAGCTGCTTCTCCATGTCTGTCTCTGATATTTACCTATTCCCACATTAGACTTACCTCTAAACATCAGACTTTACGACTCTGTAAAAGTTTTCCTATAACTTTAGCATGCATAAGAACCCCCTGGGGTGCTTGTTTACAATGCAAATTTCCAGTCCCCTATCCCTAGAGATTCTGATTTAGTAGGTGACCTGTAGAAAACAGTCTGAAAAACAGTGCTCTAGAAAACAGTGCTGTTTAATAGAACATTCTACGGTGTTGGAAATGTTTCATCCCTGTGCTATTCAATACAGTAGGCACTTGATATGTGGCTAGTGTGACCAAAGAAGTGAATTTTAAATTTTATTCAGTTTTAAACAATGTAAATTTAAAGAGCTACATGCGACTAGGGCCGCCATCCTGAACAGCACAGCTTAGGGCTTTGCTATTCAGAGTGCACAGCAAACCAGCAGCAACACCTGAAGGTTTGTTAGAAATGCAGAATTTCAGGTCCCACTGTGGACCTACTGAATCAGAATCTGCATGTAACAAGATTCCCCAGGCGGGACTTCCCTAGCGGTCCAGTGGTGAATACTCCACGCTTCGAGTCCCCGTGCGAGCCGCGCCGCCACCGCCGCCTCCAGCCGGAGCCGATGGCACAGGCCGCGCTGCCGTTAAGTGCTTCTTGCACCCTCAGCGGCGGCAGCAGACCGATTCCCGGGTCCGCGCCGGGTGGAGAAGCCCGAACTCGCGGAGGGGAATCCATCTCGCTTCACGACAGCCCCCGGCTGCACCCGCGGTGGGGCGGGGACGCTCTGCCAGCCCGCGAACGGCAGAGGCGGTGGCCGCGACCAGACCCATGCATGTGCCTCCCGGGCAGGAGGAGGAAGGAGTGAACAGGGCACCCCGCATCTGGAGGGGACAGCCGTGCGCCCCGTCCCTGCGTCCGGAGCGAGAGAACTCAGAGCCTCCCACCAGGCAAAGCACAGAGGAGCGGACTCTGCACCCCGGGACCGAGGAACCTTGCGCTCCAGACCCCTTGGCAGTGGCCGTCCGGGCCCAGCGGTGCTGACTGGCACGGCACACAGCTGCACCCAGCCTGCCGCCCACAGGGCAGGGCTGACCTGCCAACAAAGTTGCGGACAGCGTGGGAGAAGCCAGCACCCCCTTTCGCCATCTCCAGCTCATGGACGAATGATTCTGCCTGTCTCACCAAGGATTGATGCTCCAGAGTAAGTAAACTGCTCAAAGAACTCATGCAAGTGGAACTTACAGCTTCCTTGATCAGACTCAACATTCAGATATCAAAGTAGACTGCAATACCTGTGTGGAAACAGAGGACAGAAAGCTGCGTGGAGGACACGCTCTTGCTGCTCCAGCCAGGCGTCAGAGCTGTGCCACTGAGGTGGGAGAGCCAAGTTCAGGACACTGGTCCACAAGAAACCTCCCAGCTCCACGTAATATTAAATGGCGAAAATCTCCCAGAGATCTCCATCTCAACGCCAAGACCCAGCTCCACTCAATGATCAGCAAGCTACAGTACAGGACATCCTATGCCAAACAACTAGCAAGACAGTAACACAACCCCATCCATTAGCACAGAGGCTGCCTAAAATCATAAGGACACAGACACCCCAAAACACACCACCAGACATGGACCTGCCCACCAGAAAGACAAGATCCAGCCTCATCCACCAGAACACAGGCACTAGTCCCATCCACCAGGAAGCCTACACAACCCACTGAACCAACCTTAGCCACTGGGGAGAGACACCAAAAACAATGGAAATTACGAACCTGCAGCCTGTGAAAAGGAGACCCCAAACACAGTAAATTAAGCAAAATGAGAAGACAGAGAAACACACAGCAGATAAAGGAGCAAGGCAAAAACCCACCAGACCTAACAAATGAAGAGGAAATAGGCAGTCTACCTGAAAAAGAATTCAGAATAATGATAGTAAAGATGATCCAAAATCTTGGAAATAGAATGGAGAAAATACAAGAAACGTTTAACAAGGACCTAGAAGAACTAAAGAGCAAACAGAGATGAACAACACAATAAATGAAATTTAAAATTCTCCAGAAGGGATCAATAGCAGAATAACTGAGGCAGAAGAACAGATAAGTGACCTGGAAGATAAAATAGTGGAAATAAATACTGCAGAGGAGAATAAAGAAAAAAGAATGAAAAGAACTGAGGACAGTCTCAGAGACCTCTGGGACAACATTAAAGGCACCAACATTCGAATAATAGGGGTCCCAGAAGAAGAAGAGAAAAAGAAAGGGACTGAGAAAATATTTGAAGAGATTATAGTTGAAAACTTCCCTAATATGGGAAACGAAATAGTTAATCAAGTCCAGGAAGCACAGAGAGTCCCATACAAGATAACTCCAAGAAGAAACACACCAAGACATACATTAATCAAACTATCAAAAATTAAATACTGGGCTTCCCTGGTGGCACAGTGGTTGAGAGTCCACCTGCCAATGTGGGGGACACAGGTTCATGCCCCAGTCTGAGAAAATCCCACAAGCCGTGGAGCGGCTGGGCCCGTGAGCCATGACCGCTGAGCCTGCACGTCCGGAACCTGTGCTCTGCAACGGGAGAGGCCACAACAGTGAAAGGCCCGCGTACCAAAAAAAAAAAAAAAAAAAAAATTAAATACAAAGAACAAATATTAAAAGGAGCAAAGGAAAAGCAACAAGTAACACATAAGGGAATCCCCATAGGTTAACAGCTGATCTTTCAGCAGAAACTCTCCAAGCCAGAAGGGAGTGGCAGGACATATTTAAAGTGATGAAAGAGAAAAACCTACAACCAAGATTACTTTACCCAGCAAGGATCTCATTAAGATTTGATGGAGAAATTAAAACCTTTACAGACAAGCAAAAGCTAAGAGAAGTCAGCACCACCAAACCAGCTTTACAACAAATGCTAAAGGAACTTCTGTAGGCAGGAAATACAAGAGAAGGAAAAGACCTACAATAATAAACCTAAAACAATTAAGAAAATAGTAATAGGAACACACATATCGATAATTACCTTAAATGTAAATGGATTAAATGCTCCAACCAAAAGACATAGACTGGCTGAATGGATACAAAAATAAGACCCATATATATGCTGTCTACAAGAGACCCACTTCAGACCTAGGGACACATACAGACTGAAAGTGAGGGGATGGAAAAAGATATTCCATGCAAATGGAAATCAAAAGAAAGCTGGAGTAGCAATTCTCATATCAGACAAAATAGACTTTAAAACACAGACTATTACAAGAAACAAAGAAGGACACTACATAATGATCAAGGGATCAATCCAAGAGGAAAATAAAACGATTGTAAATATTTATGCACCCAACATAGGAGTACCTCAATACATATGGCAAATACTAACAGCCATGAAAGGGGAAATCGACAGTAACACAATCATAGTAGGGAACTTTAACACCCCACTTTCATCAATGGACAAATCACACAAAATGAAAATAAATAAATAAACACAAGCTTTAAATGATACATTTTAAAAGATGGGCTTAAATGATATTTATAGGACATTCCATCCAAAAACAACAGAATACACATTCTTCACAAGTGCTCATGGAATATTCTCCAGGATAGACCATATCTTGAGTCACAAGTCAAGCCTCAGTAAATTTAAGAAAATTGAAATCATATCAGGTATCTTTTCCACATGGAGGCTAAACAACACACTACTTAATAACCAAGAGATCACTGAAGAAATCAAAGAGGAAATTAAAAATACCTAAAAATAAATGACAATGAAAACACAGTGACCCAAAACCTATGGGATGCAGCAAAACCAGTTCTAAGAGGGAAGTTTATAGCTATACAAGCCTACCTTAAGAAACAGGAAACATCTCAAATAAACAACCTAACCTTACACCTAAAGCAATTAGAGAAAGAAGAACAAAAAAACCCCAAAGTTAGCAGAAGGAAAGAAATCATAAAGATCATATTAGAAATAAATGAAAAAGAAATGAAGGAAACGATAGCAAAGATCAATAAAACTAAAAGCTGGTTCTTTGAGAAGGTAAACAAGATTGATAAACCATTACCCAGACTTATCAAGAAAAAAAGGGAGAAGACTAAAATCAATAGAATTAGAAATGAAAAAGGAGAAGTAACAACTGACACTGCAGAAATACAAAGGATCATGAGAGATCACTACAAGCAACTCTATGCCAATAAAATGGACAACCTGGAAGAAATGGACAATTTCTTACAAATGCACGACCTTCCGAGACTGAACCAGGAAGAAATAGAAAATATGGACAGACCAATCACAAGCACTGAAATTGAAACTGTGATTAAATATTTTCCAACAAACAAAAGCCCAGGACCAGATGGCTTCACAGGTGAATTCTATCAAAAATTTAGAGAAGAGCTAACACCTATCCTTCCCAAACACTTCCAAAATATAGCAGAGGGAGGAATACTCCCAAACTCATTCTACGAGGCCACACACTCTGATACCAAAACCAGACAAAGATGTCACAAAGAAAACTACAGGCCACTATCACTGATGAACATACATGCAAAAATCCTCAACGAAACACTAGCAAACAGAATCCAACAGCACATTAAAAGGATCATACACTATGATCAAGTGGGGTTTATCCCGAGAATGCAAGTATTCTTCAGTATATGCAAATCAATCAATGTGATACACCATATTAATCAACTGAAGGAGAAAAACCATATGATCATCTCAATAGATCTAGAGAAAGCTTTCGACAAAATTCAACACCCATTTATGACAAAAACCCTCCAGAAAGTAGGCATAGAGGGAACTTTCCTCAACATAATAAATGCCATATATGACAAACCCACAGCTAACATCGTCCGCAATGGTGAAAAACTGAAACCATTTCCACTAAGATTAGGAACAAGACAAGGTTGCCCACTCTCACCACTATTATTCAACATAGTTTTGGAAGTTTTAGCCACAGCAATCAGAGAAGAAAAAGAAATAAAAGGAATCCAACGTGGAAAAGAAGAAGTAAAGCTGGCACTGCTTGCAGATGACATGATACTACACATAGAAAATCCTTAAGATGCTACCAGAAAACTACTAGAGCTAATCAAAGAATTTGGTAAAGTAGCAGGATACAAAATTAATGCACAGAAATCTCTGGCATTCCTATACACTAATTATGAAAAATCTGAAAGTGAAATTAAGAAAACAATCCCATTTACCATTGCAACAAAAAGAATAAAATATCTAGGAATAAACATACCTAAGGAGACAAAAGACCTGTATGCAGAAAATTATAAGACACTGATGAAAGAAATTAAAGATGATACAAATAGATGGAGAGATATACCATGTTCTTGGATTGGAAAAATCAACACTGTGAAAATGACTCTACTACCCAAAGCAATCTACAGATTCAATGCAATCCCTATCAAACTACCAAGGGCATTTTTCACAGATCTAGAACAAAAAATTTCACAGTTTGTATGGAAACACAAAAGACCCCGAATAGCCAAAGCAACCTTGAGAAAGAAAAACAGAGCTGGAGGAATCAGGCTCCCTGACGTCACACTATACTACAAAGCTACAGTAATCAAGACAGTATGGTACTGGCACAAACCAGAAAGATAGATCAATGGAACAGGATAGAAAGCCCAGAGATAAACCCACGCACGTATGGTCACCTTATCTTTGATAAAGGAGGCAAGAATATACAGTGGAGAAAAGACAGCCTCTTTAATAAGTGGTGCTGGGAAAACTGGACAGCTACATGTAAAAGAATGAAATTAGAACACTCCCTAACACCATACACAAAAATAAACTCAAAATGGATTAAAGACCTAAATGTAAGGCCAGACACCATCAAACTCTTAGAGGAAAACATAGGCAGAACACTCTATGACATAAATCACAGCAAGATCCTTTATGACCCACCTCCTAGAGAAATGGAAATAAAAACAAAAATAAACAAATGGGGCCTAATGAAACTTAAAAGCTTTTGCACAGAAAAGGAAACCATAAACAAGATGAAAAGACAACCCTCAGAATGGGAGAAAATATTTGCAAATGAAGCAACTGACAAAGGATTAATCTCCAAAACATACAAGCAACTCATGCAGCTCAATATCAAAAACAAACAAACAACCCAATCCATAAATTGGCAGAAGACCTAAATAGACATTTCTCCAAAGAATATATACAGATTGCCAACAAACACATAAAAGAATGCTCAACATCATTAATCATTAGAGAAATGCAAATCAAAACTACAATGAGATATCATCTCACACCGGTCAGGATGGCCATCATCAAAAAATCTACAAACAATAAATGCTGGAGAGGGTGTGGAGAAAAGGGAACCCTCTTGCACTGTTGGTGGGAATGAAAGTTGATACAGCCACTATGGAGAACAGTATGGGGGTTCCTTAAAAAACTAAAAATAGAACTACCATACGACCCAGCAAACCCACTACTGGGCAGATACCCTGAGAAAACCATAATTCAAAAAGAGTCATGTACCAAAATGTTCATTGCAGCTCTATTTACAGTAGCCAGGACACGGAAGCAACCTAAGTGTCCATCATCAGATGAATGGATAAAGAAGATGTGGCACATATATACAATGGAATATTACTCAGCCATATAAAGGAATGAAATTGAGTTATTTGTAGTGAGGCGGATGGACCTAGAGACTGTCATACAGAGTGAAGTAAGTCAGAAAAAGAAAAACAAATACCATATGCTAACACATATATATGGAATCTAAAAAAAAATGGTCAGAAGAACCTAGGGGCAAGATGGGAATAAAGATGCAGAACTGCTAGAGAATGGACTTGAGGATACGGGGAGGGGAAAGGGCAAGCTGGGACAAAGTGAGAGAGTGGCATGCACATATATACACTACCAAACGTAAAATAGATAGCTAGTGGGAAGCAGCTGCATAGCACAGAGAGATCAGCTCGGTGTTTTGTGACCACCTAGAGTGGTGGGATAGGGAGGGTGGGAGGGAGGGAGATGCAAGAGGCAAGAGATATGGGGACATATGTATATGTATAACTGATTCACTTTGTTATAAAGCAGAAACTGACACACCACTGTAAAGCTATTATACTCTAATAAAGATGTTAAAAAAAAAAAAAAAAAGACTCCACGCTTCCATAGCATGAAGCACAGGTTCGATCCCTGGTCGGGGAACCAAGATCCCGCATTGCCCGCCGTGCAGCCCCAAAAAATAAATAATAAATTAATTAAAAAAAAAAAAAAAAAAGATCCACAGGCAATCGATAAGTCACTTTCGAGAACAGTTTGGTTCCTCATTGAGATCTCCCATTCCTGAACTACGTGCTGTTAACACAGCTCTCTTATTCTAGATGCATTCTAATAGCCAACTGTATAATGATCTAATCTAGCTCTTACCCAGAATATGGGATTCTGATGTAACTAGAATTATTGGTCTAGAAGAAATGAGGGGTGTGTGTGTGTGTGTATGTGTGTGTGTTGAGAGAGAAAGAGGGAGAAAGAGATAAGAAGGGAGGTTGTAATAAAGTTATAAAGGGTCCTAGATGCTAGCCAGGGGTTTACATTTTATTCTTTGGGCAACAGAGAACCATCAAAAGCTGTTAAGCAGGCAAGCGATATAAGTAGAGTTATATATTTTACGACGATAACGCATGGAAGCATGGAGGATGGAGTGGAGGATGTGCCTCGCCACACCGCTATCTCCATTGTCCACTGGGTCTTATATCAATATTAAGCATTACTACAGGGAGTAGCATTGGCTACCTTACCTTCTTGTTAGATTTGAGGAACAGCAAATATTTAGGACTTATAGGATCTATCTATTCTCCAGCATCAACGTCCACAAACATCCAACCCAGATCTTCAGAATAATATAGTACTCGTTCTCTTTTCATGAGAGGAAATAACAAACACTTTTTACATTTCAATCCTAAAGAGATTATTTCTCAGTGATAAACCAGATGTTCACCATTTCTAATAGTGAACTCCTCGGGGTCTGATTCACCACTGAAACAATTGTTTGCTTCTTAAGTATACTTTTTAAACATATCGTTTTAAGGCTAAAAGTATAGGTAGGGACTTCCGAGGTCGCCGGCGTTCCGGAGCCCAGACGCAGCCTCTGAGTCTGAGCAGCTGACGGAAAAGGTCAGCTGCGTGAGGGTCTCGCCGGGGCATGTCGTCCGTGCCGCTCGGCCCGTCGTACGCCTGTGCGCTCGCCCCGCCGGCCGGCCTGCGGAGCTCCCGCCCGTGTCCCCCAGCGGGTCCGGGAGGTCCTGGCACCGCCTCGATGGCGGCTCCGCCGGACGCGCAGACTGGACCGCAGCCCGCACCCCAAGCTGACGGCGTCATGAGGCACCTGCCCTACTTCTGCCGCGGCCAGGTGGTGCGGGGCTTCGGTCGCAGCTCCAAGCAGCTAGGCATCCCTACAGCTAACTTTCCTGAACAAGTAATAGATAATCTTCCAGCTGATGTATCCACTGGCATTTACCATGGTTGGGTCAGTGTTGGAAGTGGAGACGTCCATAAGACGGTGATGAGCATAGGATGGAACCCATACTACAAGAATACGAAAAAGTCCATGGAAACTCGTATCATGCATACTTTCAAAGAGGACTTCTATGGGGAACTTCTCAATGTGGCCGTCGTCGGCTACCTCAGACCAGAAAAGAACTTTGATTCTTTAGAGACACTTATTTCAGCAATTCAAGGTGATATTGAGGAAGCTAAGAAACGACTAGATTTACCAGAACATTTGAAACTCAAAGAAGACAATTTCTTCCAGGTTCCTAAAAGCAAAATAATGAATGGCCACTGATAGAAAAGCATCTTATTTATTCATTCACTGTTTTCTAATATTTTACTGCTCATAACTCTATAGCCTCATCCTGGTTATATTTTAAAAATCAAACATTTTCCTACAGCTGTGAATTAAACAGTACAATGTAGTTACCATATTATGTTCCAACTGTTCAATTAAACCCATCATGTTACAGTACTAAAAAGGTTCATTTTAAAAATCAAGATTCTTTTTTATGTAATATGCTGATTAAAATGTACACTTGAAAGGTCTTAAGTGTTTTTTAATGGAAATGAAATATATATAAATATGGGTAACAGGCAATTCACTAGTTTGAGATAAGAACTATAATTCTCATGGTAAAATTTTAGCATGCATGTACTGTGTAGCATGCTCTGCTAATCAGAAGGTTTATGAAAGTAACTATATTAAGCAGAGGTTTGACAGTTTATTACAAACCTAAGGGGAAAAATCCAGACTTTGTATTTTTGATATTTTGTGCATTTATATATTATTATAGACATAAAGACTTGTGAAATTTCATTTCAATTAGTCATTTCCTTTAAGGGCTCAAATCATTGTACTGGGTTCCATTTTTGTTACAGCTGCCTCAGTTCTAATTGGTCTAGACTCTCTATTAGTTTTTTTGTTTTTCTTTTAAAACAGTAAAATGAGTGTTTTTCGAATCTCTAGGTCTCATTTTTGTGTTGTATAACACTTCCCTCTTTAAGAGTAGATATTCTTCAACATTTTTCTTAACCTTTGTTTTCTGTAAACAACTGTGTGTCAGTTTTTCCATTTAGAATATCCAACTCTACATTTACAAAATGTAGAGTTTCATCTGCGTCTGTATCTGCCATCCCATCCCTTCACTATATGAAGAGTGATTAAGTGCATATCTCTTGCATTTTAGAAAAAACACCCAAAACTTCATCTGTAGGTTTCCTCAAAGTTTAAATGAACACCTAGCAGTTCATTTATATATACCAGTTTCTTAAACAACACAAAATACTTGTTTCCCCCCTAGGGAAACTATTTAAGAGCCAACTAAACTATGAAATACAAAGTTATTTGTTTTTAATGTAATTATATGTTCCTGAGCAAATGCAAACTCTTGTAGCTGTGTGAGCACAATGTAATTTAAGGCTAAAGAGTGCTATCTAGAAGGTAATTTTAAAGATAACCCATTATAAAACCATTTTCCCCTAATCTGCATAAATGAGAGAACTGATTTTAACAAAACTGTTTATATAATATTTAGAAAAACATCTAAAGCTAATGTTGGAGAAGGGGGAAGCAGGAATAAATTCAGTTGGATTGTTTTGACTTTTTGGTGTATGAATTTACGGCAAACAATGTAGTATGTGTCTTTTTCATTTCTTATTTATAGAAATACTTAGAAAATGTAATTTCATGTTAGAAATCCTATACTTGAAAGAAGCCCCAATTATCAGTGGTTCTATGAAACAAAGTTAAAAACAAACATGGAAGGTGTTAAAAAGATGTTTCTTTGAGTAGCTTGCGACTGATTATATCCTCATTAAGTGTGAAATTTCTTTGATACTGTCACCTTACATTTTGTTAAATAACTATTGTTTTTGAAAAACCTATAGTGTGTGGTTTAGGACTTAGTTAATAGTGTCTACAATTTTTTAAGTTTTATATTAAGTGTTTATATAAGAAATTGCAGTAGGGCCACTTTTGATTAGTCAGTGTTTTCAGGCCTTGAAATAAATCTTGATCAAGTGAAAAAAAAAAGTATAGGTAGGATATTTACGGGACACATATAAGAAAAACAGCTGCAACTGGGGGGTGGGCAGAGGTATGAAATGCAAAGAGAATTGAGGGACTTAAAAAGTGCTCCTCGTCTTTTATTTAGGCTCAGAAGTCCTCTGATGCACCCAAACAGTGGATACTGGTCAGCCAGGCGAAGTCTCAGAGGAAAAGAACCGAAAGAAAGGCATCTGCTGTTTCCTAGGTGACAGGGTTCTTTAAGGCATTCTGTTTGTCAAGGACTAACTTAGAGAAATTATTTCTCCTAGTACTCAAAACACTGTGGGCAAGAGAACAGCCCCAAAAGAGCACTCAGAAGACCAGGAGACCAGTATTGGGACACAGGGGACCAGCGAGATGAAAGGGTCATAGGAGGTCGGATACAAACATGTGGTCAACAAGAGCCAAGGAGAGGAGGGGCGGATGAAGTCAGTGCCCTGCAGCTCAGGCCACCTCTTAATGGAGGGACCAGAGAACCAAACCCTCTACCCATCCAGCTGGGAGGACATGTTCTTAGAGCAGTGGTCTCCAAACAGGGTGACACGCCCCAGGGAGTGGGCAAGGTGAACAACTGGGGCTTGGGAAGAAATTAGAATCTCTAGTTATATTTATTTTTTATCTTTAAAAGACAAGGAATTAAGTTTTGCTGAAGCTTAAAACATAGACTGACATCGGCCCCTCACTCTGCCAGCACATCAGAAGGCCCCATGTCCAGTTAGTATGCAAGCCAGAAAATAGCTATTGGATACTGTGAAAGGAAGTGTTTCGTTCCTTTCAGCACACTGAGACGTACTGTGTTATTTTAATATTTCCAGGCACATGGATTTATGTGTTACATTATGTAGTTTTTACTAAACCAATCCTCTTAAAATGGAAAAGTGGCTTAAAAAGTTTCTTGCAAAGAAACAGTAGCACAAAGATAATTCGAATAATGCAAACACAAGTGAGCAACAACAGCCGATATACTTCTGCTACGGGTAAAAGCTATTCATCAGCCATATGACAAGGAAAAAGAACAGTGAGATTTGCCAGGAAGTGAGCCGCCAAACTTGAAATGATCACAAAGATATTTTGTATCAGGGATCTGTGCTCATCATAGTAATGATGAACCTCACTCTTCAAATATATATTGAAAAGTGTGAAGCCATCGTGGTTAGCAGAAGCTATGGGTCCAGAAGATGAAGACAGACCTCCATAATGTTTTCAGTAATATTTAATATCATGAATTACTAACTAATATACTTTAAACAATGTTCCCTAAATATAATCCTAAATGTTTATGTCTTTTTTCTTCCTTAATAGTAAAAACCCAAAATGTAGCATACCATGTAGAAAACACTTGTTCTTCCTGCCATGGAAATATGGATGAAGTACTCATAAAACAATTTAGGGGTAAAAATATCTGGGCACATTTGTCAAGATATACTATTGGATACCATGTAGAAAGCACTGCTGGGACTTCCCTGGTGGTCCAGTGGTTAAGACTCTGCACTTCCACTGCAGGGGGCCTGGGCTCGATCCCTGGTCAGGGAACTAGATCCCACATGCATGCCGTAACTAAGAGTTTGCATGCCACAACTAAGGAGCCCAGAAGCCACAACTAAGGAGCCCAGATGTGACAACTAAGGAGACTGCCTGCTTGGACTAAGACCTGGTGCAACCAAATAAATACACACTAAAAAAAAAAAAAAAGATGAGTTTTGCACGTTTTTTTTACACAAAGGTTGAGTGTTCAAAACTTTTTGACTTTTCTATGATTATAAATGGCCACCAGTAAATTGCTACCTAAGCAAATATCTCCCCGCATTCCACACCTCCACACCAAATACATCTCATTTGAATCTTCAGGGTAAAAGTCATATATCATCTAAGACACAGAAAGCTTTTTTCAGAAAGAAACATGATATGGAGAGAGCATACTGAAAACGGTTATTTGGCAATATTTTCATCATTATATGATTATGTTGCGATAAACTATGCTTGACACCTATAAACACTTTCGTATCTGCACAACTAAAAAACTTGGAAGCAGAATTTTTCTAACTCAGTTTAAAATCTTTCAAGGAGTTTCGATAAGTTTAAAACCCATTTACTAACAAAGTAAATGTGCAGGATCTTCTGATTAATATGCAAGAATAATCCACCTCAAGAATATGGATACTTACTCGCCCAATTGCAACTTTTTAAAAAATTTGCAAAACTGACAGAACTGCAAATTTTAGGGTAAGGGCAGTACTGCTTCCATGTGGATCTGCTTATTTCTGGAAGGCATCTTTTTCAGCTATAGAAGCCCTTAAAACCAAATACTAAAATAAACTGAAATTAGAACCAGACTTTTGAATCATTCAAAAGGGGTTAAAATAAGGTTTTCAAAAATAGTAAATTTCCAAAAAACGTCCATCACGTTGCTCTCCTTTATAGAAATTGAGTACATTATATTATAAATTATAGATATAACTGTTTCAATGATCTCATCTTTTCCTTTTATGTGTATGTTTCCTAACATACATAACTATTATTTAAAAAGAAATTTGCCACTTATTTTTTTAACATCTTTATTGGAGTATAATTGCTTTACAATGGTGTGTTAGTTTCTGCTGTATAACAAAGTGAATCATCTATACATATACATATGTCCCCATATCTCCTCCCTCTTCTGCCTCCCTCCCACTCTCCCTATCCCACCCCTCTAGGTGGTCACAGAGCACGGAGCTGATCTCCCTCTACTATCGCCCATCTCTGGAGCTTGCTTAGGTGGTGTTCTGCCTTCTGTGGGCACACTGGGATGGAATCCCCTCACCTCATGCACGCCGAAATAAAGGTCTTTCGTCTCTCTGGCAGTTCCAAACTTTTTCCCCGGACTCCCTCCCAGCTAGCTGTGGCGCACTAGCCCCCTTCAGGCTGTGTTCACGCCGCCAACCCCAGTCCTCTCCCTGGGATCCACCAAAGCCTGAGCCTCAGCTCCCAGCCCCACCCATCCCGGCGGCTGAGCAGACAAGCCTCTCGGGCTGGTGAGTGCTGGTCGGCACTGATCCTCTGTGCGGGAATCTCTCCGCTTTGCCCTCTGCACCCCTGTTGCTGTGCTCTCCTCCGCGGCTCTGAAGCTTCCCCACTCTGCCACCCGCAGTCTCCACCCGTGAAGGGGCTTCCTAGTGTGTGGAAACCTTTCCTCCTTCACAGCTCCCTCCCACTGGTGCAGGTCTTGTCCCTATCCTTTTGTCTCTGTTTTTTTTCTTTTGCTCTACCCAGGTATGTGGGGATTTTCTTGCCTTTTGGGAAGTCTGATGTCTTCTGCCAGCGTTCAGTAGTTGTTCTGTAGTTGTTCCGCATGTAGATGTATTTTTGATGTATTTATGAGGAGGAAGGTGATCTCCACATCTCAGTCCTCCGCCATTTTGAACATCTCTCCACTTATTTTTAAGCACATAAATAAACATATATTTGGGGCAGGGGCTTGCAGGGATTAGAGATCACCCTTAAAGGGCAGAAGGCCTAAGACTGCCTGGACATAGGAGGAAAGATGACCACAAAGATGCAAAGAAGAAATGTATTAACAAGGCCAAACAGCACAGATAATGCAACACACACATATGGACTGGCCAAGGAAGGAATTGCAACTGCAGTAATAGAAAATGTGTTCCAGAATAATCCAACCCTGAGATGATGCTGAAAGGAGAGAATCTCAGCAGCAAACAGCAACCAACGTAAAAACCGGCAAGGTCACCATGCACTCAGGGCAACAAACACATTGGTTCATTCCTTCATCAAGGATCTATTGGCCATTCATTTTGTGCTAGGGACTGTGACAGGTACTGGAGTAAACCATGAACTTGGCAGAAAATCTTCCTTTGAGGAGGTGACAGGCAAGTGGAGGAAATAAGCATGTTAACTTATGACTAAATGCAATGTGATTAACTGAATTTCAATGATCTCTGAACAGAAAAAAAAAAACAAAAAGAGAACTGGGACCAGAAACCAATAAGCTTCTGCACCATGTCACCCACGCCTAGACATAAGACACAGTTATCCATCTCTTACTTAGTAGAATTCTGTAATTAGTGTACTGTTCTTACTGATATCTGTTAGATGAACTAAAGTTAATGGTTTACTTTCTGGTTAAATTAAGCACAGTTCTATGGAATAGGCAATTATAGACATACATATATTTCCAACTCCCCAATACTAAGGATTGTTCTGTTCAGATCTCGTTGCGATTTCTCTTCTGCCTGGACTGTCCCCTCACCTAAGACCACCATCATTCTTCTTTCATGTTGGCTCTCTTCCTGAGTTCGAGGCGGCCTTGTTCTCAGCCTCTGCTTGTGTCATCATCACCTGCACCATCAGGGCTTTTCCCCCTTTCCTATACCCTCTGCGCAATGACCACTGCCCATTAGTGGTCACTAGGGAAAGGTCCTCTTTCCAGGCGAGGGACCCTGCAGCCCTCGGGCTTTCCTGAATCTCAGCCCCTGGGTCTTCTGGCCAGTTGATTCTGTGCTCTGTTTGCACTTGAGGAGCTGGGGAGGGGCTTTTCAATGCTCTCCTTTGCCAGAAGAATAACACAGATTGAGTTCTAACGTGTTAAAGTTCTAACGTTTCCAGACCTGCAGCCGTCCAGGAGTTTTACTGCTTAACCACTTCAGACCAACAGCCATGTCAGCTACGTTAACTTCCACCTTAACCTTATGGTTGAAGTAACCCTTAAGATTGCTCACCAGTACAGTAATGTGGCTTCACAGCTTGTAGAAATTCTGTCTCCCTCCCATTTCTCACTGTATATACTATATTGTGAACGTTTGATTTTAGCCCAATTGACATTTTTTAAGTGTTTTTACTTCTGTGCATAAAACACCAAATCATATGGTATTATGAACAGGGATGCGTGTTTCAAATGAAACACATCTGAATGTATTCAACTAACTCATTCAAAAAAAATTCTCATTGTCATACTAGATAGTCAAAATCTGAATCAGCACTTCTCCATTCAGACTGGCCACACATCCAGAGTTCAACGGCCACATGTAGTGCTTATGCTGGCCAGTTCTAGAAAACCGATTTGTTCATGTGGATGAGAGTATCAAATGAGGAGAGACACAGGTCATTAAATAAACTGTTTCTTCACAAACTAGAAAATATGTTTCTGGAGTCGAAAACAATGCCGAAGAAGTAAAGTCTTTCCTCCAAACTAACAAGTATTAATTTCTAAGCTAAATAATTTTATGTCAATATAAATTACAATTAGCAATCTAATAAATTCTAGTACCTTGGATTTTTAAAAAAATTATCTAACACCCACCATTGTCTGTGTGTCTACCGAAAGTGGGAAGTATAAAGATTATCCCTGTTCTTTGGCACTCACAGTCTGGTGAAGGGGTAGACATGGCCGTTAATATTTGACATGTAGGACAATGTGATAAGGAGGACAATGACCAGGGCCACTTAAACAAGTGAAGGAACACAGGAAGACTTCACAGAAGAGGTGACATTGGAGCTGAGTCTTGAAGGATAAACAGGAGTCTTCCAAATGAACAAAAGAGGAAAGAGCACTGCAGCCAGAGGAAAAGCACACTTACAAGGCACAAAGGGCAGAAGAAGCTGGCAGTGTTTAGGGAGCTATGTGAACGTTTGCATAAGTTGTACAGAAGAAGAATACGGGGAGAAGAGAGGCTAGAAAGAGACAAGTAGGGGTCCTTCATGATCAGGTTCATGTTTGCTAAGATCACTTTGACTGTAGTTTGAGAAATAAAATGAACAGGACCAGACTGAAGGCAAGGAAGCCACTGGCTGAGGCTCTTGCCCAGTTCAGCTTAGAGATGCTGAGAGACTGGACAAAAGGCACGACAGGGCGAGGAGAGAAGGGAACAGATATAAGAGGGTTTCCAGAAGCAGAATCAACAGGACCTGGTGAGAGGTAGGATGTGGGGTGTGAGAGAGCAGGACCCAGGAAGCCCCCTGGGTCTCTGGTTATAACCAAATCTTCCCCCCACAAAATTCCCTTTCCCTGGCTGTGATGGCATCTGCCAACCTTCAGCCCAAATTTCATTTCCAAAGCAGATACCACCCATAAACAGAAATAATTTCTAACTTACAGGATATCAGATCTTAAACTCGTAAGTGACTGACACACAGAACAGCAGAGATGGAAACAAATCGGCCGAAATTAAAATATTTAAATCATAAAAGGTTTCAGTCCTTTAACCATCAAAAGCTACAAACTGTCAGACATAAAATTTCAGGTTGAGTAAGTGAAGCCATGATGAAAGGGTATAATATTCCTGGAGAACTTTGTACACAAAGCAAACACCAATAAATCATTTAATAATTGCTGAATCTCCATATGTGTGCCAGACTGACCCAGGCCCATGACAGGACTTAATGAAAGTGTCCACTACAGATGAGTTTATTTTCCCCTCACACTCTG
This sequence comes from Phocoena phocoena, assembly GCF_963924675.1. Taxonomy (NCBI): domain Eukaryota; kingdom Metazoa; phylum Chordata; class Mammalia; order Artiodactyla; family Phocoenidae; genus Phocoena; species Phocoena phocoena. The sequence goes on along the minus strand of NC_089220.1, from coordinate 144,054,340 downwards.
AGTTGGAGCATAGTGCCTCATAAATATTTAACTTAAACTATAAAACAGAAAGATCAACCTGGGACATTAATAGCAGAAAGTTAAGCTGAAAATCATATGGTGATAGCCTCCGTTTTAATCAATGTTCTATTACACACACTGCTATCGAGTTTTTAAAATGGTTTCATGTTCGGTATCTGACAACTACACTGAAAACACTACGGCCCTTATTCACATTGTTGTGCAATTTCCACTAATTTCTGACAAGGGAAAATACACATGTTTGGCTTTTCTCTGGCACAAAACCTTGATTATTTGGCTGTGGTCATCAGGATTTAAGATGCTGAGGAGTCTTCGTAAAGCACTTCATCTACCTTCATGTCATTTTCATCCACGGGGACCTGAAGGCAAATCTGCTCTTTGAAAGCCAAGGCCAGGGTGTAGGGCCTCACATCCTGGGACTGCAGACAGCGCTTCAGGTAGGCATCGTAGTAGCCCTTGCCCCGCCCCAAACGGTTGCCGTGTTTGTCAAACCCAAGACCCGGCATGAAGATGAGATCAAGTCCCCCTGCGGAAATGAGGAATAAAGTTACGAAGGTTAATGGTGTCTGGAAAAGACTGATCGCTTCCAGATCTGGTTTTTGTTTTTTAATGACATCATTTTCTCTGATTTTTAAAGAAATACATGATCACTCTAGAAAAATCCCAACAGTAAAGAGTTGGACAAAGAAAGAAGTAAAAATTACTCAGCAACTAGTAAGTCCGTCATCCATCCCCTAGCCGTTCTTTCATGTATACCTGTACAAAAATGCCAGATTCCCAGGCCCCGTCCACACCTAGTTAAAGAGAATCTCCAGGGATAGGGCCTAAGAATTCCTTTTTCTCTAATTTTCTTTCTTTAAGCATACAGCTGACCCTACATACTGTCCCAGGACACTGACAACTGAAGGAGTGGGAGAGGGTCAGAAAGAAGCCAGAAAAGACGGAGCTATTCTCAAAGTCGATGAGCAGAAGGAGGGTTAGCTGTTAAGAGAACCAAGCTTACCCTCTTCATTTCCCCTCTTACTGGAGAGGGAAGGCCGGGTTGTCCTGCTTCCCTGGATTCATGTGAGAGCAACCTTCGACCCACTCAGGAACATTCCAAAGGTACAAGATGGGGACCCATAATTGGTCCTCTGGCTGGAACTCTCCCAGGGAACACAGGGACCAGAACTGGCCATGGCATCATCAGGGCAGAGCAGGCTGCTGGAGCTCAAGGTAGAAGGCAGGGTCTTGAAAGTTATAAAAAGCTGACCACAGTGAAAGGTGTGATGAATGCTATAAAGGTCACGAGGATGTCCATGGATTTTGTGTGGTCCAGGGAACGGTCCTCCAGCCCCTGGCAGGGAGCAGGACGCACCAGCACTACTCAAGAGGCACATCGCTTACGCAACGCAGCAGTCTGTCTGTAGCCTTCCTGTACTGAGCCTTGGCCTTTTGAGGGCTGTCCTGGAGGCTTCTGGGTGACCTACAGCTTAGCAAGGGCTAACCACTCATGCAGCATTGCTGGCAAGGACATACCAGGGTTGGAAGCCATGAATTCTCTGGAACAGGGTGTTCAGAGTAGAGGTATTCAGACTGCCAGCTAGGCTGGCCCCCACTGTAGCAGCTGTTACGACTCCCTGCAGAGCCGTGAGGTGAACTCAGCTTCTCTCCGGCTCCCAGCACACACCTGTAATCCCTTGCCTGCAAAAATCTGGCAGAGCACGCCTCAGATTACAGTCCTGACCTTCTCATGGAAACCTGCTCGCCTACTCCAATCCAAACTTGCTAAGAGGCCCTGGTCTCTGACTTTCAACTTTCCTCCCTGTCCCCTGCCCTGCTCATCTCTCTTGGGAATAATGGTGGCTTGTGCACTTGACTTTGCTTCCTCCAAGTCCTCCTGATGTTGCCAGAGCACTCTTGGGCTTAAAGTTCAGCTCCGTCATTATACCCAGAACACACACGCACACAGCTTTTCCTAGGTTTCTTGTGTCTTCACAGTGCGGCAAAGGTGCTTTGTAAAGTCCTCTGGGGGATACACAGATACATCCCTGCCCTTCAGGAGACGGAGTTCAGTTAACATAAAAAATGCACACGTGTATCATCCATTCCAACGTAAGGCAGCAGTGCCTGCCAATTGCCCAAAAAGTGTTAGGGACAAGAAGTCCTAGAGACTTCAGCAGAGGGACAGCGACATGGCTGGGTGGTCAGGGAAGGATCCATGGGCAACTTTGACTTGACCTAGGTTTTTAAGAACGTGCCAGAGTTGGATCTGAGTGTATTTCAGAAACCAAGCGAAGGGGTTTCCCTGGTGGCACAGTGGTTGAGAGTCCGCCTGCCAAATAGGGGACACGGGTTCGTGCCCCAGTCCAGGAAGATCCCACATGCCGCGGAGTGGCTGGGCCCGTGAACCATGGCTGCTGAGCCTGCGCGTCCGGAGCCTGTGCTCCGTAACGGGAGAGGCCACAACAGTGAGAGGCCTGCATACCGCAAAAAAAAAAAAAAAAAAAGAAAAAGAAACCAAGGGAAGAATGGCAGGAGCAGATGATGAGGAGGGAATAGGGCAGAAGGACCAGGCTGAGGAGTAGCAGAGGCATGTGGAGTTCGTCAGGTAGGGGCAAAAAGATTTAGGAGTTAAAGGCAAAGAGACCCCTACAACCCAAAAACAAGTAACCCAATTAAAAAAATGGATGAAAGACTTGAATAGACATTTATGCAAAGAAGACCAAAAAATGACCAAAAGGTATATGAAAAGATGCTCAACATCATTAAATCATCAGAGAAATGCAAGTTAACACCTACATGAGACATCACCTCACACCTATTAAGACAGCTGTATTTTTAAAAAACAGAAAACAATAAATGTTGGTGAGGATGTGGAGAAATTGGAATATTTGTGCATTGTTGCTGGGAATATAATCACATCTCTGAGTATTTACCCAAAAGAACTGAAGTCAGGGTATTGAAGAGATCCTTGTACTCCCATGTTCACTACAGCATTATTCACAATAGCCAAGAGTTGTTAATAACCTAAATGTCCATCAACAGGTAACTGGATAAACAAAATGTGGTACATACAATGCAATATTATTCAACCATGAAAAAAAGGAAAATCTGTCATACGCTACAACGTAGAAGTACCTTGAGGACATTAGGTGAAGCAAACTAAGCCAGTTGCAGAAGGACAAATACTGCATGATTCCACTTAGAAGGTATCGAAAAGAGCCAACTCATAGAAGCAGAAAGTAAAATGGTGGTTGCCAGGGGCTGGGGGAAGAAGTAAATGAAGAGTTAAATCTACTGTACAACATTAACAAGCCTGTACCATATATTTTAAAATCTGTTAAGAGGGTGGATCTCATGTTATGTGTTATTTACCATAATTTTTTTTTAAGGCAAAGGTAACAAAAGGACAGCCAGGAAAATTTCCATCAGAGTCAACACACGAGAAAAAGAAAGTAGAATTTCAGAGCATTCACCTGTGGGCAGCTGGCAGACGAGAATGAAGGAAGGAAACACAAAGCTAAGAAAACAATGTTCTCAAATCCCTCGCGTTAGAATTAATGCTGCCCCCTCTATTCCTGCTCCTCTCTGTACTCCGATTATAGCTCTCCCGGAAGTCTACCTTGTACTACAGCTGTTTGTATACGTCTCTGGCTGCCCTACCAGATCGAAAATTTCCTTGAGGACCATAATTTTTTCCAAGTCATCCTCCATGCTTGAATTTTAATAGAATTCTAGGCCAACCTGAAAGATGAGTATATATATATATACATATTTTAATGATTTTGTTTTATGTGGACCATTTTAAAGTCTTTATTGAATTTGTTACAATACTGCTTCTGTTTTATGTTTTTTTTGGTTTTTTGGCCATGAGGCATGTGGGATCTTAGCTCCCCAACCAGGGAGTAAGGTAAGGACAAGACAATATCATTAGATTCAGCAACAAGGGAATCAGCAGGGCAAGGATACTTTAAGTGGGGAGATGGGTGGGGACAGATGCTGAGCTACAGAATCTTCACTGACCAAAAAAAAATGAGGAAAGAGGATTCTACAAAGGCCTTTATTTATTCTTGAGACTGAAAGTCTGTGCTAGGCACTGAGGATTCAGTTCACCTTCACAAAACATTCTTTTTAACTCTGGTCAAGGAGGCAGCAGCTGGGCCACAGACACCTCTTAGGATGCTCTGAATTTAGACTCCCCATCCTGGGTTCTGCAGAAGAATATAATCAGCTCAGCCAGTGGACTATCTTTGCCCTAATACTAAAGAGAAGGCTGAAAACAGTCAGTGTGAGAGCCCAGCAGTTAAAGAGAGCTTTCTAACCCTACTTTCAACATGTCCTGTGCAGAGCCTTCTATTTCTTTCTCCTCTCTCTTCTCTCTAAGTCGGGCGTCACGGCCATGTCTCCCGCAAAGTCCTCAGGAACTTCATGACTCAGGGACTCCTTCTCCAGGCACCTCTCTGCACTACTGCCAGAGTCCTCAGCTCCACTTGTGATTCTGAAGGTGCCATTTCTCCCAGAAGTCCAACTACTCACCCCACCTCCAGGCACTGCCGGTCCCAATCCATCCTAAAACGTGGGCTTTATCATGACTCCCCATGCCCCAGAACTTTTAGTCACTAACGATCTCTTAAAGATAACATCAAACTGGGTATGCGGAGCCCACTACACTCTCACCCCAGTCACCTCTCCAACAATACCTCCCGTTCAGTTATACTTGGGAGATCCTCGTTAAATGGATGGACTCATCCCACAAGCCCACCCCCCAACTTCCCGCTTTTGCTCTTGTGACGCTATTTTCCATGCCTGTAAGATCCTTCTAATCTTTTTATTAATTTGTCTAATCACAACAGTCCTAACAAACCTCAGTGAAACTTCCATCTAGTCCTCCCTGCCCATGCGGTTCAGTGTGACCAGCTCTTACCCTACACTGCGAGGTGCCCATGGTCCATTAAGTAGGACAAATCCTTTCCCCTACCTCTGGGAGCAGAGTTGTTGTGCTTCCCCAGAGAGATGCTGAGCTCAGTTCTATTTACTATGAAGGGAAGAATGAAAGTAAAAGACAGAATGAGATGTCTTGTGACCATATTTATCTTAGTTCCCTGACTATATTCAAGAAGTTACCAATCCCAGGGCTTCCCTGGTGGCACAGTGGTTAAGAATCCGCCTGCCAGTGCAGGGGACACGGGTTCAAGCCCTGGTCCGGGAAGATCCTACATGCCGTGGAGCAACTAAGCCCGTACGCCACAACTACTGAGCCCATGTGCTGCAACTACTGAAGCCCATGCACCTAGAGCTCATGCTCCGCAACAAGAGAAGCCACCGCAATGAGAAGACCGCGCACCACATAAAAGAGTAGCCCCCACTCACCGCAACTAGAGAAAGCCTGCGTGTAGCAATGAAGACCCAGTGCACCAAAAAATAAATAAAATAAGTAAATTTATTAAAAAATAATAAGTTACCAATCCCACTACTGGGCATATACCCTGAGAAAACCATAATTCAAAAAGATACGTGTACCACAGTGTTCACTGCAGCACTATTTACAATAGCCAGGACGTGGAAGCAACCTAAATGTCCATCGACAGATGAATGGATAAGGAAGATGTGGCACATATATACAATGGAATATTACTCAACCATAAAAAGAAATGAAACTGAGTTACTTGTAGTGAGATAGATGGACCTGAAGTCTGTCATACAGAGTGAAGTAAGTCAGAAAGAGAAAAACAAATACCATACGCTAATGCATGTATATGGAATCTAAAAAAATGGTACTGATGAACCTAGTGGCAGGGCAAGAGTAAAGATGCAGACGTAGAGGACGGACTTGAGGACACAGGAAGGGAAGGGGAAGCTGGGACGAAGTGAGAGAATAGCGTTGACATATATACACTACCAAATGTAAAACAGATAGTTAGTGGGAAGCTGCTGCACAGCACAGGGAGATCAGCTTGATGCTCTGGGACGACCTAGAGGGGTGGGATAGGGAGGGCAGGAGGGAGGTGCAAGAGGGCGGGGATGTGGGGATATATGTATACATATAGCTGATTCACTTTGTTATACAGCAGAAGCTAACACACCACTGTAAAGCAATTATACTCCAATAAAGATGTTAAAAAAAAAAGAACAAACAGATTATATGAAGTCAGAGCAGGAGCAATAATCTATAAAAATACTAATTGAGCTTAATGCAAAAATGCAAGAAGAGAGCACTTCAATTAAATATCCTTGCATGAAAAAAAAAAAAAGTTACCTGTTCAGACCATCCTACGCAGCATCTAACTCTCATCCAAAATCCAGCTTCTGGAAGAGGAGAAGAAAGCAGAGAAGCTAACACTTGTTAAGTCTACAATTTGTCAGACACTATTCTATGCCCCAGCGATAGAAGGATGAATTAAATCAGCTGCTCAGTACATCTACCTGGTGAGGCAGGAGGGCAAGGGTTACTACTCTCCCCCGAAACTTCACAGGTGAAGAAACATACACAGTGCTCAGAGAGGTCAAATTGCTCCTTAAAGGCATTCAGCTTATAAGAAATGAAGCTGAGGGCCGGCTGCCCAGGTGGATCACGATTTGACAGCACACAGTGCTCCTACTGCCAAAAGTACAAGTGGCCTTAGGCAAAGGCACAGAGGAAACATGACCAGGGCAAGCGCCTGAGAGACAGTGCAGCAGAGGGGTGGCGTGTGCGGACTTGGAGACAGGCTACCTGGGTCTGAATCCCAGCACTACCACTTATTAGCTATGAAACATCAGTCAAAACTGCCTTCACCTAAAATGGATAAGCATACTATGCTGTAAAGAGTCTCTAAGCTATTAATACCAAATGTCAACTTCGTCAATTGCTGCATGCATACTCCTTATGCCATGTGGAGACACGGGCGCTTCCGTTAAACAGGCTGATCAAACATGAAGAAGCTGAAACCCGAAAATAAAATACAGAATCAATCATTCTTAATAGCTCTTATGGTAGAACTCTCAAAAATCAATACCATATGCTTTGAATTCATTAATGCCTGCCTCGGAAAGAACAGATTGAAGCACGACCCCCTTGAATCACTTGATAAATGGAAAACTTATAAATGGAATATTTCCCGCCATATCAATAAACAAAGGATGTCACAGTCACCAATGATTGCAGCCCTCCAGCGTGAGCTGGTGAGCCAGGGCTGAAAAGAATACAAGCCATCTAGCAGCCATCAGACTGCAGCCACTCCCTGCAGTGAGCCCTGAGGAAACTCAGGATGTGAAAATAGAGGATACAGCCCCCAGATAGCTGAGGTGCACATCAAAAGAATGATTTCAGTGAGCCCAGACTCTTGCATCTCCCCATACACAAAAAAGCGCTAATTTTCTTAACTTGAGATACCTGGTTTTCTTTGTTTAACAATAATCTTTTGACATTCCCGACTACCTGCCCTTTGTTGAAAAATTCCTATATATCCTGGCTCCTCCCTCGCCCCCTCGGAGCAGTTTCTAAGAGCTATCTGAGATGCTGCCTCCTGGGCTGCAGTCCTCATTTTGCCCCAAATACAACCTAACTCACAACTCTCACATTGTGCATTTTGTTTTAAGTCAACACACTCTTCATAGTACAACAGTAGAGAGCATACAAGCTAGTAAACAAAACCATTTATGTGCTCATAGTCATAAAATATACTCAAGTTCTGATTATATATAAAAATTGGGTTTTCAAAAAATGTCTTTCCCTGCAAATCCATAATGATCTTAAAGAGTATTCAATGAAACCACCTAACACAGACAGCTATTTTAAAAAATCTCATTGTAAATGCAGCTCCACTCTTTCTGCTATGTTTGGTCACAATGTATTCTGCCCACTTGGGACTCTCCATATAGAATCAAACACACTATAGTAAAAACCATCTATTAAAGACACGATTATCATATGATTGATATTTCTGTGTTGTTACTATAAGATCCTTTCTTTTAGCACAGGTCCTAACATTCATGTCAAAATACAGGGACTGTATTTGTCACAAGAGCACTGGGACAAGCACCCAACACCATGTGAGGCATCCGTTCCCCTAGGATCCCCAGGTATGACAGGTCACTCCACTAATCAGCTAATGAGGTATTCAGAAGGTAAGACAATCTCTGTGTGTCTTATATTTAAAATCTAAGTGTTTCCAAGTTCAAGCTTGTAAACCCTGCAAACACTGACTACGTGTTTAAATGAAGGAAGTAGGAGATGATAGAAATTTAGATTCTTCTAGGTAAAGCTGAGAGCAAAGAAATAAGAAACATGAATAGTATTTGGTGACTTAGCTGCTGAGTATCTTACCAACAACATCCTCCTCCTCCTAACCCAGAGAGCCCTGAAAAATATCGAGGACAACAGGACAGAATTTGAGCTAAGATGGATTATAAAGACCGATCACCCTTTTACCTATAATAAATATTGGTAAACCCCTATAAGAATATCTCAGGAAGGATCCGAAAAAAAAAAAACAGTAACAGTGGTTGGCTCTGGAGAAAGGAATCAGGGAACAGGACGACTTACTTGGGTGGGAAGGACACTTTACACTTTCACTCTATCCTTTGGACAGTTTGTATTTTTTACCATGTGCCTATATAACCAAATTCTGCTAAAACCTTTTAAAACATGAGCCTTCTAGTGTTTCAAGGACAAGAGCCTTGGAGGCTATATAGCACAGCAATTGAGTGTGCCGGCTTCTAGAGAGACTGCCTGGGTTTGAATCCCCTAACTACCACTTACTAGCTAAGAAACATTAATCAAGTTACTTACTCTCTCTTAATTCTCAGTTTCTTCTCCTTAAGACGGAAATAATACTACTACCTACTTTGATAGCGTGACTAAATAAATAAATAAAGGCAGGTATGTAAAAGCTCTAGTAAATGTTCAATAAGTGTTAGCTGTTATTATACTTAGGGTATGAATAATACTTATTCTCTTTCTGTGAACTCTGAAAGTTAGCTCTTGTTGAATAATCAAAATAGTCCCAGCACTAATACTCCAACAGTTACAGTACATAGCCCAAACCACCTGTAATGGTGGGTAGACTCTCTATTGCCAACTGTGTGCAGGCAGGCCAGAGATATCCACAAGTGAGTGCCCGAGCCCTGAGCAAAGCAGGGGGCCATGTGGACTCTCTGAAACACGAAGTCTCTGAAATAGATGTCATGGAAAGGATCCCGCCTGTTACAAATGGCCTTTCCCTTTACAGAGATCCTTTGAAAAGAAGCTGTTGGGACTTCCCTGGTGGCGCAGTGGTTAGGAATCTGCCTGCCAATGCAGGGGACACGGGTTCCAGCCCTGGTCCGGGAAGATCCCACATGCTGCGGAGCAACTAAGCCTGTGAGCCACAATGACTGAGCCTGCGCTCTAGAGTCCATCTGCCACAACTACTGAGCCCACATGCTGCAACTACTGAAGCCCACGCGCCTAGATCCCATGCTCCGCAACAAGAGAAGCCACCACAATGAGAAGCCCACGCTCCGCAACGAAGAGTAGCCCCCGCTCGCCGCAACCAGTGAAAGCCCTCACGCAGCAACAAAGACCCAATGCAGCCAAAAATAAATAAATTTATTTTTTTTAAAAAAGTTAGTTATGGGGCTTCCCTGGTGGCGCAGTGGTTGAGTCTGCCTGCCGATGCAGGGGACACGGGTTCGTGCCCCGGTCCGCAAGGATCCCACATGCCGCGGAGCGGCCAGGCCCGTGAGCCATGGCCGCTGAGCCTGCGCGTCCGGAGCCTGTGCTCCGCAACGGGAGAGGCCACAACAGTGACAGGCCCGCATACCGCAAAAAAAAAAAAAAAAAGTTAGCTATTTCCTTAAGTGCTTTTTATTCTATCATAATGCTAGCAAGATATATAGGAAATAACTCTAAAATTATGTCAATATGAAATGATAATTTGATACACATTATTTTCTAAATCATCACCATCACCATAAACAACTACAACTGTCTCCTATATGAGAGAGCAAGTTAGACGCTAAAGACCAAAAAAGTGAAAGTGAAGGTCCCAATACTTTACTATAGGGGCTGGAAAACTATGACCTGTGGGCCAAATCTGGCCTGCTGCCTACTTTTGTAAATAAAGTTTCAACGGAACACAGCCATGCTCTGCTTTCATACTAAAAAAGCAGAGCTGAATGGTTGCCACAGACATTGTTTGGCACATAAAGCCCCAAATATTTACTATCTGGTCCTTTACAGAAAAAGTTTGCAAAGCCCTTATTTGGAGCATCTACCATAGGTTAAAAAAGAAAACAAAACAAAACAAAACTATATTTCAGCTTATCCTATCTTCGCAGATATCGACCAAATAAATCTTACTGGAAAAAAAGAAGTAAACTGTCTTTATTGCAGATATGCAAAAATGCTTTGCAGGAAATAGATCAACAGCAGCAGTAGCTTTATCCAAATGGCATTTTCTAAATGTTTACTTTGGCTCTGAGTGTGGGATACTTTCACCGTTGTTCATAATCAGATGGACCTTCAAAAGTTCAACAAAACTCAGAAGAAATTATAGAACTTCCTACGATTTTTCACTAACCTCAGGCAACCTCTGGTTGTCTGATTTTTCTCATCTGTAAAATGGATAGATGGAAACCTTCAATTTCCCAGATCTCTTTAGATTCAAAGCTTAGTGATTCTGAGAATTTTAAGGACAATTCCCTGTATATCTGTGTGACACAATCAATAAATAAATTAAGTCAGTCACAAAAAAGCAAATGCTAAATGATTCCACTTATATGAGGTATCTAAAATAGTCAAATTCACAGAAACAGAAAGTAGAACGGCAGGTGGGAGGGGGAAAGGGAGATTGTTTAATGGACACAATTTCAGTTTTGCAAGATGAAAAGGTTCTGGAGATCTGTTTTACAACAATGTGAATATACTTAACACCACTGAACTTATACGCTTAAAGATGGTTAAGAGGAAAACAAAGGAAAGATCAGCGGCTTCAGAGAGCCAGGCTGAGTCTTCAGGAAAATCAGAACTCCACTGGCAGGTGGGGAAATCACGGAGAACAAGTAGGCAGTATCTTCAAGATTACAGACAGGGGAGAAAGCAAATAGATCTTCTCTGCCACTTAAAAAAACTCGACATAGAATATTCCTAGTTAAGCGGTTTCGTTCCTTATAAAATTTATTACAAAACTGCCCACTCTTCCTACACACTACTAATGATCTGTCAGAAGGGACTCCTGAGAGGGCCCTTGTCAGCCAGATCTCTGGGCTGCAAACGAGACCCAGGACTCTGGACACCACAGTTCTACCCCTCCCTAGCCATAGAAAATTGGATTTCCTTCGAAGCTTTTAAAAATCTTTAGAAAGGGTAAAACAAATACGTTCCTTTGTAGTCAAGAAACTGTTCTGTATTTTGATAGTTGTAGTGGTTACACAAATCTATACATGTGACAAAACTGCATAGAAATATGCACACACATACATATAAATGAGTAGATGTTGAAACCTGAATAAGGTTGGTAGATGGTACAAAGTGAATGTCCCATTTTTGACCTTGTACTACACTTGTGTAAAAGATTATTATCAAGGGAAAATGGGTGAAGGCTACTTAGGACCTCTCTGTACTATTTTTTTCAACTTATTATTTCAAAACAATAAACCTTTAGGAAAGCATCACATACTGTGACTTCCACCTCAGAAAGTCTAAAACCATGATACAACCACTATGGAGAACAGTATGGAGGTTCCTTAAAAAACTAAAAATAGAACTACCATATGATCCAGAGATCCCACTCCTGGGCATGTATCCGTAGAAAACCATAATCCGAAGAGATAAATGCACCCAATGTTCACTGCAGCACTATTTACACTAGCCAAGACATGGAAGCAACCTAAGTGTCCATTGACACATGAATGCATAAAGAAGATGTGGTACTTATATACAATGGAATATTACTCAGCCATGAAAAAGAATGAAATAATAATGCCATCTGCAGCAACATGGATAGACCTAGAGATTATCATACTAAGTGAAGTCAGTCAGAGAGAGAAAGACAAATATCATATGATTATCTCTCATATGTGATATCTAATTTTTTTAAATGATACAAATGAATTTATTTACAAAACAGAAACAGACTTACAGATATCAAAAACACACTTATGGTTACCACAGGGGAAACGTTGGAGGGGAAGGGATAAATCAGAAGCTTGGAATGAACACACACACTACTATATCTGACAGATAATCAACAAAGACCTACTGTATGGCACAGGAAACTCTACTCAATATTCTGCGATACCCTATATGAGAAAAGAATCTAAAAAAGAATGAATATATGTATACGTATAACTGAATCACTTTGCTGTACACCTGAAACTAACACAACATTGTAAATCAACTGTACTCCAATAAAATTTAAAAAAAAAAGTCTAAAGCCAAACCAGCCCAAATCTACCCTCAATCTTACCTTCGTTTCATTGACCTTAAACTCTAAACATAATCACATTTTCACCAGGTGTCCTGATAGATTCACTTTCTAGCCTTCACAGTCTTGTCCCACGTTTTGAGTCTCTGTACTTTGTGGAAGTCCCACCCCATCTTTAAGACTCAGCCCATGGGTACTTCCTTCACCTTCACACCAATCCACACGGGCTCTCACTCCTCCAAAATCCAGTGAGCGCTGATGTCAGAGGGGTAGGTACTTAGCATATGTACCCTGGAAGCTTCCACCTCTGTGATGAAGATTAAATGGCCCATATTTTTTATATAAGCAGATATTGATAGGGAAGAGTCAGCTGATTAAAGGAAGGCTATTTCTCTGAAACTGTTACTTTGCCTACTTCATAACTTTGTCTAAAGCTGCCCTTAAGTGTTACCCTGGTTTCTTTACCCTGAATTCTCATAAGACAGAATTAAAAAAACATTTTTCTATTACTTGCTGTATTTATTGGAAAAGATTATAGATTCTCGGATAATATTTCCTGACACAGGGGGTACTGAATGATTTATATCATTTCTCTTAAACATAACCAAATAGGCTGTACAGAGAGTGGAAAGGGAGTTATTCCATTGGCCGTATACAAGTTCTGATGTTATATGTACAGTATGAAGAACAGGACATTCTATCAAAGGTCACTTTCACATCCAATAATTCTACACTCAGGTAACAAAAGCCAACTGTTTTCTGTTCATTTCACCCAATTATTATTATAATCTAGGAATCTAACAGCTTGTTCATAAAAATTTTTTAATATTTACCTACCCAAACAAATGAAAGAGCATCTGCTTCCCTTTCTCCCAAATACAGCTTCTATACTGGACTCTACACATTTTCTTCTCTGTGGTTTTGGTGACAATCTTTTACCAGTCTTTCAGAGAGAGGGTGTTTCAGAAACAGGAACACCTGAGTTTCAGCCTCACTCTGTGTGACTGTATGACCTTGGACAGGTCATTTCCCATCTACTACACCTGTTCTTTCTTCTGCAAAATCAAAGGACAGACTTAGATGATCTCCAAAATCTCTTCCAGTTCAAATAATCCCCAGTATGCTAATTAACTGACTAAAGAATATATAAATGTGGGAGACTGGCGACAAAACCTCCACCTCAGACTAATAAATTTATAAAACACTGACATCTGCTGGAAATTGGTGAAACTACTCAGCCCATCCAAAACATAGCAGCCTTTAAAAACCTAGTCTTAGATAACTCACTTTGAAAACATGTTATCAAAGATGCAAGTTTCTTATGAAATTAAGTTTTCTAAAATTTCATTTTATAGAACTTAAAATTTTGAAGGAAATAACATTAAAATTACTTCAGAGACTTCTGGAACCAGAAGTCTGGTTCAAATAGAACCATTTGGAAATTTGAGCCTATGTTCCTAAGCCTTCCTATATGACAAAAATAACCAACTTGAAAATATAATGGAGGAGGAGCTTCAAGATGGCGGAACAGTAAGACGTGGAGATCACCTTCCTCCCCACAAATACATCAGAAATATACCTACATGTGGAACAACCCCTGCAGAACACCTACTGAGTGCTGGCAGAAGAACTCAGACTTCCCAAAAGGTCTTTTTAAAAAGTTTCATCATGGGGGGCCCTGAACCAAGATGGTGGAGTAAAAGGACGTGCTCTCACTCCCTCTTGCAAGAACACCAGAATCACAACTAGCTGCTGGACAATCATCAACAGGACGACACTGGAACTCACCAAATAAGATACCCCACATCCAAAGACAAAAGAGAAGCCACAGTGAGACGGTAGGAGGGGCACAATCACAGTAAAATCAAAGCCCATAACTGCTGAGTGGGTGACTCACAGACTGGAGAACACTTATACCAGAGAAGTCCACCCACTGGAGTGAAGGTTCTGAGCCCCACATCAGGCTTCCCAAACTGGGGGTCCGGCAATGGGAGGAGGAATTCCTAGAAAAACAGACTTTGAAGTCTAGTGGGATTTGATTGCAGGACTTTGACAGGACTAGGGGAAACAGAGACTCCACTCTTCAAGGGCACACACAAAGTAGTCTGTGCACACTGGGACCCAGAGGAAGGAGCAGTGACCCCATAAGAGACTGAACCAGACCTACCTGCTAGTGTTGGAGGATCTCCTGCAGAGGCGGGGGGGTTGCTGTGGCTCACCGTGGGGACAAGGACACTGGCAGCAGAAGTTCTGGGAAGTACTCCTTGGCGTGAGCCGTCCCAGAGTCCACCATTAGCCCCACCAAAGAGCCCGCGTAGGCTCCAGGGTTGGGTTGCCTCAGGCCAAACAACCAACAGGGATGGAAACCAGCCCCACCCTTCAGCAGTCAAGCAGATTGAAGTTTTACTGAGCTCCGCCCACCGGAGCAACAGTCAGCTCTACCGACCACCAGTCCCTCCCATCAGGGAACTTGCACAAGCCTCTTAGATAGCCTCATCCACCAGAGGGCAGACAGCAGAAGCAAGAAGAACTACAATCCTGCAGCCTGTGGAACAAAAACCACATTCACAGAAAGATAGACAAAATAAAAAGGCAGAGGGCTATGTACCAGATGAAGGAACAAGATAAAACCCCAGAAAAACAGCTAAATGAAGTGGAGATAGGCAACCTTCCAGAAAAAGAATTCAGAAAATTCATAGTGAAGATGATCCAGGACCTCGGAAAAAGAATGGAGGCAAAGATCGAGAAGATGCAAGAAATGTTTAACAAAGACCTAGAAGAATTAAAGAACAAACAAAGAGAGATGAACAATACAATAACTGAAATGAAAACTACACGAGAAGGAATCAATAGCAGAATAACTGAGGCAGGAGAACAGATAAGTGACCAGGAAGACAGAATGGTGGAATTCATTGCTGCAGAACAGAATAAAGAAAAAAGAATGAAAAGAAATGAAGACAGCCTAAGAGACCTCTGGTACAACATTAAATGCAACAACATTCACATTATAGGGGTCTCAGAAGGAAAAGAGAGAGAGAAAGGACCAGAGGAAATATTTGAAGAGATTATAGTAGAAAACTTTCCTAACATGGGAAAGGACATAGCCACGCAAGTCCAGAAAGTGCAGAGAATCCCATACAGGATAAACCCAAGGAGAAACACACCAAGACACATAGTAATCAAATCGGCAAAAATTAAAGACAAAGAAAAATTATTGAAAGCAGCAAGGGAAAAACGACAAATAACATACAAGCGAACTCCCATAAGGTTAACAGCTGATTTCTCAGCAGAAACTCTACAAGCCAGAAGGGAGTGGCATGATATACTTAAAGTGATGAAAGAGAACAACCTACAACCAAGATTACTCTACCTGGCAAGGATCTCATTCAGATTCAATGAAGAAATCAAAAGCTTTACAGACAAGCAAAAGCTAAGAGAATTCAGCACCACCAAACCAGCTCTACAATGAATGCTAAAGGAACTCCTCTAAGTGGGAAACACAAGAGAAGAAAAGGACCTACAAAAACAAACCCAAAACAATTAAGAAAATGGTCATAGGAACATACATATCGATAATTGCCTTAAACGTGAATGGATTAAAGGCTCCAACCAAAAGACATAGGCTTGCTGAATGGATACAAAAACAAGACCCATATATATGCTGTCTACAAGAGACCCACTTCAGACCTAGGGACACATACACACTGAAAGTGAGGGGATGGAAAAAAATATTCCATGCAAATGGAAATCAAAAGAAAGCTGGAATAGCAATACTCATATCAGGTAAAATAGACTTTAAAATAAAGACTGTCACAAGAGTCAAGGAAGGACACTACAAAATGATCAAGGGATCAATCCAAGAAGAAGATATAACAATTATAAATATATATGCACCCAACATAGGAGCACCTCAATACATAAGGCAACTGCTAACAGCTATAAAAGACAAAATCAATAGTAACACAATAATAGTGAGGGACTTTAACACCTCACTTACACCAATGGACAGATCATCCAAAATGAAAATTAATAAGGAAACACAAGCTTTAAATGACACAATAGACCAGATAGATGTAATTGATATTTACAGGACATTCCATCCAAAAACAGCAGATTACACTTTCTTCTCAAGTGCACATGGAACATTCTCCAGGATAGATCACATCTTGGGTGACAAGTCAAGCCTCAGTAAATTTAAGAAAATTGAAATCATATCAGGCATCTTTTCTGACCCCAATGCTATGAAATCAGAAATCAATTACAGGGAAAAAAAACGTAAAAAACACAAACACATGGAGGATAGACAATACGTTACTAAATAACCAAGAGATCACTGAAGAAATCAAAGAGGAAATCAAAAAATACCTACAGACAAATGACAATGAAAACACGATGATCCAAAACCTATGGGATGCAGCAAAAGCAGTTCTAAGAGGGAAGTTTATAGCTATACAAGCCTACCTCAAGAAACAAGAAAAATCTCTAATCAACAATCTAACCTTACACCTAAAGGAACTAGAGAAAGAAGAACAAACAAATCCCAAAGTTAGTAGAAGGAAAGAAATCATAAAGGTCAGAGCAGAAATAAATGAAATAGAAACAAAGAAAACAATAGCAAAGATAAATAAAACTAAAAGCTGGTTCTTTGAGAAGATAAACAAAATTGATAAACCATTAGCCAGACTCATCAAGAAAAAGAGGGAGAGGACGCAAATCAATAAAATTAGAAATGAAAAAGGAGAAGTTACAACAGACACCGCAGAAATACAAAGCATCCCAAGAGACTACTACAAGCAACTCTATGCCAATAAAATGGACAAATTCTTAGAAAGGTATAACCTTCCAAGACTGAACCGGGAAGAAATAGAAAATATGAACAGACCAGTCACAAGTAATAAAATTGAAACTGTGATTAAAAATCTTCAACAAAAGTCCAGGACCAGATGGCTTCACAGGTGAATTCTATCATACATTTAGAGAAGAGCTAAAAGCATCCTTCTCAAACTGTTCCAAAAAATTGCAGAGGAAGAAACACTCCCAAACTCATTCTATGAGGCCACCATCACCCTGATACCAAAACCAGACAAAGATACTACAAAAAAAGAAAATTACAGATCAATATCACTGATAAATATAGATGCAAAAATCTTCAACAAAATACTAGCAAACAGAATCCAACAACACATTAAAAGGATCATACACCATGATCAACTGGGATTTATCCCAGGGATGCAAGGATTCTTCAATATATTCAAATCAATGTGATACACCATACTAACAAATTGAAGAATAAAAATTATATGATCATCTCAATAGATGCAGAAAAAGCTTTCGACAAAATTCAACACCCATTTATGATAAAAACTCTCCAGAAAGTGGGCATAGAAGGAACCTACCTCAACATAATAAAGGCCATATACGACAAACGCAAAGCAAACATCATTCTCAATGGTGAAAAGCCGAAAGCATTTCCCCTAAGATCAGGAACAAGACAAGGATGTCCACTCTCACCACTATTATTCAACATAGTTTTGGAAATCCTAGCCATGGCAATCAGAGAAGAAAAAGAAATAAAAGGAATACAAATTGGAAAAGAAGAAGTAAAACTCTCACTGTTTGCAGATGACACGATACTACACAGAGTATCCTAAAGATGCTACCAGAAAACTACTAGAGCTAATCAATGAATTTGGTAAAGTTGCAGGATACAAAATTAATGCACAGAAATCTCTTGCATTCCTATACACTAATGATGAAAAATCTGAAAGAGAAATTAAGGAAACACTCCCATTTACCATTCCAACAAAAAGAATAAAATACCTAGGAATAAACCTACCTAGGGAGAAAAAAGACCTGTATGCAGAAAACTATAAGACACTGATGAAAGAAATTAAGGATGATACCAACAGATGGAGAGATATACCATGCTCTTGGATTGGAAGAATCAACATTGTGAAAACGACTGTACTGACCAAAGCAATCTACAGATTCAATGCAATCCCTATCAAATTACCAATGGCATTTTTTACAGAACTAGAACAAAAAATCTTAAAATTTATTGGAGACAAAAAATACCCTGAATAGCCAAAGCAGTCTTTAGGGAAAAAAACGGAGCTGGAGGAATCAGACTCCCTGACTTCAGACTATACTACAAAGCTACAGTAATCAAGACAATATGGTACTGGCACAAAAACAGAAACATAGATCAATGGAACAAGATAGAAAGCCCAGAGATGGTACCCATGTACCTCTGGCCAACTAATCTATGACAAAGGAGGCTAGGATATACAATGGAGAAAAGACAGTCTCTTCGATACGTGGTGCTGGGAAACCTGGACAGCTACATGTAAAAGAATGAAATCAGAACACTCCCTAACACCATACACAAAAATAAACTCAAAAATGGATTAAAGACCTAAATGTAAGACCAGACACGCTAAAACTCTTAGAGGAAAACATAGGAAGAACACTCTTTGACATAAATCGCAGCAAGATCTTTTTTGATCCACCTCCTAGAGTAATGGAAATAAAAACAAAAATAAACAAATGGGACCTAGTGAAACTTCAGAGCTTTTGCACAGCAAAGGAAACCATAAACAAGACGAAAAGACAACCCTCAGAATGGGAGAAAATATTTGCAAACGAATCAACGGACAAAAGATTAAGCTCCAAAATATATAAACAGCTCATGCAGCTCAATATTAAAAAAAAAACAACCCAATCCAAAAATGGGCAGAAGATCTATATAGACATTTCTCCAAAGAAAACATACAGATGGCCAAGAAGCACATGAAAAGCTGATCAACATCACTAATTATTAGAGAACTGCAAATCAAAACTACAATGAGGTATCACCTTACACCACTTAGAATGGGCTTCATCAGAAAATCTATAAACAACAAATGCTGGAGAGCGTGTGGAGAAAAGGGAACCCTCTTGCACTGTTGGTGGGAATGTAAATTGATACAGGCACTATGGAGAACAGTATGGAGGTTCCTTAAAAAACTAAAAATAGAATTACCATACGACCCAGCAATCCCACTCCTGGGCATATACCCAGAGAAAACTATAATTCAAAAAGACACATGCACCCCAATGTTCACTGCAGCACTACTTACAATAGCCAGGGCATGGAAGCAACCTAAATGCCCATTGACAGATGAATGGATAAAGAAAATGTGGTACATATACACAATGGAATATTACACAGCCATAAAAAGGAACGAAATTGGGTCATTTGTAAAGACGTGGATGGATCTAGAGACTGCCTTACAGAGTGAAGTAAGTCAGAAAGAGAAAGGCAAATATCATATATTAACGCATATATGTGGAACCTAGAAAAATAGTACAGATGAACTGGTTTGCAGGGCAGAAATTGAGACACAGATGTAGAGAACAAACATATGGACACCAACTGGGGAAAGCGGCAGGGTGGTGGTGGTGGTGGTGTGATGAATTGCGTGATTGGTATTGACATGTATACACTGATGTGTATACAACTGATGACTAATAAGAACCTGCTGTACAAAAAAATAAATAAAATAAAATTCAAAATTTTTAAAAAATACGGCTTCCCTGGTGGCGCAGTGGTTGAGAGTCCACCTGCCAATGCAGGGGACACGGGTTCGTGCCCTGGTCTGGGAAGATCCCACATGCCGCAGAGCGGCTGGGTCCGTGAGCCATGGCCACTAAGCCTGCGGGAGAGGCCACACCAGTGAGAGGCCCGCGCACCGCAAAAATATATAAATAAATAAATAAATATATCATCAGATAATGACTTGGAATTGTTCACTCAAAAGACTCCAACATGACATTGAAATCAATACCTGTTATTTGTTCAAAGCTTCCTTAAAATCTGAGGTCAATAAAATAATTTCTAAAAAAAAAAAAAAAAAACATATAGAGAAAAGAGAACTTTTGTACACTGTTGGTGGGAATGTAAATTGATACAGCCACTAGGGAAAACAGTATGGAGGTTTCTCGAAAAACTAAAAATAGAGCTACCATACGATCCAGCTCCACTCCTGGGTATAGATCCAGAAAAAATGAAAATACTAATTTGAAAAGATACATGCACACCAATATTCATAGCAGCACATTTACAATAGCCAAGATATGGAAGCAACCCAAGTGCCCATCAACAGATGAATGGATAAAGAAGATGTGGGGTGTGTGTGTGTGTGTGTGTGTGTGTGTGTGTGTATTTATATATATATATATATATATATATATATATATATATATAATGGAATATTACTCAGCCATAAAAAGGAATGAAATTCTGCCATTTGCAGCAACGTGGATGGACCTAGAGAACATTATGCTTAGTGAAATAAGTCAGAGAAAGACAAATATTATATGATGTCACTCATACATGGGATCCAAAAGATAATACAAATGAATGTATGTGCAAAACAGAAACAGATTCCAGATATAGAGAACAAACTTGTAGTTACCAAAGGGGAATGGAAAGGGGGGAGGGGCAAATTAGGGGTATGGGATTAAGACATACCAACTGCTATGTATAAAATAGATAAGCAACAGAATATTTTATATAACACAGGGGGTTATAGACAGTATCTTGTAATAACTTTTCATAGAGTATAATCTGTAAAAATATTGGTTCACAATGCTGTATACCTGAAACTAATATAATATTGTAAATCAACTATACTTCAATAAAAAAAACATACAAAAGCTTATTATATATTTTGACATTTTCCATAATGAACACATATTAACCACTGTTAATTTTCTGAAGGAGGAAATTAAAATAAAATTGAGGATTACTCTTTTGATTAATTCTTCAAAACAAAACCAGAAACATTGATAAACCAAAACTAAGATATTTCTAAGGTTGAAAAAATTCAAGCAGTAGGGCTCATAAGATGACCCAAATGAATTTCTTCAGAGACTGTTAACCAACTTTTTCAATCTATTTATACATTGAGTATACTTTCAATATACTAGTCAGGTTTCCTGTGGCAATGCACTTTCTTGAGAAACTTATTAAAAAGGATATATTTCCTCCCAATAAAACCTCATAACAAACTACCATTCACACTTAAAGACTCGGCTCCGATAGTACTTCTCTTCCCAAACACTTCCGGGCAAAGAGAACCCTGTCCTGGGTCCCCAGAGCACTCTGGGCGCATACCACCCCCAGTGATCCTTACAATCAGGACTGAAATCGCTATTTCATGTAAAAGAGTAGTGATCCTCCTCCTCATCAAGCACTAACTATGTACTAGGCATTGTACTAAAAGCTTTATACAAATTTTATTTCGTCTTCATAACAATGCAGTGAAACGGATACCCATTTTCAAATGAAGGAACAGAGACTTAGAAAGAAGAGGGGGTTTACTCATGTCCATTTGGCTAGCACACAGCAGGACCAGTAAGCAAACCCAGCTCCATCTGAGACCAAAACCCCACTCTTTTTTTTTTAGCTCTGTTGGGTCTTTGTTGCTGCACATGGGCTTTCTCTAGTTGTGGCGAGCAGGGGCTACTCTTTGTTGCGGTGGGCAGGCTTCTCACTGTGGTGGCTTCTCTCATTGCAGAGCACAGGCCCTAGAGCACAAGGGCTTCAGTAGTTGCGTCACACGGGCCCTAGAGAACTTGGGCTTCAGTAGTTGTGGCTCTCGGGCTCTAGAGCGCAGGCTCAGTAGTTGTGGCGCACGAGCTTAGTTGCTCCGCGACATGTGGGATCTTCCCGGACCAGGGCTCGAACCCGTGTCCCCTGCATTGGCAGGCGGATTCCTAACCACTGCACCACCAGGGAAGTCCTGATCCCTCTATCATTTTATCCTTCCCTTTCTACAGCAAAAGCAGAGGTACCAAAAAAACTACCTTTAACTGTAGTCTCTTAATTCTAGCCCATAATTCATGCCCATTTCCATATACTTAAGGATTGCTGTTTTCTCCTTTCAACTAACCCTTCCCAAATTTATATTTACAGTTTCTCTCCACTTTTACAATTATCCTAGTCTAAGAAATAATTTCAAAATCATGTGACCTAGAAACCTCATCTAGAATGAGGAATTAATATTAGTCTGGCCCTATTTGTCATAGCCTCATCTTCTAGCTACCAGGCTCCTGTCTGTAATCTCAGGATTCACCCCATAACCATACTCTGATGACTCCTGAATCAGTATCTCCTGTTTCCTAACCTCCAGATCTATACATCCAACTAGCTATCTCCCAGAAACTCCCTGAGGCCCCAGAGAAACCTCAACTGGGATTCATTCTCTGCTACCTGAACCCCACCAAACCTGCTCTCCCTCCTGCATTCCCTCTGCCTCAGTTAATAGCCTCACACGCAGATGGCAAAGCCAGACTGTCCTTCAATGTCCTCAGACGGTCAGTCACCAAGGCCAGCAGGCTCTACATCCCGCCTGTACCTGCATGTACCCCTCCTCTTCAATCAGGTGGTCATCATTTCTCATCCATTCTATTCCATCAGATTCCATCTGATGCCTCACTCCTTTGGCCTTCATCTCCCCAGCCTGTCCTCCTTACAGCTGGCAGAGCAATCTTTCTGAAACACAGAACTGGTCATGTCACTCCCCTGACTGAAGTCCTTCAACAACTCCCCAGCACCGACAGAATAAAGTTCAAACCCTTAGGTATGACATACAACACCCTCTGTGATGTGGACCTGCCAGGCTCCTCCAGCCTCGGGTCAGCCCACGACCACCAACCGAGTCACAACCTACCTCGGGCTGAGCATGGTACAGGCTGCTGGGGGCCCACCTAAACATCCATTCTCCCCTTCCTCCTTAGTGGCAGAACTAGGACTTTATTCAGGAGGCCATGAATCCCACTGTAAGACTGTATTTCTCAGCTTCCTTGGCAGCCACATACGGCCTCGTGCCCAAGCTCTAACAAATGGGGTTGATGACACAAGGGGTGCTCTTTTTCCCACACCACCCTCTTTTTCCTCCTGGTGCCTGGAATGCAGAGTTGACAGCAAAAGCTTGAGATGCCATGCTGGACGATGTGGCAGATGAAACAAGACTTGTCCCTGATGACTGTGGGGCTTCCACGGCAGCCACAGACTTCTAACACTACTCCCAGACTTCTTTTCCAAGTAACCCACTGTCACTTTAGGGTTTTCGGCCATATACAGCCAAACCTAATTCTAACTGATAGGTTCAACATGCCCTCCTCTTATTCTCAGCCATGCACACAATGGCAGCAAGAAAGGGCATTGTGCTGTGTCACAAAGAGTGTGCCTTTGGGGAAAGCAGCCCTGGCAGGAACTCCTGGCTCTGCCTCTTAACTGCAGCGTGTCTATAAATAATGGCCTTTCTGAGACTCATTTTCCTCATCTGTGAAACTGACAATATTGTTGTCATGATGAATAATGAGGTTCCATATATAAAAGCAGTTAGCATAATGCTTAGTATGTACGAAGACACTCAAAGGGTAGCTACTCATAATTTACCAGTATCTCTGCTTCTGAACATAAAGTTCCTTGGGAGACTGCTGCCTCACCTTCTGGGCCCACTACGATTAAATCTCCAGAATCTGAGCTCTCAGAGTCCTTTACACACCTCATGGTGTTTCCTCCTGTAGAGTCTAAGATACTTGACTCTTATAAGCAGGCCTCGGGCTATGCCAACTTAGTACTCTCATTCCTGGCACAAAGCCTGGCACATAGAAGGCGCAGAAAATATGTGCTGCATAAATGATTGAGCAAATAAAACATTTTAGAAAGAAAAAGAAAAGGGCAAAGTTATATAATTGATCACTGGGCTCCATTTCTGATTTTTACTTGCCTAATTCTGACTTCTTTTGGACATTTAGAGAATGTCTTTATGGCTGGCACTTACAGTTTCTTAGAGCTAAAAAAAACACAAAAAAATTTTGTTCAGTCCACGCAGATTTCCAAATATTGTGATATGGTTTTTGTTTGCTTCAAGGGAGGGGTTCATAAAAAAAAATCCTGTAGCAACTTTTATGGATAAATCCAAAATGTTATCAGTAATATAACTGCCACAGTTCAGAAAGAAAAATCTTGATTTGCAAAAGATACACAATTTCTACTACAAGGAGACAAAGTAGAAACGGATCTGAACTTGTCAAATTATCATTATTAAGAAATAAGTCTTAAAATTCAAGATAAGGACCTCAGCACACCTATCTGACTTTCTATTCTTCCAGTGAAAATGAACAAAGGAAAATAAACTTGGGAGAAAATATCTATTAGTATTAGAAACCAGGAAAGGATGCCATGTCTATGTCAGAAACTTTGAGGTATTTTTACAAGGTAAAATTTAGGAAAAAAAGAAGATGATAATGAATCACCTATTAAAGAAAAGCCTGCCTTGGGAACAGCTGGAAGAAACCACAGCAGAACCTCAGTCAAGTCACAGGCCAGGAAGAGCAGGTATGTTATGTAATGGTAGATCTCTGGGCAGCAAGCATCCAGGAAGCAAACTTTGACCCTTCTATGGCCTTGGACACCCAGTGCAAAGTCAATTTAATAAGAAAGATGCCTGGGTCCTCATCCCAGCTTACACTTGGTGCAGTGTGCTGAGCGAAGTGTAGGTACAGCCACAGCTCCTAACAAAGGCTCCAAGACGTAGAGTTTCTGTCCCTTCAAATCTAGGGCTGTCACTACAATGCAGAAAACAAACTCTTTTTTTTTTAAGTTTAGGTATAATTGGCATAGCATTGTATTCATTTCAGATGTAAAATGTAATGATTCAATGCTCGTATATACTGCAAGATGGTCACCACCATAAGTCCAGTGAATATCTGTCACCATTACTCAGCCATAAAAAGGAACGAAATTGTGCCATTTGCAGAGATGTGGATGGACCTAGAGACTGTCATACAGAGTGAAGTAAGTCAGAAAGAGAAAAACAAATACCGTTTCATATTGCTTATATATTGAATCTAGAAAAATGGTACAGATGAACTTATTTGCAAAGCAGAAATAGAGACATAGACGTAGAGAACGGATACTGGGGGAGAAGGGAGGGGTGGGATGAGTTGGGAGATTGGGATTGACATATATACACTATTATGTATAAAACAGATAACTAATGAGAACCTACTGTATAGCACAGGGAACTCTATTCAGTGCTCTCTGGTGACCTAAATGGAAAGGAAATCCAAAAAAGAGGGGATATATATATACTTATAGCTGATTCACTTTGCTGTACAGCAGAAACTAACACAACATTGTAAAGCAACTATACTCCAATAAAAAATTAATTATAAAAATATCTGTTACCATACATAGTTACAAAATATTTTTTCTTGTGGAGAACTTCTAAGATCCATTCTCCTACCTATTTTTGAATATACAGTTCAGTATTATTAACTATAATCACCATGCTGTATATCACATTCCTGTGACTTATTCATTTTGTAACTGGAAATTAAAACAAACTTCATACACTGGCAAAGTTCTCTCCAGCAGTTGCCTACAACACACTTGCTCCCTGCTCCCCTCACTTTATTACATCTCTAATCAAGGAAAATAAACTAGCACATCTCAACTTGTCCCTTCTTTCTCTATCTGGGCCTGAATATTCAGGCACATAATCTCTAACAGAGCCCATCAGAAGTACCAATATGGGACACACCTAAACTTCTTTCAGAGGAGTGAAGAAGGAAAAATCACTGCAGTCTGAAGTTTTGGAAGTTTAATTAAAAAGAAGAGAAGGAACAGGGGCACCTTTTTGCCTGTGTGACAGCTATGATGGCTTTTGAGAGGCTAATGCCTGAGGATAAATACAGTGGAAGGAATATAGGCAGACCTCATGAATAAAAGGATTTGTGCTTTTGTCCAAGGGAGGCCCTGATCATAGGTCTAGAAGACCACTGCTTTGAGTTCCACAGTTTCCTTTCAGCCTCTAGGTTCTCCCTTCATTGTCTCTCGTGATTGTCTCTTTATGTAAATATTAGCTTTACCTGTAAGGTATACTGTCCAAACATTTACCTTGACAGAAGAGTCTGAATCTACACTTCCCAGAGGTTACCCAATGGCATTTAAAAAGAGCACTGAGAAAGAGTCCTGGATACAGCAGAATGAAAAAACCTCTTGTCGGAAGTTAGGATCTAGGCAGAACCCAAGAACAAAAGGGGAGCTGATGTGGATATGTCTACAGTGTGGTGGGGTGACAGCAGCTTGATAAAACAGATACGCAGGCCATATAAAGCACTGCACTCTAGGTGTGCAGGGTCTATGCAGTGGCAACACTCTGGGGCTATGTGATCTATTCAGTGAGCGTGCATACACAGGGATGTGAATGCAAACATACAACCTCCAGGACATTTTTCTGCAAGAACTTCTAATAATAAAAACATACTCCTGGGACTTCCCTGGTGGTGCAATGGTTAAGAATCCACCTGCCAATGCAGGGGACACGGGTTTGAGCCCTGGTCCGGGAACATCCCACATGCCACAGAACAACTAAGCCCATGTGCCAGAACTACTGAGCCTGCGCTCTAGAGCCCATGCTCTGCAACAAGAGAAGCCACGGCAACAAGAAGCCCGCACACCACAACAAAGAGTAGCCCCCACTCGCCGCAACTAGAGAAAGCCTGCGCGCAGCAACAAAGACACAACACAGCCAAAAAATAAATAAATAAATTTATTTTTAAAAAAAATACTCCTTTAGTATCAAAAAGGCAAACCTGCAAAACCACGTGCATCAACTATCTATTTTACTTCCCACAGTTTCCCCCACTCCCCAGCCTCCGTCTAATTCACCTCTCCTCTGAAACAGCTTAAGACAATGTTAAATATTTCTATTCA
The DNA here is from genome assembly GCF_963924675.1 of Phocoena phocoena. Classification (NCBI taxonomy): domain Eukaryota; kingdom Metazoa; phylum Chordata; class Mammalia; order Artiodactyla; family Phocoenidae; genus Phocoena; species Phocoena phocoena. Next base: position 144,027,178 of record NC_089220.1, on the reverse strand, counting down.
AGGTAGTGCAGATATATCATCACCACTCTCCTCACTAACTCTCCCAACTCAAGAGAAACGTAAAAGTTAGCAAACTATGCAAATGAAGTACAATTCTTGATTGATTCCCATCATCAATTAACTGTTGAGGTGACTGTAGAAAGCCAAATTCTCAATGGAGTAAAATCAATATGCTCTTTCCAAAGACATAAGATTGCATAGCAAAAAACCACTTTTTTAAAAATGGTGAAGGGACACAGGTTTCCTGTGTGCCTCTTTATGTACATGCCATATGCCAAATATATAATATCATTTTCATTCATTATTTTGATAGATATTTTTCTTATGGTGACCCAAAATAAATAGACTGCCAGATATTTCTCCAGCAAAGACGGGTTTATTCAGGATCTGCAGAGAATTGCAGTTAGGGGTCTGCAACCACGGTGAGCCACATGCAAGTCTCCCCACGGCAAGGGAAAGAGAACACTTTTATGGAAGGGGAAAAGGAAGCTGGAAGTGGGGAACTATAGGAAACAAAGAGTCCATGCCTTTCATTGGCTGAGTCCTTGCCAGGAAAGGAGTCTATTCTTCCCACTGGGCTCTGCTATCACCCCAGGGCATGAGCGCTCCCCGTTTCTAGTCTCCTGACTATTTAACTGAGGCTTCTGTTTATTAATTTTTTACATTTATACTGCAGCTAAGTCTCTTTTTCCCTTGAAGCTTGTTATAACCATCAAGTTGAGAAATATTTCTTTAGTTTTTTTAATGTGGATTAGTGAAAAGTATAATGAGTAGGAAAAAGTAAGATGGTCAGAAAAACCAACAGAAGTTTTCCAACCACATTTATTAAAGACACCTAGTTACCAGTGAGCAACTAGAACAAGTGTGGGGAGAGGGGCATACCTAATGAAAGTTCTAAGAACTTTTTCTAATGAAAGCTTCTATCACAACTATGAAACTTGTAACTTGTCCAATCTAAAAATTGTTTCTAAATAAGAAGATTAAGAACCAGCACTAAAGAGGCAAAATTTTAAATCCATAGAAGTCTTCAAACTCTTCAACTTGGAGAGGTATCTCCAGTTAACACACAGACATACAATTTAGTGAGAACATAGGAGAAGACATGTTGAAGCTTTGGTATAAGTGTATGTAGGACAGAGAAGAGGGGAGGAGAGGAGAGACAGAGAGACAGAGTGTGTGTGTGTGTGTTCCGAGCTGCCCCAGTAATCAGCTATCCAAGGCCAGTACGGGGCGCTCTGGAATTTTTGATTTATGATTTCAGTGAGGTCTGAATGTTCCCTAAATGCTTTGTGATTTGTAGCACAGTGCCAGGAGACACAAAAGCAATAAGCAAGGCGCTGCATGCAGAACGAAGTATCTAGCTTGTTTTTAAGCACTCTAAACTTAAATAGGAATTTCCACTGAAACTGTATTCAATTCAATTGAATAAAAGAGATTAGAGAGGAAGGCAAAATATGTAATAGTTTGTACTTTATATTAACTTTTTCTCTCCCATTTCAATATGTTATAATAAATTTTCTGCCAGTTATAATTTTATGATGTGAAAATGAGTCATCATTGAAGGAGCTCTTTATTGGGTTTCTGAATAGAGCAGACACTTTCTTCACAGAAGATAATCTTCTTAGATTCAAAGTGAAATATAACTTGTATTTTGAAGGCTTTGGAGAGAGATATTTCTAGGTATGTTTTTCAAAATGTAGATCTTTTCATGAAAAATGAAAGAATGGTAAGTGTTGCTGGTTTATTTGGTAATATAAATATCAAAGCACTGAGTCCTAACTACTGGACCACCAGGGAATTCCACTAATTATCAATGAATTCATAAAATTAATGAGTATGAAATTTGTAAATTTCAAAGATAATAAAAATTCCTAAAAGAACCCAAGCAACAAAAAAGCAAGTTTCTTACTAAGGAAAAAATGGATATGACACAAGACTTCTCATCTACAGCACTAAATGCCAGAAGAAAATGGATCAATTGTCTGGAACAGGTCAAGAAATTACAGCCCCAGGGCCAAATCTGGCCTGCTGTCTGTTTTTGTAAATAAAGTATTACTGAAACATTGCCATACCCTATATAAATATCGTCTATTTTAGATTACAACAGCACAGCTGAATTGTTGTTACAGAGATCCCACGGCCTACATATTTACTATCTGGCACCTGACAAAAAATGTTTGCCAACCCCTGGTCTAGAATTTTGAGTGAAAAAAAAAAGTGTGACCCAAGAATTCTTACTCCATTCAAGAATTCACTGCATATACAAACACAGGCTCAAAAATAAAAGCATTCCAGGGCTTCCCTGGTGGCACAGTGGTTGAGAGTCCGCTTACCGATGCAGGGGACATGGGTTCGTGCCCCAGTCCGGGAAAATCCCACATGCTGCGGAGCGGCTAGGCCCGTGAGCCATGGTCGCTGAGCCTGCGCGTCCGGAGCCTGTGCTCCGCAATGGGAGAGGCCACAACAGTGAGAGGCCCGCGTACCGCAAAATAAATAAATAAATAAAAATAAAATAAATAAAAGCATTCCAAAAATATGCCGTCCACAGATCATACTGAAAAAAATTACTTAAAGGAATACTCCATCTGACCAAGAAATTAATAAAAATACATGTCAAGGATGAGGAAGACATGATTTAAAAAGCAGAAGCAATGAACCATGAACCTAGGAAAATTTAGAGTTGACTTTAAATGACTGTTCCTTATAAATATAGTAAGAAAATAATCAAATGTCAAAAAATTCCTTAAAGAATAGATAGACATTTTAAAATTATTATTATTGATTTTAAATCCCAGTTTATGTTTATTAAAATCTAGGACAAAAAAGCACATTCACTTTCTTATCTTTTATAGGAGTAAAAAAGTCAATCAATACTATACTGATAATGCTAATGAGAATTTGAGGTTCAAAAACATGTTAATGTAACCAGTAAAAGAAATGGATACCTGACTATGAAGTACTAAAGACAAAAAAGGATACAAAGGAAAAAGAAATAGCAAAAAAAAATTCTTTTTCCAAAAACAGAAACCAAGATAACAAGTAACAGAAGGGAACACCAAACACACCAGTTATCACCAAAAAGAGGACAGGCTGAACTCTTCTGATACCAGAAGACTCCCAGTTGGGTGCAAAAACAAAAATCCAATTGTATGCTATTTACAAGAGGCATGCCCACAGACAATGGCACCAAAGATTCAGGAGGAAGTCAAAGCCATATTCAAACACAAAGAGGTAGCAAAATTGATAATAAGGTAGAATTCCAGACATAGAGCTTTACATAGAAAAAGGTTGGTTTATATCCATTAACAAAATCCACAATTAAACACAATAGTTAAGTCTTCAGTGCTAAGAAACATGGTGTTGAAGCATATAAAACATGTTAAAAGTTAGAGAAATTAACAAAACTTGCATTTGTTTTCACCAAAATGTTTAAGTGAAATTAACACTTGAAGAAAATGTACTGTTTGTCCTATTGCTCAGTGAGTCCACTGATATTCCACCAGGGGCCAACTAAAAGATACATGCCCTTTTGAGAAGTAGATGCATAAACCAGTGGCTTTCAAACTTTCTGGAACCTACAGTAAGAAAAACACCGTGACCCATTTTATATACACATATACACATGCATGTACACATACACAGATACACATAGACACACATGCAAATCTTTACTTAAATAAAAGATTTTTTTCTATGTCTTTCTTGTTTGTTTGTTTTTTAATGCTACTAAACTGAATTTAAAAGCCCCAATGAGTCAGGCTTGAAGGGTGAAAACAACTGGTCTAGACAATCGGATAAATTAATTCATCCCAGGACTTCTTACAAGTGATTCTGGCTTCCAGCATCACTACACCCAAAGAACACTTAAATTATTATGTGTATTTGCTTTAAACCAAAGTAATGAGATGGGCAGTTAGGAAGACATTTTTTGTTTCTGTTCAATTTCCATCTCATAGCTCCCTGCCCACTTCATCCAATAGTAATATTGGCTTGTTCTGCTTGCTTATTTGTGGATAATTAGTTAATACATATCTGATTTTATAGATGATGAGGAGGATAAAAAAAATAAACATTGGTAGATTATGTTCGCATTTCTTTGCAGCTACTATCAATCATTCATTCAACATACAATTATTAGGCTTATAGAATTTTTTTTTTTTTTGGCTGCGTTGGGTCTTCGTTGCTCCGCGCGGGCTTTCTCAAGTTGCAACGAGCAGGGTCTACTCTTCGTTGCAGCATGTGGGCTTCTCATTGCAGTGGATTCTCTTGTTGTGGAGCACGGGCTCTAGGCGTGCCGGGTTCAGTAGTGGCAGCACACAGGCTCAGTAGTTGTGGCACACGGGCCTTAAAGCGGGCAGGCTCCAGTGGTTGTGGTGCACGGGCTTAGTTGCTTTGCAGCATGTGGGATCTTCCCGGACCAGGGATCGAACCTGTGTCCCCTGCATTGGCAAGCGGATTCTTAACCACTGCGCCACCAGGGAAGCGTGGGGCTGTTGATGTCTTAGAGAATGTCTAACCACAGGTTAGGGATAGCCTCCATCTTATCCGTTTTATGGGCAGGAGCCCAGAGGATCTATTTCCTCAAATGCCTTCAGCAGAGAAAACAGCCCTTTAAAATTCTTCATTAAAGCATTCTGAGGGGACTTCCCTGGAGGTCCAGTGGTTAAGACTTCGCCTTCCAGTGCAGGGACTGTGGGTTTGATCCCTGGTTGGGAGCTAAGATCCCACATGCCTCGTGGCCAAAAAAACCAAAACATAAAACAGAAGCAATAGTGTAACAAATTCAATAAAGACTTTAAAAATGGTCCACATCAAAAAAAATAAAAAAGCATTTTGAAAGGCCACAAGACTGGGATGTTTCTTTATGATGAATTATAACCTGTTCTTCTTTCCAGGGAAGTGACTTAGGGAATTTTCTCCATTGAAAAATGAGGAAAAGAGATGATTTCAAGGAAGCTGGGCCAGTAAAATGAAATGAAGTTCTGCCTTTGTCCACTTGGCAAATGTCAGGGCTGAATTCTCTATCTTAGGTTATTGTGGTGACCTCCTAACTGGCCACCCCTGTCCAAACACTTGACTTCTCTGTCTCACGTTCCTGCCAAAGTGACCTTAAAACTCACCTGGATTGTATCACTCCACCACTTGAAAACTTTGTTTTCACCCGCTCGCCGCAACTAGAGAAAGCCTGTGTGCTGCAATGAAGACCCAACACAGCCAAAAATAAATAAATAAATTTATATTTTAAAAAAAAGGACATCAACAGCCCCAAAACTGTTCCATTAACCCTTGAGGACAGAGTGAGAGAAAAGGAGAGAGGACTTGCCAATGAAGAGAGCAGGAGTGGGGCACGGACACCCGTGGTGGTATTTATTTACAAACCAGTTTTCACCACTCCAACTTGAGGTTTAAGGATCAGAAGACGAAACTAAAAACAACTTATTTTTTTCTAATTCAAACTCCCCTTAAAAATTCTGCCTCGGGACTTCCTTGGTGGCACAGTGGATAAGACTCCATGCTCTCAGTGCAGGGGGCCGGGTTCGATCCCTGGTCAGGGAACTAGATCCCACATGCATGCTGCAACTGAGAGTTCACATGCTACAACTAAGGAGCCTGTGAGCCACAACTAAGGAGCCCACGAGCTGCAACTAAGGAGCCTGTGAGCTGCAACTGAGGAGCCCGCCTGCCACACCTAAGGAGCCCATGTGCCGCAACTAAGACCTAGCACAACCAAATAAATAAATAAATAATTTTTAAAATTCTGCCTCTTCTCTCAATTTAACATATACAGAAACATACATAAACCTAATAGACATTTTAATGTCTTGATTAAAGGTAATAAAATAAAAACTGAATTGGAAAAGAAGTTTAAAAACCTGAAGTTCTATAGGTAGAGAGTTTTAAGTCACGTAGGTTAGCCCTTTTAATGACACTTAAGTGTTCCACAGTACATTCAATGCATCACTGTGTTTGAACAGAACATTTGGCAGGCTAACGCATCTTGGCAAGAATAACAGGCCATAATCCCTAAGGAAGTATCTTTTCATCTTAATGGGCTGGGAGTTAACAAAAAGTAAACCACCACTCTCGGAAATGAGAATATAGTCTGAAGTTGCTGCTGCAAAAGATAAAATAGAAAATCCTGGAACAGCTCCAAGGAAGCCTACCATGTATACACTTATCATTCATATGGAAGGCCCTGTTACAAGTGAAAGCCTAGGCTGTTCTTCCTGTGCATTTACTTGAACATAAAATGACTGAAAAAAAAAGCTTAACTTCACAACCAGTGTACTTTTAGATACATGTGACTTAGCGCAAGTTCTTCCTTGGGAAAATATGACGATGTTCCCATGTATACAATTACCAACAGTACCTGTTCCGTGAATAATCGTTCTGGTGCAGTATACTGTCAGGAGAGAAGGAAAATCCAGGTGGTAAAGCAACATTAATGAATGAGGTGTTAAGAAAAGAAATGGCACTTCAAAGGGCACTGGAGTGGAAAACAGGAGAACTGGGTGACCACTGTATTGTTATTAACTGCCTGTATTGAACTTGGGGAAGTCACTTGACCTCTGTGGGCTTCAATGATCCCCTCTGAACACAAGGAAGATGGAATGAGGAACATAAGTGTTTGTTCCACCTCCCCCAGTGCTTAACTCTGAAGGCAACGTTCTCAACTGTCCTGAGGGAGAGGTCACCCAAAACTCCTGCGAAGGCCTGTGGAGTGTGCAGAAGAACATGGTACGTTAATGCCCACAGACTGGATTATGAACGCAGCAGGGACCCAGAGGCTGTTACACATTTCACCGGGCACTCTGACTCAGGAGACGCAACAGACTTCAGTCTAGGTATGACTGTGCATACTTGGCATTATAGAAGGACACAGAGCAGCATCTCCACCTCCTCCTGGGCCCAGGAGCTACCCCAGCATGCAGCTTCTTTTGCTCCCTCATCCACATGGGGTGCATCAAGAGCCAAGGTGTGTGCAGGTCCCCTTGAGACCTGTGAGTTCCTACCAGGTTTTTACATGGATCAAGACTCAGAGACCCAAGGCCTATGCACCAACTCATAGCTCCCAACCCAGGTGCAACGGCACACAGCAGACACGGCAGGTACAACATTCCACCTGGATCTTAACTCTACAGCTTCCCCAAAGCGAGTGCTGGGAGAAGATCAATTGCAAGGTTATTCCAGCCCAGGTCTAACGTGAACCCTTTATTCCCAAATACCAAATAAAAGTGTCACAGCATCTTATAAAACAACTATTTCTGATATACTTTTTAAAGTGCCCCTAGGTAGATGCTTATTATTTTTTAAATCCAGCTTTCTTTTAATGACTATAAAATATTGATCATCCATAAACTTATATAAGCATTCTTTGAATTCATAATAGTGTCGGCTTTACCTCAAGACACTTTCACTGAAAGCCTGATGTGAACAACATGATGCTGGGGGACTTCCCTGGTGGCGCAGTGGTTAAGACTCTGCACTCCCAATGCAGGGGGCCCGGGTTTGATCCCTGGTCAGGGAACTAGATCCCACATGTATGCCGCAACTAAGAGTTTGCATGAAGCCACAACAAAAGAGCCCGCCGGCTGCAACTGAGACCTGGCACAACCAAATAAATAAATAAATAAAATATTTTTTAAAAAATAAGAAAACAGGGCTTCCCTGGTGGCGCAGTGGTTGAGAGTCCGCCTGCCGATGCAGGCGACAAGGGTTCGTGCCCCGGTCCAGGAAGATCCCACATGCCGCGGAGCGGCTAGGCCCATGAGCCATGGCCGCTGAGCCTGTGCGTCCGGAGCCTGTGCTCCGCAACAGGAGAGGCCACAACAGTGAGAGGCCCGCGTACCACAAAAAAAAAAAAAAAAAAAAATAAGAAAACAAACAAAAAAACCATGATGCTGGCACCAAGAGTACAGGTGATTTAAGAGAAGGGCTCTGCTCTTAAAGAGTCCGAGTCAGGGCTTCCCTGATGGCACAGTGGTTAAGAATCTGCCTGCCAATGCAGGGTACACGGGTTCGAGCCCTAGTCTAGGAGGATCCCACATGCCATGGAGCAACTAAGCCCATGAGCCACAACTAGTGAGCCTGTGCTCTATAGCCCACAAGCCACAACTACTGAGCCTATGCTCCAGAGCCCATAAGCCACAACCGCTGAAGCCTGAGCGCCTAGAGCCCTGTGCTCCGCTTGCTGCAACTAGAGAGTGCCCGCGTGCAGCAATGAAGACCCAATGCAGCCAAAAATAAATAAATAAAAATTAATTAATTAATTGAAAAAATAAATAAAGAATCCAAGTCTCCAATGCTTTTTTCCTGGGCCACCAAGCAATTCTCTGACATCCAGCTGGGTGTCCTACAATTCAACTCAATTCTGACACAATCTACCTGGGGACAGTGTCAGATCCTACACGGTAAGGGCTCAGTCCCACAAGACTGCCTGCCCTACCTGCAACTCCCATGCCAGATGCCAATGGCAAGTCCAGGTTGTTACCTGTACTTCTGACCTACAGGCTATACATCGGAGGTTCCCTCCTTGGGTTGGATTAACTTGATTAATTTGCTAGAGCAGCTCACAGGACTCAGAGAAACATTTTACTAACTAGATTACCAGTTGACTGTACAAGGATACAGCTCAGGAGGAGATATACAAGGCAAGGTACAGGGAAAGGGAGCACAGCATCCAGCAGCTCCACAGGCTTGCCAGCCAGGAAGCTGTCCAAACCCCATCCTTTGGGTTTTTATGGAGGCTTCACTGCAAAGGCATGATTGATTAAATCATTGGTCACTGGTGACTGATTCAACATCCAGCCCCTCTCCCCTCTCCAGAAGTCAGTGAAGTGGGGAGACTGAAAATTCCAACCCTCTAATCAGAAGTTGATTCCCCAGGTTGCTTTCCAAAGTCACCACATCAACATAAACTCAGGTCTGGTTGAAAGGGGTGTGCTATGAATATCAAGACACCATTATGGCTCTTATTACTTGGGAAATTCCAAAGATTTTGGGAGTTCTGCCAGAAACTGGGATGAAGACCAAATATGTATTTCTTATTATAAATCACAATACCACAAAGTCTCTCAGCAAAGAAAAGAAATATACCCCCTAGGAGAATTTGTACCACAGGTGGATATATGTTAAGTGCTGGGTGAGTAAGAATTAGAGAAGAAAGGGACTTGAGGACTAGAGGCAGTCAAGGAAGGGTTAGAGAAGGTGAGAACAGCTTATTGTTGACAGTAACTGCCATTTTTGATCCCTCACTACATGAGCCAGTTCACTACAAGGCACTTCACCGACATCATCTTACTTTATCCTCTAAACAGCACAATGAGTGGCCACTGCAACTATCCCTGATTTCACAGGGAAAAACGTGTACTTTGTGATGTTGAGTAATTTCCCCAAGTGGTAAAGCCTAGATTCAAATTCAGATCAGTCTGACTCAAAAGGCAATGACATTAAGCGCTAGACTAAAAGATACCACCTGGAAGGAACACCGAAGACATTCTAAATGTTGAAAAACAGTTTCTGTTGAAAAACATTTCTGTTGAAAAACAGTAGGTGTAACCAAATTTCACAGTAATGCACATAGTGTGTTCTCAGATGACAACTCAACCACTGCAAAAACAACAGAATCCACATCAGCAACAAGAGCCCCTTTACTGGGCACCTACTATATGCCAAGCACTTTCATTCAAGCTTCATAACAGACCTGTGGGGTAGCTTCATCCACTCACAGGTGACAAGACTGACACTCAGAGGAGTTCAACAACCTCCCCAAAGTCACATAGTTAGAAAGTAGCAAAAGTAGAACTCACATCCAGGCTTACCTGATTCCCAAGTCTGGGTTCTCGATTGCTACGAAATACTGTCTTCCAGCAGACTACTTTGGCTGAAGCAGAGGAACTGCACCAGGCAGAAGAAGGAGTCAAGGTAAAAAGACAGAGCGGCCCAGACAGTGGCCTGAATGTTTACATTTTATCCAGTATCCCTTCTCTTGGCAACAGTTAGCTAGCAGGAACCTCAGTCTGCTCAGGCACACAGATCTATGCTGGGTACCGGGAAAAGCTTGAACAGGGTAGATGGCCTGTACAAAAAGAGGTACTTTAGGCCAGAAAACCAACTGGAAGTGTATTCCAATGGAACAGATATGAAGAATCAAAAATGTAGACAAAGGATCCTCTAAAACTGGAATTAGAGAAAGACAGGTGATAAAAATATTACAAAGAAAAATCTGGTAATACTTGATAACTGGATGGGTAGAAAAGAGACAAGAATAAGTCTATGTTTACAAACTGGCTACTAACAGAAATGTGAAAAACACAAAGAGAACGATAAGAATGAATTCTGACATGCTGAAATCCAGGGACAGTGGGACATCTAAGTGGCAACAAAAAGCTGAACAGGACAGCACAAAGGAGAGGGCCCTGTGATATGCTGGCACAAACCTGCCTCCAGAGGACAACAGGTTGGTTAACTCCACAACCGCAGGGACCAGGTCCACCCTGTTCCCCGCTGCATCCCCCATTACTCCTCCCACAGACGAGCACTCACGAAATATCTTCTGAATAAAGTATTACTATCCAACCCAAATTTCTCCACCCTATGGTCAAGGATATCACGACTCTGCCGAATGCCTTGATGAAGTTCATACCCACTCTCTTTACTATATTCTTGCAGGTGCCATGCAACCCTACTGAAGAAAGAAAGGAGCTCAAGTTAATGGGAATGACTTCAATAAACCAATCCTAACCCTCCCAAAAGTACTGATCATGAACAACCTAGAGGGATGTTACACATGTCAGGTTCAAAGATTCTGTCCTTGACACTGCCCCATCCAGTCACTTTAAAATGTTTTGGTTGAGGACTAGAAAGTCTTCATTATGATCATTTATTTATTTGAGTTATGTGTCAGGTACCCACACATAGGTATGAATTCCTAAAGAGCTTCCAGAAAGATCAAAAATAAAAAATCAGCTCTGACAAAGTTATGACTGCAAAGAGCCTGTTATAGTCTATAGAATTTCAGAAATGATTGACAGCATAGGTGAATTTGATTTTGGATTGCCCAGTATCCATTGCCCTTGTTCTGGAAACAGTACTTCGTTTTTCTGTGGTGAATCGCTCCCAGCCCACTCTCAGCTCAGTGGTTTGGGTAGGGCCACACAGGTGGGCACAGGACCGTGTCCAGTCAGTCAACACATCCTTTCTCCCTGGTTACAGTGCGTGGCTCAGGGATGGACAAGTAAGACCCAGGCCTAGGTCACTCAGCCTCGTCCATGTCCTTGGCCACAGTGATTGATTTCGGGATGGCCACTTGACCCAATTCGGGTCAGTAAGAGTTAAGACCAGGACTTTGCTGGAACCATTAGAAAACAGACTTGCTCTTTTCTGCTGGGACTGCTAGCAGTAAGGATGCTGTGGAACCTGGAACTACCACGGCCACCTGTGGCACCAAGAAATGAAGCCAATAGAGATGAAAGTGGAGTGAAAAGGCAGAGATAGAGTAGATCCTAATGACTCTGATCTGGCCATATCTAAAGCTAGCCCTTCTGTGGATTTTTCAGTCTCTGGGCCAATAAAATCCTATTTTTGCTTAAGCCACGTTGAATTAGATTATGTCCTTTCAGTGGAGGGATTGCTGGCTAATCTAATTGCCCAAGCAGCCCTCACTTTGAGAACAAATGCAGTAAAGAGGCAGCCCCTCCACTTCTTTTACCCTTCTGTTATTTTGCTATATACATAATACAAAAATAGCCCATGTGAAATTTTTGCTTACGAACTTATATTTGCAACTGAGGACACCAGAGCTCACTTTTTTCTAACCTGCCATAATGTGAGCGAACCAGAAAGATAAGCAGGCTACATAAGCTATACTGGGGACAATCTGAGCTCTAGTCAGCTTGTCACAAACACTGTGAAGCTAGATTTATGCTGGCGCACTGAAGATGCCACATTCTAAACTGCTGATGTGAGCAAAAATCCACGGTGCAGAATGTGATGCTGGGAGATAACAAACAGCAGAGACTGCAAATCGAACATTCTATAAACAACAGCAAAGAGCATTAGCTCTCAGGCTGCAATTGCAAGAAACTACAGGTATAATTCCCTAACCCTTTGCAATGCCAATTGCAAGCATCTGCAAAGAAAAACACATGGGGAGAAAAAGCAACCCATCCCACAAATACAGCATGAATAAATGGTCTGGAGGAGAAAAAAAATGAGCAAGCGGTTTTGTGAGTGAACTTTTTTCTATTCAGGGCCAAGCCCTGAACTTCTATATTCTTAATATTCTTTTCATTTGACTTGTATTTGATATATACAACAGGTTGGGATAGTCATTCTACTTACATATGTTTTCTGTCTCCCCAGCTAGAGTGTGAGCACCTTGAAGTCCAGGACCTTATCTTTCCAGAGCTAATACAGTGTCTGATACAAAGTAGATGTTCAGAAAATGTTTGTTGGAAATTATTAAAATGTTAAACACTCAGGTAGCACTGAGTTGACTGTATAATGAATAATCCTGCCTTCCTTGTTTAAAATTAATAATAGCTACCATTTACTGAATAGCTCCCATGTGCCAAATGATGTGCTAAAACCTATATATAAATGATTTACCTCACTTGTTTGAACTGAGTTTATCCTAACCAGGGAAGTACAGCTAAATTAAGAGGAAAGATCATGCTTCTTGCTTACTCTTCCCCGCTATCGTACTTAAACAGAAATAGAACTAATGCATGAAGGTTCAGGGTGACACATTTTAGCTCAACCAAAGGAATATATTCTACAAGGAGCAGAGTTGTTCTACAAAGACAATGGGCTGCCTCTGGAGAAAATGGTTACTGGAGGATACCAAGTAGCATTTCAATTAGCCGGGACATCACAGAGTGATGCAAGCATGGAAGGAGATGTTAATATGGTCAACCAGAATTAGGAAAGTGCCCTGGGCTCCACCCATAAGCCCATGAGTCTGGAGAAGTAGCTGATGAAGTGTGAGCAATACCAGAGCCTACAATTCCTATGTTTCCTTATCTATAAGCCTGGGCTACCTCCCAAGATACACTACATTCCCTTATGTTTCATTGTCTTAAAATTTTTATAATGCTGGCATTTGTCTGGTCTAGGAGGTAGATCTGAGTGTACTTTTGGTGTCTAAACATCTAGCAAAGCACAGGACTGTATAATATAGGAGAAAAAGTAGCAAAGTAAATAATCCCCCTACTACCATGAGACCTTGACTCTGTCCCTTCCCATGCTGTCATATTGATTTTATAGGTTATGTTGTAACAATGAAAAGGAACAGAAATTGAGAGAAGATTGCATAAAGCTTCACTGGGATTTCTTTGCAACTCTTTAAGTCTTAATCAAAAATACATACCTCTAAGACAGGTTTGAGGCATTGTAGTACAAAATAGTACCTTAGCTTGTTTTGCTTCCAGCTCTTCGACTGCTTGATAATGATTAAATCTCCCAAGTGGCTGTTGGCCAGGGAATAGCACATATAAAGGTCCAGCAGTAGAAAAAGCAAAATGGGGTTGGCCTAATTTGAAAAGATACATACACTCCAGTGTTCACAGAAGCTATCTGCAATAGCCAAGACATAGAAACAACCCAAGGGTCCATCAACAGGTGATTGGTTTAAGAAGATGTGGTGTATGTGTGTACACACACACACACACACACACACAATGGAATACTACTTGGCCATAAAAAAAGAATGAAACATTGCTACTTGTGGCAACATGGATGGATATAATATCAAATATTATATGATGTCACTTGTATGTGGAATCTAAAAAAATAATACAAATGAATCTATATACAAAACAGAAACAGACTCACAGACATAGAAAACAAACTTACGGTTACCAAGGCGGATAAATTAGGAGTATGGGATTAACAGACACAAATTACAATGTATAAAATAGATAAGCAATGAGGATTTACTGTACAGCACAGGGAACTATATTTAATATCTTATAATAACCTATAATGGAAAATATACATATATATATGACTGAATCATTTTGCTATACACCTGAAGCTAACACAATATTGTCAATCAACTATATTTCAATTTTTTAAAAATGGGGTTGGGAAACTGGGAGAGATTCAGAGTGGCTGAAACTCAGACTATAAAGTGAGGGAGTAGAAAGATGTAAAAATGGAAAGAATAGCAAGGCCAAATCAGGAAGAGCCTTGTTAAAGAATGTTTGATTCAAACTAAGGGCAGCAGAAAGTCACTGAAAGACTTTAAACAGGGGAGAGAAATGGTCAGCTTTGCATTTCAGACATCTTGTTTCAATTACTACATAGATAATAGATTGAGAGGGAGGAGAGGAAGAAGAGTTAGGAGGCTGTTATAATAACCCAAGCAAGGGAAGATGGTGGCTTAGATTGCAGTGGTAGCAGCGGGATTAGAGAGGAGTGGACAGGTTCAATAAATAACTCAGTAAGTAAAATCACCAGGGCTCGGCAATGGGCACACATGGAACATGAGGGAAAGAGAAGAGTCAAGGATGATCTTGAGATTCCTGGCACGGTGAATTGGGTGGTGATGGTACTATACACTAAGAGAAACACAGGATAGTGGGCATGAGGGAATATGATTCAGTTTGGAACATGTTGTGTTGGAGATGACCACGTGATACCCAAGTAGTTGACAGGTCTGAGCTGGAGATATAAATGCTTATAGCATTAATAATAAGGTACTCATTACCATACAGACCATAACTGAAACCATGGGAAATGCAATATTATTCAGAGAAAATGTATAATCCAACCCACAAGGTCAGGGCAGTAGTCTGTGAAAAGGCAACAATACCTTAATACCTTACTATTACAGTTGACATTTCACAGCTTACAGAGGGCATCGCACCCTGAACTAGGTTAGGTCGGTGTCTTGGAATATAAGTGAAATACAAATTCAACCCTGTAGGAAAAGTGACCCCCACTGACCCAACCATAGCAAGCGGATCAGAGGTCTAACAACCCATCACAGCCTGAGAGCATCCTAAGGTGCGGATTCCAATACCATAACACTCACCTGTGGACAAGGCCTCCTCCCGAACCTCGACCTCACTGGGCTGATGAATATTCCAGGATGTTTTGGGAAGTGAAGAGATTTCCTCAGGCGATGCTAATTTCACCATATCCATGTGATTGCTCTGGAACTGGTACCGTGGGATAAAGCAGGTTTTGCCTTGTTGGAAAATGTCCTTTATGATCTCTTCTGTCTCAATTTCATCTTGCATGCTCAGAAAGATGGAGATTCTTTTGGACTTTTGATACTGACTATGGGTAAACACCTGAATGGGAAATGATGGCGGTTATAATTTCCAAGGTTATACTTTTAAAAACTAGTGGCTCCCCTTAACAGTTTTAACGCTTTCTCCCTTTTCTCCCTTTCTCTCAGCCTTCTCCAACCTCTTTATCCAAAAACAAACAAACAAAAACAGCAGACTAGTATATAATAGGTCAAATAATACGCATCCTGAAGGCTGACTTGAACTTCTGGACCCAACACTTACTTCTCTGATCCCTTTACACTTCTCTGGCACACCTACTCTGGCAGGTGTGACAATTCATTAAAAAGTCACTGTGAGGGGTTTCCCTGGTGGCACAGTGGTTGAGAGTCCACCTGCCGATGCATGGGACGCCGGTTCGTGCCCCAGTCCGGGAAGATCCCACATGCCGCAGAGCAGCTGGGCCCGTGAGCCATGGCCGCTGAGCCTGCGCGTCCGGAGCCTGTGCTCCGCAAAGGGAGAGGCCACAGCAGTGAGAGGCCCGCGTACCGCAAAAAAAAAAAATTCACTGTGAGGCCCTGCTGTCTGCATCAGGAATTCCAAGCTTGAACCCCATCTACCCGTTCTAGCAGACTTCAATCCTGTCACCCACTTCCCCGAGAGTCTCTTCTTTTTAACTCTGAAGCTCTCACAAGCTTCTTTACTCCCTGGATGGTCAGCCTTCTCTCCTGCCAAATTCTACCCATTTAAGCCCAACTCAAGGCCTAACATTTCCTGACTCCTAGAGAACCCTTACTATGTTTAGAGTCACTATACAACCTAACAATTATGTGTTGTCATAATTTGATTATTAATTGTTTGGTGTGCCCTAAATGTAGCATCCTGGCCAGTCTGTAAACTCCCTGTGGTGGACAACATGCCATACAGTTCTCTTAGCTCTACCCACCTCCGTCCCATCTGCTATAAGCTTTTCTGTTCAAATGAATGTTAAAATGTTCACAAAGATGGAAGGTAGGGGGATCCTGGAGAGGCAAAGGCCTTCTAAAAACAAGTGCCATGTTGTAATGAAGGTGCACCCGGGGGAAAGCATCCCTTTGTACTCAGTTTAATTAATTAATTAATTTTTTGGCTGTGCTGGCATGCGTGATCTTAGTTCCCCGCCTAGGGATTGGACCCGTGACCCCTGCAGTGGAAGCACGGAGTCTTAACCACTGGACCGCCAGGGAAAGTACTCCCTTTGTACTCAGTTTAATCATTCATGAGGCAGAAGAAACGGGCTGAGCTTTGCTCACATTAGAAATTTTAATAATCTCAGAACTTCCCCAGTCTCAGAAGTTAGCTCTTAGTTCCCTTTTTTTTTTCTTCCTTTTCTGTTCTTCCCCGTTCTCCGAGCTAAGAAGGAAAAGTTACTGCAGAAGTGACTTATAGGGCTTTCCTGGTGGTGCAGTGGTTAAGAATCCACCTGCCAATGCAGGGGACACAGGTTCGAGTCCTGGTCCGGGAAGATCCCACATGCCACAGAACAACTAAGCCTGTGCACCACAACTACTGAGCCTGCGCTCTAGAGCCCGCGAGCCACAACAACTGAGCCTGTGTGCCACAACTACTGAAGCCCGTGTGCCTAGAGCCTGTGCTCTGCAATAAGAGAAGCCACCACAATGAGAAGCTGACGCACCACAACAAAGAGTAGCCCCCGCTCGCCGCAACTAGAGAAAGCCCGCACGCAGCAATGAAGACCCAACGCAGCCAAAAATAAATAAATAAATTTATTTTTTTTAAGTGACATAAATACGAGTGCCAGAAAGACACAGGCACAGAAAGTCAAGTTATTCCTAATAAAAAGGGACACAGAAGTTAAGTAAATAGAGCACACCAAACCAGTGCTAATGAAGGAAGTTAACTCTACCTTTCCGAGCAGTTACATAGCTATTATCAGGCCTGAAGTGGGCAAAGCAAATGGAACTGTGAAACCCAGACGTTGGGCAGATCTGAGGCTTTTGGCACCCAAGTACTTTCTGGGAAAGTTAAATGTCTATCTTGTTCTGTTTAAAGCAGAACACAGTAAATCAGAAGCTGAATAAGCAGTAATAAACATGAGTTAAAATTCAGTGTGAGACTATGTATACACACTTATCTTTCTTTCTTCCTCAAATCGCACTTATATGACAGTAAAAAAAGCACACAAAAAAGAAAGCCATGATAGCCCTGATAACAAGAGGATAGAGATTTGACTAGTTTCTGCAAGACAGAGTGGATGGGACAGTATTTACAGACAAAAGAGTAGCAGATCACAACACTTGGGGAACATGGGTGTAGGTCAGACAGAATCCATTCTTCCCATGGAATTCCAAAGTGACTAAAAAAGCAAAGGAAATCCCCATTAGCTATCACACCTTCCTTCATAAATATGTACAGACAGTAATGGTTCATCAAACATTTTAGAAAGCCAAAACACAAATTAGAAGGATTTTTTAAAAGGGGAATTGATACAGCCACTATGGAGAAGAGTACCTTAAAAAACTAAAAATAAAACTACCATATGACCCAGCAATCCCACTCCTAGGCATATATCCAGAGAAAACCATAATTCAAAAAGACACATGCACCCCAATGTTCATTGCAGCACTATTTACAAGAGCCAGGACATGGAAGCAACCTAAATGTCCATCAACAGAGGAATGGATAAAGAAGATGTGGTACATATATACAATGGAATATTACTCAACCATAAAAAGGAACGAAATTGTGCCATTTGCAGAGACGTGGATGGACCTAGAGACTATCATACAAAGTAAGGCAAAAAGAGAAAAATTAATGCATTTATGTGGAATCTATAAAAATGGTACAGATGAACTATTTGCAAAGCAGAAACAGAGACACAGATGTAGAGAACAAACATATGGATACCAAGGGGGAAAGGGGGAGGGGGTGGGAGGAATTGGGAGATTGGGGTTGACATATATACACTACTATGTATGCAACAGATAACTAAGGAGAACCTACTATATAGCACAGGGAACTTTACTCAGTGCTCTGTGGTGACCTAAATGGGAAGAAAATCCAAAAAAGAGGATACATGTATAAGCATGGCTGATTCACTTTGCTGTACAGCAGAAACTGACACAGC
This sequence comes from Phocoena phocoena, assembly GCF_963924675.1. Lineage (NCBI taxonomy): Eukaryota > Metazoa > Chordata > Mammalia > Artiodactyla > Phocoenidae > Phocoena > Phocoena phocoena. The sequence continues at coordinate 144,008,815 of NC_089220.1, read as the reverse complement.
AGTGTAAAGCAACTATACTCCAATAGAAATAAATAAATAAATAAATGAAAATAAAAGAGAAGTTGGGTGGAGTGATCCAGCAGGAAAGTGAGATCATTATAATTCAGAGAACATGGATTTTTAAAAATTCTAATTAGTTTTCTCAGACAAGTTCAAGAAGATAGATGCATCTATAAAACAACAACAGGCTGCTTTGGAAAGAAAGCAATCAGAGAATTAAAAAATACCTGGAAATTAAAATTAACATTACCAAAATTAAAACAATTCAGGAGAAAGCCTCAAGTAGGGGAAAAAGACAAAGACGTGGGGAAAATAAGAAAAAATATTAAGAGACATAGAAGATCAATCTAGGATTTTTACTATTTGATTAACAGGAATTGCAGAAAGGAAAAGAAGTAATCAAAGACATAATAGGTAAGGATATCAGTCTTCAGATTGAATGGAGGTCATGGATGCTGAGCAGAGCAAGGAAAAATAATTTTAAACTTGAAATTCAAACTCTCAATCAGGTAAAAACATTTCCTAATGTATAAAGTATTAAAGAGTTTATCCTCATAGATATTTTCTCCCCAAAAGTTACTTGAGAATACAATCTAATAAGATAACAACAACAACAAAAGGGGCTTCCCTGGTGGCTCAGTGGTTAAGAATCTGCCTGCCAAAGCAGGGGACACAGGTTCGAGCCCTGGTCCGGGAAAATCCCACATGCTGCAGAGCAACTAAGCCCATGCGCACAGCTACTGAGCCTGCGCTCTAGAGCTCGCGAGCCACAACTACTGAAGCCCACGCACCTAGAGCCCGTGCTCTGAAACAAGAGAAGCCCCCACAATGAGAAGCCCGTGCACCCCAACAAAGAGTAGCCCCCGCTCACCACAACTAGATAAAGCCTGCACACAGCAACGAAGACCCAACGCAGCCAAAAATAAAGAAAGAAAATAAAGAAAAAGAAGAAGGAAGGAAGAGGTCTAAGAGAGAAGATACTGGATTCAAAAAACAGCCCTAACTTAAAAGCAGAGAGAGAGGAACCCCAGGGCAATGGCTATAGCACAGACTCAAAGTCGACCAGACCAGAGGGAGCAGTGGACTAGAGTGCTTTCAAGAAGAAAGTGGATTTATTTTAACAAACAAAATGAAAAAGAATCTATTGATAAGGCATATTCTTATTTTGCCAAAATGGAAAAACAAAGGCAATCGGAAACTTGAACAGAGAGCTAAATTAGAAATTTATACTCCAAATAGGAAAATTAAGAATGCCATAATTTCGAGCAATTATAAAGCATAAGAAAAAAGAAAGTATTTGATATTAACACTTGAAATATTCCCCTCCTAGCCACACATGTCTAGTGACATTGAATTGTATATCCTCTTCTTACACATTCAATGATACAATTTGGTTCTGTAGTGAACACTATATATATAACCACAGTACTGTAAATACTATTTACCTGAATTTCAAGTTTGGAAATCAGGCACAGAAAATGCTCAGTAGACTCATTACAGTTACAGAACAGAGCACAAATATTATAAAAACTTGACAATGTAAATATAACGATAAAGGTGTCACAAATTGGCAGATAGAATGGAAAACAAAATGAGTACTTGGCACTAATTTCCTCAACTTATTTGTTGAGGAGTCAAGATATGGCATAAAGTATAATTTCTTTACCATACATTACTTTTCTGATAAACTTGTAAATTATTAAAAAAGTGCTGTGTCAATAAGAATAAATTTGCCTTTTTTTAAATTATTGGGAGAAAGGCATCATTTAATACCTTTACTGTATTGAACATGTACTATGGCAAAACATTGTTCTAGTCCCAGTATGTTGATATTTTGGGCCTTGATCCATTGGTTGGTCATGAAGTCAACAGTGGGTTACAATCAGCAAATGAAATAGAAAATATTAAAGTTCGTTGTATATAGTAAGAGTTGTCAAACATCTGGTTGTGAAACAGATTTTTTATATGAGTACATTTATTTGTATGGAGTAAAATGTGTTTATTACTGGGAGTCATGGGTCTGCTTTTGAATTTTTCTCTCTCTGATGCCAGCTCTCAGTTGTCAATCTACTGATATCAGTGGTTCTGTCTCTATATGGCTACTATTCCCACCTGGAGTTTTTTTTAATTCTAATCTACTATAGACAAACCAAACTGAACTCATCTTTATTGTCCCCATGCCCCTCCAAAATCTGCTCCAACTCTTACCTTCCTTGTGCCTAGTAACGTTCAAAACCCTTTATCCGCAGCTCTAAAGTTTGGAATCATAGGTGGCTCCCCTTTTCCAGTACTCTCTAATCTCCATCCAGTTAATTGCCAAGTCCCACTGATTCTCACTACATAGTCTCCCATTCACCTGCTATTCCCCCTCACCTTCACTGCCCATGCCCTCGTTTACATCTTTATTACCCCTCACCCAAATTATCACAACAGCCCCTTACTGGTCTCCATGTATTTTTTTCTCATTCTTCCACCCCCAACCTATTTTCCAAAAATGCTGCCAATATTCTCTTCCTAAAGGATATATCAAAAATATGTGAAGCACTCAATGCATCCCTTAACACACTGCTTTAACCTTCACAATAGGTCTTCAAGGATGACATTATCCTTTTACAGATAAGGAACCAGAGGCTCAGAAAGATTAGAGGACTTGTCCAAGGCCATATGCAGCTAAAACACAGTGGAGCCAGATTAAATCCAGAGCTAAGGAGTTCCAAAACCCATGTTAAATTGTCTTTCCTTCTCTTGCCAAAATATTCCTGCACATGTTCACCCACCCTATCTTCCCTTCACCTGACAAAATTCATCTTGTACTACAAAATATTTCTCAAACTTCTCCCTATAGAAAGAAAGCCTTCTGATTCCCCCTCCCCTAAGCTAGGTTTCTACAGCTTTGGTGTTTACCTTTACCCTATACCTCAAAGCACTGCAATTCTTTATTCACATGTCTGTTTCCTCTTGAAGACTCCCTGCTCCCTCAGAGTAACAATTCTACCCTAATATTTATTTATTTGGCTGCGCTGGGTCTTTAGTTGCAGCACGTGGGATCTTTTAGTTGCGGCATATGGGCTCTTAGTTGCAGCATGCAGGATCTAGTTCCCTGACCAGTGATCGAACCCGGGCCCCCTGCATTGGGAGCGCAGTCTTAACCACTGGACCACGAGGGAAGTCCAACAAGCCTATCTTTTTCATTCCTACAACCCACTACATAGCAAAGTATGGCCCACAGTATGAGTTCAATATATGTGAATTAATCAGCTAAACTTTTAGCACCTAGAGAGTAAGGATAAGATCCTATACTTCTCTACATCTACTAAAGCAACTAATGCCTTCCTCATATAGCTAAAAGTACTGAGTTTGAATAAATAAGCTAACATCTGCATAGATCCCCTCCTGCACACCTATGTATATGGAGAGGGGAATGAAATGCTTGTATTTGCTTTACTGCTTTAACCCATAGGAACCTTGAATTTGAGAAACTAACGGATGATAGCCTAGTGAAGGATAATTAAGAAATTCTTACGGCATATCTAATTTCAAGGGACATCAAGGAAAAGAACTCCCATGCTAATTTCCGAATATAACATTGGTATCTATGTCAGAGACAGGATGCTGGGGAAGAGGGATCATTAGTTTGACTTAGAATTACTAACATTTACTTATTCACGGGACATCAATTTTTTTTCCTTCGGGCGTCCAACAAAAACCAGTCTCCCACACACGTGCCTTCAGGACAGGATCTGTCCGCCATTTTACTGATACGAAAACTGGCATTACATGAACTTGTATTATACTACAAGGTAGTATATAACAAGTCAGTCTGCGAAAGTTAACAAAATCGAGGTATTATAACCAACAAGCACGAAACTGGACGCATTCCCCTAATTTCTCTCTTCTGCTTCCTATCTTCTTGGGCAGCCTAAGTATGAGAATCAGTTCTTTCATTAATTCAAAAAAGCATTTAATGTTCATCTACTAAGTGATAGGAGAAGGCTAGGCCCTGAGGCTACGGAGACAGGGCTCTTGCCCTCCACAGGCTCAGTGAAGGGCTTCCATCCTTGAGCATCTCTGCACCCCATCTTGGGCTCCCTCGTCTGAAGTAATTGCATCTTTCTCTGTTCATTTTACTGCTACGACTGGACTCTAATTTTTTTTTTTTTTTTTGGTCGCGCTGCGTGGCATGTGCGACCTTAGTTCCCCGACCAGGGAGCCAACCCGCGCCCCCTGCAGTGGGAGCGCTGAGTCCTAACCACCGGACCGCCGCGGGGAAGTCCCCTGTAATTCATTAAGACTCTAAGACTCACTGAAGACACACTGGCGCTCAGGTGTCCGCCCCTCTTCCCCTCCAGATCTTTCTGCTCTCACGCTGCTCTTACCTCAGCAGTCTGTCACCCACTTCCATCCTCTCCCTCACAAACCCCATAACTCTCCACGGCGCGAACACTGAGCCCAACAGCGTTCCAACACCCACAACAGGACTTTCGCGCGCTGAGGGGAACACTGCGCGCCCTCAGAGGACGTGCGCGCGCCGGGCGGACGTGCGCGCGCCTGAGGCTTGCGCCTGCGCAGATCCGCAGGCCTGGAGGCTGCCGGGTCCGGCATGAACGGTGGCTGTTGTCGCGTTCTCCCACCTTCTGGGCCAAGAGGCGGGACTGGCGCAGCCGCTCCTCGGCGCTCAGCGCCCGCAGACGCCGCTTCAGCTCGGCCCGCAGGCTCCGCTTGGCGCTGCTCACGGCCGCCGCCGCCATCTCGCGGGTGCGATCCGAGTCCCGTCCGCAGGCCGCTGGGTCCGCTGGCCCCCCGCTTCCGGGTCGCCGGGCGCACCACGCCTCCCGCCCTTGGTACCCGAACTACGTGGAGCCTTCGCGGTCAATGTACGCCCCTCCCCCAGCAAGTCGAGGGCAGGCGTGACAGATCTGCACGCCTGACCTCCCGGGGCCGGCGGTACTACTGGAAGGAGTTCTATAAAGACTCAGGATTCCCTCGGTGCCACATGTCGTGTAGTACTGGGGCTCTCTGGGGCCTGAAAAGGCAAAGGCAGGCCGAATAGAGAAATCTGCATGATACACAGACCTGTTAGCTAAAGGGAAGATGACTTTTTTTTGTCTGTAATAACGCCTTCCTCTTTTTCTTTTCCAGTAGCTGGGCGGGAGCTGGTTTACTGCCGATGGGCGGGACAGATGCTTGATGAAGCAAGTGATTTTTTTTTACTATCAGCATGTCTCTTCTGTTCACCTCTGGAGAACTCAGGACTGAAAGTTAGTTCATTACAGGCTCAAGGTCCAACAATATTTTCACTGTAGAATAACTGGAACTTGCTCCTACTATAAAAGTTCTGTTCTGGGACTTCCCTGGCGGTCCAGTGGTTAAGACAACGCTTCCAAAGCAGGGGGTGCGGGTTCATCCCTGGTGGGGGAACTGAGACCCCACATGCCGCATGGCCGAAAAACTAAAATGAAATTTTTAAAAAAAGAAAGTTCTGTGCCTTCAGAAACTGAAGACTTGAGGAAGTGGAGAAACCAAGAATTTTTTTCTCTTGCAGGGCATGTGACCTGGATTGGGAGGAGAGAGGATAGTAGCTCAAGGGAATAACGAGGCGTGGAGAAAGGCTCAGTAATCTGATGAAAAGGTGAGAAAGTTAATAATTCGGTGGGTAAAGAAAATAAACTGAAATTGTTGGAAATTTAGAGAAAATAAACAGTGTGGTACTGCCACTTGAATATACAGTAGACCAGTGGAATAGGATAGAAAGAGCAGAAGGAGACATAGAACAGACTTCTAGCCTCCATAATCACATAAGCCAATTCTTTATATTCTCTTTATAGATAGATATTGTCTATTTGTTCTGTATCAATGCATATATATATATATATATACACACACATATATCAGGAAATAATATTAATAGATATATTATCAGGTATATATAATAAGATATATATATCCTGTTGGTTCAGTTTCTCTGAAGAACTCTAATACAGATTTCTATATGCTAACAATGAATAATCTGACATTTAAAAAACAATTCCATTTACAAGAGCATTAGAAAAATAAAATACTTAGGAATAAATTTAACAAAGGGAGAGTTAAACTTCTGAAAGCAACATAGCATTGTTGAAAGAAAGAAAACCTGTATAAGTGAAAAGACAGCTCATGTTTATAGATCGGAAGACTTAGTATTTTTAAGATATGCAGTACTCCACAAATTATTCTATAGAATCAATGCAGCCCCTATCAAATTTGGCCTTTTTGCAGAAATCAATAAGCCAATCCTAAAATTCATATGGAAATGCAAGGAACCCAGAATATTCACAACAACCTTGAAAAAGAAGAACAGAGTTGGAAAACTCACACTTTCCAACTTCAAAAGTTACTACAAAGTTACAGTAATCAAGACAGTATGGTATTTGCTTAAAGATAGGAAAATGTCATAGAATTGAGAGTCCAGAAATAAGCCTTTACATTTATAGTCAATTTTTTTTTTTTTGACAAAAGTACCAAGATAATTCTATAGGTAAAGAATAGTCTTTTCTAACAAATGATGCTGGGACAACTAAATGTCTACATGCAAAAGTTAACTCTAAGCAGATCAAAGACCTAAATACAAGAGCTAAAATGAAACTCTTGGAAGAAAACATAGGCATAAATCTTCATCACCTTGGCTTCGGCAGTGGTTTCTTATAACACCAACACCACAAGCAAGAAAGGAAAAGTAAATTGGACTTCATCAAAATTAAAAACATTTGTGCATCAAAGGACACTATCAAGAAAATGAAAAGACAGCCTACAGACTGGGACAGAATATTCACACAAGTCATATATCTGACAAGGGACTTGTATCTAAAATATATAAAGAACTCAAACTCAACAATTAAAAAAATATATATATAATCCAATTTTAAAATGCGCAAAGGACTTGAATAGACATTTCTCCACATCAGATATCCAAATGACCAATAAGCACTTAAAAAGATCACCATTAGTCATTAGAGAAATCCAAATCAAAACCACAGAGAGGTACCACTTCTTACTAGGGTGGCTATAGTCAAAAAAACAAGAGATAAATGTTGACAAGGGTATGGAGAAATGGGAACCCTTATAATGTTCTACATATACATACAAGAAGGGTGTGGAGAGAAGCCAAAATAGAATACAAGCAGGGACGAACAAACTGAACTGTATTGTCAGTGATTAGCATAACCACAGCAAGTGGGTGGAGAAGAAAAAAAACTAAGTAAGTTTGGAAAACAGTATTTTGACTGTATACTGTAAGGCCAAAGACAAAAATAACTTTATACAAATATTGCACTCTAGTTAGTACGTTTATTTTTCACAGGGGTGTATATTAACAATTGTGAAGCGACTTTATTCTAGAATTGAACAAATAAGGAAAGATACTATGGATAATGAGTCAGGTTTCTCCTTGTTGGAAAAACAAGTTACACATAAAGAAAGAGGGAATTGGGGAATGAACCCTGTGGTGCTGGATAATTAGAAGTGTCAGTATTAAAACTAACACAACATTGTAAATCAACTATACTCCAAAAAACAAACGAAGTGTCAGTATGAAACCATGATTTTAAATATATAAACAAATGGATAGATACAGAAATAAATAGAGATATGTATGTTAAAAGCACACATATATTTCCTAGCTCTGTTTGGGAGAGGGCCAGAAGCAGTGACACTGCAGTAGCAATGAAATCTAGCATCCAGATCTTGATTTCTAAATATTCTCTGATAAACAACCAGGGCTTCTTGATTCTAGAGTTGAGGCAGGAACAAGATGGGCCTGGAACAAATTGTAGGGCCATAGAGTAAGGAAGTGATTTTTTAAAAAATAAATTTATTTATTTTTGGCTGTGTTGGGTCTTCATTGCTGCATGTGGGCTTTCTTTAATTGCAGTGAACAGGGGCTACTCTTCGTTGCGGTGCGCTAGCTTCTTATTGCAGTGGCTTCTCTTGTTGCAGAGCACAGGCTCTAGGCGCACGGGCTTCAGTAGTTGTGGCTCGCAGGCTCCGTAGTTGTGGTGCATGGGCTTAGTTGCTCCGTGGTATGTGGGATCTTCCTGGACCAAGGCTCAAACCCATGTCCCCTGCATTGGCAGGTGACTTCTTAACCACTGCTCCACCAGGGAAGTCCCTATGTTTTTATTTCTTTTGAATAAATACCTAAGAGTGGAGTTGCTGGGTCCTACAGCAAGTATGTGTTTAACTATATGAGAAGTTGCCGATCTGTTTTCCAAAGCAGTTGTACCGTTTACCATTATCACCAGTGGTGGATGAGAGTTCCAGTTATTCCACATCTTCCTCAAGGGTGGTATTATTAGTCTTTTTTATTTTAGCCACCCTGGAGGATGTGCAGTGGTCTCATTGTGGTTTTAATTTGCATCTCCCTCATGATTAATGGTGTCCAGCATCTTTTCCATGTCTTTTGTGTGTGAAGTTTGTTCCAATTTTTCGCCAATTTTTTTTTTGCGGTACGCGGGCCTCTCACTGTTGTGGCCTCTCCCGTTGCGGAGCACAGGCTCCGGACGCGCAGGCTCAGCGGCCACGGCTCACGGGCCCAGCCGCTCCGCGGCATGCGGGATCTTCCCAGATCGGGGCACGAACCCGTGTCCCCTGCATCGGCAGGCGGACTCTCAACCACTGCGCCACCAGGGAAGCCCTTTTGCCAATTTTTAAATTAGGTTGATGGTCTTGTTGTTATCGAATTGTACGAATATTATATTTATTTTGGATACAAGTCCTTTGTCAGATAATAATGTGACATATATTATCTCTCATTCCATGGCTTGCTTTGAGATTTTTTTTTTAAACAACTTTATTGAAATATAATTCACATACCCTCTCTTTGAGTGCTTAACTGTCTTTTTAAAAGAATTTTAAAATTTTGGTGATTTCTAAATTACCATTTTTTTTATTTTCTGGTTCAGGTTTTGTGTGTTGTAGCTAAGAAATCTTTGCCTACTCCAAGGTTGTGAAGATTTTCTCCTGTGTTTTCCTCTTGGAGTTTTATAGTTAACATTTAGGTCTGTGATCTGTTTTCACTTTCATTTTTGTGTTTGGCTTGAGGTAGGAGTTGAGGTTCATAAAAGTCTTTTTTCTTTTAAGCAAAGTGCTAAACAGAGCACACAGTGAGCTGCAGTTCGAAAGACCAGGTCACCAACCAAGCCAGAAACGGTCAGTGGTATCCCAGTGTCACTTTGTTAAATAGATCATGGCAGTGTAAAAGCCAGGGTTTGTGGTTTCTTGTGCAAGTGTATTCCAGGTAGCAGTACCCTTACACATGCTTCCTGTTTATGTCCGTTCATGACTATTCATTCCCACCACTTAGCTCTGATTAATGCAAAAATGAATTAAAACGGAACTCATTTCAGAAGGGGGAGGGGAGGCACTTGGCTGAAGGAGGAAGAAGAAAATGCTCCCTGCCTCCTGCAGACACAAGCCCAGGTGGCCTAGGTAGTTGCCTCTCCGATGTGATTTGATAAGTAACCAAAGCTACTTTTGTCAAAAATATTTCCCTGCTGACTTGCCCCAAAGTCCTAATCCCCACCGTTAAGAATCACTGTGAGAGGTAAAGCATGAATTAACTGAAAGCCCCTGTGAAAATGCCCATAGCCTGAAGGGGGTTGCTGGGGAGGGAAGGCTCTGGTTTCTTTATTGGATCAATCAACAACTTCCTAGGAAAGGAAAAGCAAGCCCCAGTGGGGCAGATGTTGTATTGAGGGGGGAAAAGGAAGAGTGGGAAAGTCGAGAACAAGGTACCGTGCTCCCATATCGCAACCAGATTTGCTGACCTAAAAATCAGAACACAGGGGCTAATAAGTGACATAATTTTCTACTTTGTGAAATTTTTAAATAGAGAGTTTAACAGTGGCCCAACGTTGAATCGTTTACCTGTCTTTGTTCAGACTATCCCGGAGTCTTCTCCATATCTGGTTGCCATATTCATCAACTTTACATGGCAACTCTAAAGTGTGGCGGAGAGGGCATTGGTGGAAAACCCTACGTAAGCATCTAGGGGCACTGGGGACTCCAGAAAGCTTGGAGCCCAGAGGTACATGGCAAGCAGACCTCACCCATCATCAGTCTAGACTGGTGACACCGAAAATGATTTTGGGGTAATGGACACACCCTTAAGAAAATCTGCCAAAGACATCACCTTCCTGGTCATCATTCTCTTAATTCAATCTCTGTACCCTGTATTGAGCTTTACCCTTTTGTTGGACCCACAGGCAGGACACAAATTACGTATAGAAACAAATACATACAATTTATTCATTAAAATGGGGACAAAATTCCCATAACTCTGGAATGTCAAGTTATATCATCAAAGTTATTTGTTTAGAAGTAGAAGTAAGTGTTGGCAAGTGCTTCTTGTGCGATTCAAGAAAATAATGCAGATTTCACAATATGGAGTGTCCTTTTTGGTCAATAGTACTGCTTCAGGAGACATAATATTTCACAGATCTTTCCTGTAACTTCCAGAAAAGTCAGCCAGCCAGACTTGGGTTCAAACTTCTTTACAAAGCCATTTTCCTATGAGAGAACAAATTTAACATTTTAACAATTAGTGGAGACTAAGTTTTCTGGAATGAAAAGCAAAGAAACTTTCATTTAAATAATGCAGGTAGTCAATCTTCTCTGTACTTTCACCAGTTTTATTCTATTCATCCTATTATCATTCTCTATCTCCCATTCCAGACTGCTCTAGAGCAGCGCTGTCCAATAAAAATATAGTGCGAGCTTGCGATGTAATTTTTTTTTAGTAACCACTTTTTTTTTTTTTTTTTTTGCGGGATCTTAGTTCCCCAACCAGGGATTGAACCCACACCTTCTGCAGTGAAAGCGCAGAGTCCTAACCACTGGGTCGCCAGGGAATTCCCAGTAGCCACATTTTTAAAAGTAAAAAGAGGCAAAATTAATTTTTCAAATATATTTAGTTCATCTAAAATGTTGTGATTTTGGGAGTTCCCTAGCGGTCTAGTGGTTAAGACTCTGCACTTCCACTGCAGGGGGCGTGGGTTCGATGCCTGCTTGCTGAACTAGGATCCCGCATGCCTGCCTCACAGCCAAAAATAAATGAATGAATGAATGAGTAAATAAACTTATGATTTCAATATGGAAACAAGATATTTTACTTTTTTTTGTACTGAATCTTTAAAACCCAATGTGTGTTTGTACTTAGGGCATCTCTTAATTCAGACCAGCCACACTGCAACTGTTCAAGGTCACAAGTGACAAGCAGCTGCTATATTGGATGGCATAGCTCTAGAGGACAGAAAATCTATCTTTTTTTCCCCTTTTTCTTTCAAATGTCTGGTATTGAAATATGCATTTATATTTGTAAACCCCGTTGTGCTGAGAGTCATAAGGACTCAACAGTAAAGCGAGATTCAATCAGTGCCTCTGAGCCTGTGAGAACATTGTGGTTTCCATTACAGTTCATTCTCTTTTTGATCAGACATGTTCTTTTAAAAAAATATAAGAGTATAAACCGGACACTGTATGTAATTAATTTATAATCTATTCTTATAGAGCATCCTCACTGAAAAGTACCTCTGAGATCACCCGGCCTAATGCCCTCTCTTATTTTCACAAATGAGGAAACTGAGGTCCAGAAAAAAATAAGTTACATAAGGTTACCTGACTTCTTAGTGCTTGGACCTCTACTGGGATGCAGACACCGTTCTTTTCACTCCGTAAATTTTCAAACCACCACCAAGAAGATCAGAAAATAGTTAAAATAATTTTTTTTTTAATGTTCGTCCTGTAAACATTTGCTCTGCCTCCAGCAAGTTGCATCTCTGGGGGTTACAAATGCCTTCAAGTAGTTCACAGTCTAGTGTGACTAACATCAAAATGTAAACCAAGCATATTTCTTTGACAGAGAACTCTGTAGTGCCTTGGAATTGTCTTTTTGAGCATCACTGGCAGCGCAGACAAACACCAGTCAGGTGGATTTTCCATTGAAAAGACTGAGCAAGAAAGCCAGCGTCCACTAACCCTCTGTGTGAAGTGTGGAGTCATGCTGGGAGATGCATGCTGTCACATGCTAACAGAGGAGACAGACTGCCCCTTCTCTTCTTCCTCTGTCCCCTGCCCTTACACACTCACACATTTCCCGTACATTCTAGGTGTGCATGCACTTCAGTGCTCGCCTTCCTAGAATTTTCACAAACCCTGTGTTAATGGGGCACTCTAAAATGATTTTTATTATTGTTACAACGATCACCATCTATTACAATAGGCAGTTAATATGTCATCCTCATATATATTAAAGTTCTAAACTAAAGCATGAATAAAGGAGGGACTTCCCTGGTGGTCCAGTGGTAAGACTCCGTGCTCCCAATGCAGGGGGCCCGGGTTCGATCCCTGGTCGGGGAACTAGATCCCGCATGCATGTCACAACTAAGAAACCCGCATGCGACAGCTAAGACCGGGCGCAGCCAAAATAAATAAATAAAGGAATAAATATTAAAGCGTGAACAAAGGAAAAAACTGACAAATTCAGCAATACGAAAATGAAAGTTTTTTTAAAACGATAAGAAACTAAAATAAGAACAACAGACCAGGAGACTATTTACATTTGCCATGAAAGAGTTCGTTGAAATGTAAGAGAAAAATCATCAAGCCCTTAATAGTTAAAAAAGGCAAAGGCTGGGCTTCCCTTGTCGCGCGGTGGTTGGGGTTCCGCCTGCCGGTGCAAGGGACGTGGGTTCGTGCCCCAGTCCGGGAGGTTCCCGCATGCTGCGGAGCGGTTGGGCCCGTGGGCCGTGGCCGCTGGGCCTGCGCGTCCGGAGCCTGTGCTCCGCGGCGGGAGAGGCCACAGCGGTGAGAGGCCCGCGTACCAAAAAAAAAAAAAAAAAAAAGCAAAGGCTGTTAAAAAGAGAAATATAGAGAAATATAAATGATTAACAAGTATATGGGGGGGGGGCTTCCCTGGTGGCGCAGTGGTTGGGAGTCCGCCTGCCAATTCAGGGGACACGGGTTCAAGCCCTGGTCAGGGAGGATCCCACATGCCACGGAGCAACTGAGCCCGTGCGCCACAACTGTTGAAGCCCGCGCGCCTAGAGCCTGTGCTCCACCACAAGAGGAGCCACCACAATGAGAAGACCGCGCACCCCAACAAAGAGTAGCTCCCACTCACCACAACTAGAGAAAGCCTGCGCACAGCAATGAAGACCCAACGCAACCATAAATAAATAAATAAATAAATAAATAAATAAAAAAGTATATGGGGGGAAGAGTGGGTGGGATGAATTGGGAGGTTGGGATTGCCATATATACACTAATATGTATAAAATAGATAACTAATAAGAACCTGCTGTATAAAAAAATAGAATTGTCTTTAAAAAAGTATATGGGAAAAAATTCCACATTACTAGCAGTTAAATAAATTCACATTTTAATATATGTTACTGTTTTTTAGACCTATTAAATTGACCTTGTTATCTTAAGCCTATTAAGCCCTCAAAATTATATCTAATGGTTCCGCCCAATGCTGGTAAAGTTGTGACATTGTCCCATTGATACAAACCTTCTGAAAGCAATATGTATTCCAATATGTATAAGTAGTGTAATTATACTCATATGTGAACCAATCATTCTAGTGTTAGAAAGTGATCATGAGGTGGTCTTCTAAAATGTGGGGGGAAAACCATCTTCATGTTCAGTATTGAAGCATTATTTCTAAGAAGGGAAAACAGAAACCAACCCAAATGTCTAACAGTTGGGAGTGGCTTAAGTAAATTATCATGCATAAAACTGGAGGGATATTCTGTAGACACTGAAAGTGTTAACATGGAATAAGTGAGGCAAGCTGTTTAAAAAATCACTCTGACTGCTATGTGGAGAACAGACCATCGCAGGGCAAGCAGGGAAGTAGGGACACTGGTAGGAGGCTCTTGACATAGTCCAGTGAGAGAGGAAAGTTGCCTGGAGGCACTGGATACGCAGTATTTCAAAGGTGCCCCCAACAGAATTTGCTGATGAGTTGAATGGAGGGTATGAGGGAAAGGGGTCACGGGTGACTCCCAAAGTTAGAGAGCTGAACTTAGGTTTCCTGAAGGACCTACAGGAAGACTTGAACTATGTTTCACCTTAGTTTTCATTAAATGATTTTTAAATCTCAAGTTAAAATTCAAAAGAAATACAAGACGAATCTGGCCCCCAAATCTGTTTAATCAAAGGATTTGTAAGAATTCTTGAGATTGTTTTACATTGCTGCTAGATCTTTACGCCTTTTGGAGATGCCTTTGCCGGATTGAATACTTAGTCAGTCGTCTACATGCCTGTGTATGTCCTTTTATTTGCCTTCACCAGACCATTATTTTTTTTTTTTTTTTTTTTTTTTTTTTTATGCGTTACGCGGGCCTCTCACTGTTGTGGCCTCTCCCGTTGCGGAGGACAGGCTCCGGACGCGCAGGCTCAGCGGCCATGGCTCACGGGCCCAGCCGCTCCGCGGCATGTGGGATCTTCCCGGACCGGGGCACGAACCCGTGTCCCCTGCATCGGCAGGCGGACTCTCAACCACTGCGCCACCAGGGAAGCCCCAGACCATTATTTAAAGCAAGACGATCATAAAAAAATACAACCTACTTTGCCTAACTCTTATGACTCAGGCTTTAATATACTGGCCGCTTGGAAAGCACCAATTCTGCCTGTACATCCCTACTTTCAAAAGGGGCTTTCTTTTGGTATTAGAGTAGTTTTAAGAATTACATATTTAAACTTCCTGGAATTTCCCATATAACCTTCATAGTTGTATTAATATCTGACAGTTTACAAAGCACTCTTACAGAAATGTCCTTTAATCTTTTAACTTCCCTTCTAAGGTACGTATTACTGTCTTCATTATATATTACATATAATATAATATTTATTATATTAGGAATTTGAGTTTCAAGTTACTTCTGAAACTCACTCAAGATCACACTTCTAGTGAATGGGAAAACCAGAGTTCACATCTCAGTTTCTATGCTAGTTCATTCAATCACTCCATCAACAAATATTTGTTGGCTACCTTCTATACCATAGGCCCTGGGCCAAGCATGTGGTATGCGATGGTGCATTAGGTAGACATGATTCCTCCCGTGTGGAGCTGAGGGCTGAGTGTCCTTTCCACTCAACCAGCACAGGCCCCGGAGAATGCTTAACTGAAGAGGGCAAAAGTAAGAAAGCCACCTAGCTGCAAAGGAAAGGCAATCCCAAGGGGTGAGATGAATTTCATCTCAGGCACATTCTAATGGTTTTTAAGAACCAGCCTTTCCTCATGAATGCCAAAGACTGATAAAAACAAACAGCACTAGCTCTCCTGTGAGATCTATGAGAGCCTATTCGTTTTCAGCACGTCAAATTGGCAGAGGGACAGGAGGAAATAACGGTAAATGTGGAAGAGGACTAGAAAGCGAGATGAGAAGCAGCAAAGAAAAAAAGGAAAGAAAGAAAAGAAGGGAGAAAGAGGGAGGGAGGGAAGGAAAAAGGGGAGGAAGAAAGAAAGGAAAGTAGCTCACTTAATCTCATAAATAATCTAACTTATGAGATTATGACCCCATTTTTGATACACTCGTCTTATTTTTTAACCTTTAGGGCATCTGTTTTAGATGGTGGCTAATATCTAACTATAGTTGATGATATAATTTCTGGAGATTAAATCTATTCAGGGAAGTTAGGCAATACTACTACTCATAATAACAATAGCCCTAAGCTTGTATTGAGTTCTTATTTGTAGAAACTGTGTTCTGGGTGCTTTATATATAATATTAACTGATTTAATCCTTACACCAGTCCTGGCAGATAGACGGCAATAGTCTCCCCATTTTACACATGAGGTTTAGGGAAGTTAAATAACTTGTTTATGTCACACAGGTAGTAAGCATGAAATGAACTCAGGTCCGTCTGATTCAGAGTTGGTGCTCTTATTATCTCTGCTGTCCTCACATACCACATTCTTGATCCAAAAGTTTTCATAAAATCTCTGGGCACACTTAAAATTTAATTAAATATGGGTACTCTCTAGTTGTAGGTGAAATGCCCCTCTCATCTCTCATTATAGGCATGCATCTTTAATCTGGAGCCAATGACAAGCACATATGAATGACTGTGGACAGGACAAGAGATCAGTTGATTTTTTTGGAGATTTTTCCAGGACGGTAGAAAGTCAGAAGTTGGTGCTTCCTTCTTGATGAAGTTGTAAAATGCCTCCTCATCTTCCTCTCTTCCTATGGGCCACCTGACTCCACTAGCACAGGCATGGGATTGTACCCTTTCCCTGGAAGTAAGTCAGTCAAGTGTAGGTTCATTCATTTGAGCAGATTTGTAAACATCAGTATGCAAAGAAGATACTGGTTTGCCATGCTGGTCTGTACTGATTCAAAAAAGCACTGCCTGTCTTGCACAGATTCAGTGTCTCCTATGAGCTGGGAAAGGAATATTGAGGTTGCTTTGAAATGACATCTTAAAGGGCATTTCTATTCTGTCTAAGCTGTTCAAGTGTAAAAGTCAAGAGCTTAAAACCTACATAAGGACTTGGTGAAGGCTGATGTGTGTGGGGGGGCGCACATGTGTGTTTATATCCTGCCATACTCACTCACACTTACACCTGTACCACCCCCAAAAGATGAGTACACTTCTAGACTTTCTCAGAGACAATTCCACACCCTCCACTAATTATGAGTTCCAGGAGCTTACAAAATTTATTGTTAAGAAGGTAAAATTTTCAATAACGTTTATTCATTTTCTGGGTGTTCCAAATACAGTGCAAACCCATGCAGAGCTTGTAAACTAGTATGCTCATACGTGGGCCTCTGTGCTAACAAACTCCTGCCTTCACTTGAAACCTACACAGCGTAATAGCTGAAATTTCCACCCATCCTTCAGTATAGCTTTCCACAGCAACCAGAAAAAAACACGACCAAATATCTCACATGCTTTGTCTAGCCCCAAGTCAGGCTGAGTTCCAGGAAGAAAAGGTGATGGAGAAAGGGGAGTGGCTGCAGTAAGCCCTAACGTTATGCAGGAAGACCTCAACAAAATGCAAAAAACATCAAGTAAAAGATTTCATCAACGTTTAAGACATAAGCACCGAAGACATCTATAGTTTTAAAAGACAACAAATTAGAAGATATCTACCACATATATAAAAATAATTTGTGTCCAGAATATTCCAAGAATTCCTACAAATCAGTGAGAAAAAGACAAAATAATAGGAAAACAGCAAAGGATATAAATAGGCAGTTCTCTGAATAAGAATTACAAATGGTCAATAAACACATGTAAAGACGCTCAATATGAAAAGATGTTTAACCTCACTAGTAATCAAGGAAACAAGAATTAAAACAAGATAAATTAGGTATATATTTTTAAGCCAGCGGAATAGGGAAACTATGACAGACTACTATAACCTAATGTTAGTCAGCCGGGATGGGAGGAAATGTGGGATATTTGAACAAGCTGTGACGGGAGCATGACTTGGTAGAACCACTTTGGAGGACAAGAATCTAGTAAATTTTAAAAAGTGTTTACACCATGACCTAGCAATTCTGTGTCCCAATATCCATCCTAGAAAAACACACACACAAGGGAAGACATGATTAAAGATATTCAATGAAGTATTGTTTGTGATAGCTCTGGAAATAAATAAATATCCATCAGCTAGAAATAACCAAACATTCAACAGCATTTACATACAACAGCGTATATGTAGTACTTTTCTTTTTTTTTTGAATATGCTGCGACTGAGCCCCCTGCAGTGGAAGCTCGGAGTCTTAATTAACCCTTGGACCGCCAGGGAAGTCCCTGTAGTACTCTTTTAAATACTTATTAACGTGGAACATCTAAGCCCATGCACCACAGCTACTGAGCCTGCACTCTAGAGTCCGTGAGCCACAACTACTGAACCCATGTGCCACAACTAGTGAAGCCCATGCACCTAGAGCCCGTGCTCTGAAACAAGAGAAGCCACTGCAATGAGAAGCCCACACACCACAATGAAGAGTAGCCCCCGCTCACCCCAACTAGAGAAGGCCTGCACACAGCAACAGAGACCTAACACAGCCAAAAATAAATAAATTTTAAAAAATAAAATGCCCTTGGATGAAAAAAAAAAGAATACCATGTACTATTTATACAAATAATTTATAAATACTATAAATTATTTAGTATTATATTAGTATTGTTACATAGTATTTAATAATTTATAACAATTGTTTTTACAAAGAAGTGCTGAGTATATTTTCTATGGATATGTTCAACAGGCATGTTTTGCATGTAAAAGAACTGATACCAGTGGATAGCTCTGGGAAGAGGGGAGGCCAGGGTTTGTGTTGAAGAGAGGACATAAGTGCTGTAAAAAAGTAAGTATTCAGTGTATTGGGATATAAAGAAAAGCATACAGGTCCAGCTGGGAAAGGCCCCTTATCAATATGAATTGTAATATAGGCTCCCTGCACGATCTTAGCTTTTTGAGACACTGATAATAAAGTGAATTTTTATTTGGAGATTCTTGAATAGTTTCTTGCTGGTGGTGCAGTACATTATTTTTTTTTTAGTCACCAAGCTTTACCAGCCAGAATTTGTCATATTAGAAAACTGAAAAAGAAAATCAATTTGTAAGCAATGAACTTGCAAAAATTTACACCTGTCTTTTGTAACATAATATCTAAATATAACAGCATCTAATACCAACTCTTTCTGTACTAATTCTACATTGTCATGACAACGCTAACAAGAGCTAAGTCTCAGACTAGACTCTGACTCTAAAGATGCATTAGGGAGGTGCATCTTTTATTAATCCCCAAAACTCACTCCTGCAATTTACACGGTTAGGAATAAAAACTGAAACCACAAGAGTTTTCCAACTATAAGATTCATTGGAAATGAGCTAGAAATTTTATTTAAAAATTTTAAAACTTTTAAAACAAACTACCCAAGGAAAATATAATCCTTATGTAGTTTCTTTTTTTTTTTAATCAGCAAGGAAACTGTCAATTCCTATTTCAAAGTAAAGAACAACGAAGAATATTTCCATCACACATACCCAGCCTCCATTCTGCCTTATCCATTCTCCTGTGTTTTTGGTTATGAACTCTGCAACAAAGTAAGAAATCTCCTTGTAAGTGTCCACATCTGGGGCAATTCGCCCTCCTAGAAGTTTCTTGATGAGAATGCCTTCAAATGCAAATATGGTCACAATCCTTCCCCAGTTAACGATGCCATCTTCAAATTCCCTTTCCATCACTTGGTTGAATATTGTTCTGGCGGTGTCTATGGACACAACATCAATATTGTCCAAGCATGGTTTCAAATTCTTTTCAACTTCGTTTTGGACTGAGAAAGCAACGTCTTGTAACACCCTGGATGTTTTGCTTGGACCAGATCCAGGTTGCGGTATCTGCAAGACGTACTTCAGGTAGTCCTGGGCCAGCATGTGAATATAGCCAAATTCGCTGTCGGTCATCTTCTTCCTGCAGGAGAGCAAAGTCTTGAGCTTGTTCACCTGGAAGTGACCAAGGCAGTCTGAAGCACAAACTCACGCAGCTTGGCGTAATATGACACATGGTATCTGGAGGCTGGTGGAATTTCTGTTTGCATCACTTGATAGTATCCTTCCTCCTTGTCACTTTCATACGTAGGCTCTGTG
Source organism: Phocoena phocoena (assembly GCF_963924675.1). Lineage (NCBI taxonomy): Eukaryota > Metazoa > Chordata > Mammalia > Artiodactyla > Phocoenidae > Phocoena > Phocoena phocoena. The sequence continues at coordinate 143,989,170 of NC_089220.1, read as the reverse complement.
TGAAAGAGAAAGTTTAACATGTGAAAGAAGAAAATGTTTCAAAGAGAGGCCACTTCCTCATCCTGTAAGTCATTAATGCAGGTTTTTTTTGTTGGTTTCTTTTTGGGGGGTGGGTACGCGGGCCTCTCACTGTTGTGGCCTCTCCCGTTGTGGAGCACAGGCTCCGGACGCGCAGGCTCAGTGGCCATGGCTCACGGGCCCAGCCGCTCCGCGGCATGTGGGATCTTCCCGGATGGGGGCACGAACCCGTATCCCCTGCATCGGCAGGCGGACTCTCAACCACTGCGCCACCAGGGAAGCCCTAATGCAGTATTTAAAGTTTTAAATTCAAGGACGTAGAGAAATTAGAACCCTTATACACTGCTAGCAGGATTGTAAAAGAGTGCAACCCCTGTGAAAAGTTTAGCAGTTCCTCAAGAAGTTAAATACTATAGGGACTTTCCTGGCACTCGAATGGTTAGGATTCCTCTTCCACAGCTGGGGGCAGGGGTTCCACCCCTGGCCGGGGAACTAAGATCCCACATGCTGTGCAGCGCGGCCAAAAAGAAAAAAAAAAAAAAAGTAAATGTAGAATTACCTTATGACCCAGAAATTCCACTTATAAGTATATGCCCAAAAGAACTGAAAACAGGGACTCACACAAATCCGTACACACGAATGTTCACAGCATCACTTAAAATAGCCAAAAGGTGGAAACAACCCAAATGTCCATCTGCAGATGGTGAGATAAATTGTGGAAGATTATTCCGCCATAGAAAGGAAGTGCGGATACATGTTACAGCATGGATGAACCTCAGAATCATGAGGCCAAGTGAAAGAAGCCAAACGTAAGAGGTCACATATTGTATGATTCCATTTATGTGAAATATCCAGAATAAGTAAATCCAGAGACAGAAAGCAACTTGGTGATTGCCGGAGGCTAAGAGGAGAGGGGAGTAACTGCTTAGTAGGTACAGGCTTTTATTTTGTGATGAAAACGTTTTGGAACCACATAGAGGTGGTGGCTGCACACCACTGTGAAGATACTAAACGTCACTAAATTGTTCACTTTAAAATGGGTCATTTTAGGGACTTCCCTGGTGGTGCAGTGGTTAAGAATACGCCTGCCAATGCAGGGGACAGGTGTTTGATCCCTGGTCCGGGAAGATCCCACATGCCACAGAGCAACTAAGCCTGCGAGCCACAACTGCTGAGCCCGTGTGCTGCAACTACTGAAGCCCACACGCCTAGAGCCAGCGAACCGCAAAAAAGAGTAGACCCCACTCACCACAAATAGAGAAAGCCCCCACTCAGCAATGAAGACCCAACGCAGCCAAAAATGAATAAATAAAATAAATAAATTTATTTAAAAAAACTAAAGGGGTTCAAGCTTCTCCATCCCTTTCCTTTCTGTTATTCATTTCCTAAGTCCAGTCTCCTGTCAAAACAGTCTAGTATCTGTGGCTACCCTAAATGTAAGAGAGCCTCTAAAAAGTCACACTAGGAAATTAGTAGCTTGATATTTTACTCCTGAGCACCAGGATTATAAAAGAGGTTGATTAGAAAGGACTCCTTAACCCAAAGGAATTTTCCTAGGATCGATTTCCTGATCTAGACTTTCAGGTGGGTCATCATCCTCGTGGCAGTTGTGGTCACAGCCACTAAAGGTGTGATCACGGTGTTCCAAGCTCTCTTAACAGCATTTTACTCACAGTAATTCAAATACGTTAATCTTTACAACCCAAGAACTTCTGATAGAAGACAAAATCCTGCTATAAGCCAATACCTCTAATTCCTCTTTTTTTTTAAAAAAATTATTTATTTAGGCTGCACTGGGTCTTAGATGCGGCATGTGGACTTCTTAGCTGCGGCTCGTGGGATCTTTAGTTGTGACATGCAAACTCTTAGTTGGTGGAATGCACGGAGGATCTAGTTCCCGGACCAGGGATCGAACCTGGGCTCCCTGCATCGGGAGCTCAGAGTCTTACCCACTGGACCACCAGGGAAGTCCCCCTCTAATTCCTCTTAAGTCAGCCAAATTGTCCAATGTATGGATAGAAATTAGGAGCCAGAAAGAACACTAGACTTGGAGTCAGAGGACCCAGCCTCGGTCCTCCCCAAATCCCTGCTCCCTCACTATGTGCCCCGGGTTTGTAAAATGCGACCATACACATTGACCTCAGAGGGGTGAGGTATGAAACAGATGACCCCTGTAGCGCCTACAACCACACCTGGTGCAATGTGGGGACCTAATCAGCCCTGGCTCCCCATCATTCTTTTATGGACTAATGAGAAATCGGGCTTCCCAGGAAAGGCATTACTTCCTAAGTGCACAGTTTCAAGTGAAATGCAAATCTGCCATTTATTTAGCTTTGGCACCAATTCTGGGAAACAGCTGGCAGACGTGGTGAAATTACTGGCTAAGAAGAGCACTGGGGGTGGATTTCAAGTCTCTTCACCAGAGTACCTGGCAATTAAGGCAGTTAGGGAACCATATCCCTGTCTGCTGGCTGCGTCTTACTGTCGACTGAGGAGCCAGTCTCGCTAGTAGGCAGGAGTAGTGGGTGGGAGAAAGAGGAGATAATGCAGGGTCCCTTGAGAAACGGAATTCACTTTTTTGTTTTCTATCCACTTATGGAGTAACTTTGATTCTCTGCATCAGTGTCTCTGAAGAGCTGCAAACAGGAAAAAAAAAAATCCATTTAACTTGCAGTTCTGAATTATCTCCAGAGAAGGAAGGGAGAGATGGTGCGTAGGGTACTGGTTCATAGGAACTTGTGGGCCATGAAAACGCACCTCTCAGACCTCATACCACGAGAATGTAATTGACTAAGGGCCCCAGGTGCCGGGCCCTGAATCTACTGCCTACCCGCCTCTGCACTGAGGCCGCGCTACCCACAGGCTGTCCCAGGTCAATGACTGGGCAAGGCAGGAATAGGAAGAGCGATTCCTGTAGGTCAGCCTCCTTCGAAAGGTGACTTTGATTCAGTGACTTGCCATCAGCTTTGTAAAGCCTTGCTTAGACTGCACTCCAGCCTGAGGCTCTTCTTGCCTAATCTTCCTTCCTCCTGGCTCTTCTTCTGCCAGGTCAGCCCTGCGCTGTGGTCTGACAGCTCTCCCAGCCTCTTCCACCTCCCTCCCTGTCCCCCCCCCCCCACAGGCATTTCCCCCCACTAAATCTCTCACACATCTAATCCTCCCTTGGCATTTTCTCCATGGAGTTCTAAACTGACACGGGACCTGTATAGAACAAGGGAGTGTACAGACACGTGGTCAAGCCACTTCTCCAGGATGTCCCCTGGGGAAGTCGCCCCCTCCCCTCCTAGAGGATGCCTGTGGGTTCACAGGAAGCCAAGGGCAGGTGGCTTTCTCTCCTCCAAGCACCGTAAGAACCACCACGGGGATGGGAAAATTTATTTTCTCCCACCATTACATTCCCATGGTGATGAGCATTTCTGGGAAAGTAGTATAAGCATGTGGTTTAAGAGCGGCAATTAAGCCTTCCAAGGTCAGGGTCTACCTTTTTTCTCTCTCTTGCCAGTGTCGAAGCCTGGACCCAGGGAAGCCAGGTAGTTGATCTTTGTTGAACAAATGAAACGCACGGATGTCACAACTGGGGCCAACTACGTTAAAGGCTCTATATTCCTGACCTTCTGGATCTGAAAAGGAATTATTTTAAAAATTCTTAAGTATGGTAGCCTGCTTTAGTTTATCTTGGAGCATTTCCAAATACTCACTTTTCAAGGATAGGTGGAAGACAAAGTCTTTTCCAAAAAGAATTATTTGTATATAAAGTGCGAAGAGACTGGAGTGGGGGTGTGTTGCGGTGGAGCAAAGTGTGGGACAGAGACAAGTAGCTGACCAGGAACCAGGCGGGGGACAAAGGGAGGTATCCTTTCTCAATGCCACTGTCACCTGAGTCTGCGTTCACCGGGGTCCTGTATCTAGGCCATTAAGGACCAGCACATGGTTCCCTATCTCCTGAGCAGCTCTGTCCCCATGAGGAGCTTTGTGTGACATCAGGGGTTCACCTGAGTACAGTCTGAGGGAGTCAGCCAGAATGGGTGGGGTCTGGAAACCATATGTGTACATTTTTTTTTTTGAGGTATAGTTGTTTTACAATGTTGTGTTAGTTTCTACTGTACAGCAAAGTGAAGTAGAGTTCCCTGTGCTATACAGCAGGCTCTCATTAGTTATCTATTTTATACATATTAGTGTATATATGTCAGTCCCAATCTCCCAATTCATCCCACCCCCTCCCTTTCTCCCCTTGGTGTCCATCTGCTTGTTCTCTACATCTGTGCCTCTGTTTCTGACTTGCAAACCGGTTCATCTGTACCATTTCTCTACGTTCCACATATAAGTGGTATTATATGATATTTGTTTTTCTCTTTCTGAGTTAATTCACTCTATATGACAGTCTCTAGGTCCAACCATGACTCTGTGTCCAACCATGTCTCTACCATATGTGTACTTAATTATTCCATAAACACACACTAAGCTGCTCCTGAGTACCGGGGTTTGTGTTAAACGCCGGAGAAAACTTTCTGCCCCTAAAGAATTTTTCATCTAGAAGAAACTATGCCACATTATAGGGAACGGCATCAAAGGAACTGCAGGGTGAATAATTAGAGGAAGTTGCAGAGGTAGAGCTTCAAATAGGGGGATCCTTCCTGGAACCCATCCTAAGGCCACGGAGCCAGGCTTCTGAGAGTCTGGAAGTGCACACGTATGACACTGATCTACTGTGGACTGAGGGGTACAGATGGATGGGGGAGGGGGCTTGACGGTAGAATATGATTTCCCAAATCTGTGCACACCTAGTAAGCACCTATGGCCTGATGAAAGTGTTCTCCATACTGTACTCATTTTGCCAGAAGTTTCTACTGAAGAAGCATGGCGTCTTGGCTAGGGCTGAGGGAATTACTAGTGTTTGTCATGAAAATAAGAATAGGAAGAGTATGAAGCCTCCTAACAACTAACAACTTCTTCCAGTTGTAAAGTGCTGGGGGCTGCAATGTTGCAATTATTATCACAAACATGTACGTGAACTACAACCTCGTATCTAGCCATGGTGTTTACATGAATTGCCACATCTATACACATATGTTGTCTACTGCTTTCTAAATGCTTTCTAACAAATCGGCTTCCAACACTTAGTGGCTTCAAACAATAATCATCTGTTTTGCTCATGAATGTGAAACGTGGGCCGGGCTCAGGATGGATGACTGGTCTCTGCTCCACGATGTCTGGGGTTTAGCCGGAATGTCTCAACAGCTGCGGCTAGAACAGCTGGGTTTGGCCGGGCAGCTCTCTTCGCGTAGTCTCAGGATCTCTCTGCGTGGTCTCTCCAGTGTGGCAATCTCAAATTGGTCATACTTCTCACATGGTGGCTGAAGGTCCTAAGAGCAAGCATTCCAGTGACAAATGTAGGAGCCGAGTGGTCTCTTATGACCCAGTTTAGAACTCACAGAGTATCATTTCTATCATATTCTAGTGGTAGAAGCCATTACATGCCTGCTCAAATTCAAGGAAAGGAAACACAGACACTTTTACTGATAGGAAGAGTGTCAAGAATTTGCAGACATGTTTTAAAATTGCCACAATGTGCAACTCACACACAAAGTCACTTATAGACACAATCATGTTCGTGTAACTCACACACAAAGTCACTTACAGACACAATCATGTTCGTGTACAACGTAACCAATATCATCCTCACACAATCCTTAGGATTGGAAAATCAGGGAGGCAATTCTAATTTGGGGGTGATCCTGCCCACCTCTACAACCATCAGGTTACTGCAGGGCTGAGAATCCTCTGGATTAGATCCTCGGAAGCCAGAAGTCTTCTAAGTGGCTTGAGGCACGATTGCCCGGAGAAGACCTCATTTAATCTCCTTCCTGATGGCAGAGATCTCATCATGCCATGAGCCCACCTCCTGCTCTGACCAGGAAGCAGAAAGCAATGACTGACAAAGGTTAAGTTTTGATGGGGAATATGAGGGAAGAAGCCTGAGGCCACCCTGGCTGATGACTGGCTCGAGGACTAAGGGTCCCGCGTGCATGACCTCAGGGAGAGGCTGCCGAGGTCAACTTCTCTTTTCCCCAAAGGCAGACCTTGGGCGGAAACTTGCTTGGCTTTTGGCTGCTTCGGAGGAGGTGGCCCAGGGGAACTCCCACTGTGGTTTACTCTTTAGCTCCTCTGAGCTTATCATGACTGCTTCCCTTTTCCAAGGCTCCGGCCGGGGCAAATTCTCTGCAGAGAGCAATGGTCTTCAGTGGGAACACCATCGTAACACAAAAGGGAGGGGGGGAAATAGAAGCCACCTGGGTGCCCCCCCACCCCGCCCCGTCATCTCCCTTGCTCTGGTGGAGCCAAGCCTCGATAATCAGAAAACACAGTGGAGGCAAGTCCCCTCCCCGTCACGAAAAGCCAGTAGCCCAGCGCGACAGGGCTCCCGGTGGGAGCTTGGTTCCTATCGGAGGAGATGAATTTCCAGGAAGTCCTAGGAGCAATATAAGCAGGTGGGACTTCCCCCAGTTCTCCTGTTGTCTTTGGGAACAGGGCTGAAACTGGGCCCTGGAGAGAACGACCAGCGGTGGACCAAGGGAGCTGAGAGGCAGGGAGGGAAGATGAGAGGTGTCGCCAGATGCGGCTTGTGGGGTGGGGTTTTGACTAAGGTTATAGAGGCCACAAAGGAGATGGAGGAGGAAAAAGAGTAGGGGGGGCTGAAGCCAGGGGGAGGTGGCAATTATAAATGGGCCCACATAAGACAGAATGTCTGAGTGCAACATGTCCTCCTGCACTGATTTGTCCCTCATCCCTTCTGCACACCTGTGTGGACAGGTGTGTGCTCAGACCATCTTTCCTCACCCTCTCTGGATCTCACCTGAATACCCACTGCTCATTCCGCTCCCCAGGTCAGGATCCTCCAAGGGCTTCCTGCTGTCTCTGAAGAGGAGCCCAAACTCCTCAAAGGGTCTTCGTGCTCTGACTCGACCTCACCTCACCCCAGTCCTACCCCCTGCCCTGACTCTGTGGGGTGCTCTCCTTGCTCCAGGAATTTGTTCTTCCTGCTGTCTCCAACGGCAGCGGCTTTCCTCTTTCATCCGTGTGTTGCCGAACCTTCTCCATCAAGGCCCAGTCAAACCAAACCTTCCCTACTCACCTGAGCCGAGAGAGATCTCAGTGTGTGTTCCCACAGGACCCTGCGCCCAAGCAATAACACATCTGGCGTGTCTTATACGGTGGCTATGGTGCTGTCTGGTGCCCTTGGCTGGCAGCTCTCCTAGGAAGAGAGCTGCCTATTCATCTTTGATTTCTTCAGAAGGCCCAGCACAGGGACTGACACATGCAAGACACATGTTGACTGGATCCTATTATTATCATGGCCAGTAATGTCGAGTATTTGACAAATGGCCTACTTCACAATTAGACTGATACTGTGGCTGAAGCTATATCAGCATTTCAGTTAAGTTTTACTTGGCAAAGCGAAAGTAAAATTATCTCTTCTTTCCCCAAATGTCATCTTGGGGGAAGTACAAGAGAAAACCCTATTTGAATAGGACCTTCAAGTGACTTGGGCAGAGGGTCTTGGACTTTCCACTGCCCTAAATGGAATGACAATAAGACACAAGGCAAATGAAGGAAGCAGAAGTGTGCTCGGTAAGAGCAAGTGAAACTGGGCCCCTTAAGGGCAATTCTCTGTTGGAGACGCAAGAATTCAGATTTCCCCAAAGAGCAAAGTGCAGACGGCCAACAGCCGCTCACTCGGCCAACTGCTCAACAAACTTTACTGAGTGCCCACCACATGCCTGGCCCCGCGCTGGGTCCGGGGATGCGTATGCAGGGGTTTTGTTTCATTAACAGAGGTGTAAGGGGATATGACACAAACCACCGGAAAATTCAAATGCAGAATAAGTGCCACAAGACTAAATGACATCAAAGTTCAGTCTGGAGAAGAAAGAAAGGACTTCCCAGAGGAGGCTGGGAAGTAGCCGTGCTTCTCTCTTTGGAAAGGCAGTTGGTAAAAGTGAATGAAGTCCCTGTGCAGAAAGGAGGGGAGCTGACAAGTGGGGAGAGGGTCCTAGTGCCTTCCAGTCCTTGGTTGCAATCGTTCCATCCCACGTTTAGGTATCTGAGACTCTCAGAATGCTTCTAGTAAATTCCTCTTTTTGTCAAAGTTAGAGTTGTTTCGTGGAAGGGCTTCAAAACAAATGTATTTCCCCAACACAGTGCCAGCAGGAGAAGGACAGGCTTTGGCTCGACTGAGAACATTCTTGAAAAAGGGGTTTCTCCCTTCCCAGCATGGGACGGTGGTCTCATGACCTCCATTCTTGAAGTTCATGGGACTGCACTTTGCTGGAGGTACGATTCCATGTTGTCTGGGTAGGACTGTCCTTGGCCTTCTCCTCCTGTTTCCTCTGCCCCCTGACAGTGAAGGCACTAGATCCTGCCCCTTCTTGCCTAGGATTTGCTCCCTCAGTTACCTCCACAGTCTCCTGAACCGGCAAATCTGTTCCTCCCTACTGGATCTTTCTCATCAGCAAGATCAACAGTTAGGAATTCCTCTCATCTTAAAGGAAAAAGAAAAAAGCCCCCCTTGACTCCCGTCTACCTACAATTACTACCACATTTTTCTCCTCCTCAAAAGAATTTTCTATACTTTCTGTCTCCATTTCCTCCCATCCTATTCTCCCTTGAACCCACTCCAACTAGCCCTTTATCCTCACGATTCCACCCCAACTGTCCTTGTTGAGGCATGACCGTCTTCCCTCCCGCCAGTGTGGAAGTGGAGGGCACCAAAGAGCCTTCCAGACTCTTCTAATTGTGAAGTGTAGGTGTGGCAGGGGCGGAGTGGTGTGGTCTGACCCAGCAAGTAGAATTCTGGGACTTCTTCTTCCCACCCAGTCTATCTCTCCAGCATGCCTTTCCTCTGGACTGCAGACTCATATACCCAACTGCCTACCTAACATCTGCCCTTGAATATCTAATAGGCATTTCACATCATCATGTTGGAATCAAGTTTTGAGTTTCCCACATGCCCCCTAACCTACCCCTCCTGCTGTAGTCCTCATCTCAGCAAACGGCCTCACCATCCACTCAGTCCAGAACACTTGGGACCATGCTTGTCTTCTCTTTCAACCACACACTCCACGTCCAATGTATCAGCACAGCCTCAGAACTCTACCTTCAAAGTATCTCCCCAATCTGACCATGTCTCACCACGTCCACTTCCACCAAACCTAGTGCAAACCTCCATCATTTCTTGCCTAAAAAACACAGCAGTCCCCCAACTGATGTCTCTGCTTCCACTCTTGCCCTACAGTCTATACTTCTCAGGACCACCAGTTCCCTTGACTCACTTTGCACTCACCCCCCTCCACCATCTCTCAAGTCATCACTCTCTCTGTCCACACCAGACATGCCACTATCACTTAACCACCAGCTATAGCAGGTCACCTTTCTCCCTTGACGAGGCTCAGCCTGGCAGATAAGAAGTGAGAACAAGAGGAAGATCTTCCAGGAGTTTTTTGAGTTCACTGAAACAAAAGTACCTGCCACCTGTGTGGAAGATGAACTTCTTCTGAGAGAAAATCACAGCTGTGCACCATCTTTCCCATCGAATAGCACGGCACCTGGCCGGGGTACCAGAAGGCCGAGGCATCCTCTTAGACACCTCCTTGAGGAGGTAGCTCTCTACAAGGACATTTAGCACCAGAAACCTTGAAGCCTGTGGAGAGAGATTTTTGTATCAGAGTTTCCAGCTTTCATTGCAGCAAGTGATGGAGCTGGATATAAAACTGTGGTGTGCTGATTTAGACCAAAAGTATGAATTACAGAAGTGTGGTGTTTCTATGGCTTTTAAAGTGACATGGACAACTTGCATTCTGACACGTAGATTTTCCTTATTGACACTCGCATTAAAGATTGGAAAGAGGAGGCCTTGCTCTTCAAGGCTACTGAAATGATGCCCTGTGTAAAAAGGCCGTCTGGGCCTGGCTGGGGACAAAGAAGCTGCCATGGAGAATGGGTTGTACCTTTGTGACCGTGGAGGAGCTTCTGCACTAACATTGTGCCTCAAGAAATGAGGATCCATGCCTGCGATCACATCTTCCAGTGAATTTCCTAGCAGCAATGAGGTTTACACAAGTGACTTTGCTTACCTAATATTTAAACACTTGTTTATACAAAGAAATAATTGTCAGCGCTATTAAGATGGAATGAGAGGGGCATCCCTGGTGGCGCAGTGGTTGAGAGTCCGCCTGCCGATGCAGGGGATGCGGGTTCATGCCCCGGTCCGGGAAGATCCCACATGCCCAAGAGCGGCTGGGCCCGTGAGCCATGGCCGCTGAGCCTGCGCGTCCGGAGCCTGTGTTCCGCAGTGGGAGAGGCCACAACAGTGAGAGGCCCGCGTACCGCAAAAAGAACCCTGCACTTTAATGAGGCAGTAGCTGGCATCTGTAGCAGACAGACTTATGCTAGACCTGGGTTTTAGAAAGATTTTGGAGCAGAAAATTCGTTTGACTTTTGTGTGTATGTGTGTGTGGTAAAACATGCATAACGTAAAATTTATCATCTTAACCGTATTTAAGAATCCAGTTCAGTGGTATGAACGACATTCACGTTATTGTGCAATTGTTACCAGAATGTTTCCATCATCCCAAACTAAAACCCCACACCCGTCTCCCCTCCCCACCCAGACCCTGGCAACCACAACTCTACTTCCTGTTTCTATGAATTTGAAGTGCCTCATCTAAGTGAAGTCATGCAATATTTGTCCTTTTGTGACTGGCTTATCTCACTTACTGTAATGTCCTCAAGTTTCACCCATGTTGTTGTATGTGTCAGAATGTCTTTTCTTTTTAGGGCTCAGTATGCCATTGCGTGTACATACCACATTTTGTTTATTCACTTGTCAATGGACAGTTAGGTTGCTTCCACTTTCTGGCTATTGTCGATAATGCTGCTATGAATATTGGTGTATAAATATTTGTTTGAATCCTTGCTTTCAAATCTTTTGGATATAGTATATCCGTAAGTGGAATTACTGGATCATATTCATTTGATTTTATGAAGAATATGTTCATTGGAAAAGAAGACCAACTTTTTGGGGTGTAGGAAAGTAAGAGCAGGTGAAAACGATGTCAAGTTCAACAGATAATTCTTTTACCTTATAAAATGACAGAAGACATGCTTTTATTTCACTGATTCTCTCTCTTTTTCCTTCCCCACTCCCTCTCACATGCATGCACACACACACACATACACAGAGCTACTTTAAATGTATTAAGAAGCTAGACCATGAATTGACCATAATGGGAAGAATGTCCATTATTGGCATCTCTGAAACTACCTCGAAACCAGTCCTGTGGTGTTACTAGTGGTGTCACTTAGGACATGAGGTATCTAAGGCAAAAGCTAGATTGTTATGAAACTTTGGGAAAGTGTTGACAGTGTTTGGCTTTTGCAAGCAGGCTGACTTTTGATGACTTTTCGGTAACTGTACCATCAGCAATCCTGGCTATAAAAGGGGAGACCCATAACCTAGTTTGATTAACCCCCAAACTAAAGATTAAATACTTGATTACCATTAGGCAAATGAAACCATATTGAATTTTAAGATATCAACCTCATTACTTCAAAGCAGACTTTAAAGTCTATTTACTAAATAGTTTGTATTGAAAAAAAAAAAAAACAACTGGCACTTTAACACGTTTTACGTAGGGTCAAGGTTTAAAATACACATGTATTATAATTTATGACACTCTCCTGTTTGAAACCCTGTTATGGCTTCCTTTAACACCGGAACAAGATTCCAAACTCTGTACCATACGTCCAATAGTCCAGGCCATCTGGCCACTCCCCTTCCTGCCTAGTTTATGTCTCCCTTCCGGCTGCTCAGCTCACTCCGACCACACCTGGTACACACTGTGCACATCCTGCCCCTCAGGGCCCTTGCACTCATGGTCCCGTGCTACTTGGAATCCTCCCCTCCGGGTATTTGCATGGTTTTCTTCCTCACCTTATTTACTTTATAGCTCTTATCACTACCTGGCACTAGATTACTTATTTGTTTGCTTCCGTTTTTATTGTCTGTCTCTCCCACTAAAACATAAGCATCCCGAGGGCAGAGGCCTCTCTTTTCACCACTGTAACCTCAGCATCTGGAACATAGTGGGCACTCCATCAGTATTTGTTGATTGAATCCACGAATGAGTGGAGAAAGCCTGTTTGAGATCTGGAGAGTGACAGAGCCTCAATGACACCATTTCAGCCCCTGCATCCAGCCAGACCTGTGCCAGATACCCTGCTGGACTTTTCAGTTACGTCAACCAACAGAATTCTCTTTTTTGGCCATTAAGTTGTGGGAATTGTTTGTTACACAGCATTATTACAGCAATGGCTGACTAAACACTGACTTAAACAAAACAGAGAATTTTATTGATATATCTAGTGCAGGTATAGCTGGATTCGGGGGCTCAAATGGTGTTATCAAGGTGTTGAGGGGGGGAGTCCACATGCCCGTTAGCTCCACATGCCTCTTATTCTGGGACCAGCAGCTACATACTATCGTAAATAGTGCTGTAGCGAGTAGAGGTTTTAAACGTGCTTCGGAGTTTGGTGTGGCCTCTTGGGCTTCTGCTATCTGTCATGAGAAAAGTGTGTCCTATATAGCTGTGGCCAGGATATGGAAGCAACCTAAATGTCCACTGACAGATGAATGGATGAAGATGTGGTACATATATACAATGGAATAATTCTCAGGCATAAAAAGGAATGAAACGGTCTCATTTGCAGAGACATGGATGGACCTAGAGATTGTCATACAGAGTGAAGTAAGTCAGAAAGAGAAAAACAAATATTGTATATTAACACATATATGTGGAATCTAGAAAAATGGTACAGATGAACTAATTAGCAAAGCAGAAATAGAGTCACAGATATAGAGAAGAAATGTATGGATACCAAGGGGGTAAGGGGGAGTGCAATGGATTGGGAGAATGGGATTGACATATATACACTACTATGTATAAAATAGATAACTAATGAGAACCTGCTGTATAGCACAGGAAACTCTACTCAGTGCTCTGTGGTGACCTAAATGGGAAGGAAATCTTAAAAAAAGGGGATACATGTATATGTATGACATTCACTTTTGCTGTACAGCAGAAACCAACACAACATTGTAAAGCAACTAAACTCCAATAAAAATTAAAAAATAAAATAAAATAAAACCTCTACTCATGTCACATCTGCTAACATTTTATTAGCTTAGCCAAATCCCAACGAGGCAGGGAAATATACTCTGCCTACTCTAGTGGGAAGTTTTGTAAAGCCTTCTGGAAAAAAAGTGTGGATTTATGACTTCATCACAGGGAAGGAGTGAACAATTGGCAACGATAGTCCAATTTATCACGTTCAGTGAGCATCTGTCGCTTGGTAATTTAGAAGTCTTGGCAAATATACGTGAAACTTTGGGCTAAAGTAACAGAGAAGAGGCGAGGGGCTTCTCTCTGAGAATCACAGAATGGCAGAGAGGGAAGGGAACTGGAAAAGGTGTCCTTAGGTCCAAACGTCTCATTTTACAGATGAGAGAGGGAACTGAGGCCTAAAGAATCTCAGTGGTTTAATCAGAGTCACGTGGTTCATAAAGAAAGCTTTTGCAAAAAAAATAAATAAATAACTAAATAAACAGAGAAGAAGCTGTCCTAAGAGAAGTGGTGATGGAGGTCAGAGGTAGAGACAGGTGGGCCAAGAGGGCCGTCTGAGTGCTGGCGGGGCCCCGGGAGACAGCATCAGGAGGAGACAGACAAGGACGGCAGCACTGGGCACATGTTCAAGCAGCAGTGGTGGCACAGCCTTGTTCCCCGGGAGCTGAGGCAGACACGGAGGGGGACCTACGTTCTGCCTTCGGGGGCCAGGTGGCAAGGGTGGGAAGAGCCAGAGAGAACAGAGCTCTGATCCCAGCTCGGCCACTCTCCAACTCTGTGATCTCAGAGACATCTCCTACCTGAATACTAGCAATAACAGGTGTGTTCTGAGGATCATTCGCCGTCCCCGTCTGCAAAGAGCAGCATGAAAGGACTTTGCGCAGGACTTTGCCCTCAGGAAGCCCTCAGTCAGCACAGGGCTCCTCCACCCCCTAAGGGTCCTCCTCTGCTGGCTCTGCTTGTGCCCCAAGACTTTGAAAGGTAGGCATTTGGGGCTTAGAGCACATGTGAATGTATTATAGTATTTGCTTGGCCTAAAAGTTTGTTCGGGTTTTCCTTAAGAGGTTACGGAAACACCTGAACGAACTTTTTGGCCAGCCCGATATTTTTGCAGGACAGTATAGACAGGGCTGGCTTGGCTTTTTCAGTCCCCAGAAAGGGTCCTCCCTTTACCTGAAGGGCTATGGCGCTACCCCTCCCCTGCCCCTCAAGATGTTGCCCAACTGGCAGTGAGGGAGAAGACTCACTCCAGATCAAACCTGTAGTCTCGCATGCCCAAAGCCTTCTGGAATGCTCTTCCCCTTGCTCTGCTTATATCACCTTGAGCCAAACCAGGAAGCAGGAAGATGCTCCTGCTTGACGGGGAACTCCCTGCACCCTGGTCTGAGTCAGAAGCCACAGTGGCACCAGCCATGAGCGGATCTTATAAAGGAGAACAGATCCCTCCCTTCAAAAGCCACCATCTCTGTGGTTTTTCTTCTTCAGGGTGAGGCTGTAATTAGCGCTTGGAGGCCCAAGGCCATCGGGGTCCAGAGAGCAGGGGGCCCAGCAGTAAAGCACATCCCCTTCCAGCGGGGACACAGCCCAGCTGAGAGAAAGGCCCTGGGCAGGAAAAGACATTCTGAGACCTGGGTGCTAGTCCTGGCTCTGCCACTAACTTAAATCCCTTTACCTTCCAGAATTTCCTATGGGTTTACAATGATAATACCTACCGTCATAGCTGTTGGGGGAATCAAATGCACTAATCAGAATGAAGTGTTTCACGAACTCAGAAGCGCCGTATCAATGTGAGCCGCTTCACTGCGCTTCTAAGGAGCGTGGGGTCTTTCGGAGTTCTCCTAACATTTTCCCTCCTACACAAGAGATTTTGCTTCAATGTCCTGTGGCCTTTCATTGCTTGGAGCTGGAAGAGTCTATGATGCTGGGAGTTCTGAGGCCTGGTTTCTTGTCCCATTTTCCTCATTCGGCTTCAGTTTTTCCACGTGTAACCTAAGAAAGTTGGACCACAACTTTTTTTTTTTTTTTTGGCCATGCCATGTGGCATGTGGGTTGCGAGCTCTTAGTTCTGTGACCAGGGATAGAACCCGTGCCCCCTGCACTGGAAGCACGGAGTCTTAACCACTGGACCACCAGGGAAATCCCCAAAACATTTCCAGATTCCCTCCCAGCTCCATAAGTCCTTCGATCCTTATCTTAGATCCTTATAAGGGCTTATTAGCCTCCTAAAATAAGTTGAGTAGCTTCTACTCTAACAAAAAGGGAAAAAAAGTTGGGAAAGGATGAAACAAGCTGGGCAAAATGTTGGAAATTTGTGAAGCTGGTGAGGGGCACGTCGGGGCTCTCTATTCTCTTTATCTTGTGTATGTTATGTTAAAGTTTTTCCATGCTGGAACTTACTTGGCGATCCAGTGGTTAAGACTCTGTGCTTCCAGTGCAGGGGGCACGGGTTCAATCCCTGGATGGAGAACTAAGATCCCGCATCCCACATGGTGTGGCCTAAAAAACAAAAAAAAAACATTTTTTTTTTCATACTGAAAAAAGGGTTTTTTTGTTTTTTAATAGAAGCTCCATCGCATTTGAGGGTCTTTATGACCTTTATTTTCTGGCACCCTTAAGAAGTAACCATTCCTAACAAAAGGTACCTTCCAAAGGAAACTCCCTCCCATTGTCATCTTTGTTGTCACCATCTCCATCACTGCAACAGAGAGCTTCAACAGCCATACTGCTCCAGCGTTAGAAAAGCTTGGGGAATTTCCAGAATCTTCTATTCCCACTTCCCATTTCTTAAGAGATGAACTATCACATACATAAAGAAAAAAATCACAAACAGGGGAAAATACAAATCCTTGGCCAAGTTAGGGATTTTAAGGAAGGCTCCCAGTGGAGCTCCTCCCTGCTGAACTGTTTGTAGTTCAGGGTCACCTGCTCAGTTCTTCCCTCAGCCAGAAGGAACTTGGGGTCTCTCTCCTTTGCCAACCTGGCTGGGCTGGCAAGCCCCAAGGAATGTACTGCTCCTCCCAGGCCTAGGAAATGACTCCCAGGGAGATGCCTGACCTATTCCCCCAGGAATAGAAGGGCTGGCAGGATTACTGGGACTCAAACAGAACCCCAAACAGAAGGAGAGGAACCCCGGCCCACCCACCGGCTCTGGCTCTGTGTCCTCTCTGCCTGCCAAGCCAGGGTGGCAAGTGCCACCTGCTGGCTCTGCCCACAACAGGTGATCCTGTGTCTACCTTGAGGAGTTGCACGCCCCTTCACAGCCCAGGAGGGCCGCTTCTCTAACAGGATTGCAGGCAGGCTTTCCAGACTCTCCAGATGGCGCGTGCAGGCAGACAAGCCTCTGGGATCACTGGCAGCAGAAGTACCAGCTCAGATTTTACCAGATTTTCTCAATTGTGTGTTATATGCAAAAACAGCCACCACCCTAGACCTAAATAACTTAAGTTTTTATCTGGCCCAGGAAGAGGACCCTGGGGTGGGGGCATGAGGAGAGGACTGCTGTATTTAGTCATCGTCCTTTCATGGAATATTTACTGAATACCCGCTAAGTACCTAGCTCTGAGCTGGGTGCTGAAGTTAAAGAAAAATCAGACAAGTCCTGCCCTCAGGGAGTTCCCAGACCAGAATAAGTAGCAACAAGACAGGTATAGAAGCTATTAAAAAAAAAAAAAAAAGAAAGCAATCAGTGTCAAGGAGGCATAGAAGATACAAAAACGTTTAAAAGGGAAAATGAATATTCCTCAACCATCTAGCATGTGCCAGGAATGATGCCAGGAACCTTGCAAAAGTCATTTCGTTTAAAGCTCACAGAGTATGGGGAGGGGGAAGGGTGAGCTTTGACAGGGCGAGAGAGAGTCATGGACATATACACACTAACAAACGTAGTAAGGTAGATAGCTAGGGGGAAGCAGCCGCAAGGCACAGGGATATTAGCTCGGTGCTTTGTGACAGCCTGGAGGGGTGGGATAGGGAGAGTGGGAGGGAGGGAGACGCAAGAGGGAAGACATATGGGAACATATGTATATGTATAACTGATTCACTTTGTTATAAAGCAGAAACTAACACACCACTGTAAAGCAATTATACCCCAATAAAAATGTTTAAAAAAAATAATAAAGCTCACAGAGTATTATCTCTATTCCACAGGGGAGGAATCTGACACCCAGAACTTGACAGTTCACCCAGCTAGAAGCAGCAGAGCCAGGAGTAAAACCCAGCACTGATTCCAACACACGTAGATAAAATGCTACTTATAAGTTTTTCTTAAATTCATATATGCACATAGATGAATATATGCAAACATCTGTTAGCTCTATTCATCATAACAGGTGAAGTGTCAGTCTTGCCACTGATTCTGGATTATCAGGGCTCCCCTGTTGCTGGGCTGGGCAGGCTGATCACCCAGAACCTACCTCCGTAGGCCTCCGCAGAGCGCCACCTCGTGTTTCCAGGTAGGACTGCAGCAGAGGAACAGAAGCCTTTGCCTCTCTGTTTAATGTCGGAGTGGAAAGCGCTGCTGTCCCCGTTACCAAAGGTTTGGCCTGGACTGAGAAAACTCAGAGGCCCCTGGCAAGCGGCAAAAGCAACTCCTCATGGCGAAGCACCTGCAAGTCAGTGTGGCTACGTCTGTTTTGTTTGCAATACACGTCCCTTGTATTTTAAGAAATCCCTTGTCTGTGACAGCCCTTTGGTAGGCACCGGAGATTTGGCAGGGAAGATGTTGGCCCTTGAGCTGTTCCCAGTCTAGTGAAGGAGACAGCCAAGTGCACGATGATCGTAATCCCCTGGGCCAAGTGCTCTGATACAGGGGAACACAGGGTGAGAAGGAAAGCCTCCCGACGAGATGACAACAGAGCTGACGCTTTAGCATGTGTAGGAGTTTGCCAGGCTGAGAAGGAGGCATGGAGAGATGGGGCGGGGAAGGGAACAGAAGTTCGGGGTAACTGCAACTTCAATCTAAACCAGAGCCCAACAACCAGGGGAAGAAAGGTGAGCCGTGGTCAGGGGCTAACAGGAGTAGTACTTATCCTGTGGATAGTGGGGCTTAAAGCAAGGCACTGACTCAGTCAGATTTGCATTTGAGAAAGAACATTTCAGGAACAGAGGAGAGTTTGGCTGGGAGAGGATTGGAAATGATAGAGGCTGGGGAGGATGCTTTTGTAATTCTGCAATGCTTGTGTAACTAGGAGAGACATGCTTGGGACCCAAATTAAGGTAGAGATCATGAGGATGGAGAGGAAAAGATGAATGAGAGGCATTCAAGAAGCAGACCCACAGTGACTAGCAACAAGGCAGTGAGGAAGCTGGAGGCGTTAAGGAGGTCAAGGACACACTTGCTGAAGTAAGAAACCCAAGAAGGAGGGCATGTTCGGTGGAGAGGATGAGACCCGCCCAGGAC
The DNA here is from genome assembly GCF_963924675.1 of Phocoena phocoena. Taxonomy (NCBI): domain Eukaryota; kingdom Metazoa; phylum Chordata; class Mammalia; order Artiodactyla; family Phocoenidae; genus Phocoena; species Phocoena phocoena. The sequence continues at coordinate 143,970,576 of NC_089220.1, read as the reverse complement.
ATGCTGGAGGCACCGACGGAATATTCTAGGGAGGTGGTCCAGAGGGTCTACAGCTCAGGAGAGATGTGCCTGGAGGACTCCTGGTGGGGAGAGGGGGAGTTACAGGATCCGGGCTCTGGGACTACCCTGGCTGTCCAGTAGTTAAGACTACATGCTTCCAATGCGAGGAGGGGGGCTGGGGGCGGGTTCAATCCCCCTGGTCGGGGAACTAAGAGCCCATATGCTGCACAGCCAAAATATAAAATTTTAAAAATAAATAAATAAAGGATCCGAGCTCTATGATTTCCCCCAACGCCCCCCACCTCCATCAGAGCACCTCCATTTGCATGTCTTAGTGGTGGGCTCTGCATAGGGGTTCAATTGGAAAAAGGGTTCTGTTGCTTTAAAAAAAAAAAAAAAGCTCACTGCAAGACCTAGTGGCCTCTAGGGCTTTTTCTGTTCTGCTTTATGTTTCTCTTGAAAGACTTATTCACTCATTCCCTAGACATGCATGGAACACATACTATATAATGACAGGAACTATAAACCTGAAGATAACCACGATGTGCCCCTCCCTTCAAAGGGCCTAGAATCTGGCAAAGGAGAAAGTAGGGGAAGGGGCGATCACACAGAACATGAAGTAGGGAAGGATTTTAAAGAGGAGATGGTGTTACCCAGTCCAGGCTCGCTCTGATCGCCGCATGACAGCCCAATTAATCGGAGACCAGCTGTTGAGGCAAAGGAGTACGACTTTATTCGGGGTTTGGATGCCAGTTTCTTTTACAGCAAAGAGAGTGGGAGGAGATGAGGAAGTAAAGTTAAAAGGCCATAAGTTTTTGAAATATACCCTGGAATGGCCAGCCTCCCGGAGAGGATGTGTTAATTTCTTCTTTCTTGCAGCCATCCACAGGTGGACAGGGTCAGGATGCTTCCCTGAACAAAGGCACTTTGGTTTAACATTCAGGCCTAGGGGCAGGGTTCCCCGAGGCAGGTCATTATGTATCCTTTTAGTGAACAAAAACAGCAGAAAGCAAAGGTTAAAGTAGAAGAAACAGATCCAACATGTAGTGGGATTTGGCTCTTCCCTGTTACAATGGCATTTGCAGCACACTTTGAAGAATATATAGGAGTAGGATCTCCACGTCCAGTGATGGCGCACTAAGTGATTCAGACCAGCTCTCCTGAGGCCGACCTGAACACCTGCTCACCAGGAGCCAGGCAGGAGTGAGATAGGAAGACAGCATTTGGGGCCATTTCCCCCAGAGGGCCAGTTACTGATTCTCAGTGGTACTGCTGAGACGCTACAAGCTCTTCTGATGTATACACATCATGACAAAGTTGGGCTGACTCCAGAATTCCAAGTTGTTTAGTATTTTTAAAGTTATTCAGTATAATTTTCCAAATTGACCTAAAAAGGGAAATGGTAGGATCAAGTCAGGAAGTGTAGAAAAACTTTTGATAAAACACAATATGTATTTTGAATTTTAAAAAGGTAACACACTAGTAATAGAATTTCCTTGATCTAATAAAGAATATCTACCAAAAAATACCTGCAGCTGACACAGAATTATTACATGACCAAGCGATTCCACTTCTAGGTATATACTTGAAAGAACTGAAAACAGGTGTGCAAACAAAAATGTGGACATAGCAGTACTATTCACAATAGCCAAAGGGTGGAAACAATCCAAACATCCATCAGCTGGTGAATGGATAAACAACGTGTGGTATATCCGTATAATGGAATATTATTCAGTCACACAAAGGAACGAAGCATTGATACGGGCTACAACATGATGAACCTTGAAGACATTATGCTGAGTGGAAGAAGTCAGGCACAAAAGGGCCACGTATTGTATGTCCATTTTAGCGATTGCCAGGGACTGGAGGGAGGGGAGAACGGAAAGTGACTGCTTCGTGGGTACAGGATTTCCTTTTGGGGTAACGAAAATGTTCTCGAACTTAATAGTAGTGATGTTTGCACAGCACTGTGAATATATTAAATATAACTCATAATAAATTTTATGTTATGTATATTTTACCACACACACACACCATAGCATTTACCAAATGTTGGTGAGGAGGTGAAGCAACCGGAATTCTCATGACTTGCTGGTAGAAATGTAAAATGGTACAACCACTTCGGAAAACAGTTTGGCATTTTCTTTTAGGGTTAAAAGTACACTTGCCATAAGATATCCAATTCTACTCAGGAATTTACTCAAGAAAAATGAAAATACATGCCCTATACAAAGTTTTATAAAGAATATTCTTAGCAGATTTTGACATAATAGCCCCAATCTGGAAACAGATCAGTTGCCCATCAACAGAATGCTGAAAAAACGAACTGTAGTACATACATAAATGGAATACTACTCAGTAATAATAATAAAAAAAAAGAATGAACTACGGATACGGGCAACAAGAGGGATGGATTTCAGAAACGTTATGCTAAGTGAAAAAAAACCTTACAAAAAAGTAAATACTGTATCATCCCATTTATATGAAATTCTAGAACAGTCAAAACTAAGCTACAGTGGAAAAAAAAAGTGGTTGTCTCTAAGGGACAAAAGTGGGGACTGAATGCAAAGGTTGTAAGAGAACATTCTGGGGTGATGGCAATGTTCTATATCTCGACAGGGGTTCGGGTGACATGCATTATCAAAATTGAGCAAGTGTACATGCATCATGAAGAATCTCGTGTGTCCTTAACTGACTTTAAAATTTACATCCAAATGAAAAACTATAAGCAAATATGAAATTCTAGTTAATAATGTGTATGCTGAACTATCCGGAAGGACTGTACTGACGTCTGCAGTTAACTTGAAGATTGACTAAAATAAAATAGGTTAATCAATGGATAGAGTGATGAAAAGATGGATTGTTATGTGATAAAGCCGGTAGAGTACAAAGTTAATGGTAGAATAGGTATATAAGTTTCGATGGGTACACAAGTTTTCACTGACTATAAAAGACTTTTGATTTTTGCATATGCTTGAAACTTTTCATAATAAAATGTTAGGGAGGGGAAACCCTTTGACCCAGGAATTCCACCCCCAGGTATTGACACAAGAAAAATGAAAGCATATGTCCACGAAACAGGCTGGTGCAAAAATGTTCATAGCAGCTTTATCCATTCTAACCAAACAAGGGAAACAACCCAAATGTCCATCAACAGAAGAATGTATAAACAGAGTGTTTATCCATACATACAATGTAAAACTAATCAGCAATAAGAAGTAATGAACTACTGGTACATGCAACAAAGTGGAGGAATTTAACAGATATTTGCTGAGAGAAGGAAGCTGGACACAAAAGAGTTTGTAGTGTATAATTTCATTTATATGGGATTCTAACATGGGCAGATCTACTCTAAAGTGAAAAAGATATCACAAGAGTGGTTGCTCTGGAGTCTGGGGAAGATTGACTGGGAGAGGGTATGAGGGAATTTTCTGGGGTAGAAATGTTCTACATTTAGACGTGGCTCTGTTTTACACAAGAATATCCATTTGTAAAATTTGTACTGCTGAGACATGTGCATTTCAATGTATATACATTTTACATCAGCAATAAAAAACTATAATAAAATGATAATTGAGTAGAGGTGGGTGGTGAGCAGAGGTATACTTGAAACAAGAAAGGCAGGATGTTGAGTCGCATTAAAGCTGTATGATGGGAGTTCATTAAACTGTGCTGTTTATTTTGCATATGTTGAAATTATTTCCATAATAAGAGACTTTTAAAAAGACATGATCTGCATTAGCGTTCAAAAATATCAATATAGCAATAATTTAAGCAAAGATGTACAAAACCTCTGCAGAAAACTATTAAACATTATTAGGAGAAACTGAAGAAAACTTAAATAAATGGAGAGATACAATGTGTTTATGGATTGGAAGACTATCTGTTAAAGAGGTCTGTTCCATGTAATCTTGAAAAAAAAATTTCAACTGGTTATTGTAGTAATTGACAAGTTGATTCCAAAATGTTTGTATGGAAATGTAAAGGACCTAAATAGCCAAGACAATGTTGAAAAAGAAAAGCTGGAAAACTTGAATTACCACATTTCAACCCTTACTATAAAGCTACATTAGTTTAGGACAGTGTGATTTTAGGACAAGGATAGGGAAATAGACCAACAGAACAGAATAGAGTCTAGAAGTAGATCCATATGCTTCTATGAGTTTGACTTTTTTAGATTCTGCATGTAAGTGAGTTCATGCAGTATTTGTCTCTCTGTGCTTGGCTTATTTCATTTAGCATAATGTCCTCCAGGTTCATCCATGTTGTCACAAATGACAGGATTTCCTACTTTTATAAGGCTGAAAATATTCCACTGTACGCATATGCCATATTTTCCTTATCCATTCATCACTGATGGACACTTAGGTTGTTTCCATGTCTTGGCTATTGTAAATAATGCTACAATAAACATGGGAGTGCAGATATCTCTTCAAGATATTGATTTCATTTCCTTTGGATATAAATTCCCCCCAGAAGTGGGATTGCTGGATCATAAGGTAGTTTTATTTTTAATTTTTTGAGGAGCCTCCATACTGTTTTCCATAATGGCTGTACCAATTTACATTCCCACCAACAGTGTACAAGAGTTCCCTTTTCTCCACATCCTTACCAACACTTGCTATCTTCTGTCTTTTAGATAAGAAACAAAGAGTAGAATGATTGCCGCCAGGGGCTGGGGCAGGTGGGGGAAATGGGGAGACGCTCATCAAAGTGTACAAAGTTTCAGTGTGCAGGATTAAGTTCTGAAGTTCTAGTGTAGGCATAATGACTATAGTTAATAATAATATTGTATTGTATACTTGAAATTTACTGAGAGTAAATCTTAAATGTTCTTACCACAGAAAAGATTAAATATGGAAGGTAATGGATATGTTAATTAGCTTGATTGTGATAATCACTTCACAATGTACACATATATCAAGACATCACATTGAACACTGTAAATACATGCAATTTTCATTTGTCAATTATGCCTCAATAAAGTTGGAAAAAATTAACCCATACATATAATCCCTTGACTTACAATTCAATGAGGGAACAGATGATCTTTTCATTAAATAGTAGTGGGTAAAGTGGATACTGTACATGGGGGGGAAAAAGAGAATTTTAACTCTTACCTCATATCACACACAAAAGTAATTTGAGCTGAATCATGAACCTAAGTGTGAAAGGTAAAATAATAAAGCTTCTAGAAGAAAACACAGGAGAATATTTTCAAGACCTCAGGGTAGGCAAATAGTTCTTAAACAGGACACAAAAAGCTCTATTCATAATAAATAATTGATAAATTATACTTCATTAAAATTTAAAACTTCTCTGAATGAAAAGGCACTATTAAGAGAGTGAAAGACAGGGGCTTCCCTGGTGGCGCAGTGGTTGAGAGTCTGCCTGCCGATGCAGGGGACACGGGTTCGTGCCCCGGTCCGGGAGGATCCCGCGTGCCGCGGAGCGGCTGGGCCCGTGAGCCATGGCTTCTGAGCCTGCGCGTCCGGAGCCTGTGCTCTGAAACGGGAGGGGCCACAACAGTGAGAGGCCTGGGTACAGCAAAAAAAAAAAAAAAAAAAAAGAGTGAAAGACAAACCATGGACTGGAAAAAAATATTTGCAAAGCATATACCCAACAGAGGACTCATAACTACAGTATATAAAGAACTTCCACAAATCAATAAGAAAAAAAATCAACCCGATTTTTTTAATAGACAAAGGATTTGATAAGGAACTTCATAAAAGAGGATATACAAATGACCAATAAATATATAAAAAGGCATTCCACATCGTTACTTGTTAAGGAAATGTGAATTCAACTATAATATGGTACTACTAGCCATGAAGAAGAATGGCTAAAATTAAAATGAATGACAATACCAAGTGTTGGTGAGGATGTGGAGCAACTGGTACTCTCTTACATTGCTTTTGTGGGTGTAAGCTGGTGTATCGCTTTGGAAGAGGTCTGGTGATATCTACACATATGTCAACACCATGACCTGACTATTCTTTTCCTAAGTGTGTGTGTGTGTGTGTGTGAGTGTGTGTGTGTATCTATCTATCTATATATAAGAGAAATCTGTGCTATGTCCACAAAAAATGTGTATAAGAATGTTCATAGCAACTTATTTATAATAGTCAAAAACTGAAACAACTCAGATATCCAACAAGAGGAGAAAAGATAAACAGATTTAGAACAGTGGCTCTCTTAGGGAGGAGGTTATAAGTGATTGGAAAAGGCGCTGGAAAGTCTTTTGGTTTGCTGTAAATTTCTATCCTGATCTGAGTGGTGGTTACATGGGTATATACATCTGTAAAAATTCATTGAGCTGTATACTTAAGCTCCAGTACTTTATATACTTTATGCATGTTATATCTCAATTTAAAATAGTTTAAAGTTCCTACTAGATACTAGAAAAAATATATTCATGACAAGTATTTCCTAAGTAGAAAATTAAAGCACTAACAGTAAGGAAAAGACTGATAAATTTGACCACATAAAATTTAAAAACTTCTCTTTATCAAAGGATTCTGTTAAGAGAATGACAAGCCTCTGAGTGGTAGAGAGATTTGCAATACATGTAACAGACAAAAAGCACCACATTCATGTTACATAAAGAACTGATTATATATACATATATGTATATATGTACATATTATATAGAGATAATTTAACATACATTTATATATGTACTATATACATTTATATATGTACGTATATACATACGTATGTGAATAAAATATACATGTATTCTATTATGTGTTTATTTTATATATATGTATGTGTATATGAAGGCACATATATACATACATGTATATTTTAAATATATATGTATACATACATACATATACATATATATATATATATATATATATATATATCTCCAGAATAAGGAAAGAAAGAGTACACAGTAAAAAAAATTAGTGAAAGACTTGAATAAGAACTTTGCAATAGAAAATACTAAATGGCCAATAAATAGATATAAAGGTGTTCAATCTCACGAATCTTCAGAGAAATGCAAATTAAAACCATTTACCCCCACCAGAATGGCTAAAATTTAAAAGACCAACAATACCAAGTGTTGGTACAGATATAAAGCAGCCACTGCTCTCATAAACTGCTGATGGGAACATAAATTGATACAATCACCAGTTTGCTGGATTTGTTAAAGTTGACAATATGCATAGCCTAAGATCCAAAAATTCCACTCCAAGGTTTGTATCCAGCAGAAATGAAGGCCTATATAGAACAGGAGAGATGCAAAAGAATGTTCACAGCAGCATTATTCATAATCACCAAAAATTAGAAATAATCCAAATGTCTATCACAGCACAGTGGATAAATGATTTGTGGTGTATTTATACAAAGGAAATCTATACAACATTGTAAGTGAACTACCTACAGCTACGCACAGCAACCTGGATGAATTTCACAAGGACAAAATTGAGGCAAAGAAACAAAACACCAAGAGTACATTCTGTATGATTCCATTTATATAGCGTTCAAAAAAGGCAAAACTAAACGGTAGAATTTAGGGTTGCATTCCTATGTGGTGAAAAGAAAAAAAGAAAACGCAGGGATGTTTGCATAAACATCAGAATGATGGAGAGAGAGGATTGTAATTAGAAGAGCCTTTGGGGGAGGGGAGTAGAAGTGGGGGGAGGCGACGCTGGCGGACTGAGAATGTCCTCTTTCTTGATCTGGGTGTTGTTACTTGGATATTTGCTTTATAATAATTCACAGAGCTGTGAATTTATGTTTTTTACACTTTCCTGTGTGTGCCACATTTCACAATATTTTTTAAGATGAGACAAAAATTACTGCGGGGAAAAAAGAGTATAGAGGACTTCACCAGGCAGAGAAGGGAGAAGGGCATCGGAAAGATACGGGCCCGCAGAGCCCACGCCATAGTGGGGCAGTAGGGTTGTCTGGTGGTCCCACAACAAAGAAGGGAGCAATGGCAGATGAAGCCAGAAGGACAATTCGAGACCAGACGATGAAGGACCCTGAATACTGCCGCCACGTAAGCCTGTGAGGCTGTGCTCCACTCACCCAAGAGGGCAAGGGGTCCAGCCTGGCGTGTGCTGCGGGAAGGAGGGGACTCTATTCTGCACAAAGCTCCACCTCCTGGAGGACACAGTATCTCCTTCCATTATCTTCTCCTGTAAGTGTGAAGCTTTTTTTTTTTTTAATATGGTAAGGACATGGAACTTTACTCAGGAGGCAGAGGGCATGATAACATGCACCACGCACCAACATCAGACTCCTCAAGTCTGTGCAACGCTTGCTTTGTGGTCCAAGGAGGGGGCTCCCGAAGAGGAGACTTTGGTTTCTTTGCCACCCCGGCCCCTGCCGTTCCCAACAACCTAGAGAGCACTCTGCGTCTGATAAGTGTTCCTCAAACACGGCAGACTTCGCCGACTGACGGGCTCCACGCCTCCACTTCCCATCATTACGGAGGCTGGGCCCCAAGGATGGCAGAAGAATTAAGCCACTATAATCATTAGTGGAATGAGGCGATCTCACGGGGTGGGGGTGGGGGGCGGGTCCCAGCTGCTACAAAATACAAAATACGCGAAGGTCAGACTGTTTGCAGAGATTTTACTTTGTGGATGGTGGTGTTAAAAGGACCGGTGAAGAGTCTTACAGAGGTGCGCACGGCCTGGGGCCATGCAGGTGAATTTCCTCAATCCCTCCTCCCTCAGCACTCTCTTGCATTTCCAGCTCCTTGCTACAAAGTTCTTGTATTGGCTGAAATCTTGGAAAGCCTCCTCTCCCCATCATTAGACGGGTAAGGAAACTAAGTATAAACAAACATTCTTTAAGCCAGTTGAAGGTGAGCTAAGGAAGATGGGTAGGAAGCCATGTCATGTTGACTGTCCCTCGTGAGCACATCAGCACCTGTCATGCTCCCTGCTGTCCTCCTTTCTTCTCTGTGGCTCTCTGACTCCCATCCGCCCCAGGCTCCTAGACAAGACTTAGGGGGCCCCAGGGGCATTGAGGGCCTTCAGCAACAAGGCAGTCTGGCTGCTGATCGTATAACCCAGAGTCCCCGTGTCACAGGGACCTGAATCTCTTTGCCTGGGCCTCAGCTCTCCAAGAAGCTGTGGATTCTGCCTGGGTCTCCAGCTCGTGCCATCTCCTACTTTCCCATTCCTGTCCCATTCCCTGCTGAGGTGAGGAGTCCTGCCATTTCTTTTATTTATTTATTTAGGTTGCGCCAGGTCTTAGTTGCAGCACACGGGGTATTTAGTTGCAGCATGAGGGCTCTTAGTTGCAGCATGCATGTGGGATCTAGTTCCCTGACTAAGGATGGAACCCAGGCCCCCTGCATTGGGAGTGTATAGTCTTAACCACTGGACCACCAGGGAAGTCCCCTCCCGCCACTTCTTGCAGGACCTCCTGGGCAAAAGCTAATACTCAGAGTGCATCTTTGCTTTTAGTCTTTATACTGATTGAATAGCAAAAATGGGACATTCACCTTATAGCAGAAGAAAACATGGGAATCCAGCTTCATAGCTGATAACATACTCTATCTTGTTTTATGTCCAATTATATTATTTTGCCAATACATTCCTTCCGTGCTCTGGAAAGTCAGGATATTGGGGTGACATGAGTAAATGATATTGAAATGTTGGGAGAGAGGCATGTTATTATGTACACAGGGATATGAATCCCTCCATCCATGCTATACCCTTGTTCCTAGAGGCCAACCATTCACCTGGGCCCATCCACACCTCTTGACAACATGCTCTCTGGTTTCCACACCAAGAGCCCAATGGGCACGTCTAGTTGCAGATTCTTGGCCCTTTTGACCTACTTCATCTAGCTGGAGTCAACCACGTCACAAAAAAAAAAAAAACCCGGAGGTGAGGTAACTATAGTTCGAAAGCTGGCCATCCTAATTTGATGCACTAACACATTTTGCATGACAGTTAGGAAGATGAGGCATTAAGTGGCTCAAAATGAAACTCGGTCATGTATAATTACCATGTAATGAAAAGAACATAATTTAAAACTATTAAATTAAAAAAAAAGGGTCTGCATTGAGAGCTAGAGTTCTTCCATTAAGAATAAATCTTCATGAAACATATGGCTTATAGTGGCCTAGGGGTCTCGCTTAAACCTCACCAAAGGTGAGTTCAATTAAAAGTTCATCTTAGCTTCAAACTTTATCAAAGCCTTGAATTCATTAATATTTTCAATAGCTCATCTCTCTCATTTTAAGCCCTTCAGGCTCTATTACATCTAACTGTTTGCTGGATTTGGACCTCTTAAAGTCTTTTTTTTTTTAAACCCAGGTCTTTGGACAGAGCCATATTTTAATTCTACAGTATAATTTTTCAGTTCCCATTTTCTAGTCTCTGTTATTGTCAACTATTTATCGGCAAATGCTTAGACACAGCTATTCTTTCTAGGTTGAAGAAGCCAGAAACTATCCTCATACTATAAGAATCTCAAACTATACAGGTTTTTCCCACGGCTTAAAAAAGTGTGGGGAGGGCTTCCCTGGTGGCGCAGTGGTTGAGAGTCCGCCTGCCAATGCAGGGGACACGGGTTCGTGCCCCGGTCCGGGAAGATCCCGCATGCCGCGAAGCAGCTGGTCCCATGAGCCATGGCCGCTGAGCCTGCGCATCCGGAGCCTGTGCTCCGCAACGGGAGAGGCCACAACAGTGAGAGGCCCGCGTACCGCAAAAAAACAAAAGTGTGGGGAAAAAGTTGTGTCTCTTCAAGTAATCTTTTTTTTTTGGCTGCCTTGGGTCTTCATTACTGCACACAGGCTTTCTCTAGTTGCGGCGAGCGGGGGCTACTCTGCATTGCAGTGCGCAGGCTTCTCATTGCAGTGGCTTCTCTTGTTGCAGAGCACAAGCCCTAGAGTATGCGGGCTTCAGGAGTTGCGGCACGTGGGCTCAGTAGTTGTGGCTCGTGGGCTCTAGAGCGCAGGCTCAGTAGTTGCGGTGCACAGGCTTAGTTGCTCCACGGCATGTGGGATCTTCCCGGACCACGGATTGAACCCGTGTCCCCTGCATTGGCAGGCGGATTCTTAGCCACTGTGCCACCAGGGAAGTCCTTCAAGTAATCTTTTGAAATATGTTTACACTGTATGTTCTCACATATTTATAAAGAGTGGCCAGCAACTCCACCTGCAGAAGTGGAAGCACAGAATATATCCCGCATTCCCCCACTCCTCCCAGCCCCCAGTCAGTGGGGGGTGAGCAGGGGGTAGTGGGATTCTGGAGGAGGTCCCTCAGAACTGGAGAACAAATGGGGCCAATGGACCAAATGGTATAAAAAGGCTGGAGGTGAAGGTAGAGACGGGAGATGCAAACAGAGGGGGGATATCTGGGACTGAGGGAGATCCCCAGCAAGGATGGGAATGGACTTCGGAATGTGGGAGGTGAGAGGTAAAATCCCACAAGAACACTCCTGGGGAGCAGGTCAACAAGCAGGATCAGAGGGCTTTGGTCTCCCCACCCTCTATTTTTGTGTGGCACCAAATGTTGCCTTGAATCTGGGGGAACCAGAAATTTAGGTCAGCTCCCTCCCTTATGTGATGACTGAGTAGCTCATTGATACAGAACCCTGGGTGGTACTCTGGTGAGGATACCAATGAACACTCAAACGGTACCACTGTGGCAGAATTTTTCAGCCTACTTGCCTTATACCAGCCCTGCTTGAGCAGTCAAAGGAAAGCATGGTGGTTAAGAGCCACGGGCCAGTCTGGATGGGTTCAAATCCTGGCTCTGCTACTTATTAGCTGCACGATCCTGGGCAAGTTACTTAATTACCTTGTGACTCAATTTCCCTATCTATCTGTAAAATAGGGATAATACTAGTACGTATTCTACAGGGTTGTTGTAAAGAGTTCATGATTAATACACATGAAGATCTTACAACAGGGCCTGGAACACAGCAAGCACTCAATAAATACTAGGTACTATTATTATGTGAGGTAAGTCAGAAAGAGAAAAACAAATATCATACAATATCGCTTATATGTGGAATCTAGAAAAATTGTACAGGTGAACTTATTTGCAAAACAGAAACAGAGACACAGATGTAGAGAACAAACTTAAGGATACCAAGGCGGGAGAGGGGGTGGGATGAATTGGGAGATTGGGATTGACATACATACACTAATATGTATAAAATAGATAACTAATGAGAACCTGCTGTATAGCACAGGGAACTCTACTCAGTGCTCTGTGGTGACCTAAATGGGAAGGAAATCTAAAAAAGAGGGGATAAATGTATACATATAACTGATTCACTTTACTGTACAGCAAGAAAGTAACACAACATTGTAAGGCAACTATACCCCAATCAAAATTAATTTTAAAACAAGATCCTACAACAGGGTCTGGAACATAGTAAACACTCAATAAATACTAGCTACTATCATTATTGTTTCCTCTATCTTGGTTCAAGGTCCTGGCGTCTGAAACCTCCCTCATAATTCTTCCTTCCTCCCCCAGAATCCTCCAAATTCCCACCCACATTTCTTTATCCCTGTAGACCAAAAGTCCTTTTTCTCTCATTTTTTTCTTACAAGAGGCCTAGAGTTCCTATCAGGCAGATCCTGATTGCTTCACAAGGAAGCCGTCCAGTCACATAAACAAAGAAAAAAAAATGATAAACTGGGCTTCACCAAAATTAAAATTTTCAAAGGACATTATTAAGAAAATGAGATGACAAATAGCAGACTGGGAGAAAAAGTAAACAGAATACATGTATCTGACAAAGGACTTGTATCCAGAATATACAAAGAACTCATAAAATGACAGCACAACTTTTAAAAATGAGCACAAGATTTAAAAAGGCATTTCACAATGGATAAATGGCCAATTAGCACATGAACAGAAGCTCAACATCATTAATTGGTATGGAAATGCAAATTAAAACCACATTGAGAGAGTTGGCAAGGATGCAGAGAAAAGGGAACCCTCATACACTGTTGCTGGGAATGTAAACTAGTGCAGCCACTATGGAAAACAGTATGGAGGTTCCTCAAAAAGTTTAAAAATAGAACTACCATATGATCCAGCAATCCCACTTCTGGGTATATACCCAAAGGGAGTGATATCACTAAGTGGAAGAGACATCTGCACTCCCATGTTCATTGTACTATTTATTCACAAACGCTAAGACACGGAAACAATCGAAATGTCCATTGAGGGATAAAGAAAATGTGGTACATACATACAATGGAATGTTATTCAGCCATAAAAAAGGAAGGAAATCCTGCCTTTTGCAACCACATGGACAGGTCTTGAGGGCATTATTCTAAGTAAAATAAGTCAGAGAAAAACAAATAATGTATGATCTCACTTATATGTGGAATCTAAAAAAAAAAAATCAAATTCATAGAAACAGAGAGTAGATTGGTGGTTGCCAGGAGCTGGGGAAAACAGGGAGATAAACTTGTTTGTCAAAGGTTACAAACTTCCAGTTATAAGAAGAATAAGTTCTGGGGATCTAACATATAACAAGGTGACTATAGTTAATACTACAATATTTTATACTTGCAAGTTGCTGAAAGTAGATTTTGAGCATTCTCACCAAAAAAGAAAAAAAAAAAAGACAACTCTGTGAGGTGATGGAGGTGCTAATCAACTTGATTGTGGGACTCATTTATTTCACAAGATATATGTATATCAAATCATCACATTGTACACTTTAAATATATTACTAATTTGTCCACTGTACCTCAATAAAACTAGAAGAAAAATGAAAATAAAACACATTGAGAGATTACCTCTCAATATCCTCTAGAATGGCTGAAATAAAAGAAACAAAAAAGAAAAACATGGTCCAAAAGGTTACATGCACCCCTATGTTCATTGCAGCACTATTTACAATAGCCAAGACATGGAAGCAACCTAAATGTCCATCAACAGAGGAATGGATAAAGAAGATGTGGTACATACATACAATGGAATATTACTCAGCCATTAAAAAGAATGAAATAATGCCATTTGCAGCAACATGGACGGACCTAGAGATTGTCATACTGAGTGAAGTAAGTCAGAGAAAGAGAAATATCATATGATATCACTTATAAGTGGAATCTAAAAAGAAATGATACAAAGGAACTTACAAAACAGAAACAGACTTAGAGAATGAACTTATAGTTACCAGGGGGGAAGGGATAGTTAGGGAGTTTGGGAGTGACATGTACACACTGCTGTATTTAAAATGGGTAACCAACAAGGACCTACTGTATAGCACAGGGAACTCTGCTCAATGTTACGTAACAACCTAAATGGGAAAAGATTTTGAAAAAAGCATAGATACATGTGTATGTATAACTGAATCACTTTGCTGTACACCTGAAACTAACACAACTTTGTTAATCAACTATACTCCAATATAAAAGAAAAAGTTAAAAAAATAAAAGAAACAAACAACAAAGACTGACAACACCAAATGTGGCAAGGATACAGAGAAACTGGGGCCTCATACACTCCTGGTGGGACTGTAAAATAGAACGGTCATTTTGGAAAAGAGTTTGGTAATTTCTTATAAAGTTAAACACAAATTGACCATACAACCTCACAATCCCACTGTCTGGTATTTTACTCAAGAGAAATCAAAATATATCCACACGAAGACGTGTACTCAAATGTTCACAGCAGCTTTATTTATAACAGCCCCAAATCAGAAACAACCCAAATGTCCATCAACAGGGGAACAGATAAAACAAATGGAACATCCATGCAGTGGAACACTGATGAGCAATAAAAATGGATTGCCAATACATGCAACGCCAGGGAAACGTTTTCAAAACGTTATGCTAAGTAAAAGAAGACAGACACACAAAAATTCTTTTTTGTGTGCGATTTTCTGTGCCATCTGAGTCTTTCACAGGAAATTCCTGAACAGGCAAAACGAATCTTATAACGGCAGAGAAGGCAAATCAGTGGTTTCCTGGGGCTGGGGTCCAGGCATTGACTGCACAGGGGCATAAGGGAACTGTTTGAGGTGACGGAAATATTCTGTATCTTGATTGTGCTGGCTGGTGGTTACATGGGTTTCAAAACTTGTAAAAACCCACTGAACGGAAAAACAAAAAACCCCACATGAAATTGTATACTTAAAATGGGTGCATTTTATTGTATGTAAATTTTACCTCAGATCATTTGATTTTTAAAAAAAGCAGCCAACCTCCTTTCTTTAGCAACAGTAAAACCAGTTCTCCAAGTCAGGGGTGGCAGGGGGTAGGGAAGTTGGTAGGCGGGGGTGGGGAGGGGTGGGGTGTCAGTTTTTAAAAAACACAATTACTTGAATGGTGCTCCCTGGGAGAAAAGCTGTTTCATTAGTCCTGGAAAAGTTGTTCTACGCTGTCCCTCACCCCTCCAAAAGGGCAGACGACTCCTTTAAGTCATTTGGCGGGTGGGGGGTCGGGGGGAGAAAATGTGTGTCCTGTCACCCTGCAGCTCCCTCTTCCCTCTGGCACTTCAGTTCTGCTGGGGTCAGGGCAGCAGAGGTAAAGTCCCTGGTCCGAGTCCTCTTGTGGCACAGGTTCCAGAGACAGGCAGGGAAGCGGAGCAATAGATGCTTTCACACCTCTGCCAGGTGTGTGAGCCCTAGAAAGAGAAGCTGGACTCAGGAGCTGGGCCTGGGGCTCTCCAGGGCCTGTTCTCCCGTAAGGGTAGAGCGGGTTACACGGGAGAAACAGGCTGTTTAGGCCGAGAGTCGGAGGCCCCACCTCCCTTCTGCTCAGGATCTGAGCCCCAGAAGGCCAAGGTCTAGACTGAGCTGCAGCCTCACTCCCCGCTCTCCACCACTCCCACCTTCAACCCATCACCAAGTCCTGTCAATCCTCATCCAAGCACATTTCAAATGCCTCCCTTTTCTTGATCTCTCCTGTCCTCACCCCAGTTCAGGGCACTCTGCATCTTTGTACGTATCTCCCTACTCTTCTTCCTGCTCCCATTTTTTCCTCCCTATACTCCATCCACAGCAGTCAAGTGATCTGTTAAAAAAGTAAACTAGGGCTTCCCTGGTGGCGTAGTGGTTGAGAGTCCGCCTGCCGATGCAGGGGACACGGGTTCGTGCCCCGGTCCGGGAAGATCCCACATGCCGCGGAGCGGCTGGGTCCGTGAGCCATGGCCGCTGGGCCTGCGCATCCGGAGCCTGTGCTCTGCGACGGGAGAGGCCACAGCGGTGAGAGGCCCGCGTACCGCAAAAAAAAAAAAAAAAAAAAGTATACTAGATAACTCTTTGCCCCAAACCCTTCAAAGATAAGTCATGACTTTTAGGAAGAACTCCGAAATCCATAACCTGTCGTTTGGAGCTTTGCAGAGTCTAGTCCTGCCAGCCTTTCTGGAACCATCTGATGCCTTCTTCTTCTCACTCATGATGCTCTGGCCACCCTAACCCTCTCTCCTCTCCTCAAACACACCCTCTTTCCTGCCTCTGGGTCTCTGCACATGCAATTCCCTCTCCTTGTGTGGTCTTCTCCTCCACTCCTCGCCTGGCCCGTGCTTCAGCTTTCAGTTTAGAAGCCACAACCTGCTCCTTTAGGCTCATGTAATACTCGGTAATTGTTTTCTTCATACATTTTGTGATATTCTGTAATTACACACTGATTTATGTGACTATTTGTTTCATGTCTGTTGCCCTAATTATACCTCACAAAGGCAACAACAGCATCTGATTTGCTCATCACTGGATTCTTGAGCCCAAGCATCGTGATTGGCACTTAAGAGGCCTAAGAAGATATTCTTTAAATGGATGGATGAATGAGTAGAGGAGTGTTGTAATTAATTTATTTATTTTCCTGTAGTTCTTTTTATTATACCAATTTATGTGCAAAGAGTTACTATCCACTTAATATAAATACAGTTTCATACTAGAAATCCCATGGAGTTCAAGCCAACCCTTACTTGCATTCCTTGAAATGGAGTATACAAACTGGACAACCTTCCTTGTGTAGGAAATGTGATATCACATGTTGACCATGCGCTGACCCTCTCAGCTTAATCCCCCAATACTGTTCCAAAGTCCTAATTTGCTTGGTTTAGCCTTTCCAAAGTCTTTTTTTTTTTTAAATGAATTTTATTTTATTATTTTTTTTTTGGCTGAGTTGGGTCTTCATTGCTGCACGTGGGCTTTCTCTAGTTGTGGCGAGCGGGAGCTACTCTTCGTTGTGGAGCGCGGGCTTCTCATTGCTGTGGCTTCTCTTGTTGTGGAGCACGGGCTCTAGGCGCGTGGGCTTCAGTAGTTGTAGGTGCGGCGCACGGGCTTAGTGGCTCCGCGGCATGTGGGATCTTCCTGGACCAGGGCTCGAACCCGTGTCCCCTGCATTGGCAGGTGGGTTCTTAACCACTGCGCCACCAGGGAAGTCCCCAAAGTCTTTCTTTATCTTAGCTTTTTTTTTTTTTTTAATGATGTACTTAAATGAGTTATTTTGCTGGTTGCTTCCATATTGCTTCATTCAAAATCCAAAACGGAGTTCAGAAAGATAACAAATAAAATTACAGCTAAAGTGCAAACTACATTTCTCACTATCTGCCAAGTAGACATACCCAATCCAGCGTGCTCCTTCCAGTTCAATGGATTCCCCATTGGACCACCTGCGAAAATGTCAGTAGTCTTCATGAACCCCACGGAACTTACTGTCTCTTAGTTTCCCTTCTACTCTTAACATTACCAACCGCCTATCAAGTACTGCAGAGAAGCGTTTTTAAAATCTAGGCTTTATTATTTTTTCAGGTATGGCAAGGCCCACAGATCAGGAGATGACTACCATTGAAAAAATAGTTTGTTAAACCCACAAATCCCAAGAGAAGGGGGCACGGCAAACCACGGGGGCACAAAGGGAAGCCCCAGTGTCGGCCAGGTGTCAGAGGCAGTGAGGGGGAAGTGTGGACAAGAGCCTTCACTGAGGTTTCCTCAGTAACAGGTGAGGCAAGGTAAGAAGGCTGAGGATTGGTTAGTTTGAATAATCTCATTGGATTCTGGGCATATTTGGGGCTGTCCTTAGTTGCCTTAGTGGGGCTAGCCTTAGTGGTGCCTTGGTCCTCGGGTGATCAGGGCAGGTAGATCATGGCTGGAGTAGAAGAGCCCAGTAGAGGAGGTAGTTGGGGGTGTGGGATCTGGATTGGTTGGTTTGCAGTTGAAAGGCAACTCCCAGGTGAGTTGCTTACTATCTCTAGGAACTGGCTAATCCCAGGAAGGGCAGTCTCTCCAGAGTCAGCTGGGCCCCAAGAGGTCGAAGCATCAGAGTACAGCAAATAGGAGATGTGACAAATTCAAGGCGCAAGCTGAGTATTTAATTTGAAGGAATTCCCCCAGAGGACTGGTCCTTCAGTTATTCTCACACACGCGCGTGCGCGCGCACACACACACACACACACACACACACACGCATACTCTATACCCAACCATGGGACAGTAGGAACGAGCACAGCTCTCTGCTTTCTTTCTAGAAGCCAGACAGACACTTCTTCCTTCTTGTTTCCTTTCTACCAGGGATATTAGGAACAGTAACCACCTTCCCAGCTAGAAGCTTGTATAACTCCCAGGGGACCTGGGCTTCTGCTTCAGAAAAGTACACCCATTCAGCTGGAACCAGAGCAGTGACACGCTCTGGGGAGGGCAGCACGCCTGTTCCACGTGCAGAAGGTGACTATGGGAAGGCCTGTGAGTTACCAGGAAGAACCCAGCCACCCGCAGATGCATTCCTCCCGGGGGTGGCGGGGTGTTGGTCAGAGTTCTAGGTTGTGGGCCACGGAATCCACCCCAGCTAGTTTGAACAGAAAGCTTTATGCAGGGTTAAAGACAGATCACAGAATCAGTGGAGGGTCTCAAGGAACAGACACCAGCAGGAGGCTCCAGGAAGCACTCCCCAAACCACAACACAGAATCACGCAGCCACGGGACCTTCCGCTCGTGCACGACTAAGGAGCTTCAGAAGCAGGCATCTCCGAGAAGCTGCTTCCTAAATCAGGAAGCCACCACCAGCAGCCACCAGATCCATACCGCCTCTCCCACAATCCCTGTCCCATTTTCCTCCTGACATAATCCAACGTCACATGCGCGGCCATCTAGTTGGTAGAAAGTAATTCACGTCCTGTACTCTAGGGGCAGGGGAGTCTGGGAAATGCCATTTTTAGCTCCGGCCTCTCATTTAGAATGGGTGTGTGTGTCTATTAATCCATGTGTCCACCGCACATGGTCTGGTACCTTTCACTGGGCCTAGTATATGTTTTTAAAGGACCGAGCATGCTTACTGTTTTAAAACCGTGAATTATTGGACAAAATTCTCTGTCCCTAAATCTCAGTGGCTATGGCTAGTACAATTTTCCAGATTTTCCAGATGCTCAAGGCCCACGTTCCTGGACATTTAAAGATTACTGTCCTCTACCCTCTGTTGGCATATACATGGCTTTTTAGAACGTAGAACCTAACATCTGCGCAAAATCCAACTTAAGATTACAGCTGCTTATCTAGAAGAAGATCACATCTCCCAGCTCGATGAGCCATTATTTTCTGCTGGGCCAGCTCAAGAGGCTTAGCAACTGGTCTTGACCTTTTCTGTCCCCTGAAATGCATTAAAAAAAAATCCCTGTAACCCATAAGACACACAGGTGAGGAATACCTTATCGGCATCCTCAGGATTTACATCAAGATCTCTGAGTTCAAATCCTGTCTCTCCCATGATTTCTATGTGTAATTTTGGGCAAGTCATTTAACTTCTTGAGACAGCAATTTTCTCACCTATAAAACAGGCCTGGTAGCAACTACTTCATAAAGCTGTTGAGAAAAGGAAACAAGATAATAATATATAAAAACACTGTGTACACTGAAAAACTATTGACCTGAGCTAGCAAGTAGGCTTCATCTCATGAGCCAACTCCCATGAATTTATTAGCACTGCCTGGAGAAGTGGGTTGAGAAGGATTCTGAGGCTGTGTCTGGGCTCACCGGGAAACAGTGCTGTTGACTGGCAGAAATGCCTGCTGTGATTACCAGAGATTGTTGGCATTTGAAGGGCATCACAGATGCCACCTATTTGACATTACCACTCTGGATGTGTGGGTGTTGTAATTATCATTATAATGGCAGAAGTCTTCTGGGGTGGCCTTAAGAAGACCGTCATTAAAGAAGCAGCAGAGGGACTTCCCTGGTGGCACGGTGGTTAAGAATCTGCCTGCCAGTGCACAGGAGGACACGGGTTCGATCTCTGCAACAAGAGAAGCCACCACAATGAGAAGCCCGTGCAATGCAACGAAGAGTAGCTCCCGCTTGCCACAACTAGAGAAAGCCTGTGCACAGCAACGAAGACCGAATGCAGCCAAAAATGAATAAATTTATTTTAAAAAAATCAGCAGAAAATCACCTGAAAAAGAACAAGGCTTGAAAAATCAAGTGATTCATTTTGTCAGACTAGGAATTGATTTCCCAAAACAGCAAACTCCAGCAGGGCCACAGTGCGCTAGGAACAGAGCTGAACACTTGGTTCCTTCAAATTTCCCTTGGGAGCCCCTTCTCCTCTGCTCCTTTGTCAAGTCTCCAGGCCAGGCCCTCTTCCATTGCCATGACACGGATTCCCAGAGCGATCTTATCCCCTCCTATGTCTTCACACCCTTCCATGGATATCTCTGGCCCAGATCTCCCAAGAGCTCTCCACCTGTGTATCCAAACTGCTATCTGCACATTTACACTCAGTCTGTATGAGACCCAGTGTCTAGCTGCAAGCAACAGAAAACACCTCTGGCATGTGTATGCAGAAAAAAACCTTCACTTAAAAAGATACCGAAGACAGACTTCCCTGGTCCAGTGCTCGCGCTTCTAATGCAGGGGGCATGGGTTCGATCCCTGGTTGGGGAACTAAGATCCCACGTGCCGCATGGCAAAAAAAAAAAAAAAGATATTAAATAGCTCATGGAATCTCTGACAGGACAACCAGGCAACACAGCAGAGAACAGTGTCAAAGGTCAAGCCACAGAACAGCCACCAGAGGACACAGGCACAGCATCTGGAGCCACTGATCTCACGGACACTGAATAGTGGATACTGCAGCTATGACAGCTGCCACCACAGCCTCTCAACACCGGCCACCACCTCGCTCACCTGAATGGATTCTGCTCAGCTGCTGCTCCTTTGAGTTAACTTACAAATCAAAGTCTGGGGGGTGAGAAATGTCTGAGTGCCAGAGCCTAGGTTGTGTGCCCATGCTTTTGACTCAAGTAAGTCTGAGAAGGCAAGTCTTGATTTTTCGCTTTATGGTGGGAGGTAGGCTCTGCTTCATAAAGTTTGGAAGAGGGTTTGGGTGCTAGGTGGCACTTTCAGGCCAAGGTGGTTAAGAAGTAGGTGTGTGTTCTTCACTTTCTCCCCCCTTTAGGTCTAAGGCCCTGGGAGATGGTGGAGCCACAAGATGGAAGGATGCTGAGTCCCTAAACCACCATGTCACCGTGCTGACCCTGAATACCAGCACTGGAACATCATGTGGACCAAGAAAAAGTTTTTTTAATAAAAACTTTTATTATTTTAGGCCACTGATATCGTGGAGTTTATTTCTTAGAGCAGCTAGTACAGTAAGTCCCCTACATACGAACGAGTTCCGTTCCGAGAGCACATTCATCAGTCCAGTTTGTTCGTTAAGTCCAACAGAGTTCGCCTAGGTCCCCGACTAACACAATCGGCTCTCTAGTACTGCACTGTCATAGGTTTACAATACTTTTCACACAAACAATACATAAAAAACAAACACAAAAAATAAAACATTTTGACTCTTACAGCACGGTACCTTGAAAAGTACTGTAGCACAGTACAACAGCTGGCATGCAGGGGCCGACATCTAGTGAACAGGCAAGAAGAGTTGACTGGAGGAGGGCGAGGAGGTGGGAGATGGTAGAGCTGAAGGATCGTCCGCAACAGGAGACGGAGGGCGAGCTGCAATTTCACTCATACCTGACGTGGATGGCACAGGTTCTGGTTCCTCGCTGGATTCAATTCTATCTACCCGCTTGAAAAAACGATCCAGTGATGTCTGGGTAGCAGCTCTTTTTTTCTCATCATAGATGACACGGTAGCACTGGATTGCATTCTGAATGGCTGCTGCAACCTTCGTGTACCGTTCTACGTCCAGGTCCTGTGCCTCAAAAACTGACAGTGCCTCCTCAAATACAGAAAATCCCCTTGCCATTTCCTGCATCGCGAATCTCTTTGGTTCTTCAGTTACTTCTTCTTCCTCCTGTCTCTCTTTGTCCTTTCTCTGGGCATGTTCACACCTTTGAAAATTTGCAACTTGAAGGTTCATATGTAGGGGACCTATTGTATTACCCTAACTTTCACAGTGGCCAAAATTAAAAATTTCCACTTCATTGACTCAAGAGATACCTCAAATTTAGGAGGTCATCGTCTTTATCCAATACCTCCAAACTTGCTCTCTTTTGTTGTCCGTCTCCCCAGTCCTCAGTCAGAACCCTGGTTGTTACCTTGCATTCCTCTCTCTGTTTCCCTCCTGAAATTCAACCAGAGACCAAATCCTGCAGATTTTCTCCTATCAGTCCTCTCCTCACTGTTCCCCCTTGGGCTGCCTTGGCCTACTCACCGATTCTCATCTTTTTCCTGCCCTGACTATTGGGTCAGTCTCCTAGTTGGTCCCTGCCTTCATTCCACCTCAACTCTCGTCCATCCATCCATCTATCCAACCATCCATCCAAAGATCCACCCATCCATCCATCCATCCAATCATCCACCCATCTATCCATTTAACTTGCATTTATTAAATGCATCACCCTGTGCTAAATAGTGTAAATACTACAATAAATGAGTCTCTGACAGAGATGACTGGGAGGACCAACATTAATGAAATAGTCTCACTAATAAATAATTAATAGGTGCTATGAAAGAAAATGACAGGTTGTTCTGAGAGTATCATAATGGGGCCTTAAACTGGTCAAGGGGCCAAGGAAGCCTTCCCCGTGGAGATGACCTCTGAGCTGAGGTCTAAAGGATGGAGAAGGCAAACTGGCAGAGGTGGGGGCTGAGTGGAATAGGACTACGATCTTGCAAGCAGAGGTAACAGTGAGTGTGAAGGTTCTGAGGCGGGGGGATCAAGACACGTTTGGGAACCTGTAAGTCCAAGGCAGCACAGGAACCAGTCTTTTTTATCATCATGCTCCCCGGACCTAGCAGAGTATCTGGCACATAACAGGGTTTCAACAGTTTGCAAATGAGCCAATGAAAGAGTGGGTAAGGGAAGGGATGGGTAAGAGGGGACAGGTGGACAAGACATTAAGCTGAAATTCATGGCACGAGGTACAACCAAGAAACAGAGCTTCAGCCTCCTCCTCTCCCTGCTCCAGGTTTGCCCAACTCCAACCCCTACTCCAGCCTAGGTCCACAGGTGCCTACACCCATCATAGCACTTAGTACACGGTGTGTTACTGACTGGTGACTGTCTTCCTCCTCCCCGCTAATAATGAGCTCCACCGGCACTTGTCTTGTTTACCAGCACTGCCCAGCACCCAGTCCACTGCCTGCACAGAGGAAGCACTGCATAAACATTTAATGAGTTCGTAGGCATAGGAGGCAAACACCAAGCATCAAAGTCAGTGGGGGCAGGAGAGGGTGGAGTCCGTTGTGAGTAAAACATGAGTCAACTGCAGGCATCAGGTGGCACAAAAGAGGCTGAAAGCACACATATGCCAGTGGCATTTAAGAGCCACATCTGGAGACAAGCCCAGAAGCAGCGCAGGTGAACAAGGACACAGGTGTGGGAGACACGGGGCAGGCCCAAGTCACTGGTGATGGCCTCCTTCTGGCTGCTCGAAACGTTCTGACTTACACCTGCCAGGTCATGCCATGGCCTTCAAAAAGGAAACACCCACACCTGACACTTCACAGCTTCTCTCCTGCATTACGGCTGTGTGTGTGTGTGTGTGTGTGTGTGTGTCTGGGCTGAATTCCTGTGGGACACTTGCACCCCACCAAGGGAGCTCCCTTTTCTATTAGCCTCAGCACGCTACTAATGCCCTGCCCAGTGCCCTCTTAGTAGGATCCAGCAAATGTGTGTGGGCGGAATGAACAGCTGGCAGAAGACCTGGCAGTCAGACCAGCTGGTGGGGAGGACCCTAAACAAACAGAACCTTTGGCGGGAAATCTAGCAACACCAGGCCCCATGGATGACTGTGAGGTTGTTGTCTGAATGCTTCCTGTTTGCTTGCTTGAACCCAAACTTCCTACAGTGTCTATTCCGGTCCTCTCGTTTTGACTTGCCGTCTTTCAAAATGATCAGCTTCATCATGTCATCCTGTCCCTTGGGCTCCTAGGTTCTGCAACAACTAGATTGCATCTCCATGTAATTACTCATTAAGCATTTACTGAGTCTCTATTAAATGTGCTAGATATTAAATCTTCAGCCTCAAGATTCTAAAGAATCTGGTAGGGAACACAGCCAAAGTATAAACATGCACAATCCAGGGTGATAAGAGAACAAAGCACCCAGGGGTCACTGGGAAAAGACACCCAAATCAACATAATGTATGATTTTATCTTCAATGTTTTTTTCTGACTTCATTTCCTCACCTATAAGAATGACTAATGAGCCAGAATTGGAGGAATCTGGGTCAGAAATGCCACTAACTGTTTCCCACACACCCAGCTGTGTGGTCCTTCAGAGCATCTGGGAACAAACACCAACCCTGCATTGTTCAGGTTTCCAGGGCTCAAGCCTAGGGATTTCACCTCGGGGCCAGCAATTACTCACTTTGTGTGCGGCCACCCCTCATTCTCAGCTGCCCAAGAACCTCAATCCTTGGGCCTCATCACTCTATACTAGAGTGACCAACTGTCCCAGTTTCCCCAGGACCGGCTCAGTTTTTTTGTTTGTTTTTTAAATTTTTTTGCCGTGCCGCATGGCATGTGGCATCTTAGTTCCCTGACCAGGGATCAAACCCATGCCCCCTGCATTGGAAGCATGGAGTCTTAATCACTGGACCACCAGGGAGGTCCCCTAGTTCAGTGTTAGCACTGTCCCGGGAAGCCCTTCAGTCCCGGGTAAACCAGGACAGTTGATCATCACCCTACACTCTGTACCCTTTGCTACACATGCTGGTCTGCACATGTCCCAGGGCAGCTGGTCTGGGGCTCACAGAGGGAGAGGCGGGAACTGCTGCACAGAGGATCTTGGGGTCAGCACCTGCCTCTCTGATCTGGCGCCCTGCCAGCCCCAGCTCCCAGGCTCCAGGCCATCCAGACCTGCTGCCTGCTGACTCAGCCACACCTCGTCGTCTGCTGAGTCAGTCCCGGTGGGGAGGCAGGAAGGGCGGCTTTGAGATCGATCGCGAGGAAGGGTGGAGATCCTGCTGCTTCTTGTTCGTTCCTCTCTCCTCTATCTTAGCAGCTAGCTCCACGGAGCAGGGCCCAATGGTGAATGAGTTCAGAGTAGCCTGGGTTTCTCCACTCAGTGGGGCTTAGAGGAAGCCCTTGGCCCAGGCCACAGGCCCCCCTTCTCAGGTCTCCTCTGTGGCCATTTGGACACAGGACCTCCAGACCCCAGGGACCAGCCTAGAGCACCCATGTTGCCTGGAACCCAGCCCCCTCGCATTTTCCCACTCCACAGGGACTCTTCAGGGCTGCCCGGGCCCCTTGGCCGATATCTGACAAGCACTCTGTCCCCTCCCACCCTGAAGGGGCCTCGCCTTGTTGCCGCCAGCGTCCCGTGGCTCAGGGCCAGGGCTTCCACCTCCTGGGCTGATCTCAGGGTGTGGGCTGCCCAGTCGCCCACAGTCTGAAGTCTGGCAGCTGCCTGGACTAGGATCCCATGTTTTACCCTATGCCTCCCCGTTCAGGGAAATCTGTACGCTGACTTTCCTGCACCTCTGAGCTGGCAACTCCCGTGGATTCTGTCCCACCCCACCCAGCTGCACTTCCAGGGTCAGTTACAGTCAGGCAGCTGATGCGGTGAAAACGAGGCACCATGGGAAGTGTCAGTGCTTCCTCCTCTCCTTCCCAATCAACGCTTTCCCCACCAGCTAGCGGCTGGGTCCCTGGAGAGCTGTGAGGAGGGTGTGGGAGGAGTACGGGACTATTTCTAGACTCACTACCTCCGAGCTGGAAGGAACCCAGCCTCCCACCTGTGCGGGAAAGGAATCTTGCTGCTCTCTGCAGAGAAACGGCCTTTAGCCTTTGCTTAAATCTGCCATGTTCACTCCCTTTCTGGTGTCTAGTGACTGGTTGGGTCGTGCCCACTGGTAGCGAGTTTTCCCTCCATACTCATCTCTTACATGGAAACCAGCCCCTTATACATGCCATACTCCAGTGCTGAGCTCCTAGGTGAGCTTAGTGGGCACCGTTGTGTTTGGAGTAACAGCTCTCCCAAAGGACATGCCCAGCCCCGACTGTATTAATCAGGGTCCCAACAGGCGGCTCGCTCATTAGAATAATGCGAGGAAGATTTATTGACAAAGGGACTCTTTTCCAAGTTGTAGGTGAGATATAGAACCACAGGGATAGTGCAGTGACCCGCCTCAAGTAGCCGTGGAGATCTTACTCCGTAGGCCTGCAGGACGAAAGGAGGAACCCTGGGCAGATGGCGTCCGGTACCAGAGGCTGTCTACCAGGACTACCTGGGGCTTCCCAAATACACTCTCCACCCCAGACTCCCAATGCTTGGGTGGGACCCAGGGGCCAGGGACCCAGGGGCCCAGGGGCAGGAGTGGGGTCTTCAAGTTTCTTGGAGCAACTGCCAGTGAGTGCAAGCTGGATTACCAGCACCTGCAGAACAGAGACTCTGGATTTTACCATCGAATATGCCAGCTGAGTCTGGGGCTGAGAAGGAGCAACGTCTGAGGGATGAGGATTCAGGCAGCTGCTGGCCTGAGCAGGAAACCTGGGCAAAGTGCACAGAGAGCCAGTGAGAGGCCCCGCAAATGGGGGGAGTGCACAGGGTCTGTTGCTTTTGTTTGTTTTGACTGTGCTGTGCAGCGCGCAGGCTCTCAGTTCCCAGACCAGGGATCAAACCCGTGGCCCCTGTACTGGGAGCGAGGAGTCAACCACTGACCACCAGGGAAGTCCCCATGGGGTCTATTGTAATTGGCCTCTGGCCGTGGTCCAGCCTGTGCTGCTCCCCGAGATTTCTTTGCTGCTCCAGACCCAGGATCCATTTCCTTGAGTAAAAGATCACTCCTTCCTCTCCCCACCACGGAGCTCCTTGTCCATCCCTGTCAATTCAGATGGGTGACCCTGTCCTGTCCTGTTGGCTGGTCCAGCTCAGCTATGGTCTCTCCTTTGGGCCTGGAGCCTTGTTCTGGGGGCCCATGTACTGCCCAGTCAGTCTGTGATCCAAACCAGCGCTTCTTAAAGGGTAAGATGTGTAAAACTCCTCTGGAGAGCTTATTAAAATGGCGGTACTGATCTCCACCAGGTCCTAGAGGACGCAGAGGTGATGCATTTCCGACAGGCTCTCAGATGATGCTGATGTGGCCTATCCACAGACCACACTTGACTAGCAAGGCATTAACCCTGCGGTTTTCAAACTTTGGATCAGAACCACCCAGAGAACATGATAAAAACACAAAGGCCCAGGGCCTTTTCTCCTTCCAGGAGCCTGGGTCTCAGTGGGCTGTGTTAGCTCTCCAGGGGATTCTGACACACACTAGATTTTGAGAACCACTGCTCTAATCCACCACTGAGCCTTCATGTGGCAGCTGGCCGGCCTGATTGGGTGGCACTGGTTACCACCTACACTTGAGACCCTTGCACGACCCCCTGGCAAGGGCTCCTGTAAGACTCGGTTTCACAGGGATGGCCTTAGGTTGTAAATCCTACAGAGAGGGTCTGCGACCCCTCCCTTTAACCCACAGCGTGACCAGGAAAATCGTCTCTGTCAGGATATAAATTAACACGGAGCTCCTAATAACTGGAGCTTTGAGGGAGTAAAACGTGCTCAGTGTGGAGAGGCCGGCGGCCAGGCCACAGCTAACAGACACTTCCATGGCGGCCTCTGTGTTTACTTTCATCAACCAGTTATCATACTGTATAGTTTTATTAGGTTTTTCTTTTTTTTAACCTTTTGGTTTTTTAAAAAATTATTTTCAGATTATAAAATACAAGGTCATTGGTGAAAATATGAAAAATACATGAAAAAAAAGGTCAATGGGGGACTTCCCTGGTGGCACAGTGGTTAAGAATCCGCCTGCCAATGCAGGGGACATGGGTTCGAGCCCTGGTCCGGGAATATCCCACATGCCACGGAGCGACTAAGCCCATGTGCCACAACTACTGAGCCTGTGCTCTAGAGTCTGCAAGCCACAACTACTGAGCCTGAGAGCTACAACTACTGAGCCCGTGCACCTAGAGCCTATCTTCCACAACAAGAGAAGCCACTGCAATGAGAAGCCTGTGCACCGCAATGAAGAGTAGCCCCCACTCGCTGCAACTAGAGAAAGTCCACGTGCAGCAACGAAGACCTAACACAGCTAAAAATTAATTAATTAATTAAAAAAAAAAAAAAGAAAGAAAGCCAATAGGAGACTTCCCTGGTGGTCCAGTGGCTAAGACTCCACGCTCCCAATGCCGGGGACCCAGGCTTGATCCCTGGTCAGGGAACTAGATCCGCATGCCACAACTAAGAGCCCACATGCTGCAATGAAGATCCCACATGTGGGGGCTTCCCTGGCGGCACAGTGGTTAAGAATCCACCTGCCAATGCAGGGGACACGGGTTTGAGCCCTGGTCCAGGAAGATCCCACATGCTGCAGAGCAACTCAGCCCGTGTGCCACAACTACTGAGCCTGCGCTCTAGAGCTCACATTCCACAACTACTGAGCCCGTGTGCCACACTACTGAAGCCCACGCGCCTAGAGCCTGTGCTCCACAACAAGAGAAGCCCCCTCAAAGAGAAGCCCGCGCACCGCAACAAAGAGTAGCCCCTGCTTGCCGCAACCAGAGAAAGCCCACACACAGCAACGAAGACCCAACACAGCCTAAATAAATAAATAAATAAATTTACATATATATAAAAAGGTCCCGCATGTGGCAACTAAGACCCGGTGGAGCCAAATAAATAAATATTTAAGGGGGAAAAATAGCCAAAAGTAAAAGTCATCCACAATCCCTTTACTCATTACTCAGAGAAAACTATGAACATTTCCCATCTATCTTCCTAGGCATGCATATGTGTATGTATATATAGATAGATACATACATATATAAGTTACACATTGTTTAACTTAATTTTTAATATGAAATATATATTCATTATAAGAAATTTAAATACTTCAGAAGTTTCCTCTTACCACTCAAGTCCATCCCTCAGAAGCAAGAGACACTATTTTCAATGTGATATGTCTTTTCAAGTACTTATTTTATTTGTATGTATACATGTGTCTATATTTTAACATAAATATGACCTTAACATAGTACTGCTCTGTGACTTGCCTTTTTCACTTATATATTATCGAAATATTTTCATACTCAACTTTCTCTCTTGCTTTATTCACTTAACTTCCACAGGTAGTTTATGGACTCTCTGTAAACTGAAATATTCAACTGAACGGATATAGTTATTGAAACTCACTTAGCATTTCTTTGTTGCTGTTGTTATTCTTCCTTTTTAATTAATTAATTTATTTATTCATTCATTTTTGGCTGTGTTGGGTCTTCGTTGCTGCGTGGGCTTTCTCTAGTTGTGGCGAGCGAGGGCTATTCTTCGTTGCGGTGTGCGGGCTTCTCATTGTGGTAGCTTCTCTCGTTGTGGAGCATGGACTCTAGGCGCATGGGCTTCAGTAGTTGTGGCACGCGGGCTCAGTAGTTGTAGCTCGCAGGCTCAGTAGTTGTGGCTCGCAGGCTCTAGGGCGCAGGCTCAGTAACTGCAGCAGATGGGCTTAGTTGCTCCACGGCATGTGGGATCTTCCCAGACCAGGGCTCGAACCCGTGTCCCCTGCATTGGCAGGTGGATTCTTAACCACTGCTCCACCAGGGAAGTCCCGTTGTTGTTATTCTTGATTTTAACTTAGTTTTTAAATTACACAAGCAATATGTGAGTACATTCAAACTATAACAAATTCAAAGTACAAAGAAAAAAGTGCAAAATCTCAGTCTCTTTCCTTCCCTCCCCACCCATATTTCTGTCCAGCAGCAGCCCCTAGTCTTTTCTGTGCATTGACATATATGTACATATTTACTTAATTGGAATCACACTGTACCTATTGCTCTGCAACGTGTTTTTGCCATACACACAGAAGTCAACAGGGCCTTCCCTAGCTTTGAACTGCCTTTACCCTTTACCAGATTTAGAAAAAGCACTCCTTCCTCAAATAAAATATTTTTGTTAGGGTATTACTGCACAATCTGATCCGCTCTGCCCAGGGTGTGCAGCAGCCTGGCTGTGTACCCACAGCACCCACGCTGTCACCCACATATACCCTGAACTCCCTAGACACCAGGGTCCTTGGGCCTCCAAATGGTGCACACTCTATCTCCAGATGAGGAATGTGTGTGAATCTCTAGATTCAGAGCTGGGAAGGAGGCAGGAACTGGTGTAGTAGGTGAACAAGAAGAGACTTCAGTGGGCTGTCTCGTGCAGTGGACAACCTGGAGATGAACTTGACTGTATTCAACAGCTACACAGCCATCCATAGGATGGCTGAACAAAACTTAGTCAGATGTTCCCTTATGGATGGATACTTGGGTAGTTTTATATCTACCTACCTATCTACCTACCTACCTACCTATCTACCTACCTGCCTACCTACCTACCTACCTATCTGCCTAACAGCTGTCTCTGTCGTTATTATCAATACAAACAATGGTGTTAGAAACTTCTAATTATTCACACTTTTTTGTGTGAGTTTCTGTGGTCTAGACTACAAAAAGTACCATTACTGGGACAGAGACAGGTGCATTTTAAATTTTGAAAACTATTGTGTTCTGGTATTTTGGAGCCCCAAACTGCATGATTGAGAGTCCTTGTTTCATTGTGTCCTTTCCAGCTTTACATATTATTAAAGCAATTCCCTAATTCTGGAGGCAAGACATGGTCTCTTCCTATTGTTTTACTTTGCATTTCTTTGCTTCCTAAGTTAGGTTGAACATGTTTACAACTTTGCTGGGCAATTCCTTTTAGTTGCTTGCTAACTGTCTGTGTGTGTCCTTACTCATTTATCTATTGCAAGAGGCCATCTAATTTTAGCCAGGCTGAGTTAGATAACTAATTAGATAACATTTATAACTACTGTTTACTGAGTATCTTTGTGCCAGACACTGTGCTAAGCCCTTTGCATAAAATGTTTTTCATTTAATCAACCTAAAGAAGAAAATATAATTAACTCCACTTTAAAGATAAGGAATTGAAGCTCACGGAACTTAAACAACTTGCTCCACATCACTCACCTGGTAAGTGAAGGAGCCACAATTTGAGGCCAGCGCTGTGTGCCCACCGTTCTAATCACTGAGCTGTTTTGTCGCCAGGGTCTCTTGCAACTTTAATACTTTGTGATTCATTGACTGACTCATTGATTTGACAGACAGACAAGGGGGCAAACGCACATCTACATGGTATCCAGGCACCAGTGAGGTTGCCAGGCGCTACCTCTAAGGGCAACACCCATAGTGCTGAGTGAAGGCTGTGCTGTAGGCTGATAAGAGAAACGGGAAAGGGCTGTTGTGGGAACCTGGATGAGTAGCTGAATGGAACAGGTCACATGACAGGAGCTGTGGACTTTGGTAGAAGAATATCATTAACCTTCTGTGACCCAGCAGGAGTAGAACCAAGAATCAATGACCCGACCTCACGATCCTTCCTCCCTCCCATCTCCTGCCAGTGTTTCCAGTTGGAAGCCAAAGGACAAGGATGCTCTCTGAGGCAGTCTATGTGGGTCAGCCTCTCAGGGCACAAAGTTGGGGGGAAATGTGAAAAAAGCATATCCAAAGAGGCAAACAGAAAATATATTTAAAATTAAAAAAAAGGAAAATATCCAACATCCTGTCTCCTGCATATCAGTGGTGGGTCTCCAGCAATGGCTGGGAATCCATTTGTCTTGCTCACTGAAAAGGATACACCTTAGAAGTGGCCAGGAGTGGGGTCTGTTGGCCCAGGGCCCAGCCAAGGCAGGTCACTGATGCATGAGAGGAAACAGGCTCTGATGAGTGTCTGAGGGGTTACTGAGAGTTTTTGGGTTGTTTTTTTTTTTTTAATTATTTTAGAATAGTTTTTAGATTTACAGAAAAGTTACGAAGATAGTACAGAGCACCCAGTTTCCCCTACTATCAACTATTACTTATGGTACATTTGTCACAATTAATGAACCAATACTGATACACTATTATTAACTGAAGTCATACTTTATTGAGATTTCCTTAGTTTTCACTTAATGTCCTTTATTTGTTCCAAGATCCCACCCAGGATAGCACATTGCATTTAGTTGTCATGTGTCCTTCTGCTCTTCTAGACAGTTATGCAGACTGAGATAGGCTAGAAGAAGTAAAATTCTGAAAATACAAATAAGAGGAGCCTAGTGTAGAATAAACAAAGCCAACATGGAAATCAAACAGTGTGGGACCTCCATACGGAAGAGACACAGCTCAGAGGTAAATTCACCATCATAAAGGCTTCTGTACAAGAGAGACAATAAGAAAACAGACACTTTATGATTTTAGGGGAAGGGGAAGTATCCTATAAAACTATTAGGAAGAGAGTAATTAAGTATTTAAATTAATTAGAAGCTATAAAAAAGAGAATTGATAAAGATGGTACATTTTTAAAGTGATGATGAAAAAATGATAATCCTCTGAACTTTAGTCAAGAAGTGGGAGTCATTACAATTAGAGTGAAGAAAACAGATCTACAGTTAGATTTAAGAAAGTTCTATGTCTAGAGAATGAATGCTTAGCTTGGCCATCCTAATGTTGTTAGGACGCCCTGCCTGGGTGAGGCCTGTAGCAGATCCCCTGAGAGGCTTCATGGGGTGGCATTCCCTATCCTCGTGTGGTTACCTCAGGCCCTCAGTCTTGCATCTCAGAACACTGATTTTGTCATCAGATTCATTTCTCACAGAGGACTCGCAT
Organism: Phocoena phocoena; assembly: GCF_963924675.1. Taxonomy (NCBI): domain Eukaryota; kingdom Metazoa; phylum Chordata; class Mammalia; order Artiodactyla; family Phocoenidae; genus Phocoena; species Phocoena phocoena. The sequence continues at coordinate 143,937,564 of NC_089220.1, read as the reverse complement.
TAGCCAAGTTTGTAAGACTGACACATAAATCCAAGCATCAATTTGCAAATTGAAAAATGAGAAATATAACTGAGGCTAGAAAACAGCCCAATCATATTAACTCCTAACAAAGGAAGTCAGATATGGAGCACTTAATAATCAAAATAGCTTTGTAGAGAATGGAAACCGGATAAACGCATCACCTTACAAGGACGGTCTTGCCAGCTAGACCAGCATATATGAAATCCAGCCGCTGAAACTATGCCCCGGACAGTGCTGAGATGGGCACTGCCAACGACTGCATCTCTGCCTCTCCTTTGTCTCTGCTTCTATGGTGACTGACTCTCCCCCACTTATAATTGACACATGCTTGTTTCAGATAGGTTAGTGCATTGCAAAAGGCTACATTAACAATGGAAGGCCTGGGGCCACTCTCTCTTTAGCTATGAAGTCCATGGACATAGGTCCATGGTCCATAGATAGGTATAGGAACTCCCTAAAATAATTTTCCTTATACCTTGTTTGCACAGTTTTCTAAGGAGAGAATCCATAGCCTTTATCAGACCCTCAAAGAGGTCCACAGACTAAAATCTTTTAACATTTTAACTATAGTTCTAATGAGTTGGGTTTGCAGTTCAATTCTCACCAGACAATTTTACACCCTAGTGCTTGGAGGCAACCCACATGAGCCCTGGAGTACTCACAGTACAAGCATATACTGGCAAACTTGAAAATCTCAATGAAGTAAACCGTTTTCTATAAAAACATATATTGTCAAAATTGATAAAACATGGAGTGAAAAACCTGACTCCATCAGTAAGTCAAGCAGAGACTGAGAAGGTTATCAAGAATGATACTGGAGGGCTTCCCCGGCGGCACAGTGGTTGGGAGTCCGCCTGCCAATGCAGGGGACGTGGGTTCGAGCGCTGCTCCGAGAAGATCCCACATGCCGCAGAGCACCTAGGCCCATGCGCCACAACTGCTGAGCCCGCGTGCCACAACTACTGAAGCCCACGCACCTAGAGCCCATGCTCCGCAACAACAGAAGCCACCACAATGAGAAGCCCGCGCACCACAACGAAGAGTAGCCCCTGCTCGCCGCAACTAGAGAAAGCCCGCACGTGGCAACGAAGACCCAATGCAGCCAATAAATAAATAAATAAATTTATATATTAAAAAAAATCCTAACTTTTGGAATTGTCTCTGGGCCCAAGGGGCAAGGCAATGGGTATTCCTGCATCTGATCATCTTCATGCAGGTGGAACTTGGGACCTGGAGAGGAGAGGGGAAGGATTCGGTTCAGGGGTAGACTTTAGTCCTCCCAGCTTCCTTGCTGCTGGTAGTAGGGGAGTGTCTGAATACCAGCCCTACCAGTGGGCAGAGGAACTACTGCTGGAGCAGAAAGCAAACATGGATAGGACTGCCAGGATGCTGACAGCTGGAGCAACGCAACCAACAGCAGAATGAATAGCAGAGACTCTTCTGCCGATTTGGCTGATGTTCTGGTTTTCTCTCTTTGAAGATAAGTATCCTTTGGCCTGAGTAAGTAAGTCCCCCGGAATTATCATGGAAGGGAGGGTAAGGGAGAAGAACCTTTGCCATAGGTAAATTGGGAGTTTAGAATCGTTTAATGTAAGTTCATTTGATACTAGTGATGAATTGGGCTATATCAAGTAGATATAAAGAAGCCTAAAATAGAATAGTAGCAGGTGTAATTAAACCGCGTAATGAAATAAAAACTCGCCATAGCTACATGAAGTAATGCAAGAAAAATTCTATACAAGTAAATCTACTGATATACTACTTTACAACTGTGGATCAGATCTGAAAATGATCTCAGAAATGATCTTCAAAGATGGGGAAAAGTCAGTCATATAACTCATAGCCATTTCTAATAAAAACTAAATGTAAAAATAGAAGTTACTTCCTTAACATCATTTTTTAAAGGTGTTTATTCCAAATAAATCAACATTTGTCAGAAACTAGCCCAGAGTGTCATATACTGTCAATATTATTTAATTTCCTTGGAAAAAATTCTGGCTACAGCAATAAGACATGCAATGTAATAAGTCTAAAAACTGGAAAAGAGAGAGAGAAAATACTATCTCATTAATGGCAAAAACAACGAAACAATTAAAAACTATTTTAAAAGATCAATTAAATGGCCAAGTATAAAAGAAATATACAGAATTAAATAGCATTATAATATTATAAATGACCAGTTTGAAAATATATTTAAAAAAATTTCATCCACAGTATCGACAAAGCATGATACAAGTGAGTTATTAATGACAAATATTATGATCCTGTGCATTTCTCCAGACAATGCCAAATGTCCCCAGGGGGACAAAATCATCCCTAGTTTAGAATAATCGTTCTAGATCAAGCTATTCTGAGAATAAGAATCACCTGGAGGCTTACTAAAAATAGATTCCCAGGCTCCTTCCCTAGAGATTCTGATTTATTGTGCCCAGATTATGGACTTGCAATCTGAATTTTTTAAATGTTCCGGAACTTCTTATTGGTGGAGTTGAGAACTGCTCCATAAGGAATGTTAGCCCAACAGAGGTTTCGTTAAGGGAAACACTGACTGAAACCGCCCACCCTGGACAGGCGCCACAGTAACATTTGCATGAGTTCTCTTAAACAGAAGCTCCTGGTAAGGAACACAGAACTAGCAAGCCACCACCAACTGGAAGAATTCAGGAAAGGTCAAAAGGAGACACCAGTCTGTATGTCCTCCCAACCTCAGAGAATCTTCCTCGCTGGAATCCATCTTGGCTGAGTGATGTGGGCACCACCAGTAAGGACCCTGAGTCAGAACGATTGGCCAGAGACGACCCAGAAACTAACCCCATCACCATAAAACCCGAGACTGCGAGACACGTGGCAGAGCAGCGCTCCAGGGCTCCCTTACCCCACGGCTCTCCCCGGGCGCCCCTTCCCCATAAAGTCTCCTGCTTTGACAGCACGTGTGTCTCCTCGGACAATTCATTTATGAGTGTTCAACAAGAGCCTGCTCTCAGGCCCTGAAAGGGGTCCCCCTTCCTGAAACAGTTTGACCTGCTCACTTTGTGTTTCAGGAAGATCCTGGAAGCAGCTGGAGGATCAACTGGGTGGGCTGTGGAGGATGTAGAGAAGAGAATAGGAGTTGGAGGCCACTGCTTCCATTCAGGTGAGAAATAATATGGGGGGTGTATGCGGCAGTGGGGGTGGGGTACATTTCAGAGATCTCTAAGGCAGAATCGGCGAAATTTGTGACTAATTAGATGTAGGGGAGGGGAGAACTTAAGAAAAGGGTGAGTCAACATTTAAAACTTTAAAATTGTGATATCCTTAAGCAAGCGAAAGGACAACACACAAACGGGAAACTATATTTCCAAATTATGTATCTGATAAGAGGCTTGTATTCAGAATATATAAAGAACACTTACAACCAACAATGAAAAGATAAATAACTCAATTTAAAAATGGGCAGGGCTTACCTGGTGGCGCAGTGGTTGAGAGTCCGCCTGCCGATGCAGGGGACACGGGTTCGTGCCCTGGTCCGGAAGGATCCCACATGCCGCGGAGCGGCTGGGCCCGTGAGCCGTGGCCGCTGAGCCTGCGCGTCCGGAGCCCGTGCTCCGCAACGGGAGAGGCCACAACGGTGAGAGGCCCGCGTACCGCAAAAAAAAAAAAAAAAAAGGCAAAGGATCTGAGTAGACATTTTTTCAAAGACAATATATAAATGGCCAGCAAGCACATAAAAAGATGCTCAACATCATTAGCCACTAAGAAATGCAAATCAAAACCACAAGATACCACTTCATACTCATAGGGTGGTTATAATCAAGAAGACAGATCAGTAATGTGTTGTCAAGGATGTGGAGAACGTGAAACTCACTCATTGCTGATGGGAGTATACAATGGTATAGCCCCTCTGAAAAACAGTCTAGTACTTCTTCAAATGGTTAAACATAGAGTTGCCATAATTCCACTCTTAGGTATCTACTCAAGAGAAATGAAAACATGTCTCCAGAAAAGCTTGTATACAAACACTCAGAGTAGCACTATTCATAGGGGGCAAAAAGTGTCAACTCAAATATCCATGAAGTGACGGATAAATAAATGTGGTATATCCATGTAATGAAATATTACTCAGCAACAAAAAGAAATAAAGTATTGATACAACATAGATGAACCACGAGAACATTATGCTAAGTGAAAGATGCCAGTCACAAAAGACCATGTATTGTATGACTCCATATTTATGAAGTGTCTAAAACAGGCCAATCTATAGAGACACAAAATAAGATTAGTGGTTGCCTAGGGTTGGGTGGGGGGGATTGGGGGGAAAAGGGAGTGACTACTAATGGGTAGAGGGTTTCTTTTGGGGTTATAAAATGTTCTAAAAGCGATTATGGGGATATTGGCACAACTCTGTGAATATGCTAAAAACTACTGAATGGTACCCTTTTTTTTTTTTTTTTTTTTTTTTTTATGCGTTACGCAGGCCTCTCACTGCTGTGGCCCCTCCCGCTGCGGAGGACAGGCTCCGGACGCACAGGCCCAGCGGCCATGGCTCACGGGCCCAGCCGCTCCGCGGCACGTGGGATCCTCCCAGACCGGGGCACGAACCCGCGTCCCCTGCATCGGCAGGCGGACCCCCAACCACTGCGCCACCAGGGAAGCCCTGGTACCCTTTTTAAAAACTGAATTATAGTTGATTTACAATATTGTGTTAGGTTCAGGTGTACAGCAAAGTGATTCAGTTATATATATATTCAAAACTTTTCCATTATAGGTTATTACGAGACATTGAATAAAGTTTCCTGTGCTATCCAGTAAATCTTTGTTGCTTATCTATTTCATATATAGTCATGTTACCTGTTGATCCCATACTCCTAATTTATCCCTCCCACCGCTTCCTTTTTGGTAACCATAAATTTGTTTTCTGTATCTGAGAGTCTGTTTCTGTTTTGTAAATAAGTTCATTTGTATTATTTTTTAGATTCTGCATATAAGTGATATCATGTAATATTTGTCTTTCTCTGAACGGTATCCATTGAATGGGTGAATTCTATGGCATATGTATTAAATCTCAACAAAGTAGTTTTAAAAAATTCTTTTTGAAGAAAGGAAAAGGATGAGGTTCTAGCTCTAATAACTGTAAATGAGGTGTCACCATTGGCCGAAATTGGGACCACAGGAGGCAAGAATGTGTTTGGGGGAAGAAAATGAACCTTGGATATATTGAATGCCTCTGAGAAGAGACACTGGATACCGTGGTCTGGAGCACAGAAAAGAGGAAGGACAGAGATAATAATGCAAATTATCACTTATTGAGCATCTATTAGGTAGGTACCTGTGCTGTAAATGTATTGTTTATGTATACACTGCCAATGAGAAGTGTTATATTAATTTAAACACGTCAGTGAGAGGTGGCCCTTTAGCTCTCTTACTTCCTGCTGTATCCTGGTTGTTACCAACACAGGCTGGCAGAAAGTCAGCATGCAATGTTCGCTTGATGAGTACAAATGTAGTATCTTTTAACCCACATAACAACCGTTTGAGGTAGGTTTTTGTCCCATTTTACATGATTTGCTTAAGACCACAAAGCTAATTAGTAGCAGTGGTCTGTCTGAATTCCAAATCACTATGCAATACTGTCATCTCTCAGTACAGACTTGGAACTAAAGGGAGCAAAAGAGGCCATGTAAACCTAGTTTCTGCAAATTCATAACAAATATACGTGAATACTCAACTGTGTTAGGTGCCAAGGTTAATATAATGATAAACTGGGCAAGAATCTGAATGAAAAGAAATGTAAGATAAAATCCCTAGGAACTTGCTCATATCCTTGCCAGTTCACAAAGCTCTTTCACACATATTATTGCATTAACCGCCCCCCATCAAATCCCTAATAAGTAAAATACTATTGCCACTCCCATCAGGCTTTTACCCTCCACCTAAACTATATTCTCCAAGGTGATTTCCATGTTGCTAAATGTAAGTCAATTCTCAGTCCTCTTCACACTTGAACTATCAGCAGCTTTTGATACTTGCTCCTTAACCCACTTTTTCACTTGGCTTCTAGGACACCAAACTCTTTCTGTTTTCCTCCAACCTCCTGTTTCCTCCTTCTTGGTCTCCCCTGTGAATTCAGACACTTCTCCGTGAACTCTCAATGTCAGAACCCCCAGGGCTCAGTCCTTGGTCTGCCTTGTACTCACTTCCTGCTCAGTCTCAAGGCTTTAAGTACTATTTATATGATGATGACTCCCAAACCGCTATCTTCCCCTCACCTGAGCCCCAGCTCCAGCGATATACAACCAACTGCCCACCTGACATCTCCACTCGGACGTGTAAACATAATCTCAAATGCAACGTGTGCCAGAAGAATCTCCTGATCTCCATCCTGTTCCCTCTTTCAGTTGCACAAGCCCAAAACCTGAATGTTACCTTTGACTCTTCACTGTCCCCGGCTACGTCCCATCTCTCAGGAAATTCTGTTGGCTCTACTGGTCCAAGTCACCGCTCTCTCTCACGTGGATGCAGACAGTATCCTCCTAAAAGATTCTGCTTCTACCCTTTTTGCACTGTTAGTCCACTCTCAACCTGACAGGAAGAATGATCCTTTAAAATCTAAGTCAGATCATGTTACTTTTCTGCTCAAAACCACGCACTGGCTCTACGGTAAAAGCCAATGGCCCCCCAAGGCCCTACGTGAGCAGGTCCTCCCTACCTCCCTAACTTCCTCTCCTATTCTCCCCAGCTCACCTGGCTCTAGGAACAGCAATTTCCTGGCCGTTCCTGCCTTGGGGCCCATGTTCTAACAGTTCTCTTAGTCTGGAATGCTCTTCTCCCAGGTATTCAGGACTACACCCTCATCTCTTACAATTCTATTCAAACCTCACTTTCTCAATGAAGCCTACCTTGACTGCTCTGTTTAACACTGCAACCCCCCCTCCCACATCCTCTACCCTGCTCTACTTTTTCTTCAGTCTATACCACTTACCATCTTCTAACTTACAACATACATACTTATGTTTTTCGTGTCTCCCCCGTTAGAATGAAAAATCTATAAAGGTAGGGATCTTTGTTTTGTTTGCTGATGTTTCCCAGACTCAAAAAATTGAGACCCAGAGACGCTGAGTATTGCTCAATGTCTCTGAGTAACACGTTTGATCAGGGATCTGAACCCTGGCCAAAAACCTAAGTTCCTTTCATATAGTTCTTCTACCCAGTAACAAGAGGGCAGTGAACAGCTGAAAGTACCCCAGGTGGCCCAGGCTGCAAAATTATTCCTAGTACCAGAAGAATCCACCAAACTTTTATAATTCACCATTTCCTCTCCTTATAGTTCTTGTTCTATAATGGCTTCCCAGTTCCCACCAAGTAAAGTCAACTACTCAATTTGGCTTCGAAGATCTGTAAAATAATTGACCCTAACACTATCTCTAGTCTCCATTATAACCTGATCTCCAGTCCCCATTATCAGGGATGATGTCCTTGGGCAAAATCCTCTTTTGCTGCATTAGTCCATTGTTTGTATGTATGTTTTTAAAATTAAACTTGAACGCATTTTAAAACCACATTTTGAATACCTTTAGGTCCTGGGCAAGACCCTCCAGTTTACTACTGTCCCCCTTCTTTGGCTTACACTAGGTGTAACTTCACAGAACACTCCTTACCTTGCTCCTGAAGCATCTGTTTGACACCGCATAACATTTCACATTCTGTTCTTCAAACCCCCACACTGCATCTTCCAGCCTCTTTAGGAGAGCAGGAAAATGCTGCTTTTGGTTTCCAGCAGGCTGGGCCGTATGCACTCTTCAGTGCCAAAAACCAATGCCACCTTCTCCTTGAAAACTTCTTTCTGGCCCCTATCTCTCCTCTATAACTAACTGCTTCTTATCCCAAAGCCGTATTTCAAAACACCTCACCTTTACAGTCAGTCACCTCAAAATCTCTCTCCCCGCAGCGCCACCCGACTAGAGTGAGGATAGTGAGATACTTCAAGCTTAAAATTTAAAGGGGCACCAAAAAGCTCAGTAATCAAGATAAATATTTTAATTACTATATATTTTTTAAATTAAATTCATTCACTTTTTTTGGCGGGGCATGTGGGATCTTAGTTCCCCAACCAGGGATCGAACCCTCGCCCCCTGCACTGGAAGCGTGGAATCTTCACCACTGGACCGCCAGTGAAGTCCCTAATACTATATTTTCTTAAACATCAAAATTAGTTCCAAAAAAAAAGATTCATGAACAAAACATCAAATATAAAATTAAAGAGGATCCTCAGGACTCGGTCCGCCTATCTGCCGGCCCCATCCGAACCCCTCTTTCACGGTAGGGCTGAATATCCTCGAACTCCGATCTTGTACTTCTTGAACTGCACGTGAGCCCGAAGGCCGAGAAACTGCGGGGGAGCCATTCTCATCACCCCACGCCCCAGCGTAGTAGCGCGGCCTGCTCCACTCAGCCGGGAAGCGGACACGCGCTTTTGGAAACGCTGGGAGCTGGGTGCCTGTGGGGGCGTGTGTGTCGGTGCATATATATGTGTGTGTGTGGCACACGTGTGCACGCGCGCTTCTCTTCTTCCTTCTCTTTCCAAGTCATGGCTCAGGGCGGGGCAGAGTACTGCCTTCGAGTACGCACCCGGACCCTGGACTTTGCGTTTGCAAAGATGGAGTGGGGGCACGAGGTTGCACGTGGGGAGAGCTCGGAATTCCTCTTGCACAACTGGCAGGTGGAGCGCAACTCTTTCTGGCGCCTCAACCCGGGACAGGAACATGGGACACCCTTCGAGGTAGCAGAAGGACCTGAACCTACTGCCCCCGACCCAACACATCCCCGCAAAACCCCTCGAAACGTCCTCCCGCCGCCAGGAAGAGGAACCCAGGGAGAGCGGAGGAAAGGACAGTGGAGGCGGAGAGGGCGGAGGAGCGTCTCTCCTCGCTCCGCCCCGCCTCTTCTCTGGGCCCTAGCCAATCGCTGCGCGCTCCGGGCCCTGGCCCCGCCCCTCACCACCGGCTCCGGCCTGCGGCTCCGCCCCGGCCGGTGATAATTAGGCTGCGGGCGGGGGGTGCTGCGTTAGCGCTAGGAGCCGGCCAATCCCGGAGCTCTCCACGGCGGCTGCGTCACAGGCCGAACAACCAAACAGAAAAGTTTAATAAACAGCAGGCGGAGGGGCTGGTGGCGGCGGCCGGGCCGGAGCGAGCGGGGTTTCGGTGGCCTCACCTGTCCCCATTCACCGGCGGCGACCGGCGGCGGCAGGCAGCGCGTCAGGCGGTGAGAGCCGCCGCCAGGTGAGGACCGCGGCCCACAGGGCCTTGGCGGCCCGGCGCCACCCCTCCCCCTCTCATTCCCTTCCCCCACTCGGTTGAGGCTGAGGCGAGGCCCTCCCCCGGCTCTTCCCGGCCCGGGGGAGCCGGAAGCTGAGGGCGGCCGGCGGGCGCAGCAGGTGGTGGGCTGGCCGCTCGCTCGCGGGCCCGGGCCGGGCGTTTGCTGAGGGGCGAGGGGATTCCCGGCCCCGGGGGCAGGGGCCGGGGCGCAGCGGGCCCCCTCGGGCGCGCGCCCGGCGCTAGCTGTCCGGGGCTTACCGCCGGGGGCGGGGGCTGGCGCGCAGAGGTCGTATTCCTACTCCCTGCGGGCCACGGGGGCCGCTGCGCTCGCCGCTCGCACCCGGTGCCAAGCAGTTGGCGGGTGAGGGGTCGGAGGGACCCCGGGCGCGTCCCTGTCACCAGCCCCGGTCAAGTTCCCCGCCCCGCGGCTCCGAGCCTGAGTCCTTTCTGGAATGTTTTTCACCTGCCGTGTTTTCAAAAGCCGGCGAGGGGGAAAGTCTAGCAAGTCGGACTAGAAAAGGGGATTGGGGTCGGTCTCTTTTTCCTCTGCTTCTGTTTGGTGGACTCAGGATTTCTGAATTTTCCTCTCAAATAGTATTTTCAAGTTGCTGTCTAGCTACGTAAACAAGTACAGCAGAATATCGTGTTTGAAATAATTTTAACTTTACTTTGAAAGCTTGTGCTAAACCGCACGATTAAGGTGCTCTGATGATGTATCTTCACAGCTAGAAGGTCGTTCAACATTGTGAAGAAGTTAAGGGCTTAGGGTTACATACAGACCATTTATGTTTAAAGTTGTTTGGCGGTAAAAACTGGTTCGTTTTTAATGGTTTAATGCTCCGAGAAAGAGATTTAAAGTCCTCTTGCAGATCAAATTCGGAATGTGACTTTTTAATGTAAAATCCCGTACACTTTTAAGGTTAGTTATGTAATATTTATACTGCCAATTTTAGGACACTTGCCAAGTTTCCCGTAGTCTAGGGCTTCAGGGGAAAATGTTCTCTTTCTGCAAAATTCCCAAACAGGTTGTCTTTTAACTTCTTTTCTTTAACGTTTTAAAACACATTTAATGAGACAGGGATCGCAAAGGTGTACAGGAGGAGTGTTTAGGGGTTGTTGGATTATTATCTCGATTGTAATAATTTCCTGTGAAATTATCACGACAGATCACATTTTACACTTTAAAGTATGTGCAGTTTATTGTATGCCACTTACACCTCCATTAAGCCCTTTTTTAAGAAGCCAAGTATTCAAAGTATATTTGATACCACAAAAGTAGGAATACACACAGTGCGGTATAAAGTGATAAAATACAATAAAACTCCTGATTTGCACCCCCAAACCAATAACTGGAACATTACCAGAACTTGCGTATGTTTATGAGTTTCTTACCTGTCTTATACCTCTGCCTCTTCTTACTGAGGTAATCATTTCAGTGTAGTGGATTTTGTTTACCATTCTGTTTCATGTTTTAGAAAGTTTCATCACATAACGTTTGTGTGCTCAGTGTGTTTAGTTTGCTTTTCTTTTGAGCTTTATAAAAGTAGTATGTGGCTGTAGTTCAGTCCTTTCATTGCTGTACAATAGTGTGTTAATCTTCCATAACTCATGGGCCTTCAGATTATGTTTTTGATTTTGTTTTGCTGTCAACAGCTGTGCTTTATGAGCATTTGTTTCCTGGCTCCTGGTGCACAAGTGCCAGAGTTTCTTTAGAGTGAATGTAGATTTCATTGGGAAATTTTAGGTAGTCAGGAGTAAAAGAGATTGAAATACTAGAAATAAAATAAATGAAAAACTTTAGGATTCTCTTTTATGTTTTAATGGAAGGTTCACAGTTTTTGAACATTTGCATGAGAACCCAGGATTCCTGTTAATCTGTATACAATGAATCTTTTCCTTGAAAATCCCGTGGTAAGAAGTCTGGCACTATTTGATACCTCCTTTTTCAGTGCAAAATGTAAACATAGTAGAAAAAAACACTTGATTGGGTATAAAATAAATCACTCTGTGTTCCTCCTTCCCCCTTTGTAGTCTCTGGCAAATTACTTAAAACTTCTCTTGTGCCTTAGTATACTCAGGTAGAAGAAACCTGTCCTAGGTTTATCCTTTCAGTTATGCAGACTTTAGTTAAGGGGAGCACATATCGAATGGCAGAGCCTTTAAGGAAAAGGATTAGGACCAAAGTGTTATTCTCTGGAATTACATTGAGTGTGTCCTTGGGAACATTTTTGGAGAAAGGTGTGTGGTGCGTATTTACCAGGATATGTTAATCACACATTTAAGTACTTTTTATTTCCTTGGCCTCAGAATTGGGAGTGCTTTTATTTATCATGCAAACAGCAATGCAAAGACAAATTAGGGAGCAGTATTAACTTCCTGAAAACGGTGTGTAAGTAATATGAGGTTATGTATATCTTTGAATAAGCTGTTTTTTATTTAAAGACATGAGAGATGGGGTGTGTGTGTGTTTTAAACAGTGTGTGCAGCCTGCAGACAAATGTCAGGATGCTTTGTTTTGATAGGGCTATTTTATCGTGTTAAAAAAAACAACTCACTTTTGTATTTGATTATAAGGGCATTTTTTTTTCAAACTTTCAGAAAAGTTACAAAGAATAAATAATCATTAACATTTTGGCAGGTATGCCCCCAGTCTTTCTGTTTTTGTGTATTCTTCATATCCTAAACAACTAAATGTTGAATTGTAAACAATACTAGACTGCTTCTATCTTCAAAACTTATCCCAAATATGATCCGTCTCAACATCTTTGTTGTACAAAAAAGATGGTGGTAGTAGTCACCTAACTGGTACCTTTTCTTCAATCTCTCCCCTGCCGTCTACTTGCTTTTCCTGTGCAGAACAATCATTTAAATGTATAAATTAGATTATGTTATTCCCAGACTCAAAACCCTCCACAACTTTTCAGTACACAAAATAAATTCAAACTTTTTTATACCCTAGACCAGCAATGTCCAATGGAAATATAGTAGGAGTTACAAATGCGAGCCACATAAGAAATTTAAAATTTTCTGATAGCCGCATTTATAAAAAAAAAGGGAGAGAAACAGGTGAAATATTTTTTAACCGAAAAATATTATGATTCAACAAGTAATCAGTATAAGAAATTATTAATGGGGTATTTTACTTACCTTATTTCAGACTGTCTTCGCAATTCGTTGTGTATTTTCCACTTCAGGTACTTTTTAGGCTGGCCTTGCTTGTGGCTACAGATAGGACGGTGCTGCTCCAGACTATCAGGCCTGCCAGCTTCATACACTTATATCCTGCCACTCTCCCCTGACTCATGTACCCCCAGTAATACTGGTCTTTTTGGGGGTTCATGAGCATGCCAAGCTTAGTTTTCTTAAAATTGTTGTTCCTTCTGCCTGGAACACTCAGTCGTGTTGTGTTCAAAAGTCACTCCTTTAGAGATGCCTTCTCAGACCACTTTCCCTGACAACTCTGTTACCCTTCTTCGTTTCCTTTTACAACCTAACATCTGAAATGATTTATTTGGTTATTGTCTGTATCCCCTGCTTGAATGTAAACTGTTGGGGGCCACAGGATTCCCTCATGTTTATCATTAGGTCCCCATATATTAAAAATGTAATTTTTAAAAGGTGCATACCATTTCATCTTATGAAATACTGTAATTTAACTAGTCACCTGTTGTGTATAACGTGTTGCTTTATCCCATTTTCCCATTTAAGAGCTAAGATTTAGCTTAGCTAAATCTTAAGAGCTAAATCTTACTATGTATTTCTCATTCCTTTAGGATTCAGCCTGTCTTAAAATTGCTTAAAGGATATGAACATTTTTTGTCTTTTCATAAATACTGACAAAAATCTTGTCTTAAAAGTTTGACTAACATTATAGTATAAAGTTGACCAAACCTGTGTAAAGTTTGACTGAAAATATGAGAGAATACACATTTCCTCCATAACTTTACCAAGAAATAGTATTTTCTTTCCTTCTTTTCCTTTCCATAAGATTTATTATTTATTTCTTAGATTAATTAATTATGATAATGAGTAGAGATATAGGTGTTGGACATCTAGTTTATCTTTGGCTCATTTGGGGTGGTGTTTTATGTTTGCCATACCCTGTTTAGCCTTTTATATATTTAGGATAGCCACCCTTTGACACATACTACGAACATTTTCCCTGGCTCTTCATTAGCCTTTCATTTGTTTATGATATATATTTTTTAATAATGTAGAAGAGTTTTTACCTTTTAAGAAGTTTAGGTTAATACTTTCTTTTTATATTTAGCTTCTACTTTCATATTTAATGGATTCTCCTACCCAGATAACTGTTTTCTTCTAGTTCTTTTGTGGTTTCATTTTTCACATCTATCTCTTTTCTGTTCATCCAGGATTTATTTTGACATAACATGTGAAGTGAAATAATTGTCCTTATTTTTCCTTAACAGTCAATCAGTTATTTCAGCCCCATTAAAGAAAACTTTTTCTTTTGTCTTCAAATAAAGCTACTTTTGTCATATACTAAATACATATATGTTTGGTTCTTTTTACCTTTTATTCTTTTTAGCTTTTATTCAGTATAAATCAGTGCACATGGTTTTAGTAACTGGGAGTAATAATGTGTTTTTATTTTGTTATTGTTAAGTCTTACCATCCCCATTTTCCCCCCAAATTTTTGGTTGTTGCTTTGTTAGTCCTCGAGTTTTTTAGTTGATTCTTTAGGGTCGTTTTAGTTGATTCTTTAGGTTTTTGGTTTTGAATTTTTAAATTAAAAAAATATTGTGTTATTTCTACACTTAATGTTTTATGTTGTATAATGAAAAAAATTTTAATGCCATTAAGTTTTCCTTTGAGCCTAGTTTTAGCTCTGTTCCTTAAAATTTGACAAGTAATATTTTTATTAAAATTCCTGCAGTTGCAGTTTTCATTCTTTAAACCATTGCTCCATGCTAGTTGGACATTGTGCTAAGTGCTGAGGATACAAGGATGAAAATGACACAGGGTCTTTGCTCTCATGGAGTTTACAGTCTGTTGGAAAAGCTAGGCTATTAACAAACCAATGAGTAAACAGTTTTCAGATTTTGACAAGTGCTGGGAAGGAAAGAAATAGGGTGTGCTGATAGAGATTAGAAGGTGCTAGTTGGATGTCCTGAGAATATAATGTTTAAAGTTAGTGGTGTTACTAAAGTGTGTTTGAGGAGTTTTCTTAGCTTCCCCAGTCTGTCAGAACATTAAAAAAATGACACACTGAACTTTTTCTGTAAAAGTTTTTTGTAAAAATTGCCTTGCAGACAGCTTCAAACCCCACCCTACCCCCTCCACTTCGTATCTTCCAGTTGGATTACTGCCTTAACGCTTGTCCTGTATAGAAAATTTGGAACTGTGATTCTGAGTTCTAAGATCAGGAAAGTGCTGGGGAAAGTTTCCCAAGTAAAGGGAACTGCTAGCACAAAGGGGACAAAAAGTACCTGGCTTGATTTAGGATTTGACCGAGATTGGAATGACTGGAGTTTACTGAGTGAAGAGAGTGGGACAGACTTTACTGCAAGACTTATTTCCAAGTGGTAAGGCTGCTTCCACTTCGCCGCCACCTTCCTATCCTGTTTATATTCCATGATCCAAATCAGTCACCTGCAAATAACTTTGTTTTGCTCCTTGATACTTTCCTTCATTATTTCTACTGTATTTTCACTTTTTTCCCATTCAGGATCTTTGCATATGCTGTCCCCGTTTGCTTAATTGTGATTTTCTTGATGAATTAATCCTTAATGTTGGCAAAAGAGGTTAAGTTCTTCTGTTGGCTATATTTAATCTTTTCACATTGGACACATTTGCTTTGTTTTAGCATCTTTTTCTTCTAAAGCTGTGCTTTCCAATCTGGTAGTTACTAGCCATTTGTGGCTATTTATTATTAACTAAAATTAAATAATATAAAAAATTCATATCCTCAGGCTTACTAGTCACGTTTCAGGTGCTCAGTAATCACATGTGACTAGTGGCTATTATAATGGACAGCAGAGATAAAGAGTCTTTTACAACGATGAAAATTTATCTTAATTTATAAATAATCATGTGGCTGATAGCTACGGTATTTTATTTAAGTTTAAGTAGCCACATCTGGCTAATGAAATATGGCAAGTCTGAATTGAGATGTGCTGTAAGTATGAAATAAGAACTTGATTTCTAGCACATAAAAGGGAAAAGAGCTCAATTTTTAAATTATTGATTACATATTGAAATAATTCATTACTTTTAAAAATGCTTTTACATGTTTTGCATTAAATAAAATATTACATTCAATTTAACTTTATTGAAATGCTTTAGCGTGGCCACTAGAAAATGGAAAATAGTATGTGGCTCGCATTGTTTTTTTGCTGGACAGCACTGGTCTAACTCTAGACTGTAAGTTTCTACAATGGAGAGACAGTTCACCATGGCATCCACAGCAGCTAGTGGTGCCCAGCATATAGTAGGTGTTCAAAAAGTTTGATGGATGAATAAACTTTTCAATAGGTAGAGAATGCTCCCTATTCAACTTGTGCTTTTAAAAATTTTTGGTTTTCTTCATGACTAAAATTAAATATGTTTTCCTGTACTTGAGAAAAGAAGCTTTTCTTTTGATAGCTATATAAAAATTATCCTTATGAAATAATTGCTATGCATCATTTGTCTTTTGGGTTTTCTGGGTTTTTCTGGGTTTTTTTCCCTGGCTTAGGCTGCTAAAGAAAGGGGACTTTAAAGTCTGCCAATCTGTTTCCTTTCATTTTTCTATATCTATTGTGTGTTATTTGGCACATGAAAATTTATGACTATTAAATCTAAATAATTGAGAATTATGAATGCTTTTTCCTTTACTTATACTTCGGTCTCAATATTATGATCTCTGTTCCTTTTTAATTTACTTTATTGGTAACCTTGTTTATTCCTTTAGATTTAAAGCAATTTACTGTCTTATAAAAGACATCTATCAGCTTGGTTTATGCTTTCTAATCTGTTTACTTTCTTAATGTTTCCTTTGTGTTTAGTATTTTGCTGAATGGGCCATCACCACCCTCCCTCTCTCCCCGATTCTCACCTTGTATTCTTTTCCCTTAATGAGTTAGAAGGTAGTCATCAGGAGTTGCAAACTCAAATACATACCTCACTTCTGTAGACACCATGTATTTGTCAGGGAACTATTTCTTAATATTTTTCTTCCTCCGTTAGTTGGTGTTTTTCAGACTTTATCCTTAGTGACCCTAGTCATGTTTTTGCTAATGTCAGGGTGGTCCTTTCACCTACTACTGCCTTAACTACCTGTATTTATATTTTATATTATATATTTTATATTATACCTGTAATTATATTTATATTTATATAGCACCCAGGGATACTACTGCCAAGGATTAATTTCTGTTGTAGGAAGAATAGTTTGAGCTATTCTCAGTGCTTAAAAATTCTGTGGACGTTTTCGCCCTGCTCTGTGTGTACCAAAAGTTGTTCCTAATAGTCTAGGTATTGATTCTTTATATAGGGTCTTTTTAATCAAAAGTGAAATGAGACCAAGTTGTTCAGTGGCTTGTGCTCTTCTAAATTGTTTTCAGTTGATAGGTTTGGGAAAACCTCTGAACTCCCACAAAGAATATACAATACGTCCTTTGAATACTTGATGTTCAAAAAGTGATATTGTCACATGCAATCTGGGAGCCTTGAAGCTTTTGCAGCCTCCCTGTTCCTATGAAGCAATATTGTTTTCAAATAATCTCAGTTGTGGTAATGCGTTCTTTTCGTTTATTTTTGCTGTTGTTTTCTTCTACTATGGATTTAGGAGAGGAATAAAATACCCTTAATTTTAACCTGTAAGCCACCTAAAATGATATTTATCAACTTGAAGTTCTTTCAAGTAGGTCCTGGAGATCTTTGAACAATCTGGAATAGCTAAGTCTATATTTCTCTTTTCTGTTGGTTATAGATTGAGAGTGGTTTTGGTGTTAAATTAGTGTATGTTCTATGCGTTTGTTTTACACAGATAATTAACTTCGATGTGAAAATTTGGCGTTAGAACAAAGGTTCATTTGGTTCCCATAACTGTCTACTAATTTTATGCTTGGCACATTTTAAGATTAAAATATTTGCCATCTTTTTTCTATAACCCTGTAAAATTTTGGCCATCTAAAACTTGTTTTATGATTAACTCAAGTTCTACGCTGTAACTCAAATTATGTATTTTTTCTATTGTTTGTTCCTGTACCTCTTCTGCTCCCAGTGTCCTTTTGCAAGTGTTCACACAGTGGGAAGAAAACCTGAACTTGACTCGTGAAGTACTGGGCATTCACAGCCATGAATCCTTGCAAAGGATTTTGGGACTAGACCTCTGTGAATTGGCTCTTTCAATTTGTCCACTTAAAAGGCATAATAGATTATGCAGCTGTTTGGGCTTCTGCAGGGTATTACTCCATATTCATGTCTAGTTGCAATTATGTGAATTTTCAGTTTCTTACAAAGGCTTCTCTTTGTATTCAAAACAAGTTTGTTGGCTTTATGTTGTTCTAATATATGAATTTTCTTTGAGGAAAAATGCTTGAAAGGTTTTTAACTTAGAAAACTAAATTCAAATTTAAAATTATATAAACTTAATATGTTTTAAGAAGGAGCTATGCTAATTTGCTTTAATTTTGAATCTTTTTATAAATCAGTCAATTTTTGGTAGAGCTTAATATTATTTAAATGTCATTCAATCAGATGATGATTAATGTCAGTAGTAGTTAATGGGTCAAGCTCCTAAAAACACACAGTTCTAATTAAAATAAGCATAATAAAATACAGCAAATTTAGTAATGTACAAAGTGACTGTAGGTCTTTTTTGTTGAAAAATCAGAATCTCTGTAGTAAAAATAACATTTAACTTACTGTTTTAAGAGGCGTATGTATACCCTTCAGCTGTACCTTAGGGTTTCCATGCCACGTTAAAGTAATACTTAAGTAGCGTACAAAATAGTGTCCACCCATCTCTTAAAAAAATAATAATGATTTTTTTAAAAAACAGCTTAAACCATTCCAAACTTTATACCTGAACATGTTCATTAGAACAAGTTGCCGTCTCCTTTTATAGATATCCATTTGCAGTGGTAAGCATTATCCTTGCAAAAATGCACAACGTCAGACCTGTAAATGTGGTAATATAGAAATAATGTTTCTGCCTCATTTTTCTTCAGTTTCAAATAGAATTATCAGTCTGATGTCACTGAAAATTTCATTCTGTTCTTGTGATACTGAGAACATAAGTATCAGTGAATTTGATAGCTTAGAAATGAAATTTTTGCATTCAGTGTTTTAGTGCTATGTATTTTCACTTAAGATGTGGTTTTATGTTTAAGTCTTAGAGAAAAGACTGTTTTGTTCTTATTAGCAAAATTTTGCAATGGATTTTCTGTTGCCGTTTTAAAATTCTCATACAAAATGTGAACTGTATTGAAAAAGGAGTCTTTATAAAGCATAACTTCACCTTCAGGCTCTGTAAAAAATATCAAATGATTTAGCTTAAAAGCATTGTATTTTAAACAGTTGGTTGCTGAACTGCAAATTAATGCTGCGTCTGTGAGATTTTCATTTCTGTTACTTGGTTTATTTATTTTTTACCTAGACAAAAGAGTAAGCAAATAGTATGTGATGGGAAAACTGAAACATTACCTACTGTTCCTTTAAGAAACCAGCTTATCCAGGGGGTTTTAGAGTGTTTACCTAACCTGCTAGCAAGGAAAAGTTCTTTAAAATAATGGATATTAGCCGTATCCAATCACAATTATCAGTTTCACTAACAGGGAGGAGATTTTACTCTTCAGCCACTAAAATTGGAGAAGGTGGAGCTTGGTATTCAGGTTTGGTTGCTTTGGAGTACAGCTTCAAGTGAAGTTAATCTGAGGTGAAGCAAACAGAAAATTGTGGAGGTTTTGTTGGTAGGATTTTTGTTCTAATCTTTTAATGATCCTTTATTTTACACTTTTGCTCCTTTATGCTTCTGTGTATGTTAGGTTTTGTCATTGTTGCTATTTTCTGATGCAAACTGAACATTAAAATTAAGCAGGGAAGCAGAACAAAAGGGCTGTTTGGACAGGAAATAGGTGTTCAGAGAATCAAACTTGACTTTCTTTATCATTACTTTTAGTTCAGAATTTAAGTGTCATTAAAAAATACTTGAATAAAAATCATCTCCAGTAACAGGCTTTTCTCTTGGATTGGATGTTTGAGGAGTCATTTGTCAGTTTTTGTAAATGACATCTTGAGGAGGTCTATTTGATATGTCATTTTCCTTGAACTTAAGATGTTATTAAGTTGCTAAAAGACAGATATATGTGGTAGGGTTAAGTTGGTCCTTTTTAAAGAATTGAAATGCCAGCTGTTTAAGTTTTTTTTTATCCCCCAGCATACCTCCCCCTTTTTAAAACTTCAGTATACTTTAAATCTAGCAATATTGTTGGCACTTTTAATATGTTTATAATTTTAGTTTTGTTTTTTAAAAGAGCATGGATTCATTTTATATAGAACAAGGTAAAAACTTTCTTCTTCCTTCAAACTTCATTTCTTTCAAAGGTGGACGTAAAGTAATTGACACCCTTTTGAAACAGGAAATGGATGGATTTCTATTTTTCAGAGGTATAGGTAGACTACCAAAACTTAAAAAAAAGTATCTATGAATCTATTGACATGGCTTACTTATGAAATAATTGTAGTATGTTTCAGTACCAGAAGTTTCCTTTAGAGGCTCTTGTCTTTATATTGTTGCTCTTTGATCGCATAGAAATTAAGGTATAGAATAATTTGAATAATCAGTATACTTGTATTTGCTATGCTGCTTCTTCCAGATCATGCAAAAGTTTTTAAATTAATGCTTTTCTGCTCTATCTATTGCATAAGCAATACTATAGTAATAATAAAATCAAGAAAAGTCACCCAGATATCCACAAGATCATTGTGAGGTGGTCTTATTTTTTTCCCCCTCTTCTATTCTGCACCTTACCATATTCTTATATTTTCCCCCTCATTGTAAATAAAGGCAGTTTTATGTTTTTTTGTTAAACTATATCATGTATTGTTAAAGTTGTTTTCATTTCATTTGCTATATAATTCTCTTAGGTTAATGGGACCTTAATTTACCTAGTCTTTTACCTGTTTTACGTTTAGATTGTTCCTAATTTTTCACCATTTTAAACGGTGTTGCGTTGAACAAACCTCTTTGTGTAAATTTTAGAATACTTTCCTCTTTATTTCTTTTGGAAAAAATCCCCTGGAGTGGGCTTACCTAGATCAAAGGATATAAACACTTCAGTAGCCAAATCGCCTTTCGAAAAGGTTATTCCAATTTATATTGCCACCAGAAGAATGTGCTTCAGAAATTTCTCTAATGGGTAGCCCCTTAAGTGTTCTCATTAAAGTGTGCCTCTGAAGCTCTCTGACTTGTTGATTAGTTTTTGCCTAAACTAATAGCCTATTTTAAATTCCATTTTCCAAGATGTAGATGGATCTAAATCCATTCTCTGGACATTAAGATCAGCTGAAGGAAATTGGGAGAATTTTTACCCACTTAAGTGAGTAATTATATCTTTGTTGGTTAATATTGTATGTATTGCTTCATTTAAGTAGAGGGCTTAATGTTTTACATTGGCATTGTTGTTCCCACCAGCTTTCCTCAGTACATGTTTCTTTGGTAAGCACATACCAGAAGAAGTACTTTCTTGTAAGAAAGTACATCAGAAACATTTTTTTGAGAGGGGGCAGTAGTATTTGACTTAACTCTGAACAGGTATGAATAGCACATTTCTGATTTTTTAAGTACAATATAGAAACAATTAGTATGTATAGATCAAGGTTTTAAAATGATATATTACACCTTTCCAGTATTTCACAGGCTTTCAATTGAAGGTAAAATGACTACACACACGTAGTGTGTTACTAGTCCTATGTTGTTTCCGTTTGTCTGTAAGAGCATTCTCCGTTTGACAATAACTTCTGCATTATGTATGTACTCTTGCCAGCTAGTCTGTTAAATAGAATAGGCTATAATTGTTCAGGATAGGAACTTGTTAACTAATGCACCAGAATAAACTTAAAAAGTTGTTTTAAAGCAAAATTCTGTAAGACGTTTAAAAATTCTAATTTTAATTTATAAATGGGAGCCAGTGTTAAGTCATGAGTTAAGCTCTAACTCACTGATGGAACCAGTAGTTGAGCATGTATGTATAATCTTGAATTAAATAGTCTAGCTCATTTTGCAATTTAAGTAATTTATTTTCTGTAAATTTTTGCTGATAAATTTAGTATCTCTAATTTTCAGAGCTAACGTTGGTATGTTGGTCACTGTGTTTGTTACAGGGGGAAGTGTTGTTGTTTTTTTTCTTCTTTTAATGCCTATTTTGTTTTTCATGGCTTAAGAGTTTGATTTTTCCAGATACTTTGGTTTTCTTAACATTCGGAATGGAAGAGAAAAAACTTAAAACTCATCACTTTTCATTAATGAAGTAATTGTTGCAAAATACATTTTCTCTGCATTTAAATTTGCTAGATGTGTCAGAATTTTATACAGATAATCTAAATACTTTATTCATGAGTAGAACAATTGTTTAAGTTTCACCTGAATATTTAAAATTTATGTTGGTGCTTAAATATTTATATCATATTTCTTTTGTTCTGAATTTGAGAAGATGCATTTAATTTTCTTCTTAAGAGATTCATCTTATTGCTGCCAGATAGAGATGAAGGTACTTGTAAATATAACGATTTTAGTGAAAGTCATTCAAATTTGGCTGTAGATTACATTTTGATGGGTACCCAACATAAAGGTTTACCTACTCCTCTAGTACTCTGGTAACATTAGAACCTTGAGAACAGATAATCTTTAATTGTTTCTCTACTGTACTGGTCTCTGGTTGCAGAACTCGGGAGTATCCTTTTTAGTACACTAGTTTCATTCGGAGTGTAGAAGCCAGTTCTCTAGAGGGAGAAGAATCTAAATGACCTAATATTGAGGCAAGATAACAATAGTGATAGCCCTATTTTATTCTTTTAGAATGGAGAAAAAAAGTGATCTAGAGGGGAGATATTAAATGCATTCAAAGTCTCTATTGTTCATCTCCATTCAAGGGGAATACAGTGATTTTTCATTTTCTTAATGACATAAGGAAAAAGGTTAAGGGGCAGCAAGTTGGTAAAACTTGAAAGAGCCTAGAAACCATGGCTTAGTAATTACAAGGTCTCTTTGTTCTGTGTAATAGGGGGACTTTACAGTTTTGCAATGTTTTTCCTGTATGGCTTCTTTATAAAAGTAGGTAAATGTTTTAGGAGGGTTTTTTTGTTTTTGTTTTTAAATAACTTAGGAATGCTTATTTATTAACTGATGTGTATATTAACCTGTTTGGCTGAATCTGATTTTCTGCATTTGTATGTCATTAGGAAAAAAAGAGAACTCAAAACATTATTGTGGCTAGTAATGTTATGGTAGAAGGGAACAGATCCATCTATCTCTCTATACCTTTTTTTCCCCGTCCCCAAATAAGCATCTTGGGTACTTCCCCTACTCCCATGTTTTTTTGTTTGTTTGTTTTGTTTTTGGTCAGTACTTGATTTCTTAGCAAAATTTAGCACTACTGACTACTCTTTACTTCTTGAAACTCCTCCCATAAGTTTAATGGTATGCCTGGGCTTCCTTCTGTTTGTGATCTCTGTCCTTGCAAATGTTTCCTCTTTACAACCATTAAGTATTGGAATTTTGTAGGATTCTGACCTTAACACTCTTCTCTCTGTATACTTTTTGGGTAATCTCCAGTCCCGTATCTTCAGTTAACATCCTGTATATATTAACAATTCTGAGAATTGGCATCATGGATAGTTTTTTTGTTTGCACTTGAGACCCCTGTTCACCCAGCTCATGAATGTTTCTTCCATACCTGTGTTAAACTCAACAAAGCTAAACTTACCTGCGTATTTTGTCCTCCCAGCAGTATCCCTCAAGCCCTTTTTTCCCTCCTCTCACAATAAGTGGGTATTACTATCCATGCCAGAACCCAGGTGTCATTCTGATTCTTCCTTTTCTTCATCCCCAGTTAGCCACAACTTCCTATTGATTTTAAACCCATAGTACCTCTAGGATCCATCCTTCTTTTTCTTCACCATCTTAGCACATGTCATGCTGTGGTTTCTCAGATTACTAAAACAGCATCCTGACTGATCTTCACTTCCAGTTTTGGCTCTCTATAATACATTCTTCACTATGCATTCACATCTGTCTCTCTGCTTAAAATTTTTTAGTGATTTCTTATTGCCCTTTGGACTTTCTTAACTACCAGCTAATTCTGTGCTAAGCATTCTCTGAGGTTGTCACCAAACAATCTTAAGAGGGGAAGTATTGTTACCTTCATTTAACAAGTGAGATGATTTAATGAGAACCTACTGTATAGCACAGGGAACTCAGTGCTCTGTGGTGACCTAAATGGGAAGGAACTCTAAAAAAGAAGGGGGTATATGTATACGTATAGCTGATTCACTTTGCTGTTATATAGAAACTAACACAACATTGTAAAGTAACTGTACTCCAATAAAAATTAATTAAAAACACAAGTGAGATGATTTAGAAATGCTTGCTGATTTGTCAGGGTTGCCTTAGCTGGTGAGTGGCTAGCATACTTTGAACTGAAGTTTGCCACATCAGAGTCCTTCCTCTTAACCACCCAGCCATGTGCCTTCCTAAGCTAACCCTTACTTACTTCTCCATCTTCTTTTTCCCCCCACACCATTCTGAACTATTTGCAGTCCCTCCTTCTAAGACATACTCAAAACTTGTTGCCTGAGGGACTTCCCTGGCCGTCCAGTGGTCAGGGCTCTGCGCTTCCACTGCAGGGGGACACAGGTTCCATCGCTGATCGGGAAACTAAGATCCCACACGCTGCTCGGTGCGACCTAAAAAACAAAAACTTGTTGCCTGAGCCTAAAGTTGCTTTAAGGAAAACAAACATTTTCAAAGAAGAATTTCTGACAATTTTTTGGAACACTCCAAAAAGATATGACATTTTAGCATCCCTAGAATGTAAGAAGATAAAAGAATGAGACATAGGAAAAATAAAAGTAGTTTTCCATATGGGGTTAGTTTTGAATTTCAAAGCTGTTGAATTCCTCACATTTAATAAAAGCTTGAGACCTAGTTGTGTAAGAGGAAGATTAGGGAAAGTGTGAAAGCACTTTATCTGAGCTATTTGAAATGCTAATGACCTCCTTAAATAGCTGTTAGCCAGGACGTTGTGTTCATTTTTTCATCCAGGTGTATAAAGAATCTACCTGTGAACACAAGTCATATGAGGTACTGAGTAACTTATAGGTAGGGAAGTAGGCTCCATATATTTGTTTATATATCAAGTATATCATCAAAAAAGTTAAATATTGCAGTGACTCTTTCCTAGAAGGAAAATTGAGATAAACTGAGAAATAGTTGACTTGGAATCATTTTCATTTCAGGTATTTTATTTCTTTCCTCTCTCTCTCTCCACCGTCTCCCTCCAACATATTTTAAGGCAAAAGGACCTCCCCTGGACCAAAAAACCCCAAGAACCTTTTAAATCTATAGCTTTTAAAGAAACTTGGTGTTAAAAGAAAAAGAGCAAGTAGATAGAGGTTTTGTAAATATAGGTAAATATTAGTCTCTTTGAAGGGTTTGATTTCTTAACTATAGTTGGGAATTAATGTAATTATAAATTTTTAATAAAAATCCATGGTTGCCCATTATAAAAACAGAAGTTTTTGTTTTTACCATTAAAGTATTTTAGAAGTGGAAAATGCCATACTACTCTCAAGTTTTAATTTGGTATATTTTACTATCCAGAGTAATCCTTTGCTTTTTTTAAAATAATAAAATCATCAACTAACAGCTCATTTAATAGATGTTAAATGTTATAATACATTCGTATAATAATAATAAAACAGAAGAAATTTGAAAATAATGTATTACTTAGCTTTGATAAATAAGAATACACAGTTATTTCTCTTAAATGTTTAGATAATTACTTAAAATATATAATGTACCCCTTCTGAATGAGAACCAAATCTTGATAGCTATAGAACTTTATAAAATACATTCACTTTTAATAGGAAAAATAAGTCTTGGCAGATTAAAGTGGAAACCTACACTGAAAAGGTCTCATTAATTGCCTAAAATAATTGTTTCAGTAAGCCAGTTCTTAGTGAGCTGTATGCTTAGAGGCTAGTTGGTTGTCAAACCCAGTTGACTAGTCAGGTGAGTTTACAAAGTGCTAAAAGACTGGTCCTTCTCTGAAGGATTCCTATCTTATAAGTCAGTATTGTATATTACTGAGTGCCAAATAGTGGTTTGTTAAAAATGATTGCTGTAGGAGACAGAGTCAAGATGGCATAGTAGGAGGATGCAGAATTTGTGTCTCCTCACAACTAGGACACCTACCAGGCACTGGTGGGGGACCATGGGCACCTAAGGGGACAGCAGGAACCCCCAGTGACCAGCTTGCGGGATCTTGGTTCCCAGGCCAGAGGTCGGGCCCGAGCTCCTGTGGTGGGAGCTCCAAGTCCAAACAGCTGGACTAACAGAGAACCTCAGACCCCAGGGAATATCAATCGGAGTGAGGCCTCCCAGAGGTCCTCATCTCAGCACCAAGACCCAGCTCTATCCAACTGTCTGCAAACTCCAGTGTTGGACATCTCAGGCCAAACAACCAGTGAGACAGGAATACAGCACCACCTATTTAAAAACAAAAACAAAAACAAAAGAAACAACAAAAAAAATTGTTACATACAGTGGAACAAGGTAAAAACCTACAAGACCAAATAAATGAATAAATAGGCAACCTACCTGAAAAAGAATTCAGAGTAATGATAGTAAAGATGATCCAAAATCTCAGAAACAGAATGGAGAAAATACAAGAAACATTTAACAAGGATCTAGGACAACTAAAGAGCAAACAAACAGTGATGAACAACACAGTTACTGAAATTAAAAATACTCTAGGCCTTCCCTGGTGACGCAGTGGTTGAGAGTCCGCCTGCTGATGCAGGGGACACAGGTTCATGCCCTGGTTGGGGAAGATCCCACATGCCACAGAGCGGCTAGGCCCGTGAGCCATGGCCGCCGAGCCTGCACATCCGGAGCCTGTGCTCTGCAATGGGAGAGGCCACAACAGTGACAGGCCGGCGTACCGCAAAAAAACCCAACCAAACAAACAAAAAAACTCTAGAAGGAATCAATAACAATAACTGAGGCAAAAGACCATATAAGTGAGCTGGAAGATAAAATGATGGAAATAACTGTCAGGGAGCAGAGTAAAGAAAAATGAGTGAAAAGAATTGAGGACAGTCTCGGAGACGCCTGGGACTACATTAAATGCACCAACATTCAAATTATAGGGGTCCCAGAAGAAGAAGAGAAAAAGAGAGGGTCTGAGACAATATTTGAAGAGATTATAGTCGAAAACGTCCCTAATATGGGAAAGGAAATAGTCAAGTCCAGGAAGCACAGAGAGTACCATACAGGATAAACCCAAAGAGAAACACGCCGAGACACATATTAAAGTATCAAAGATGAAATACAAAGAAAAAATACTGAAAGCAGCAAGGGAAAAGGAACAAATAACATACAAGGGAATCCCCATAAGGTTAACAGCTGATTTTTCAGCAGAAACTCTGCAAGCCAGAAGGGAATGGCAGGACATATTTAAAGTGATGAAAGGGGAGAACCTACAACCAAGATTACTCTACCCAGCAAGGATCTCACTCCGATTCGACAGAGAAATCAAAGGCTTTACAGACAAGCAAAAGCTAAGAGAATTCAGCAACACCAAACCAGCTTTACAACAAATCCTAAAGGAACTTCTCTAAGTGGAAACACAAGAGAAGAAAAAGACCCACAAAAACAAACCCAAATCAGTTAACAAAACGGTAATAGGAGCATATGTATCAATAATCACCTTGAATGTAAATGTATTAAATACTCCAACCAAAAGACACAGACTGGCTGAATGGATACAAAAACAAGACCCTTATATGCTGTCTACAAGAAACCCACTTCAGACCTAGGGACACATACAGACTGAAAGTGAGGGGCTAGAAATTTCCATGCAAATGGAAATCACAAGAAAGCTGGAGTAGCAATACTCATATCACATATAATAGACTTTAAAATAAAGACTATTAAAACATAAGGTAGGACAGTACATAATGATTAAGGGATCAATCCAAGAAGAAAGCATAACAATTATAAATATTTCTGCCCCCAACACAGGAGCACCTCAATACGTAAGGCAAATGCTAACAGCCATAAAAGGAGAAATTGACAGTAACACAATAATAGTAGGGGACTTTAACAGCCCACTTAAACCAATAAACAGATCATCCAGACAGAATTAAATAAGGAAACACAAGCTTTAAATGACACAATACACCAGATAGACTTAATTGATGTTTTTAGGACATTCCACCCAAAAGCAGAAGAATACGCTTTCTTCTCAAGTGTTCATGGAACATTGTCCAGGATAGAGACCCATATCTTGGGTCACAAATCAAGCCTTGGTAAATTTAAGAAAACTAAAATCGTATCAAGTATCTTTTCCGACCACAATGCTATGAGACTAGATAATCAGTTACAAGAAAAGAACTATAAAAAATACAGACACATGGAGGCCAAACAATATACTACTAAATAACCAAGAGCTCACTGAAGAAATCAAAAAATACCTAGAAACAAATACAATGAAAACACGAAGACCCAAAACCTATGGGATGCAGCAAAAGCAGTTCTAAGAGGGACGTTCATAGCTATACAATTCTACCTCAAGAAACAAGAAACATCTCAAACAACCTAACTTTACACCTAAAGCAATTAGAGAAAGAAGAACAGAAAAATGACCCCAAACTTAGCGGAAGGAAAGAAATTATAAATATCAGATCAGAAATAAATGAAAAAGAAATGACGGAAACAGTAGCAAAGAACGATAAAACTAAAAGCTGATTCTTTGAGAAGATAAACAAAATTGGTAAATCATTAGCCAGACTCATCAAGAAAAAAAGAAGACTCAAATCAACAGAATTAGAAATGAGAAAGAACTAACAACCGACACTGCAGAAATACAAAGGATCATGAGAGATTACTATCAGCAACTCTGTGCCAATAAAATGGACAACCTGGAAGAAATGGACAAATTCTTAGAAAAGCACAACCTTCTGAGATGGAATCAGGAAGAAATAGAAACTATAAGCAGAGCAGTAACAAGCACTGAAATTGAAACTGTGATTAAAAATCTTCCAACACACAAAAGCCCAGGACCAGACGGCTTCACAGGCGAATTCTATCAAACATTTAGAGGAGAGCTAACACCTATTCTTCTCAAACTCTTGCAAAATATAGCAGAGGGAGGAACACTCCCAAACTCATTCTACAAGGTCACCATCACCCTGATGCGAAAACCAGACAAAGATGTCACAAAACAAGAGAACTACAGGCCAGTATCTCTGATGAACATAGGTGAAAAAATCCTCAACAAAATACTAGCAAACAGAATCCAACAGCACATTAAAAGGATCACACACCATGATCAGGTGGGGTTTATCCCAGGAATGCAAGGATTCTTCAATATATGCAAATCAGTCAATGTGATAAACCAAATTAACAAATTGAAAGATAAAAACCATATAATAATCTCAATAGATGCAGAAAAAGCTTTTGACAAAATTCAACACCCATTTATGATAAAAATCTCCAGAAGTAGGCATAGTGAGAACCTACCTCAACATAATAAAGGCCATATATGACAAGCCCACAGACAACATCATTCTCAGTGGTGAAAAACTGAAACCATTTCCTCTAAGATCAGGAAAAGACAAGGTTGCCCACTCTCACCACTCTTATTCAACATAGTTTTGGAAGTTTTAGCCACAGCAATCAGAGAAGAAAAAGAAATAAGGAATCCAATTTGGAAAAGAATAAGTAAAACTGTCACTGTTTGCAGATGACATGTTGCTATACATAGAGAATCCTAAAGATGCTACCAGAAAATTACTAGAGCTAATCAATGAATTTGGTAGAGTAGCAGGATACAAAATTAATGCACAGAAATCTCTTGCATTCCTATACACTAATGGTGAAAAATCTGAAAGGGAAATTAAGGAAACACTCCCATTTACCATTGCAACAAAAAGAATAAAATACCTAGGAATAAACCTACCTAAGGAGAAAAAAGACCTGTATGCAGAAAAGTGTGAGACATTGATGAAAGAAATTAAAGATGATACAGACAGATGGAGAGATATACTATGTTCTTGGATTGGAAGAATCAACATTGTGAAGATGACTATACTACCCAGATTCAATGCAATCCCTATCAGACTACCACTGGCATTTTTCACAGAACTAGAACAAAAAATTGCACAACTTGTATGGAAACACAAAAGACCCTGAATAGCTGACACAGTCTTGAGAAAGAAAAACTGAGTTGGAGGAATCAGGCTCCCAGACTTCAGACTATACTACAAAGCTACAGTAATTAAGACAGTATGGTACTGGCACAAAAGCAGAAATACAGATCAATGGAACAGGATAGAAAGCCCAGAGATAAAGCCACACACAAATGGTCACCTTATCTTTGATAAAGGAGGCAAGAGTATACAATGGAGAAAAGATAGCCTCTTCAATAAGTGGTGCTGGGAAAATTGGACAGCTACATGTAAAAGAATGAAGCTAGAACACTTCCTAACACCATACATAAAAATAAACTCAAAATGGATTAAAGACCTAAATGTAAGACCAGACACTGTAAAATTCTTAGAGGAAAACATAGGCAGAGCACGCTGACATAAATCACAGCAAGATCCTTTTTGACCCACCTCCTAGAGAAATGGAAATGAAAACAAAAATAAACAAATGAGACCTAATGAAACTTCAAAGCTTTTGCACAGCCAAGGAAACCATAAAAAAGACGAAAAGACAGCCCTCAGAATGGGAGATAATATTTGCATACAAAGCTACTGACAAAAGATTATCCAAAATATACAAGCAGCCCATGCAGCTCAATATCAAAAAGACAGACAGCTCATTCCAAAAATGGGCTGAAGACCTAAACAGATGTTTCTCCAAAGAAGATATACAGATTGCCAACAAACACATGAAAGGATACTCAACATCACTAATCATTAGAGAAATGCAAATTAAAACTGCAGTGACGTATCACCTCACACCAGTCAGAATGCCCATCATCGAAAACTCTACAAACAATAAATGCTGGAGAGGGTGTGGAGAAAAGGAAACCCTCTTGCACTGTTGTAAAGTGGTACAGCCACTATGGAGAATAGTATGGAGGTTCCTTAGAAAACTAAAACTAGAGCAACCATATGACCCAGCAATTCCACTACTGGGCATATACCCTGAGAAAACCATAATTCAAAAAGAGTCATGTACCACAGTGTTCAGGCAACACTATTTACAATAGCTAGGACAAGGAAGCAACCTAAGTGTCCATCGACAGTTGAATGGATAGGGGAGATGTGGCACATATATACAATGGAATATTACTCAGCCACAAAAAGAAGCGAAATTGAGTTATTGTAGTGAGGTGGATGGACCTAGAGTCTGTCATACAGAGTGAAGTAAGTCAGAAAGAAAAACGAATACCATATGCGAGCACAAATATGTAGAATATAAAAAAGGAAAAATGGCTTTGATGAACCTAGGGGCAGGACAGGAATAAAGACACAGACATAGAGAATGGACTTGAGGACACGGGGAAGGGGAAGGGTAAGCTGGAACGAAGTGAGAGAGTGGCATGGACATATATACACTACCAAATGTAAAATAGATAGCTAGTGGGAAGCAGCCGCATAGCACAGGAAGATCAGCTCAGTGCTTTGTGACCACCTAGAGGGGTGGAATAGGGAGGGTGGGAGGGAGACGCAAGAGGGAGGGATATGGAGATATACATATGCATATAGCTGATTCACTTTGTTATACTGCAGAAACTAACAACACCGTAAAGCAATTATACTCCAATAAATATGTTTAAAAAAAATGCTTGTTGAAGGTTGTATATGTTTGAGTCTGCCCAGGTGATGCAGTGCTGCTACCAACTTTTTAAAAATTTAATATAATTTTATTTTGGATATAGAGCAAAAGCTTTAATTCTGTTCACCTGGAAAGGGACCACCCCAAAATGGTAAAGCAGGAAGAGTAGTAGAGGGACATGCTCCCATCCACATTTTCCTGGTTCAGCAGGTTCTATGTAATTTTCCACTTGCCCAGGAAGCTCCAACTTCATGGGATTCTTCAGATGATGAAGAGGCATGGCAAATACACTCTGTATGTGAGAATGACGCGACTGTGAGCAGTGGTGAACTATCGAAAGCTTCTATGCAGAGAAGTGGTGACAACAATGTTAAAGAGGATTAATTTAATAATTACAACACATATACTGAACACTGTATCAGACAGTTTACCTTTTTTTTAGTTTTAATATTTAAGAGCAGTTTTAGGTTCACAGCAAAATTAAGAGGAAGGTACAGAGATTTCCTGTGTATCACCTGTGTCCCCACACATGCATAGCCTACCCCATTATCAACATTCCTCACTGGAATGGTACATTTGTTAAAAATGATGCACCTGCATTGACACATCATTATCACCCAAAGCCCATAGTTTACTTTAGAGTTCACTCGTTGTTATATATTCTGTAGATTTGGGCAAACATACAAGGAGATGTATGCATCATTATAGTATCATAAGAGTTTTTTCACTGCTCTAAAAATCCTTATATTCCTCTTGTTTAACCCTTCCCTCTCCTCCTCTGCCCCTGACAACACTGATCTTTTTACCGTCTCCAAAGTTTTACCTTTTTTAGGATGTCATATAGTTGGAAGCACACCATATGTAGCATTTTCAGTTTGGCCTTTTCTCTTAGTAATACGCATTAAGCTTCCTTCATGTCTTTTCATGGCTTGCTATCTTATTTCTTTTTGGCACTGAATAATATTCCATTGTGTGGTTATACCACAGTGTATTAATCCATTTCCCTACTGAAAGACATCTCAGTTGCTTCAGATACTTAACTCTTCACAGAATATTCCTTTGTCACCTGCCCTAACTGAAGCTTTCCCAAAGACCGCCACTTTCCTGTGGTCTTCTCAAGCGGTGGCTGTTGATTCTTGTTAAAAGGGGAGTGAGGTCTGTGTTTTCTAACTCCCTTTGTCAAACCATTGCTCTTCCAAGCAGAAATCCTGTGATCCTTCTAATATGACTGTTTCTCCTGTCCATTGTCTCATCTATATCATCTTCATGTTTATTGAGGATTTTGGCACCTGATTTAAGTTCTTTTTTCTCCTGTTTAGCCATCCAAGTGACTTTCCACTTCTATGAATTCAGGGATTTTGGTTTTTTTTAATGTATTCTTTTATCCTCAGTGCCTAGAACAGTGGTTGGCGCATAAATGTGCTCACTTAATATTTATTGAATCAATAAACTTTTAATAAATTTTTATAAACTTCCTGACTTCTGTCTCCACAGAGCTTTAGCAATCTATTCCAAAGACCAAGCCTGAGACGTTATCGCTGCTTGAAACAATTCCACCCCAGAAATTTTTTTCTGAGTATAGAAGTATAATACATGATAATTACTAAAAATTTAGTAAATAGACAAAAAAAAATCGCTCATAATCTAGCTATCTAGAGATGAAAACGGATATTTTGCCTATATCTTTTTTTCCTCTACACATATGTTTTAAAGTTTTTGGAATGAGTCGTCATAACGCAAATACTGTTGAAAACACCCAGATGTTTTATGTGTGTGTAATTTTAGGGTTTATTGTGAAATCTTACCATGTAATTATTCTTTATTCACTCAAAGCATATTAATGCCTGCTCTGTGCTAGGCAGTGTGCCAGTTGCTAAAGATACAACATTAAAGGAAACAGCCCCTGCACTAAAGATGCTTTACATAAATCTCTTAAGTGATGACATCATTGTCAATGGCTCCATAGTGTTCTGTTGTATGAAGTACCATAGTTTGTTTAACCAACCCGCTATCCTTTTTGCTTAGGGAGTAATTTTTTTTACTCTGAGAAACAGTGCTGCCATCAGTATGTCCTTAGGATAAATTCATAGAAGTGGAATCTTGGGTCAAAGTGTACATGCATTTTTAAGTTGTTCTGGGGAAAAGTTGTACTACTTTATATTCTCACCAAGAAAGTATGTATTGGGTTGGCCAAAGAGTGCTTTCGGTTTTTTAAGTAAAAATAAAAGACACATTTTTCATTTTCACCAAGAACCTCATTGAACAACATATTTACCCTTTTGTTCCACTGCCTTCTGCCGTTTTTCAGGCAACTTCATAATTCCATCTTCCCAAAACTTTTTATCTTTTTGAGCAAATAACTGTTCCAGGTGCCCTTTACAGTATTCCAAGAAATCGCAATTTTTCCATTAAGAGAATTTTGTAAAGACCTAAATAAATGGAAATCTGAAGGTGCAATATCTGGTGAATACGGCAGATGAATCAGAACTTACCAGCCAAGCTGTAACAGTTTTTGCCTGGTCATCAGAGAAGCATGCAGTCTTTGGGTTATCTTGATGGAAGTTTATGCGTTTTTTGTTGACTAATTCTGGACACTTTTTGTCGAGTGCTGCTTTCAGTTGGTCTAATTGGGAGCAGTACTTGTTGGAATTAATCGTTTGGTTTTCCAGAAGGAGCTCATTATAGAGGACTCCTTTCCAATCCCACCATATACACAACATCACCTTCTTTGGATGAAGACCAGCCTTTGGTGTGGTTGGTGGTGGTTCATTTCACTTGTCCCACAATCTCTTCCATTCCACCTTATTGTACAGTATCCACTTTTCTTCGCCTGTCACAATTTAAAAACAGAACTTTTTCATTACATTTAAGTAGAGAATTGCATGCAGAAATATGGTCAAGAAGGGTTTTTTTGCTTAACTTATGTGGAACTCAAACATCAAAGCAATCAACATAACCACGCTGGTGCAAATGATTTTCAACGCTTGATTTGGATATATTGAGTATGTTGGCTATGGTCCTGCGTGGTGTAACGTTTATTGTTCTCAATTATGTCTTGATTTGATCGCTATCAACTTCAACTGGTCTACCCGACCGTGGAGCATTGTCCAGCGAGAAGTCTCCAGCACAAAACTTCACAAACCACTTTTGACACATTAGATCAGTTAAAGCACCTTCTCCACACACTGCACAAATCTTTTTTGGCAATTCAGTTGCATTTTTACCTTTCTTGATATAATAAAGCGTATGCCAAAAATGTTTACACAAAAATTCACCAATTTTGGTAAGTTTTTCTAATGCATGCTGATATGACAGCTGTCACATACAATCTAACAAAATTGTTTCAAATAAGTTAAAGACAACTGAGTGCTACTAGAGCCATCTTACAGAAAACCCGAATGAACATTTTGGCCAACCCAATAAAAGCTAGTTTAACTGCATAATAAACAAGTAGGTATGTTCATTTTTGAGTGATTGCCAATTTGGTGAGTAAAATTTTTTTCTTTATTGAGGTGTAATTTCCATACCATAAAATTCACCCATTTAATAAGTGTTCAGTAATTTTTAATAAATTTACAGAGTTGTGTAATTACTACCACGCTGCAGTTTTAGAACATTTCCATCACTCCAAAACGATCCCTTGAGTCTGTTTTTAAACAGGACTCATTTCCATCCCCAGTCCTGGGTATCCAACCAATAGTCTGCTTCTCTATCTCTGTAGATTTGCTCTTTCTCAGCATTTCATATAAATGGGAATCATAAAATGCATGGTCTTTTGAGTTTGGCTTCTTTCACCTAGGATGTTTTTGAGGTATATCCGTCTATCATTAGCTTCATCCTTTTCTTTTTTTTCCCTTCCATATCTATAATTAGCTTGGTCCATTTTTTTCTTTTCTTTTTTCTTCTTTTTTTTCCCCTTTTTTTCCTTTTTTCTTAAGTGGAATTAAACAGCATTTATCCTTTTGTGTCTGGCTCATTTCACTTAGCATGATGTCTTCAGGGTTCATTCATCTTGTAGCATATATGAGAATTTCACTCCTTTGCAAGGCTAAATAATATTCCATTGTATGTATATATGTCACATTTTGTTTATCCATTCATCCATCCATGGACATGGCGTTGTTTCTACCTTTTGGCTATTGTGAGTAATGGTGGTATAAACATTAGTATATAAATATCTGTTCTAGTTCTTGCTTTCAAATCTTTTGGGTATATGCCCAGAAGTGGAATTGCTGGATCATAGCAGTCCTATATTTAGCTTTTTGAGGAACTGCCAAGCTCTTTTCCATAGAGGCTGCACCATTTTACATTCCCACCACCAACGCACGAAGCTTCCAATTACTCCACATCCTTGCCAAAACGTACTGACTTTTTGAGAATAGCCATCTTAATGATATGAAGTGATATCTCATTCTGTTTTTGATTTGCATTTCTTAATGATTAGTGATATTGAGCCTCTTTTCATGTGCTTATGGTCCGTGCTTGGGTGTACCTTCTTCGGGGATATGTCTATTCAAGTCCTTTGCCCATTTTTGGATTAGGTTGTTTGTTAAGTTGTAGGAGTTCTTTATATATTCTAGATATTAATTGCCTATCAGGTAAATCATTTGCAAATATTTTCTCCCATGCTGTGGGTTGTCTTTTTACTCTGTTGATAGTGCCCCTTGATGGACAAAATTTTACAGTTTTGATAATGTCCAAATTATGTTTTTCCTTTTTTTGCTTGTGCTTTCGGTATCATATCCAAGAAATCATTGCCAAATTCAGTGTTTATATCTTTTGCCATATGTTTTCTCCTAGGAGTTTTGTAGTTTTAGCTCTTATGTTTAGGTCTTTGATCCATTTTCAGTTAATTTTTGCATGTGGTATAAGGTAAAGGGTTCAGCTTCATTCTTTTGCGTGGATGTCCTATTTTCCTGGCACCATTTGTTGAAAAGACTGTCCTTTCTCCATTGAATTGTCTTGGTTTAATCATTTTTTATTGCCAAATAGTATTCATTGTGTAGATATATACCATATTGTATTTATCCATTTATCAACTGATGGACATTTGGATTGTTTCCCGTTTTTGGCTAGTCTGAATAATGCTGCTATGAACATTTATGTATAAGTTTTTGTGTGGCATACATTTTTGTTTCTCTTAGGTAGAAACCTAAAACTGGAATTACTGGGTCATGTGATAACTGAATGTTTATAGGAAATGGCTAAACTGTTTTCCTAAGTTTCTGTGTCTTTCACATTCCTACCAGTAATGCATGAGTGTTTCATTTTACCCTCACCAACATTTAGTATATATAGTAAGTCTTTTTGAATTTAACCATTCTAGTAGATGTGAAGTGGCATCTCATTGTGGGGTTAATTTGCATTTCTTAAATGACGAATAACTCTAATGTTGAATGCTAATCTCCTATTTTTCTGGCTGTAGCCTCCTGTCATTCCAATTCTCGCTCCTTTTCCTGCCACGTTTAGTCTTAAGCTTAAGACTTCCACTTTCAACACCTGTTGTTTCGTCTTTTCCTTAGCTTCAGTTCCTTCTTCAATTACCTTTCTTCCCAGTATTCTTAGCTTCTAGTCTTGGAGCAATTCTACCGTTTATATACTCTGCTTTTTTTTTTTTTTTTTTTTTTTTTTTTTTTTTTTTTTTTTTGCGGTACAAGGGCCTCTCAGTAGTGTTGTGGCCTCTCCCGTTGCAGAGCACAGGCTCTGGACGCACAGGCCCCGTGGCCATGGCTCACGGGCCCAGCCGCTCCGCGGCATGTGGGATCTTCCCGGACCTGGGCATGAACCCATGTCCCCTGCATCGGCAGGTGGACTCTCAACCACTGCATCACCAGGGAAGCCCTATATACTCTGCTTTTAAACCTAAGCTGCTGAATGCTACCAGAGAAAGTCACAGAATTTTATGTTTTGATATCATTGTGAATTTTTCTGTAACTTAAAAAAATTTTTTATTTATTTTATTTTTGGCTGCGTTGCGTCTTCGTTGCTGCGTGCAGGCTTTTCTCCACTTGTGGCGAGCGGGGGCTACCCCTTGCTGCGGTTTGTGGGCTTCTCGTTGTGGTGACCTCTCATTGCAGAGCACAGGCTCTAGGCACGCAGGCCTCAGCAGCGGCGGCACATGGACTCAGTTGTTGTGGCATGTGGGCTCCGGAGTGCAGACTCAGTAGTTGTGGCTCGTGGGCTCCAGAGTGCAGGCTCAGTAGTTGTGGCTCGTGGGCTCCAGAGTGCAGGCTCAGTAGTTGTGGCTCGTGGGCTCCAGAGTGCAGGCTTAGTAGTTGTGGCTCGTGGGCTCCAGAGTGCAGGCTCAGTAGTTGTGGCTCGTGGGCTCCAGAGTGCAGGTTCAGTAGTTGTGGCACACCGGCCCAGTTGCTCCGTGGCATGTGGGATCCTCCCAGACCAGGGCGCGAACCTGTGTCCCCTGCATTGGCAGGCAGATTCCTAACCACTGCGCCACCAGGGAAGCTTTTTCTATAACTTTTTATTTTGATTTAGTTTCTTATAGAAGTTGCATAAACATTACAAAGAGCTCCCATTCCCTTTTCCTAGGTTATCAATTGTTACGCTTTGTCCCATCTGCTTTATATTCTCTGTCTTCTCTGTGTGTGTGTGTGTGTGTGTGTGTGTGTGTGTGTGTGTGTACAAATATAGGCATATTTTTTCTGAATCATTTGAGAGTTAAGCTGGAGACTCAGGTTATATAGCTATTAAGTGGTAAAGCAGGGATTTAAATTCAGATCTTTCTTTGGTCTCCCTTGTATCTGGCACATACTTGGTGCTCTGGGAATGCTTCTTGAATTGACCAGTGACTACAACTCACCTATTAGAATCTATATCGTGTCTCTTCTTGGGGTTTTAGCATGTATAGGTGCGTGGGCTTTGAAGTCAGACTCCCTGGATTCAAATCCTTGCTTTACCACTTACTAGCTGTTTGACCTGAGCAAGTTCCATAATCTCACTAGGCCTCAGTTCCCTCATTTCTAAAATGGAGGTGATAATATTCCTACTTAAAATTATGAATATTAGAGGAGACAGTGCAGGTAAAGAATTTATCATGGACCCTCTCATTTCTATTCTTATCTTGTCCTGCTACTCTGATTTAGCTACTAGCTTCTCTTAGTTTGTCCTGCCCCATGAGTTTTTAACTGACAGAGTTGATGAGACATCCAAGTGAATTTTAGGCAGTTAGCAAAAAGAGAACTCTGGAGAAAGTTCCAGGCTAGAGTCATACTTGGAAGACATTTACTCAGACCTGCTAGTTAGAGCTTTGAAACTTGAACTTTGTAGATAAAAAGACAAATAGCATGTGATGAGATATTGAGATACAGGTCCAGGAGCCATACGTCTTTGGACATTACAGTTTTCAAGTAGTTTTTTATTGGCTTCTAAACTTTTGAAATATTTCAGAAATATCAACTTTTTGGCATCCATAAAATACAGTCACATACTTGGAAGCAGTACAGAAATTTGAGGTACCCTGATGTTTCTGCCCCTTTTCTACACCCTCTCCAAAGGTACATGTTTTTTTCAATAAAATATTCTATCCTGTTAGATCACACGTCCTAGGTTTTGATTCAGAAGATAATGATCATCATAGGTGTGACCCCATTTGACAAGTAGGAGGAAAAGAAATCATCAAAGGAATTAATTCCAGAGTAAGATTTCATTAAATGTTATATTGTCTTTTTTTTTTTTTAACTGAGCAGTCATTCTTTATTTTTTTTAACATCTTTATTGGAGTATAATTGCTTTACAATGTTTTGTTAGTTTCTGCTGTATAACAAAGTGAATCAGCTGTACATATACATATATCCCCATATCCCCTCCCTCTTGCATCTCCCTCCCACCCTCCCAATCCCACCCCTCTAGGTCGTCACAAAGCACCAAGCTGATCTCCCTGTGCTATGCAGCTGCTTCCCACTAGCTATCTGTTTCACATTTGGTAGTGTATATATGTCCATGCCACTCTCACTTCGTCCCAGCCTACCCTCCCCCCTCCATTGTCCTCAAGTCCATTTTCTACATCTACGTCTTTATTCCTGTCCTGTCCCTAGGTTCTTCAGAACCTTTTGTGTGTTTTTTTTTTAGATTCCATATATATGTGTTAGCATACGGTATTTGTTTTTCTCTTTCTGACTTACTTCAGACTTTAGGTCCATCCACCTCACTACAAATAACTCAGTTTCATTTCTTTTTATGGCTGAGTAATATTCCATTGTACACATATGCCACATCTTCTTTATCCATTCATCTGTCGATGGACACTTAGGTTGCTTCCATGTCCTGGCTATTGTAAACAGAGCTGCAATGAACATTGTGGTACATGACTCTTTTTGAATTTATATTGTCTTTTTAGTCAGTAAGATGTCAGTAACTATTCGTTAGTTGCTTTATTCATCAGAGGAAATGGGGCAAGGGGGACATGGCACATGAAATCAGAAAGTGTAAATGATAATCAGAGAAAATGTAAATGATCACAAGAATCCCTGATGAATTTAGATGTTTAATTGCCAGCTTGTATATGATTAAACTCCAAACCATATTTTATTCTTCTAATAATTTTGATAGTTTTCTCAGAATAATTATCCCTTTGAAGGAAATGGGTTACCAGGACCTCTTGTCAGATTCCTTTTACAGAATGAGTTCCATGTAGATAAAATTTTTATAGTTAGTTTTTATAGTGCTGTCTTCCCATGAAAATCAGGAGTAAAATATTTTAGAAAAATAGCACAGAGCCTTGCCAATTTGTCATCAATATCCTTGGTTTGGTTGTCTGTAATAAACATATTCCGGACTTCCTTGGCGGTCCAGTGGTTAAGACACTGCGCTTCCACTGCAGGGGGCATGGGTGTGATCCCTGATCGGGGAGCTAAGATCCCACGTGCTGCACATCGTGGCCAAAAAAATAGAAGGAAAAAAAAAACAGATCCCATTTTTCAATACATACATACCTTTAATACCTCACTCTGTGAGTGTTAACAGGTGATAAAATTCTAGAATTTAAAATTTTACTGTCTGATAATGAGAAAGCTTATTTCTCAAGTTAAGATCAAATCAGTTGCAGTGATTATTCATTTGACATTTTGGGGTAGAAACTGTTTTATATTTTCAGTACCTTAACTCTTAAAATGAGAATGCTACATAAATTGAGGATGTTTATTAGTAAAGAAAGAACAATATGCTGGTTTGCTGGTTGTGGCCACTTGATTTCACATTTATGGTATATCTTAAGACAAACCAAAAATGTATGAATAACTATAGAAACACAAATATATTTCATACTAACTAGAAATCTTGCGTGTCAGATGAGTCTAAGTGACTGTCAGTTTTTTTAGCAGAGGAAAATGAAACTGAGTGTTTATTAATAGGAAAAGGTAGAATTATTTTGTACTGCAGGTGAAATATTTTTTTATTACCTATCATTTGTTAGACCTAGCTTCTTAAATAATTAGGAAAGATAAAAAGGTATTAAGTAACATTCACAGTACATAGGTAGCAAGATAATTATACCCCAGAGTGTCTATAAGGTGTTATTTTTTCTTTACGCGGGCCTCTCACTGTTGTGGCCTCTCCCGTTGCGGAGCACAGGCTCCAGACGCACAGGCTCCGCGGCCATGACTCACGGGCCCAGCCGCTCCGTGGCATGTGGGATCTTCCCGGACCGGGGCACGAACCCGTGTCCCCTGCATCGGCAGGCGTATTCTCAACCACTGCGCCACCAGGGAAGTGCCAGCTGAGCATTTTTAAATGATCATAATCCCAGGAGGTCTAATTATTTCATAGTTTACATTTGCTTAATCAGAATATATATTGAATGGTCACTCCATCTTTTTGATGGAAACTTTTATTGCATAGTTGGTTTTAGAAGTTTAGAAAAAGCAAGAAAAGAAACCACCTTAACCACATTAACCACACAAGTTATTCTCTGCAAAATTCACCTTGGAATAATACAGGCATAATGAATATATTGTAACTTTGTTCTATGAAATCAAACTTTTGTACACCTGTCTCATGTGTTACCTTTTTTATTTAAAAAAAAACAGGGAAAAGCTCATACAGTTCTCAGTTCTTTATGAGAAATAGCCATCTTGGTGAAGAAGGGCTTGTGTTGTCTTTTCTGTTAGTATAGGAGGATAGCACTGACAGTGTTCCTGTGTGGTTAGGTCCTCACCCTCTGGAAATGATTGAGGCAGAGAGCGTGATGCCAGGGGTTTTTTTTCCTATTAAATACTTATTCATTTTCTCATTGGGGTGAATGCATCTTTTTGAATTAGTGTTTTGGGATGTTTTACATATATATCTATATATATACACACACACCCAGGAGTGGAATTGCTGGGTCATATGTTAGTTCTGTTTTTAGTTTTTGGAGAAACCGCATGTTTTCCACAGTGGCTGCACCAGTTTACACCCCCACCAACAGTGTACGAGGGTTCACGTTTCTCCACATCCTCGCCAACATTTGTTATGTGTGTTCTTTTTGAAGATAGCCATTCTGACAGGTGTAAGGTGATATCTCATTGTGGTTTTGATTTGCGTTTCCCTGGTGATTAGCGATGTTGAGCATCTTTCCATGTGCCTGTTGGCCGTCTGCATTTTTTCCTCTTTGGCAAAATGTCTATTCAGTTGTTTGGTTTTTGATGTTGAGTTGTATGAGCTGTTTATATCGTTTACAAATATTTT
Organism: Phocoena phocoena; assembly: GCF_963924675.1. NCBI lineage: Eukaryota > Metazoa > Chordata > Mammalia > Artiodactyla > Phocoenidae > Phocoena > Phocoena phocoena. The sequence goes on along the minus strand of NC_089220.1, from coordinate 143,895,555 downwards.
CTCCCATTCAGTAGATTGGTCTTTTCATTTTGTCGTTAGTTTCCTTTGCTGTGCAAAAGCTTTTAAGTTTAATTAGGTCCCATTTGTATATTTTTGCTTTTATTTCCTTTGTTTTAGGAGATGCATCTAAAAAAATATTGCTCAGATTTATGTCAGACTGTTCTGCCTTTGAGGAAAACTCAGACTTCTTAAACTTGCTTATCTCTTGAAATTTTGAATCATACTCTCCTTGGTCTTTGGTTCTGTATGACTTAAAGTCAGGTCCTTGGGACTTTAACTTCCTGGCAGTATATTGAGGCTAATGTTAGAGCTAGTTGGACTTCATCCAGCAGATTTAAGACAAATAAATGAGGAGCTATTATAGGGCCTATTGTTGATGAAGTAGAAACAATTTTCAGCTGAATGCTAAATGGCTTCAAAGAGTATGGTGCCTAGCAATTTATTTTGTGTTTTTTAACTACACATGGAAACAGAAGAGAAAAGCCTGATCTTGGAATGACTGATTTAGGCCTGCCAAACAATTACAGGTATCACTAACATAGGAACTTAAAATTATCGAGGTGATCTCTATGTAATATTGAAACAAGATCAGTGGAGATTCACGTGTTGACTTTTAAGTAGTTTTAAAGCTAATATGCTGCTTTTTTTCTTAATTAAGGGAGACTTGAAAATTACTTAAATTACTGGTGGTTTTTTCAGCATTAGAAGTAGTGAAAATATACAGATAGGATTTTTTTTTTTTTTTTGGCTGAATTGGGTCTTCGTTGCTGCGTGCGGGCTTTCTCTAGTTGCGGCGAGTGGGCTTCTCACCGCGGTGGCTTCTCTTGTTGCGGAGCATGGGCTCTAGGCTCACGGGCTCAGTAGTTGTGGCACACAGGCTTAGTTGCTCTGTGGCATGTGGGATCTTCCCGGACCAGGGCTCGAACCCTGGTCCCCTGCACTGGCAGGCAGATTCTTAACCACTGCGCTATCAGGGAAGCCCACACATAAGATGTTGTAATGCTGTGAAAAAGAGACTACTTTGATTGTACTTGTATATAGTTTTTATGTTTTAAATGACCTATGGGTTACATTAAATTCCTGAAGAGAATATAGTACAAATTAGAAAGTTTTAAACACAGACTTGTCATCTGGCACACTAATTTTAGATTGTCATAGATTAATCCGCTTCACTATTTAATGGCCTGAAGGAGGAAAGGAGCTAATTTAAACTGGATTAGTGTATTCTACACTGTTAAAGCATTCCCAGATAGATCGTAAAAATTAAAGATGGAAAAGACTGGTAATTTGATTTTTACACAGGTGATTGGATTTCCTATAATTGATATATAGGGGTTCAGGGTTTGTTTTCGTAATGTGGGTAAATGCAAGTCAAGTGTTAATCCATTGTATAAACATTTGAGTGCCTAGAACACCTGTTCTATGCAGGTGTGCCAGATACTAGAAATACAGTGGTGAGCAAGACAGATGGCTTCTAAAATTTTGTGTTATTAAAATGTAGTGGGCTGAATTACCTGGTCTAAATTTGACCAGGAAAGTGGCTTGTGTATTAACATGTGCTTTGTTTCTAAGTAGTGGTGTTTTTATATTTACTTTTCTCCATATATACATATCTCACTTGCAACAGATAATATTTATCTGCAAGATAACTATTAACTGGGATAAATGCAAGAGGATTTATAGACAAAAAATGGTTTGATGTTTATTGGAAACTTTTTAAAAAATCAACTATATATTCTCAGTGAACAGAACATGGTATTTAAAACACCAGTTATTCAAATTAACATTTTTATTAGATGGGTAGTAACAGTTCAATTTATTCAAACTTCTACATGGTAAGAGTTATGAGAACAAAGGACCACACCTAACTCATTGAGGCTGGATTTGTGTCTTATTTTTTTTGTATCCCTCACAACTCTGCATATAGTCAGTGATGAGTGAATGGGTTCATTGAAGGTGTTTACGCGGGAGTGTTTTATCTTGGCAATTTTGATATAACCATTATACTAATAGAATTGAGAAAAATTGTTTAAATAAAAGGCTACTCTTTTTTTTAAAAAATAGCTGTTGTTTTGAGCATTTCAACTTTGTAGTAAATGAGTAAAAATGTTTCAAATAAATTACAGGGTTTTTTTTTTAATATTTTAAGATTCTTTTAAGTTCTCTGAAGAAATCTCTTGGCCTCAAATTACCCAGCTTATTATAAGGTAATCTTTAGGTTTTATATTTGATTACTGGTTACTAAACTCTTCAGGAGAAGGACTTTTGTTTTTAATGAAAGTTCTTATCTGATAAACTCTTCAGGAACACAAATTAGTTTGTAGCATAACTAGTAATTGGACAAAGAAGTGTGGGGAAATTGCTTTTTCTGTATTTTATGAAGAATTAGGAAACATTCAGAGGTGATTCTTGATGAAGGGAATAAGCTATGCTGCCTTTTATTTTTTAAAATAAATTTATTTATTTGTTTCTTTGTTTATTTTTGGCTGCATTGGATCTTCGTTGCTGTGTGCAGACTTTCTCTAGTTGCGGCGAGCGGGGGCTGCTCTTCATTGCGGTGCGCGTGCTTCTCATTGCGGTGGCTTCTCTTGCGGAGCACGGGCTCTGGCCCGCAGGCTTCAGTAGTTGTAGCTCGCTGGGCCTAGAGCGAAGGCTTAGTAGCTGTGGCGCATGGGGTTGGTTGCTCTGGGGCATGTGTGATCTTCCCGGACCAGGGCTCGAACCCTGGTCCCCTGCACTGGCAGGCAGATTTTTAACCACTGCACCACCAGGGAAGCCTCAGTAACATGTTATTTTAAAAAGCAGTTCAAGTTGATCTTGTTTAAGGTACCAAATCATTTTCACGTTTTGGAAATTATATAAGAAGTTGATATGGAGAGAAGGTAAGAAAGGGAAAAGTTTGTTTTTCTGCTTATATCTAAATGAGGATAATTTTTTAGAAAATTATTTTAAAATGTAAAAAATAAAATAATTACTTAGTGGAAAACTGATACTTGCAGAAACTTGAACTCATTAGTTATGTGGCTCTTCTTGGTGTAACTCATACTTGTAATATTTATCCTTTACCTAGCATAGGTATAAATCTGAGTAATATTTTGAACCAAAATGACTTCTCTACTCCATTGTCCTTTCTTCTTCTTCTTCTTCTTCTTCTTCTTTTTTTTTTTTGCGGTACGCAGGCCTCTCACTGTTGTGGCCTCTCCCGCTGTGGAGCACAGGCTCCGGACACAGAGGCTCAGCGGCCATGCCTCACGGGCCCAGCAGCTCTGCGGCATGTGGGATCTTCCCTGACCGGGGCACGAACCCGTGTCCCCTGTATCGGCAGGCAGACTCTCAACCACTGTACCACCAGGGAAGCCCTCTTATTATTTTTAAAAAGCAATTTTATTGAGATAAATCTGCATACAATAAAATTTACTCATTTAAAATATGCAGTTTTAGTTATGACAGTTGAAAATAGTTGTGTAACCATCACTTTGATTGTGATGTGGAGCATTTCTGTCACACTTTGGAGTTAATCTTGTCTCCTACCGCTGGTCCCTGGATCTACTTTCTGTCATAGTTGCTTTTTGTAGCAATTCATATAAATTGACTCATACATTATATAGTCGTATCTGTCTTTTTTCACTTAGCATAATAATTTGGAGATTCACCCATGTTGTTATGTTCATAAGTAGTTCATTTCTTGTTATTACTGAATAGTATTCCATTGTGTGGATATACTGCAATTTGTTTATCCATTCACATTTGATGGATATTTGGATTGTTTCCAGTTCTTAGCTACTATAAATAGTAGTTCTTAGCTACTATGAACAATTGAGTATACATCTTTTCAGGGACATGAGTGTAAATACCTGTAAATGGGAGCTTTGCTGTAGTTTAAATGTAAGGCCTTGTTTCTTAGTTTTGATGGGGGAGATAGAAAAATTTATGTTAAACCAGAAGGTCAAAATTTATCTCAGGGAAAGAGTCGAATTGCCAGCTATTACTCCTATTCTTATACTTCTGTTTTATTCTTTATCTTCCTTCCCCCCAAAAAAGGCTATTACCTTTTCCCTTAACTAAAAACGTCTTATAAAATGGCATTCCTTATTTAAAACTCAAATTTATAAGAATATGCTAATTTCTTTTCAGCACAGTTGTTCTCAAAGGGCTTTTTTTTAAAGTATAGTTGATTTACAATGTTGTGTTAAGAATATGCTAAATTTTGAATGGGCTAGTTGAACCATGGCTATTTTATACACTTCCTGTCCCCTACCCCCTAGTATTTCCACCTCCTACTAAACTTTGTTTTGGAGCCTTTTTTCATTTCTTTCTATAGCACCCCCTTTCTCTTCAGAATAGGGACCTGTATAGTACAGATGGCTTAAGGGAAATACAGAAGAAGCTACAGATAAAGGTTCATGATTTGTCATGTCATATATTAGGGGTTTACTGGAGATTCAGATGCAGACCATGTTGATCTGACTTGATGAAACCTGTGAAGTAAGCTGTGTTTGCTGACTCATCTATATATGTTATAATCTCTTTGGCAGTGTAGTTAAAAATTGATTTAGAAGCAGGTGATACCTGAAAACTTGCTCCCTGCCCTCCCAAATATATTCATATGTATACATACAAATGCCCATATACACATCCCATATTTCTTAAGTTATTTTGAGTTAGTCAGATTTCACTCACAGTGTGGTTATTCTAATCCTTTTATTATAACAGCATTTACTGCAGCATTTAGGGAAATGGAGTTTGAATTGAGGTCAGAGGAAAAATTTGGAGAGTTAGCAGGTAGATTGGGTAGGGTAGAGTATTTGACACATGATACCTGAGAAAAAGGGAGAGAAGGCAGGGAGTGGAATAAAATAATTTTGCCTGTTTTGCAGTTGGGCATTCTACAAGTACTTATTAAAATTAAAATGCCTTTTTTTTAACAAGGTAATGTTTGGTGCTGTTGAGTTACAAAGATTAATCTGATATAGAGCCTGCCTGAAAGAAGGCCACACGGCTCAGTAACACTGTTCCAGACCTGGAATTAGCTAAAGTACCAGTAAATATTGTACCAGTTAACGTTGCTCATACCTGATAAGAGGGTATATCCAGATTAGTATAGGAGACTAAAATTCAGCCCTTTGTCCCAGGTCAGCTTTGTCCTGACCCTTCAGTTTTGCTGGCTATCTACCCCTCCAATTCCTGCCTCTGTCTCTGTTAGACTGTGAGCTAAGTGACGTGTTGTTCTATTCTGCTCCTTTACAAGGTGGATTGTTTGTGAGATTTCCTACTAGAGAGACTGCTGTTCTGAGCCTCCTGACAAGTAAAACAAAAATGGAGTACGGGCATAGGCTGCAGATAATTACAATATAGTCAAAGCTGTGCTCTTAACAACTGTCGCAGTCTTACAAAGACTGACTCTTATAGTAGGTAAAAGACAATCCAGAATAAGTTAAAATGAGGGAAAATAGGTTAAGCCATTGGAGAGGAAGGAGAACATGAAATTAGTGAGGTGATAGTGAGGATTTTCTCCTTTCTTGCACATTGTATTTTATTCATTTTCTCTCTTTTTTTCCCACCTCTTTCCTCCCTCTCCTTTAATTTATTTTGTGGTTTTATGCCACTGAAATGTTTGTGTTTTATCCATTTGTGTTTTGGCCTCTCAGTGATAAACATTTTGTTATCTTGTCTTTTCCAGGTGCTCTGTAGGTCAGTGTGTGCTTTGCTGGCTTCTTATTGGCATTACAGAGTTTGTTTGGGTGGGATGTTTGTTTTAGTATTTCCCTTGTATATTATTGGTCACTCACTAACTCTTGCTTTGGTATTGCTTTGCTACCTGGCATAACTAGAAATTAACTTAATTTGGAGTTTTTAACAAGGACACACCTGCTACTGCATATCCAATTGAGGAATAGCCCTGCTTTATTGGAGAAGTTTGTCTCTTTAACTGCAATAGAATAAGAAGGTTGAGAGGAGGCATTCACTTGACTCATAAGCATTCACATCTGATGTTTTCAATGAGAGCACTATTTCTTACAGTTGATTAAAATGGATAATCACAAATCAGTTTAGATTGCCATTGAATTAGAGTTTGAGTGTATGGAGATGAGATAGGAAATAATAGTTCACTTGTTATTGTTAGGTATTTGGTTGAAATCCTTAGAACATCAGGTCCAAATATTTATTTTTCTTAGGTCTTATTTTGAAATAATCTCAAATTTATAGGAAGTTGCATTAATAATACCAATAATTCCCTTATACCCCCGGCTAGATTCACTCATTGTTAACATTTTGCTACATTTGTGCTATCATTCTGTTATATTATTTTTTTTCCTAACTGAGAATAAGTTGCATGCATCTTGTCCCTTTACCATATAGTACTTAGACATATATTTTCTAAAAACAGCATTCTTATATTTTCAAGGACATTCCAGTTATCATATCAAGGAAATTTAACACTGATGTAATACAATTCTCTAATATACAGCCCACATTCAGATTTCTCTAGTTTCCTCAATAATGTTCTTTAATAATTTTTTTCCCAATCTAGGATCCAACCCACAATCATTCATTGTGTTTAGTTGTCATGTCTCTATTTTCCTTTAATCAGAACCATTTCCTTAACCTTTCTTTGTCTTTTATGACATTGACACTTTTGAAGAGTGACAGACCATTTATTTATAGAATATCCCTCAATCTGGGTTTCTCTCATGTGTCCTTGTGATGAAATTTAGGAAATATAGTAGTTTGGGCAGGAATGCTACATTACTGCTATGTGCTTCTCAGGGCATCACATCAGGAGGCATATGTCCATTTGTCCTGTTTTCAGTGATACCAACTTTGATCTTTTGGGAGGTTTTTTTGTTTTTGTTTTTTTTTGTGGTACGTGGGCCTCTAACTGTTGTGGCCTCCCTCTCCCGTTGTGGAGCACAGGCTCCGGACGCGCAGGCTCAGCGGCCATGGCTCACGGGCCCAGCTGCTCCGTGGTATGTGGGATCCTCCCGGACCGGGGCACGAACCCGTGTCCCCTGCGTCTGCAGGCGAACTCTCAACCACTGCGCCACCAGGGAAGCCCAGAAAGTTTTAATAAGTTATACTGAAGCCAGTTATAGACTGTTGAACAAATATTTTAACAAGTGAAACTTATTCTATCAGTTACAACTTTTATAAAGCTTTGAGTTATTTTTTAAATTATTTATATGTACAGTATAAGTAGATTATTAAGAAACTATTTTTTTTTTTTTTTTTTTTTTTTTTGCGGTACGCGGGCCTCTCACTGTGTGGCCTCTCCCGTTGTGGAGCACAGGCTCCGGACATGCAGGCTCAGCGGCCACAGCTCACGGGCCCAGCCGCTCTGCGGCATGTGGGATCTTCCTGGACCGGGGCACGAACCCGTGTCCCCTGCATCGGCAGGCGGACTCTCAACCACTGCGCCACCAGGGAAGCCCTATAAAGAAACATTTGAGTTATTTTGAATGAATCCTAAAACCTTTATCCATCTTTTATGGCATAGCAAATACACAGTCAATTTTCAGCATTAAGTAAAACTTTAAAAATTAGCCAGTGAATTTTGAGTGTTTGGATGCTATCTATTTCTCATGATGTTTTAAAGCCGTGTTGTTAATATGAATAGTAAATTTACTCTGTAAAATCCTAAAACTTTTCCTAAAATTTACTATAGAAATTGGGGTTAATAATATACCTTTATGGGGGAAAAAGTTATCTAGCTATTTTAGGACATATTGATTGAACGCAGTTTTATTTTCCAGACAAGCTTTCTATAACACTTGAGTAACCTGTCCTAATAATTATACTATAGAAATTTTAATCTGTGGGGAAATGTGGTGTAACCCTTCATTGTAAATGTTAGAAATATGGCTCCTCTTGCTGTCACAACGGGACCAAGAGTCTCTTTCTCCCCAGTCAGGAGGGTACCAAAGGATATTCTTGGGACACTGAGGGCACCCCGCTATCTCCTTGTAAAAGTTGTTCTTTAATTGGTGGCTCTTTATGCTAAAGAAATTAGCTAAACTTTAGAAAAAGAAAAATACCTAGTTTTGCTTACTTTGGGTACAAATGATTATAAAAAGTAATTCTTCCTTACCTAGCCTGTGGCCAGGTGAAGAAAAATCTATATGTTAAAGTTACATATTGTCAAATTATACATTGGTGTCAGATAGCAAATGAAATGTTTTTCTTAATTTTACATAGCAGCCCTTTTTATATAGCTATAATAGTGAAAGCACTCCTTAAAAGTTTAGACAATTAAAATGTACATAGTCAGTTTGAACTGTCTCAACTCTGTTTCATGTTAAATGTGTTACAAGAATGAATCTGAAGTCTGCTGCAGTAAAACACTGAAGGCTTTAAAATGTTTTCTTGCATAAAACTCAAAGTTTAGCTGCTTATGAGGGTAGGGAAGGCAGGAAGCTAATGTCTGTCTCAAGATACAGGACAGCTGTTTGCTCATCAACCTCAACTGTGTGAGTAGACTTAAGCCTGTAACCCTATGTAATTAGTCATAATAATTAAAAATTTTTTAAATCTAAAGTGCTTAAAGATAACACATCAGTGTGATGAGATTTTTTTAGGGTCTATTTTTTTCTGGTGGGTGCGATGTTGAGGGTAGAGTGGGTGGTAGATTTGTATTTATAAAATATTTTTGAGAATATCACTTAATAACCATGCATCTTTTTTCATCATTATTCCATTCCTATGAAGCAAAAGAATATAATTCCTTAGATCCCTTTATTTTGCAGTTGATTTCAGCCTTTTAAAATTAATACTTTAACCAAACAGTCATGAAAATTATTTTGGGAATATGATGTTAGATACTAATATAGAAAATTGCTCTTGGAAATAATTTAACAACTTAATTATAATTAATATTTTTTTAAAAATTTATTTGGCTGTGTTGGGTCTTTGTTGTAGTTCATGGGCTTCTCACCGCAGTGGCTTCTCTTGTTGTGGAGCACGGGCTGTAGGCACACAGGCTCAGTAGTGGTGGCATGCGGGCTTAGTAGTTGTGGTGCACAGACTTAGTTGCTCCTCGGCATGTGGGATCTTCCCGGACCAGGGATCGAACCAGTGTCCCCTGCATTGGCAGGCGGATTCTAACTGCTGCGCCACCAGCGAAGTCCCTAAACATGACATTTCTTGATGACACACAGCTGTATTTGTCTGGAACATGAAAGATTGGTCTTGCATCAGATGTAACTCCACAAAAGAGGAGGAAAGGAAGCAAAAATATGTCTTAAAGAATGTTGGTGAAAGTTAGGTATATTTTCTTTGGGTTTTAGGTAAAGTGATTTTTACCAAATTCAGCAAAGTCATTGTAATGTTATTTTAAAATAAAGGCATGGATGGGTGAATTAAGTGGTGTTGAAGGTTTTGAGTTCTGTCAGTAGTAGTGACTGCTTCTTGGATTAAAGTGAGCCATTTTTTTACATTTAGATGCTGGTAGAGTGCTTTCTAATCTAGAAGCACTGGTAGTGTTATGGATGGTGCATTAAGTCTTTCAGGAAGGATTAGGTGTCAGTGGTTTTATTGTAAGAGAATCTCCTGTGTTGGGGATGATCCTACTAAAGCCTAAAAGTAGTCTGGGTTTCAGCACTGACCATCATTCTCTGTGTGTTTAGAAACATGGTGGGTGTTGTGGGGGGGAGGTTGTAGCAAGAAGTAGAAACACGGCTTTATGTTCTGTAAGAACTTGCTGTTTACTGGAATCTAATCAGGGGCCTGAACACATCTGAACAGATACCCATTCTAACTGAAAATGGGAAAGGGGGAGATTATTTTAAAAGATATGTGAAAATCTTGTGGAATTGGCAAGAAGTTTACAGCTTTGGTACCTTTCTATGTGTTTGGTGTTCTTCCTCTTCTCCACTCCAACCTTTTCAGATTGGTTCATTGGGTCTGTTTTTCACCCATGTCTACATAACTTTTCTGGAGATATTATCCCATGGTACCAATGGAGCAACAAGAGTTAAGACCTGTAGGTAGTACAGGTTGTATTAAAAGGGAATGTTAACAAGGAGTCAATAGTTGGCAAGTCTAACTGCAATTTCTTTAACTGATTAGGAAGCAGGGAGGGGGCTGATAATATTACCTTCCTCATATAGATATGGTGAAACTAAATGAGACAGTTCATCTAAAGTACTTAGCACAGGGTCTAGTACATAACAGCTAATGTTTTCAGTGAGTACTTACTAATGCATATCGAAGTATGTACTTTTCTAATCTGATTTTTTTAATTTAGGGAGAAGGTTTGGAGAACTTAAGATTAAATGATGACCTATGGATACCTCACTCAGAGCATTTAATTCAGAGGTGGAGTGGCTGTCTGACTGGGCTGGTAGTTATGCCCTAAACTGTTCATGATATTCTATTAACCTTAGATTGGCTTACTGTTGAGCATTGTATGTTTTTAATCAGGAGCTTAGAATAGTTTTTCCGTATTTGTTTTAGCCATTTGAACCCTTTGTTCAAATGAAGTCTTTTACAGAAACCTGGTATTTAAAAATAGTAAAAAGGAACTGTTCTTGAAGCAGAAATGTTCAACCCAATCTACCATCTCAGTTTTCTCCTCACCTGTGCCCTCTGCCTTGGCAATCATTGATAGAATGCATAGTTATAAGAAGTAAAAGCACACTTATGAGAAATTAATTTAGTGAATGATTGCCTGAATGGATAAGCATGCATAATCCCATACACGTCCTTAGATGTTTTAAGATTTTATTTTTGACTCTGGCTGCTTGTAGACTGGCTGTTAACTGAAGTTGACCATGATACTGGTTTATCTTGAAAGGTGGTACTAATAAACAACCCTAGAAACTTGTATTTTACTTTACAGATATTGTTGACCATACCACATATCACATTGTGTTCTCCTTATAAACTATATGTGAAATACTCACTCTTATGTTATCTGAGTCAAGGTTAATTGTATTTCTGAGTGATTGATTTCATTTTTCTTTTGAATATTGTACCTCTTAACTAGTCATATCCTTTGCATTGGCTGTTAGGAAGAGTAGAGTCAGCTGAATGGCTTCTAATTAGCAAAAAAGCCCTATGGGCATGCGTTTTGTTTTGACAATATACCTGACCCCTCATTTTTTCTACCACTTTGTCTTGGATTGACCATTTTTGCTTCTGTCTAATGTCATATAGCATGCATTTTAAAAGTCACCTTAAATCCTTTTCAACACACCATGAAGTATATAAAAAATCATAGTGATGTGTTTAGTGGACAGCCCTTGTTAAACCCTCCTTCCCACTATAGGGTGATGCTTATAGGTTTAAATTCAGACACCTTAGCGTGGATACAGAGCCTTCACTATATGCCTTACTGTTTCTAGGATTAGTCCATCCTGTATTCCAGACACACAGGATTCTCTCCCCTGAGAAGATACCGTACTTACTTTATCCTGCCCCATAATTATAAGTAGTAGGTATAAGCACATACTAATCAATGTATCCTTTTATAGACTTTGGTAGGAGGATGTTAGAAACCTTTCCCTCACACTTGTAATCAAGAAATCAGCTCGGTAGGAAGTAAGATTAAGAGATCTCCTAACAGGTGATCACTGTCTGTGAGACAAAGGACACCTTTTATGTACCTGCCCTTTGTGAGCTGTGGGTAAAGAAGGAGTCTTGGATTTATGACTGTAAGATGTTATGGAAAAACCCGAATGAACTTTTTGGCCAACACAATATTTGTGGCTTCTTCCTCACAACTAAAGTGGAGTTGAGTAGTTACCACAGACTATATGGCACACAAAGCCTAAATTATTTACTTATCAGGCCCTTTAGAGAAAAAGTTTACCAACTCGTAATATACAGTGTTGGGGATACAACCCTGAAAAAACTAAATAATCATTTTGTGTATTTTATTTGGTTTTTCTCTTTTTGTATTAGTCTTTACAGACTATATTGTTCATCGTTCATATTTCAATTCATATTGAAATTCGATGTTGATTACTATAAATAGCTCTCATAACTCTGAGTTTGTGGGGTATGTGTCCTTAGTAGGCCTTTCCCTGAAATGAGAAACTAAGAGCCGTATGCCCAGATTCTGTCCAAGGGTAGACTTCAATTTGGGGTATGTGGGTAGGAAACTAGAATGAGGAAGACTTTACTGTGCAGTACCAGTATCCCAGAATAGGTCAAAGAGGAAGAATACAATGAAGTATAATTAGTTTCAAGATTTAATAAAATTAGTACTTTTATTGTTTAATCAAGAATATTCATAAGTGATGCTTTTTGGGGGGGAAGAAGGTAAGAGTATGGTGATGAAGAATATACAGTGGCTGCTGACTGCTAGTACAGTTTGGTGCATGAAGCCAAGGCTCCAGCTTGTTTTACCTTCCCTTGCTTTTACGCTGCCAGTCGACACAGTGAAAAGGCAAATAACAAGTTCTTGTTTTTATGAAAATAGTTTTGACCCCCTGGGCCTCTGAGAGGATCTCAGGGATCAGATCCCCAGGGGGTCCACAGATAAGCTTTGAGAATTACTGACCTAGGGCATGGACTCCAGCCAGACTGCTAAGGTTGACTATTAGTTCCATCACTTACTATTAGCTGTATGACTTGAAGCAATTTACTTTAACCTCCCCGTGCTTGTCTGTGATATGGTGATAATACCTATTGCCTAGGTTTGTTATGAGGATAAAGGAGTTGAGGTTTATAAACGTGCTTAGAACAGTGCTTGGCACATAAAACACTATATAAATATTATTAAATAAAACCAAATGGTAAATCCGGTTATTTGTATAAAAAGTGTTATACAAAGTTTCAGAAGAACAGGAGAGATTTAAATTTAGAGATTGACCATACAATGGAAGAAATCAGGGAGAAACATTCATTTACAAGTATTGGAAACTAAGTTGGAGATTTGCCTTAGGAGAAGAGATTTCTTAAAGAGGCTGGGGACAGGGAGGTGAAGCACAAAGCCATGCGTGTTGAATTACGAGGTTTAAGGTCAGAGAAGAAGAAATTAAAAGAAGGTTCATACATGTGGATCTTGCATACATAGAGCTTATTTTGTTAGTCTTTTGGAGAAGAAAAGTGAATGAAAGCCCATGAATGTGGAAACCAATGGGAAAATTTGAGTGGGTTCCCCATTTTGCAAAAAAAGGTATTGGGTTGCCTTGTGCAGATAGTAACTAATTCTTTAAGATATGCAATATGGAACCTAGGTCGGTTTGAGAACATAAAATTGACAACTTTAATTATAAAACTACTAGGTTTGGTATGCCAACTTATGCAAATTGCTAAATGAACCTCTCTCTGAGTGAAATGAATTAGAAAAGATACCCCAAAGCTTAGAGTGTGAGGCCAAGCATCTTTGTTCAGTGTACAAACTGTATAACATATGTATTGGGCCCTGCTGGCAAATCTAGATCTTTTCTCAAACAGCAAATTCAGTTTCTTTAAAAAGAGCCTATTGCAGCCTGTTTGCTTTGTGGTAAATACTTGGTTACTACAGGTTGTAGTACAAGGCTGCTGCTGCCTTGCCAGCACAGTTTCATTCACGCATTCAACAAATATTGAATGTCTACCATGTGCCAGGCATTATTTTAAGCATCAGTGAATAAAATGGACAGAATCTGCTGTTACAGAGGTGACATTTTAGTAAAGGGACGAGAGATAAGTGTAATTTAATAGTAAATTAAGATCAAAGGCATTGAAGAAAAATAAAACTGGAAAGGGTAATAAAGGATGCTGGTTGCAATTTTAAATGGGGTAAAGGAAGCCCTCTCTCAGAAGATGACATTTGAGCAAAGGTCCTGAAGGAGATGAGGGGACCTAGTTGTAGTGACTTCTGGAGGGTAGAAGTTACAGCAGTTACAAAGGCCTTATGACAGGAGCATAGCTGGCATATCTGTATATGATCAGGGAGGAGTGGGAGAGGCGGTCAGGTAATGGGGGAACAGATTATAAAAGAGCCTTTAAGTCATGGTAAGGAGTTTGGCTTTTACTTGGTGAATTGAAGGACTTTGAGTAAGCAAGCAGTGTGATCTGCTTTAGATTTTAACATAATCACTGGCTGCTGTATTGAAAATACACCATAGGAAGATAAGAACAGAAGCAAGGAAACCTATATACCAGTAACTATATTAGTTATCAATTGCTATATAGCAAATTATTCCAAAAACTTCATGGTTTAAAACAACAAACACTTATTGTCTCACACAGTTTCTGTCAGGAATATAGACGTAGCTTAGCTGTATAATTTTGGCTCAGAGTCTCTCATGAGGTTGCAGCCCAGAGATTAGCCAAGGTTGCAGTCATCCAAACACTTAACCAGGGCTGAAGGGTTTGCTTCCAAGTTCACTCATACACCTTTTGGCCAGAGACCTCAGTTACTCAGCAAGTGGGGCTGTCCTTATGACAGTGGTAGCCGCCTTCCCTGGAGTGAGTGATCTACGAGAGAGAGAGAGAGCAAGGCAGTAGCCATAATGTACAGTGTCTTTTATGACTAGACTCAGAAATGACAAACCAACACTTCCACAATATTCTGTTGGTTATCCAGACCAACACTGATAAAATGTGGGAGGGGACTACAAAGGGCCAGAATATTAGGAGGCATGGGGATCATTGGGGGCCACCTTGGAGGCTGGCAACAAATAGAAAATGGAATTTTAAAAAGATACCATGTATTGCCTCAGAGTCTGGGTAGATATTCCTAGGTATGGGTAGATATCCCATACCTAGGAATATCTACAAGAAATATGCAAGACCTGCATGAACACTGTCAAAATATTATGGGGAGCTTAAAGAAGACCTAAATAAATTTAAGAGTCAGCTGTGTTTGTACATCTGTAGATTCAGCACAACCCTAACAGGTCTCCCCCCATAGAAATTGACAAACTGAATCTAAAATTTGTATGGAAATGGAAACTGCCAAGAATAAGCAACACAATCTTGAGGAAGAATAAAACTGATACCAGCTATCCAAAATCTATAATAACTTGAAACAGGATAGACAAAATAGACCAGTGGGATAGAATTGAGAGTCTAGGAAAAGACCCGCATTACATGTATGATAACCCATGTATGGACAAGAATGAGACTGCAGTGCAGTAGGGAGAGGACAGTCTTTTCAATAAATGGATTTGGGTTAATTAGATAACCATATGGAGAAAAACATGAATCTTAATCCCTACCTTATTCCAGACAAAAATCAACTCCAGATGGATTACCGATCTAAATGTGAAAGGTAAAATAATAAAATTAATAGGAAAATAGAGAGCATCTTCGTGACCTTGGAGTAGGCAAAGATTTTTAAAATAGCTAACTATAAAAGATAATTGTTAACAAAATCATATTAAGGTGAATTTTGGTTTCAAGACACCATTAAAAATGGAAAGACAAACCATCGTGGAAGGTAAAGTAAGCAAAAGGCAATCCAACAGAAAAAAATGCACAGAAAACTTAGACACTTAACAAAAGAGGATTTTAAGAATATTTAAAATAGAAAGGCAGATGTATTAATTTCTTAGGGCTGCAATTACAAATTAATACAAACTAGGGAGCTTAAAAACAAAAATTTCTTCTCTCACAGTTCTGGAGGCCAGAAGTTCAAAATCAAGGGGTTGGCAGTGCCATGCTCTGTACAGGATCTAGGAGAGAATACATTTCTTGCTGCCAGATTCTAGTGGCTGCATGCATTCTTTGGCTAGTGGCCACATCACTCCAGTCTCTGCCTTTGTCTTCACATCACCTTCTCCTCTGTGTCTCTCAAAACTCTCTCTGCCTTTCTCTTATAAGTATACATGTGATTGCATCTTAAGCCCAACCGAACAATCCAGACTAGCTCCTCTTCTTAAGATCCTTAACTTAATCATCTTTTGCCATATAAGATAGTATTCAGAGGTTGCAGAGATTAGCACATAGACAGGTCTTTGGGGCTACCATTTTGCCCATTATAGCAGGCAGTACTAAGTATTGGTGAGGTGTGGAGTAACCAGAATGCTCATACTTTGCCAGGGGCTCTAACGTTGCCAGGAGTGTGTAAATTTGTATAACCCGCTTTGGGAACTGGTAGTATCTGCTTAAAGGTGAACATACATATACCCTATGACCCAACGTGTCCCCTCCTAGGTATATACTGAGCAGAAATGTGTATGTATGTTAGTCAAAAAACACATAAAATAATGTTCATAACAGCAATATTTGTCATAGTCATAAGCTGGAAAGTTCCCAAATCCCTGGCATCACTAGAATAGATAGTGGTTTATTCATACAGTGTAATATACTAGATAGCAAAGAGAAGGAATGGACTGTGGTTAGACACATTAGCATGGTTGAATCTCAAAAACAATTTGAGAGAAGCCAGACACAATGTGTGTACACTGTATAATTCCATTTATTAAAAGTTCAAGAATAGGAAAAGCTAATCTAGAGTATTAGAAGTCAGCATAATGGTTATCCTTGGGGAAAGGATAATATTTGGAAAAGAGCATGAGGAAGCTTTTGAGGGGTACTGATGATAATCTGTTTCTTTTTTTTTTTTTAATTGCGGTACGTGGGCCTCTCACTGTTGTGGCCTCTCCCGTTGCGGAACACAGGCTCCGGACGCGCAGGCTCAGCGGCCATGGCTCACGGGCCTAGCCGCTCCGCAGCATGTGGGATCTTCCCAGACTGGGGCACGAACCCGTGTCCCCTGCATCGGCAGGTGGACTCTCAACCACTGTGCCACCAGGGAAGCCCGATAATCTGTTTCTTGATTGGGGTGCTTAGTTACCCAGTTGTGTACAATTTGTGAAAATTTAAGCTTTACACTTGGGACTTGTATATGTTTAAAGAAGAAAAGAATGGGAGTTGTTGGTTACTTTTGTAGGTTTCTTTACTATAGGACATCTCAGTTGAACTAATGGAGTATCTTTCATTTTGATATGCATTGATTATTCTGTTCTGTTTGAAAGTTTTAGTAGAGCAACTTGATTATAACATTTGTAAGGACTTTGAATTGCAAGTGACAGAAACCCAAAGCAAACTAAAGCAAAATGAGAATTTGTTCACATAATTCTGAGGAAGTCTGAGGGGTGGAGCTGTCCTCAGTAAGCCTTTGTCTTGGCTGTCTCCTTCCTACCCATTTTGGCTTTGCTTACCTTATTTTAATTAATTATGTGGACTCTTTCTCCATTGTAGCAGAGACGGCCACCAGTAGCACCAGGTTTACATTGTATTGTCTTCAATGTAATCTCAGAGCAAAGTCTGCCTCTTTCCCAGTAGCACTAGTAAAATCCAGGGAGGAATGAATGATTGGCTCAGATTGAGTCATAATGCCCAGGCTTGGATCACGTGCCCATCACTGAGACAGGTCTGGCCCTGAGGAGGAGGGGTTAAGCCTACCCAAAGCAAATGAAATGGTCTTCCCACAGGAACCAGAGGTTCTGTTAATCTGAAAGAGGAAGGAAACATACCAGGCAGACAGAAACTATCAGTTTCAGGAATATGGATGTCTTCCCAGTCCAGTTATTGAATGATTTTATAATTATTAAGATACCATGGATTTTATTTAGCCTTGGTGAATAGAAAACTGTGTGCTAAAATAGAGGACAGTTTGTACCAATTACATTACTGTCATTTTTCACATCATAGCTACAACTTTCTGTATAAACTATACCTGGTGATACAGATTTGGATGAAATATTGCCTTTCATAGTTCTTTCCCCTTATTGGGTGAGGAACATATACTTAAATAAGAGATGAGGCTTAGCAAGAGCAAATAATACTTTAAATTTACATTGCTTGGATTAGAGAATCCCACAGTTAATAATATTACCTGTGCTTGAGTCCCATGTCTACCTAGCCTCCCCACATCTTCTTCAGTGATGATTGCATTAAAGTCATTTGCTTATTTAATCCAGAGGTTGGCAGATTTCTGGTTCATCACCTGTTTTTGTTCAGCACATGAGCCAAGAATGGTTTTTGCATTTTTAAGTGGTGGGAGGAAAAATCAAAAGAGGGACATTTTATAATGTGAAAATTCTGTGAAATTCAAATTTTGGTGGCCATAAGTATAGCTCATTTGTTTACATATTGTCAGTGGCTGCTTTTACATGACAACAGCCGAACTGAGTAGTTGTAACAGAGACTGTATGGTCCTGAAGCCTAAAATATTTACTGTCTGGTCATTTACCGAAAGGTTTGCCAACAACTGATATACACATTTTTGGGCAGAATGTGACAAATTAGAGTCAGATGATGGGAATGCCAATCAGAGTTTTTCTGAAACCTGTCTTCAACTGGAAACACTACAGTGGCTTCTTTTTGTGAGATTTATCATGCCAGTCAATGAAAACTTTCCTTATATCAATAACTGGGAGGTTTGTATATATTAGAATTAGCTTTGGAGTCTCTTATCCTTACATAACCTAGTATGTTGAAATTGATGAATTATTTGCCGGGAAGGAATATATAGTATCCTCAAAGATGTTATTCTCATGTTAGCTGGACTCGCGCCTTTTTGTCTTTCAGCCCAAGAAACAGCAGGAAAGACAACCTGACATAGGGAACTGGGGACTGCTATACAGAGAGAGAACTACAAAGCATCCTCAGTGCAGTAGGAACCCTAATCCAAAGTCCCTATACTTTTATCACAGTGAGTAGCATTCGTCTCAACTGTTCTATATTGAGTCATACTTTCTGATCTATTTGCTTTATGAACTTTCCTAGATATTTTGTAATCTCTGCAAAGGTTCTTGACCTCCAGAACATATGTATGTTGCCCACATGATAGGTATCATCGTAGGTTAAGATTAGGTAACTGAAAGTGAAGGTAGCCTTGAATTGGAGAGTATAAGCTCTATCTAAGAGCTCTATCTAAGGGTCCTAGCTGATTGGTTTTAATTTTGGGAACATCAGTCCACTGTTGTCAGGTCTTGCTGTTTTTCAAGAGAAGCTGGAAACCTGGGATTTTTATTTGACATTCCCGAATTTCTGAATGCTAACAATTAATTTTTAAAAGTTAATATGTGCTGGCTTACCAGACATGCCTGTGGGTCAGATTTAACTTGTTTGCCAGTTAACAACTTCTGTATTTAAGTCATCATTATAAATTATATATCCTCCCTATTTATTTCAGGAGCAGGGAGAGGAACAATGAAATGAAAAATTATATATGCCTTTTGTAACTGGCTTGGGTTACTGATCATTCTTGCTGAATGACTGTTTCAGTATATAAATTATGAGTACTGTGATTGAAACATTTTTCATCAATCTGTTGTCGCCCCTTTTCAATGGAAAATAACCATTTTTTGCCTGACGTGAATACTTCTAACAATAATGAAATGTGTTTATTCAACAAAATATTTTGTAATATTCATATTAGGCATAAAGGGGATTTGAAGAAGAAAGTGTTTAACTGGGAAATGATTTGTATACCTGTAAAGCACTTGAGTAATGGTAAGCTTAAGTGCCCCAAAAGGGTGGTGTACAGACAGCTTCTGTAGGAATACAGAGCAGAGGAGGATCGAGGTGGACAGAAATGAACCCAGAAGAAGTAGAATTTAAGCTGATTCCTTAATAAGATTGTTATAGGCAGAGTGAAGAAGCGGACAACATTTACGAAGGAAAGAGCAGTATGAGCTGGAAGTTTGTTTCCAGCAACGAGGATGATTTGTTTCAAACAGATAGGCGCAAAAGGACCCTCTGCTTTTAGGCAGAGCAGAGTTAGAGCAGTTACTGAGTTTCTGCTAGGTGCCAGGCACTATATGGAAGCTTTCTATATACACTGTCTTAAATAAATATGAGCACACTTTTAAAAATAATTAATTAATTTAGTTTTGGCTGTATTGGGCCTTTGTTGCTGTGTACAACTTTCTCTAGTTGCAGCTAGTGGGGGCTACTCTTTGTTGTGGTGCACCGGCTTCTCATTGCGGTGGCTTCTCTTGTTGCAGAGCGCGGGCTCTAGGCGCCCAGGCTTCAGTAGTTGTGGCTCGTGGGCTCTAGAGCACAGCCTCAGTAGTTGTGGCACGTGTGTTTAGTTGCTCCGGGGCATGTGGGATCCTCCAAGACCAGGGTTCGAACTTGTGTCCCGTGCACTGGTAGGCGGATTCTTAACCACTGTGCTGCCAGGGAAGTTCTGAGCACACCTTTTTTTTTTTACATCTTTATTGGAGTATAATTGCTTTACAATGGTGTGTTAGTTTCTGCTGTATAACAAAGTGAATTAACTATACGTATACATATATCCCCATATCCTCTCCCTCTTGCGTCTCCTTCCCACCCTCCCTATCCCACCCCTCTAGGTGGTCACAAAGCACAGAGCTGGTTTCCCTCCCTCTGCTATGCTGTTGCTTCCCACTAGCTATCTGTTTTACAATTGGTAGTGTATATATGTCAATGCCGCTCTCTCACTTCGTCCCAGCTTACCCTTCCCCCTTCCCGTGTCCTCAAGTCCATTTTCTACGTCTGCATCTTTATTCCTGTCCTGCCCCTAGGTTCTTCAGAACTTTTTTTTTTTTCTTTTTTGGATTCCATACATATGTGTTAGCATATGGTATTTGTTTTTCTCTTTCTGACTTCACTCTGTATGACAGTCTCTAGGTCCATCCACCTCACTACAAATAACTCAATTTTGTTTCTTTTTATGGCTGAAAAAACATGGAACGCTTCACGAATTTGTGTATCATCCTTGTGTAGGGGCCATGCTAATCTTCTCTGTATCGTTCCAATTTTAGTATATGTGCTGCTGAAGCAAGCACCTGAGCACACTTTTAAGGAGTTGAACTTAGGGAAGTTTAGTAACACGTCCAAGCTCTTATAGGTAATTAAAATGGCAAAACTGGGATCTGACCCCCAAGCCTGTTCACTTTTCACTCAGCTTACTTTCCAGGGAAATTAGGCTGGTTAAGGTAAATTATGTAGAGCATGAATGCCAGGTCTAGTACTCCTTTCTGGGGAAATTATTTAGTAACTAGAACAGAAGTAATATGATGAGAACTGAGTGTTTTAGGAGAATTTAAATAAGTGGATTGTGAGGAGAGGCAGTAAAACAGAAGAAAAAAACTGTTAAAATAACCCAGATGTGAAGTGATAAAGTCAGAATTGGGATGCAAAGAAGAAAAGAGCATGAGATATTTCAGAATGAAAATTATTGGAACTTGGTGACTTAAAATTCTAGGGGATGAAGCAGAGGGAAATAAGTTTAATTGACATGTATTTGCAGTTATAATTGAGTCTGTGTTGCATTCATTCATTGCTGTCTTTTTGTCAGAATTTGAATAATTGGTAATGAATTTTCTTTGCAATCTTAAAATATTTGATCTTGAATTTTTATGCTAATGAGAATTTTTAGGTTAAAAGACTTAAACGAAAAACAAATTTTCTCAAGAACTTGGTTAAGCTAATTAAAGCTGCATAATATCTTAAGGTTGAATAAATGAATGAAAGTTTAAATTATCTTTAAATGAAAAGAATAAGAATTCATGAATGCTCATGAATTTATGTTTGGCAGGGACAGGATGGACTTTGAAAGTCATTCTCTTTGTTTTTTTAGATCCAAAAAAAAAAGGACATTGACCTAATTGCTTACTAGATATGTGACCTTGGGCAAGTTATTCAGTCTCTTTGAATATCAGTTTCCTCATTTAAGAATGGAGATATCAGCAATAGCAACATCATAGGGTTCTGGAAAGAATTAAATGAGATAATATAAATAAAACAATAAAGACAGTTTTTGGCCCATAGTAAGCTCTGAATAACCAAGTACTATCCGAATGGGGTAGGGAGGACAGTCAGTTGTAGGTTTGATTATGAATGTTAAGAGTCAGAAATCACATTTTCTGAATTCTCTTTAATTTGTAATTTTTTTTTTTTAATTACACCATGCTAATCCATTTTTCTCTGTATGTCTGGTAATCTCATTCTTTGCCTCCTTGGATTTGTAGTTTTCTAATCCCACAGTACATAGAGCAATTAAGGAATTGTTCTGCCTTCTCATGCTCTTTCCTCTTTTTCTTTCCTGAATGCCAAGCTAATGGGCCCTCCAAATTGTTTACCTACCAAAAAGGTACAGTAGCAAGGGGATGCAAGATTTCCAGTTTCTCCATAGCTACCCCATCTTTGCCACTACACATAAAGATAAACTAAGATACCCTTTTATGGCTTTTGGTCTTTTCCTGAATCTTCATGGAAAGGTACATTTTGTGGCCTAAAAATAACTAACACTGATTCTTTTCCTTTTTCTCTTTCTCTCTCTTTTTTCTTTTCTTTTTAAGTAAGCTGTGAAATCTTTTGTGCTTTTTATCTGGCAGGATAATAGCTTTTTATAAGAAAGCTCTTGACTTATGAAAATAATTGCTAGTTTGCTACTGTGCAGGGCAGTTTGGCTTGGGGAAATTGCTAGTGTTACATGTTTTAAATTTTAGTCTTACTATTCAGAAGCAGGGATTGTGATATAAAAAACTTGGTGGTCATATTGTACTTTTACTCTGTGAATATTTACTTGAGTTTCTATAGAAATAAGATATTTATCTTCTCTGGATGCTTGTACATTGCCAATATATACTGAAAGATTTATCAGTACCGGTGGGGAAGGTTCTTTAATTCTTATAACATCATTTTAATGTCATTTATAGGTAGCATAGAATAGTTGGTGATTTAGAACAGTGTTTCTCGAGAATTCCCTGGCAGTCCAATGGTTAGGACTCGGTGCTTTTACTGCTCGGGTTCCACCCCTGGTAAGGGAACTAAGATCCCACAAGCTACACGGCGCAGCCAAAAAAAAAGGTGTTTCTCAATCTTTTTTCCTTTATTGCCCTCCCCCCCATCCCCAGGAGCCTTTTAAAACAGTTTTTTCCTAATTGGCTTCCTACCTCCATAAAATTTTAATTCCACATATATATAATAGTTATCTATTTATGTATTATATGTATAGCTGTGTTTTATACATAAATAGTAAAGGTTTTTTTTTTTTTTGTACTCCCATTCCCCGGAGAATCAGTGTTTGCCTTCTTGAGGGGATTCTGCCTGCATTGATGGTTTACAGCAGTGGATTCTCAAAATTTTTGGTTTCAGAACCTTTGTATTCTCTAAAATTATTGAGCACGTTGAAGAGCTTTTGTTTATGTTTGTCATATCTAGCGAAAATTTTTATCATGCTACAAATTAAAGTGAGAAAAATCACAAAATATTTATTAATTTATTTAAAAATATTTTATGAAAAATAACCATTTCTCCCTCCCCCCTGCCCAAATGGTTTGGTGAGAAATGTGGCATTGTTACACATTTTTGTAAATCTCCTTAAGGTCTGGCTTAATAGCAAACAGCAGGATTCTCATAGTTGCCTCTGCATTCATTCTGTTACAATGTTAAAAAGAAAAGCTGGTGTCATACAGATATGTAGTTGGAAAAGGAAGGAGTATTTTAATAACCTTTTCAGATAATAGAGGTTTCTCTTCTTCGATATTACACCAAAATGTAACAATTTGTAGTTTCTTAAAGGGATAGTTGCAATGTAGGATCTCATACTATATGAAAACATTTTGTCTGTTACTCTAAAATCCAGTGTTCTTTCACTTTGAATAAATCTTTTGTTCATGAATAATTTTGTACTGTCATACATTGGTCACTTAGGAAATATTGGCTTACTGACTTATGCAGACCTTCCAAATGTCAATAGTAGTACCAGCTACTCACATATCATTAATATAACCACTGACCTCATCAAAGACTCTCTAAAAATTGGAGAAACTTGTCAAGCTTTTTTTCATTTGAATGTTGTCCTCGGCAATAAATAGCATTAGTTATTTTTCTTGAAGTGACAGGCTTATTACTTCATTTTTGAGAAAATATGTGCCACATACTCAAGTCTGAATAACCAGAGTTTGTCAGTCGTTCTTTGAAATAAAAAACTTGTGCTGTGAAAAAGGTGACTCGGTTAGGTTGTAACTCAGACAATTGCACAAGTGCTTTTTCTTCAGTCATCATACTTTCTATATGCAGCAGGAATGCTTTATGTGTACTTCCCAGTTTGTCACAAAAAATATTAGCAAGACGTGTGTGTTCAGGCTCAACATTTAATAAAATTAATAATTTTATTGTCACAGTGTGGTGATGAAGAATAGAAGGTAGTATACTTCACTGCCATTGTTATGGCTTGGCTCCTTGATGAAGCTCCAGGTTTTTACCCACCATTGCTTTTGTACCGCAAATGCACATGTCAACATGGTGGAAAAGGCAAACTAGTTAGCATTAGTATGAAAACAGTTTTGACCTCCCCAGGGGTCCAAGGAGCAAACATTGAGAACCACTGATTTAGAGCTTGGACTTCTACCGAATCTCAGCTCCATCACTTATTAGCTACATCCATGACTTTGTGCAATTACCCTGATTCCAAACCAGACAACCACACTATTCCTCATGAATATAGGCCCCCAAAATCAACAAAATGTTGGACATTTGCTTTTCTATCCTAACATTGTTAATGGATTTTTTTAGTTTGATACACTGTATATGTATTTACAGAACTACAGGAAAGGGAGGGTTTTTAAAAGTAGCATAATATATAAAGCAGAGCAGCCAAGATTAGATTCTGAAATGACTTGCCATCATGAAGTAAAAAAGATGTTTGTCAAAATCCCAAATTACATTCCTAGGCCTAAAGATCTAAAGATTCTAAACAGTTTTAGGTTTTTCTTTTTAAAGGCAAATGCTAAACCTGCTTTGTTTTGTAGAGTCAAATGCATTATTGCTCTTGGTTCTGAAATTTGCATTAAATACCCTCCCCCCATTCTACAACTGTCTTTTCAAATAATTTAGGTGAAGAAAAAAAATCTGTTAATGGTAAACAGTGAATATTTATCAATTCAGGGAAACTTCAGTGGCAGAACATGTCCCTTTGCTTAGTCTTGTCCTGTATGACCTTTGAACATACACTCATCTGTAAATACACATACACGCATTTTGGAGGAACCTTCATTTCATTTGGGAGGCTTTTGTTTTGTTTTTTAATAAAGTGAGATAGAACCTCTTATTACCTTCTCATGTTATTTATGCCAAAGAACCACTTGCTGTATGGGAGAAATGGCACATGGGGTTCTTCCATCTGCTGTAATTGATTATTGCCTGTGTGGTTCCCAAACAGTTCCTCTGCCTGTTAGTTTTTAAATTTTAAATACTCTAAAAATAAACAAATATTTTGTTCCCAATTACATAAGTAGTATCTTCATTTAAGAGGATTTTAAAAGTACAGAGAAGGTACAAATCAGAAAAAAAAAAAAATCACAGTTAGCTCTGCCATCCTTGGGTATATTCTTTCTTATCCTTATTGATGGTTAATAGATGCATTTTTTGGTCCTAATTGGCAACATATTGTATATACATTTCATATTGTGCTTTTTCATTCATTATCAGCAATTTCCTCCTTCAAAAAGAATTCTAAAATATTTTTAATGACTGCTTAACTTTTGAAAAAAATCCCTTCTCCTAATATTAGATATTTAAGTTATTTTAAGTTTCTCAGCATTATGAATATACTGTAAAACACATCCCTTGTGTGTGTGTGTATGTATATATATATATATATATATATATATATACATATGTATATATAATTTTCTCCTGATTATACCCTAGTTATTCTATTGAACAAGAATGATTGGTTCAAAAGGGCAATCTTTTTACAAGGCTCTTAAGGTGAGTTGCTACATAACTTTCCAAAAAGATTGACACAACTTCTCATTTTTCCAGTGTTCTGCCAATTTCTCCACATCTTCACCAGCATTGATATTCTGTTCAGTGCTTTTTAAACAGAAAACATTATGCAAGTTAAAACATGAACTTTTAGCAAAAGTTTAAACGCTTAAAAGTTAATAATACAACACATAGCAAACTGTATTTCTCATTAATAGGAGTCCAAGCTGAACCTAGACTGAAAGGATTTTCCTTAACATTCTGATGGTGTGGAGTCTTTAGTACAGATTCCCTTCTCTAGTTCATAACATTTTTTGAACCAGTACAGACCGACTTGTACACAGTGGGTCAGAGATAAAAGTTCAGTTTGTATCCTTTTGATCTTTATTTTTTTCTGTCTCTACCTCAGCCTATGTGTTGAGGCAGCTGCCCAGAGTGGTTTAGGGCAGAGTATAAGTGCATTTTCCTTTATTATATAAAGCAAATTTGGATAATATATGATTGTAGTGTGTGTCTGAGTTCTTTGCTAATTCTGTGTAAATTTCAGGTGTGCAACAGAGGAACATGGCTCAAGAAACTAATCACAGCCAAGTGCCTATGCTTTGTTCCACTGGCTGCGGATTTTATGGAAACCCTCGTACAAATGGCATGTGTTCAGTATGTTATAAAGAACATCTTCAAAGACAGAATAGTAGTAATGGTAGAATAAGCCCACCTGGTAAGTAATTCTTACCTGGTAAGTAAAACACAGCACTATTCATAATTGAGATACACCTGAATAGCACAGGGTACCCAGTACCTTTTTCTGCTTTCACATTTTACTTCTTTTACTACACTTACATCAGGAAAATGTCTCATTACATAATGTGATTATCAGTGGTAGGGAAACAGGAATAGGAGTATCTTTACCCATTGAAAAGAACTACTTCTTACTTGCTGTGTTAGAGAATTCTATTATCTTATTAAAATAGAGGCACACTTCATTCAAGTATATATAGCTGTGTTGGAAAAGGTGTAAGGGAGTGAGGGCTGTACGAGGACCTTGCTTCTTTTATCTAGGATGACTTTTGAAGCCAAGACAGTTGTAGAAGGAAAGAGTGAGTTATATATAGCCACAGCTGACTGTAGAAAAAGCCTTTCTCCATTAGGAAGGAGAGGTGTAACAGTTTGACTCAGAGAAAGGGATGTTCATCCCCAGTTCATTTGAGTTCTTTATGCATTTTTATGTCAAAGGATTTTCCTGGAAATGAAGTGGCTTTTGTTTCAGTAGTTGTGTAAGAAGGATCATGAGGATTTTGAGTATAAGCTTTGCAA
Source organism: Phocoena phocoena (assembly GCF_963924675.1). NCBI lineage: Eukaryota > Metazoa > Chordata > Mammalia > Artiodactyla > Phocoenidae > Phocoena > Phocoena phocoena. The sequence goes on along the minus strand of NC_089220.1, from coordinate 143,868,615 downwards.
AAGTAAGGTGTTAATGGTACTCATCTAGGATAGTTCTCATGTAGCTTAATGCCTAAATGTATAGGTTTTCGTGGTGAATGAAAGTGCAGGCTGTTACTTAGTTCATTTAAAATTGTGTGTGGTCTTTCTCATCATTGCTTCGTGTTGAAGCTAGAAGGTAGAATCATTTAATCAAAACTTCTTTACTTAAGGCTAAGATCAAATGAATATAAATTATTGTTTTTTAAGTCATCATCTACATTTCTGCCTTATAAAGAACAGGTAAAATAATATAACCTGAGCACAGATTTTAATTTTGAACTTATGTTTGCCTTACTGCAAAATTCTTTTTTATTTGAAATATTTGTGCGCTAGTACTTGGAAGACATTTGTGAATTAAAGGGTTTGGGTAATAATAAGTCCTAAGAAATCGTAGTTTAATTTTGGATATATACATTTTGTATATGGTTTCCTTGGTTAAAATCAGCATTCTTTTCATAGGCAAACTATTGAAAAAATTTTAACTAAAGTAATGAACTGGCTTATTATATAGTAAAACAAAATCCATATACTATATTTCGTGGAAAACTGATCGTGATTTTTGTAGATGAGGTGTTGGCCTGCCCAGGGTACAGTCACTAACCTGAGATGTCCTGTTACAGCACCTTCTGTCAGTAGTCTGTCTGAGTCTTTACCAGTTCAGTGCACAGATGGCAGTGTCCCAGAAACTCAGTCGGCGTTAGACTCTACATCTTCATCTGTGCAGCCAAGGTAAGATGTAGCCTCTGAAGTGTGATTGGAAAGCTATTGAAAAGTAAAGCATATATTCCATATGATCAGTTCTGTTAAGAAGGAAAACTATGTAGTCAGTTTAGGATTAACTGGCATAAAATTATTATTATTAGTGACTAGTCAGAAAAATCTTTTTATTGGTTTTAAATTGGGGTGGGAGTAGGGAGTTGTCTTTTTAAGTCTCAGATTTCCTTTCAGACAGGTTTTTCTTTATTTCTCTTCATAATATATCCTGACCAACCCTTGAAGTCCTTCTGAAGCATGTTCAGTTCTTCTAGTCATAGGCTTATTATGCAAGTACTAGTGCTTTGTATCAAAAAGTACAGTCTTGTCACAGGTTCCCTTCGTTTAATATCATGATGTGGTACTGATACCTATTTGTACTGTAGTGTATTTTTTCTTTTTAACTTCGAAGTCACATCATTTAGAAGCCTGAAAACACAGAAATGTTTGTTTTATTCTTACTCTACTGTTAGGAAACATATTAAGTTTCTACTCTGAAGTTCCTTTTTCCAGTTTATGATGGGAGATGTTCATTTCTGCTATGCAAGTGTATCATATAGAACTTAGTATTAGGGTTCCTGAATTATGTCTTTATCATACTAGTTTTCATTTAGTGAATTCATACACAGTGGACATACACTGTTGCTTTATTTTCAAAGCAATAAACTTCTGGTCCAAATTGGTCTCAAGTTTCAAAGCTCTGTAGTTATGTTTAAGTTATAAAAAAAAAGTATCTCTGATTAATTCTTGTCTTAATGATCTACTTACATATGTGAACTCTTACTTATTAATCACTTTAGTTACTCTTCATGCATAGAGATCATCTTTTAAAATCTAAATATTTTTGTTTTTCTAGCCCTGTATCAAATCAGTCACTTTTATCAGAATCTGTAGCATCTTCCCAAGTGGACAGTACATCTGTGGATAAAGCAATACCTGAAACAGAAGACCTGCAAGGTTTGCACATGAACTAGCATATATTTTGTCATTTATTTAACATTTGAATATTACAAGCCAGGCACTATTTTAGATGCGTATGTTTTTTAAATTACCTGCCTAAGATAACGTATTTTTACATTTGTTTTCTTTATGAGCAGAATAGTTTATATCCTCAAGTATTTAATTGACTGCAATGTTGGGAGCCATTTCCCACTTATATATAATTAGGTCATCAGCATAAACATAGAAAATTAAAAATCTGTTTTGTTTAAGAAATATAATTAAATGAATAAGTGGTGGTATTATACTGTTCTCTTTTACTGTTTTGCCCAATTTAACCTAAATACTATTTCCTCTCCCAGCAAGCTGGGGCTGCTGGTTTGAGAGGAATCTCTTGCTTTTGACTCAGGTTATCTAAGTGACTGATTATTTTGACTGGCAGTGGCCCCTCTTTCCCCGTGTGTGACTTCCAGCACAACAGTCGCATTCAGTTACTCTTATTTATAGCATGGTGTCTCTTGTTCTTGCTCATGCTCTTTATATCCACATTATGTGGATTAAAGTGAAGTGGATCTAGGAAGACTTGAAAATGTGTTTGAAGGCTTTCTTAGTGGGCAGAGATGGTGGAGGCGGCATTTCGGATGCTGTTAAAAATCTGTGCTTAGTTATATTCTATTACTGTGTGGAAACAATGTGTAAATTGAGAAGGATACTCTGGAAAGACAAGTCCAAAGATGAGCTGTGTGTCATTTTACCTATGGCATGATTTAAAGGGAGAAGATGGCATGCCCAGTGAAACCTTCCATTGTACATGGTGTTCACAGGGTGGTGACAGATATATCTGGCAGTCGTAGCTGAAGTTTGCTGAAGTTTAAATTCAGTTAAGCTAGTTAATTCCCCTTCCTCTGATTTCATGCCCAACAAATGATTGGCATAATTTGCCTCTTTGTAGATTTTGCTATAGAAAAATATACTGTCTGACCAACATAAGTATTCCAGTATAACATAAGTATTAGGTGAATAATTTTTATTTTTTAGTTAACTAGGAAAGTTTAAGGTTGGGCAGAGATAAGGAATATTTTAAAAACAGAAATAGAAAAATTCCCCAAATCTAGTTATCCATTAGACGTGGGAAATAAGACAGGGGTGGTATTAAAGCTTTCAGTTGTATGACAGTTGAAATGGCAATGGTGTGGTTGTTTGCGACAGGGAGGTTGAAAGAAGTAATGGTTAGACAAGATTTTAGATAGAGTAAATTGGAAGTGGTCAAATTTCAAAACTTAAAATCTCAATTGGAGGTTGTAGATAGTTAATAGGTATTTAAATGTATGATCAGTATTATGTCTGAGATTTGGAAGTCTTTGGCACAGGTTGAAAATGAGAGGCAAAATCAAGAAGAGCAAGTAGGATAATGAGTCAGCAAAGGGGAGAGGAAGAAGTCATCTAGATCCTGGTTAGTTTTAGGCCACAGATGTCAACAGAGAGTTTTCAAGAAGCAAAGGTTGCTTAGCAATTTTGAGAGAGAGCTAAGTAAGGAAGAATGAGAATAGGCTGCCTACCATGAAGGTGTTATTTATGTCTTACAATCGAACAAATTTTAGAATGTTGGTAGTGGGAAAATATATGCTGCTTAAGAATAAAATAGCAGGGATTTCCCTGGTGGTGCAGTGGTTAAGAATCTGGCTGCCAAGACAGGGGACACAGGTTCAGTCCCTGGTCCAGGAAGATCCCACATGGCGGCAGAGCAGCTAAGCCCGTGCACCACAACTACTGAGCCTGCACTCTAGAGCCCGTGAGCCACAACTGCTGAGCCCACGTACTGCAACTACAGAAGCCTGCACACCCTAGAGCCCGTGCTCCTCAAGAGAAGCCACTGCACTGAGAAGCCCACGCACCACAACAAAGAGGTAGCCCCTGCTCACCACAACTAGAGAAAGCCCACACACAGCAACGAAGACCCAACGCAGCCAAAAACAAAATAAATAAATAAATTTATTTTTTTTAAGAAAAAGAATAAAATAGCAGTTGTTTTGCAAGTTTGACAAAAAATGAAGATTGTAAGTTGGTGAACTAATGTAATACGAAGTGACATTTATGGTGTATGGAGAACAATGTAGATTTCTCCACATAGCCATAGATACATTAATGCAAATGGTGGTCTTGATGCCATATTAGGAGAAATTGTAGAGGGGTTTTAAATTGTATAGACTCCTTTTTTCACTGTAATTTCAGTGACTTTTAAGTTAAACCAGTATTAACTTTTAAGTACCTTTTAAAAACTTAGCATTCATAATTTCAGCATAGCAGGATCTTTGAACAATCAGATGTAAGTTTCATCTGAGTTTGAGAGGATTCGTTTTCAATGGGTAAAATCTCTTTAACAGCCTAGATTTTAAAAAATATCTTATACTGTTGAATTAAAATTGTCTTTTATTATAAACATGCACACGAATATGTGTATATATATATACACACTCATAACACATAATGTACTTGTGACTTCCCTGTTTGATAGGAACAAATGCAGAGAATATTTTTTCCATCTACTTAATAGATGGACGAAAAGAGAAGTCTTTGACTCAAGTCCTGTGGTCATTTGAGCTGTAACTGGAACCTAGGCACCTGACTCTAGGCCATTATTCTTTCCACTAGACAGTTGTGGTGCTTCCTGGACTAGGATGTCCTTGTGTGTGTTTCTGTTGCCATATCCAGCCCTCCCTCAGTTCCCAGGGTAGGATCAACTGGTTTGGTGACCTACCCAGGTATCTGTTTTCTTCCTTATTATTCCATTTGTATTCCTCAAGGGAAATTTTTTTAGATAGGAAGATCATCCCAGGAAGAAGAGGGTACAAGAGTAGCATCTGTGTGCCTAAGCCAGAATTTCCTAACATTGTCGTTGGAGTTTTCAGAATAGTGTCCTTGAAACAGCTTTTTTTCTCTGTAGGTATTCTGCTTATAATTAGGTAAGTTGCCACCAGGTGGTTGGTACTGCTTCCATTTTGTCCTCACGGCTCTGAATAATTTTTCTCCTGTTTAACGGAGAAGCTCTGAAGAATTTTTTTATGTTTACCTGAGAATTTACCATATTACTGCATCTTTCTCATTTAATTATGCCTTTTAACTTAATAAACAACAGTACCTCACACAGTATCAGTTAGGAATGACAGATTTCCAGTTTATGAAAGCTTAGCTTTGTATTAAAAAAATTTCTTTTCAAGTTTTTTTTTTTTGGCCGCGTTAGGTCTTTGTTGCTGCACATGCTGCACGGCTTTCTCTAGTTGCCGTAAGTGGGGGCCACTCTTGGTTGTGGTGCGCGGGCTTCTCATTGCGGTGGCTTCTCTTGTTGCGGAGCACGGGCTCTAGGTGCGCAGGCTTTAGTAGTTGCGGCATGCAGGCCCTAGAGCACACAGGCTTCGGTAGTTGTGGTGTGTGGGCTCAGTAGTTGTGGCTTGCGGGCTGTAAAGCGTGGGCTTAGTTAGTAGTTGTGGAGCATGGGCTTAGTTGCTCCTCGGCATGTGGGATCTTCCCAGACCAGGGCTCGAACCCGTGTCCCCTACATTGGCAGGCGGATTCTTAACCATTGGACCACAAGGGAAGTCCCAGCTTAGCTTTTTAAAAATGAAAACTTTTAAGTGTCTTTGTACACTCTAAACTATCATACTTCATTTCTATTAGAACAATATGCTTAACTTCAGTTAACCTCTCAGTCCCTCAGATATTGGAGCAGAGTAAAAAGAATATGGAATTTGGATTCAGAAGTTCTGTTTTCATATCTTGACACCTCCTCTTCTCTGAACCTTATTTTAATTACTTCTGAAGGAGAATAATAACCATGTCCACCTTAGAAGTTATTAGAAGTCAGTGAAATAAGATGAAATGTGTTTTGTTAATAAATACAAAGGATATTCTTATTCTGTATAATACCAGTGTTTGGGGAGGCTTAGCATAAGAGAATATTGAAGTTTTCCAGCAGTAGAATGTAATCATGACTAAGGTGGTGAGCTCTCCGTCACAGAAGTGTTTTCAGAGAGCTGACTTACTGTCAGGAACAAAGTAGAGGGGATCTCTGCACTGAGTGGCAAAGTAAATTAGAATTCTCATAGTCTTTTCAGCTCTGAGGGTTCCTTTCTTCATACCAAGTTGAATTGTCAGATCAGTGGTTCAGAACAATCAGAGAGGAATAGTCCCTTTCAACTAAAAATTAGGAATTTGTATGGATTAAAAATCAGAGGTTGATTTTTAAAGAGTGGGTGATAATAGCCAATACAATCTGGACAAAGTTGGAGAACTAACAATTCCCAATTTAAAAACTTAATACAGGCTACAATAATTAAGACTACATGGTACTAGTATGAGGATAGTCATATAGATCAATGGAATAGAATTGAGAGTCCAGAAATAGCATTCTCACATTTACAGGCAATTGATTTCCCAACAAGGTGGTGCCAAGATCATTCCATAGGGAAAAAACATATGATGCTGGGCCATTTAAACAAAGTTGGATCCCTACCTCACACGGTACACAAACATTTACACAAAATACATCAAAGACCAATATGTAAGAGCTAAAACTATAAAACATGTAAGAGAAAACAGGCATAAATCTTCATGACCTTGGATTAGGTTTCTTTAGACATGACACCTACAGCTCAGCAAAGAAAAAATAGACACATTGAACTACATCAAAATTAAAAACCTTTTCGCTTCAAAGGACTATCAAGAGTGAAAAGACAACCCAGAAAGGGAAAAAATTTGCAAATTGTATATCTGATTAGAACATATAAAGAAATATAATTCTACAATAAAGAGAACCCAAGTTTTAAAAGGGCACAGGGTTTGAATAGGCATTTCTCCAAAGAAGATATAAAAATGGCCAAAGTGTTAAGGATGTGGAGAGATTGGAACCCTCATTCATTATTGTTGGGAATGTAAAATGGTGCAGCCACTTTGGGAAACAGTTTGACAGTTAAAAAAGTTAACTCAAAGTTAAATAGAATTAACTATATGACCAAGAAATTCCATTCCTAATTCCCAAGAGATGGAAAAAATGTGTTCACACAAAAACTTATATAAGAATATTCATAGCAGCATTATTCATAATTAACAAAATATGGAAAGAACCCATATGGCTGTCAACAGATGATTGGATAAACAAGGAGTGGTATATTCATACACTGGAATAGTATTCGGCCGTAAAAAGGAATGACGTTCTGATACGTGCTGCAACGTGGATGAACTTTGAAAATATACTAAATAAAAGAAGCCAGGTACAAAAGGCCAGCGTATTGTGTGACTCCGTTTATGTGAAAGATAGGTACCATGAAGAGGGCTTTTTTGCTGGAGAAGAGTTTGTAAAAGCAAAAGCATACTGGTAGGAAAACACGAAATTTGGGAGATAGAACAACAGTTGCTAGAGTAGCCAGTTCAGACAAGTATGTGTTGGAACTAAAGTTGGAAAGATTGTCTAGAATCAGGTCATGGAAAATCTCTAAGGTATTGGGTTCTAATCCATGATAAGGGAAGAGAGCCATTTTGAAGGTTGGTTGCTTCTTTTTGTTCGTTATAAGATGACACAAAGTTGTATTTTAAGGATTCATTTAACAGTGTTTTGCCTCCAAATAGCTGCTATTAGAAACTGATCTCATTTACAGAGCTGCTCTCTTCAGGATGGTGGCCACTAGCCTCATGTGATCACTTGAAATGTGGCTAGTCCGAAGTTAGATATTTAGTGCATATTTATTTGCCAGTTACACTCTAGTTGTAACATATACAGTGCTTTTGAAGACTTAGTAGCAAAAAAGGCAAAGTGAAATATTCTGTTAATACTTTTCATATTGATTTTTTATTTAAATAATAACATAAATTAGTTTTATCTGTTTCTGCTTTTTAACATACCTGCTAGAAAATATAAAATTAAATATATGATTCTCATTATTTTTTTTTTGGACCCTGTTAGCCTGCTATGCAGGCTAATTTTTCTCTTGAGTATTAAAAAAAATTTTCATTTTGTAATGGATTTTTTTTTTTTTTTTTGCTGTGTTGGTCTTCGTTGCTGCGCGAGAGCTTCCTCTAGTTGCGGTGAGCGGGGGCTACTCTTTGTTGCAGTGCGCAGGCTTCTCATTGCGGTGGCTTCTCTTGTCACGGAGCATGGGCTCTAGGCGCACGGGCTTCAGTAGTTGTGGCACATGGGCTCAGTAGTTGTGGCTCACGGGCTCTAGAGCACAGGCTCAGTAGTTGTGGCGCAGGGGCTTAGTTGCTCCTCGGCATACGGGATCTTGCCGGACCACGGCTCGAACCCATGTCCCCTGCATTGGCAGGCGGATTCTTAACCACTGCACCACCAGGGAAGGCTTGTAATGGATTTTTGAGCTAAGAATAACATAAAGATCATTTTTTCCTCCCCCTTATTTTGCAGGTAAGAAAGTGAAGTCCAGAGAAGGGAAATGAATTTTATCCCAATGGGTCATTGTAAAAGTGTACATTTATTCACTAAATATCTGTTGAGCAACCGCTCTGTGTAAGCACTGGGTATACAGTGGTGAACAGAAATAGTCCCCACCCTCAGAGTGCTTAGTCTAATCCTTGAATGAGACTTGTCATGACAAGTTATATATATGGATATATGTTATACATATAACATATATCCATATATGTAAGGTATATATGATATATTACATAGATATTGTATCTACTGTAAGATAATGTTTGGGGATTATGTAATAATGTCATCTTATGTTCAGTTTTATTTTTCACCATGTGTCTTGACTATGCCCCCAAACAGGTAGTGCTAAATAGTTTTATGTACTCACTGTTATATTTGTGTGCTTTTTTCTTTCTTTTCTTTCTTTTCTTCCCTCCCACCCTCCCTCCCTTCCTTCCTTCCTTCCACAGGATGCAGAGCATAGGGCCTTGTTCCTCTTGAATGTGGTCCTCCATGTGGGTAGTTAAACCAGTTTTACCTGCCTGGTGCTTTTTGAAGTATCTTTAAAGTAGTGGTCAGAAGGCTTTGTCTAGTTGAGATTACCATTAAAAATTATTAGCAAGTGCTGTATAGTTTATCTCTCAGCCTTTATGCCATTGCATAGGCCTCCCAAATAGCCCTTTAGGACCACTGGATGCAACACAGGCAGCCACCTGTTCTTAATCATTAGCAAGTGGGTATTCTCTGTTTACAATTCTCAATTCAGAATATGAAAAACTGCCTAGTTCTGAGGAAACTGTCCTTATTTTGGCTTCAGGTTCAATAAGAGTATGGCCCTTTGGCCCTTAGTCTACTGTATGGCTTGCTTGCTTGCTTATTTATTTAGTATGGCCATTTTAAAAGATTGTTTCCTTTTACGTAACTTAGAGTTTGATAATTATGGTTTGCTTTGATCTTAAATCTCACATGAAAATTGGGGAAACAGGAGTAATTTCTAAGAATCTTAGACTTTTACAGAATGCTGTTATCATCTTGCCCATGAATTCATTTGGTAAATGTTTAAATTCAGGTACCAGCCGTTAACTGCAGGTAAGCTAAGGTTACCTTAGTCTGATGAGGATGTAGTGGACATTGGTCAGCCTCAAATTTGAACGCTAGTTTATAAGCTTTTAGCGTGCCACCTGATCCTTCACTTCAAAGGTTATGCAGTTAACCTCAGTTAAAGAGAAACCGTTTGCTCTGACAGATCTTTAGGGTTAATACTGTGAAATGTCTCTGTTGAGGTATGCAGTAGCATTTGTATCCATAGTAGGTAAATGGATTTTCACTATTCTCCATTTCCAGATACCAAAGTTTGTGTCTCAGTAGTTAAATTGGTTCTGTTAAATATGTAATCCGGGATAGTGGTGGTGTTACTGCCAGTAAAGCATTATTTATATTAGTATATTTGAGTATCAGACTTGCTTGGGAGAATAGGTATGCCTTATAGATTTCAAAGGTAATAAATAGAATAGATTCTTTTCTGATTGCAAGTTAACTATTTTTGAGCTCTTTACACACAGCCCAACCTTATCTGATACTGTTCTAGGAGCTGGGGATAAAACAGTAAGCGAGACATTCAGCCCCTGCCCTCATGGAGCTTACATTCTAGGGGTATTTACTTATTAAAAATAAAAGGCTTTATGTATCCACATTTTGTTTCAAAAAAAAAAATGTAGATATTGGTAGCACTGTCTCCCATCTAGCTTTAGAATGTCCAGGTGGAATAATCATGTTATAGAGCTCTTCATTCATGCATATTTATTTGTTAGTTTGTGGTGTTTTGCCTTTTGTCATATTTTGTTAATAATGTGTTGACATAAGCAGGTTAGAATCCATTATATCAAATGTTTGAGCATCTACTGTGTATAGTTCACTGTGATAGGTGCTGGAAATTCAAACAGGGAATAGGATGCTATCCCTCTTCTCAGCAGGCTTACAGTATAGTTGGGGAAATGGAGCACATAAATACAATCGGTAAATAACTCAATACTAATTCAGTTCAACAGATTATTTATTGAATGCCTGCTGTGTAGTAGGAGGCACTGGTAACAAGGTTGAAAATGACAGGTTCCTGCCCTGAAAGGTTAAGGGCAGGTTAAAGTCAAATAGGCATTTACAGGGCTTCCCTGGTGGCACAGTGGTTGAGAGTCCGCCTGCCGATGCAGGGGACATGGGTTCGTGCCCCGGTCCGGGAAGATCCCACATGCCGCGGAGCGGCTGGGCCCGTGAACCATGGCTGCTGAGCCTGCGCGTCCGGAGCCCGTGCTCCGCAACGGGAGAGGCCACAACAGTGAGAGGCCCGTGTACCGGGGGAAAAAAAAAAAAGGCATTTATAATATCATAGTGCAGAAAGTGCTACCGGGCATAATAGGGTTTCCTAGTCTAAGTTGTGGGGGAGGGAATGGAGTAAGAGCTGATAATATAAGCTTAAACAAAAAAGACACATTGGAGTTAGCCAGGTAAGGAGGAGAGGGACAAGGGGGCATAGGAAAAGCGTTCCACATAGAAAGGACAACTTTTACAAAAAACCCAGAGGTAAGAGAGAATTTAGTATGTTCAGGGAAACTGCAAATACTTCACTATGCCTGAAGCATGGATTATTGTTGAGGAATGGTGAGAGACAAGGCTAGAAAAGAAGGATGAGAAAAATCCTGAAGGACCTCTGGGCTTTATTTATCCTGGGGGTTAGTGGGGAGTCGTCAAAGAATTTTAAACATTGGAGGGCACATCATTAGATTCTCATGTAAGGCAGATGACTTGGATGCAATGTGTGAAGCATGGATGGAAGAGGGGGCTCATGTGAAGTGCCCAGAATTTGGTAGAGAGTACTTAAGGGAATTAAGGGTAATCAGAATGAAACGTTGCAAGAGAACTGAGACAGGGTTTCCTGGAGGCTTTAAAGGGCAATTGAATGGTGAAATGAGAGAAAGGAAGCCCTTTTGAATTGGTTGTACACAGCAGAGGTACCTGGCATAGTCCCATAGATTGGTTAAGCAGTAGGTTACTGAAGAAGGAGGACTGGTTGGTGATAAAATTGGAGAGGTTAAATCCTGGATCCCTGGCAAGTCACTGATTGTTTTGGAACAAGATACCATGTCTGCTAGGTCACCTGATAGATTCTAACTCTAGTAACAGCATTTGGGAGGGCCAGAGTAGTTAGTGAGAGGGAGTGGCGGGGGTCACATTAGTTAGGATTTAGGGGCAATAATTGGACCTGAATTTTGGTGCAGCTGGCCTTGGCTTCAACACTTAAATCAATTTATTATCTTAATTGTAACATTTTAATCAATTTATCTTATTCTCAGTATTTTAAAGGTTTTATATGAAACATTCTGAGAATTTTGAACATAGTATTCCACTAAATCTTGGTTTCAGGCTTTTTCCCCTTATTCTCTTTGAAATCTACATAGTTCTGAGCTCACCAGTATTTAGAAGTTTGCATGTGACCATTTTCTTACACACTCCCTTAGAATACCCAAGTAGTGTTTGTGTTTTGTATGTCTTTTATTGGTCAAATACATAATTATTAGAAATTTTAGAAAATATAGTGCTTTTAGAGTCACTTGTTAATAAGTCAGTGTATAGTCTAGATTTTCTCCATGTGTGTATACATACATGCATACTTAACATACATATATGCATTTCACCAAAAGGGGGTCATATTATATAAACTACTTTGTAACTTAATGTGAGCATCTTTCCATGCTAGTAAATAAATAAATTACTCAGTTATCCTCTGAATAAACAGATCAGTGGGGGTGGGGTGAGGGGTAACAACCACCCAAATTTCAAAATCTCATTGAATAATTAAATTTTACCACCTTCCTATTTTTATCAGCTTCAGTATCAGAAACGGCACAGCAGCCATCTGAAGAGCAAAGCAAGTCTCTTGAAAAACCAAAACAAAAAAAGAATCGCTGTTTCATGTGCAGGAAGAAAGTGGGACTTACTGGTAAGGGCCTAAATCACATGGTTTAAAATTGATTTTATTTATGATGATGCATGACTTTATTAATGGCTTCAATTAAGATTGTTTTTGTTCCCGTATGAGTTAATAATGGATATGCTTCACCGTCTGAATTTTCTTAAATAAAAGTAGCTTTAATTGCATACCTAATAGTAAAATGAATAGCTTTTCTTTTAAAAATTCATTTCAGCTGAGTTTGAGAATATTAGACAGGTACGGTCAGTGCGCCAGGTGCTGTGAAAGGGCAAAGATGTGGCTCCTGCCTTCAGAGAGCCGAAATTGTTGTGTGTGAGAGAATATTTAAGTCCTTGGTGAGCTGTGAAGTACTTTCTCTATGTAAAGCGGCTAGTCACAGGTTGTCATGAGGGTTCAGAGAGCTCATATGTAAGGTGATAGCCGCGTGCTGCCACGCAATAAGTAATCAATACATGTTGACTACTGTAACAGAGCTGTTAGCTGGGATTGTTATTAAGGGGGGGGGCTTCCCTAGCGGCGCAGTGGTTGAGAGTCCGCCTGCCGATGCAGGGGACACGGGTTCGTGCCCCGGTCCGGGAAGATCCCACATGCCGCGGAGCGGCTGGGCCCGTGAGACGTGGCCGCTGAGCCTGCGCGTCCAGAGCCTGTGCTCTGCAACGGGAGAGGCCACAACAGTGAGAGGCCCGTGTACCACGAAAAAAAAAAAGAGAGAGCGGGAGAAGAAAATGTTTGAAATATTACTTGGATATTTGGCAAAGAGAGTACATTTAAGTGCAGTCAAATAGATTTCTTTGGGAATTCAGGGATGGATGTGATTAATTTATATAAAAGAAGAGGAGTAGAGGCCCATCAAAGTCATGAAGGTAGAATGTTCCAGCTGGGTCTTGAAAGATGAGTAGGACTTAATAAGTGATGGAAATGGGAGCATTTCAGGCAAAAAAAAAAAAAATACCTTGAACAAAAGCTCACAGAAAGGATAGGGCATGTTTAGGGGACTGTAAAAGGGGATTGTAGCACAAAATATATGAAGAAGGGGGTTAGATACCACCATAGAGATAAGGCTAATGATGGGTACTGTGGTTAATTGATGGGGAACAGTTGCAGCTATAAATAGTTACCATTTATTGTTTACTATGTGCCAGACATTGTGCTGAATACTCTAAGAAATTGGCTTAAGAGGAGATAAGTTTGTTTGGTTTTTTTAATTTATTTTTGGCTGCGTTGGGTCTTTGTTGCTGTGCGTGGGCTTTCTCTAGTAATAGTGAGCCGGGGCTACTCTTCATTGCGGTACATGAGCTTCTCATTGTGGTGGTTTCTCTTTTGCAGAGCACAGGCTCTAGGTGTGCGGGTTTCAGTAGTTGTGCCACATGGGCTCAGTAGTTGTGGTGCATGGGCTTAGCTGCTCCGCAGCATGTGGGATCTTCCCGGACCAGGGCTCAAACCCGTGTCCCCTGCATTGACAGGCGGATTCTTAACCACTGTGCCACCAGGGAAGCCCGAGATAAGATTTTGAGTAAATTATGTTTTAGGAAGGTTTATCTGGCTAAGGTGTAGATAAAGAGGAAAGGAGATTTACAGTCTGATATCAGATGTTTAAGACTGGCCCATGCCTTGGCAAATGTATTTATTTAAAGAGTACAGCCGTGAACAAGTAAGGCATTTTAAAGTGTACATATTTAGCATCAAATACTTTCTTTCTAAACCTCAGAAACTTCGACTTCACAATTAGAAAGAAGGCTGCGACTTAGTAATTTCTGTCTTGTCAGTCTAGTATTATTCTTGGCTCCATTTTTCATTCATTATTATGAAGTTATAGGGGAATTCCTTGGCGGTCCAGTCGTTAAGACTCCACGCTTTCACTGTCGAGGGCCCAGGTTCCATCCCTTGTCGGGGAACTAAGATCCCACAAGCTGTGTGGTGCAGCCAAAAAAAAATAATAAAATTTTAAAAATAAAAGAAAATTATGAAGTTACAGAGTATCTTTTTGAAGTGTAAAAAAATTTGGTAAAGGAAGTTTACATCAAATGTCAGTGTTTAAAATTTTGATTCCTATCTTCCATTTACAGTAATTCCATCACAAAATCATAAAATCCTAATTTGGGGGTGCAGGACTGGTTTTATTTAAAGACTATCCACACTGCTTATTTCTCTGTTTTGGCTTCAGTTCTTGGGGCATTTCCCTAAAATCAGTAGTATTTATTGCATGTTTACTATATGTTAGGCACTTAATACTTCCTCATTTAATTCTTACTGTAACCGATTCCAAAGTTAGAGATGCAGAAGCTAAGGGTCACGTAATTTGCCTGTGTTAGTAAATAGATTCAGGCTTAGGCAACCGTAACATCTCATGCTGTAAATCACTCAGCCAGATTACAGTTCACCTCTCCATTGGAGGTTAGCCAAGGAAAGCTAATATACTATGCTGTTTGTTAACAGTTCTGTCAAAAGTTTCATTTCCTCTTCCTTAATTAAATCTTAAGATTGCCTTCTGACAGTATGCTTATTTTTTCACATTGTAGTATTTGAGGAGTGTTTCAATTTAGCAACCCTGTTTTTGATAGGAAGCAATTGTGTCATGGGTGAAAACTTGAGCTCAGAGAAGTGGTTATGACTTTGGTCTGCTGATACAAACCTGTATTTGTATTTGTAGGTAGGAAAAAGAAATGAAGCTATCAGCTATGGATTTTGAGAATGTTACTAGGTTGTGAAACTGCTTGTTTGGAATGATTCTTTAGACTGCTGCCCTAAATATATGATCTTTTTAACATTGATTATGCTAGAGAGCTTAATATTTTTAGACCTTCCATTCAACTCACGTATGTGTATTAATCCATTTTCAGGGTTTGAATGTCGGTGTGGAAATGTTTACTGTGGTGTACACCGTTACTCAGATGTACACAATTGCTCTTACAATTACAAAGCTGATGCTGCTGAGAAAATCAGAAAAGAAAATCCAGTAGTTGTTGGTGAAAAGATCCAGAAGATTTGAACTCCTGGAATACAAAATCCTTTGACCATCTGCAAACTAAAAATTGACTTGAGGTTTTTTTCTTAGTCATTGGGAATGTAGAGCAATGTATCTTGCATAGACCTTTTAATCATGCATGTCATCAGAAGAATAGATTTTTGTTTTTGTTTTGAAAATGACTCTGAACATTTATTTACATTGCAGTTTCTGTGGCTGAAAAGACTTAAGTAAACTTTACAAGTATTATCCTTTTAAGATCATTTTAATTTTAGTTGAGTGCCGAGGACTTTTATAACAAATGTGGAGAAGTGTTGGAGGGCTGTGATTTTTCCAGTATTAAACATGCATGCGTTAATCTTGCAGTTTATTTTCTCATTGTGTATGTATATATAGCTTTTCTCTGCAGCACGATTTCTCTTTTGATAAATGCCCTTTAGGGCACAACTAGTTATCAGTAACTGAATGTATCTTAATCATTATGGCTGCTTCTGTTTTTCATTAACAAAGGTTATACATATGTTAGCATATAGTTTCTTTGCACCCACTATTTATGTCTGAATCATTTGTCACAGGAGAGTGTGTGCTGAAGAGATTCTAAGTTTGTGTGTTTTTAAATTTTTTTGAGCAAGGGAAGGAAAAGCTGTATGCATTTCATTGCTGACTGCAGGTTTCTTTCAGATTATGTTCATTGGTCTGTGTGTATACAATATGAAGAATGATCTGAAGTAATTGTGCTGTATTTATGTTTATCTACCAGTCTTTGATTAAATAAAAA
Organism: Phocoena phocoena; assembly: GCF_963924675.1. Taxonomy (NCBI): domain Eukaryota; kingdom Metazoa; phylum Chordata; class Mammalia; order Artiodactyla; family Phocoenidae; genus Phocoena; species Phocoena phocoena. The sequence goes on along the minus strand of NC_089220.1, from coordinate 143,852,753 downwards.
GGAAAACCATAATGTTCCCTTGTATTACTTTTTCTCTTATTCTTTCTGGTAGTTCATTTTGACTTGTGGTCCTTCCGTTTTCTACTTAATTTTGTGAGATGAACTCACATCTGTTTGTGAGTAATCTTAGGATGACAAACTGTGTTCTTACATTCCTGTGAGTCGAACATGTCATATTTTCTAGCTCTTGTCTGATTCTCTGTTCTGAACTCTGTCGCACTGAATTAGCATCTAGTAGAAGCTTCATTTTGGTAGGATTAGAGAAACAAACAGCATAACTCAAACACGGCAGTTGGAGAATTGTGAAGTAGAAAGACCTCCAAAAGACTATTTGTCCTGTGGTTTCAAACTTACCTGGCCGCCAACCTTTTTAAAACTTGAAATATGTAAAACAGATTAAAATAGTATTTTACAATACAAATGTCTATGTTTACATTTGTTTGCTTACTACTTGTGTACTCTATCTTAGTATGTATATTCTACCTTCATATGTCATATGTAATGATGGCTTAGCATTGAAGTCTGTAAATAAGAGAAAACCATTATGACTATCTCAATAGATCCAGTTAAAGTATTTATTAGAATTTAATACCCATTCATGATAAAAACCCTTGATAAATTAGGACTAAAAAGGAATTTCCTTAAGGTGATAGTTTTTATGTAAAACCAAATAAACAAAAGACAAGCATCTTCCAAAAAGAGGAAAATTCATTTCCCTTTAAAATCAGAAACAAAGGACTGGTTTTCCACTATCAGTGCTTATATTAAAAATTGTGTCAGAGATCCTAGCCAATTTAATAAGAAATAGAAAGTAGTAAACTCATTATTTGTACATTACATGTTTGTTTTTTTAGAAAGCCCAAATAAATCTAAAGAGAAAGTACCAGAAATACAGGGTTTTGTTAGGTGGTAGGTGTAACATTAATTTTCAGAAGGCAGTTGCATTTCTTTATAGCAGAAACAACTAGAAAACTGGAGGACATCTTTTACAATACCAAGTACCTAGGAAATTAACAATGTATGTTGAAGACCTCTTTAAGAAAAAATTCTTAAACATTAAGAGATAACTAAGACCTCAAAAAATAGACATGTTCGTGGCTAGGCAGACAATATCATGAAGATGTCATTTGTACCCAAATAGACCTATAGATTCAAAGCAATTCCTATCAAAAATCCCACCAAGTTTTCTCCTGGAACTTATTAAAGTGATTCTAAAGTAAAAGATAAAGGAGAGCAAAAGGCTAGGACATTTCAGAAAAGAAGGAGCAGGGAGGTGGGCATTTTTCCTGCTGATGTTAAGACTCACTGTGAAGCCATGTTAATTAAAATAGTGTGGTATTAGCTAAGGGCTGTACAGAATCCCAGTAGATTAGACCAAAATGCCCAGGAAAGGCCATGCATGAGCTGAACTTGGTATAAGAGTGGTGGGACACCACACTGGGGAAAGGAGACTATTAGATACCAAGAGCACAACTGGTTATCAGTGTGGAAAAAGGTGAAAATTGATCCCTATGTCATACCATAGGGGAAAAAAATTAATGTCTTAAATGTAAAACAAAATTTTTAAACTCTTAAAAAAAAAAGATGATTACTGCTTAGACCTTGGGATACAGAAGTTTAAGACACAAAGCATTAAATGAAAGTATTATTGATGAATTTGTTTATTAAAATGAGGCATTTTAAACCAAAAATACCTTAAGGTATCTTCAAAGAAAGAGAAAAGCCAAGTTTCAAACCAGGAGAAGTTACAGTGCAAATCAAGACCATAGTAAAATACTATTTTACACTCATGCAATTGGCAAAAATTTAAAAGTCTTGCAGTATCTAGTGTTGGAGGGATTCCACATAATCTCTTAAAGTTTCCTGATACTAACCAAAAGTGGTTCAATCCTTCAAATGCTTTGGTAATTAATACCTTTTAAAGTTGGACTTTCAAACATCCTATAATCCAGAAATTTTACTCCTAAGTGTATACCCAAGACAAACTTGCACATAGGTGTAACAGGAGACATAGGAATTTTCATAGCATTGTTTACAGAAAGCAAAAATCCAGAAACCACTCAAGTCCCCACTGAAGAATGATGGGTAAATAAAATGTGATATATTACAATGGAATAGAAATATAGTGATCAGAACTAGAAATCCCTGCAGACAACAAAATAGAAGTACCAGATAGTAAGCCAAAATACACCTTTTTGCAAGTCACATAGATGGAATTTATATGAAGAGAAGGCAGGGTAGTGATGACAAAATTCAGTATGATATCCTTAGATGGGAAGAGGCCAGGCATGTGGTACCATATGATCAAGGCCTTGACTTTTTTAGACATAACTAAAAGCAGGCTATGTGTGAGCCAATGCTGAGTCTTATGAACCAAGAATTATGATTAATCCAATTTCCTGTACCTGAAGTCCAAAGTCATAATTATGAACCTTTTTTATGACCACATGTTAAAATCGGGAGTTTTGGCAATGATTTGTTTTTTTTTTTTCTCCATGCACATGGTTTATTCTTAAAAACTTCTATTGAATATTTAGGAAAAAGTCCAAAATACAGGTAAATGAGTCAAAAGAGGTAATCCTTTTTAAAGATAATTATACAAATTGCTTAATTGCGACTTTAGTTCTACGTAACTCAGCTTACTAGTATTACGGCTGACCATTTCTAATGTAGATGGTTAGTTGTTCCATGGTGTTTCTAGATAAAACACCAAAACCATGATTCATGAAAAAAATTTTTAAGTTGGACTTTTTTACAATTAAAAATTCTTCCGCAAAACAAATTGTTAAGAGAACAAAAAGCCAAGCCACAGACTGGGAGAAAATAGTAGCAAAACACATAAAAGACTTCTAAATGTAAAAATAACCCTTAACTGTATGAAAACAACCCAATTAAAAAGTGGTCAAAATATCAAGACACCTCATCGAAGATATACAGATGGCAAATAAGCAAATGAAAAGATGGTCAACATAATATGTCATTGGAGAATTGCAAATTAAAATGAGATAGCACTACATACCTATTAGAATAGCTAAAATCCACACCACCACCAAATGCTGTTGAGGATGTGGAGCAACAGGAACTCTCATTCATTGGTGATGAGAACGCAACATGGGTCAGAAGAAAGTTTGGCAGTTCCTTAAAGCTGATCAGAGTCTTACAACCTAGCAGTTGCACTCCTAGGTATTTGTCAAATGAATTAGAAACTATGTCCACTCAGAAATCTGTACCCAAATGTTTTTAGAAGTTTTATCCATAATTGCCCCAAATTGGAAGCAACGAAGATGTCCTTCAGATGTACCAGTAAACTGGTATATCTATATAATGGAACAGTATTCAGCAAGAAAAAGAAATGGGCCGTCAAGGCACAAAAGAACATGGAGGAACTTTAAATATATTGCTCAGTGAAATAAGCTGTCTTAAAAGTCTTGCTACTATATGACATTCTGGAAAACGCAAAACTATTAGAGACATTAAAGAGTGGTGGCTGTGGGTTCAGGTAGAGGAAGGAAGGAATAAATAGGTGAAGCACAGGGAATTTTAAGGCAGTGAAACAGTCTACATGACACTGTAATGGTGTATACATTACAGTATGCATTTGTCCAAACTCATAGAACTGTACAACACAAAAAGCAGAACCCTGGGAATTCCCTGGTGCTCCAGTGGTTAGGACTGGGCGCTTTCACAGCCAGGGGCCCAGGATCGACCCTGATTGGGGAAGTCAGATCCCACAAGCCACGAGGCACAGCCAAAAAAAACCCTAAGGTAGACCTTGGGCTTTAGTTAATAATATTGTATCAATACTTGCTTATCAATGATGACAAATGTACCATACAAATCCAAGATGTTAATAATAGAGGAAACTGTGTCAGGGCAGGGGTGTATATGAGAACTCTTCATACTTTCTGCTTAATTTTTCTGTGAACCCAACACTGCTGTAAAAAATAAAGTCTATTAGTTAAAAAGACAAGGAAAGTGGCTGTCCTCTGTTGGTAGGTTCAGACAACTCTGTAGAGATCCCTGCAGAGGATGCCTGGGACTGCTTCTGGCTCTCTGGTCTACTTTAAGGTAGCATAGCAAACCTTTCACCTTAAAAAAAAAAAAAAGTCATGTTAAATTTCAGGGCCATGGGACACCACTACATACAGCAGAGTCTATAGGTGTACTGTCTAGTAGAGTAACCAGTAGTTTATACGTGGCTTTTTAAATTTAAGGGACTTCCCTGGTGGCGCATTGGTTAAGAATCTGTCTGCCAATACAGGGGACACGGGTTCGGGCCCTGGTCCGGGAACGGGAAGATCCTACATGCCGCGAAGCAACTAAGCCCGTGCGCCACAGCTACTGAGCCTGCGCTGTAGAGCCCATGAGCCACGACTACAGAAGCCCGCGCGCCTAGAGCCCATGCTCCACAAGAGAAGCCACCAAAACGAGAAGACCGCACACCACAACGAAGAGTAGCCCCCGCTCACGGCAACTAGAGAGAGCCTGCGCGCAGTAAGACCCAAGGCATCCAAAAGTAAATTTATTAAATTTTTTTTAATTTAAAATTTTTTAATTTATTCTTTTTGCGGTATGCGGGCCTCTAACTGCTGTGGCCTCTCCTGTTGTGGAGCACAGGCTCCGGACGCGCAGGCTCAGCGGCCATGGCTCACGGGCCCAGCCACTCCGCGGCATGTGGGATCTTCCCGGACCGGGGCACGGCCGTGTCCCGTGCGTCGGCAGGCGGACTCTCAACCACTGCACCACCAGGGAAGCCCAGGAGTAGAGCTTTTGATCTGAAAACCTTAGGTAAGAGAGAAGCAGGTCTAAACTTAGTGCTATATTTCTGGGGTTTCTTAGGAAGGAGCAGACATGTTTATGAGAGACATATTTCAGTGGGCAGTTATTGTTGACAGGAAAGCAATGTTTGTGGAGAGAGGCACTGAGACTTGTCTCTGCAACTATGCCAAACAGGTTGGATACAGAGTACATGTTAAATGTTGAAATTTCTCTGCATTTCTGGGTACAGGATGTGACCCACAGCTAAAGCTCAAAAAGACCCTGAAAATTCAGATGGGAAAAGGAAAAATTTGGATGGGAAAACTCTTCAGTAAGTATTCATACAAAAAAGCAAACCAAAGTTATAAGTATCTTGTTGAAATCACAGAGAAGGAGGATCTGGAAAGTTGCATGTGCTTTGATAACAATAAACGAAAGCTCCTTGTATGGTACACATTATTATCAAGTCAATTGTCACTGATATTCTCTCTACTTAACATGCTGCTTATTTATGGGTCTTTCAGATCCTGCTTAAATCCAATATGGCTTTGAGGTAGTATTCCATCAAAACATGGAAACAATAGTACCTGAAACGATTAAAGCAGACTAAAGACAGAATAAAAGAGGGCAGGAAGAAGAAAATTTGTCTTGCAAAAAACCCAGCCCTGATTGAGCTGGTTCATTTGGGTCTGCTTCAGAATTATCAAGAAAAAGAGGAAAAAACAAAACAAACAAAAAAGGAGCTATGATAGAGACCAAGCTCTTCAATGAAGCAAATGTCTTCTCTCCTTAAGGCGCAGGCTCAGAAATCCTTATTGTGCACATTTTAGAGGGGACGCCATGTGTTTGGCATGTATACCATACACTTCAGCATCAGAGGGATGTGTATCGTGCAAACACGAGTGACATTCTGTTCTCTCCAAGGAGTTCGACCTTTAGAGGACCTTGCAACTGGACTCAAGTAATTCAAGTGCAAGTGAAATTTGTAGGGTGGGGAGAAGGGAATGGGTGGATTCCTTAGGGTTGCCCAAAAAGGCCACCCTCCTCCCAGTGCAGGCAGAGTCCACTTCCTGCTTATCTGAATGGCAGTTGCCAGCCTCTCGGAGCCCTTGCAAGACATCTGCGCACTGGATTCAGCAAGCCCTTTCCAGTTCTCTTGTAAGGGAGTCAGGGGCATGCTTGTGTGAACGAGGCCGGCAGTGCAGCTGTTGGAGCCTCTTGTGGGCTACATTTTAGCATCCGAGGGAGGTACTGAATTTGGTGCTACAGAGGCTCAAACCAGCCCTTCATGATGGAGGTGCCAAAACTCACTTCCGGTCCTGAAAGCACCCATACCCTTCGACCCAGGAATTTACCCTCCAGCAAAAGTGTAGGAAAAGGAAAACATTTTGTGTATGCAGATCTCATGGCTCCATTATTATTACAATCCCAAACATTGCGATTTCTTCAGGTGATGAAAATGATAATGAAACCCATTTGGCCACAAGGAAAAATGTTCAGGAGGAAAATGTGAGGAAAGACTGAAAAATGGCCTCTGTGAAGTTCACAAAGATGGAAAAATCATGTGCGTAACAAATGGAACGAGCAAATAACACGAAAATGTGAAAACTGTAGGATGGTGGGATTACAGGCAATATTTTTTCCTTAGAACTCTTTTTTATAATTGTTGTAATGTACATGCTCGACACACTCCCTCCCAAAAGAGGAGAAAGAAAAAATATAGTGGATTTGCAAGTTACTTCAAATGTTTTCTTCCAAATAGAGAACAGCTTTGGTGTCTTCAGACACTATATATAATTAGTGGGTTGGCAAGTCTATTTTAAAACTAGGAAATCTTCCTCCCCCTTCAACTATCTCATGCCCACACCCCTTCCCATACACACATCAGCCCCACACCCTTCCCCCCAAAAGTTTTCTCTTTACATGGTTTTTATCATCTAGGCTTTCATTAGCTTGTGAGTATTCAGGGGAAGCTCCTGGCCCCATTGCTCACACAGCCCATGCTCAGAAAATAAGGAAGCTGCTGTGCAGTATGCCCAGGGCCCGGATGGGGTGGGGGGCAGGGGAGGAGGCTCACTGGTTATTGATTAATTGCCTTTAGTCAGTAGTTTCTTATTATTTACTTAAGTATTTATGGAGTACCTATTCTATGCTAGGTGTTTTGCTGGGCGTTGACAAAGCTACACAAAGAATAAGAAAGACAGTTCCTGTCTCTAAGGGGAGAGGCAGGGCCAGTACAGAACAAGTAAATAGTTTATTGCCCTGCAGCTAAAGAGTCACTAGAATTCTGTAGGTATTAGGTGCTGCCTGGAAGAGTAACCGAAAGTGGGGTCCGGCTGCTCGCTGCTCAAAAGCCAATAAAGAGGCAAGGTTGGTGGAAAGGAAAGTTGGCTTTATTTTGGATGCTGGCAGCGGGGGGGTGGGGGGGAGGGTGGACTCCTGTCCGAAGGCTGACTCCCCCCACTGACAATCGGGGGCAAGAGCTTTTACAGACGGAGGCAGGGGGCTACATGCAGAAACAGCACAGTCAGCTCCAACAGTCATCTTGAACTTGGTCATTGGTGGTCTGATCAGCGTCATCTTGATTGTTTTAGCTACAGTTAACCTTCAGTTCCAGGGTTGGTTTCTATTTCTTTGAGGCCAGTTCTCTGCATTGTGGCAGCTTATGTCATGGCTACAGTCTGGTCATCGTGTGGTTAACTTCTTCCACCTGGTGCTGGTTTCGGTACCTACAAGACAAATCACAGGATATGGCTCAGAATATTATCTGTAGCCCTTGAGGGGAAATTAAAGGTCCTTGACTTTGCTTACTGACTGAACTATTATTGTTTAGTCCTGTTTGCTTTTCTTTGCTTCTGCATTTTCTCACTTCTCTGATTAAACTTATCCTTTGGCTAAAGTTTTTCCACAGACAAAAGGCAGGTGGAGGACATGGGGGGCGTAGACCACAGAGTCCTGCTCCATTTCAGAAGGCTTCTTATTATACTAAGGCCACAGAACAAGAGTTGGGACCCTGTCCTGTTTCTTTTCCCCTTTCTGGAACCTGCCAGAGTGAGTCAGAACATCTGCCACTGCCAGAGACTGCCCTTCATCCCCCTCCTCCCCCCCCCACCCCAGGGCAGACTTAACCAAAACTGAGGTCTACCCTTGGCACAGACACTCGGGGCAGGAGATGAGAGCCGAGAACAGGTTGAGCAAGAGGGAGCCCCTTGCAGGGTGACCACTGGTCAGCTCCAACCATCTGGACCTAGGGAGGAGGTTCAGCAGCCAGCCCTACTTGTAATACCCCCTCATCTCAGGCCTTCTGGTTTCAGGCCCTCTTATCTCACATGATGCCACCAACCCAGCCTCTCCTCCCTCCAAGCCAAACTGCAGGGCAGCCTCCCTAACTCCGCAGAGTTGTATGTATGTATGCTTTTTTTAATTAAAAAAAAAATTTTATTAACTTTTTGGCTGCATTGGGTCTTTGTTGTGGTGCACTGGCTTATCATTGCGGTGGCTTCTCGTTGCGGAGCACCTGCTCTAGGCGCTTGGGCTTTAGTAGTTGCAGCACACGGACTCAGTAGTTGTGGCACACAGGCTTAGTTGCTCCTCGGCATGTGGGATCTTCCCAGACCAGGGCTCGAACCCATGTCCCCTGCATTGGCAGGTGGATTCTTAACCACTGCGCCATCAGGGAAGTCCCAGTCACCCACAGTTTTAATACTTGATTCTAACTACAAGCTCTTTGGTACACACTTTACTGCTGATCTTGTTGAAAAGGTAGCATTGTTTTAGAGTTGAGGACAGAGGAAGGAAGACAGGGAGGAACAGCTAGGAGACTTGGGACTGGCTGTTGACAAATGTGTTTGAAGAATGAAGATGACTGAACCTGATTTAGGGAGCAGGATAGTGGATGAGAGGAGATACGGGCAAGACATTGCAGTCAAAGGAGGTGCAACTTCTTACTTACTTTTAGGTCTTTCCATCTATCACTATTATTCATTATGAAATGTTTTTGAAGGGAAACTTACGTTTACAAACCTTAGGATGATTCTGCCACCTTTAAAAATAACTTCTAGGATTTTGGCTTAAATTGGTTTTCAAATTTATTTTCAGACAGCTCTGCTTGTGGATCCATTAATTCTTTAACTTTGGACTCTACTCTCGTAAGAATTCCCAAGCAATTAATCAAAAGTCAGTGTTGCACATACTGGCTTGTGTATTGATGAGCATTGTGGAGCCTATACTTTAATGTTAACCCACTTAAAGAAATAATTTTGTTAGGTTTCTAGGAAATTGCATTTCTATTATAAATGTATTTTCAGTCAGTGCTGACCACTTTACCTTTATAGCTGTGTTCTCTCCTTTTTTGATTGTCTTCTTCAAAAAGAAAAGCAAAAGCCAGACACAAAGAAATGGCTAACTTTCTGGTTGGATATCCCTGGGGGTAAAAAAGTAGTTAATTGATAACTAACTCTGTGCCAGGCATTATTTGACCATCACAGAAATCCTGGAGTAGGTATTGTTATTATGTCTGTTTTACAGATGAGGAAACGGATGATTGGAGAGTTTAACTTGCCTAAAGCTGTCTTTGGTGCTGTCAGAGGTGGATCTCAAATCTTCCTCCTTTTTGCTGTTAGTCACCAGCATCGCAAAGAGGATTAAGGTGTAAATTTGTTCTTCTTCTCTCCCTCCCTTCCTTCATTTTTTTCTCCCTCACTCCCTTTCCCTCTCTTTCTTTTCTCTCTGTATTTTTTTTCTCAGTCTCCCCTTTCAATCTTTACACACAAATAGTTTCTTTATGCCAGGCACAAATGCTCCACAATTAATTCAATTCTCCTATCAACTCTGTGGAGTAGAAACCATGATCGTCAACGTCATACAGAGAAGAAAGCTGAAGCAGAAAGGGGTTAAGTAACTTGTCCAAGGTCAAACATCTTGTCAGTGTCATTTTAACACTAGAATATGAAACAGGTGAGTTATATTTTCTAGAATATTAATCTCATTAATGTAAGCCTTCCAAACAGGCACGACTGTTCCTTTCCCCGATAAAGTGGAAATGCCATAGCTGACAGATTAGCATGGTTTATGAAGGCAGAAAGGATGAGACTGGAAGCATTGTACCAGCCCAGGAGGCAGCGTCTGGCGTCAAAGGGTCTGCTGTGTCCCGGAAACCCAACAAGACTTCTGTTGAGCAGAAGGGCGGGCCACGCAGCCGGGGGAAAACGAGGCTGAAGTCACCAGGGGCAGAGCCTTAAATGCCAAGCTGGGGATCGCTCTCGGTAGGACCAGGGACCCTGGGCCTGGCAGCTGGACCGAGGTCTCCCGGGCGGTGGACTCCGGGACGAGGACCTTCAAAGAGGAGGGGGGGCTGCTTGCGAAGGGTCAAAACTGTAGTGGGAGAGCCCGGAAGGATTGTGCGGGGGTGGAGCTTGCGAAGCTGGAGTGACAGGGAGAGGAGGGATTGTGCAGGGGTGGAGTTTGCGGAGGAACAGGCCTAGTGGAGGAGCGGTCTCTTGGTGGGCGGGGCTAGAGGGCGGTCTCTTGGTGGGCGCGGGCTCCAGGAGGGGCGGAGCCCTCGGAGGGGGCGGGCCGGGTCCTACCGTGTCACAGCGTCAGCTCTGGAGGGACGGGCCTGAAGGGGCGGAGCCCGCAGGGGGCGCGACCCTGCGTGACCACCTCTGCGAATCCAGTCCTGCTAGCCGCGCGCAGCTCGCAGCCCGCCACCCTGCTCCGTGCCCATCAGCATGTCTTTCGTCCCAGTGGCCGAGGATTCCGACTTCCCCATCCACAACCTGCCCTACGGCGTCTTCTCCACCAAAGGCAACGTGAGCTGCAGTGCTCGGCTTCCGGGCGCGGGGAGGGAGGGCTTCCCCTCCGCCCGGGACCCCCACGCCACCTTCCTGATCCGCCCCTGGCCTCAGCCCAGCCCTGCCACCTCCGCCAGCACCCGACGGAGCAGAACATCGGGCCCGTTGTTTCCCTGCTAGACGCCTGTCGCGAAGACCGCCGGTGTCATTTGGGGCCTAACGAGCGGTGCCTTGCATTCTCCTCCCTGGGGAGTGCGATGGGAGGTGGGGTGGAGGCAAGGGCCTTTTTTCTTTGGAGGGGCCGATCATGGATTGTACTTGTGGGTTCAGATACCTCCTGGTAACTTTCTAGATGTGCAAGTTATTGAAATTCTCAGCCTCAGTTTCTGCAGGTTTGTGTGAGAATTAAACGCAGAATGAAACGATACATATGAGTCTCCCTTTCAGGTAGGCAGAGCAAGTTCTCTTATTATTACAGAGGAGTTGAAGCACAGTTATACTGCCTACTCCGAAGTCATTTGGCTTTGTCGTCTTCCCCCAAGGCACCACGTTGTAACCGGTTGTTTTCTCCCAGGTTAGCCTCTAACCCTAGAACTCGGGAAATATTAACTGACCCGGTATTTTCAGTAGCTCGGAGGGATGAGCGCCTTTGCTGGCGGTAGAGGCCTGGGATCTAAGAGGTTACGTTTCTTTACTTCCAGCTGGACTTCTTTCAGCTCCCTGGGCTCCCTGGCATTCCCTTGCTGATCAGAAGAAGCCCTTTTGGGCAGAGAAATGAAATTTCACTTAGTAAGTGTAGTCTGATTGGCAGAAAGAGATCTTTGAAAACTGGGGGTTTATCAACAAAGATATAAGAAGGTCCCTGGGTGGGGAAAGCAGATTCCCCTGGATTTATTCATGGTATTTTGGGCTTAGCTTTCTGCTCCCAGCTTTAAAGGTAAACTCCTGATTCATAGAAGCCCAGAATCTGCTCGCGCCCAAGTGTTCGGGAACCGTTTGCTAAATGGAGTTCCTGTCAGTTAGCCCCTTCCTGGAAACTGGGTTCCCTGCCCCCATGGCAAAAATGCCTAGGTCTAGAAGATTCAACATGTGGTTTCACAACTGCCTGGCCTGGCCAGTTAGTTGTTGCAAGGATGCAAAAAGGTAACACTCAGTTCCCTGGAGGGCCGCAAATACAAATAAGATGCATGTTAAACCTTAACCTGTGTTAGCCAAGTGCACTCTGCTGGCGAGCCCTTCCCTGCACTCCGCTGATACTTTGTCCTCAGCTGTGTGTCCTCAACCTTTACTACACAAATCCATTAGGCAGAAACCTTTGGTGGGGGGGTGCTCTGACTTGTTCTCCCATAAGATTCTGGAATGAACGCCCCTCAGGGTATGGCTAGTGGCTTTCAGACTCCATGCCCCAGCTGTTCCACATTAGAATGTGCAAGGACAGCCACTAGGGAGGTTTACTGCCCCTCTGAAAAGAGTGCTGGGGGTTGGGAGTGGGCCCCCTGGGCATTGCAGAAGGCTGAGGGCCTTCAAGTGGAACAGACTGTGTCTGAAGCTATGGCCGCAGGCACTGGGCATTCCAAAGGTGGTGGCTGCCTCTCCAGGCTGACCTAGTCGCCGAGACACAGCCTCCCACTCCTCCATGCCAGTGGCCAGCCGTGCATAATTTGGGTGGAACAATAGTGAATTAATCCGGCTTTCATTTTAGTCATTCTTTTATTCAGTGAATGCTTATGGACCCCAATTCTGGGCCAGATTCTGGGCTGGGAGTTGGGGATCAAAGGCACACGGGACACCCTTCCTCCATCTTGGGTTGCTCATGAACTAGTAGAGCAGACCCTGGCTCTCTCTGTGAAGACAGGGACCGTGGCTTCTGAGAAACAGACGCTGCAGTAATCTGGAGCTGACGGCCAAGGTGTTCAAGTCCCCATGGTTCCGGCCCTGCCTCTGCCTCCAGACCCTCTGCTCTCTCTAGCCACACTGGCTGCCTTTCAGTTTCTGAAGTATTCTTTTTTTTTTTTTTTTTTTTTAATATTTATTTATTTACTTTGGCTGCGCTGGGTCTTAGTTGCAGCGCTGGGGATCTTTTAGTTGCAGCAAACTCTTAGTTGCAGCATGTGGGATCTAGTTCCTCAACCAGGGATTGAACCCAGGCCCCCTGCATTGGAGGCGCAGAGTCTTAACTGCTGGACCACCACGGAAGTCCCAGTTTCTGGAACTTTCTAAGAGCAGTTTCCTGCCTCAGGACCTTCGCACGTACTGTTCTTTCTATCTGGAATACTCTTTTTTTCCTACTCTATGTATGCCTGATTTCTTCTCACTCTTCTGGGCCCAGCTTAAATGTCACCTCCTCAGAGAGAGCTGTCCCCTCAGCACCCTCACTGAACTCCAGCCACAGTTATCGTCTGTCACCTCACCGTGTGCCTCCTTTTGCTTCTGGAGGGTGGGAACCATGTCTCTCCTCTATCGTCAGTGTACTGCTGGGATGAAGTAGACGCTCCATAAATTTTTTTGTCTGAGTGAATGTCTGTCCTGTGTCTGGTCTGGCGATAAGAGATTTACAGATGTTAATTAATTGAATTCTCACTACAAACTTGCTGTTGTGCTACTGTCCCCATTTTACAGATGAGGAAACTGAGGCTCAGAGAGGCTAAGAGTCCTGCTCCAGGTCTCACAGCCAGTAAGAGGCATATTTGGGGTTGCACCCCACAGCTGTGAGCTCCCAAACCCCATGCTTTCCCCTCTGTCAAACTGGGAGGTGGGTAAAGATTTCCTTTGGACAACATTCTATCGGATATGACCAAATGTTATAAAGCGGAGGCAATGCACACGCATTGTCGTAAAGTTAGACATAGGATATCTCTTACTAATTTGTCTCCCTCAGGTTATACATGGGAACCTGAGGCCCTCAGAGGACCAAGGACTTGTCCAAAGTGATAAGATGGTGAATGACAGAGTAGGCAGGACCCCAGGGATCGGGAGTCTAACACTGAAGAAAATAACTCCCAACAGTTAAAGTAGAGGGACTCACTGTCTCAGGTCCTCACGTCTAGGTCTAGAAGATTCAACATGTGGTTTCACAATTGCCAGGGTTTGGAACACAAGGGCAGCTTCTTGCCATTGCTTGCAGCCGAGGAGGCAGGCAGCCACACTTGTGATTAGGTCTCTGATGTTGCTCAGTGGCCTCGGTTCCTTCCTGCAGCCTGGTGTGGGGGCCAGGGTCAGAGAAGTGGCCCAGGGGTCTGCCTGTATATCCCTTAAGTGGGCAGCCGCTGGGGTCCAGGTGGCCCAGCTCATTGCCCAGGGAGATGAGGCCCAGGGAGCTGGGAATGAGGACCACCCTCTCCAGGCAGCTTCCTCATGAGCAGGGTCTGCCCGGGGCCTCAGGGCCAGGTGAGGGTGTGGCTCCGGTCTACCCCTGTGCACGGAGGGATAGCCATCTTCTCTCAGCCCCCTGAAATGAGCAGCCACTGGAGATAAGGCCAGCCAGTAGCCCCACCTCTAAACTCCCTGGAGCTGAAATGGCAAAGCTGCTGGTTCAGGAGAGCTGGAAGCTCAGCTCGGGACAGAGCTTTAGGAGGTCGAGTCTGCAGACATGCTCTCAAGTTCCTTGTTGATGAGCAAATTTCAGGGCCATGTGGACAAAGGTCAGGCTTTGCCAAATATTTGCGATATTGTCACACTCAGGCCTGAAGCTGGGATTTGATGGTGCAGAAAGGAACTTTTCCTGCATGCTCTGAGCAGTCGGCTTCATGCTCCCTGGTGACCCGAGCTCTGCTCTGTTTGAGCCATAACAGAGCTCATTAGTCCAAGCCCCTGGCCCTCAGCACTGTGCCTGGGACATGCTCTGCTGTGCAGAGGAATTGCCCCCAAGGGAAGGCCTAGGTTAAACCTGAGAAATAATGCAGTTGCCCGGTGAGGTGGTGAGCTCGTCATCACTAAAGGCATTTAAGCAACACCTGAGGAGCTTTGCTGGGGACTTTGCCTGGATAAGGGGCTTGGACTAGGCCTCTTTCAACTTACCCACTCCAAGGGGTATTTGATTTATTTTCCATTCAGGAAACACAGATTCTTTTCCCTTCTTGTCCTAGAGGCAGGCATGGCACCAGGTTCTTCCGGGACAGAGATCACAGGGTCAATTTCAGCCCTTTGAGAGGCAAAGGGAGCTGGGGTACGGTGCTAAGGATCCAGTTCCTCAGTCCCTCTCCACAGAGGGCCATGTAAAGACAAGAGCCATGGGCTTGTAAATAGACAGACTTGCTGGGTAAGTGAGCCAAGCCCGGCTGAGGCTTTGCCCAGTGCTGACCATGCCACCTTCCTCCCAGCCAAGACCAAGGATCGGCGTGGCGATTGGTGACCAGATCCTAGACCTCAGTGTCATTAAGCACCTCTTCACTGGGCCTGTCCTCTCCCAACACCAGGATGTCTTTGATCAGGTAGGACATTGTGACATGGCTTGTCCTGGATCTCAGTGGCCTTTGTTGCAAATGCCACTAAGAAAATGCCCTTTGCCTTACGTTTCTGATAGAGGTAGTGCCTTGAGGGCTCAGAGATTTTACTCGAGTAAGGTTGGGGGGTGGCTGTGAGACAGACAGGCTGGCAAGAGGTAGCCTTGGGACAGCGCAGGGTGGGTTCCTAGGTGAGAAGAGTGTCAGTCCCGGGCTTCCCTAGTGGCACAGTGGTTGAGAGTCTGCCTGCCGATGCAGGGGACAGGGGTTCGTGCCCCAGTCCGGGAAGATCCCACATGCCGCGGAGCGGCTGGGCCCGTGAGCCATGGCCACTGAGCCTGCGCGTCCGGAAAAAAGAGTGTCAGTCCCTCCACAGTCCTAGGCCCTCCCCAGTTGTCTCTGAGATGATGCTCTCCAATAACTGGTTCATTTCCTCATTTTAAGCTGGTTGAGTCTCTGCTTGTTCCAGGCCGGTGCTGGGCCCTCCGAGGGAGGGAGCCATGAGCCCTGCCCTCCAGGTTTGATTCCAGCCTGGGAAGAATGGACAGCTTGCCCCAAGTGCCCTCTGCGTTGCCACCACTTTAGGAGTCAGCCTGAAGGATACGTACATGAGTGATGGACGTGAATTTACTTCCCTGTAAATGGTCCAGTGCTTTGGTGTGCATCCTCCCTCCCGTTCCATGGAAGGAAGATGATATATATTGAGTACCTCCTATGTGTCAGGAGTTTTACACACATCTCTTGTTCAATTCTCAGGACGACCCTCTCGCATAGGAATGGAATCCTTATTAGATGGATGAGGGTCTAATCTGAAACGGGACACAATTCTCCCAAGTCACATGGCTATAAGGACTGGAGCTGGGGTTGGAACTCTGGCCTTGAGAATCCACAAGTGCTTTTTCTGCTACACTTCACTGGCTCAGAAACCTCTTCTTAACTTATGTGAAGGGGATTGGTGTAGACTGCAGTACCCCTGCAGACCGGAGGCCCCTCCTGGAGGAACGCAGCCATTTTCACTGCAGGCGGGGCCAAGCTTAACCAGGCAGCTGTCCCAGATAGGAGCCCCCAGGCTTTGCCAGTTGCAAGTCCATGAGGGGATGAAACCCCATCAGGAAAGATGACACATCTCCCCAGCTCAATGAACAGATGACAGAACTAGGAACCAAAGTCCTGAGAGTTGGAATGAACTGGGATAAGTGACAGGGGACCCAGAAAGCTGGCCAGGCTCTCTCCTGTCAGTAGGAGGGGTAGCACAAGGGCCTTTCCCATGTGTGATCTTCTTTCTTCCTCCGCATCTTGGTCCTAGCCAGCTCTCAACAGCTTCATGGGCCTGGGTCAGGCTGCCTGGAAGGAGGCAAGGGGATTGTTGCAGAACCTGCTGTCCGCCAGCCAAGCCAGGCTCAGAGATGACACGGAGCTTCGGAAGCGGTGAGGAGCCCGTGGACCGTGGTGGGTGGGGAGGAGGGGACCTGGCTTGTCGGAAGAGGACGGTGTGGTCGTCAGGGACATTCTGAGTCACGGGTTGGCTGCCTTGGCCTCATCCAGCCCCGACCTGGGCTGCATTTTGGTGAGAGGGCTCTGGGCCGAGTGGGATTACCTCTCTGCCTGGACTGGGGTGTCCAGGCCATGCCTGGCCCACCGGCCCACTCCCCTGTTCACTCAGCCATTCCTCTTCAGCATCATTTGTGTCCTTGTCTGGTTTCCAAACAAGGGGTAATATAGCCCATTGCCTAGAGTGGAACATAGAAGCGAGGGAGAGGCAACTTGTCTTTAGTGGGTGGGTGCCCATCCTGGGGTGGCCCCAGGCCAGTCTGGAAGTGCTCGCTGAAGACTGTGAGCAGGACTTGGGCCATGATCTAGACTGAGCCTGTGAATGACCAAAGCTCGACCTTGAAGCCCCTTGTTCTGTGTTTCAGTGCATTCACCTCCCAGGCTTCCGCCACAATGCATCTTCCGGCCACCATAGGTGAGTCCAGTCTCTTTACCAGGACGCACACGGAGCAGCTGGCTGCTCAGGGGCAGGCACAGCTTGAGCAAAGGCCTGACGAGCCGAGCCCGCGGGTGGGAGGGGTGTCCGCCACTCTTTTGCAAATTCCATTGTCTGTTTCAGGAAGTCTCGGCTCCTTGTTTCTTTTTCGTTTCTCAACTGGGAGTTCTCAGAACGAATTTTTAGTGAGGCGAATTTGTGTCGCATGTCGGGCATGCTCTCCCGGCCCCTTCCGCCCACCCCTCCTTGTTCTCCCGCTCCGACCCCGCCTCGGAACTGGCCCTTCTCCGACCTGCGGAATCCAGGTCACTGACGGCATCTCCCGACCTTTCCCCCGCAGGCGACTACACGGACTTCTATTCCTCTCGGCACCACGCCACCAATGTCGGAGTCATGTTCAGGGGCACAGAGAACCCGTTGATGCCCAATTGGTATGTTCTGGACCAGTGTGTGGCTAAGTTCCAAGTCTGTCTTTACGTGCCCGGTAGCGTGTTGTCCCAGGAGCTGCCAAGTCCTCTCAGGTTAAGGAAACCCGGGAGGAAAGCTAACAATGACCATGATGTCACCACTTCTGGAAACAGTGGCCTCAGACTCTGGTCCTCCTCTCCCTTCGGCCCTGGACCTGCTGTGGGATCATGGGGACTTCCCTTAAGCTCTTTGATCTAGAGAACACGGGTTGGAATTAGATCCTGACTCACTAACATCCTTCCAGATCCTTTTGTTTGTAAGCTGTGAATTACGGTTTTATTGGCAAGTCTTCCATGCCAACATTCTCCATACTTAGACTCTTCTGATGGAGGAGACTCCTCAAGTGTGCCCAGTGCTGTGTTTTCTCAAAGAGTGGTCAGCTCGAAACGGGGGCTGCATTTATTTATTTGATCCTCAGAGGGGTTCTTTGGGGTCGCCAAGGCTATGACTGACACCCCCATTTCACAGGAAGGGAAACAGAGAAGGAGCAACTTGCCTGAGGACAAACAGGGCCAAAGGCTGTCTCCTAACACCCAGGTCAAGGCCATTGCCGGAGCCTAGAACGCAGAGCCAAGATCCTTGCCCTTTGCTGTGTGTTGTCCTCTAGATGTGACGGTTATCAGAGCACAGTGGCAGGCACACGCCCCAGGCCGAGTGCCCTGGGCCACACACAGTCACTGGGGTGGACAGAGACCTTCCCCTCTTCTAGTGGGTGTTTCAGATAAGCTGTACCAGAAGGGGCTGCGTCTGTCAGAACCAAGAGGAAGAAGGGGGAAGAGAGTGGGTTATGACCCAGAGAAGTTAAGCAACCAGGCCAAGGTTGCAGAACAAGGCCAGGGTGCATCTAGGACTGCAGGAGGCCGATGAGTCAAGACTCTGGCCCTGTGCATGGTCCAGGCCAAGTGGGGGAGTCCCAGCCCATTTCCTTCTGCAGGGTAAGAGCACACAGGCTTTCTCTCTCAATGTTTGATGCAAAGTAGTTGGCGGCTGTGCCTTTTTTACTTTATGCATATATCCTTTATTATAAAGGTAATATATGCTTGTTGTAATTAACCGAAACAGAAAATACATAAAGTAAAAATTTCAAATGTGCATACCATTGGACACACAGTCTTACTTTCATGCATCTATCCTACAGAAATAATGTTTGTATTCAAGGGCAAAGATGTTTACCAGCAATCTTTCTAAGGACCCAAAGCTGGAAGCAATCTGAATGGTTATTGGTGGAGGACTAGTTGAAAAATCATGGTCTTTTCACAATATGAAATGTTTTGTAGCTGTCGAAAGAAAGATTTAGGATCAAAAGTCATGTGCATGATATACATATATATTTTCTAAAATAGATTTTATCTATTTATTTATTTATTTTTGGCTGCGTTGGGTCTTTGTTGCTGCGCGCGGGCTTTCTCTAGTTGCGGAGAGCGGGGGCCACTCTTCGTTGCGGTGCACGGGCTTCTCACTGCAGTGGCTTCTCTTGTTGCAGAGCACGGGCTCTAGGCACACAGGCTTCAGTAGTTGTGGCCTGCGGGCTCTAGAGCACAGGCTCAGTAGTTGTAGCTCACGGGCTTAGTTGCTCTGCTGCTTGTGGGATCTTCCCGGACCAGGGCTGAAACCCATGTCCCCTGCATTGACAGGTGGATTCTTAACCACTGCGCCACCAGGGAAGCCCCACTTTCATGATATATGAAGTGAGGGTATTGTGTAAAGTGAGTTCTCATTTTTATAAAAAGACAAAGAAAAATATATGTACATTCATACTGTATTAGTTTCTTGTGGTGGCTATAACCAATTACCACAAACTCGGTAGCTTAAAGCAACACAGATATATTCTCTCACAGTTCTGGAAGTCAGAAGTTTGAAGTCAGCTTCACTAGGCCAAAGTTAAGGTGTCGGCAAGGCTGATTCCTCTGGGAGGCTCTAGGGGAAGAATCCATTTCCTTGTCTTTTTCAGCTTCCGGAGGCTGCCCACGTTCCTTGGCTTGGGACCCCTGCCTCAGATAACTCCACCCTCTTGGTTCTGTTACCCACCAGGGTTCTTGGCCTTCCCCAAGCAATAGACATTGACTAGAGGCCAGACAAGAAATTCAGGCAAGGCTTTATTGGGGCCCCTGCTGCAGCGGGGGTGGGGGGAGCGAGAACAAACAACAGGTTCCCTTGCTTGCTTGCTCCCCGAGGGGGGGCAAGCTTGTTCCTTATATGGGGTGAGGGTAGGGGTGTGTCCAGGGGTCAGGCCGGAGGGATGGTTTAGGTGTTTTGCCCACCCCTTAGGTGGTGTTGTGTGCAGGGGGCATGCGCAGTACCCTGCTTTTGCTCCCGACCCCCTGTTTTTGCCCCAGGCTCTTCAAAAGTGGCCGTTGGGATTTTTTTGGTCTCTTTGTACCTTTTGGGTCCAGAATTTGCCCCAACTGTGCATGCACATGAACGCATTTATCTTTAGTCCCATACAGTGTCTTAGTATTTTGTTGCTCATGGAGATGTGTCCATGTGCAAGGATTGCGGCACTGCAGCAAAGGGTCCCAGGTCCCAGCCTGTCTCAGTTCCATCTGCAATTGTCCTAATTCCTTCTTTGACCTTCTTGCCTCCCCTTTATAAGGACCCTCATGATTACATTTAAGGACCACCTGGATGATTCAGAATAATCTCTACCATCTCAAGATTATTGACTTAATCACATCTGCAAGTCTCCTTTGCTATAGAAAGTAACATCTATAGGTTCCAGGGAATAGGACCTGAATATCTTTTTTGTTTTGTGGGCCGTGCCTCATGACTTACGGGAGCTTAGTTCCCCGACCAGGTATCAAACCCACTCCCCCTGCATTGGAAGCATGGAGTCTTAACCACTAGACCATGAGGGAAGTCCCAGGACCTTGGTATCTTTTGAGAGGCTATTATTGAGCCTCACACACACACATGCACACTCATACATGTACACACATATACCTAAACACATATCTACACATAGACACACACTTGTACACACACACACACACACATGCACACATTTGCATAGACTGCTATGAGCGTAGAGAAAGGTCCAGAATAATAGATTCCAGACCAACTTTACTTCCTTCAGGGGAGTGGCTGGATAGGGAGAGCTGACTAACTTCTGTGCTGTTTGAATCATTACATGTAATGTAATTGCACACCGTTGTATTTTATAACTTAAGCCAATAAGGGGAGCAAAGGGGGAGAAGAGGGAAACCCCCAGCCCACTCCCCAGAGGCCATTACTCTGAATGCTGGCTGGCCCATCGCCTTCACCTCTCCAGGTTACGGGTATGCACACACACACACGGACACGCACGGCCACATACACGTTTCATTTCTTTAGTTAACAAAACGAGACCATGCTGACATTTGTGTTTTTCACTTTAATATGTCATTGACATTGCTCCGTGTAAATAAACTTAAATCTAACTCAGTCTTTACGAAAATGGATTATTTTTGATTAAGTAATATAAGGCAAATGCATGGTAAATTGCCGTTTATCTAACAAGATGCGAAAAATACTAGACAGTGGTAAAAGTGTATAGAAATATCAAGGGACAGTAAATTCCAGGTGGTGGCCCCTCTGGGGTGGGGTCTGGAGGGGTGGGAAGCAGAGGGAAGGGACTGGGAGGGCTACAAAGGGGGTGTTATTATTATTTTTTGATGTTTTTGGCCACGCGGCACATGGGATCTTAAGTTCCCAGACCAGGGGTCTAACCCATGCCCCCTGCAGTGGAAGCGCGGAGTCTTAACCACTGAACCGCCAGGGGGGTCCTTATGAAGGGGGCGTTTTTAATTGGCTTAGAAAGCCTGTTGGTGCTCTGTGGTTATTTGTCTTATTATATCTTTTTGTATATCATAAATATTGCAAAATACATTTTCAAACATTTAAAAAACTAAAAGCTACAAAAAATCATCAATGCATGTACATAGTCCGGAATTCCAAAGGAATTTATGGGTAAACAGTGGGAACAAAGCAAGATTCTCCCACCCTGTCCTTCATCCTCCTTCCTTTCTCTGAAGGCAAAACCGTTATCAGCTGCTTAGAGATTCTTTCACAGATACTCTTCTACACAGTCAGTGCTCTCTTATTAATTTGAAAGACTGTTTTGTGCTGAATAGAAATTAACCCTTGGTTGTAATGCGGTGCAACTCTTTTCTCCCAATGTGGCATCTTTTTACTTTATTTTCTGTCTCTTTTGATGCAGAAATTTTACCTTTCTATAAAGTCAAACATGTCAATCATTTCCTTCATGGCATTTACTTTCTTTTTTTTTTTTTTTTTCGGTACGCGGGCCTCTCACTGTTGTGGCCTCTCCCGTTGCGGAGCACAGGCTCCGGACGCGCAGGCTCAGCGGCCATGGCTCACGGGCCCAGCCGCTCCGCGGCATGTGGGATTTTCCTGGACTGGGGCACGAACCCGTTGTCCCCTGCATCAGCAGGCAGACTCTCAACCACTGCACCAGCAGGGAAGCCCGGCATTTACTTTTATGTCGTGCTCAGACTTTCTCCACCTCAGGAATTTGAAGATTTGGGGAGTATTTTTTCCTAGTACTTCTTAGAGCCTTACTCTGCATAAATTCTGATCTATAATCCACTGGGGATTTCCTTTTGTGTGTGATGTGA
Organism: Phocoena phocoena; assembly: GCF_963924675.1. Lineage (NCBI taxonomy): Eukaryota > Metazoa > Chordata > Mammalia > Artiodactyla > Phocoenidae > Phocoena > Phocoena phocoena. Next base: position 143,830,693 of record NC_089220.1, on the reverse strand, counting down.
GGTGTGGGTCTGTATTCGTTTCCCGGACTGCTGTAACAAACTTCCATACGCTGGGTGGCTTAAAACCACAGAAATTTATTATCTCGCAGTTCTGAAGGCCGCAGGTCTGGAATCTAGGTTTTGGCAGGGCCTCACTCCCTCTGGAGGCTCCAGGGGACAGGCCATCTCCCTGCTTGTCCAGCTCTGGTGGCTGCAGGCCATCCTTCCTGGGCAGCATCACTGCAGACTCTGCCTCTGTCTACACAGGGCCTTCGTCTCTTCTCTGTTTCCTCTTGTGTGCCTCTTATAAGGACACTTGTCACTGGATCTAGGGCCCACCTGGCTAATCCAGGATGACGTCATCTCAAGATCCTTAACTTAAACCCTTTTTCCAAATAAGGTCGAGTTCGCATTTTCTAGGGGTCAGGACGTAGACATACTTCCAGGGAACCATATTCTACCCATTACAGGATCTAACTTATCTTGTTATGCAAAAACGTTTTTCACTTTTTGTGTATTATGTTCTTTGTTTTAACCAACTTGTTCAGTCGGTCTGTTCCTAGCAGTACCGTACCATACCGTAAATCACCTTATGATGGTGTTTGGATGCTTGGGAGTTCTTTCCCCTTTCATTTCCTCTCCCATATTTCTGTCTTATAAACAGAACTCTTGACAGTGTTCCTGTGCTCTGGATGGCTCTCCCGCTCTGAGCTTTATGATCTAGTCCCCGGGTCCCATTGTAGTAGGTAGGGAGGGGGCTACAGGGGAAGCAGCAGCACTTTGTGGTCGGAGAGACCCAGGTTTGGATTCCAATGGCAGCACTTCACACGGGGTCACCTCGGCCAAGCCTTGGACGCTCCTGAGCCTGAGTTTGCTCGGCGCTGTCCCGTTACGCCTACCGTGCAGGGCTGTTGTGAGGAGGGCATGAAAAGGGAAACAACAGGAAAGCACCCGTGTGATGCTGCGTGTTCTCAGCGCAGAGTACGTACACGGTAACCATTTCAGTTATTCTGCGTGTATTTGCATCAACACCATATTGATGCCGGAGACAAGGATGGGAGGAAATCATACTTTTCCCCACTGTTTAAGTACCTTTTGCTTTTTTGAAAAATGTCAATTGCACATAACATAAAATTTACGTCTTGGGCTTCCCTGGTGGCGCAGTGGTTGGGAGTCCGCCTGCCGATGCAGGGGACACGGGTTCGTGCCCCGGTCCGGGAAGATCCCACATGCCGCGGAGCGGCTGGGCCCGTGAGCCATGGCCGCTGAGCCTGCGCGTCCGGAGCCTGTCCTCCGCAACGGGAGAGGCCACAACAGTGAGAGGCCCGCGTAACGCATAAAAAAAAAAAAAAAAAAAAAAAAATTTACGTCTTAAGCATTTTTAAGTGCACAGTTCAGTGGCATCAGTACATTCATATTGCTGTGCACCCATCACCACCATCCGTCCCCACAAGTTTTTCATCTTTTCAGACTGAATCTCTGGACCCATTAAAGAATAACTCCCTGTTTCCACCCGCCGCCCCGCCAGCCCCTGGCCACCACCATTCTACTTTCTGTCTCTATGAATTTGACTCCGCTAAGTACCTCATGTAAGTGGAATCAGGCAGTATTTGTTCTTTGGTGTCTGGCTCATTTCACTAGCACAGTGTCCTCAAGCTTCGCCCGTGGTGTAGCCTGTGTCATTATTTCCATCCCTTTTAATGCTGAGCAACATTCCATTGTCTGTATAGACCTCATTCTTGCTTATCTGTTTATCTATTTTTTTTTTTTTTTTTTTTTTGCTGTACGCGGGCCTCTCACTGCTGTGGCCCCTCCCGTTGCGGAGTGCAGGCTCCGGACGCACAGGCTCAGCGGCCATGGCTCACGGGCGCAGCCGCTCCGCGGCATGTGGGATCTTCCCGGACCGGGGCACGAACCCGTGTCCCCCGCATCGGCAGGCGGACTCTCAACCACTGCGCCACCAGGGAAGCCCTGTTTATCTATTGCTGGACACTTGGGAGTACCTTTCGATATTTGAGCCATGTATATATGTTGACTCCCTTTCTTTTTTTAAAAAAACTTTTTCTTTTATATTGGAGTATAGCCGATTAACAATGTTGTGATAGGGACTTCCCTGGTGGCGCAGTGGTTAAGAATCCGCCTGCCAGTGCAGGGGACATGGGTTCGATCCCTGTTCCGGGAAGATCCCACATGCTGGGGAACAACTAAGCCCGTGTGCCACCACTACTGAGCCCGTGTGCCACAACTACTGAAGCCCACGCGCCTAGAGCCTGTGCTCCACACCAAGAGAAGCCACCGCAGTGAGAAGCTCGCGCACCGCAACGAAGAATGGCCCCCGCTCGCCGCAACTAGAGAAAGCCCGCGCGCAGCAACAAAGACCGAATGCAGCCAATAAATAAATGAATTTTAAAAAACCAAAAAAACCCCAATATTGTGATAGTTTCAGGTACCCAGCAAAGCGACTCAGCCGCACATATCCATGTATCCATTCTCCCCCAGACTCCCCTCCCATCCAGGCTGCCACTTAACATTGAGCAGAGTTCCCTGTGCTATACAGTAGGTCCTTGTTGGTTATCCATTTTAAAGCTCTCTTTTTCTCATCCACTTTTTTTTTTAAATATTTATGTATTTATTTGGTTGCACTGGGTCTTAGTTGCTGCAGGTGGGCTCCTTGGTTGCAGCACATGGACTCCTTAGTTGTGGCATGGAACTCTTAGTTGCAGCATGCATGTGGGATCTAGGTCCCTGACCAGGGATCAAACCTGGGCCCCCTGCATTGGGAGTGCAGAGTCTTAACCACTGCATCACTAGGGGAGCCAGCCCCTGGTTATCCATTTTAAATATGGCAGTGTATACAAGTTGATCCCAAACTCCCTGACTATTCCTTCTCCCTTTCATTTTTAATTTGAAAACATTTTGAAATTTACTTTGCACGTGTAACAGCGTTGATGCTTTCTCTCTCCTTCCTTCCTCAGGCTGCACTTACCAGTGGGCTACCACGGCCGTGCTTCCTCCATCGTGGTGTCTGGCACCCCAATCCGCAGGCCCAAGGGACAGATGAGACCCGATGACTGTAAGTACCCTGCCGTGCTCCGCTCTGTGTCCCCACACCCTGAGTTCCATGCCTGGCACTCACTAGCCTCTTTCTGGTATGATTCCAGCTAAGCCTCCTGTGTATGGTGCCTGCAAACTCTTGGACTTCGAGTTGGAAACAGTAAGCCATGTCTTGATGTTTCATTGGCGTAGGGTCTGTATATACACTAGGGCAGGAGAGCTCCCTGGGATGGCCGCCCTGGACGACAGGCCATTCCCCCATCTCAGCCACGTTAATGGCAGTCCTGGGTCCCCACTTGGCCATCGGAAGTACTGTCCATCCTCATTATTCACTGATTCCGTATTTGAAAATTCACCTACTCACTAACAGTTCGTTCGTAACCTCCAAGTCAATACTAGCGGGAGCTTTTGGGGGGTCACCTGAGGGCATGCACAGGGTGGCAAAAAATTTGAGTCTCCCGATGTGCGTGTCCCCATCTGAGGTTGAACAAGGCCCGGCTCTGCCTTCGTGTCTCAGCTCTCGTACTGCAAACAAGTGTCCTTTTTACTGTCTATTCAGTGCCACGTTATTTTCCATTTTTGTGCTTTTCGTTGAGGTGCTAGCTCCCAAGCACAAGAAAGTTGTGATGTGCACCCTGTTGAAAACGTGTGTGCTAGACAAGCTGCCCTGGGGCCTGATAGTGCCTGTGCCTTGAGTTCATGTTCATGAATCAACCACATACAGGCAGACCTTGTCTTACTGCACTTCGCTACATTGCACTTCACAGATATTGCGTTTTTACAAATTGAATGTTCGTGGCAACCCTGCATCGAGCAAAGTCTGCTGGTGCCATTTTTCCAACAGCGTTTGCTCACTTTGTGTCTCTGTGTCACATTTTGGTAATTCTCATAATATTTCTTTTCTTTTCTTTTTTTAAATAAATGTATTTTATTTATTTATTTTTGGCTGCGTTGGGTCTTCATTGTTGTGCACGGGCTTTCTCTAGTTGTGGCGAGCAGGGGCTACTCTTCGTTGTGGTGCGCGGGCTTCGCACTGCGGTGGCTTCTCTCGTTGCAGAGCACGGGCTCGAGGCGCGTGGCTTCAGTTGTTGTGGCACATGGGCTCAGTAGTTGTGGCTCTCTGGATGTAGAGCGCAGGCTCAGTAGTTGTGGCACACTGGCTTAGTTGCTCCACGGCATGTAGGATCGTCCCAGATCGAACCCATGTCCCTTGCACTGGCAGGCAGATTCTTAACCACTGTGCCACTGGGGAAGTCCCTCTTTTTTTAAAATAATTAATTAATTAATTAATTAAGTTTTGGCTGTGTTGGGTCTTTGTTACCAGGCACCAGCTCTCTCTAGTTGTGGTGAAGGGGGGCTGCTCGTCGTTGTGGTGCGCGGGCTTCTCACTGCGGTGTCTTCTCTTGTTGTGGAGCACGGGCTCTAGGCACACGGGCTTCAACAGTTGTGGCACACAGGCTCAGTAGTTGTGGCACACGGGCTTAGTTGTTCCACGGCATGTGGGATCTTCCTGGACCAGGGCTCGAACCCATGTCCCCTGCGTTGACAGGCGGATTCTTAATCACTGCATCATCAGGGAAGTCCCCTTTCGTAATATTTCAAACTTTTTTGGGTTTTTTTGGCCATGCCAGGCAGCATGTGGGATCTCAGTTCCCCAACCAGGGATCAAACCCATGCCCCGCTGCAGTGGAAACACGGAGTCTTAACCACTGGACTTCCAGGGAAGTCCCAATATTTCAAACTTTTTCATCATTATTGTATTCGTTATGGTGATCTGTGATCGGTGATCATTGATGTCACTACTATGACTTACTGAAGGCTCAGATGATGGTTAGCATTTTTTAGCCATAGATTATTTTTTAATTAAGATATGTACATTGATGGTTTAGACCTAATGCTAGTGCACACTTAATAGACTATAACTTTTTTATTTTTTGGAGTTTCAGTTGATTTTTGAATTTTTTTTCTAAAGTTCCTTTTTTTTAACTTTTTATTTTATATTGGAGTATAGTTGATTAACAATGCTGTGATAGTTTTAGGTGTACGGCAAAGTGATTCAGTTATACATATACATGTATCTATTCTTTTTCAAATTCTTTTCCCATTTAGGTTGTTACAGAATATTGAGCAGAGTTCCCTGTGCTATACAGTAGGTCGTTGTTGGTTATCCATTTTACATATAGCAGTGTGTACATGTCAATCCCAAACTCCCTGACTATCCCTCCCCCCAGCCCCCAACCTTCCCTCCTGGTAACCATAAATTCGTTCTCTAAGTCTGTGAGTCTGTTTCTGTTTTGTTAATAAGTTCATTTGTATCATTTCTTTTTAGATTGTGCATATAAGCGATTTCATACGACATTTCTCTCTCTCCCTGACTTCACTCAGTATGACAATCTCTAGGTCCATCCATGTTGCTGCCAGTGGCATTATTTCATAAACATAACTAACTTTTATAAACACTGGGAAACCAAAAAAAATTCGTGTGACTCGCTTTATTGAGATCTTCGCTTAATTGTGGTCTGGCAGCAACCTGACATATGACCAAGGTAGTCCTGTATATGAAACCAGCTGTCCTTAAACAGAAGCACACACAAAGCAAGGTTATATGCTGATTTGTAGATGTGAATGTTGTGACCAGAGGCTGGCAGGAACTTAGCCCCGTATTTCCCCTAGAAGCGATATACCTGTATTTGCTAACTCGGTGTTTCTAATGACTTTATAGAATATAATTATTACCAATAACAAGAATCAACGACATCAGCCCCATTGCACTTGTGGCTGGACCTGCAGAACCTCAGACCTGTGGTTATTTCAGGGCTGTGCATTTTTTAAAATTAAACTTATTTTGAGATCATTGTACACTCACGTGCAGGTGTAAGAAACAGTACCGAGAGCTCCAGGATCCTTCACACACTCTACCCCGGTGTAACATCCTGCACAGCAAGATTGCCATCTCACAGCCAGATGTCGACATCAATCTAGTTGGTTCCCTCACCCCCAAGGACACTTCATGCTGCAGGGCTGTGCATTCTGAGAGGGACACTGAATTCCAGGAAGCCCCCAAGGTCAAGGGACCGGGAAAGAGATGGGAAGGAAGAGCTGAACTGGAGGGGAGTGTCCCGGGACACCGGCAGTGTCTTCAGTCTTTGCCGGGTCATGGGATGCTGGGTAGCGGAGCCAGGCCGGGGCAGGGAGGTGCGGGCAGGCCGTGGAGGGGGCTTCTCAAAGTCAGCACTCAGGGCTTCAGGTGATGCGCAGAGTGTCTCCTCGTGCAGGTGGAGGGAAGTGGCTGCGGAGTGCGCTGGTAGGGCTGGGGGCGTGGGAATCTAGGTTGATTGGAGGCAGGCTGGACCTCCCTGTAGTTCCAGCCCTGCCTTGTGATTTCTTTAGATTCTGTCCAGAGGAGGGGAACAGGTGGGCTCTAATCCCCTAGTCCCAGCAGGGCGTTACCGGCCAGCCCTCCGCCCCCTGATGCCTTTGTGAGGCTGCCCCGTGAACCCTAAGAGGAGGTCTCCCAACCCAGATCCCCCAGAGCAGGGTCCCCCGGTTGGGGGGCAGGGTCTTCTCTCTGGGGGAACGGAGGACTCTGCAGACAGATGCTTCACCTGTGTTGGTTCCTATTTCCGGGGGAGGGGGGCGGGGGGGTGGTGGAAGGGGTGGGCATGATATCGACCAGGGTTCTTGGCCTCCTTAATTAATAGAAATTGCCTAGAGGCAGACAAATTCAGGCAAGGCTTTATTGGGGCCCCTGCTGCTGCAGCGGCGGGGGTGGGGGGGGTGCAGTGAGAACAAATAACAGTTTCCCTTGCTTGCTCCCCGAGCTGGGGTGGGGGGGCGAGCTTGTTCCTTATCTGGGGTGAGGGTAGGGGTGTGTCCAGGGGTCGGGCCGGAGGGTTGTCTTAGGTGGTCTGCCCACCCCTAGGTGGTGTTGTGTGCAGGGGGCATGCACAGTACCCTGCTTTTGTTCCCAACACCAGTTTTGCTCCCAGCTCTTCAGAAATGGCACTTGGGTTTTTTGATCTTTTGTATCTTTTTGTCCATAATTTGCCCCACCTGTGCATGCACCCAGTTATTTTTAGTCCTGTATAGTTTCTTTGCATTTTGTTGCTCAAGGAGAGGTTTGTCCAGGTGCAAGCACTGCAGCAAAGGGTCCCAGGTAGAGGAAAAATAGAAAGTCATTGTGTGGAGAAACAGTGACAGGTAGGGAGCACAGATAATCTTGACGATGGTGGTAAGATTCTCTATAAGATGGCATCTCTTTTTTTTTTTTTTTTTTTTTTTTAGAATCTTGACAAAAATTTGCAACATTTAAACACTGTCACAGAATGAATATGACTGCAGCCTAGGTCCTGCAAATGTCATAGCTGATTTTGTGTGCTTTTGAGTTATCTTCTCAATTCTCCCCCCCCAATGATGTCTACGTATTCTCTTGTTTCCTGGACGTTGTGCTGGTGATAATTTCCTCTGAGACGGTGGGTGATGGGTTGGGGTGCGGGGTGCGCCCCGGCAGGCTCTCTTCACTGCACATCACAGAGGCCTTCTGATTTTTTGTGACACGAATACAAACCCTGATATTTTCGTTTTTCACAAGCCTGGTGTAGCTGTCAAATCTTAAAATGCAGAGCACGGTATCGGGTGAAGGGGAAAGGGCAGAGGTGTGGGGCGGGCTGAAGGAGGGAAAGGGGTCTGCCTTGGTGATCAGGGGCCGTGAGTGGGGGCCCTGGGTGGGCACTGGCACGCAGCTGCTCACCATGTCCCCGGGGTAGCCGCCTGTCTACTCGGGTGCTGGTCATGGCATAGAAACTGTGGATTCGTACACAACGGTCCAGGTCCCTAGCTGGGGTTTGGAAATGCCTGACCTTTACCCTCCAGGCAAGTGACCTGGGGCAGCAGGTCAGAGCCAGATTCTCATCAACTTTTCCCCTTGGCAGGCTTTCTTTGTAGGCCCTGGGAACAAATTTGGAGAGCCGATCCCCATTTCCAAGGCCCACGAGCACATTTTTGGAATGGTCCTTATGAACGACTGGAGTGGTAATCACGGGATGTCGGGCATTCTGGTGTTGAGTTTCCTGCGCGCGCTCTGCTCCGGGTGAAGGCTGGGTATTTGGGAAGCCGCGGATGGTCTCCTGGGTCTGATGCCGGTCAAAGTGGCTGAGAGCACAGGCTTGGGTATCAAACAGACTTCTCAGCTCTGAGCTCTTGGCCAGTTACTTCACCTCTCTGAGCTCCAGTTTTCTTGTAAGTTGAACAGGGACAAGGCTGATGTCACAGCTAGTACGTTTGAGCAATTTTGTGCCAGGCCCAGGGCTGATTACGTCACATGGACTCTCCTGTCAGGTCCCTACGAGACACTGATAATATTACTACTCCTGTTTTACACGGGTGAGGAATGAGGCACAAGGACGGCTTCAGCTGGTTGCTGAGCTAAGATTTCAAACACAGCAGCCCAGTTTCTGAGCCCATCTCAGCCCCTCTACCATTTGCAGGAGGACCGTGGTGCTGTGAATCTCAGCAAGTGTTGCCTCCCAGTATGAGGATGAGCTTCCAGCCCCTTCATGGGGAAGTATCCTGCCTGCCCTCTGGTCATCCTTCTCCTTGCTGCAGCTTGGCACGGTGACCTCAGAGGACCTCTGTCCTTGGTCCTGGGGCAGCCAGCCTGGTTGGGGCCAGAGCACGGGGGTGGGGGAGGGCTGTGCGGAGTGTCTGTGCTCCTTGGTCAAGGGAAGGGGGGAGCCTTGCCGCGGGGCCCGGTCAGCCTTTGTAAGCCCTGCTCGGCCCTTCTTCTGTAGCTCGAGACATTCAGAAGTGGGAGTACGTCCCTCTTGGGCCGTTCCTCGGGCAGAGTTTTGGAACCACCATCTCTCCGTGGGTGGTGCCCATGGATGCCCTCATGCCCTTTGCTGTGCCCAACCAGGAGCAGGTAAGCACGCCCTCTGCAAGAAGTCCAGGCCCCTCTGCCTCCAAGGCTGTTTGCCCAGCAGGCGTGGAGAGGGTCTGGAGGATGCCCATGTGCTGGGGGTCCTGGTTATGGGGACCTCCAGGCAGGCGTGGCAGGAATCATTCTGCCTTGTGCTTTCCCTGCCCCCTGCACAGTTCTTGAGGAGAACATGGGATTTTGTAACCTTTAGAATCCTCTGAGGCCGGGAACTGGCCAGTTGGCAGGAAAAGGGGTCCCTTCCAGTATCACCACATTGCACAACTTTCCAGGTCAACAAGTTGTGTTCTGTGTGATGGCGCCCCCTGGAGCCCAACTGATAGAATGCAGCATGGGGTCAGACAGCAAGGCGTCCGTCCTGGCGCTGAACCTCGGCCTTGTGTTCCCTGAGCCTCCTGTCCCTGCACCACTGTCCAGGCCCATCTCACAATCCTAGCCCTCGCTCCTCAGCCTGTCACAGTCCGGCCGCTGCTTCCACCCCATCAGCACCGGTGGTCTCACCAAAGTGCCCAGTGACCTTGGTCAGTGTGGGGACCTTGTGCCCTCTTCAGTGTGGACCCGTTGGTGGCCCCCTACTCTTCCTAGGCGCTCTCTCCCCCTGGCTTCTGGCATGTGACCTGTCCTGGTTCTCCTGTATCTCCTAGAGTCCTGTGATGCTCCAGCCGACTCCGTCCTCCACATGGGGGCAGCCCTAGCTGAGCTCTGAGCCTTGCCCTTCCCCGGGTCCCATTCCCCCTCGCCTTGCTCACACGTGGCTCCTGGACACCTCTCAGCCTTCCTGTCATCCCATGGAGCTGTGCTCCAACACTTGGAGTCTTTCCCCACAGACCGGTGCCTCGTGAAGCTCCTGTGCGACTCTCACCCTGTCCCCTTGCTCCCTCCTCTACCGCTCCTGCCACAGCATCTCCCTCCCCATCATTTTCAGTCTCCCAGACTTGTCTCTTCCGTCTTTGGTGAGTCCCGCCCTCCCAGGACCGCCTGGCCTGCCGCCACACCCCCTGCTCGTCCCCTCCAGGCTCCATCCCTGGTCCAGATCTCTGTTCACAGGCACTGCTGCACCCTCGCCAGAGACCTCTGGGCTCTGTCTCCCTTCATGCCAGCCCTTCCCAAATACCCTTTACGTGCAACCTTCACGACCCTTGCCACTTCTGAACAATTATTTATTAAATGCTTTTTCAGCTTCCCTCTGAAAACTCTCATAATGTATTTAGGAAAGGAACTTTATGTCCCGATCTTCATTACTAGCCACCAAGTTAATCATAAAAAGAAACACATAACCATTAAAATAAAATCACCCCGCATTGTCTCATGGCCCACTAGTGATTCAGGTACATGTTGCTCTTTGGGAAAACACTGCTTTTGGCCAAAGTTCAGACCTTCTACCAAAGCTCTGGCTACCAAAGCTGCCTACGCACTGAATCCAGCAGTAGAAGGGCTGAGCGCCTCTGCTGGCCGCCCCTGCCTTCCGCCTTCCCTTTCTGTTGGCCTGGCCTCTCCCTGCAGGTCTGGCTTTGTTCCCGCATCTCTGGCCTTCCCACTGTCCCCCTTCCCCAGCGCTCCCCTCCCTGGCTTTCTGGGTCCTCTGTCTACCTTTGACCTGCCGATGCCCCTCCCTCGGCTGCTTTTCCCAGAGTCCAGCACACATGAACACCCTCGCCCCCCAGTGTCCAGGGACACAGTGCTGGGTCCTGGAGAGGGGACACCCCTTCTCCCTCAGGTTCTCTCTGCCAGCTGCTCTGCTGGGCTGTGGGGCTCAGCCCCTCTGTGCTGTGCTCTGCCCTCACAGGACCCCAAGCCCCTGCCGTATCTCCGCCACGACCAGCCCTACACGTTCGACATCAACCTGTCTGTCACCCTGAAAGGTACTGTCGTGGGGTCGAAGGGTATGTCCAGCAGCTGGGTGGACCCCTGTGCCCATGTGCCATTGCCCAGGTGGTTGCTGAGCTTCTGAAGGGGGGAGGTGATGGGGTGCCACCTGCTGCAGACTGGGAGACATGGGGGCTCTTGTAAAGGATGGGAAGGGACACCCTTGTGCTCATTGCGAGCCACACGGGGCCCGTGTGGCCTTAGCCCCATAGCACCGGGCTCTCAGCTGTTAGGGCCAGAAACCGTGGAGTCTGGGACCTTCACCCTCCACTTGAATCCCCTCTCCAGCCTCTCCAACCAAAGTCTGCCCAGCCTCTGCTCACACGCCACTGCCAACCCCTCACCCTTGAGTGGCATGTTTTGTCCAGTGCCCGTTTGAAAGCCTGTCCTCCTGGGCCTGTCTCTGTCCTCCGGGACCACATGGAGCCAGCACACCTAGCCCCCAGGTCCTGCTCTCGGTCAGCCCTGAGAGCCTCGCAGCAGGGCCTGCGTCCCCCTGAGGCTGCCCAGCTGGGCTGAGGTAACAGGCCAGTGGAGCAGTAGTAAGAGAGAGCCGGGCTCTGCAGGCCACGGCTGGGGTTCGAGTCTTGGTTCTGCCCCTGCCCAGCGGTGGGACTTTGGACAAGTTACTGAATCTGTCTGTGCCAGTTTGTCGTCTGAAAAGTGGGATAATAGTGGTATCGACTTCAAGGTGTAATTGTGAGCGGTAAGCAAGGTGATTCACATCAAGGTCTAGAACAGCACCTGCACCTGGGTAGAATCAGGTGTCATTTTCCGATCCTGATGGGGGCCCTTGGCGCTGGGAGAGGGCTCGTCTAGGGGCTGCACACAGACGTCCTGGGCCACACTCTGGCCAATCTCTTTTCTTCCTAGATCTCGCTCCTCTTTTTGTCCTGTTTACATACCCCAGGCTCTGCTGTGGCTCTGTCGCTGCAGCTTCCAGGGTCTCCATCCTTCACGGAGGTGATCCTGGCAGCAGGCTGTGTCCACCAGGAAGAGGAAGGAGCTGTCTCTCTCAGGAGGAGGTTGCTCCACACAAGAAAGGGCTCCTAGGAAGAGCCTCGTAGCCGCCAGAGCGCCCCTGGAAAACTGTGCTGGTCCCACTCTTTCACGTTATCAATTGGGAAAGTGAGGCTCAGAGAGGAAGAGGGATTCACCGCAAGTCATTTAGCCGGCCGATGGAAAGGCTGAGACTACAGCCAAATGTCATAAGCTCTAGGCTGGTGTCCTCCTACCCACAAATGCCTCTTTGGAGGTCATTTCTCTCTTGTTTTCATCCTGACCATCTGGAAACATCCAGGGGAGTGCACTGTCGGAGAAAGGGACAAGATTATCAAGAAGTTGCAGTGCCCAGAGATGTAGAAAGACCTGGAAGAGGGAGGACCGGGTGCAGGGATGGCTTCCAAGACCCTTCCCCACACCAGTCCTGAATGTGCAGTTCTGATGTTCTGAGTTGGGGTCTGGGTGAAGCAGGCTTGGGGGACCCTGACCTTCCATGGGGCCGATGAGCACACCTGTTCTATGCAGCCTCAGAAAGGAAGACAGGGCCAGGGGAGGAAGGCCAGTCCTTGGGGAGCAGAAGAGCTTTCTGATTATTAGCACGCTTCAGAAATGGTACAGCAATGGCCTGGTACCTTGTGTGTAGTAGGTGTGTAATTGTTTAATAAATATTGTTGAAATAGTAGCACATTATCCATCACGGGAGGAGTCTGGCAGGGGACAGATGGCCCCAGCTGTCCAAAGGGCTCTGGGGGGGGGGTATGGCAAGTTGGTTTCAGTTTGTACAGTATCTCCAGTTGATGACCAGCTTCCAGGAGCATCATGTTAAGGGGGGTTCTGAGGCTGCATCTGATCTCAGAGGATACCAGTACTGTGATCAATTTGTGCTGTCTGCTGTGGGTGTGGGAGGAGGAAGTGGTGTCTTGTGTGCATCTCTTTGCCATCCGTGGACTAGATCCTCTCTGTGGACGCCTCCCAGCTCTGATATCGTATGAGCTCATTGGTTCATGGACTCTTTAGGTAGAATCACATTAGACAATGGGAAGCTTAAACCACAAAACGATTCCCCCTACGAGGTGGGTCCCTCCCTCCTTGATGAATAGAATTAGGTCTCTTTGTCAATGTTACTTGTCTTGTCTACCCAACAGGAGAAGGAATGAACCAAGCAGCTACCATATGCAGGTCCAATTTTAAGGTAAGCTTTGAAGTTAGGCAAACTGCTTTTTGGAAGTGAGGGAGACCTTTCTTCCTGGGAGGACCAGGGGGATAGCATCCATTTTGGGCTATGATGATGGGTCAGCATGTGGGCCTAGAGCTTCCATGGCCCTTTTTCTTTCCAAAGAGGCCAGGAGGTCACAGAGGCCCCTCCAGACGGAGGCTGCATGGACACGGCCAGTGCTTTTCCTGGGGAATAATAGATATTCCTCTAAGGGGCTAGTCCCTGACTTCTGTCTTGCCAGGGGCTGGGTTGATCAGAGTGACGTATTTTTTTAAAGTGAACTTTTATTTGATGTATAACACATAGATATGAAAATGCACACATTATAAGTGTACAGCTCAATGAATTCTCACAAAACAACATCCCTGTGCAACCAGCACCCGGATCAAGAAACGGGAAACCTCCAGGACCTCAGCTGTCCCCTGGGGCCCCTTCCAGGCACATTACCCCTCTCCCCGTCGGGTGTAAACTTTCTCCTGACTTCGCTTACCCTCCATTCATTTTGTCTGTTTTTTTAATTTTATAAAAACAGAATCATATGGTATATACTCTTTTCTATCTGGCTTCTTCTTCTTTTTTTTTTTTTTTTTTGCGGTACACTGGCCTCTCACTGTTGTGGCCCCTCCCGTTGCGGAGCACAGGCTCCGGAGGCGCAGGCTCAGCGGCCATGGCTCACGGGCACAGCCGCTCTGCGGCATGTGGGATCTTCCCGGACCAGGGCACGAACCCGCGTCCCCTGCATCGGCAGGCAGACTCTCAACCACTGCGCCACCAGGGAAGCCCTGGCTTCTTTTGTTTTAACATTATGTTTCTGAGATTCAACCATGTTGCAGTTTGCAGTGACAGTTCATGATTCTTAGCTGTTGTATCGTGTTCACAGTATAAATGTTCCACAATGGATTTTTCCATTCTACTCTTGATGGACATTTGGGTTGTTTCCATTTTTAGGGGGAGAGTTACTGTGAAAATTCTAGTCCAAGTCTTTTGGTGCGTGTATGTGTGCATGTCTGTTGGGTGGATATCCAGGAATGGAATTGCTGGGTCATAGAGGATATGTATCCATACTCAGCTGAGGGGTACATCCAAACACTTCTCCAAAGGGCTTGTTCCAATTTATACTCACACGTGCAGCATGTAAGCGTTTTGGCTGCTCCACATCCAAGTCAACACGTGATATCGCCGGCCTTTTCATTTCCGCCTTTCTGGGGGATTGTGATTTCTGTTTGCATCTCCCTAAAGACTGATGCAGGGCTTCCCTGGTGGCGCAGTGGTTGAGAGTCCGCCTGCCGATGCAGGGGACACGGGTTCGTGCCCCGGTCCGGGAGGATCCCACATGCCGCGGAGCGACTGGGCCCGTGAGCCATGGCCACTGAGCCTGCGCATCCGGAGCCTGTGCTCCGCAACGGGAGAGGCCACGGCAGTGAGAGGCCTGCCTACTGCAAAAAAAAAAAAAGACTGATGCAGCCGGGCACCTTGTTATATGCTTGTTGGCCATTTGAACATCCTCTGATTCAATGTATTCCTTTTTCCTCCAGTCTCCCTTCTAATTTAACTTTATTCTGGGCTCCTTAGGCTACTAAGAAGGAATATGGGGGCCTCCTTGAAGGGGTCTCTTGGGTAATAATCCATTTCTAAGATTTCCTCTGCCTGGAGGTGTAGCTCCAGGAGTGGCAGATCTGAGAAGCTGTGACCTTGGAGAGGCACAGGCATGCCACCTCTGAGCTGCTCTGTGGGGGGGGGGGGGGGGGGGGGCGTGTGGTCCTCGGCCCGCCCCCACCAAGCCTGACCTCCTTCAATGCTCCTTCATTCCTCAGTCTGCTCTGAGGTTCTGTTTGAGTCGTTCAGCTCTGTTGCCCAGTGTCTGTTCCAAAGCCCAGGGTGGGAGAATGGAAAGGAGGTCTTTGCTCATGAGAAGCTTCTGCTATGACGAGGACCTAGACCGTGTCAACTTAGGACTCAGGGGTGATCGCAGGACAGGGTGGAATTATGGACAGATGAGCACATTGCAGATTGAGGGTCTGCGCAGTGAGGTCGGCTCCTCGGGGAGCGCTTCGTGGAGAAGGTGGGTTAGGGGAGGGCTGGAAGGGGCAGAGGAGCGGGGGCTGTCGCTGCTGAAGGGGTGGGGAGAGAGGCGGGGAGGGTCACAGGGTAGCTGCAGGAGGACAGCTTGTCCTTGCTCTGAGGGCCGGGAGAGAGCCCAGGGAAGGCCTCAGTGAGTGGCGCAGGCTGGCAGACTGCTCCAGGAGGCTGGGGGAAGCCCACCCTGCCCGTCCCCGCCTCTGTGTCCCTCGCCCGCAGTATATGTACTGGACGATGTTGCAGCAGCTCACCCACCACTCTGTCAATGGCTGCAACCTGCGGCCGGGGGACCTCTTGGCTTCTGGAACCATCAGCGGGCCGGTGAGTATCTGCTTGCCTTGGGGGCTGCCCTATTCCCCCTACAAACTGCAGGGCCCTCAGCTCTCCCTTGAGAAGGGATTCCAGCCCGAAGTAGGTGTGTCTTTCAACTCTGTCCTACTCAGAGCTTCATCCGTCTCTGGGTGCGGGAGGAGCTTCTATTTCAAGTTCAGAAGAGGCTGGTGTAGGGATGAGAGGCTGTGTGTACTGGGGGAGAGTGAGAGTGACACGGGGGCACACGCAGGAAGCCACTATAGTGTCTGGTTGTCACCACCTCACAGTGCCCCCACCCAGGAGGAGTGGCCCACTGATTCCCCCCAGCCCCCCTCCACGAGCCATTGGTGATGACTTTTGGGTGGTGCGTGTACCAGTCACTTCCGGCAAGGTCGAGACTGCAGGCTCTTTGATGGAGAATCTCTTCCCAGTGGGTGGGGTCAGGCACGACAGCGTCTGGGTAAGCCGCAGTCTCCGGAGCCGGCAGGGGCCTGGCAGGAGGGGCCTGGGCACACTCATCCAGCATCCCGCACCTCCGCGTCCTGGATGGAGTGAGCAGGGCAGGTAGAGTGCCCGGCCTCGAGGACACTTCTGCAGTGGTCCCACCGAGGCAGGGTCTCTGAGGGCCGCGGGATCCCCCGCCCCTTCCCAGCCCCCCCCGGCCCCCACCTTGCTAACCACTGCCCACACCAGATCCGCCACGCTCACCGTGATGTAAATACATATCACATCTTCTTCCCTTTCCCGTTATGAAGGAGCCAGAGAGCTTTGGCTGCATGCTGGAGCTGTCGTGGAAGGGAACGAGGGCCATAGAGGTGGGGAATGGACAGACCAGGAAGTTTCTGCTGGACGGGGATGAAGTCATCATCACAGGTGAGGGGGCCGGGGCCCGTGGGCGTCCTCTCTCCTCCTCGCCCGCGGGCGCTGTCCTAACCGTCTGGCCAGGAAGCCATCTGTCCCAACTCATCCCCACTCTGGCAGTCCCAGGTCTGTGTCTGCTTGTACTGGCCTTCGCCCCAACCCTGGCTGCCGGGGACTTTATTTTTGTTTAAATTAAAAAATTTTTTTTAATCTTTTGGCTGCACTGCGCGGCATGTGGGATCTTAGTTCCCCGACCAGGGATCGAACCCACGCCCCCTGCATCGGAAGCGCAGAGTCTTAACCACTAGACGACCAGGGAAGTCCCTGCCAGGGACTTTAAATCGGAGTCTCCCCGAACCAAAAAGACTGCAGAAGTCCCGCTTTGTCTCCTTCCTCCCTGAGCGAAATTCTAAAATAATGGCAGGTTCCCATTGTTCTGGACTCTGCAGTGCAAAGACCCTGTGTCCTAGGACCTTGTGCCCTATGACCCTGTGCCTTATGACCTGGCTGAGTTAGTGACAAGATTTCCCAGCAGCCCATTCCGAGGAGGTCAGGCCAGGGCACTCCTTACATCTTGGGGGATCGTTCTGTCCACCACATATCATTGCTGGAGAAGAAGGTGCCACCGTGGTCAGCAGCCCGCTACTCAGGGTCAGGTGCAGGTTGGGCTCCCACATCCCCACCGGCCCTGTGACCTTCCTCAAGTTATTGAACCTTTGTGAACTCAGTTTCCTCATCTTTAAAATGGAGTTAATGATAGATACAGTAGTTAACCTCACAGCATGGTTGTAAGGATGAGACGAACCAGTTTATTCCTTCAGGGGACGTTTCTGGAGCAGCTGCTGTGACTCCCATGCTGGGGTTCAGGGGTGAACAAGGCAAGTGCAGGATCTGCCCCCTGGGGTCATGTTCCACTGTCACTGGTGCACCTGCATTTTACAGGTGGGAAAATGAAGGCCTAGCAGGGGGAAAATAACTTGCCCAGGATCTTGCAACCAGTAAGTCATGAAATCAGATTTCGCATCCAGGCAGCTTATCTTCAGAACCCCAATTCTTAAGCCTTTCATAATATCTAAAGAGCCTAACAAGGTGCAGGGTACCTTGTGAGTGCTTAAAATTGGTGACGGTCTTCACCGTTGTCCTCATTGTCATTGCTGTTTTTTCCAGAACCCAGTTTTGAGAAAGCCCAGCATCCTGACCCCTCCTTAATAGGAGTCCCTACCTGAAGCGTGGGAATCAGCCATGCCCATCTGCCCTGCAGGCAGGTTAAGGGGGCGCCCGTTCTCTGCACTCGCTCTCCACATCCTGGTCTCTGCCTGCCGACCACACATTTCCCTTCCTGTGTCCTATTGTCACCCCTACTTCCTGCGCCTGTCTTGGTACTGCTGACTCTCTGCTCTGTGGGCTGGGACCTTGGACCCATTTCATCTGCACATCCTGTCGGCCATCCCTCTGAAGTGTCCTGCCATCTCTGTGCAGCTGGCTTGCTCCGAGCACCATCCTTCTGTGTCTGGATTGCTTGCACAGCTTCGCTCCAGCCCCCTGCAATCCATCCTGCTCATGGTGCCTGGAAAATCATCTTCAGGTCTGCTTTCCCCCGTTACTCTTCTCTTCCTGATTTTCTCGTGGCGCCCTGTCGCCTGTGTCATAAATTCATACCCTTCCCTCATCTGATTCTGTTCCCCCCACTGAGCCTCATTCTAACCATAACCCTGCTTTCCCTACTGCCTGCAGACCTTTGAGCTTAAATCTGGCTCAGTTTAAATGATGCCTTCTCTGGTTGCTCAGGGACAACCAGTCTGTCCTCTCCATGAGCAACTCGCTGAATTCTGGTTAATTGTACGCACGTCAGTTTCCATGCTTAGCTAAGAGCTTGTATTAGTTTCCCAGGGCTGCTGGAACAAATGACCACAAACTTGCTGGCTTAAAACAAAAACGTGTTCTCTCTTGGTTCTAGAGGGCAGAAGTCTGAAGTCCAGGTGTTGTCAGGGCCACACTTGTTCCAGAGGTTCAAGGGGAGGATCCAGTCCCTGCCGCTTCCAGCTGCTGGTGGCTACTGGCATTCCTTGGCTTGAGTCCACATCACTCCAGTCTCTACCTCCGTCTTCACATTGCCTCCTCTGCTTCTGTCCGTCAAATGTCCCTCTGCTTCTCTCTTATGACACACTTGTGATGGCATTTGGGGTCCACCCAGATAAGCTCCTTGTCTTAAGATCCGTAACTTAATCACATCTGCAAAAACATTACCATATAAGGTAACATTCACAGGTTCCGTGGTTTAGTATTTGATACTTTTGGGGGGCATTAGTCAGCCTACTACAGAGTTCTTAGAGGACAAGGTCCAGACCTTCCCTCTCTCTACAGTCTGACTGTGTGCCAGCCACATAGTGGGTGTTCAGTGTGGTTGTTGGTTGGTTGAATAAATGAAGTGGATTTAGTAGAGAAGATGCAGGCAGAGCTCAAGACAGCAGCAAATAATGCCCAGAATTAACCAGTAAGTACCCATTTTGCCCCTACTCTTCCTACAGCCCTATCATACCCTTTCTAATACCAGTTTTAACTAACGGTTCCTGAATATCTGTGGGGGCCAACCATGTTACAGCCACATCCGATTCCATGATTCTGTTTCATACTCACAGAAGCCCTTGGGTAAGGTCATTGCCCCGATTTTACAGAGTAGAAAACTTAGGTTGATTGGAGATAGGTTATTGGCGGAAATTCACACACTGAGGGAGCAGGATAGGGTTCGGGTCTTCTGATTCCCTTGCCAGCTTTGATCAAGAGGTCCTACAGTTCTTGCCAGAGCTACTGCAGGCCCTCAGTCGTGGTTCTGTGGATCGAGTGAAAGCGTTTTCTGAAGTTTTGGTTTGAGGAAAGGAAGGAAGGAGATGGGATGGGAGAGGAGGAAATGACGGCTTCAGCTCTCTTGTCACTGTTGTATAAGCCCCCAGCTAAGCCGCTGTGGACCCGGCAGCTGCCCAGGGCCTGGAAGAAAGGAGATGAGTACTCAGGCAGATGGGATTCACATGTGTTCTTGGCATTTGAGTCAAGGAAGGGGTGAGGACGGAGCCAGGATGCTGCGAGGGTCACTTGTGTGTGTACAGCGCCTTTGCTCCAGAAGGATTTACGGAGGCCAGGCAGAGAAATGCAGAGAAAGGCAATTCCTTGGATCTGAAGATGGACATGTTGGCAAGAAAAGAGGGAAACGGGAATAGATTGGTGGAATTCCCTGGAACAAGAATAAAAATTACAATTTGGCAATAGAAGAGGTATAAGTTATATATTAATCAAACAAAAAAACAAACAAGAAGAGATTTCACACTGAAGGAGATGCCTGCCAAAGTCTAGGGAGTGAATGTGGCTGAGACTTGAGCTCTGTGCTCGCGTGTGGGGAGGTGGACGGGGGGCATGGGCGTGTCAGCTGGGTTGCCTTTGCTGAGGTCACCACAGTGGGCGGAGTGCTGTGCCCTCACCTGCCACGACCCCTCTGGCACCTGATCCGGGTGAGCCACCCTCTTGCTAGAAGCCATCCAGCCTTCTTCCTACTCCTCTGGCTGTACCCGCTCAGATGCCACCGTGTCATCTCCCTGCTCTCTCATCATGGGCGACTATTCCCCAAATCCGTTTCTAACCACTGGAATGATAAAGTGTAGAAACCAGGATCTGAACCCAGGCAGTTGGGTTCCAGGGTCTGTGCTCTCAAACCAATACGTCATGTCGGTTCTCACTTCTGGGAGACCAAAAGCCCCAGCCCAACCAATGGTATCCGCTCCTGTGCTCCAGCCTTGGCCAACCTTTTGGACGAGGAGGCCTCCTCTGTCTACAGAACAGAGCACCCACTGCCAACGCCAGGCATGTGGGCTGTTCCTGCTGCCTGGCACGCCCTCCTCCCCTCCCACCATTCTCAATCCTCATGTCTTCTAACGCCCAACACAAGTTCCATCTTTTTTAGTATTTCCATTCTTGATTCTAGTGTTGCCGCAGACTTCTCCCTTATATCTGTATTGCTTTGACCATTTCCATAGGAATATAAGAAAAGGAAAGTGTTAATATATAGAATGATGCCCTATCTCGAACCAGAAGTCTAGCCTAAAGCTATTCAAAATCATTAACTAAAACAGTCTTCAGCTGAAACACAAGAAAACCACGATGAAGACAACAGTAACGCAATAGCAATTTATTGTGTGCCTACTGTGTGCTAGGTAGCGTGCATGGCACTTTACCTGCATTATCACGTCTAATTCCCATGGTGCTATTACTCTGATTTATAGATGAACCACTGGAGGTCTAGAGAGGGGAAGTAGCTGGACCAGAATCACACAGCTGGCAGGTGGCAGCCCTGGAATGCAACCAACTCCCTTGGAGTGCAAAGCTCACCACCTTCACTTCCCCACAGTTGCAAGCCCTTCCCATTTGCTTTCCCAGATCATTTCCTTTAGGTTCATTCGGTGACATAATACGGTTGGGACTCCCCTGAAGCTCTGGTGGCAGAGGAAACCCTGGTTTCAGGCCTGGCTCTGCCAGTAACTCAGCTGGGTCTGGCTCCTGGCTCTGGGCCTTGGGATCTCCTCCCTCTGGGAGGTGACGGGTGCACCCAGGCGTGGCATTCCAGGAAGCTGGAAAACTGGGCTGTAGCTATGGATTCTCGGTCCCATGGGTGGGATGGAGTTGGGGAATAGGCAGAGGGTCAGATTTCAGGAAAGGGCCAGTGAGATCAGATAACATTCCAGAGGAGATGAGTATACTTTTCGCTTCCATTTCCATGGTTGATGGAGCCCAACCCAGGGAGGCAGGGAGCTGCTTTTCCCCTCTGCCCAGGGCTCGGTGACACGCTCTGACTTGGGTGCAGACTTTCCTCATGCTCTGGCCTCTCGGGGCCCTCTGTCCCTGCCTGAACGCACCTGCCCCCAGCTTCTCCTCCCTGCACTGGAGAGCAGCAGCTTGGGAGCCTGGAAAGACCTTCCTCAGCTGGGTGCAGAGCCTCACTTTTCATTCTCTGGGCCAGTGGTCTCAACCAGAGTGGCTTTGCCCCTTGGGGGACATTTGGCGACATCTGGAGACAGTTCTGGCTGTCTCCGAATGGCAGCCAGGGATGCTGCTAAACATCCTAAGTGGACAGAACAGCTTCTCATGAGAAAGAATCATCTGACTCAAAAGGTCGTCTCTGATGTTAAGAAACCCCATGTGGACCATCTGCTTGGCAGCTGTAAAATGGGGAGGAAGTGGCCAGCTTTCCCACCAGGATGTAATCGTGCATCTGTTCTCAGGAAGCAGGCAGGGCTGTTTGCTGGGGGTGGGTGGGGTGGCTCTGTTGTAACCCAGGGCAGGAAGGAGCAATGTGAACGACAGAGCACCCGGCGTTGGTGTGGGGAGGAGGACACCCTCTCAGTATTTGCAGCTCTCCAGGAAGAAGGCGCTTTAAAAATGCTGCAGCTTAGGGCTTCCCTGGTGGCACAGTGGTTAGGAGTCCGCCTGCCAATGCAGGGGATGTGGGTTCGTGCCCCGGTCTGGGAGGATCCCACATGCCGTGGAGCGGCTGGGCCCGTGAGCCGTGGACGCTGAGCCTGCGCGTCCGGAGCCTGTGCTCCGCAACGGTAGAGGCCACAACAGTGAGAGGCCCGCGTACCACAAAAAAAAAAAAAATGCAGCTTGGAGTGAGCTGCTTTGATAAATGATTGATGAATTTCTGCCAGGTTTTGCTTCCATAGGCTTTTTTTCCCCCCAGGGACATGAATATTTCTGAGCATTGAGATTCTAAAGTGACTGATGGAAAAATAATGAAACAGAATAGGCAAGGGTGTCGCTCTGGACAAAAGGTGACACTGAGTGTTAAGGGTCAGCACTGGGGTGGCAAGGATGTGCCTCGGTGATGCCGGGGAGGGCGAGGGGCTGGTTTGGGGATGTTGCTGGTGTCCAAGCTGCCACCTCCCCAGAGAAGGCCAGCAGTCAGAGCAGCCCTCACGGGGAGGACCGGTGGGATGACTGGGCAGGTGGGAGGAAGTGGGAGGAGACAGGCTGGGTAGGCTGTATTGAGCTACAGGTGGCCGTGAGGACTGTCCCTGGGCTCACTGGAAGGGCTCATTGGGACGTCCCTGACCCCATCTCCCAAAGATGTCTTTGGTCTCAGCGTTCAGTTGGCTGGGAGTCCTCTCAGCAGTGAGCTTCGATTTGTTTCTCTCAGCTGTGGGAATATTGCAACTCCTTGCTTTCCCTTCTTCACATTGGGTAGCAGAAGGCCTAACTCCAGGTTTGGGAGTCGTCTTCAGCAGGTGAGGGGGTCTGGTGTTTTGTGTAACTCAAGGTCACGGGCATCCCCTGCAGTGGCCCTCGTGTTCGTCATGGGCAGGTGGCCGTCACCTCAGCACTGCCGTGGCTCATGGTGCTTGAGAAGCATCTCGATCTGAGGAGCCTTGGAGCCTCTGTATAGGCCTGACACTCATAAGTCTATGTGCTTCCATCTATCTTCTCTCTAGGGGCCACTGGAGAGGGCGCTGTTTAAAACATAGCTGTAAAACACAGCTTTCACTGTCTTGCTGAAAACTCCTGAGTCACCTCAGTGCCCTCAGGAAAAGGTTCAAACTCCTTCACGTGGCTTCTAAGAACACCCTGTAATCTGGCTTCTCAGGGGACCCCACACAACAGCTTCACTGAATAAATGCACCTCGTGCATCTCTCGCCTTGGTCTCCGTGTCTTTGCACACGCTGTTCCCTCTGTCTGGCACACCCTTTTCATTGTGTCCCCCCTGGTGAACTCGTATCCACCTGTCGAGTCCCAGCTCCGATGTTCCCTCCTTTCTGCTCCTGTTTCCTCCATGCTGCTCTCCCAGCTCCTCATAGACTTGTCTGCTCTGACTCAGACAGCTGCTCCCACTCAGTGGACCCTTCTTAGGTCCAGGGACAAGGGCCTCCTCCTCTCTGCCTTTCTGTTGAAATGGAATTGAGTGAATTTGTTTAACATCTGCTCTGGGAGACATGTCATGCTAGGGCTTCAGCCACATGTTTCATCGAATCCTTACAACCCTGAGAGGTAAGGATTGCTATTCCCATTTGCAGACAAGGGGGCTGAGCTCAGAGGTTAAACGAGTTGCCCCTAATCCCCCAGCTTATAATCATCATTATAGCTGACACTGGGCATTTCCCCTGGGCAAGGCACTCTTTTGGAGTTCTCTGTGTATTAACTCATATCATCTTTGCAACAGCCCTACGCAGTGAGTACTATCATTAGATCCATTTCACAGATGAGGAAACAGTTCCAGAGACTTCGCTCGTGGTCCAGTGGTAAAGTCTCCACACTCCCAATGCAGGGGACCCGGGTTTGATCCCTGGTCAGGAAACTAGATCCCACATGCTGCAACTAGGCTAAAGGAGCCTGCATGCCACAATGAAGATCCCACGTGCCACAACTAAGACCCGATGCAGCCAAATAAATAAATATTAAAAGTAAAAAAAACAACGAAAAGAAAAGAAACTGAGTTCCAAGGGGACTCAAGGTCATGGAGCCAGTAGGTGGAAGAGCCAGGCTTTGAACCCAGTCAGTCTAGCCTCAGGCTAATTAGCAAGCCTAGGATTTGAACTCAGAGTTACTTAGGGAGAGTTGACCTATACCTATTGCTTTACCTCTCAGGAAAGCCAAGGTGCCATCCTTGCACCGCTTGTGAGGGTCCCTGACAGTAGGGCGGGCCTGGAGTTCCATCTCGGTGCACCTGTAGCTCTGCCCAGCTTCTGGAGAAGGTGGTTTTTCTGTCGAAAATACGTTTGTCATTCGGATGGCGCCTTCCTGCCTTGGGCCCAGCTGTGTGCTGACCGGCACCGTGGCCTCTTGGGCGTTGGTTCCCCTGAGCCCAGCGGCTTCGTGGCTGACCCCTGTCCTCCTCTGTTGCAGGACAGTGCCAGGGGGACGGGTACCGCATTGGCTTTGGCCAGTGTGTGGGAAAAGTGCTGCCGGCCCTCTCAGCGGCCTGAGGTTCTCTCTGCCTTCCTGGAAACACAAGCCTTGAGCACTGCCCTCTCCACCTCCCTGCGGGGGACCAGGGGCCCCAATGAGGCCGCAGGCCTGGTTCTTCATTCAGTAATAAATAAAGCCATCGTGCTCCCTCTCCATCTGGGCCTGGCACGGCTCTGAGTGCGCAACGTCTCCTCGTGTTCTTGGTTTGACCCAGTGGGTCAAGGTGTGTACCGCTTCCTTGAGAGACATTCATTAATTCGTTTTCTGGTTTTTATTAGTGAGGCTGAGGGTCTGCTGTTCCTCCTCAGACATTCTAGAGCTCCCAGTATTCTCTGGAACACGGAAGAAAGAATGGCACTTGTATCAGCTCAGAGTCCTCCAGAGAAATGCGACCAAGTAGATGTGTATACAGAGAGAGACATTTATTTTAAGGAACTGGCTTATGTGATTGTAGAGGCTGGCAAGTCCAAAATCTGCAGGGTGGGCCACAGGCTCGAGACCCGGGGAAGAGCTACAGTTGGAGTCTGAAGGTGGTCTGCTGGAGAATCCCCAGTTCCAGGGAGATCAGGCTTTTTTCTCTTAAGGCCTTCAGCAGACTAGATGAAGCCCACCCATATTATGGAGGATAATCTGCTTTACTCAAAGTCCCCTGACTTAGATGTTAATCTCACCTGAAATCTACCTTCACAGCCACATCTACACTGATGTTTGATCAAATATGGTTCAGCCAAGTTGGCACATAAATTTACGCACCATGGTACCCCTCACGTTCAGTATTTCTTGGGGACGACTGATGGATGTACGTGGGGTGCAGACTTGGTTCAAGGGCCCTGTAGCCGTATCAGCACATTATGAACCTTTGGCTGAGCCCCCGAGTCAAGGGTTCACACACCTGAACTGTGAGAGGCCAGGAAAAGGGCCAGGGGCTTGCTTTTCTCCCCTTGCAAGCCCACCAGAGTCAGGAGAGTGAGCCTTGCCCCATCTCCTCTGCCCTGCCCGCTGCAGACAGGCAGCCTGGTTCCTGGTGACCACAGGGGAAGAGGATGCCTGGTGACACATCTTGGGCCTAATGGACCCCACACCAGGGCCCGGGAGGATGACTGAGCCTGCGGAGCCTGCCCATTAGATCACGCTAGTCATTCATTCATTTATTCACCAAATCGTTATTGAGTGCCTTCTCTGTGCCAGGTACTGTACCAGGCACAAGAGGTGCAGCAGTCACAGAATAGCTGTGACTTGTGGTGCCCTTGCGCCCTGCGATGATTACTTCCTAGCGGAGGGAGATGGACGGGAAACAAGTGGGCAAGGAAAAGATACGTACTATTGAAACGGAGCAGGACCCCATGGTCTATTCCCCCCATGTTCTCCTCCTGCCTTCTGTCTGTGGAAAAACTTTAGCCAAAGGATAAGTTTAATCAGAGAAGTGAGAAAATGCATAAACAAAGGAAAACAGTCAAAGGAGACCAGATAATAATAGTTTAGTCATTAAGCATGACCTTTAGTTCCTTCTCACGGGCTATAGATAATTTTCTGAGCCATATCCTGTGAGCTGTCTTATAGATACTGAAACCCACACCAGGTGGAGAAGTTAACTACCTGATGACCAGACTGTAGCCATGACATAAACTGCCACAATTCTGAGAATTGGCCTCAAAAAATGGAAACAAACCAACCCTGGAACTGAAGATTAACTGTGCTTAAAACCATCAACATGATGGTGGTCAGACCACCGATGACCAGTTTCAAGATGACTGTCAGAGCTGTTTCTGCATGTAGCCCCCTCCTTCTGTCTATAAAAGCTCTTGCCCCCTGATTGTCGGTTCGGGGGGAGTCAGCCTTAGGACAGGAGTCCGCCCTCCACCCCCACCCCCAGCATCCAGAGTAAAGCAAACTTTCCTTTCCACCAACCTTGCCTCTTCATTGGCTTTGAGTGGCTAGCGGCCGGACCCCACTTTCGGTTACACTATGACAGATGGCGATAGATTCTATGGAACAATGGGGGACATGGGTGCCGTTATAAACCGGGTGGTCAGAGAAGGCCTTAGTGCCTCTGGTTCTTAGTGCTTTTTTGCTAGACAGCTGAAGAAAGTGAGGGATCAAGGCATATGGACATCTGGGGCAGAGTGCTCCGGGCAGAGGGTCCAGCCAGTGCAAAGACCTGAGAGTGGAGCATGTTTATCAATTCCAAGGAACATTAAGGTATTTCTTTCTCACCTAAAAGCATTTTGGAGCCAGGAAGTCTGGAGTTTGTATGGCAACTCCACAGTGTCATTAGGGACCCAGGGTGCTGAGGCACATGGGGTTCAACCTCAAGGTCACCACATGGTGCAAAAAAGCTGCTGGAGCTCCAGCCAATACACCCAAGTTCCAGGCTTGCAGAAAGAAAAATTAAAGAGGTGAGGGTTGGGGGGATGAAGGGCTGAAGGGCCCTCCTCCTAGATGAGTTAGGTACCCTTTGAGCAGCCTTCCTGGGAACCCCATACTACACTTTTCTTGCGTTTTATTGCCAAGAACATAGTCGCAAGACCACACCTCATTGCAAGGAAGGCTGGGAATATAGTCTTTTAACTAAACACATTGCTTCCTCAGCTTAAAATCGGAGCTCGACTGCTAAAGAAGAAGGGGAGAATGAATCCTCGGGGGTGGGGTGCAGCTCGTAGTCTCTGCCACACACAGGCTGGGAAGCATCGTGCCCTGAGGCTGAACTGGTCTTGCACAGCTGATTTTATTCCATGAAGCTGCGCCCTGGGGCCATGGTCTTCAATGCTTTGCTGATTTCAGTGGAAATCCTGTACAGTAAGTCCCCTGCATACGAATGAGTTCCGTTCCGAGGGTGCGTTCGTAAGTCCAATTTGTTCGAAAGTCCAACAAAGTTAGCCTAGGTGCTCACCTAACACAATCGGCTGTACACTGCTGCTTTTCACTTGCTTCCAGACATCCTGGGCTTAAAATAAAGATACTGTACTACTGTGCTCTCTACAGTACTGTACAGTAAAGTACACGAAAGCACAGCCACTTGTAGAGGATGCACGCACGTGACAATATACTCCAGACATGTGGACTAACAACGTGACTGGACATGCAAACGCACGTTCGCATCTTTGAAAGTTCACAACTTGAAGGTTCGTAAGTAGGGGACTTGCTGTAGAGTCACCAGGGTCTCCCAGAGCCCTACTGTCTAGATAAGATTGATCCAAACACGTATTCTCTGAATTTGGAAGACCGAAGTCTTCCTTGGGTTTGTTCTGAATTCCTGTGGGCTGTGTTCCCAGGGCCACCTCAGTTCCTGCTTGCTCCACTGAAATCTCTGTTCCCCACCTTGTGTTTGGGATTGTTCCCTTAGCTCTATCTCCTGGCATCAGCATGCATGAGTGACCCATCTTGTTTTCCTCACCTACACCTAAAGAGCTATTGCACATGGCAGATCTTCACCAGAGGTCCCTGGGTCGTGGGCAAAAGTCATCTAAAATCATTATCAATCCATTTGCCCGCTGGTACCAGAGACTGCTGACGCCAGCTATGGAGATCACATACTTATCCCCTCACCGTGCCTTTAATGGGCTTAGGGGCTGGTGATGCTGGATGAACCGGCTGGATCTGGCCCTGGAGTCTGAGACACACACAGGGTGGATGTTAATAGGGGGTCTGGTGTGCGATTTCTCCAACGATTACTTTCCCTTAACCTTCAGCAACATGAGCCTCTTTGTTTTCCAGCCTCGATCTCAAAATTCCCATTGCCAGCTCCAGATGAGAAGTGAATTTAATAGTCTAGTTCGGGAACCGAGCTCACTGAAACCTACCTGTGTATAATGGTAATGAAATAGACAAAAATGCGTTTCATGGCCAAATCTTCTCTTTCTAACAATGGTTTGTTAAGAGCTAGAGACGTTTGATCAAATAGCTGGAGCTGACAGATCTGGTGATGAACATACCACGGCAAATTTGCTGTAATTATCACTGTATCTTCCTTATTAATTCATACTTCATTCACGCTTCCTGTTTTAACCAGTGGCCCATGATGAATTTTTTTTTTTTTTTTGCGGTACGCGGGCCTCTCACTGTTGTGGCCCCTCCCGTTGCGGAGCACAGGCTCCGGACGTGCAGGCTCGGTGGCCATGGCTCACGGGCCCAGCCGCTCCACGGCATGTGGGATCTTCCCGGACCGGGGCACGAACCCGTATCCCCTGCATCGGCAGGCGGACTCTCAACGACTGCGCCACCAGGGAAGCCCTAGAATCTATTTTAAACTTCACTTGAAGAGGAGGAGCAAACCTAGTGATGTTTCTGCCAGGATGCGGCCTGCTGGAGGGTGTCAGAGGGCTTCGGCTGGACTCACGGGCGTGCCACTGCCCTGGGCCTGGCAGGCACGGGGTACCAGGGCCCAGGAGACCCTGCCCTGGGCGGGTGGGGAGCAAGGGAAGAGGAGCCTTGTCGCTTTCACAATGGGACTTCCCTGCCCTGCGCCTGCTCACTCACTCTGGTTTACCTTAAAATGCCATTTACAGGGCTTCCCTGGTGGCGCAGTGGTTGAGAATCCGCCTGCCGATGCAGGGGACACGGGTTCGAGCCCTGGTCTGGGAGGATCCCACATGCCGCGGAGCAACTGGGTCCGTGAGCCACAGCTACTGAGCCTGCGCGTCTGGAGCCTGTGCTCCGCAACAAGAGAGGCCGCGATAGTGAGAGGCCCGCGCACTGCGATCAAGAGTGGCCCCCCACTCGCCGCAACTAGAGAAAGCCCTCTCACAGAAACAAAGACCCAACACAGCCAAACATAAATAAATAAATAAAAAGCCATTCGGAGCTATTCTGAGGATGAGGGTGGATTTCGGCCAAGATAATGTTTTTGAAGGGCAAGGGAACTTTAGGATTTTTTTGGTTTTGGCTCCACCCGTCAGCATGTGGGATCTTCCCCGACCAGGGATTGAACCCACGCCCCCTGCATTGGAAGCACGGGGTCTTAACCACTGGGCCACCAGGGAAGTCCGGGAACTTTAGGATTTTAAGTATCATAATTAATAATTATCTCAAAGAGTCTCAATACCAAAATGGACCTCCAAAGTGTTTACATTTAAAATTTTCTTTTCTTTCTTTAGTTTGGGAGCGTGTTCCTTTTAGCAACCCCAGAAAAATTAATGTGTCAGGGTTGCATTCCACAGTAAGACTTTGTTTTCTGTGTATCTCTCTCTCTCTCTCTGTCCTCTCTGATACCCCAAGGCTGAGGGAGAGGCAGAAAGTTACTCAAAGAACTACCGATCTATGGGAGATGGTTACAAATGATGGTTGCTTGAAGGGTCTGTTTTGTCTGTTTGGCTTTGTTTTTTTTCTGCTCTTAGAGAGAAACTAAATAAGACTGGGGCCAGTCTTATTTTGAGGCTCTCTGCCAACAGCACATAAAAGCTGGAACAATAAGACCTTTCTTGAAGCGGGATCTGGATGGAACATCTCTGTGTCTACAAAGGACTTGATCCCAGAGATGAATACACTACTGCTGTCTGTGATTTTTGAGCAATGTCTGTCTTCATTAGATTTTAAGCTCCTGGGGGCAGAGTCAGCTTTTGCTCATGGAAAGTTCTTCATAACCTAGCACAGAGTAGGCACTCAATATATACTTGTTAAATAAATGAATGAATATCTGGGAGATTATTGGGAACAGGGATTATGTTGTATTCATAAGTCCACCCCTGCTTGGCCAAGAATACACATGGAGACCCACTTATGTCTCAATATTTAAGAGATACAAGTGAAGCTAAAAACTGTTAAATACTCTCTATTCTCCTACCTTGGCATACACATTTTCATAATTACAAAACAAAAATATTTGCAAAGCTACAGTTTTTATATGATTGAAAACTGGCAAAATATCAAATATAAATGAATATAATTATCATTGCACTTGAAGAGTGTTGACGGGCTGGTGATGTTGGAATGAGGGTTAAAGATGTACAAATTCATGAATTGCTATATCAATATTTTTAAAATAAAATTTTATTTTTTAAGTTAGTTTTTCTTGCCTTAATTTCATTAGAATCACTAATTATCCTATCTTAATCAAGTTTTTCACATAATTTGGGTTTTATTGACAGACTAATGTAAATGATTACAAAGTAAATTGAGTTATACTCAAAGTATATGAAATGTAAATATTTTCATCAACACCTTAAATGTTAAAAATTGAAAAATTTACTTTATATTCATTTCCAGTTATTTTTCTTTGACATTCAAAATTATCTATTAAAATGAAAAGACAAGATACAAATTATAATTAAAGAACATCAGCATTTCATATCAAGCTTATTTAAATCAAGTTGAAATGTTTAAATTTATTTTTTTTAAATTCGATTACATCCTATTAAGTGCTTTTTATAAAAATAAAACTATTTATAATCCTAGCGTTCAGTGTCCATCTGGTTGCCAAAGTAAAGGATTAGTATCACGCTCCATTTATGTTACGTCGAGACTTATGTACATATAAATTAATATGAATTAGTTAACATTGCAAAATGTGCCCTAATTGTCATGTGCAGCTGTTGTGAATCCCGTGCCAGAGCCACGAATTGGAAAACAATCAAGAAAATGAATTTTGGGTAGAACTGAAAAATGACACAGGTTGGGGCAAGAATCAGTTGCATCCATGCTAGGAGGAAGTATTGAGTGACCCAATCAGTCTCTTACCAAAGTGCTTTCACTCCCCCGCCCCCCCGCAGGAGGGAGGACGCCCCCATCGCCAGCGCTGGCAGTGACCCACCACACGGCTATGTGGTATTCACGGGGGCACTAATTTTGTGGACGCAGCCCAGAGGTGTGAAGAGGCGTTCCCCTGGGGCCTGGGCAGTATTACTCTTGAAAGGTTTCGTAGGATACAGGTGGGGCCGCATCAGGATGAGTCCCAAGGGGAGAGGGGCCCGCGTGCTCTTGAATATCTTCATTTGTGTGTGTGTGTTTGTGATATGCTGAGCCCTCCGGGGCATGGATCCCAGGGAAAGCCCGCCTATTCCCCAAGCCTAAAGGCACTATTGCTTCTTCACCTCCATCTCTGGACCCCCCACTGTCTCTGATAGTTTTTGTATAAGAGAAGAGACTTGTTCATTTCACATAGCTAGTGAGTGGCAGAGCTGAGACTGGATTCGCAACTTTGAACTTCTAGGGCAACACTTTTCTCAGCCTGGCAAATTGTGGTGTTTCTTGGGGTTTTTTTGAGAAATGGTAACATTTTATTACCATTAAAACAAATCTTTTTATTTGGAAATAATTTCAAACTTACAGAAAACTTGCAAGAATTAGGATAGTATAAAGAACACCATATAAAGACCACACCAGAAGTCTCTGGCCATATTTAACTAGTGTTAACATTTTACCCCATTTGCTGTGTTATTTGCGCTTTTTCTCTTTACATGCACATATGTTTATACTCTCCAATATGATATATGTAAATGTATATACTCGGACTAGTTTTTCTGTACCATTTAAGGGTAATTTACATATATTATGGTCCTTTATCCTTAAATACTTCCGAGTGTATTCTTAGCACAGGGATATTTTCTTTTTTTTTTAATGTTTATTTTATTTATTTATTTGTTTATTATTTATTTATGTTTTAACATCTTTATTGGAGTATAATTGCTTTACAATATTGTGTTAGTTTCTACTGTATAACATAGTGAATCAGCTATATGTATACATATATCCCCATATATCCTCCCTCTTGCATCTCCCTCCCAGCCTCCCTATCCCACCCCTCTAGGTGGACACAAAGCACCGAGCTGATCTCCCTGTGCTAGGCAGCTGCTTCCCACTAGCTATCAATTTGACATTTGGTAGTGTATGTATGTCAACGCTACTCTCTCACTTTGCGCACAGGGATATTTTCTTACATAACCACAGTGCCACTATCAACCTCATGAAATTTAACATTGAGGCTGGCAAATTGTGGAACAGTGGTTGGAACTTTGATTTTGACCCATGGAAGTGAGCTTCTTAAGAGCAGGGCTGTGCTTGACTCATCTTTGTGTCCAAACCCCCCATTAAACAGTAGCTGCTCATAAATGTGTGTGGCGTTGCATCAAGGAGTTCCCTGTTTCACAGCTATGAGCGCAACACGAAGCTCTTCTTTCAAATAATCTTAGAGCTGTATTTGGTAATCTAAGAGAAGGAAAAAGTCATGTGCATAAGAATGGTCATTGAAGCACTGCTTATGGAGCCCAAATTTCAGCCTGCTGGGTGTCATCCCATCTCTTAGCCCTCTGGGGTCATTCTTTCCTTAGCATATATTCATAGGAAGCCAGAGCCCCCATTCTCCCATCAGGGTGAAACCCAACATTTCCCCATTTGATGGGCTGACTGTTATGAAATGAGGCTGGCTGATACTACAGAGTGTAATTATGAGGGGGAGGCATGTGTCAACCAGCTGCTTCCCTGTGTAGTTAGGCTGAAGGCTTCTGAGTTCTGTGGTCCCTCTTAATTATTGTATTAGGGCCAGAGGGCACTCCTTTTCTTGGAGAGGGGAGCACAACAGAACTTAGCAAGGTCACCCCGTCCTTGGTGCAGAAGGGAGGAGAGATAGTGGGCCAGACTTTGTAAGAAGCCCAAGGGGCATCGGTGACAGACACTCTGATCCCCTTTCTGAAGTATTCGAAGTTAGAGAGTTGGTTTTGGAGCACTCGGTAGGCCATGCCTAAGATCTGTTGGCAGGGAAGAGCAGCCAGGGCTCAGTGTAGGTTATTCTCTCTCAAGCTTCCCAGGTGATTCCGATGCACGCACGCTAAAGCTTGAGAGCCACTGCACCAGAAAATACTTCCTACTGCATCCCAATCGATAAAGATAGTAGGTTCCGCATCTGGGGACGCTCGCAGCACACTGCACCCAGCCCAGCTTCTCTCAAAATGTCTACCGTTCATGAAATTCTCTGCAAGCTCAGCCTGGAGGGTGATCACGCCACACCTCCAAGTGCATATGGGTCAGTCAAAGCATACACCAACTTTGATGTTGAGCGGGACGCTCTGAACATTGAAACGCCCATCAAGACTAAAAGTGTGGATGAGGTCACCATCATTAACACTTTGACTAACGGCAGCAATGAACAGAGACAGAATATTGCCTTCGCCCACCAGAGAAGGACCAAAAAGGAACTTGCATAAGTACTGAAGGCAGCCTTGTCCAGCTACCCAGAGACAGTGATTTTGGGCCTATTGAAAACACCTACTCAGTGTGACGCTTCCGATCTGAAAGCCTCCATGAAGGGGCTGGGGACCGATGAGGACTCCCTCATTGAGATCATCTGCTCAAGGACCAACCAAGAGCTACAGGAAATCAACAGAGTCTACAAGGAAACGTACGAGACCGATCTGGGGAAGGATATCATTTCCGACACATCTGGTGACTTCCGCAAGCTGATGATTGCCCTTGCGAAGGGTCAAAGAGCAGAGGATGGCTATGTCATTGATTATGAACTGATTGACCAAGGTGCCTGGGATCTCTGTGATGCTGGCATGAAGAGGAGAGGAACTAATGTTCCCAAGTGGATCAGCGTCATGACCGAGTGGAGCGTGGGTCACCTCCAGAAAGTATTTGAAGGGCTACAGCCCTTATGACATGCTGGGGAGCATCAAGAAGGAGGTCAGAGGAGACCTGGAAAATGCCTTCCTGAACCGAGTCCAGTGCATTCAGACCAAGCCCCTGTATTTTGCTGACAGACTGCACAACTCCATGAAGGGCAAGGGCACTCACGACAAGGTCCTGATTAGAATCCTGACCTCCCACAGTGAAGTGGACATGTTGAAAATTAGACCTGAATTCAAGAAAAAGTATGGCAAGTCCCTGTACTATTACATTCAGCAAGACACCAAAGGCGACCACCAGAAAGCGCCGCTGTACCTGTGTGGTAGGGATGACTGAAGCCCGTGATGGCCCAAGGGTCCAGGATGGCTGCTCCGCGCTCCCAGCTAACAGTTCTACACAATCAGCTTGTGGCTAACAGTCCCCTTGTGCCCATCCCTGGGAGGATGACGTTAGCACTGCCCACCCCACCCGCTCCATCCTTAGTTTAGCTGCCTAAGCATTACCTGGCTTTCCAATCTAGTCTCTCTTTATAGTCAAAGAAATGAACATTCCAAGGAGTTGGAAGTGAAATCTATGATGTGAAACACTTTGCCTTCTGAGTGCTGTGTCGTAAACAGATGAATAAACTGAATTTTTACTTTAGGAAAAAAAAATAAAGATAATAAAAAATAGTTCACCTTCATCGGGCAGGGGACAGTGGTACCCCTTAATTGCATTACCTCAGGGAATTGCCATTTTCCTTCTCTCTGTTGTATTGTAGGGGCCCTGATCACCTTAACAACCCACAGAACTTCATGGGTGTCTATTATATACATGACATTATGCTAACCGGCTCTGGTGAAGTAGCAAGGACCACACATGGCACATGCTTGCCAGAGGGTGAGAGAAAACCCCTATGGAAGTCCAGGAGCCTGCCATATTGGAGAACTTTCTAGGGTTCCAGCAGTCGGGGGCATGTTGGGACATTCCCTCTTAGGTGAGAAACCTTGCTTTTCCTTGCATCATCCATCATGAAGAAAGAGGCTCCATGGATGATGGGCCTCTTCGGGTTTTTGAGGCAATGTGGAGCACATTTGTGTGTGCCACTCTGCTGCATTTACCTGGTACGTCATAAGGCTGCTGGTTCGGAATGGGACCCAGAGCAATCAAGGGCTCTAGAACGGTTCAGGCTGTGACGAAAGCTACCTGACCAATTGAGCCTTAAGACCCAGCAGACCCAATGGTACAGGAAGTGTCTGTGGCAGATAAAGATGCTGTCGGGAGCTTCTGACTTTCCCCAGTAGGAGAATCAGAGTGCTGACCCAACTGCAGTAAGATTGGAAGAGAGGACTCAAGGCAGTCTTGAGGAGATGTATGTAGAAGGATGTCTCTGAAGGAGCCCTGAATGTGAAGATATTCATGTGCCACCTAAATGCCTATCAAAAGGTATCCATTGCAGAGAAGGCTGTCAGTAATCAGGTGGACACCATGACCCAACCTGAGGAGGCCTTCCCCTCTCCACTCTGGTGTGTCCTCAGTGGTACTGTGAACAAAGTGACCGTAGTGGAAGGGATGGAGGCTGTACATGGGTTTAACAACATGGGCTTACCCTCACTATGGCCCACCTGGCTGGTTTCCATCACTTCTGGGTATGCACCCTGCCCAGGATTAAGCCAATGCCCAGCCCCTGATGCACGGCATCCTTCCCGAGGGATGGGTCGTGCGAGACAGGCCAGCCACCACTGGCAAGTTGATTACACTGGACCCCTTCCATCATGGAGGGTGGTGGGAATAGATTCGTATTCTGCATACGGATTAGCTACCTCTGCCCTCCTCGCCGTTTGTGGTGTTTCATTTATCTCAGCGTATCTCACAAACGTGACCTTCAACCAGACAACCCATTTGTTTCTTGTTTGTTTGTTTTTTAAAGGTTTTTTTTTGACGTGGACCATTTTTAAAGTCTTTATTGAATTTGTTACAACATTGCTTCTGTTCTATGTTTTGGTTTTTTGGCCCTGAGGCCTGTGGGATCTTAGCTCCCCGACCAGGGATCGAACCCGCACCTCCTGCATTGGAAGGCGAAGTCCTAACCACTGGACCGCCAGGGAAGTCCCTGAGAACTCATTTGTGAAGGAAGCGCAGCTGTGGATTCATGTCCAGGAAATTCACTGGTTTACCACATCACCCAGAAGCAGTTGGCTTGAGTGAAATTTAGAATGGCCTGTGGAAGGCTCAGTATGGTGGCTGACCTACAGGATGCAGTATTCACCTTAAACCAGAGACCAATATACGTTGGCATCTTCCCTTGAGCTGGATGATGCTTGTCCAGGAACCAAGGGATGGAAGCGAGAGTGATTCCTCTCACTGTGATACCTAATAACCCAGTTATAGAATTTTTGTTTTCCATCCTGTGACCTTGGACTTGGTGGGTTTGGAAATTCCTAGTAACAAAGAAGAAATATTTCCACCAGGGAACATAGTCATGGGTCTGTTAAATTGGAAACTGAGATCATCCTGTAGCCATTTGGGTCTCCTCATCTTGGACTAGGAGGTGGGGAAGGGGATCGCTGTGCTGTCAGGGTGATTTATTCCAATATCTCAGAAGAAACAGTATTGCTCCACAATGAGGGCAAGGAGGGCTAGCTCTGGAACCCAGGGATTCACTGGGGTATCTCTCGTTATTCCTCATCCCATATCCTACTCTGTAGGTCTGGGGCGGGGGCATGCATTTAGACTCCTAGCAAAGTCCCCAGTGACGCTGATGCTATCCCGTCCTACGACCATAGCATGACTAGCGCGTCCTAGGGCACCTGTTCTCTCCTGAGTATTCAAAAATGCTTCCAGGTGAGGCCTTCAAGGCTTTGTTAAGTTCTTTGAGGGGGTGGGGATCAGTGGAAACTGGCAACCAAAAAAAAAGACAGGGCACCGAGAATTTGGATCCTCTGTGAAGGAAGATTTGGGTCATTCCACTGGATAAAAGACTCCAGCAGTGGAGGGACCGCCAGAAGGTAGAGGGGGTATGGAATGCGTGGCAGAAGAATGACACCGTGGTTATCAACCTAGGCCTCCTGACCAGCCATAGAAGATGGGACTCCAGCAGTTATGCTTTATATGAATCGTCTCATTCACTCACCTAGAGGTGGATACGTTACAATGGAAGTTCCAGGGGGAGTGGAACTAAACTGATAGCAGCCTCAGACAATGTGGTTGTTGATGGGAATTTATATTTTCCCCATCCACGATGGATGCTGAGTGGTAATAGGGGTGCAGTGTACTGGTTAGTTTTCGTTTGCTCTAGTTCGCTAATATATATGAAGGATATCAGCCAGAGTCCCCTGTCCTTTAGCTTCTGTTCTTGGCTGATGGTATAGGAGGTTAGGGGGCAGGAGGAGAGAAGTCAAGGTATATAGTCTCTTCTCACTGGGTTGCACTTTGATTGTCTACCTGTGGCCATGGCTTTTGTTGGGGGACTCTTCGCCCACTGCTACAGCTTCCACTGGATTCTGGGAACACCCCTTCCCCTTGTCGCTTCAGGCCCAAGTGGTAATGGACTCACCCTGTTGCCCGTCCATGGGTATTTTGCCAACCCCTTTCGTTTCCCTTAACCCTGCCCAACTAATTGGAAAAAATGAAATAGAGATGATGGGAATTGATATACCAGGCTGGTAAAACGAGTGTGCTATTATTCATCTCAGCCTATCTGAGCATTCTCAGGGGTCACATTTACGCTAGCAACCGTCATTCTGATTTTTTTAAAATTAATTCTTATTGGACTATAGTTGCTTTCTGATTTCCTGTTTCTGCTTACTTCTGCTACCTCACTTGTCCCTGGGATGACTATCCCTTTCCAGATTACATGTCTTCACATTGACCCCCTTCCAGATGTCTTTATTGCCCCCAAATACCACAACCACAAAGTGGATTGTGTATCAGACTTTACTGAGGGTTTGGAGTAACATGGAGGGACTGTAGCAGAGCACAGAACAGGCAACAACGTAAAATCAGCCACGAGACACCACTGTCTGGAAAATCCATCACCCTTTCCCTGCAGCGGGGAGTTTCTCTCTGATCATATTTGCCTTAAGTCCTGGATTAGGGCCAATGCCACGGATACTTTTCATTTGCTCTCTGCCAGCTTCCAGTCTTCAAAAATTCTCTTCATTTCTTTTGCTGGACAGTTTACCTCTCCATACCAAACCCCAAACTTCATCTCAGCTAGCTGGAAACTGGCTAAGATGCTCTGATGACAAAGGACCATCTCCTCCATCCTTTAGCAGCTAAAGCAACAACAGGAGCTTGACATTTCAGTTGGTTTTTCCCCTTAATATGATCAAATGTTTAGATGGCTCTTCGTCCCCCATGTGTGTCTAAGGTGGAGGGGGTGTTATTTAAATATTTATTCTCTGCCAACCTGAGCAAGCCCAGGGTTCATCATATCTGTCTTTAGCTTTCTTTCTTTTTTTTTTGCAACATGTATAATAGAGAAAATGAAGGCAATCTAAGTACTTATTAATAGGACTCTGGATAACTATGTACATGCACTAGATGGCGTGGTTTATAGCCAGTAAAATGATAAATAGGAAGACTGTAGCAGAAACATGCTTATGACGAAATGTTAGGGGATATTGATTTAAATGATGCAACCGAAGCCTTTTATGAAAAAAATATCTTGCACGTGGACAAGGATTAGAAGGGAATACATGGACACACAATAGAAACACTATTTTGTGGAGGCTTGGATTTGGAGTGAGTTTGAAATTTTCCATCTTTTTCTGAAACGTTATTTCCCTTTGCCACCTAAACAAGAGTCAAGAGATAGAGTGGGAAATATTAGCAAACCTAGGTGTGGAAAAGAAATAATTGAGACCAAAGGATCCCCAGGGCAGTGCCTCTCAAACTTTAACATGCATACAAATCGCTTGGTAGATCTTGCTAAGAGATTCCTGGGCCCCATCTCCAGAGATTATGATTCTGTAAGTCTGGAGTAGGGGTCCATGATTTTGGATTTCTAACAAGCCCCTCAATGTTGTAGATGCTATTTGTCCTTCATCATGGTTTGAGTAGCACGGCCCTCAGGCACCTGTTTTTCACTCCTGAGCGCTCTGAAGTATCTCCAAGGGAGGTCTTCAAGACCTCTTCTTGTTCCTTGGGATCTGTTATTAACTGATCGGCATTGGTTCTGATTTGCATTGTAAATCCATGCTGATCAGCTTTTCACTGAAGTGTTCGGTATCTCTGAGGTAGGCTGCAGAGTGAAGGCTGCCGCTAGGCCTGAGGCAATGTACAAGGTCCTTGCTCTAGATCCTCCCCTCACACAGAGCCTCCAATGCACCTTGGTCCACTGCCTTTGCCAGCTGTCCCTTTGTGCATCCCACACAGTGAGGGTGTGGAGGGAGGAACAGCTGGATATGCTCTGGAAAGCTGTCTGAGCAGCTGTGGGCTTGTTCACTTTCAGGGGTCACCTAGTGGTGATGGTGCTTTGGAAACCCACTTCCCAGGTGACCTGGGATGGAGTGGGACCCATGGCTGGGATGCAGGTGGTGGGAAGGGAACCATGAGCTTCTTCACAGCTGCAGGGCACTTCTGATGGGGATGGCAGGTGTGCCTCAGAGGGATGGAATAAATGCATTCAGAAGGAAGGGGAATTCTGGTGGTCTAGTTTAACTTCATATTATGTTTGTGGGAATACCGATGACCATGATAATTACATAAATTAATAGACACCATATCCCTTGAGGTCAGGTGCTGGGAGAGGTTGCTGTGAGAATTCCTCTGACCAGTGGTCCTGGCTGGGAGATTTGGCCTTTCAGCAGTGGAACTGAAAAAAAGCCCAGGGTTCCAGGCTCTGCAGAGATGGGGGAAGCCAGACCTCTCTTCCTCCCAGCTCAGACCCCTGGCTTCTTCTGGGGTGGTAAAATCAAGAAAATACACCAATGTTTGCCCGTGTTCTCTCATTTCATCCTCAAAACAACCTTGTGAGGTAGATGTTATTCCCTCATGTTACAGATGAGGAAACTGGGGCTCAGAGAGGCTGAGTTATTTGGGGTCGTATAGCAAGGAAGTAGAGGAGCTGGGACTTGAGACCAGGTTTGTGGGCTCTGGTCCAATATTCTTGCTGCAAGGTCTTAGATATAGGTGATAGGGTGGGAGGGGGTCAGAAGGGTGGGAAAAGAGGGAGAAGTC
Source organism: Phocoena phocoena (assembly GCF_963924675.1). NCBI lineage: Eukaryota > Metazoa > Chordata > Mammalia > Artiodactyla > Phocoenidae > Phocoena > Phocoena phocoena. The sequence goes on along the minus strand of NC_089220.1, from coordinate 143,790,727 downwards.
ATTATCAACAACTTATCCCTTGTCTCACCCCACAGCACGTTTACATTCAAAGCACTCCCACTCCTGTCCTTTCATTCACGAGGTTTACACAAAACAAAAAGGGCAAGGCTTTTCCTCCCCTTTTTAAAATCAGGGAACAGAGCCACCGAGAGGTGAAGTGACTTGCTCAAGGTCACACAGCCTTAGAGTGACTGACAGGACTAGAAGCCAGGTCTTCCTGTCCGATATTAATCTCATAACTCTGTGCTCTCAAGAGGTCACTGGGTGAAATAATTTTGCACGAGGAAAAGTTAGTGAAAAAAAAAAAAAAAAGAACTGGAAGACCAAAGGAGATAATTATGAAACTAGGACCTATCCATCCGATGGAATACTCTGCAGCCAGTAAAAATGATGGCTATAAAGAGTGCTTGATGAAATGAGAAAGTGTCCATGCTCTAATATGAAGTGATACAACATCACGCACATAGTATGATTTTGACTATTTAAAAATACATGTAAAAAGTGCTGGGAGAAAATATATCAAAATGGCGGCTTTGGGGAAGTGGGATTATAAGGGTTATTTTCCCCCATCCTTCTATTTTTTCTGTATTTTCCCAAACTTCCAAAATACACATTTCATTTATAACAGGAAAAATATACCCCTCTATATTTTAGTTAAAAAAAAGCCTGTTGGGAAGCAGCCCCTGCGCCTTTTGTGAATTTGGGGTGGTGCACCTTCCACCTCCTTTCCCACGTCACCACGCGCTCCATTGCTGGCCCACTGGGAAGGCGCTGGGGCTCAGGTGAACGTCTGTGCTGGGAGCCTCCCAGTGTGTGTGCTACTTTGCATGTTAAGGGCAAGAGTTTCCTCAAAACGAGACCGCTATTATGATGGTGGGTGACTGTCCCGTATCCGATGCCAAAAGGTGTGCGCGAGCCAGGGAAGATGACCGCCCCCTAGGCTCACAGTCATTCCCCAGACTGGAATCCGGGCCTCCTGACTCCCGGTCCAGCGCTCTTATCCCCAGACTGGCCCACCACTGCAACACCCACAGCATCCCCAGCATCTCACCCTGCTGCTCCTGTGAGAGCAGGCAAGGCTAAGGTGAACCTTCTCCATCCCCGGGTGGCCAAATCCTTTCTCGCCTCCATGGGCTGGAAAGCCGGTGGCCAGGGGACAGAGGCACATCCTGGGGCAACCCTGTCCAGAGAGCGCTGGGCTCTCGGTCCCTCGCCGCGGCCCCCGCCCGCGGGCGCCTCAGTCATCCAGGTGTTGCTCCTCCCAGGTGGATGTGGGGATGGCGCTGTAAGGGTCCATGATGACCTTGGCGCAGCGAATGATCATCACGACGAGGAAAAGGCAGAGGAAGACGAAGCAGGCCAAGGTCAGTCCTTTGTCCACGTCGACGTAGACGGGCTTAGGCGTGGGGTCCTCCATCTCTCGGCAGCGGCTTCGGGCTCCTCCTCCGGCTCACGGTTGACTGGTACCATCTTCCACCCCTGCAGAGAGCCACAGCAGTGGGGACCGGAGGGTCGTGCCAACTTGCCTGGGGTGCGGGCAGGGCACAGCCCTCCCCCTTCTTATATGTCCCCCTGGCATGGGAGTCTGCTGTTCCCCCTCCCCTCCCCCTCATGAGAGCGAGGAGAGGAAGGGTCACGTGCCTCCTTTTCAGGCGCCTACGTGGTCTCAGCCCTGAACCTTATAGGCAACCCAGGTGCCAGAGCCCAGCCAGTGCGTCCTAGCGGGGCGGGGGGGGGGGGGGGGGGGGGGGGGGGGGGGCGGGGGAGGTGACAGAGGAGTCCCAGCAGGGGTAGAACTGGGCTGTAGCCGAAGCACCTGCTGAGGATGGAGCCCCTGAAGTTGCCTCCACCCTCTGAAACCCTTTAGGATGAGTTATAATAATGCTTTCAACTCTGTCAAGCCACTGACTGAGGGTGATCAGAAAGCATTTTATTTTATTTTATTATCATTGCTTTTTTTTTTTTTTTTTTTTTTTGCGGTACGCGGGCCTCTCACTGATGTGGCCTCTCCTGTTGCGGAGCACAGGCTCCGGACGCGCAGGCTCAGCGGCCATGGCTCACGGGCCCAGCCGCTCCGCGGCATGTGGGATTTTCCCGGACCGGGGCACGAACCCGCGTCCCCTGCATCGGCAGGCGGACCCTCAACCACTGCGCCACCAGGGAAGCCCTATCATTGCTTTTTTTTGGCTGTACTGCATCGGCATGCAGGATCTTAGTTCCTCCACCAGGGATTGAACCCGTGCCCTCTGCAGTGGGAACGCAGAGTCCTAACCACTGGACCGCCAGGGAAGTCCCCAGAAAGCATTTTTAAAAATTAGGTAATTAATATATATTTTTTAAAGCAGTAGAACTTACGTTTCAAATGAAAATGAACGTTGAATACCAATACATGAATAGATTGAAGGGGAGCTGCTGTCCCAGAGTTGGGTGGGCAGGCAGCATGGAGGGTCTGCATCCCTTCCCCCTCTATGGGGGCCTTCTGGGACTCCTGAGGGACCTTTGCTGAGCCCCCGAGTCACAGTTGATAAACTGCGGGTGTGACGGAAGAACGGTTTTGGCAGTCAGGTGGACCCCGAGCCCAGCTGCCTTGCAGTGCAGTCCTGGGCAGTGTAAGGTTATCCTTGTATCAGGCGTACGCCTCCCTGCTGTGATAATACAGGGCGCGAGGCTGCATCACAAGGGTGTGAGGATTCAGTGCATCTAGCATGGTCCCTGGCCCTGTGGGCGCCCCAGAGCAGGCCAAGATGGCAGGTCACGTCCTTGCAGCCCAGTGGTCAGGGAGAGCTTAGGACGAGGGGCACTGCTGCTCGTTATCATCACCCCCCTCCCCCGCCCACCCCCCGCTGAATTTTCAGAGCCCTTGAGCTGTACATTGTGCTTTCACATCCAGTTTATTATTTGATCTTCACGACAGCCCAGGAGGCATGTTAGCCGTGTATCAATATGCCCATTTTATAAATGTGGAAACTGAGTTACAGAAAGGGGGGAAATGACTTACCCAAGGTCCCACATCCCAAACCCTAGGCCTCTGCATGCCTCTCTCTTCTCTGATGGAAAGTAAAGTGGGGACCCATCTCCCCCACCCACTTTGCAACTTCAGAAGGGCACCTATGCAACCCTGGGCTGGCTGGTCCTGACATATCTGTAACCACAGGTGACTATGCTTTCCCCTCCTTTTTTTTTTTTTTTTTTTTTAAAGTTTTTTTGGCCGCGCCACATGGCACGTGGGATCTTAGTTCCCTGGCCAGGGATCAAACCCATGTCCCCTGTGTTAGAGGAGCTGGACTGCCAGGGAAGTCCCGCTTGCCCCTCTTTCAGACATCGTCTCCATCCTCACCCCTTTCCAGAGGGCACTGACCTGCTGGTCGGAGTGATCACCATTTCACAAGGGCCACTGGGTGGGCTCGCACCCTGGGTGGGGCTGCTCCAGGAGGGAGGGGGAGTGACCAGACATCACAGCTGGGAGTCAGTGAGAGCAGTGGCCTTTCCCTTATAGAGCAGGGACCCACACTGGCAGCAGCTGGAACAGAACAGGACAGAAGAAGGCTGATTACCTCCCGAGATGCCCACTCCCAGCCATGAGCTGCGCTGGCAGGAAGGTCTGGCCTGGGCAGCTTCTCCCTGGGCATGGTGGTGGGAGCGGCCACAATTTATTCTGATGCTGTTTTTTCTTTCCTTCTCTCTTTTAAAATACATAACATTAAAAAAAATTGTGGTGAGATATACATGACATAAATAAGTGACAATGGTTAAGTGCACACTTCAGTGGATTTAGGATATTAAATCGTTGTACAGCCATCACCACCATCCATCTCCAGAACTCTTTTCATCTTGCAAAACTGAACTCTGTGCCCAGGAAACAATGGGTCCCCATTCCCCCTTCCCCTCAGTCCCTGGCATCCACAGTCCTATGCTCTAGGGACCTCATATAAGTGGAAAGATACAGTATTTTTCTTTTTGTGACTGCCTTATTTCACTTAGTGTAATGTCCTCAAGAGTCATTCAATGAATGTCAGAATCTTCTCTCTTTTTTATAGGCTGAATAAATATTCTCTTGTATGAATATACCACGTCTTGTGTATCCATTCATCCATTGACGTACACTTGGGTTGTTTCCATCTCTTGGCTATTGTGAATAAACATGGGTGTACACATATCTCTTTGAGACCCTGCTGCAATTCTTTTTTTTTTGAGCAGAGAACATGCTTTACTGAGGAGTAGATATAGAACAGCACATTCTACCACATGTGGGGAAGGGTTAGCTTCTGTAAAAGGCCTTTACCCCTTAAGAAAACCCCCAGTGAAGTTGCTTTTGGATAAATTTTAACAGTGACACTGAAACTGGCAGGGAGCTGCCACTGAACTGCTTAAAATTAGCTCCCCCCCAACCCACAGGGAACATAAACCGTGTACAAAGACGACAAGAGAAAGGCACAAATGACCAGAGTTGGGATTGTGGTGAGGTCTCCACACGAAGACAGTGGTGTTGTAGGAAAAGGTGACGTGACGTACGTCAAAAGCTGCCCCAAGGTAGCAGGTTATAATGGGCTAGAGAGAAATTAGAGGGAGCATCTCTTCCTTCACTTAAACAACACCAAAAATAGGAGGCCAGAGAATGGGGGGATGGTGGTAAATCCCGAAAAGGAAATGGAGGAGGAGTTCTTGGAAGGGCATGAACACTTGAGTCCTAGGGGGAGGGGGAGGCGGTGATGGAAAGCAAACCCTGGCAGCGGTGACCATTCTGCCTTGCTGAGTCATGGGCTGAGACACGGAAGTCATTTTCAGTTGCTTCTCCAAGGATGTTCAGACAAAAGCAATGTAACTTATGTGGAAGTACAGGTGTGCTATATCAGACCGGTACTGGTGAAAAGGTCTCTGCAGTATAATTAACCAGTTAACATGCAGCATGAAAGGGAGAACTGGAAATTATTTGGGCACCTGCAAATGTAAAAACGGGCAGGGAGTAAAGAGGAGAAAACATTTACTACTGAGCGCTTTCTGGTGAGGCAAAAAGTAGCCTTCCATTCCCTTCCACCAAGACGTTGCCCACTGCCCACAGGTGAACTCAAATCCAAGTACAGAATCACCACCTCTCAATTCTTGTCTCCATCTCATTCAGATAGTGTGCTATAACCAAGACTAATCCCTGCGAGTCTTCAAAAGTATCTGGCTCTGGTCAGCCTGAGACTGACAAAAACAGGTCTTTCAGTAAAAATGGAGGAAAAAACTTAAAGTGAGATGAAATCCAAAGGGAAGGGACCCCTCCCAGCGCACACACACACACTCAGAAGTGTTACCTCTTCCCTGCCCCTCCAAACACACACGTAAGGAATAACTGGGAAGGTCCTGGTGGCGGTAACCATAGTTGGTGGCCTGGTGACCGGGTGGCAAGAAGTACTATTACAAAGTTTAGAAGATATGACACGACCTCATGGGGCCAGAGGAGAGAACCAGTGACTGGACAGGTACAGTACCAAAACAGAACACCTTGGGTCGGTGCCACGAGGCATCTGCACTCAAGTCTAATACAGATCCCATCCAGGCAACCTCACTGAGGCCGAACAACAGTTCCTCAGAACCAGCGTCTGCAGTGTACGCGAAGGTCGGAGCCAGGACAGTCCTGAGGGGGACGGCCGTCCCAAAGGATACTGTACTTGCCAATCACAAGACCAACAGAAATGACAGACAGCTCCCTAGCATACAGATTCCTACTGCTGGGGTTTGCTGGCTCGGAGTAACCGGTCACTTTAAATGCCCTTCGGACGAGTCCCTTTTAAACAGCTTGGATCCATGGTTTTATTGGAGCTGGATCTTTTGGCCTCTTTGGCTATCCACTCATCAATCAGGTCCTGTCTCTTCAAAACGAGGTGTTTTCCTTTCCAATATTTGAGCATCTGAAGGGCTTGCAGAGTGCTGACGATGCCCACGGGATTCACAGCTGTCTCCTGGCTAATTTCTTCGGTAGAAATCTCTTTGCCTTGGAAATTATTCAGGTAATGAAGAAGCACTTCTTCCAGTAACTGCGGTAGTTCATGAGCCACAGATCTGAGAGTGGACGTTCTGGGGAGCCAACTTTTTCTTCCGCTTTGGAAAGCAAATAGCTGAAATCAACGAGCATCTTGCCATAGCCCTGTCTCATGTACTGAGGCATGGTAAGGATACAGGATACATTGTGGTGGAGGAATGAATTCTTTTCCTCGGAAAATTATCCAATCAGGTGACAACCGGTGTTGTCTGCTTCTGTCATAACATAGAACAGGAAGGGTTCTACCTCATAATATAATGTCTTGTGGTCCAGAAAAACCTTGGCCAACAGGCACAGTTTTTGGCAGTAGATCTTGTTTTTCTTGCCATCCACTTCAAACACAGAGATTGAACCTTTGCGTTATATCTCATCTCCGGGTGGGTGTTTCCACACACACTTAGCCATGTGTCAGCGGAATATTGTCTGGCTCTTCATGTATTTTAAACAGAATTCACACATGTAAAGACATCCCAGTCATGCATATTCCTCAGGAGAGGGAGAATGGTACCAAGTATCAAGCTCATAGCGACAAAAAGCAATAGTTTTAATCATGTTCCTCCCCTCTGTGATTTGGCCTTGCAGCCTTAACTTCTCCAGACCCTCTGAAGCCCGGGCTTGTGCTCTTCCAAAAACATCCGTCACACTCGCTAGTCAGGTTTTCCAGGAGAGGTTCCTGAGTGTTCCCATAGGTCTGCCTGTGTTCCGTATATTTCTCTTTCAGTTCTTTGCTCAGCCCAGCATTTCTTTTCTTCCTGAGTTCAGCAAACCTATTCCTTATATCGCAACTGCCTCTCTGTTGGTGCCTGGTTGCATGCCTGTTGTTGCCATCTTGCCTGTGGGACAGCATCCTTTCTTCTCTCTGCTTATCCTGGCTCTGTGCTCTCACCTTGCATTTATCAGCTGAGAGGTTACGATAGAGAGGGCATCCTGGTGTAGAGAAATGTCTCTCGTGTTTTCCTGTAAGGTGTCCTAGGGAGTCACAGCCTGGTGTAGGACCGTTTGTACTGAAATTGTAGCTTTCGTGGAAGTGGCAGCGCTTGGGGCGATGAGAGAGATCGCTGCCTGAGTCCTTCAGGGACGCATCCGTGGCAGCACTCTCATCGTGAGACACGTTGGGGCTGGAGATGTCTATATCAGACTCAGCAGAAGGGGCATTTCCAGGTGGAGTTCGAGGCGGAGACTCATCACGATCAGCTGTATTTTTAGTTTCTCTATCTGAAAAGTCAACAACTTGCTCACTTTCTGAGCCAGATGAACGAATCTGCCGAAGCGGGTATTTTTTCAGGGCCACTGGGGTAGGCTGCCGCTGACTACGTGTCACTCTCCCGGTAGAACAAGCAGGTTCCTCTGTACCGAAAGACTGCAAATTTCCAACAGGACTGGAATCTTGGGGACTCTGCTTTAGCCGGGCCGAGGAGCAGGTGACTTGGGCAGATGGCCGGGATGTGCCATCATTCTCTGAACTGTCTGTGTGCTCGAGATCTGTAGAAAAATCGGAATCTTCGGTTCCATCTGAACTACTGCCTGCATTCCTCTTCCTTTGCGGCATTGCCGGCGGCTGCAGCCCACCGGTTACGATTTGGGCAGCGGCGGCAGCAGCAGTAGGAAGGGTGGCTCCGGCGAGCTCCGTGGCGGCCTCTGTAGCGTCCCAATCCTGCGGAAGATCCCAAGTGCCTCCTGCTTCACAGCGTCTAGAGCCTTCTCCTGTTGCAATTCTTTTGCACAAGTGGGATTGCTGGATCAACGGTAATTCTATTTTTAATTATTTGAGGATCATATTTAACATCGTTGTATAAAACAATACTTATACACAGTTCAGATTCAAAAAGTACAAGAAGAAAACCATGAAGAACAGTTTTTAACGACTTCTCTCTCCAAGCAATCCAGTTCATTTCCAGACAGACAACTACTGTTATGAGGTCCTCAGACATCCCTCTCATCTGGAGGTATTCAATACATAGACATTGTATTCGCAACTATTTACATGGTGTTTACATTGTATGGGGTACCGTGAGGAATCTAGAGACGATTTAAAGTATGTAGAAGGACGTGAATAGATTACATGCAAATACTGTGCCATCTTATATAACGGATTTGAGCATCTGTGGATTTTGGTATCCAGTGGAATCCTGAAACAGACTCCCCACAGCTACTGAGGGACAGTTGTACTGCCTCATCATGTTTGCTTTGTCTTTTCTTTTTCCAGAAATATATCCTTCTGTTGTAACTACTAGAGCATGCAGGACCACTTCCTCTCACCCTATCCAGTGGCGACACCATCTTGAGTGTGGTGTCCATTTTCCACTCAGGGCACCCACGGAACTTTTAGGGTTCCTTGGACCATACTTTGAAAATACGGATCTAGTCCACCTCTCTCCATTTCAGAAATGAAGAGACTGGAATTGAGGGAGGGGGAGGGGGTTCCTCAGCATCTCAGAGTGACAACATAGCTGACCTTGGAGCACACTCACATTTCTGACCCCAGCCAGGTCTGTGCTTTGGGCCACATGCACCGATGCCACACGGTCCTCGGTGGCTCTCAGGGATGGAGGGACATGCTGGAGTTCCATGCTCTTGTGTTTCACAGCTGCACCCAGTGTGACCTCTCAAACACAGACTCTGAAATCCCTGGCCAATGGTCTGCCTTAAGTTAATATCAGATACCCTGCACCAATTGTAAAAGTCAGATCTCAGAGAAATTGTCTCGTGACTCTCCCGTGTCTTGTATGGGGCGAGAATTGGTCCCTATAACCTGGTAACATGCCCCAGAGGAAGATTATCAGCATTTTCTGGATGCTTCCAGCTGGAATGAATGCCAAGAACTTGGATGCAAAGAACAGATTCATCTTTCCACCCTCCAGATGGAGTGTGCTCATTAATGTTAATTACTGGGCTGGCACATGTCCCTTCCATCCCCGTTTCCCAGGGAGGACCTGACACCCGGGAGTGAGGCTACACTGAACTCAGCTGCCATTCCCTGGGAGCTGAGGAACCGGCCTTCCCAGGGGCCAGCTCAGTGGTCCCCAACAGAGTTGACCCATCCTTCAGCATGGCGCCTGCGCGAGCCAGATGCTCCACGGGCCACGCTCTTGGGGTGGCTGGAGGTGAGCTTGCTTGAGTCCGGGGTTCTGATCTGGGCGAGTGAATGACCCTGAAGGGGAATGGCTTCTGGGCTGACCCAGCACACTTGTCGAAGTGAGAGGCTTTAGGGTTGGGGTGTAGAAGATCCAAATGGAAAAGAGTCCTGCCAGATGCCATGGGAAAGTCACAGGACAAAGTGACCAGTCCAAATATAGGCCCTGGAAACAAGTATCTCAGTCAACAAGCAATAGGGCAGCCACAATTCAAAGGGTACACAAATAGAGGATTTACATACAAATGTGTGTACTACCCCAGGGCTGAGAGTGGGGGGCTCAAGACCTTACTCTCTGGGCTGACATATTTCTTTATTTCTGTACATATGTGTGTCTTACCTGCTAGGGCTACCGTAACAAAATACCATCGACTGTGTGGCTTAAACAACAGAAATTAAGTTTCTCACAATTCTGGAGGCGAGAAGTCCCGGATGAAGATCTGGCGGGTTTGGTTTTTGGTGAGAGCTTTTCTCCCTGGCTTGCAGACAAGCCTCCTTCTCGCTGTGTCCTCACATGGCCTTTCTTCAGTGTATTGGGTTAGCCATACATTTCGTTCGGGTTTTTCTGTAACATCTTATGGAAAACCCGAACAAATTTTTGGCCAGCCCAATATGAGAACGGGAAGAGGGAGAGAGTCATTGCCCACTCTTCCTCTTCTTATAAGACCACCAATCCTATCAGACGAAGACCCCACCTTTATTCCCTCGTTTGACCTTAATTACCTCCTAAATGCCTTATCTCCAACACATTGGGAGTCAGGGCTTCAACATATGAATTTTGGGGGGATACACAATTCAGTCCATAGCAGTGTGTCAGTTCCTCAAGGGCAGGGTCCAAGTCTGCCCGAGAGGCACTGCCAGCCTGGAACCAGGCCAGGCCCGCCCCCTGTGGGTTCACAGGAAAGGTCAGAGAAGATGCAAACCTGCACTTAGCCGCTGCCCTCTGGACACCAATGGGAGGAAGCAAGGGGACTGAAAAAGCATGTCACTTATTACTGTGGGAAGAAACAACGGGCTGTACCGACATTGTGAATTCAATCAGGTAACAAAGATTGGAGCTGATCACGTGCAATCATCCACTGGTTCTATAAATAGTAGTGGAGCCATTATGAAACGTGACCTGTCAGAATCACTTCCCCACATGACAGATGGATTAAGTGGATGACATTTGCTCAGGACACAGAAGATGTCCAGTGTCATAACCCGACACCAATTACGTCGTCCCGTGGGACTGCGCTTGGTGGCTCCACGCCTCCATCAGAGCAATTAACAGGCTTGCCAGAGAGAAATGATGAGTATGTGCTAAGAGATGATTAAGACCATAACCACTACCAGGGCTGGAAGGATGTATGGAGGGGATGGGATTCATGGAATACTGTGGTGAGAACTTGTTATCTTCCAATATTTAAATATCCCTAGCCTCTAAGAAACATTCCAGAGCAAGGAGGCTGTATGAAGCAGCACCGTTTCAGATAGAAGAAAAGAGAGTATTTCTGCCAAGAGAATGCATCGGCATTGTATCATGGTTCCATAAGCCGTCACACCAGTTCTGCTGTATCACTTTTATAATATGATGCCGACGCTGTTGGTCTCACTTAGATCTCATACTCCCTTAACTATTTGGTGTGCACACCCCCCAGCCTCTGTATGTTTTGATCCTCGCAGCTCACACCTACTGTTTTTTAGAAGACTGCCCTTGGGCTACTGCAGCTGCTTCACCCATGCGTGCAGAGAACTCGAAATGCCTAGAAGTTTACATCAAGGACTCTTACCCTACCCAGATCGCACAAGATGCTAAAATTAGGAGATCCACTATCAGGAAAGCGTGTTCTGAACAGAAGGCCAAGGGTGGGACTGGACAGCCTTTTGCTAGTGCCGAAGAGATTAGATGTGCCACTTGGCCATCTCAGCAGAAACCAGGAATAGAAATGAGATTATCCAGAAAAGATCTTTGGAGGACTCTCTTATCTAATGGAGTGAATCCCTGGGACATGCATGGGTAATATACAAAGGTTTTGAGAATGTTACATTAGAAATGCTGCTGGCTGGGGCTTCCCTGGTGGCGCAGTGGTTGGGGGTCCGCCTGCTGATGCGGGGGACGCGGGTTTGTGCCCCGGTCCGGGAGGGTCCCACATGCCGTGTGGCGGCTGGGCCGCTGAGCCTGCGCTCCTCAACGGGAAGGGTCGCAGAGGTGAGGGGCCTGAGTACCACAAAAAAAAAAAAAAGAAAGAAATGCTGCTGGCTAGAATCGAAAGGAACACAGACAAGATAAAACGAAGGAAGGCTATTGGACTCTAAAATTTCTACAGGCAGGAGCAGGATGATAAAACTAGTCAGCTACAAAGTGTTCTTCCCTTCAGGACAGTAGAGTGATGACTCTGAGAAGAAGAGCTTTGGCTCAGACTGTGGAGCCGTGTGGATCCTTGAGTCACAGATTATTCCCCAGACCTTGAAAACTAATGAGGTTTTCCCAGTTGGATTTTGAAACTGCTTGGGACTGGTGACTCCTTTCTTCCTTCCATTTTTTTCCTCCTTTAAAATGGGAATGTGTGTAACTGTTTTCCCATGCCTGTCTCACCACTGTATTTTTGGAGCAGATAACTTGACTTCTAGTTCCACAGATGGAATTTTGCCCCAGGGTGGATCATACGCAGAGTTTTACCCATAATTAATTTAGATTTGGAGTTGATAATTTTGGACTTTGAGTTGATGCTATAATGGGTTGAGAATTTGGGGGATGTCAGAATGGGGTGAATGTGTATAGGATAGAGATGAATCTTTGGAAGCCAGAGAGTGCACTTCAGTAGATTGAATAATACCTCCTCAAGAAGTCCACAACTGAATCTTTGGAATCTGTGAATGCTATCTTATATGGCAAAAGGAACTTTGCAGATGTCATTAAGTTAAAGATCTTAAGATGGTGAGATTATCTTGGGTTCTCTGGCTGAGTCCTAAATGTAATCACAAGTGTCCTAGAAGAGTAATTACAGAGGGAGATTTTTGGCTACAGTGGAGGAGGAAGTGTGACCACAGAAGCAGAGACTGGAATGATGACGCCAGAAGCCAAGGAATTCTGGAAGCCTCTCTTAAGTGAAAGAGGCAAGGAATGAATTTTCCCCTGGAGCCTTCCATAGGAACCAGCCCAGCTGACACCTTGATTTTAGCCCCTTAAGACTCATTCTGACCTCCAGAACTGTAACAGAATATATTTCTGTTGTTTTAAGCCGCTAAGCTTGTGGTCATTTGTTACACAGGCAACAGGAAGTCACTGTGGAGGTTTAAGAGAAAGGCATTTCTGTACACAATCCTTTTGATTCTTATATTCAATCTATAAAAGACATGCTCTATTTCCCCAGGTTTGGAGAAATGGAAACAAATCAATCAAAAGTACACAAGAACATGATGTCTACTTACTAGAGGAGGAGTGACTCACTGGCAGGCTGTCAGAAAAACGCACCTTGAAAGGGAACTGAAAACCCAAATGAAGACGGAACAAGAGCACAGCAGCTTCGGGCACTGACGCAAGTCAGACAAAGGCAGCCATATAGTCGGGGAAAGCGAGGGGAAAGAAATTGCACAAAGATATGGAGAGGACTTCCCTGGTGGCACAGTGGTTGAGAATCTGCCTGCCAATGCAGGGGACAAGGGTTCGAGCCCTGGTCCGGGAAGATCCCACATGCCGCGGAGCAACTAAGCGCATGCGCCACAACTACTGAAGCCCGCGCGCCTAGAGCCCGTGAGCCACAGCTACTGAAGCCCGCGCGCCTAGAACCTGTGCTCCGCAACAAGAGAAGCCACCGCAATGAGAAGCCTGCACACTGCAATGAAGAGTAGCCCCCGCTCGCCGCAACTAGAGAAAGCCCGCGCACAGCAATGAAGACCCAATGCAGCCAAAAATAAATAAAAGTAAAAAAAAAAAAAAAGATACGGAGAGTTTCATCGGTGGTCTTGCTGAGGCCGTAGCATCAGGAACTGAGGCCTGGAACTTGGTGCAGTGGGAGCTGTAGCTCTTGCCCTTCCCAGCTTGCTGATCCATCAGGCACGGCAGTCACAGCAACAGGAGGAGCCAGAGCAAGCGCGTCGGTAGAGACCGTGAGAGGCAATGAGAGGAGAACAGGGGCAAGGCTGTTCTCGTCCTTACACCAAAAGATCCATTCTTTGTGGTAAACTTAGGGAACTTCTGTTCCTTATAGAGTCACTCTCAAATAGAAAACACCTGAAAAAAATCATCTTCGTTTCTGGAAGGCAGTGCACTGAATAATGCCAGGAAAGGCACTAGCTTTCTACTGATAATGCTACATTGTTATAGTTTATATACATATAATGCTATATAAGGCAATGTGACACCACAGGAAAACTCACACTCTGGACACATGGATGTGGGTTCAAATTCTGACTTCACTGTTGACTAGTGGAGGATCTTGAAAAAGTTGCCCCCATCAAGACTCAATCTCCTTGCCTATAAAATAAGGCTAATTATGCCTATCTCATGGGGTTGGCATGTGGATTAAATGCAAGAATGGTCCTTTACTGGCCCAGATCTTTCCCGTTCTCCCACGAGCGCAGGGACAAAACACACTTGGAAAGCTTTACATGACTCCTGGTCTGCTCAGAGCCTGCTCTCTGATTTTTTTTACCTCCTTTGATAAGCTTGCTTTCAGACTCCCCTCTGTTTGTCCTCAGACCATGTTCCCAAGTCACCTGCTTGGTTCCTGGGTTCAGTGTGCATATGGGGATGTGGAGTTGGGTCACCGGGCTCTCTTGGTCTCAGTCTGGCCTGCAGGTCTCTTTGCTCTTCCCCACAGTTCAGAGCATCCTTCTGGTATCCTCCCCGTGCTGACTGCTGCTTGTGCTTTCCACTGAAAAGTAGATGATGACTACACAGCTACCCTCCACACCTGGCCCGTGACTTCTCAGGCCTCTGGGAAGAGCCTGTCATATCCTGTCCATGACCTGCTCCTGTCATTTGCCTCAGACATTTTCAAACTTACAAGAAACAGGAAGATCTCAGAAGTAAAGGAAAACAGAAGTGAATATGATTGCTCAAACAATAAGTATCATGGCATACCTAGGAGCTAAATTATACTTGGAATAGGAATTTCAGGAAGAGAGGAAAGAATAGAAGAAATTATAATAGAAGAAAAGTTGCCTCAGCTGAAGAAAGCCTTACGTCTGTAGCTTAAAAGGACTAATTGAATATAATGGATTTTTAATGGAAAGAGACTTACACCTACATTTTTCTTGGTGACCTCTGACTTTCAAAGATAGTGGGGAAGAAAAAAATCTATGAGGATATAAAGAGAGAGAGAAAAGTAGGCTATTCACAGAGCGTAAGAAAATAATGTCAATAGACTGGCATCAGATTCTCCTCAATAACACTAACTATCTGAGGACAGGAAGTAATATCTTTAGGGTTTTGAAGGGGAAGAGTAAAAACAAAGAATTCTGTATAAAATAATGTTATTCAGCTGTGAGAGCAAAAGAAAGACATTTTCAGATATTAATGGATTTGAAGTATCCATCTCATGCATACAAGTCCTCCATCCTTCCAGCCAAAGAGAACTTGCTTGAAGAGGTACCCCTTTCGATAAATGAATATTGATATAAATTTATTCATACCACTAAGTAACTCAAAGTGAAAGATTCAAGGGAGAGGAAAACGTGCAGAGAATAATAAAACCAATAAAATAATCTATAGTGTAAATAATTATAATAAATATAGGTATAAAACAATGTAAATGTTAAAAAAAGAATTTTAAAAATAAAAGTTACATAACATAAAGACTTTATAAAAATAATCCGTATCTAAAATTCCACATTATTCAATAAAAATTAGTGGAGGGAAGGGGGAAGGAAATCAGAATATAATACATTTTTAATATTATTTGGGTAATGTAAATATTTTAATAATCTTAATTAATTCAATAATTTAATGCCAGTTCTATTTTAATATTGATAGAGTAGTGTAGGTTAAGATATGTGTTTGACTATTTAAAGATAAAACTAGGAGAATGACAAAAAATAATTGAATAATATAATTGGTAAGCTGAAGAGACGTTTTTGTTACCTGTGGGGAATATACATGATTTTCAAATCTTCGTGGAACATTTACAAAAATTGATTTAGTGTCAATTTACAACGAAAACACCCACGTATTTTAAAAAGTAGAAGTTTTACAGGCTGTATTTTCCGACCACAAAGGATTAAACAAACTAACAAACCAACAAGCTATTTGAGTTAAATAACGTTAAAAAATAATTATTGAGCTAATGAGGAAATTAAGCTGCCATTACAGAATATTTAGAAAATCACTGTAATGAGAATACTACATATTAGAAGTTAGGGGGTGAGGGGAGTGACAGCTGTTTACTACACTCAGGACCAAAATCATAGCTTTCATGATTAAACAAAAAGAATTAAACAAAGGGAAAGAAGAAATCAACTGAGACAGTTAAAAATAACAGCATCAAAGAAATCTGGAAGATGAAATTAGTAAAATTAAAAGCAGAAATTAACAATTCACAAAACAGAGCATCAATAGAATTAAAAATAGACCATAGAGAAAGGTTTTTGTGTAGTTTGAACCTGGGCAAACCTCTGGCAAGGTTAATCTAGAAAAAAAGAGAAAAGGCAAGTATACACCTTTAGGAATGAGAAAGAGGCTATAACCGTAGACACTAAGGAGATTAAAAATATAAAGAGGCAGTGCTGTGTAAAACTCCACCAATACATTTGACAAATTCAATGATATGGATGTTTTCTAGAATGTAAATGGTCAAAATGGACTAAAAATATGCAGTATTGGAAAACAAAATTAAACAGTCTCTGTGAGATGATTGTCAAGAGCCGCTACTTAGCCCAAGTTGGGCTGGGGTCCAGCAACCAGACCAAGACCAAGTCCATGAAGCTGCCTAAAGTCCTCCAGTGCATCATGGCCTCCCTGGAGCTTCCCTGGACTGGGGAGGCACCCTTCCTTGTTCTGAGAACTGGGGACCGCCTGGTGGCCACCACTAGGCTTCCTCTCCTCTTTGCCAGTTTGAGATTACAAAAAAACAGGAACACATTTCTTGTTACTACTTCTACTGAACAGCTCAAGCTCCAAAGTCACCAACTTTGAATACGTTTCCGGGGACTAAGAAGTCCCCGACGTGCTTATTTATGACCAAAAGGCCAGTTTGCTCATGCCTTCCAGGTGGAGTGCCCCCTTGAGGCCAAAGGATGCCACATCACCTCGGGAAGCTGGTGGACAACTAGGAAGCTTACTTTATAGCGTAGGTGGTTCTTCCTGGTGTGGGCTGTTCCAGCCTTCCAAAGTGCTCTGTCAAGAGACCCCACATCACAGCTCCTTAGATTCGCTCCCATGTACGAGCCACATTCCTGGGACTCTAGTCAGCCTCCAGGATGCTGGACTGTGACCGATCTCAGGATCCACAGCCTCAGGGATTCAAACCATTCCTCTCTCAAGAGACACCAATTCCAAGCCTAATGCTTTTATCCTCACAATGATTTTATTTCAGAGGCTTCGTTGCTCTTTCCTCCCTCTGGATATTGTTTAGGCAAATCGTGAGCTACTGAAGCAGATTTCTGGAACTTGAATCTCGGGGACAAAAGGGTAGAGTCTCAATCAGTTTCCATTCATGAGGCTCCCAGGCTCCTCATGCAAATATGCCCGCCTCCCCCAGCATCTCTCTAGGTCTGCTCATCAGCAGTTTATTTCCCAGAAAGAAATGTTAAATTTCCATCTCTTTGAATATCCTGCTACACAGAACCAATATGAGATTTTAAAATGTCTGTCCTTATCTCATCTTGCGTTAGAAAACTTTGAAGACTGTCTTCCTGTTTGCTAGGGCTGGGGCTCCATGAAAGTGCATGAGCATATGTTTTCTGTCTCTCCTCGTGTTAAACATATGGCAAAAGGGAACACTTTCTGTTGATAGTATTTCTCCCAGATTAATGCAAATCCCCTCTGCAGAGCTCCACAAATTGCTTTCCTGGGTTTGAAGGGTAAACTGACAAGAGCCCAAAGTTTTGCAAACTGGGAAGAGATGTTTCTTTTCTAAGGAACATAATTCATTTCCAGCCATGAATTGAGATGTTCACATTTCCTTCTTACAAATTTTACAAGTGTTATCTAGCAGCGGGGGGGCCAAGAAGCTGAAGCAAATTCCTTTGCTGCAATTTTCAAAAGTAACTTGAGTCTTATTTTGGATAATTAGCCTTTCAATATAGAATCAGAAGTAATGACCTTGGACAGCATCCAATCCAGTGTCATTATTTTGAGACTGAGGCTCAGAGAGGGCAAATGATGTGATCAAGGATCCCTTTATGGGACCAGCACTCTTGAATGCTGATTGCTGGGGAGCGCAGTGACTTGACACTATCCATGATCTCCAACAAAAATCTCTGATTTCCTTGAATTCCTTCCAATGGCAGAAGGTAGGCTCTAGTGCGAAGACATGAGGGGAAAAATTCATCTTGCGTTTTTCGTCTGTGCCAGTTATAAGCAGGGCCTCTGTCCTACTGTGGACTGCATAACATAGCTCTAAAAAGGAACATCTAGGAAATTGAGACAAGACTGCCAAAGATGAGGGCTGGTGGAGAACCAAGCAAGGGGTTGGAATCCTATTTCAATGATTATGGTGTTGGCTATTAGCTTCTGGTAAATAACTTGCACCGAGTTAAGGAAGTTTTATTCCTAGCTTGGACAAAGTACTTAAATTCTCTAAGTTTTAGTTCCCTTATATAGAAAAAAGGGGACAATAACGACACTGGCCTCATAGGCTTGTTATGAGGATTAAATAAAACATGGGAAATTCTCAGCACATAGTAAATGCTTAATAAATGCTAGCTGTTCTTATTGATTCTAGTATTCTAATGATTTTCAGGATCTTTTGAGATGAACGTGGAGTTTTTCACTGTCTATGAAAAAATATCTTAATGTTGAACCAAATTTATATCCTGGAATAAGTTCTACTCTGTATACTATTTTTAAAACACTGCTGGATTCAAACGTTAATGTTTTATCTATTTTATTACAACCATTGCTAAGTAAAATGGATCTATTGATTTTTTTGGTGTGCTATTCTGTTAGATTTTTGTATCAAGGTTGTGCTAGTTTCTAAGCACAAGAGTAAGATTTCTGTATAATTCTGTGTCCCTAATAGTTTAGGAAGAGGAATTATCTGTTCCTTAGTAGTTTTTAAAACTCAGCCTGTGCCTGGGGTCTATTTTGGAAATGGATGATGAACAACACTTTGATTTTTTAATGGAAATATAAATATTTTTATATTTAAAATATAAATATAATATAAAATATAAATATGGTTAAATATAAAATATATATTAAATATATTAAAACCAAAATATAAATATGGTTAAAACTGGATAGTAAATATATAGATATTCTCCATATTCTAACTTTCTGCATGTTTAGCTCTTTCAAATAAAATACTGGCAGAAAAAAGTGGTAATAGATACTATTGAGAAAAAAAGGTAATGAGAAAACAATTCATTGGAAAGCAAGAGAAAAGCGTAGAATTGATCTATAACATCAATAATTTTTTTAGACATCTTTATTGGAGTATAATTGCTTTGCAATGGTGTGTTAGTTTCTGCTGTATAACAAAGCGATACATATACATACATCCCCATATCTCCTCCCTCTGCGTCTCCCTCCCACCCTCCCTACCCCACCCCTCTAGGTGATCTCCCTGTGCTATGCAGCTGCTTCCCACTATCTATTTTACATTTGGTAGTATATATAAGTCCATGCCACTCTCTCACTTTGTCCCAGCTTACCCTTCCCCCTCCCCGTGTCCTCAAGTCCATTTTCTACATCTGCATCTTTATTCCTGTCCTGCCCCTAGGCTCTTCAGAACCTTTTTTTTTTCTTTTTTAGATTCCATACATATGTATTAGCATATGGTATTTGTTTTTCTCTTTCTGACTTACTTCAGTCTGTATGACAGACTCTAGGTCCAACCATCTCACTACAAATAACTTGATTTCATTTCTTTTTATGGCTGAGTAATATTCCATTGTATATATGTGCCACATCTTCTTTACCCATTCATCTGTCAATGGACACTTAGGTTGCTTCCATGTCCTGGCTATTGTAAATAGTGCTGCAATGAACATTGTGGTACATGACTCTTTTTGAATTATGGTTTTCTCCGGGTATATGCCCAGTAGGAGGATTGCTGGGTCATATGGTAATTCTATTTTTAGTTTTTTAAGGAACCTCCATACTGTTCTCCATAGTGGCTGTATCAGTTTACATTCCCACCAACAGTGCAAGAGGGTTCCCTTTTCTCCATGCCGTCTCCATCATTTATTGTTTGTAGATTTTTTGATGATGGCCATTCTGACCGGTGTGAGGTGATACCTCATTGTAGTTTTGATTTGCATTTCTCTAATGATTAGTGATGTTGAGCATTCTTTCATGTGTTTGTTGGCAATCTGTACATCTTCTTTGGAGAAATGTCTATTTAGGTCTTCCACCTATTTTTGGATTGGGTTGTTTTTTTGATATTGAGCTGCATGAGCTGCTTGTATATTTTGAAGATTAATCCTTTGTCAGTTACTTCATTTGCAAATATTTTCTCCCATGCTGAGGGTTGTCTTTTGATCTTGTTTATGGTTTCCTTTGCTGTGCAAAAGCTTTTAAGTTTCATTAGGTCCTATTTGTTTATTTTTGTTTTCATTTCCATTTCTCTAGGAGGTGGGTCAAAAAGGATCTTGCTGTGATTTATGTCATAGAGTGTTCTGCCTATGTTTTCCTCTAAGAGTTTTATAGTGTCTGGCCTTACATTTAGGTTTTTAATCCATTTTGAGTTTATTTTTGTGTATGGTGTTAGGAAGTGTTCCAATTTCATTCTTTTACATGTAGCTGTCCAGTTTTCCCAGCACCACTTATTGAAGAGGCTGTCTTTTCTCCATTGTATACTCCTGCCTCCTTTATCAAAGATAAGGTGATCCTATGTGTGTGGGTTTATCTCTGGGCTTTCTATCCTGTTCCGTTGATCTATCTTTCTGTTTTTGTGCCATTACCATACTGTCTTGATTACTGTAGCTTTGTAGTATAGTGTGAAGTCAGGGAGCCTGATTCCTCCAGCTCCATTTTTCTTTCTCAAGATTGCTTTGGCTGTCTGGGGTCTTTTGTGTTTCCATACACATTGTGAAATTTTTTGTTCTAGTTCTGTGAAAAATGCCATTGGTAGTTTGATAGGGATTGCATTGAATCTGTAGATTGCTTTGGGTAGTAGAGTCATTTTCACAATGTTGATTCTTCCAACCCAAGAACATGCTATATCTCTCCATCTATTTGTATCATCTTTAATTTCTTTCATCAGTATCATAGTTTTCTGCATACAGGTCTTTTGTCTCCGTAGGTAGGTTTAGTCCTAGGTATACTTTTCTTATTCTTGTTTGTTTCTTCATTTTATTTTATTTATTATTTATTTGTTTATTCATTCATTCATTCATTTATGGCCATGCCGCACTGCATGAAGTATCCTAGTTCCTCAGCCAGCGATCGAACCTATGCCCCGTGCATTGGAAGCACAGAGTTTTAACCACTGGACAACCAGGGAAGTCCCTGTTTCTTCATTTTAGATATTTCTTCATTGGTCCTGTGCTTTGCAAAATTTCCCCCCAGTCTGTGGCTTGTCTTTTAACTCTGTTCATAGAATCTATTTATACTTGTTCAAATTGTTTGGGTTTTTTTGTTTTTTTTTTTTTGCCGTACACGGGCCTCTCACTGTTGTGGCCTCTCCCGTTGCGGAGCACAGGCTCCGGATGCGCAGGCTCAGTGGCCATGGCTCACGGGTCCAACCACTCCATGGAATGTGGGATCTTCCCGGACCGGGGCACAAACCTGTGTCCCCTGCATCGGCAGGTGGACTCTCAACCACTGCGCCACCAGGGAAGCCCTCAAATTGTTTTAAAGTTTAATATAGTCAGCCTCATTCATCTTTTCCTTTATAATTTATGCTTTCTGTGACTTCTTAAATCCTTTCCTATCCAGATATCTTCGATGTATTCTCTTATATATATTTTCTAGAATTTTGACATTCTGTTTTTCTTACTTAGGTTTACCATCCATCTGAAATTGATTTTCATGTTATCTGACATGGAGGTGTACAGTTATGTCTCCCCATATGGATAGACAATCATCTCATCCCATCTATTGACTAGTCAGTCCTTTCCCCAGTGATTTGTAATGCAACCTCAAGTTTCCATCTACACAGGAGTCCACTTCTGGGCTCGTTATCTATTTTTGTTTACTGTCTCTCCCTGTGCCAGTACGATGCTGTCTGAAACTATGTTACAATGACTTTGTAGTACATCTTGATATATGCTAGTCCAAGTCCTCCACTTTCTAGTTTTATTCAGGAGTACCTTGGCTCCTCAAATATGTTAGAATCATTTTGTTGGGATGTTGATTGGAATTGTGCTGAATTCATAAGTTAATTAGTAAGGAATTGCCATCTCTATGATATGGAATCTTTGACTCATGACAAAAGTATTCAGGCTTTCATTCATGTTCATTAATCATGTTTTATCATTTCTCCATGAGAAAATGCACATTTTCTGCTTATTTCTGAGTACTTTATATGTTTATATTTTTCTTTGAAATACTTGGGGGAAATTGAACATGGATTAAATATTGTATGATATTAAAGAGTTGGGGTTAATTTTTGTTGGTTATGATAGAGGTATTGTGGTTATGACTACTTAATATAATATCTTTGGCATATTTGTTACACACACACACACACACACACACACACACACACACACACGTATCCTGCTCCCCAGAAGAAATCACATTCTGATATCACCATAGATTAGTTTTATCTGTTTATAAACTTCCTATAAATGAAATGAACTGTGTACTCTTTTGTGTCTGGCTTCGTTCACTCAAATTATTGTCTATAACTTTTAAACCGTATTTCTGCCTCTATCGATAGATCTTTTTTATTGCTGTAAAGTACTCCACTGTGTGACCATGGCACAATTTACTTTTTCACTCTACAGCTGTGGGCCATTTGGGTTATTTCCACCTTGCGCCTATTATGAATTGTGCTGCTAAGAAATCTTTGGACTTCTTTGCTTATCTTCTGGTGAATATATGTACCCATTTCTGTTGGTTGTATTCCTTGAAGTCAGGTTGCTGGACCGTATAGTAGTTGCATGTTCAGCTTCTGCAGATCTGGCCAAAGAGTTTTCTAATGTAGATGCTCACATTTACATTCCTTCCAGCAATTCCAGTCCCTCCGGATCCTCATCAGCATTTGGTATTTTTAGACTTTTAAATTTCAGCCATTCTGTTGGGTATAGTGTGGGTTTTATTTGCATTTCCCTAATGTGAAATGAGGGTTTTTTTCCTTTTCTTTTTAGCTATTTGGCTATCCTCCTCTGTGAAATGCCTATTTAATTCTTTTGAGCATTTAATTATTGGGCTATTTGTCTTTTTCTTTCTGATTTGTAGGCATGACATATATGCTAGATAAGAATCTTTTGTCGGACATGTATATTGCAAATATCTCCTCTCAGTCTTTGTGTTTCCTTTCCATTCCCTTACTGATGTCTTTAGTGAACAGAAGTTCTTAATTTTAATAAAATACAGATTATTAATTTTTCCTTTTACGGTTAGTGCTTTCTATATCCTTTTAAAGATTTTTTTTCCTACCCTAATATCATGAAGATCTCCTGTTTGCTCCCAGAAATTATATATGTTGCCATGCACTAAAATAAATGTCTGTGTTTGGTGTTAAGTAAGGTTCATTTTATTTTTCCCAAACAGATATCCAATCTCTTTTGCACCAATGATTGAAAACACCGTGTTTTCTCGTACTGTATTACTGTGGCACTTTCACTGCAAGTCAAGTGACCCATATAACTGGGTTGAGGTACAGATTTAAAAATATGTCCACAAATCCTTTCCAAAGGGGCAGTCCATGGCCCTTGGACCTGGATGGGCCTCTGTGGCTGCCTCAGTGAATAAAATGAGGTGGAAGGGATGTTGTGTCACTTCCGGGGCTGGGTTAGAAAAGGTCACACAACTTTTGCTCTTCTCTCTTGGGCACTGGCTCTGGGAGCCTTGTGATATGATGCCAGGAACTGCCCGGGGCTGCCATGTGGAGAGACTGCCAGAAGAGCCAGGCTGTTCCCGTGCCAGCTGTGTGAGTCTTCCCAACCCATGTGCCAGACACGGGAGCGAAAGAACTTGGAGAAGACCCCAGCCCTAACCAGCGTCTGACCACCACCCCCTGAAAGATTCTGAACCATAACTGTCTAGCGGAGCCGACTTCACCTCCCAGATCTGTGATCAAAATGAATAGTTACTATCGTTTTAAATCAAGATTTGGGTGGTAAATTACACAGCAATCGATAACCAGAACCATCTATTTCTGGACTTCTCTATCCTGTTCCATTGTCTTTCTCTCTCTTTTTTTTTTTTTTTTTTTTTTTGTGTTATGCGGGCCTCTCACTACTGTGGCCTCTCCCGTTGCAGAGCACAGGCTCCGGACGCGCAGGCTCAGTGGCTATGGCTCACGGGTCCAGCCGCTCTGCGGCATGTGGGATTTTCCCGGACCGGGGCACGAACCCGTGTCCCCTGCATCGGCAGGCGGACTCTCAACCACTGCGCCACCAGGGAAGCCCCGTTGTCTTTCTTTTTACCAAAACCCCATTTCCTTATTCTAGCTTTATCCTGAGCCTTGCTCAGCCTGTTGGGATGTTGAATGTCCTCATATTTTTGCCTGCTCACTTCTATGAAAGGAGGTGGAGATCCATTTATATTGGAAGCCGCTGCGGCTCCTTCAGCAGTTACCTTGGTTCCACACACCCAGCCATCTGCTCTAAGAGGTGCAGGGCTCCACAGGTAGGGTCCACCCTGGGCACAGTGACTGAAGTGGGGAGCACGAGGCGAGTTTTATTTCAGGGAACTTGGGCTGGAAACAGAAGGAAGAGATTAGCCCTTCGCTCCTCCCACGGGAAGGTGGGCAGCTCAAAATCCACACTAGAAGCAAACCCCCGATTGCAGCCAATTAAGAAGGAATAGGGCACCTTCCTGGTCTGGATCCTCCCTGCTGGGTTCAGGGCAGAGTTTTATAAACGCTTTCGTTTTTCTCTAATGTCCATCGCTCAACCTGCCTTCTCCTGCGGATGTTGCTGCGAGGTCTGGTTCTTTCCTGAGTTCCCCTTCCCCTCAGTATTGGTGGGGTGGCCCCCTCCCCCCACCCTCCCCCAGCCCTCCTGCTTGGGTTAGCAGTCTCCAAGAGCAAATTCTCTACTTCATTTAGGAAGCAGTCCATGCACGAGACCCTGGGGCAAACGGCAAGCCTTTCATGCAAGAGGCCCTGACACGGCTCTCAGATTGGAGTTTTTCAGTTTCTCCTGAGCCCCAGGGCCTGATGCTCTGGCCCTGGGCCTTCTGCTCCTGCTGGAGATAGTCCCACATCCCTCCGGGGGTCAACCTTTGACATAAGTGTTGAGCATTTAACCAGTGATTGTCACCTGCTCCCATCTGATTCATATCTTCCAGAAATTGTTATACTCTTCTGCTCCTCTGAGGACACCCTGACTCCTTTTCCTGCACTGCTACAGGTGTTTGTGTCTCCATTTTATTTCTTTGGTAATTTCAGCGGGACATAAACAATGAAGAGAAGGAAACAAGGAAGCAATTCATTTTGAAATGAGCAACCTTCACCGCCCCCGCCCCATATCTTTGCCCTTTTGTCTGTTAACTGCTCTAGTCTTCGTATCTTATTTGTTGGGATCATGGTTTACTGAGTTTTATTGAGTGCGCCTAGCAGATTCTATTTAAAAATTACTTCTGTTCTGTGAAATACATAGTTTCCTACATGCTTCCCCTGACTCTTGGATTGCAGCTCCTTCCTTAATGTTACAGAGAAAAACAAAACAAACCCAGTAACCTTGGCGTGCAAAGAAAAAGTACCTGTGCTTCCTACAGCAGATTGAATGTCCTTCACAGGCACCCACCTTGGTGAGCAGTAGGGCACAGACTCATTAACAATATCACAGTCTTCTACTTTCTTCAACTTTTCAGTTTCATTCATTCATTCATTATTTGTCGTTCAACTTTCCACTTCCCACTGAGGCTGACTTCAATGGTCCATATCTTTAGGTAAGCGTGCAGGCTTTCGGAGTTCTGCCTCTCTTCCCCCCTCCTCCTCCTCTAGTTGACATCTGTGTCTACGAGTGGTTACGACGTCCTTGCAATGGGCAATAAGGACCTTCAGATCCATGCGTCCTCCTCTGGATCCTCGCTGGCTTCCGTTCCCTAGAACAGTGACTGCTGCAGTGTGCCTGGTCCCTTCCGGACTATTGGAATGATGGGCTTTGCCCCTATTTCCAGGTCCTCGTCCATGGTCCTACTTTCCTCCTAACCCGAGGCTTTTGACCCTGTCACACGTCACACCCCAGGATGCGCAGTGATGTCTAGGTGCCCTGCACACTGTGCACAGGCAGTGGGGACCCAGGAGCACGGCCTCGGGCTTGTGATCTCACCACCTCTGTGCCACTTCTCCTGCACATGGTCACCATCAGTGGGTTTATCTTAGGTCCTGCAACTTCCCTCACCACATGCCCAGAAAGTGAGCTCCTGGCCCCATGTTTGTGAGCTCCTCACATGTAGCTGGACGTTCTGAAAGCCCCTAAGGTGTGACCCCCAAGGCATGTGAGGCTGGGATACAAGATCCTCCCACTCTACATGCTTACCTTCCTCGTCCCCCTTTTCCCTCCCATGATCTCTCGCCCTGGAAGGGACGGGCTTCAGGCTTTCCCTCTGTTTTACAGCAGGCTTCATGTCTGTCCTTGAACTTCCTGGTTCAGGACAGACTTGAGAGTGAGTGTTAGGAAACTTTTACAGCAATTTGACATTGCAGTGACATCCAAGTGTGTGAGAGCGGACTCTCTCCCGGGACACCGCACTGACCAGCTAGGTATGAGTCACGTGGTACAAGCTGAGTACTGATCATGAGCAGTAAAACCACAGATTGGGAGTTTAGGGGAAACCCGGCAACAACAGGTTCTTCGCTGGAGAGTTTGAGAAGCACTTCTCTCCACCGTATTCTCCTTCCACCCTGGGACCACAAGCCACCTGGCCTGGCTAGATGGGAGGGGGAGGGGGGTTGTGTTGGAGCATCCTCTCTGTAGGATGGAAGAACTCCATGACCTTGATAGTCTCACGGAAATGAAAGGGTGATAACCTCCTATTCCCTTGGTATTCTAGCTTTCAAAGCAATATTGACTTGACCAAGAAATTCTACTGTGGTATATGGTAGTCAAAAGCTGAATAACCCATTCTTTTAGCTTTTTTGTTTTTAATTGAAGTATCGTTGATTTTCAATGTTGTGTTAACTTCTGCCGTACAACAAAGTATGAATAATCCTTGAGATGCTGTGCTTTGGGCTGATTAGGGGAGAACAACAGGTGCAAAAAATATAAAAGATACGTACATATCGTTAAAAAAATTCCTTTTTATCTTTATCTCAAACAAAGAGAGTTCCATCTGGGCTGGACGACCTTCCCCAAGATACTCAATTCTTTCACATTGAGGCTGGAAGGCCTTACACTGAAGTGAGGCAGAAGGAGCTGGTTAGGGTGAGACAGGTATGTGTCCTGGTTGAGAAAAACAGCAATGGTGGGCATGGTGCGAAGTATGATTCCTGGTGCTGTTCTGAATTATTTGAAGGGCCTGGACCTAATTTTCTTTAAGGCTTGGCTAGTTATTAGAAAATAACAAGATACTTTTATAGACTTCGCTCAAATCAATTGATTCGTTTCTAGAGCTACTTTCTGGAATTCTTGAGCTGACAGAATTACATGAGGTAGAGAATCAGTTCTGTTTGCAGATCTGCAGCAGTGTAATCGCAAATTGCATCCTGCTGGATGGCCAGTGTCACACTGAGTCTCCAAATGCCCCTGGGGGTGGGGGTGGGGGGATGATGTCACCACTGAAAAGAATGAGGACTTTCAGTTCCTGTCACTTGAATACTCACAGCTTCCCAAATGGCACAAATGTCAACATATACTCACCCATTTCTGTTAAGAACAAGTGTGCAAGGTTTGGAAATGGGGCCATAGGATTGCTGAATGTCCTTTCTCTGTTTGCTGGGTGTTGCTTGTGTCTGGCAGGCCTACCCAGGCTGTATTGATTCTCTCTGGCTGTGGGCCTCTGTTTGATCTGCTCCTTACTATTTATTGATTAGACTATTTTACAGATCTGAAGAGTAGATGTAACTTGTAGAAAAGTGATAGCAATGCAGATGACTCTTGCCTGATAGCAAGGCAAAGAATTTTGCCTGGTAGAAAAGATCACTCCAGAGCTTACAGTTTATTGCTCTATAAGACATTAAAAATTTTGTACGTAAATCAGCAACTGTATTCAAGCAGCTTTCTTTCAGGGACTTGGAATAATTTACTTTTTCCAGTTCTCTTGGAGCTAGCCTTACCATCCTGATGGTCCCTTCGTTAATAAATTGAATAAATCATTGCTCATTTTATATATTTGCATGAGAGTCGTAATTTTAATTATTTTTTGGCTGCGTTGGGTCTTTGTTGCTGCGCACAGGCTTTCTCTAGTTGCGGCAAGCGGGGGCTATTCTTTGTTGCGGTGCGCGGTCTTCTCATTGCGGTGGCTTCTCTTGTTGTGGAGCACCGGCTCTAGGCACGTGGGCTCAGTAGTTGTAGCTCGTGGGCTGTAGAGCACAGGCTCAGTAGTTGTGGCTCGCAGGCTCTAGAGCACAGGCTCAGTAGTTGTGGCGCACGGGCTTAGTTGCTCCGCGGCAGGTGGGATCTTCCCGGACTAGGGATAGAACTCATGTCCCCTGCATTGGCAGGCAGATTCCTAACCACTGAGCCACCAGGCAAGTCCGATTTTAACTTTTTAAAAATTATACATTGACACTTCTATAGTCCTCTTGGAAATGAGACAATGTATGGAAATTGAAAATCATTCCCATCACAACTCTGATACACAGAGAAAATGTAACGTCTTTCTTTTCTGCCTGTTATTGAAGTAATCTTTTTCCAAGTGTCAAACACAGTTTAAATTTTGTCTGATCTGATGATTGTACGCAGCACCTTAAGGCAACACTTGGGCTTTCTAGGGAAAAAAAGGGTAGGTCCTTCCAAGAGTCTTCTAGTTCATCCTTCTCTAAGATGGTGTCTGGGCTCCAGGGAGGTGGGGTGTGTGGATTATGTGTCCTGTGGCACTGGGTGTGGTGGCTGCCCTCGTCCCCTGGTCACTGGGGCTAGGTCCCATCTCACTCTTCTTCGCTCATGCTGTCAGATGCTGTAACTTGGCGGTGGTGTTTCGGTTCTTTGGTTGGTATGACTTCTCACCAGCTCTCCCCGGCTGTAGAGTCTCTGAGCCCTCTCCTTTTCTCCGTCTGGCCTGATGGCCGTGTAGCTCACTTCAGTCTCTGGGATGGGGTGCTGAGCCTCGGTGTTGTCTCAGAGGCCACACAGAAAGCGGGGAGCTCGAGAAAGCCAAACTTCAAGGCCACCTCACTCGGACCACTACATTTGCTAAGCTGTGTTTTTAAAGAAATGTATCCATTTCATCCAGATTGTCGCATTGACTGCAAGTTGTTTGTTTATACCCCTGTCTTACTATTTTCTTTGCTCTTTTAAATGTTTATTTATTTATTATTATTGTTTGGCTGTGCTGAGGAGCATGCGGGATCTTAGTTCCCCAACCAGGGATCGAACCCACGGCCCCTGCAGTGGAAGTGCAGAGTCCTAACCACCGGACCACCAAGGAAGTCCCATCTCACTATTTTCTAGTATATGTAGAACCTATTGTAATGCTGCCCTTTAATTCCTGATACCAGTAATTAGCATTTTCTTTCTTTTTCTTCACCAATTTATCAATTTTATTAATTTCTTTAAAAAATTTTATTTAATTAATTTTTTTGGTTGCGTTGGGTCTTTGTCGCTGCGTGTGGGCTTTCTCTAGTTGTGGTGAGCGGAGGCTGCTCTTTGTTGCGTTGCGCGGGCTTCTCATTGCGGTGGCTTCTCTTGTTGTGGAGCATGGGCTCTAGGTGCATGGGCTTCAGTAGTTGTGGCTCGCAGGCTCAGTAGTTGTGGCGCACAGGCTTAGTTCCTCCACGGCATGTGGGATCTTCCCAGACCAGGGCTCGAACCCATGTCCCTTGCATTGGCAGGCGGATTCTTAACCGGTGCGCCACCAGGGAAGTCCCAATTTTATTAATCTTTTAAAAAAGCTAACGCTTGGCTTTGCTGTATGTTTGCTATCTAATTGATTTCTACGCTTACTTTACGGCCTTTGATTTTGCCGTTCGTTTTCCACCTTCTTCAGTTGGAAACATACATCCTTGAAGTTGGACCTTTCTTCTCTTTCCAACCTATGCATTTAGAGCTATCCATTTTCCCATAAGTAGTGCTTTAGCTGTAACCCACAAGCTCAAAATATTGCGCTTTCTTCTTGGACCTATACGTTTTTTAAAAGTGTGTTGCTTAATTTCCAAACATTTAGAGATTTTCTGGTTGCCTTCCTGTTATTGATATCGAGTTTAATTCTGCTCTGGCATCTGACCACTGCTTCTCTGTGTGTGTCTCACCATCCCCAAGGGGCAAGGACCCTCAGTCCTCAGTGATCCTTCAACTTCTCTAATGCACCTTGCCCTGCCAAGTCCAAGTGTGGAGAAGTTGGGGGACACATCTCACCACCTTCAATCTCTCTTTCACCATCCCCCCTGCCATTTTTTGTCCTGCCTTCTTCTTTTTTTTTTTTCTAAATTTTACTTCCCCTGAGTCTAATTCGCCTTCTTGAATGCAGCTAATATCTCATTAAGAACAGAGACAAGGCTCTAAACCACGGGAGAAATTTATGAGCCAACTACTCTAAGTTGGTTTGTGATTTGCTAAATAAAGAAGGAAATAAGGGAGTTTGGAAAATTTCTTCTCAGGAAAATAGCCTGGCTTGCAAGGCTATTATTCTGCTGCATAATTGTATTTTTGATTGTGTCAGGAACTGAATATGAGCGTGACCTTTCTTTTGCATGCTGCCCGTAGCATTCTAATCTCCTCTCCAGCAGATCGTTGCCCAGGATGAACCGGGTGAAGGTGAAACAGAAAAGCCCATTAACTTCGTAAAAACATTTTCCATCTTGCGACCAGGGAAAGGTCTGTACACGCTGAGAACAGCAATGGCTGATACCTGTGCACAGTTTATATTTTGGAAACGCGTTTCCATTAATGGTGATATTAAAGCAATAACCATGGGATTGCTTTGGTTACCAAGCTAAACAGGTTCAGGAGACTATGTTCCAGTCTGGGCACCCGGACAGTGTGGTGCTTCTGGGGCCATTGGGGCGTGGGGATCCACAATGGCTCTGAATAGTTAAGTTCCTATGTTTGGAGGGAAGTACTTGGGGTGGGCATGGGGAGAGCCACGCCCTAGGAATGGGGTGGGGTCTGCCTGGGACACTGAACACCTGGAGACCTGCAATCAACAAGCAGAGAGATGATGAGGGTTGTGAACGAGGATAGTGGCAGTGAGGACCAGCCTAGTGTGGGTAAGGCAGCCAGCGAAAAAGGGAAAACCCTTGGCTTTTGTGAACTTCCCTTCTTTTTCTGAAGCTCGGAGAACTCATTTACAAAGTCTCATTCATTTGTAGCGATCCAAATGTCTTACATCAGACCAGCGGCCAAAGAGATGTTTAGGAAATTGAACCTACATTTCTAATTTGACAGCAATTTCATTTGTGCCCTTATATAATTATTTACCTTTTCAACACTGGCAAAGAGCCTTTAACAGATTTTTCTTTTAAATGAAGAGAATCAACCTTTCTTCTCCTCATAATGAAATTGATTTCCATGACATGGATGAGCAGTACATGTGGTTCAACAGCTCTGCTCAGGTTGCCCTTTCAGGCCTCAACCACAACCTTGGGGACAGGACTCCCCGAAAACGCATGGTTCTTCGTGCCCCTCATCCTCCCAAAGAAAACCTTCCACCTCCTGGAGAGCCTCAGCAGGGAGTGTCTTTTCATAAACAGTCAGGCTGACTCAGGCACATTGAGCCGTTTTTTTTGCTGTTTTAACATCTCAAAGCCCTTTCTCACGTGAAAACAGAAACCAGTCCCCTTCTTAGGAGGGGAGTGAAGTGGTTACAAGTTCAGGTCCTGGGACAAGATGTCCAGGCTCAGATTCTGGCCACCTGGCGCACCAGCCACGTGACACTGGACAAGTGATGTAACTTCTTCAAGTCTCAGTCTCCTTATCTTTAAAATGGGGATAATAATATCCCAATGAGTCTCACTGGATCTCTGAAAAGAATAAAGGAAGATATATGTCAAAAGGGCTAAGCAGAGTGTCCAACAGAGAGTAAACACGTAATGAAAATATTTGCTGTTGCTTTGATTTTTGTTTTGATGGCCCCTCCATAGGCGTGAGTCCCCCAAGATGACAGCAGGAGTAAAGATACTCCCAGCCTTCAGCCTGCACACCTGCCTGGCTCTCTGTGCTGGCTTCCCCAAAACACAGCCAACCACACAGCAAATCACCTGGTGTCCTCTGACAAGGGGACAACCACAATGACTGGATTATCCAAGAAGCATTCCTTCCACCCAAAGCTGGATCAGAGGGCTGAGGGCTGCACTCCGCTGGCTGTACTTGCTGGTACGAGGGGCTCAGGAGAGCGACACAAGCCTGTTTCCCCACAATGACTCAGACCAACAGAGGCAAGCTGCGGGAGACTGACTTGGCTGTCCCCGGGAGTAATTAATCTCCCTGAAATTAATGATCCCTCCAAGGCAGGCAGCCACGGTGGCTGTGCACCTCCAAGCTGCTAGACTCATCTGCTATGCAAAGATGTTTGTGAGGACAGATGACACCCCTGTGGGTGTCCAGAGCCCTCGGGGATCCACAGGGCTCCCCACGAGTTCCGACACTGGTCAGGAATGGGGTCACCATCACAGGGCTCCTTGCCTACCTCCTCCATCCTCATAAACAGAGGAGAAGAGTGTCCTTCAGAATGGGAGCAAATCTACTGTGGAAAAGCTGAATGACCTTGAGCGAGTCGCCGAGCCTGGTGTCCTCACCAGGAAAACGGGCAGGTTGGTTTGGCGGGTTCCGTCCTTGGCATGTAGGGCACGGTGCAGAAGCCAGAAACCAAGGAACACCAGCCTCCTTCCTTCAATGCATTTGCAGACTTCTTGGGGGAGGGGAGGGTTTGGGGACAGGGATTGGTTATGGAAACTTGACAGTTTGGAGGCTGATCCTCCGAGACCAGGGGCATTTGGACGAAACTTGGAAAACAAATCACTAAAGAGTTTTTAAAAACCAGGCACTGTGCTAAATGAGTAGGGTGATGGAGGTCAGGGATGGATGGAGCCTGGGCAGAGCTTGGGTCAGGGACAGGGTGAGATGGGCTGATTACCATGCACAACATCTAGAAGTAGAAACTGGGACGCCACACCTTGGCTGTGTCAAATCACCTCTATCAAAATGCCCCCCTCTTCACAACTGCTGCACCGGTTCACCCTCCCAGCACCCCGCAGTGTTCCAGACGCCCTAGCTCAGTTCTGGACACGAGCCTGCTTCTTGGTTGTGGCCCTCTTCAGTGAGGCAGGGACGGTGAGCTGCAGAGAGGGGCGTCTGGCGGCCCCCACCCCAGAGTCTGAGTAATGGCTCTGCCTCTTGGTGGCTGTGTGACCTTGGTCAGCTTGCGTAGCCTCTCTGTGCTTTGCAACCAGAGTTCTTTCCCTGCTCCTCAGCTGTTCTTCCTTGTGGAGTCATGGGGAGATGATGAGGCAGGGGGAGGGGCTGCAAGACAGAACCAGTGTATGGGCCTCCTGTGTTCCTCCACTTATGGTATCCTGTGGGGTTACCCCAGTGCTGACAGGGACCTAGTCAGACACGGGAGCAGATGAAGCCTAGAAAATGGGATTCTCTCTCTGGGTTCCTGAAGCACATCTCAGCGTGAGCTATAGAAGGGATTCAGGACAGGTGCCCTCCTGATCCAAGGGCCATGGTGCACGTGTGTCTCCCGGGGGAAAACTGACCAGGCTGGCGGACCTCCTCAGCTCAGCATCTCAGAATGAGCTCCCCCTGAATCGTGTTCATTTGCGTAACCTACTTGCGGGCTTGTCTGGCAGGGAGCGGCTGGGAGTGAGTTGCATCACGTCACTCTGGAAGGCTGCAGGGGAAGTCAAGTCCCGGTTTCTATCTCCAGCCTGCCCTCTCTCCTGAGGGCCAATCTTGCCAGCTGGCCATCTTCACTGGGATGTCCCGGTATGTTGCTCCTGGCTGCGTGGAGTCATCATTGTGTAGTTCTGCAGTTAAGGCAGCCCTCTCCTCGCCCCACCACCCTGCCAACCCTTTTCTCCTCTCAAAAGGCTTGAGTTTGGCTCTGTCCCCTCATGATGATGGCCTGGAGCAAACCGCTGAACCCTTCTGAGCCTCAGCTAGCTCATCTTCAAAATGGGAAGAGCGGCAGTAACAACCTCATGGGGTGGTGATGAAGATTAAGAAGAATTCATATACATAAAGCACTAAGAAGACAGTCTGGCTCCTAGCAAGCACTGCAAAATACTCCTCAGCCAGCTCTCTATCCGGACTTGTCTTTTGCTGGTGCCTCGGTCTGTTCGGGCTGCTATAACAAAATACCACAGGCGGGGTGGCTTGTAAACAACAGAAGTTTATTTCTCACACTTCTGGAGGCTGGAAGCCAGAGATTGGGGTATCAGCACAGACAGGTGAAGGCCCTTTGCCAGGCTGCAGACATCTCACCGTGTCCTCACACGGTGGAAGGGGCCAGGGAACTCTCTCTATGGTAAGGGTACCAGTCCCATTCACGAGGGCTCCACCCTCATGACCAGTCACCTTCCAAAGGTCCCACCTCCTAATAGCATCACTTTGGGAGTTGGGATTTTGATATATGAATTTGGTGGGGACACAAACATTGAAACTGTAGCAGCTGAGAACCATACTAAATCGTGCAGGTTCAAATTCTTAGCCCAAAATTTCCTGGAACATGTTGGAACAGGGGAGGGATCCCCTGAGTGTTGCTCAGTCCATTTTGGAAACACCCCATCTCTTGGTCCCTCTGGGATGTTCCCACTGCACCGATATGGAACAGTGGCATTGGCTAATTATAGCCCGTGGGCCAAATCTGGTCCCCTCCTGTTTTTGCATAGCCCATGAGATCAGAATGGTTTCTGCATTTTTAAGTAGTTGAAGAAACAAAAAACTGAAATCACAACACATGAAAAGGATATGTAATTCTGATCGCAGTGTCCATAAGTGCAGTTTTCCTAGAACATGGCCACACCTGCGTTTACACATCTATGGCTACTTCTGCACGGCAGTGGCAGAGGGGAGCAGTGGCCTCAGACCACATGGCCCTCAAAGCCTAAAATATTTACTATCCAACCCATTACTGAAAAAGTGTGCTGATTTCTGTGTTAGAGGTCCCAAGAGATCCAGAGTAGCTGTTTTCTTTTTAAATTAATTTTTATTGGAGTAGAGTTGCTTTACAATGTTGTGTTAGTTTCTGCTGTACAGCAAAGTGAATCAGCTATACGTGTACATATATTCCCTCTTTTTTGGATTTCCTTCCCATTTAGGTCACCACAGAGCACTGAGTAGAGTTCCCTGTGCTATATAGCAGTTCCTCATTAGTTACCTATTTTATACATAGTATCAATAGTGTATATGGGTCAATTCCAATCTCCCTATTCATCCCACCCCCCCACCTTCCCCCTTGGTGTCCATACATTTGTTCTATACGTCTGTGTCTCTATTTCTGCTTTGCAAAATAAGATCATCTCTACCATTTTTCTAGATTCCACATATATGCGTTAAGATACGATATCTGTTTTTCTCTTTCTGACTTACTTCACTCTGTATGACAGTCTCTAGGTCCGTCCAGGTCTCTACAAATGACCCAATTTCGTTCGTTTTATGGCTGAGAAGTATTCCATTGTATATATGTACCACAGCTTCTTTATCCATTCCTCAGTGTAGCTGTTTCATAATTAGTGTTTCCTAGATTTATTTGGCCACATCTTCCTTTTTCTTTCAAGTGACACCTGTTAACATTCTGAGCGATGGGTGACAGCAGTGCTGCCTGGGTTCTCCTAGACCTTTTGTTTCTGTCGGCCACATCCTAGCTCTGGAGGCTCGGCTTTCTGAAGCCCTCCCTGTCCAGACCTTCCCTTCCTGCTCTTTCATAAGCCCTAGCGCTCTGACCCGGGCCCCTCCTTCTGGTCCCTTGCGGCCCATCTCTCTGTCCGATGCCCACTGCCAGACTAGCCATGTCAAAGGCCGCATTAATCACCAACGTGCTACAGCTCCATCATCCCTAGGGTCAAGTCAGCCCTTTGGCCAGGACTTCAAGGCCCGCTGTGGCCTGGCTCTGCCCAAGCCTCCGTGCCCCATCTCCATTGCTCCTGACACACCGGGGACCTTGGTTCATTCTAGTCCCTGCACTTTATTGTTGTTGTTTTTTTTTGCAGTACGCGGGCCTCTCACTGTTGTGGCCTCTCCTGTTGCGGAGCACAGGCTCCGGACGCGCAGGCTCAGCGGCCATGGCTCACGGGGCCTAGCCGCTCCGCGGCATGTGGGATCTTCCCGGACCGGGGCACGAACCCGTGTCCCCTGCATCGGCAGGCGGACCCTCAACCACTGTGCCACCAGGGAAGCCCTAGTCCCTGCACTTTAAATGTTCACGCTCATTGACCAGCCTAGGCCTGAGTGAGGGAAGTTACTGTTTAATGGGCAAAGAGTTTCAGTTTAGGAATATGGAAAAATTCCAGCGATGAATGGTGGTGATGGCTATACAAAAATGTGAATGTACTCAATGCCACTAAACTATACACTTAAAAATGGTTAAAATGGTAACATTGTATGATATGTATATTTTACTGCAATTTTTTAAAATTAAAAAAGAAAACTAAATAAAATTGACAGTTACACAGGAAATGAAAAAAAGTCTCCTAGGCCTAGCTCAATGGCCCTTTCCTCCAGGAAGCCCTCCCAGATCTTCTGTGTCCCTCTTCAGAGGTGCCTTTCCCATAAAGCTAATGGTGCTTAAGTTTCAGGGCCCCTCACGTGCATGGGCCCCTTCTAAGACCTTGGGAGGTATGTGCTCTAACAGTATGTTCTCATGGTCATGTAGTTTAGCAAAATTTGCAAAAGCAAGATATATTAACTTCAAATGATTAAGAACACTGCATCTTCCTACTCCAGTTGCCCACCACTGGGCTCACTTCCCCTCCAGTGTGAGGCCTTCAAGAATCAGCGGCATTTGGGGGATCAGGCCAAGAGGAAGTTCAGTTGGAAATACATTCAGTTTGGATCACTGGAATATATTTATCTGGTCCACAATGACTTGCTTATAAAAATGCCACGTGTAGCTAGGTTTCCCTGGCTACAAAGTGGCAGGGAAGATTGAAACTGAGGCTTGTCTGACTTGATCTTTAGAATCCACTGTATTGGCTTTCCCATGCTTTGATGGTCATGGACAGGCCTTGGATTCCTTAAGCAGAGGCCGTTTAGTCTATTTTCAGAGCCTTGCCAGCCTCTGACACTGTTTCCCACTCTCCATCTGTTCCCATGTGCTTTCCTGCCTCATGGACCCCCCCCAGGTGCCCGGACTTCCCCAAAGTGGACTCCACACCTTTGTCTTGGGTACGCTCTTCCTGGCCTGAAATGGCCTAGTTCAGCCATCTGTGTGGCTCTTATTGACTTCTTACTGGATTGGCATGAAATACTGACACCCATGAAGATGTGAGGAAGCTCTGAACACCCCACTGTAGTGTGGACATCAAAGACAGCTGGCTGAGTGTCATCATTCAGAATAGCTAAGATCAGTCTGCGTCTGAGAAGACTGGAAATGCCTTGAAATCTTAACCCCTGATAAGTGAGAAAACCATGACAGAGGTTTCCTCACATATGATAATTTAAGACATTATCAGTAATGAGGTGCGAAGCTAAAAGAAACATTTGAAATTAAGCCTCCCCCCAAGAAATCAAAGTTTGGCCAACTGTGAAAGAAGATTGACACTATTTCTGTTTTCTGTAGAAATGATTTTACCAAAGTAGTTGAAATAGGAAGGGGAGATCAAAATTCAGCCAAAAATGTAGGAATAAGAATGTCATCCAGGTGGGGCAAGCAGTGAATTTTTTAAATTACGTTAATTTTTATGGATTTTGTGATGTCTGTAGGGTTTTTATCTTTTTTTAAAACAAAAATATTTTTGAAATGTTTTTATTATTTGTAATTGGCTGTGATTTATTTCCTCATTCGAAATAAAGATCCTCTTTTGTTCTTAATTTTTTTTCATATTTTTGTGTTGCTTTATGAAGGAGGGCTCCCTGAATTATATAAATTTTAGGGCTCATAAAATCTGCATCTGCCCATATCCCTCATCCCCAGGGAGGACCAAGCTCTCCCTCTCTATATGGCTGTCTTGTTTTGCCTGTTCCGCCAGGTGACCCCGATGGGGACATGGCTTAGAGCCCACGCTAAACTGATTTGCCGGCCTGCGGATCTGTTACATTGAACTGCAGGCTCAACTTCCCCCCAGCACCCCACCTCCCACCAAATGATGCGCTCTTCGCAGAGGAATCAGTTCTTAATCGCCCTGTAACGTGAGAAGTCTCTCCGTGGAGACTCCCTTCTGGAAGTCCTGAGAACTTTCCAGACAACTCTTAAGGGGAAAAGGATTTTAGAAGCTGATTTGTCTCACTGATTCACTGATAAGAGCTCTTTAAAAATACATCTGTTTGGGACTTCCCTGGCGGTCCAGTGGTTAAGACTCCGCCCTTCCACTGCAGGGGGTACAGGTTCGATCCCCGGTCTGGGAACTAAGATCCCACATGCTGCAAGGTGCAGCCAGAAAAAAAATAAAAATAAAAATGCATCTGTTTATTGGAGGCACTTTGTACAAGATATAAAAACCAGTGGCACATGTCACCTGTAAATGAAAATAAAACCAGTGAATAAACGCTCAAGCAGCCCTTGACGAGGGGCATTATTTTCTTTTCAGCTGCTAGCATCGTTATTCTGAAGCCACCCAGACATCCTGGGACATAGAGAAGTCCCCAGGAGAAACCTGGCCTCCTTCACCTTTGGGTCCTGCTTCGTGCCAGGCCCTGAGGGGAAGCCGCTGGGAGACTAGCGCTATGGGGTGAAAGTGCTGGAATCCAGCCAATACCAGCTGCTGTGCCCAAAAGCCTTAGTGCTCATTCACTGCCCCCTGGCCAAGGCCTTGGGGGTGGGGAGAGGCACGGTACCTCTGCTTTATAAATAAAGAAACAGATTCCCAGGGTATCACACAGGTATTAACACATATAAAATACAACTCTGCTATAAACTTTAGTGACTTTTAAGAAATTCACCTATAAAACATTAAATCATTCATATTAGTCCAGAATAATCATTTTAATTTACCTTCTTCAATTTCAGAATTGTTTTACAAGGTATGTTACAATTTTTCTCCAAATAATGTGGGTACCTTGTCATCTTGTTTACTAAAATTTTTCTTTATTAAGGGAGAGATATTGAAAAGTCTCCCAATTTTATTGGAACTGTGCTCTACAAATAATAAATTTCTATACTTATGAAAAAAAAAAAAGAAACCTAGCAATGGCCCAGCCAATAGCAACTAAGAAGTGGGCGGGAGGTCAAAGGCTCACCTATGGGCAGCAGAGCCCCTGGGTGTGACCGCTCACTCAGACCACTCCCCAGGGCCAGGGTGCCGGTGCTCAGGGCAGGAGGAGCCCTGCAGGGATGTCTCCTGGGAAGCCTTCCCACCAGAGTCCCACCCCCCGCCCCCTTCAGAACAAGTAGGGTTTGGATGGGCAGGGAGCTCGCAGGAAAAGTCTTCCTATTTTTCTTTTAACATCTTTATTGGAGTATAATTGCTTTACACTGGTGTGTTAGTTTCTGCTGTATAACAAAGTGAATCAGCTATACCTATACATATATCCTCCTATCCCCTCCCTCTTGCGTCTCCCTCCCACCTTCCCTATCCCACCCCTCTAGGTGGACACAAAGCACCAAGCTGATCTCCCTGTGCTATGTGCCTTCCTATTTTTAACAGTCCAGATTTCCTAAGGCAGTGGGTGTCTAGGCGGGAGGGTGGCCTTTGCTCCGCTCCCCTCACTTCTTTTCCTCTTTCCCCCGTTCCCTCTCTCCCCTCCTCTCCTCCTCTCTTTCCCTCCCCTCCCCTCCGCTTCCTTTCCTGTCTCCTGCTTCTCCTTTTCTCATATATTATACTCCAATCACTGTGTTTCACAAACACAATATTTTGATCGATTCAGTAGATTTTCACATAGTCAATACATTTAAGTCAAGTAGAATCAGGCAAAAATTGTCCCAGTTTTGACCAGACGGAGCCCTATGAATCTGGTTTTTATAAGCTTTTGACATCATCTCAGTCCCTGAAATCTTCTTTGCTTTTTAGATCAACAAGATGTCTTTGGCATCAGTTAGCAACATTCCCTAGAATCAGTCATTTCCCTAAGGAGAACTGGCTCCCTTTAATGGGAACTTGTATTTAGATACCAAAATCTGGGTCCTAGGGATGCTCAGTGCTACGAGGGTGTATTGCTTCTTGGTCTTTTCATTGGATCAAATCAGGAAAAATATCTTAAAAAATCATAAATGTATAATAATGCCAATTAAAATGAACAAATGAATATATCTCTTACCTCTTAAACTGAAAATCTTGGTTCCAAAAAAAAATTATCTTTCCCCACTTCCATGCCTTTGCTCACACAGACCCTTCTGCCTCTAAAGCCCACTCCCCAGAGAAATATTTCAGGCCAAGTTCAAAACCACCCCTTCTGATGTGAATTGAAGATCTCCTTTCGGGTTCCTTATGACTTGGCTTCAAGTGTGTGCTCTGGTCCAACATAGAAAGGCTTCAGCAGTCATGTGCCCATCTTCCTTTCCTCTCCCCGTTTGAGGGCAGGGACCCCCATACACCCCTCTGAGCAGAGGGGATGCTCAGTGGCTGGAGACAGTGAGGATGGCGGCCCCTACTCTACCTTCTGTCATCACCCAGTGTCTGCAGGACTGGACGGGCTCTCTGGCTGTCAAGGAGGCAGCTACCCCTCAAGACCAGTGTGGGCCCCCTGCAGTAGCCCACCCGTTCTACCCATAGCATGACAGAAACACACTGCCACTGGCAAAACCATGGCGTCCTGATGTGACTTCTGACATTCAGAAATCCATAATGCTGGGCCTGCCTCCTGGATGCTTGCCTAGTGCAGCTGGGGAAGGAGGAGAGAAGGACCAAAGTCAAGTTCGTCTGCTCTTGCTAGCCAAGAACCCAGACACGCGAAATGGCAATAAGCCCTATCTTCTGCCTTGATTCACATCTAACA
This sequence comes from Phocoena phocoena, assembly GCF_963924675.1. NCBI lineage: Eukaryota > Metazoa > Chordata > Mammalia > Artiodactyla > Phocoenidae > Phocoena > Phocoena phocoena. The sequence continues at coordinate 143,750,174 of NC_089220.1, read as the reverse complement.
CTTTCACATCCATATCCCATTTGCATTCCTATAACGCCCTTGGGAGGTGGGCAGAGCGGGGACTAGTATTCTTATTTTATAGATGGGAAACTGAGGTTCGGAGAGACCTCCTTATCCAGGCAGATATCTCTGAGCCCATTATATGTGACATAGGTTGAGAAGATTTGGGGACACCACCCTAAAGAGACTGCATTTTGACTGCATCACGGTCACTCCAAGTGACTGACCCTGTTGAGAGGCAGGCCAGACGGACGGGTCCTGAAATGAGCTCCTTCACCCCAGACGCCCTTCGCTCTGCTTTCAGGGACTTCGTGGCTAGTTTGAAACCTGCAGAAACTCTCCTGGCCCACCAGGGGGCTCCTGTGTGCCTGGGGAAGAATCCTCAGTTTCCATGGTCTCAGGGCCAACACCCCCTGGGGCAGCAAAGGGCGGCCAAGATATGGTCCCATCCGGCTACTCCTCGCCAGAACAGCTTTGAATTGTCTGTTTTCTAAACTGGGTCTCCTATGTCACTCCACCAGACAATGCTAGCGTAGTGTGGACGTCCAAGGTCACAAAAGTGTCCTCTGGTAGATTTGGGCAAAGATATGCTATGCTTGGGCTGCAGAATGGCTATGAGTTGAATTTTGTTTTAATTTTAAAGAATTGGCCATTGGGAGGTTTTGGATAAGATTCAGAGTTTCTGCTTTTGGAAGATTGTCGGGTCTGGCGATCCTGGGCCTACATATCGGCTCGGCAACGTGTAGTGGGAGCTAAGTTGCCAGCGTCCCTTTTAGACTGTTCCTGGGTCTCATTTTCCACAGTCTCCACCACTCCCTATTGTCTTAGACCCAGCCTCCTTCAGTCATTATGTCCCCTGCCCGGCTTCTGGAGGTATTTGATTTTGCTATTCCAGGCATGTGTTGCTTAAAGAAGCAGGTCATGAGTTAGAACATGCAATCTTTGTCACCCAGGGAGGTCCAGAGCCTTGGACTTGTCAAAGATTTCGTCTGTGACCATGCTGAACTGTAGTTTCCATCTGCCGATCCTCTGATTCCTTTCAACTACTCCTGGCTTCAGGAGCCTCCAGGGTCTCCTATGTGGCCTGGTTGTTGGGGGCTTTTAAGCTCCCCCAGCTTGGTAAATGCAAAGTTAGGTCTCTCCAAGGTATGCTGGAAAAGTTACACATTGGGCAGTGGCCACTTCAATGGTTACTAGACACTTTACCACCCAGGGAATTCCCTTTGTCCACTGTCACCTTGGCTTGTTCTCTGAACCAGGCCCCAGGAGACCTAGAAGGGTGGCCACTGGGTGGGTGAATGAGGAGTGGGGTGGGCAGGACCCTGAAATGGGGGAGTCTTCACAGGTTGGTGCCCAAGAGCTGCAGCACATGCCTTGGACAAGAGGTCAGAGATATTCTCTAGGGCCAGCCAGGTAGTGACACATTAAGAGAATCCAAACGCTTTAGTGTCATCACCTCCTTTCCTACCTTTCCTGCAAAATTTCAGATGCAAAAGCATCTCTCTCCACCCCCTTGGGTAAAGAATGCCTCCCAACTGGGAGCCCGTGAGATGAGGTGGCATGCAGACCAGACGTGGCCGTCTCAAACTGGGCTCAGTTTGAGCTAGTGACCAGTGTGGCAGCCTGGGTGGGTCGCTGTGCTTCCTCACGAGAATGGGGCAGTGACACCCACCTCTCGGGGCTTCCGGCTTAGATGGAGCAGGAAACATGGGAGAGCGGGCTTCCCTGGTGGCGCAGTGGTTGAGAATCCACCTGCCGATGCAGGGGACAAAGGTTCGAGCCCTGGTCTGGGAAGATCCCACATGCCGCGGAGCAGCTAAGCCCATGAACCACAACTACTGAAGCCTGCACACCTAGAGCCGATGCTCCGCAACAAAAGAAGCCACCGCAATGAGAAGCCCGTGCACCGCAAGGAAGAGTAGCCCCCACCTGCCACAACTAGAGAGAAAGCCCAGACGCAGCAACGAACACCCAATGCAGCCAAAAAAAATAAAAATAAATAAAATAAATAAATTTATTTTTAAAAAACAAACATGGGAGAGCATTTTGCACAAGCGGAAAGAATGGTGTTGGCGGCTCCTGGGGGAAAACAGCGGGGTTGGAGGAGTCTGATGCTCCGGGCCATCTGCAGAGCGAGAGGAGTCCAGCTCTGTTGGAGCGCGGAACAGCACAGCGTCCATCTTCTGGATCTCCCCGTCCGCACAGAGACCGTCACGCAGCACCTGGCCGAATTTCACATCCCAGTCACCAAGGGTGTGGGAAATGAGAAGATGAGTCCAGCCTGTTATTACTCATCACCCTTCTCTGTTTAGAGTCCTTGGAAATGTCAGCTTGTTTTCTGCAGAACATAGAGCAATCCTCTCACAGTCTGCTAATGCTTTCTTTCCTCTGAGCCCAGCAAGCAAGATTCAAGTGAACAGATGAGGCCTGAGAATTTATGTGCAAAGCCCCCAGCTCAGGACGATGGGGGATACGCTGGTAAAGGGTGTGTTGAAATCAACAGGCCCTACAAGCATCCTTTTATTATTCTTGATAAACCGAACCGTGGGGAGGGGCAGCCTGACACACGGTTGACTATGGCAGGCTGGGCTTGTAGCTGCCTGCTCCGCAGGTAAGACACGGGGGGCAAAGCCAGACCTCCCTCTCCCAGGAGGACATGCAGAAAATTAAGGGGTCTCTTTTTCGGGAAAGTAAAGGACCGTCATTGATGAAAACTGGGTAGACTCTCCTCTGAGTCTGTACAGAAGGGCTCACAGCAAAGGGTGATGCTGGTGGACTGGTCAGCAAGGATTGGATAGCTTTGCACAGTGCTGGTTGTAAGAAAGGTTAATCAGACCCAGACACAGTCCTCTGCAATCAAAGCAAAGGTGACACAGTGACTAGGACTTACGTTTCTGATAAGTTTCCTGGTGATGCCGCTGCTCTTGCAGACCCTCCTGGAGCTCTTTGGACTAGATCTTTCCCGCAGAGAAGGTCAGTTCAGCCCCTGGTACGTTAAGTACCTACACCTTCAGATATACAATCTCGTCTGTATTCCAGCACTCCCTGGACAGGGAGGGAGTATAAAGGTTGAGACTAGGAACCGGAGCCAGTCCCTGGGTTTTGAATCTCAGCCCCGATCCCATTTCCTGGCAATGCACCTTGGGTCAATTATTTAATCTCTTGGTGCCCCAGTCTCCTCACGGGTAAAATAGGGTGATGGTTACAGCAGCAACCTTATAGAGTCAAGATAAGGATTAGAGGAGTGACGTCACAGAAAGCACTAAGCATATAGTGCCCACGTGTAGAGATGATGGTGCAAACACCAGCTGCCGTTATTCTATTCCTCTGCAGGTGATGACTTGTAGCTGAGCAGTTTGGGGAAATCAGGCCTTGGGCATCAAGGGCCTCCAGGCTGTGACCCCAGACATCCTCGTGTTGCCCTTGGCAATCGTGTGTTTGCCTCAAGACTGGAATAAACATGGTCCCTGAAGAGACTTATTCTGGCTATTGATTCATAAACAAATAACAGTCATTTGTTTTGCTGATGAAGCTGGAGGCTGACTGGGCTCAGCTGGGTAGCTCTTGCTGGGAGTTCTGACGTTCAGTTAAGGTCGGGTGCTGGGTGGGCCTGGGGTCCTCTGGAAGGCTCCGTCGCTCACGGGTCTCACGTCCAGGCTGGGAAGACTCATAGCGGGGGCTGGAGCAGGCAGGCTCCTCGGGCATTGCCCTCAGTGACGTGGTCTCTCCACGTGGCGACCTCAGGCAGCTCAAGGGTCACAGAGCAAGTGTCCCAAGAGAGGTCAGCATTAGTCGAACGGCCTCTTCTAACCCAGTCCAGAAGCCACAAGGCATCCCTTGCACCTCATTTTGTAACCGAGCAGGACCCTATGGGGCCTTCCTTCCCCCTAGATCCTCTGCTTTAGCTCCTCTCTGAAGTACCTAGGTAACAGTATTTGATGCAAATTTCCGGAGTTGTCTTGCAGATGTGAAAACCCCCCATCAAATGGAAGATGTTAACTACTTGATGACCATGAGCACGTTGCCCCAGGCCTCCCGGAGCCTAAGGACTGACAAAGTTAACCCCTGTGACACCACCCTGTTCCCTAATCATCAGCCCATCAGTGAACTCTGCGATCCCCTCCCTCACATGGCTTTTAAAAAGGCTTTGCCAAAACCCTTTGGGGAGCTCGAGGCTTTTCAGGGCATGAGCCACCCGTCCCCTTGCAATAACCCTTTCTCTGCTCCAAATGCCAATGTTTCAGTTTGTTTGGCCTCACTGTGTATCCTCACTGTGCCTCGGGCACACAAACTTGTGTTAACAATTTTATTCACTGAGGCAGCCACGAAGGCCCACCTGGGCTCAAGGGGGGGTGGCGCGGGCTCCACCTCTTGGTGGAATGAGTGTCAAAGAATTTGTGGACATGTTTCAAAACCACCCTGAGGCTCTGTCCCTGCTGCCCCTATTTCTTTCTGCCACCACTCTCGCTGCCTGAAATGACACCCTGCCTACCTGTGCTGCTCAAACCCTGCCCATCGTCCAAAGTCCTCATCAAACTCACTCTCCAAGAGTGAGCCCTGTCCCAGGGCCACCCCGAGCCCTACAGCATCCTCTGCTCTTGACACAAGTCATTGGTTTTATGCTCACAAATTCCAGTTATGTAAACAAGCAAATGAGAAATAACACCAAAAAGGTGTGTGTATATGGGGGGAAAGGTATGTACAGGAGGAACTACCAAAATGATAGTGATGTGCTGGGGATCGTAGGTAGTTGTTATTTCCTCCTTTTTTTATTTTTCGGTATTTCCCCAAACTTCTACAAAGTATATCTATAACTTGAATAATCAGAAAAAAAATTTTTTCAGAGCAAATACCTTTAAAAATAAATGGTAAACCTTCCTTGCTCTGAATCCAAAGGACTCAGCTATTAAGCTTATAAAATCTTTCTCCTCCAAAGAAGCAAACTGAGATCATTTCAAAGTTTACTCTGTATAAAGGTGAAAAAAATACCACAAGACAGATCAAAGATGAACATATAGATTGAAATTGGAGCAATAGATTGAAATTGGACTTTTGTGGTAAAAAAGTAACGGTCAAAGACACAATTGCCTTAGACCTAGAAGCACAGGTTTCTTTCCAGATACAGCCTCCGCTGTTTGTCCTTCTGTGATTTTCCAGCGCTGGTGCCACGGAGATTGAGGCCACGTCAGCCCGGACAGCAAAGCTTTGGCTACAGGTCGTGCTGACAGCCGGCTGTGTCGTGACTTTTGTGGAAAACAGGAAATTACAAAATGCCCTTGAGTGAAGCCTGTTGTGGGAACGAATGTGCCTCTCTAGGTCGAGAAGGAGAGAGAGCATTCGTGTCTCTGTCCAGACAGAAGGAGCTGTGGACCTGGAGGGGTCCACAGTTTAAATCAAGCAAGTGTGCAAAGAGTGCTAATTTCCCCAAGCAGGGGGTGTGATTCTCAAACTTTAGGCTCCAAAGTTTAGCGTGCTAATCATCTCTCTCAGAGCTTGTTGAAATGTGCATTGTCAGCTCTGTGCCGGGTAGCAGTGATTCAGGGGTTCAGAGTTGAGCCTCTGAATGTGAACCTTACAACGAGCCTCCCAGCTGATTCTTCGAGAATTTCTCTGTTTCATTCTTGCAACGTCAGGTACAATCAGAGTCAGATTCCACACGCGCTTCTGCAGGCCTGCTGCGTGGTAAGCGCGGTGCTACTTGATTTCACATGTTCTCTTCTGTGCTCCTCCTGGAACTTCGGAATTCAGCGTTCCTATCTCCATTTTATGCGTGAGAAAACTATGGCTCAGAGTGGTGGGGTGATTTGTCCGTGGTCACACAGCTGTAAGCAGTGGAGTTAAGATTTGGAGCCAGGTCCGGGGAACCTGGCAACCCAGAGTCCCTTGTGTCCCCAGCATTAGTCGAATGGCCTTTTCTAACCCAGTCCAGAAGCCACAAAGCAGCCCTTGCACCTCATTTTGTAACCGAGCAAGACCCTAAGGGTTCCTTCCTTGGAATCACAGGTGGGGAACCCCTCCTCTGAATGGGGGAGTGGAGGCACTGAGGGGACGGGGAGCGGAGTGGTAAGAGGGGAAATCAATTCTTTTTTTTGGATATCTTTATTTTTATGCTTATTTTTATTTATTTTTTTTTAAAAATTTATTTTTTAGCCATGCCACGTGGCATGTGGGATCTTAGTTTCCCAACCAGGGATCGAACGGGAACCCTCTGTGTTGGAAACATGGACTCTTAACCACTGGACCACCAGGGAAGTCCCGGAAATCAATTCTTGATAGAAATACTGCAGACCCAACCTCCCCTCACTCACTAGATACTCATTATCTTTCTAAGGAGCATTCTCAGAAACCAGAGAAAGCGCTGAACAAGAAGACAGATGGTTAGGAGAGTTTCAGTCCACTGGGCGTGTATATTGATTAACAATATTGTCCTTGGTCGCTTGGAGATGCGGCCAGGGGGGAGGTGCAGGAGTTTCAAAGCGTGGTTTGCCAATGGTGGCAATGTTTCTCCCTTCTTCTGTAGACACTGAGAATGACTATCTTAGTGTTTTAACTGGGGCGCAGGGAAGGGAAACATATGCTCTGATCATACTAGACAATTCCGCCTGATGGTCGATACTGATGGAGCCCAGGTCACCTCCTGGGAATCAAATCCAGAACGTCCATTTGGCTAGTTCGTTGGCCCACTGGACAAGAGCACCCTTCCCAAACATCAGTTAATAAGAGAGGGGAGTAGACTATTTCCAAGAGGAGGGACATCTTGGAAGCTGAACAACTGCCTTAAAGATGGAAGTTTGGATGCAGGTCCATCCACGCCCTCCAGAGACCTGGTACTTGTGGCTGGTCCTCTGTATGGGGTCTTGTAACTTTGCCAGCCTGGACCGCACCCTCTCAAACAGGCCAAGTTCAAGCATCATTCCCTCAGATGTTGTTATGGACTTAATTGTGTCCCCGGCTCCCCTCAAGTCATATGTTGAAGATCTAACTCCCAGGACCTCAGAATGTGACTCTGTTTGGAGATGGGGGCCTTTAAAAGGGTAATGAAGGTAAAAGGAAGTCATACGGGTGAGTCCTAATTCAATACAAGTGGGCTCCTTATAAGAAGAGGAGATTAGGACACAGACACACAGAGGGAAGCCAGATGTGAAGACACAGGGAGAAGGCAGCTGTCTGCAAGCCAAGGAGAGAGGCCTCAGAAGAAACCCACCCTGCTGACACCTTGATCTCAGACTTCTTGCCTCTAGAACGGTGAGAAAGTAAGTTCTTGTTGTTTAAGCCCACAGCCTGCGGTACTTTGTTACAGTACCCCAGGAAATTAACACAGATGTCCTGCTTGTACAAGCTACACCTGATTCAATGCAGGCAGCCCAAGGTGGGCACAGGTGAGCTCCCCGAGGCCCACTGGCAACACTGCATCAGGATAACCTAGAGGCCACCACCGAGGGCTGGCACTTCTGTCTTAGCAAGTTTGGGGACATGTTGAGCCGCACAGGGGTAGATTTTGTCAATGTCCCTATGGCTTATAAGAGGGCTTGGGGAAAGGTGAGGGGGCCGTCATCTTACTCCTATGTCTTAAAACTCCACAGTGTCCCTTAAAACTCCCCAGTATCTTCTTACTGCCTACAATGCCCAACGAAATACCATTTCATGAGCCAACCCCAGGCAGTTGCTGAGGGTTCTGAGGCCTCATTCTGGCTGCGTGGGAAAGAACATCATGACTGACTAGCAATGTCTGCTCTGGCCAAGTGAAGGAGGCGTGACAGATGTGTCCAATCCGTTTGCAGTCTTCTAGAACACAGGGAGCTCAATCTGAGCCAAGGAGAAGTCAGTGTCACCGGAGAGAGTCGGATGTCATGATGAAGGCCATACGCTTCCAGGACACTTGTTGGCTATTAATGTCAACTGCTGGATGACAAATAGAATGTCACCTCTGGTCAACTTGTTATGGCTACCTGTGCATGAAAATTCATGTCCACATTCATGTCCACGGAAACACCATATTTCAACCCCAATGTCTGCCACGGGCAAGGGTTGCAGGAGTGGCTGCTTCTCTAACCCTGCTCAATCTGTAAGGGAAACTCAGGGCTCCTTTCTGTCACGCCATCCCAAGGGCAAGGATTAAATGCCATTCTGGAGTCTGTACGGTTCTATGTGCCAAGGTGTTAGGAGCCAGATCTTTTAGAGGAAGGGTCCAAACCCTTCTAGGGCCTGGCCTCCCTACCTGGGGAAATGCATACCATGGAGGGTGCAGGACTGTGGCCCAGGATAGAAGGGCACTTCCTTCTCTGAGTGGTGTTGGTAGTGGGCTGCCTTGCTTTATATTAACACAAAGCCGTATTATGGCGTAGAATAAAATACTTAAAAATAATGTAAACATTAAAAAATATCAAAAGAATTAAAAATTTTTTAAATTCCCATAAGAACAGAGTGTAAACTATATACTAAACATGAAATGTGTGCCTTGAGGCCAGTCATTTACTGAGACCCAGGGGCACGTTCACTCTTTTGTCATTGAGTCAGCAAGAGGGCAGGACATGACTAAAGGGGACAGGCACGCTGAAGGATGCTTGTTTGTATGGACGCCGCTCTGTGCTACAGGGGTCTCTTACGAGATTCTGGCATGAGGGATCCCAACTTCACCTGTTCCCATCAAGGATGTTGGCCTTCTATATTTCCCTTGAAATAAGTTTTCCAAGGGGGCTCCATCTGAAGGGCTGGAAGCATCATTGTTCCTGGGGGGACCGCCTTTACGAATGGCCAGCATAGGGCCCTGTGTTCAAGAACACACAGAGGAAACCTATGGAGCACGGATGTCCATGGTAAAGACAGGGGCAGACTCCGGAAGGGGGGGTCCACAAAGGCTTCGTTACTATGTGCTAGGCTCTTTCATATACATCACCGACTATGATTTCCACAACCACCCAGCAAAGAAGGCAATGGTTTCCTAAGTTTAAAACAGGGAAACCGAGTCTCAGAAAGAGTTAGGAGCTTCCATGTAATAACTGATTGTATAGAGACCAGTTACAGAGGGACCACTTCCCAGGCTCAAATGTGAATGACCTCATTTAACTTCACCCTCACAAAGTGGAACTGGTCATCATAGTTAATGGCAGCTACCGTTTTGTTTTGTTTTGTTTTGTTTTGTTTTTGAGTGCTGACTCTACATCAGGGATGTTTTCGTTTTAGCAACTTCATCTGATATGTCAGAAGAATATAGGTTTCACAATCAGATGATCCCAGTCTGGAAGAGCAGCTATCCTACCCTTTAACCTTGGGTAATTCAAGTTGCTTCTCTGATCATAAGTTTCCTCATCAGGAAAATGGGAATGATAATTGTTTCTCTGGGAATTAAATGACAGCATGTATAAAATGTTTGGCATACACTAAGTACTTAACAAATGGAACTGACTTTTAGGTATCGGTTCTCCTAGGGTTTACAAATGAGAGAACAGAAGCTCAGAAAGGCATCTCGATTAAGTCAAGGTCATCTGACCACAGGCAGAGCCAGGACTAAATGCTGATCTGTTGGATTACAAATGTCAGGGCTCCTTCTCCGCTATGGACACAAGATAACTGATTTTCACGGGGCTGGTCCCCAGGCGTCAGGAAATGCATACATTCTCATTAGCAAGCTTTCTAATTGTAGGGAAGCACGGGATGCACTTGAGGGATATTTTCTTCCCAAACAAATCAAATATTTGAAAATGTTGCCACTTTTAATGTGAACTTCAGTTATCTAAAAAATTCACTGACATGGACCATTTCCAGAGCCTTCGATGCCAAAATTCAGAGCCATTATGGTCTTCCTACACGTCAGGACTTACTAGAGCATTAGCCTCAGAGTCTTGGAACTTTGTCAATTTTAGAAACACTCTTCTTTCTATTGTGGCCGGACAGGATAATTTAAGGACATTTTCCTTGATACCATTTCATTCTCCATGTAAATCTTGGAAATGTTGTCGAATTTGAGTGATACTACACACAAACCACCTAAGGACTGCAGATTTTGAGTCTGTGCTGTGATAGTGTGGCCTGGCCGTGTAAATATCTGTTGGAGAAAAATTAACTAGCGGGGCAGTATATTCAGAGTGGCTACGTTTTTCATTAACCCTGTAAGTAAATAAACTGGAGAGACATGCAGTCCTCTGAATCACAACTTATAAGCAGTTAATAGAACTATTTCTTTTCAGGCTAATTCAGGTTCCTACTATTTTAAAAGCCCTTTATTTTACCATAACCTTGTCTATTTTAAATTTACATCTTAACTATCTAATAGCTGGAAATTTGCTATAAATTTCCAAACGTATTTGAGTTCAGAGACACATTATACTTCAAGCATTCATTACCTGAACGTTGTTCAGAAATATTAAATACAACTGAAAAAAAAGTGACTGGGAAATGAATCGTTTGGAATAAGACTATATTAAAAGATCATATAGAATCAACTAGCAGCTGACCCACAATATCTCTTTTGGATAAATGTGAAGTCATTGGTTCCAGAACTGTTTTCCAGGGTAAGTTTTTTCTTGACAATTTTCCTTCTCCTCAAAGCTGCTACACGTCTTAGGCTGAGCCATCCCTGAAAAGGTAGCCTTATTCCAAATCCAATTCGTAAATCACATCTAAGGCCTTGGATGTTCGGCTTTCTGATGTCCTAAACCCACTTTGTAGGTTTGCAAAGACCACCAATCAGGTTATTACACTTCATTTCAAGTGGTGGCTTAAAGAGACGGAGGGAAAGTACAGGAGACCCAAGTTACCTGGCACCCAGGCATCAACCCCCTAATTTCCTGGGTACATATTTTATGTAAACGAGTAAGATTGCATCATAGATACTCTGATTTTCTGGTTGGAATCTGGGGAGGTTCAGGCATCTAGTGAGAAGGTGTATCACCTTGGTCTTTCCTGACAGGTTTTCCCTTCCAGAACTTTCCTTATGAGCAATGGAGACTATTATAAAATTCAGTTCCATAATGCATTCCCCCCAAAATCACCCAGTCATTCTCCACTTCTACACTGACAAGGGAAAAAATATTTGAAAGGTTGTATGAGGCTTTTCGCTGCAGATCAGGACAAAATCCAACGGGGCCTGACATTTTAGAAAGGCTGCCACCAACAGAACTTTTCCCAGAAGTTACCTCAAATGTGACCTTCATCAGCTACACTGAGAAAAATCTGTTCCAGGTATACTGTCAGCCACAAGAAGGGACTGAATTTTAGGCACTGAACTTAACGAAAAGAAATTTCTAACTTTGATTCAGTTTCAACTCAGACTCCTTAAACCCCCCAGTGGAGAGGGGCCGAGGACCCCCAAAGGGAGAGGGGACGGCCCAGGAGAGTGACTACGCCTTGAACACAGCACACCGCTCTTCCAGGCTTTAGAGACCCGAGCCCCGAAGCAGGAGTGGGGCTGCTGCAACGCGGAGCCCGGCGCGGCTCCCACCCGGGCGGCCCAAGGCTGCAGCCACCTGCCAGCCCTCCCGTGCCCACCGAGGCGCACCCCGGGCGCCGTGCCACCAGGAGGGGCGTCCCGGTCCCGGCTGGCCAGGCGGGTCCCCTCGCGGAGGGGGCGGCGGGGCCCGGCGGGACCCCAGCGAGCAGATCCTCCGCCTGTGGCCGGCGGGCTGGCTCCGCGGCCGGGGACCCACCCGCGCGACGCCGCGGCACCGCCGACCGCGCTGCGCCCCAGCCCCGCAGGCGCCGCGGCGGCGGGTCCCGGGATGCTCCTGCAATGCTTACCGGGCGAGGCCGTCCCGAGCGCTCGCTGCGGCGCGTGCCGGCTAGGGGCTCGGGGCGCGGAGGGAGCTGTCCAGGCCCGGCTCGGCGGGCAGCGGCCGGGCTGCGGCTGAGTCAGCGCCCCGGCGGCGCGGGCGAGCGCGGGCCAGCCGCCGAGATGGGGGCTCTGAGCGGAGCCGCGGCCGCCCCGGCATTTTAAAGGCGAGGCAGCTGGATGCTGTTCAAGCGGAAACGCAGGGAGAAACTTCAGCCCCCAGACCAGAGCGTGGATAGCGCGGAGGGGGGCCCAAGAGCCCCTTTCAGGCGCACAGACCAGCCTGGGCTTCTCTGATATGCTGTTCACAGGCGTTCCCATCAGATATTTCCTTCATGGGAAAGCAGATACCTCTCTCAGAGGATCCGCCTGCATTATGCTTCATAGCGAGACAAACGTTTCCATCAAAGTTCGGAGCAAGACCAAGAGGCTGGTTTGGAAAGTCTGGTTAATGCAGTCAGACAAGAAAAGGAAAAAGGTGTAAAAACACTGAAGTTGTGCCTTTGTAAAACAAACAAAAAATTTGGGGGGGGGGGGCTTTTAAAAATCTGGGAAGTAGAAGGAAAACAATGACTATAGGCAGCAGATGTGATTGTTTAGATGGAAAATCTAAACTGAAGATTGAGTGACATAGTCGTCTTTTCCAAGGAACTGGCAGGTTACAAAATAAACATCCCAAATTCACTAACCAGTTAGAAATGCCAGTGAAAAAAAATATCATTCTCACTACTAGCAAAACCATAAAAAGCTAGGAATATAAATTTACCAGGGAATATATTCTACTTTGTTAAAAACTTCTACTGTCTACTGAGGCACCAAAGAAGACTGGAATCTATTAAGACACAATCCTTATTCTGGGACAAAAATACGCCCACATTGTAACCTTGTGACATCATCTTTACCCGTAAATTCAATAGAGTCTTCAACAAATTCCAAGTAGAATCTTTTTTTCACTTGACATAATGATTGTAGGTCTCATGTGGGAGCATAAAGAGAGAACAGTCAACACAATGTTGATAAAGAAGAGAAACTAGGCCTGCTTCTGTATAAGAGAAACTAGGCCTGTTGGATATTAAACTGAAAGCATGCATACATGCATGAAGGAATAAATAAAATGCAAGAGTGACCCAGGGCTTACTATTTAAGGAAGTGCTTTACGTGTATTAATGCATTTTGATCCTCACAACAAACCTGGGAGGCAGATACTAATATTGCTGTCACTTTCAGATAAGGCCCTGTAGGATAAATATCACACCCCAAATCACACAGCTAGGAGTGGGGGATGAGGGATGTGAAGCAGGCATTCTGCCTCCATAACCTCTGCACCTGTGCTTAAACCTCCCTCACACTACACCACCTTTATCACAAAGCCACAGTAGTTAAAACAGCATGTTACTGCCCCAGAGGTGACTGTTCAATGGGGCAGGACGATGAGCCCAAATTTAGAAGTACGTGAGAAACTGTGGTGTTAAAATGTGGCACTGGGGCTTCCCTGGTGGCGCAGTGGTTGAGGGTCCGCCTGCTGATGCAGGGGACGCGGGTTCGTGCCCTGGTCCAGGAAGTTCCCACATGCTGCGGAGCGGCTGGGCCCGTGAGCCATGGCCGCTGAGCCTGTGCGTCCGGAGCCTGTGCTCTGCAACGGGAGAGGCCACAACAGTGAGAGGCCCGCGTACCACAAAAAACAAAAACAAAAACAAAAACAAAAACATCAGACACCATAAGGGACTTCCCTGGTGGCGCAGTGGTTAAGAATCTGCCTGCCAATGCAGGGGACATGGGTTCAATCCCTGGTCTGGGAAGATCCCACATGCCACCGAGCAACTAAGCCTGTGCACCACAACTACTGAGCCCGTGTGCCACACGTACTGAAGCCCATGCGCCTAGAGCCCGTGCTGTGCAACAAGAGAAGCCACCGCTTGCCACAACTAGAGAAAGCCCGCGCGCAGCAACGAAGACCGAACGCAGCCAAAAATGAATAAATAAATAAATTTAAAATAAAATAAGTTACAAAGTAAACGACAAGATGGAAAAGATACTTACTACATATACGTATATATATGATATAAGATTGCTACATTTGACTAATAGAAATACAAACACTCAGTTAAATTTGAATTTCAGGTAGACAACATATAATTTTTTCGTATGAGTATGTGCCATAATCGTCTATCTGATAGTCAAATTTAACTGGATGTCCTGTCTTTTATCTGGTAGACCTAATATTACAGTAACATTTTAATGTACATAATTTACAAAGAACTTTTACAGTCATTACCAAAAAAGATGATCACCCTAATAGAACAGAGAATTAAAGAGACCAGCGGCAATTCACAACATCCAGTAAATCGGACAAAACACATCTGGTAAATAGGACGAAATAGCCATCCTCTCTTGCAATGAAATAAATACAAATAAGAAGTTGGGAAGGTTGTGCTTTTTACTTTCTTGATTGGCAGATTTAAAAATATTGACAAAACTCAGCGTTGGCGTGGGGCTTGGAAAAATAGGCATTCTCTTCTCACTGTTGCTGAGAATGTAAATTAGTATTATTTCCAGAAAGCAGTTTAAGAACAAAATTGAATACTTTATGTGCGTAGCCATAAACCAAGCAAATCCATTTTCAAGAATTTATCTAAAGAGATAATTTGACAAGTGAACCAAATGCATACAGCAGATGTTTACTGCTTTGCATAAAGAATTTCTAACAGTGAAAAGTTGGAAGCAACCTAAATGTCTATGGCTAGGGGACGGGTTAATTAAGTAATGATGACATATATTGAGACTTCACTGTGATGCAGGCACTGTTCTAGGTGCTTCCTGTGTATTAACTTGCTTAATTCTCAAAAACAAAACAAAACAAAACAAAACAAATCTCTCCAAACCCCCCCTACTAAGTCCAGCTGAAGAGAAAGTGTAGCATCTCCATCTTACAGAAGGGGAGACAGGACAGAGAAGTCAAGCAACTTCCCCAAGTTCCCACAGCTGGAAAATGGGGGACTGGGATTTAAACTGAGGCGGTTTAACTCCGGACACCAGCTCTCAGCTCTTGTGCTATGTTGTGTACTTAATGGAATCTCACAGAGGACATGCCAGGATGAGATCCTCCATAGCGTGGAGAATTTTGTAGCCATTAATGATAACAATGTGACTCTGTACTTACTGGCAGAAAAAATGTTCACGACATAATGTTAAGTGTAAAAGGATGTTTGCAAAACCACATTGCTATAGACTAAATATGTCCCTGAACAATTCATATTTTGAAACCTAATCCCTGTGAGGGTATAGGAAGTGGGGGCTTTGGGAGGTGACCAGGTAATAAGTGTGGAGCCCTCCTTAGTGGGATTATGCCCTTGTACAGAGACCCTAGAGAGTTCCCTACTTGCGTCCACCATGAGAAGACACAGCAGGAAGGAAACATGTCTGTGAACCAGGAAGCTGGCTCTCACCAGACACTAAATCAGCTGGTGCCTCGATCTTGGACTTCCGGCCTCCAGAACTGTGAGAAATAATTTCTGCTGCATGTAAGACACCCAGTTTATGGTATTTTGTTACATCAGCCTGAACGAACTAAGACACACATACATAATATAATCCCATTTATGTAAAATCGAATCTATTTATATATGGCTATATATATATTATATATATAGGCTTAGAGAAATATCGGATGAGTAATCAACGAAGAGTTCAAAAGGCTTTCTTTCTGAATGATGGAATTTCAGATGATTTTTTTACTTTCTTTTTTATACTTTTCTAAATGACATAGGTTTTAAAAATTATGAACATATTTAAACATTCAGAAAAGAAATCTTGGGGGAAAGTTCCCACTTTATGTTTCAGTCCTTCAGCATCCTGATAGTCTAGGCTTTTCCCAGTCTCATCTCTCTCTTCAAATGCTGAGAACTCAGTTCCCTGGCTGAGAATTCGTAGCCCCAGATTAATCCCAAGCGTTCCCTGCGCACCTTCCACCTGCCCTCTAGCTGAATGCGGACAGGGCACTGGACCAAATTGGGTGAAGTCTTGGAACCTCGGTAAGTCCCATCCATTTTCTGATCCTCAGGGTCTCATCTGTGAAATGAGATGGATTTAATTCACTAAATCTAACTAGTCTAATTAATTTTAATTAATTAAATCTAACCAACTAGTTAATTAAGTTGGGCCTATCTACAGAATACATTCAGAATTTGGCCACTCCTCCAAACAGTGGCCACAGCTACCCTCTTTAAAACCTACCACTGCTTTAGATGTGGAGGACCTAGAGACTGTCATACAGAGTGAAGTGAGTCAGAAAGAGAAAAACAAATATCGTATAATGTCACTTATATGTGGAATCTAGAAGAATGGTACAGATGAACTTATTTGCAAAGGAGAAATAGAGTCACAGATGTAGAGAAAAAACGTATGGCTACCAAGGCGGGAAGGGGGGTAGGATGAACTGGGAGATTGGGATTGACATATATACACTACTATGTACAAAATAGATAACTAATGAGAACCTGCCGTATAGCACAGGGAACTCTACTCAATGCTCTGTGGTGACCTGAATGGGAAGGAAATCCCAAAAAGAGGGGATAGGGGCTTCCCTGGTGGCGCAGTGGTTGAGAATCCACCTGCCAATGCAGGGGACATAGGTTCGATCCCTGGTCCGGGAAGATCCCACATGTCACAGAGCAACTAAGCCCGTGAGCCACAACTACTGAGCCTACGTGCCGCAACTACTGAAGCCCAGGCGCCTAGAGCCCGTGCTCTGCAGCAAGAGAAGCCACCGCAATGAGAAGCCCACGCACCTCAACCAAGAGTAACCCCCGCTCGCGGCAACTAGAGAAAGCCTGCACACAGCAACGGAGACCCAACACAGCCAAAATAAATAAATTAAAAAAACAAAACAAAGAAAAACAAAAAAGAGGGGACGTATGTATACATATAGCTGATTCGCTTTACTGCACAGCAGAAACTAACACAACATTGTAAGCAATGTTTCACTAATAATAGTGAAAAAAACCCACGCCTACCACTGCTTTGCAGAAATCTCCACTGGTTTTCCATTTCAAAGTGAAATCCAAAGTCTTTCAGATGAGGAAACGGAGAGTACAGAGAGATCGAGTAGCTGGTCCAAAGTCCTGAGACTTCAGTCCAGGATCCCAGAACTAGAACCCGTCTCCTGAGTCTCTGGCTGAGGTAGTTTCTGCCACGTCCAACTGCCTCACCTGCCATCGTCACATTTTCACTCTTGAAGTTGAAATTGTTACTGTGTGGCCAAGTGACACCAGACCTCCTGGTCTATTGCCTCCCTAGGTTCTGCCAAGCCAAAGGCTCAGGGCATTTAGCTGGAAGGGGAAGACTCAAGGGTGTCGATGCTCAGTGCCCCTCGGGGCTGGAGATGCAGACAAGGGAGTGAAGCCCCTTTGGAGGAGGTGCAGGAGGGAGATGTCAGCCCAGCCTATGGTCCCTCGTACCATAGGAGGAGGTATGGAGGTACTGCTGTTCTGTAGCCTGTTTCCGGGCGGTACCCACGTGCCCTCAGCAAATACACTAAAGTATGAGGGGAAGGGTATGGCATGGAAGACCCCTGACTACCTTAGTCATGCATACCACCCTCCTGTCACCTTTTAAAGGGGGAAGGACTCGTAGCTGGCCTGCATCTTGGATGGGCATCCAGGATCGCCTCTTGCTAAAGGGGGCGGGAGGTGGAGAGAACTGGAGAGCCGGGAGAGGGTACGAGATCCCGGCCCAGAAAGAGATGCAGCCAGAGGAAACTATCCGGGAGAGGATTGGGAAGCAGAGGACAAGTTTTCAGGAGGTTCTGGAGCTGCAGCTCCAGCAGAATAAGGGGGAGGACTCTTCTGGAGAGAGGCAGCAGGGGAGAGGCAGGAAGGGGGTGGAGGGAGGGATTATCAAACAGCTGCCAGAGGGGCTGATATTTTGTGAAGAAAGACATGATTTTTTAAAAATTTTATTTTATTGAAGTATAGTTGTTTACAATGTTGCGTTAATTTCTACTATACAGCAAAGTGATTCAGTTACATATATATATATATATATATATATATATATATATATATATATATATACACACATTCTGAGAAAGACACGTTTAGAACAAGCTTTCAGAAAGTCTTGCTGAATGGTTTACAATGTAACCTTCTCTTGTCTCCTGGAGAAAATCCTTAGTAAAGATCCCATTACCTGGGGTTCCTAGTGGGCATCGTGTGACCAGGCTGGAGAGACATGCTTCAAAGAGTCAGATGAGGGCTTCCCTGGTGGCGCAGTGGTTGAGAGTCTGCCTGCCAAGGCAGGGGACACGGGTTCGTGCCCCGGTCCGGGAAGATCCCACATGCCGCGGAGCAGAAAAGAGTCAGATGAGAAGTCTGGGAGAAAGCACTAGCTCATCGCGGTCTGTACCATTCCCTGCAACTCCGTGCTCTCTCTAAATGGATAGGAACCTCCTTGAGGGCAGGGAAAAGTTCTAAGTCTTTTCATTCTATAATCACCATATACTCGTTTCTCAATGCCCACCCCATCCCTGCTTCAACCGTTGCCATGCTTTCTTGTTGCCATGTTGAGGCTCCAACGGGGCCCTCGGAACTGAGCTACGTCAGCAATGGCATCACACAGGGCTTACTGGAAGCCTGGGAGCCCACTCAGATCCCAACTGCTCCCAGAGAGGTTGTGGCTCCCAGATCTCCCTGTGGGACAGCGCCTGTAGCTGCCGAGTCACAGAAAGCCAGGACTCGATCACACTCCCCAGTCTGAGAGAGGGTGAGACACCACCTAAGAGTGGGAGGAGGGAGAGAAGTCCTTCTGGAGACCTCGTTTTAGGCCACCTTCGCCCCGAAAGGATGAACGAGCGGCAATGGGAGGAAGAGGCTTTCTCTAAGAGTCCAGGTAAGCGAGGGGGGAAGATGGTCTGATGGATGATGGAGCCTGGCAGCCAGGGGTCTGCTTTCCCTGGACAGGGGGCCAGGAGAGTGAAGGTGAAGGATTTGGCGTGAGGGGTGAGTCTCACTGAGGCTTTCACTGAGAAAGAACCGCCCTTTAGGAGACAATTCACTCAGTGTGTAACGTGAATGAAGAAATGAAGGAATGAGTGACTGAACCTGAGAATTTCCTCTTGGGAGTCTGAGGGCCTTTCCTGGATGGGCTGAGACTAGGAACTCGGCTCTTCAAGCCTGAGACCTTCCTGCTTTGTGTCCTTGGAAAGGAAGCAAGTGGGCAAGTGGGGCAGTGGGTGTGGGGCTGGGGAGGAAGTGGTTTGGGGTCTTGTCCTTCAAGTCATCATGTTTTCTACTGACAATGAGTTAAGATATCATGTGCAGTTTTAAGAAATACAATTGACCAGGAGGCTATGGGAGTGCGTAGCATGAGGGAGCACGGTACCCCATGCTGCCGCTGCCGCAGGGTCCCTGCCCTGGTGGGCCTGCCGCTGTCCCCAGCGGAGAGAAAGAAAGGTCTGGGCAGACTCCCTCCCACAGCTCCACGGACCTCCCTGTATGGCCTCTACCCACTTCTTCCGAGGACCTCAGCAGCGTACACAGGGGGTCACATCAGAATCACAAGGTCAATTCCCACTTAACCGGTGCTTCTGCCACAGATCCCGCTTTCACAGCCAGTTTGCCACCTGGACCACGTCCGCCATCTTCTCTCCCCTTTCCCTGTCCTGCCCCCACTGGCGCAGTCCTGAGTCCCACTTCCATTCTTGGCCTAGCCTCCGACACCTTCCTAAGCTCCTCCTCGCCCTCTGCTGTCTCTCCTTGGACCTTTCACTTCTCTCTACCCGCAGAAACACACAACTCCACCTCTCTCAGCTTCCTGAGCTTTCCAAACTACCCTCCTATCAGAAACACGCACAGACCCTGAAGCTGACACATCTGACCCACGCAGAAGCACTCCACGAGGTTTTCACCTACTGGCCATGGAGGCAAGGATCAGGGCCCCCAGAGGCCTCCATACTGATGGAGTTCATCTCACAGGGACACCTTCAAGGAGCTTGTTTGGAGAAGGTTTTTCACCTGCTACTGATTCTTGGTTTAAAAAGGGCACGGGGAAGAAATGTACATGCAAGAACCTTAACAAAGTATACACATTATTATGTCTTGAAGTACAATCCTTCTATAAGTGCTCTCTTTAAGAGAGGTTGGAAAGAGGTATTTCCCCTGTTGTATGCTAACACCCTAAATGTACTAGAAAATCACTTCACAGACAACATCTCTCACAGAAATAACATAATAATATGAAGGTTCTGGGGAAACAGCTGATTTCCATGTGCTAAAGGACAAAATTCATTGGCATTAAACAGATACTGAAAAAAAATTAACTTGAAGATCCTCCAATTATGAACATCAGCTCCCAACCTGTCTTATAGTGTCTCCCCAGTGACTTTTGGTATAAGGTACCACTGCGCTCGTGAGACTCCATCTCCCCCAGCAGCGTTCCCAGCACCCTGCAAGATGTGATGAGATTTCCAGAGGTGGTGGAGGGTAGGGATGGAGAGGCCCCAGGGACCCCTGAGACCAGGGCCTGAGCACAGAGACCAGGCTCTAGGCCCCAGATCTCATCTAACTCACACTCTGTCCTCAGAAGCCTCAACCCCGGAGGACAAGGCCACGAAGCCTGCAACGTCCGATTCAAGAAGCCCGAGCGCCGGGCCCAGGAGGACGCCATGACTAGCAGAGAGGTCTCGGTCCTCGGCTTCCACGGAGCGGACCTCTCACTCGTCCAGATACCGGGCGCGATTTGAGAGGCAGCGGGTGTGCTGTGCCCATGACACCCGAGTGCGCACGGTGCAGGGGGTGGCCGTGGCCTGGTAGCCCCGGAACGCCGGCGCCCCCGAGGACCAGCCTCCCCGCGTTTTCGCAGTAGGCACCCTGTGCTCCCTGCCCAGACCCGCAGACCCCGAGTCCCTGCCCGGCGCTCCGGAGCCTGGAGCCCGCCCGCCGTCCCGGAGGCGCGCGGCCACCCCCGAGTGGCTGGCGAGACGGGTTTCCGCCGGAAGGCCTGCTGTCGCGTGTTCCCGGGGCCCCGGCCCGCGGTGGAGCACGCCGAGCGCGGGATCAGGAGGGCTTACCGGCCGCTGTGTCTTCTCCGAGGAGCTACCGGAATGCCCAGATGCCGCCACGCCGGCCCCGACGCTGCCAGCTGCGTGCCCAGCGGCACCTGCTGGCGGCCGAGGCCCGGGAGGTGCAGGCCCAGGAGGAAAGCTGTCGGCGCCCGGAGGCCAGGCTGCGGGCGCGGAGCCGGGCGCTGAGGCGGCTGCCGGAGGAGGCCCGTCAGAGGCGGGGGCGCGCGCTGGAAGGGCTGCGCTCAGACACCGGACGGCGAGCAGGGCTGGGGGGTCTGGGTCTGTCCCGACAGCCTTCGGGGCCGGCTCCTCATCGCTTCCGGGAGCCCCTGCACCCGCTGCTTCCGGGGTCCGCTCTCGCCCTCCACGTGCCCAGGAGGAATGCCTGGAGGGACCCGGGGCTTTGGGACAGCCGACTCCGGATACCAAGTCAGGGCAGAGGCTAGCCCGCCAGGAGAGATTGGAGGCCTCACCTAGAGGATGAGTCCCATGGAGACCCTGAAGATGGCCACGGCGTAAGTCGGGAAAGAGAAGGGGATTTCAGGGGTCTCTGGGGACTGGGA
Organism: Phocoena phocoena; assembly: GCF_963924675.1. Lineage (NCBI taxonomy): Eukaryota > Metazoa > Chordata > Mammalia > Artiodactyla > Phocoenidae > Phocoena > Phocoena phocoena. The sequence continues at coordinate 143,728,786 of NC_089220.1, read as the reverse complement.
GGGGGCCTCAGCTCTAAAGAGGAGAAGCTGTGAAGGGGGTGTAGCTGATTCCTTGGGGGAGGGCGCAGAAGGACTCCAGGATGTGGAGGAACCAGCCTGCACTAGAGCCATGGGAACAAACCCTCAGCCAAGACAGCAGGATCCCTTCCCAGCCACTTCCAGGGAGAGGCAGGAAGGAGGCCCTGCAGGAGGAGGGCAGGGCCTCTAAGAGAAGGTCAGCTCACCATCCAAGTCCTCTGGCCTCCCTGGGAGAATTGGGGTTGGAGGGATGTCGGTTTCCTCTTTGAGGGGAGTAGAGGTGGCAGCTGGGCTTGGGTGCTGTGCTCTTCTCAGAACAGTAGATCCAGTTCTGGACAGTTCGCAAGGGAGCCTCTCAGGTGCAGTGGAAGCAGCTTAGAAGCTAGTTCATCCCTTTAGAGCAGGTTTTACCTTCTGCCGATGAACACATCCGTGGCACTTATTCTTTCTTTGTCCGGTGGTATCAAGGTAGGACCTATCTTGAGATCAGAAAGCTGGAAGAAACACCTGGCTGAGAATCAAGCAGCAGAAGAGAGGGTGAGGCCCCTCAACCCTGGAATTATAGCGATGGCCCAGATGATCCAGGTGAGGATGGGAAGGGGCATGTTCAGGCCCAGATTCCATCTTGGGCAGAAATACCAAAGTCACAGCCACAGCATCCATTCTTAGGGCTTGGGAAGCCCTGGGGGGTGCCAGAGGTGTGTCCATGTCCCTGGGAGATGAGAGGAGTGACATAGGGAACCTTTAGGGCCCAGGATGTGTGGGCAGGGGCTCCAGGCCTGGCACATCCATCCATAGGCTGTCCTGTTTGTACTTCTCAGAGGGACGGAGAGGGATTCTGAGAGTGATAGGGTCTGTAGTGGAGGGAAGCCGGGGCTTTGAGGCAGGATCCATTCTGCATGGCTCTGATGATGAAAAAGGAAAGCTTGTGATTCTCAGGTACTGGTTGGGGATGGTCTGGCGTTTCCAGGATGACCAGAGGCTGGCTGGAATTTTCCCACTGTCCAAAAAACCTTTTGGCTGAAAAAAAATTTTTCCCCCCAAACTGCATACTCCTCGTTAAATTTCTCTATGTACAGTCCCCAAAAGGCCTAGAACGCACCATGGTGGATTTTCTAGTAGAGCCTTTGGGGCGGGAATTTGGGATTGGTGCCTATCAGAGTAGAGAATCTTGGGTGGTTCACATGTTATCATTTTTTTAATTAAAATTTTTTTTATATTTTATTGGCTGTGCCATGCTGTAGGTGGGATCTTAGTTCCCCGACCAGGGATTGAAACTGCACCCCTTGCATTGGAAGTGCAGAGTCTTAACCGCTGGCCCGCCAGGGAAGTCCCTCACACGTTATTTTGAATTGCATGTGGTGTGCAGCCTTCTTCATCACTTGGCATGTACACTCGGTAGATGTTGAAGAATGACGTTTTAACCCTCACAGAATACTCTGGTCGTTTTGAGGTATAAAGAACAGAGAGAGGTCATTGTCTCTGAGTACCAAGGGAGAATTCTGCTGGGTCTGACTTCTGTATAGTCTATGTGTGCTTTCATCCTTTGATTGGAATCTTTGAATCCAACTACAAGACTTTTTAATGTATTTAAATAGATTCAACTGTGGTTTTGTTCTTTAAGACAAAATAGGTTTATTTATATCTTTAAGATGTTAACCGAACGTCATTCTTTTTTAAAATGACACATTCAAAGCGTATGTCTGTTGAACTTTAAAAAAATTATTTATTGTTTTTCAGCTTATGAAGGTCTTAACGTTTCTACAGCGTGTTTAAATACAGGTTTTTAAAAAAGAAGTAGTTATAGCTGCAACCACCTCCTCATATGTAAATTACACTTCCTGCCTTAATGTGTCCAATTTTCAAAAATACTTGTGTATCCTTCCTTGCATTTTCCTTGCTTGGATATATCTGTATACAGTCACAGGCACACACAGAGATTTTTTTTTTTGAGTTGAGTATTTTCTTTTTTTAATGGAAATTGGGTCATACTCTACCCACCTTGCTCTGCCCATCAGAAGGGTACGCATTACTGGAATGAACACTGGGGAGGGCCTTAGGGGCTGGGGTAGGGGGCATGAGGGGTCACCACCCACTCAGTTGCAAACCCCGAGGAAGGCAGGTTGGGAGCCCAGCCCAATATCCCTGGGCCGCCGGGCTTTGCCGGGACGAACCACAGGAGGGGAAGCTGGTGGCTGAGGAGGGCGAGGCCGGGAACCCAGACCCCGGGAGATCCAGGTAGCAGCCGCCCCTGGCAGTGCTTGTGCCACAGGTGGATGGCGGAGGGTTGTCAGCCATCATGCTTCTGGACTGTGACTCGGGAAGAGTGAGGGAGGGATGGTCACACACGTGCCTGCCTCCGCCCAGGCGAGGGGCCTGGGGTCGAAAACCGGGAGGAGGACAGTCAGGACAATCACACTCTTCCAGGCTGGAGGCTCTGCCCTGGAGGGTCCTCCCAGGGCACTCATCCCTAGTTGGGGGGCCTGAGACCACACTGTGTTCTTCTGGAGCCTCCCAGAATTGCTGCGTGCCCAGGGCCAGGGGTCGTAGGGCTGGGCCTGGCCACCTCCCTTGCAGCAGGTCTGGCTGTGTGTTGTCCCCTGTGGACATCCTGGCATTTTTGAGGTTCTTTTTTAGTGGGTTTTGGCTTCTGGGAGCAGACACTGCAGGGAGAGCAGGTTTATGACTGTGCGCCGCCCTGCCACTTGGCCCTGGGCCTGTCCACTGCAGCTGTGCCCAGCACATGATCCATGGTTAGAATGTATGGATCCTTTCCAATGATGTACTTTCCTAGATCTTGTTTCAGCTCTATTTCTTTTATTCTTCCCCCCTGCTTCACTTCCCAACCCCTGCCCACTTAATTTCCTTGTGAGAATCCATTAGTTCTCCTTTGTCCTCACCTTCACCTGATTCTGAGGCCCTGGATGCCCAGCCTGTAGGAATCCCATGGAAGATGCTAGAAAGTGGTCCATGTGCTAACAGCTGCCCAGGACCTTGGGGTGGGAGGCCTGAGGCTCTGCATTTCTTGCAATATCTTCAGGTAATTCTGATGCTGATAAAGTGGGAGCTTTGCATTTTATAGGGTCCCTTGTGAGACTAGCCTCTGATTTCCCACGAGCTCCACTGTCCTGCGTGGTTTAGATGGTAGACTTGGGAAGGAGATGGCGCTAAACGACAAGGAATCTGCAGCAAAGCCTGCCTGGTCTTTCAGTTTTCCCCACTGTCATCACTGGCTGTGAACAGACTGTCCTATTCCTAGACCAAAGAACTGTCTGAACGAGCTTAAAACAGACTCTCCAGATCTCACTTCTGGGTAAGAAATGAACTTAGAAAATTCAACAGTAACAACTAATCCTGCTTAAAGTTTTATTTGCTAAAACAAACAAAAAGAAAAAGGGCCCTGAATAAAATCCCAAAGGGCGAGAAATGAGCCTCTTCCTTCAGGCAATCTCCCTAGTCCCAGCTTTCTTATCTCCTAACACTCAAGAGTGTACAAACTAAAATCCTCGGAATAAAGATCCCAGGAATATTACCGTCACCTAGCGAAGATCTCCCCCACTGCTGGGTCAGGCATTTGTCCGAGGTCCTCCTGGGCTCCCTGGGCCTCTGTACTTGACACTCAACACACCAAGCTGCAGAGCTATTAAAAGACTTCCCAGCAGTGGGCATGACCCCAGTGACCTTGAGCCCCTGAGCCCTGAGAACCTCCCATAGTCAAAGACAGCCCTCCACCCTGATTTCTTATCCTCAGGGGTCTCAGGATTATTCTGGTCCTTGTGTCCCTTTTAGCAGCTTTTCTTTTAAAGGACCTAAGGGCTCTTCTGCTTTGTGCCTAGCACCCGGAAACTATGCCACATCTGAGGTTGGGCAAACAGCTGTGTAAACTACAACTTTAAGACTGGCAGAGGCCACAGAAGCACTGGGAAGGAGAGAGGTGAACAGTTAGAAAGGCCTGATTCTGAAGGCAGCCATGGACAGAGACCCAAACTCGCAAAGCTGGCCCCAGGTGAAGTACGCTAAACTTGTGGGTCCTGGGCCCTTTTCTACTTTCAAAGGAGAAAGTCTTTTGCCCTGAACCTTTTCAACTGGATTGGAAGTGCCTTTGACTTATGATATAAACCTCCAGCGCCTCTTGGGGTGCCTGATGGTTCAAGGAGGCCTTGCCTAACACCACCTGTTCTTCCTGCTGGTAAAGAACCCGTCATTTTAGTCTCAAGCTCATTAGCTGACCTCAACTTGGATTATTGGACCTCGAAGGTGCTCTGGCCTAGAAATACTTCCTAGGTTCATCTTCTCACAGCTGATAGCTTGTTTCCCTGTTTTATTACACAAGTGAGAAATGGAACCAAGAAAGGAGTATGGAGACATGAGCCCTGACCTGTTAGCATCCACTCCTGCTTTCTGAGGAGGGAAGAGGTAAGGAAGACAGCAGTTACTGTGTCCTTTTACACGTGTGTGATGAAATCCTCACAAAGACCCTCTCAGGTAAATAGCTGGTAGAAAACGCTTTGCTTTTTTACTTTTAATTTTTTTAATTAAAAAAAACTTTCTTATTGGAGTATAGTTGCTTTACAATGTTGCGCTTTTCTGCTGTACAGCAAAGTGAATCAGCTCTACATATACATATATCCCCTGTTTTTGGATTTCCTTCCCATTTAGGTCACCACAGAGCACTGAGTAGAGTTCCCTGTGCTATACAGCAGGTTCTCATTAGTTATCTATTTTATACATAGTAGTGTATATATATATATATATATATATATATGTATGCTGCATATAGACATACAAAGTGAAGTAAGTCAGAAAGAGAGAAGAACAAATATTGTATAATATCACTTATATGTGGAATCTAGAAAAATGATACAGATGAACTTATTTGCAAAACAGCAGAGGAGTCACAGATGAAGAGAAACTTATGGTTACCAGGGCGGGAAGGGGGTGGGAGATCAGCATAGCATTTAACCAGCTTCTCCCCAAACCCAGGATCGGAACGCCAGCCAATCCTTCACAGAACCCCAGACCTACCCTGAGCCACCTGCTGTGCCATCCTGCCTCCAATTCCAGCTTCTTTCCAATCCTCTGACGCAGAGTTTTGGTTTTAAATGTATTGTCTCCTTTCATGGATTGGACCCAACCCTCATCATGACAACCTAGCCCCGTGGCTCTCAAAGTCGAGCAGGCATTAAGATCACCTAGGGGGCTTGTTAAAACACACATTTCCGGGCCTCACCCCTAGCGTTTCTCATCCGAGACGTCTGGGGAAGAGCTTGAGAATTTGAAATTTTCTAACAAGTGTCCGGGTGGTGTTGATGTTGCTGGTGTGTGGGCCTCCCTTTGAGAACTGCTAATCTAGGTGGTGATCACTTCTCTTTTACAGGGACCCCCCACCCCCGATCTGGGAGCTGTGGGGGGCAAATGGAAGTTATCTCCATGAGGCTTTTGGCCAGCAGCCCCGTCAGAATATAAGGGAGAGGGACTTCCCCGGCGGTCCAGTGGTTGAGACTCCGCGTTCCCAATGCAGGGGGTCCGGGTTCGATCCCTGATCGGGGGACTAGATCCCGCACGCATGCCACTAAGACCTGGCGCAGCCAAACTAAATAAATATTTTTAAAAGGAATATAAGGTAGAAAGAAGGGGAGGCTAGACTGTTTAGCTGACCTCCTGGGTAGGATCTTTCAAATCATTGGGATTTCAAGCCACTGGAGCCCCAGGGGCTTGGCAGCCAGTGATGTGAGGCTAAATGTTTAACAACTGGCCACTGAGGGTTTGTGAGGTGGGGGGGGATGCCCAGATTTGTGGCACCTACCAATACCTATGTATGAATATGCTGTAGCCAATCTCAAGCTACAGCTATATTACCTTGGGCAATCTTCGATTTCCCCAAATATAAAGGGCAGTGATAAAATACGTTCTCCGCGTCATCAGATGTGTTAGCAATAATGCCCATAGGATCCCAGGAGCAGAATGGACACCCAATAAGTGGTTATTCTTGTTTTCAAGATTCCCCCCAAAACTCCCCAGGAAGAATTATAATTTCTCCCAATGAATAATGTGTGTGATGCGTTCAATCACAGTGGATATATGTTTTCAAAGTCAAGCATTTTTGTTTTAGAACCTGTTTTAAACTGTGCTGGAAAACAAAATTTCAGCTAGCATTTGGCCTAGAAAAAAGGGTAGAGAATGCTATCCCCAATTCAGAAAAAAGTTGATATGGTATTTTTCACTTACACTTATGGTCTCTTATTATGCATCAGTGATATTAAGAATTTTTAAATGAACGATATAATTATTCATTGACTATTACCAAACTGTTGCTCTTTTTCTTTGGTTATCACGAACAAAGTATTTGCCTGGAAGACAGTGCTTGAGAATTCTTCAAGTCCAAGAATATAGAACGGTGGGAAAACAGTCCCCTTCCCATCTTTCAGTACTGTTTCTAGAACAGCATTTTCTCCCATAGCAGCCATATGCTCTCCCAAAACACCAGTTTGGGCACATTCTTGCAAACCTTCAAGTGTGGAGACCTGAAAAGTGCCCATTTGGCATTTACAGATGGAAAGGGGAATGAACTCTTCCATGCCGTAGGCATTCAGGTTGTAGAGTCCTGCCTTCAAGGACTCTCAGTGGGTGAGGTCTGCAGGCGTGTAAACACTGAATCAAATGACTGTGCAGAAAGAATGCCAGCAAGTTTAAAATACGAGCTTGTGCAATGCAGGAAGAAAGAGCAGTCCTTGTAATGGCACAAAGATAAGGGAGGCTACTCTTACATAACTCAAATCCAATTTTATGACAAAACGTCGTACATTTTACAATGAAAAGTCAGAAGTTCTGTTGAATGCAGATTTGTCTTAATTAAAATTATTTGGTTGCGGGTTAAGGGAAGCAACTCAAGTGGCTTTAGGACTAAAAATAGAGATGGGCTCCGGAATGCTTTGGGGAGCCCTAAGGCTTGGTGGTCACAGGACCATTCATGGTACCCAAGAGCCAGAAAGCCCTCAGATACTCAAACTGTCCTCTCTCCCCATCTCCTTTTCCCTGCGTGTCCGTTTCATTCTTGCCTTTCTTCCATTTTTCTTTTTCTGCCTCTCCAGAAACAGGATGGAAAATGGCTGCCCCACACATTTAAGTATGTCTTCCCTAAATCCAAACGACTGTAGCCACATAGCAACATGGCAACTGCAGGGCACTCTGCTCGCAATGGGCAGTTCTCAGGGAAAGTGAGTCATGCCTTGGGTAAACCATCCCCCTAGTGTAAATCATCAGGTTGGGACATAAATGGGGGATGCAGCTTTTGCCCTCAAGAAGCTTACTGTCCAGCGAGTGACGCTGCTCAAGTTGCACAGACAGCGATGGAAATGGCAAAATATCACCAGATCTGGAAGAGTGGTGCAGATAAAGTGCTGGGGGAGGTCAGAGGGAGAAGAGAGGGAAGAAATGGAGCATTGAAGGAATATTTCAACCAGCGTAGGAATTGGAAGGAACCCCAAACCCAAAGGGTGAAGCGGAGTCTAAGGGATAATGAAACAACAACCAGGGAGACTTAACACAGTATCTAATGAGGGGCCGGGAATTAGATGAGGCAAAGCGGTTCAGAAGGAAAGCTGGGACTGAGCTTGTCCTGAAGTTTTCCTTTTGTGATGTGCATAGCGAAGAGCTGGCTCTGCAGAGTTACCCCGTGCCCATTCCTTGGATTCATCTTCAAAGCACCTCTCACGTTTTATCCTCATAGTGACCTTCCCATTCTTGTTCTGACTAGTACATCTGGTGAGCAGTTTACCATGTACCAGGTGCTGTGTTACCTATACTGTCTCGGCAGATTTCCATAACAGTGCAATGAACTAGGTGTCATTATTCCCACTTTAAATGCAAAGGTTAAGCAAGTTGCTTAGGGTGACACAGCGACGAAGTGACAGATCCAGGTCTGTGTGATGCCAACACCTGTGTTTTGTTATATCACTCTAGTGTCTGTAGGTTCTGTCTCTTGCCTGTTAACTTCTGAGTTGTCACAAAAATAGCATCTGACGTATCACATTTTTCTGCCTCCACTAAGAAAATGACCTATAATTCCAAATCGCCTAAATAGGTTGAGAAGAAGCCCCCGAGACTGGTAAATACATGCAAATTCCTGGAAAAAGTCTGGTACAAAATACAAGACAAGGGGCTTCCCTGGTGGTCCAGTGGTTAAGACTTTGCCTTCCGGTGCAAGGGGTGTGGGTTCGACCCCTGGTCAGGGAGCTAAGATCCCACGTGCCTCGCGGCCAAAAAACCAAAACACATAACAGAAGCAATATTGTAACAGATTCAATAAAGATTTAAAAACAAACAACAACAAAAACCCAAAATACAAGACAAGTTCAGCCTAGAAAACTCCCACCAGGTTTCTGCCCACTTTCTGCCTCTTGGGTAAAGAGTTGTTGAAATCTGCATGACCATGTGTTTTCATTGTAAAACTTCTCACAATAGCATTATAGCTCCAGTGGGGGATGCTATTGAAAGCAGAAGAGCATCTACATTTAGCACAGAAGGTCAGAAGGAAGCCTCTAAGTAGGAAAGTATGTGTGCTTAAACTTTTGACTGATTTAAATATGGAGAGAAATTTAAGCACTCTTTTGGTGTCAACAATTCCAACCTCATAAATTAGGAACAACTACAGTAAATGCATCTGACAGCATTTGAGCTATCCTTTTTTTTTTTTTTTTTTGGTCTAATTATAAAGCGTGGGGCTGAAATCATTTGCTTTGATTTACCCAATTTCCTATTGTCAAGTGCTATGTCTGTGCTTGATGTGATTATGTTAATGTGTTAATTAAGTTCAATGTCCTTTGTTGTACATTCTGCTTTCAGCAAAACAAGAGTAGTTCTCAAAGTATGTTTTCTTTGACTGTGTTCTGGGATAAATAGGGCAAAATACCTTGGGAGGGCAGGAAATGTTATCTTTTGGGCTGAGCTGGCTTCGATACAATTTAATTTGAATAATTGAACATATTTATGAGGTACAAGAAGCAAATAAAAAAAGAGCATTCAAGCTGTGTGTGTGCCTTGCCGTCACCATTCGAGCTGCAGTAACAGTGAGCATGCAGCTTCGTGGGTCATAATGTTTTGGGGGGAACACTGGGGACACAAGCCGAGAATATTCTGCTTATGTTTTCCCCAAAGCTATCTTTTCCTTGAATTTTTTTTTCTTTTTTTTTTTTCCTTGAATTTATATCTTGTATTTTTTCTTGACTCAGTTTACAGAGACATTTTCGCTATCTTGCATGTTAATATTGCTTCTGATTTTCATTTCAAAATTCCAGAAAAAGACCTGAGGCCTAGGTCTTGTCTGAGATAATGAATATTTCTTAAAAGAGACCGAAAGAATCCGTTGTTTTAATTTGCAAATGGTCCCATGAGTAGAAAGAACTCAAGAATGCCAGTTCCCTGCTCCCAAGATTATCTTGATGGGCTTGAAGGTATCTGGTTAACCTGCACTGCCTCGAGACACAGCCAGATATCTGTGTGAGTGCTCTGTATTAGGGGACTCATAGGGCAAAGGAAGTTGACACCATAATATCAAAAACTGAGCTGTGAGCTGTGGGGTGCAGACTGGCTAAGAGCTGGGATGTGCAGTCAGACCCGAGTGAAGATCTTGGCTCTGTCTTTTACTTGCTTGGTGAGTTATTTAATCACCCTCAGCCTCTGTTTCCTCTTCTGAACAATGGGAAGAGTACTGTATTTCATAGACGCCATCAATTGTAAAATACGTTATTGATTGATGTACCACAACAAAAAACACACATGCACAAGAAACAATGACAGTTAAACTGACATGATACTTTCTTAGCATTGAAATTTTTATTTCATGTTATTGAGAGATCTTTTAGATTTATTTAGAGACTTTTTAGAAAATCATATATCACTCTTATGCATATATTATTTATTCTTCTCCTAAAAGTTGGTCACATTCAGTGTCCTTCTTCTGAATCGCTTTCACCGCAGAGCTGTCAGTGTCCATGTTTTTCTTTACAGTATAATCATGTGGGCCATCAGCAGTGTGGAATTTGGAGCACTTCTTGCAAGAATGTCCTACTGTTGTCTTCAGGACATTCTGCAAGTCTTGATGCTGTACTTTCTTGTTCCTACCAGAAAGCATCAACAAAAGGCTTTTGGTCCAAGTTGTGTCTAGATAGAGAAAAATGATTGTGTCAATGTGACACGGACTGTGAAACACCACTGACTGTAAGATAAGTCTCGATTTCAGAAACGTGCATCCTAAAATCCACGAGATACTGTAGCAGCAGTTTCCTCCCAGAGTTGCTGTGAGAAAAATTCAGATAGAACCCTGGAATGGTGCCTGGCACTTATTAAGCATTTAGTAAATAGTAGCTATTAGTAATGCTACGATAATACTTTGTGATGGCTAATTATTATGTGATGGTAAATTATCAAATAATTTGATTAATAAATTATACCCAGGCTATAATTATACAGTTATTTGAGGAATGTGTGTATGTTTGGTCTCAAATAAATGAAAAATTGAAACCAAAGTTTATACTAAATTATGTAGATAACTCAGGTGTACTAGATCCCAACTTGGAATAAAGATTCAGCTGGTTATGTTACTCATGGTTAATTAAGATCACCCCACCAGCAATGAATTCGTTATACAACTTAATTATGACACAGTCATTGTTACAGCCAGTTCAGCCATGGACTCAGATATATGATCCACGGACAAAGACTTTTATGCTTTTAAAATGTCGATGGAAACATCTCACCACGACACACCCATTAAAATGGTGAAAACCCAGAGCACTGACAACACCAAATGCTAGCGAGGATGTGGAGCAACAGGAGCTCTCAGCCGCTGGTGGGAGTGCAACACGGTACAGCCGCCCTGGAAGACAGTTTGGCAGGTTCTTACTAATTTAAACATACTTTACCGTTTCTCACTGTATGACCCAACAATCACACCTCTTGGTAGTTACCCAAAGGAACTGAAAATTATGTTCACACAAAAGCCTGTGCGTGGATATTTATAGTAGTTTTATACATATTTGCCAAAACTTGGAAGCAACCAAGGTGCCCTTTAGTAAGACGAACCGATGAACTGTGGTACATCAGATGATGGAATATTATTCTGTGCTAAAAAAAAAAAAAAAAAGCTATCAAGTCATGAAAAGACTGGAGGAAACCTATCACTAAGTGAGTGAAGCCAATCTGAAAAGTTACAGTGTCCCCCAGCATCTGCGGGAATAGGTTCCATGACGGCCCTTGGATACCAAAATCCACAGATGCTCAAGTCCCTTATATAAAATAAAGAAGTATTTGCATATAACCTACACACGTCCTCGCATATACTTTAAATCATCTCCAGATTCTAATACCTAATACAATATAAATGCTATGTAAATAGTTGCCAGGTGAGCAGTAAAGTCAAATTTTGATTGTTGGAACTTTCTGGAATGTCTTTTTCCTAATATTTTCCATCAGGGATTGGGTGAATCTGTGGATTTGGAGCCACAGATGCAGAGGGCTGACTGTACTGTATGGTTCCAACTATGTGACATTCTGCAAAAGGTAAAACTTTGGAGAGAGTAAAATAATCAGTGATGGCCAGAGTTCTGGGCAGGGGGCAAGGGGGAGGGAGGGATGAACAGGTAGAGCACAGAGGATTTTTAGGGCAGTGAAACCACCTGTATGATACTATATTAGTAAGATCAATGTTGTCATAAATTTGTTAAAAACCCACAGACTGTACACCACGAAGTGTGAATCATTCTGACCATAATTCAAAAAGATACATGCACCCTAATGTTCATTGCAGCACTATTTACAATAACCAGGACATGGAAGCAACCTAAATGTCCATCAACAGAGGGATGGATAGAGAAGCTGTGGTACCTATATACAATGGAATATTACTCAGCCATAAAAAAGAACAAGCTTGGGTCATTTGTAAAGATGTGGATGGATCTAGAGACACTCATGCAGAGTGAAGTCAGAAAGAGAAAAACAAACATTGTATATGAGCACATATATGTGGAATCTAGAAAAATGGTACAGATGAACCTATTTGCAAAGCAGAAATAGAGACACAGATGTAGAGAATGAACAAACGTATGGACATCAAGGGGGAAAAGGGTGGGTGCGTGGGATGAACTGGGAAATTGGGATTGACATATATACACTGTTGATACTATGTATAAAATAGATAACTAATGAGAACCTACTGTATAGCACAGGGAACTCAGTGCTCTGTGGTGACCTAAACGGGAAGGAAATCCAAAAAAGAGGGGATATACATATACGTAGAGCTGATTCACTTTGCTGTGCAGTAGAAACTAACAGCATTGTAAAGCAACTATACTCCAATTAAAAAAAAAAAAGAGTGAACGATGATGTAAACTATGGACTTTGAGTGACTACGCTGTGTCAGTATAGGTTCATCAGTTGTAACAAAGGTACCGCTTTGGTGCATGTTGCGCGCAGGGAGGTTGTGCTTGCGTGGGCAGGGGGTATATGGAAGCTCTGTACTTTCTTCTCAATTTTTCTGTGACTCTTAAAACTGTTCCCCGAAAAAAGTCTACTAAAGAAAAAAGTGGAAACATTTCTAGATTACAGGAGACTACAGAGACATAGCAACATGTGACCCTGGATTGGGCTCTAAGTCAGAATTCTTTTTTTCTATAAGGAACTTTTTTTGGGTAATATGGGGGAAAAAAATGAGTAGATAATTATTTCATCAGTGATAACTTCTTGATTTTAATAATTATAATGTGTTTATGTGAGAGAGAATCCCTGTTCTTGGGAAATACACACTGAAGTAGTTCTCAGAAAGGGCTGCAATGTCTCCAGTTATTCTCAAATGGTTCAGAAAAGTAATGTGAAGATGTATATATATAGAGAAAGCGAGAACACAAGTGCCGTGACATGTTAACAATGGAGGTGAAAGGTAGGATAGCTCTTTCTACTATTTTAAAGCTCTACTATGAGCCTGAAATTATTTCAAAATAAAAGGGAATAGAAAATTGGGGAAATAAACCACTTCAAACGAGGTAAAATGGATGCAAAGTGTATTAAACTCATTTTGGGCCAATTCTAAATTCCCCCCCTCTCTGACTTTTCATTATTGATACGCACATTCATAGAATTGGAATCATAGTGTTTGTTTCTTTCTTCCTGCCTTTTTGTTTTTGTAACCCAACATTACTTCACATAAGCAGTGCCTTGTGTTGGCAGAGTGTAACAACCAGCCACACTCTAGGGGCAGTTTGGAACCTACTGTGTGCCTGTGCCTCGGTGGCTTAGCTGCCTTACTATTGTTAGGAATTTCAGTTATTTCTCAACCATTTATTGATTCCTTAGTGCTTGACTCTATATATCTATCATTTATGTATCCATTATCTATCTATCCATCTATCTAGCTATTTTATACCTATCTATCATCTATATCTATTATCTATCCATCATCTATCATCTATGTATCTATTATCTATCTATCATCTATCTACCCATCTACCTTGCTATTATCTATCTATCATCTATATCTATTATCCATCCATCATCTATCATCTATCTAGCTATTATCTATCTGTCTATCTATCCTCTATATCTATTATCCATCCATCACCTATCATCTATGTATCTATTATCTATCATCTATCTATCTATCCATCTACTTGGCTATTATCTATTTATATATCTATCATCTATATCTATTATCCATCCATCATCTATCATCTATGTATCTATTATCTATCTATCATCTATCTATCTATTTATCTATCCATCTACCTGGCTATTATCTATTTATATATCTATCATCTATATCTATTATCCATCATCTATCTATCATCTATGTATCTATTATCTATCATCTATCTATCTATCCATCTACCTGGCTATTATCTATTTATCTATCTATCATCTATATCTATTATCCATCCGTCATCTATCTATCATCTATCTACCTGTCTATCTATCTATCCATTTATCTAGCTGTTATCTACTTATCATCTATATCTATTATCCATCCGTCATCTATCTATCATCTATGTATGTATTATCTATCTATCTATCTCAATACTAATACCATCATCAGTAATTGTGAGAAACCGATTCCCTGTGCACTTCTTGCTCTTGCACCTGCTCTCACTTTCTCACTGAATCTGTGAGTTCTGGCCCCTGGGCATCTCACAAAGCACCACTTAGAGGTCATCAGGTATCCTTGAGAAACACAAAGCCGAATCGCTGACTAGAATAGCTTCTGTCCACACAAAATCCCTTCATATTTTTTGGAGACAAGGCGAGGGGATAAGTCCAGTTGTCTGTGTGCAGCAACGTGAATGAATGAAAGACCTGGGTGAGCGTGTTCGTGTCGAGGAGCAGACTGTACACCTATGGCTGCAGAGGAGCAAATACGTTCATTGCGTGTTTTCCTTTGCAAGGGGCACATGACATATTATAATTACCATACATGAGCAAGGTGTAAGGAGCAGCCGTGAAACGGGTTCTCACCTGTGAAACCTGCGTGTCCACCGCCGAGCTCAAGGAGTAGCACATGACAGATGTCTAAGCCCCATGCGCCCCAGCCCGGATCTCCTTCCTCTCCCTCTCTCCCTACTTTTCTGAGTCATGCGCTTATTATTACACTGCTAGCTTTTTAATTTTACCACATGTGTATGTATCCCTTAACCATGCGTGTTTTTAACTTTACGTAACCAAAATCATGCTTACGTATTCTTCTGAAGCTTATTTTTTCTTATTCAAAGCTGTTTTTAAGACTCAACTGTGTTGATGTTCGTAGCCGTCGTTCATTCGTTTTCACTGCTGTGTATTGCTCCACTCTGGAGCACACACCACACCGTGTTTGTTCATTCTCTTATCCATGGCTATTTGGGCTGTTTCCAGTTCGGAGCTATTAAATAAAATGCCGCCATCAGCATCCTTTTGCGAATCGGCTGTGTCCCTCTGCATCCTTGTGCAATTTGGGGGCTCACCTGCTACTGTGACCCAAAGAGCTTCCTTGCCCAATTGTTGAGGGTATAAAACACAAAGTCCAATCATAAACCTTAGGAAACCCAACTTTGTACTTTAGAGAAGTTGTTTAGAGACGTCATTTCAGTTCACTACTGATCTCACCAGAAAGTTCAACAATCTGGGGTCGAATCTGTGTGCTGACATTGTCAACAGGATGAGGGACAAGGCACTCATCACAGTGTGTGTTCAGCTAGTGACCAGCGAAACCACAACAACCGGGTCTCAGAGCGGGCAGCCTGCAGGCTCCTGCCATCTGCGTGACCAGAGCTTATCTGGGGCGTTGAGGGCTTACCAGGGAAGTTACCTTTCTAGTTTGTATGTTATAACATCTATCAGTAGTGAGGGGCTCTTTTTTGCATACATTAACACTTGGAGATTGAGTGAGCAAGCATTTTTGAGTCTGATCAACCTGGGTTCAAAGATTTAGCTCTGTGACCTTGGGACAGTTGCTTAACCTCTATGAATATCAGTCACCAGGTCTGTAAAATGATAATAAGCAAAGATTTACATAAAGGGTTAAATGAAATATATACAGAAATAATTTTTCTCCCTTTAGGCACCCTTTATATAGGTATATGTGTAGATAAAGACGCAGATAGTCACATGACTACAAATGTCATATGGTTGTCCTATAGATTGTGTTGATTTAAATTAGACATTGGTGAGACCAGGATCTTCTCCAGGGAGGTCACGGGATGCCCAGCGTCACGTCGGGGCATGAACACTGCCCATGGTCTCGAACATTGTTTTTTTTTTTTTTTTTTTAAGCAGAGCTCGTCAGATGTTGAGGGACAGACTGAACTGACCAAATGCCAATCTGTTTTTAATAGGGAACATAAATACCACGGTGCTCCCAAGGGTCGGCCAGTTCATTACGTCCTTAGGTAACCAGATCATAGGTTGAAGGCTACGAGGGCAGGGGGGGGTGTGTGTTTTGGGGCGGAAGAGGGAGCGGGTACAGGCCAGATGCTGAGTGATAGGAGATTAGAAAGATGGCCTTGAGGCCAGTATCGCTGAGTCATGACAGCCTGATACATCCAAGGGGAGGAACCAGCCACATGAACAGATCCCAAGATTCCACTGGAGTCTTGGACACACTTTGCTTTTTGCGTGTTGCTTGATAAGGCTCCTCGTAGACCATTCCTTTTTGTTGCCGAAGGAGTTCTTGAGTATGTTTGTTTGTTGGTTGGTTTTTTAATTGTTAGCTGTAACTAGTCTATTCTTTGTTTATTTGAATATGGATTTATCTTCGGCAGGGCTTGCTTAGATTTTCTAGTCCCGTTCTTTCTCCTTTAGAACAAATAAAGTTCTTCTGTCAAGTCAATGTCCGCTTTAAACAACTTTATCTATTTTATGTTGACTTCCCACCCCCTGAGCTCTGGGCTGGGGGTGGAGGTGGGGGTCCCATTCTCAGCACAGGATCCCGTTGCTCTGATCAGAACTTCAGAAATGGCCATGGCAACTCGGCAAACAGCTCCTCTCTTTGGGCACCGTGAGAGGGTGACTGGGGAAGTTCCCAATTAGGAATGCACCTGAAAAAGAGAAAAAAGTGAGGGCTTCAAAGATACCTTGTATTAACAATGTCTGGGACCTGTCACAGCGAGGATGCTACTGTCCTGTGGGTTGGCTCTCCCTCTGACCGAATTCTCCTGAGTTATGTCGACAGAGTGCCAAGGGACTATACAGGGGCCAAAGCCGAATTGTTCTCACAATGAGTATAGGGATAGTCAGTATTACTTTTCCATTCAAGGATCGTGTAAGACGAATATAATTCGATGGACAAATATTCTGTTTAAATTAAAAGTTTAGAAACTCACGTGAAGAAGTGGAGACCATGTGAGGATCTGTGCTTTCTCCTAAGCACCTCCTTGGTCATTTTCCCTCAATCCTGCAGGATGCTATGCTTAAACATGAGGATGAGGAGACCCAGCCCCACCCTTGCTATCATCCCACAGTCTCTGTAACAGGGAACCTGACTTACAAGATTGAGAAACCCATGCTTAGGGAAGGGTACCATTATCAGTCTCATCCTTGTCTTATCCATTCCCCGGGAACAGCGGAGAGGAACCCACGTCTTGGTAGGTCAGGAAGGGAATGCGTGTTTCCACTTTCAGTTCTCTAGGGAAGCTGGAAAACCAGGAATTGAGGTGGGCTCTGAACTGTCTGAGGGAGGGATGTTCCCAGGTTTCTGGGAGCTGGAAGACATTGGGACTCTGGACTTCAAGGAGCAGAGAAGGCTAGAGCACTGGGTGGTGAGAGGTGTGCACGTGGAGGTAAGGCCAGGTACGCGGTACCAACATGCCCCTGGTTTGTGCTTCATTTGGTTTGGCTTGGTTTTCAGTTGATGGCAAGTTGGTGTTCAGTGTAAGTGGCAAGTGACTTACCAGAGAGAAGGGCCAGTTTCTGGAGCGGTTGGCACATGGGCCTGTAGTTAGAGACACTCTTGAGTTCTGGTCCCATTCACAGGTGAGAAGAAGGCACAGAGTTGCCCTTTGTAAACAAGGAGAGCTGAGCCTGCCCTAGAGCCAAGCCGGGACGGCAGCCAGGGTGTTGGCAGCAGTGCCCAGTAGAGCAGAAATCTAGCAGGGTTCCTAGAAGAGACAGGTGCTGACCAGGAGAGAAGTCTGGACTAAGATGTGGCAGGGAGGTGGCCACCTGGGGTGGCAAGAGGCAACCAAGACAGATTCGTGGGAAATTCAAATTCCTCGAGGACCCCCAGAGATGCCTAGGCACGGGAAACCTGGTGAAAGACTAGACTTCTTGCTAATAAGGTGGGTATTTGTGTCGTACTCTGAGGCACCATAATGGAGGACTAGGGATTTCTTCCCCTTCCTTCTAGCCATAAGGTACCCACCTTGCCCAGGATGCTAACATGGTACACGTCTCTTGCCGTTTCTAACCTTTAATTGCCTAATAGATACAATAAGCAGAAAGAACTGGAAAGTTTCAAAGGTTTACCTCTAAATTACACACGACATGGGCTTTCAGGTTTACCTCTCAAAGTCTATGACTGTGTTTAAAACAGGTAGATATTCAGAAGACCAAAACCTAACCCCTCAATGAGTGAGACCGAACATTTGCCAAATAAATGTTCTTGAACAGAAACAGATTCCCCTCTCACAGTGTGACCTACAGGAAGGGAAGTCATTGTCACCTGTCTTTTATGTGTAGTAATTTGCATGCTAGTGATTGAACAGTTGCAGACCAGTTGGTCGGATAATGAATTCAGTCTAGACGTGTTGTATCAGAGTAACCAGTGTGGATGCCAACAGAATGTCGAATATCACTTGGAAAGGGAGATTAATCATTAGCCCCATTAATTCACTTGGTATTTTTAAGCAAAAATTACCTCTGTAAATGTATAACATGGGAAAAGACCCAATGCATAATAGTATTACCTACTAAAACACCCGGAGAATCTTGTCAGGCTGAAAAAGAAAATCGTTGTCCTTTGTGAGGTGGTTTCCAAAATGGATTAATACAAACAGGAAAGCGGTTATCTATCAAAATATGAATAATTTCACATAGGTTGTATTTCTTCACTAATAAAGCCAAATCAAAAATGCCTGAGCCTGTGGAATAGTAGTGTCAGAGTGATGTGAAAGACTGGGGCACATAGGAGAGGAGTTGCTCTAATTCCTACTGGAAATGGAGTTGCTGCAATCGTTCTCATGCACCTGGAGAAAAGGAAGGCTTACACTGCATGCAGCGCTGGGCACTGGGTAGAATATCTTTTTGTATACTCATTTCCCTCTTGTTCTCTGAGGGTAACTGATGTAGCTTTTAATATGGATCAGAACTATGGTTACCAATGGGGGGAAAGGGGGGGTGGGGTGAATTGGGAGATTGGGACTGACATACATACACTACTAGGTGTAAAATAGGTAACTAATGAGAACCTGCTGTATAGCACAGGGAACTCTACTCAGTGCTCTGTGGTGACCTAAATGGGAAGGAAATCCACAAAAGAGGGGATATATGTGTACGTATAGATGATTCACTTTGCTGTACAGCAGAAAAGCGCAACATTGTAAAGCAACTATACTTCAATAAAAATTAATTTGAAAAAAGAAAGAAAAAGAACTATAGCAGGAAATTAAAAATAAAAACCCAGGCAAGAGGAGTTAAAAGATAGAGCTGCTGGGGTTCCCTATCGCTGGAAACGTGTAAGATGTTGCAGAGAGAAGCAACATTTCGTTCTGTGTATCCTATCAAGACAGTCACAGTGGGGAGGCACGGTGGGTTATATGATCACTCATGTCTGATAAGATACTCAACTGATCTGATAAGATACTCAACCACTCACTCCATAAATATAAGATACTCAACCACTCACTCCTTCTTATGGGTCAGGATATGAGCTAGGTACCAAAGGAGAAAAAAAAAAGAAAAATGAAGGCAGTAGCTCACAGCTTAATGAAGCAAAAACCATATAAAAAAATCAATCCCAGTGCAGCGAGATATATGCTAAAGTAAAGGAAAAGGAGGGATATGGAGCCCCTTCATGAAAGAAGTCATGGAGTCACTGCTTGGAAGGGAGAAGCCAATCAACAAATGGTGACCGATGAGTGAGAAGGTCATGGGGGAGGGGCAAAGGAAGCATTATGTTGTGTGTAGGAAATGACAAGTACTGGACTTTACTGGAGCACAGTTGTTGGTGGGGGGTGGAGAGTGAGTGTCAGAGGTCAAATGGATAGGTAGGTGGAGCGGATACACGAAGGTCCTTTCCAAAGGCTCAGCCCTTGGAGTAACTGATAAGTGCTTCTTTTGGGGCTTGCTAAATCACCTTCTGCATTCCTCTTTGTTAGTTTTTTTTCTCTTTCTTTAACGTTTACCCACTTTGCAGTGGCCGTCCATGGAAACGTCCCCTAGCCTTTTCATCCTTCTCTCGGAACAGCATCGCCGTGTTTTTGAGCACTGCTTCTTTGTGGCTCCAGCCACAAGGTTTCATCAGGAGCTGCGTTCTTCTCACACGATCAGGTCTCCTATCCCAAGATGGGACAGTCAAGGTCACCTGCCTCCTGGGCACGGCTGGGCTAGAGGTAGGCATCCAAGCCAGGGCCAGCCTCAGCTGCTCTCTGTTCGTGGGAGCCAGAGAGTTTCATCTCTACAGGTCAGGAGCTATGTTCTGCACTGTGTGGAGGAAGGTGGTGTGTAGTGAGAAAGAATGACCCACAAAGAAGAGGAGAAGAGAAAAATGGGCACAGTGAGTCCTGGCAATGTTCGGATGCTTGCTTCCAGTTTCCCTGAGGTCTAACTGGATCCCTGTCTTCTGTGCTTTTCTCACTCTGTGGATTATCTGGTGCTCACTGGGCTCACTCCTTTGAGCCAATATGAGTTGGGGAGTTGCTGTGGTTTTGCATTCCTTTTTTTTTCTTTTCCAATTTACCCCATCTTACCCTAGGCTATTGAACCTTACCTCTCTGATGACAGCAAAAATATCAACAAATAAGTTATACCAACCACATGCCAGATAATGTTCTAAGCTTTCTATAAATATTAACTCGTTTAATTCCCACAACATTCCTCTCAGGTGAATGCGCTCCATTGTCTCTGTTTCATGGATGACGAAACTGAGGCACAGAGCGTTTAACTCCCACAGCAGGTGAGTGGAGCTGCTGAGATTTGAACACGGGCTGTCTGGCTTTGGAGGCCAGAGCAGCTGAGAGTCTACCCTGCTAGGCTGTCTTTGCTTTACGTGGTAGATGAGGCCAATCCAGATGCCACCGGCAACTGAGAAAGTCAGCAAAAGGGCAAGGGCAAGCACGTGCTGCCCCAGTAAAACTGTGGAACTCAGACTTGGACTCGAACCCGGCCACAACCCAGACTGGAACTTGAACCCATGGTCTTTTTTTTTTGAATTTTATTTTATTTATTTTTTTATACAGCAGGTTCTTATTAGTTATCCATTTTATACCTATTAGTGTACATATGTCAATCCCAATCCCCCAATTCATCCCACCACCACCACCCGCCCCCGCCACTTTCCCCGCTTGGTGTCCATACGTTTGTTCTCTACATCTGTGTCTCTATTTCTGCCCTGCAAACTGGTTCATCTGTACCATTTTTCTAGGTTCCACATATATGCGTTAATATATGATATTTGTTTTTATCTTTCTTACTTCATTCTGTATGACGGTCTGTAGATCCATCCATGTCTCTACAAGTGACCCAATTTCGTTCCTTTTAATGGCTGAGTAGTATTCCGTTGTATATATGTACCACATCATTCGTCTGTCGATGGGCATTTAGGTTGCTTTCATGACCTGGCTATTGTAAATAGTGCTGCAGTGAACACTGGGGTGCATGTGTCTTTTTGAATTATGGTTTTCTCTGGGTATATGCCCAGTAGTGGGATTGCTGGGTCATATCGTAACTCTATTTTTAGCTTTTTAAGGAACCTCCATACTGTTCTCCATAGTGTCCATATCAGTTTACATTCCCACCAACAGTGCTGGAGGAACCCATGGCCTTTTAACCCATGGCCTGGTCTCAGGACTTAATGAAGCTCAGGTTCTTGATGTCTCGTTGCAGAAAGAATTCAGTGAGAAACAAAGTGGTAGGTAAGAAGTGGATTTATTTAGAGAGAAACACACTCCACAGACAGCGTGTGGGCCACCTCAGAAGGCGAGAGGCCCCGAAATATGGCGTGGTTAGTTTTTATGGGCTGGGTAATTTCGTAGGCTAATGAGGGGGAGGATTATTCCAACTATTTTGGGGAAGGGGCGGGGATTTCCAGGAATTGGGCCACTGCCCACTTTTTGGTCTTTGATGGTCAGCCTTGGAACTATCATGGCGCTGGTTGGTGTGTCACTTAGCTTATGCTAATGCATTACAATGAACGTATAATGAGGCTCAAGGTCCACTGGAAGTCAAAACTTCCGCCACCTTGGATCTAGTTGGTTCTAACCAGTTTTGGTCACGTTCTATGGCTATGTCGTTCTTTTAATGGTTGCCCACCTTCCCTCACGTTTCACCAGTACCTAAAGAAGTTCAGGCCTTAGGATGAGAGCATGAGAGCAACTCCCAAGAGACAGACATCTCCAGGGAGGAAGACTATGCCTGTCCCATTATGGTCTAGTCATCGTCTCCAAACCCACTCAATCATAGCCACATGCTTTCCCCTTGGGGCTGGGTGACTCTGGCCCATGCTAAGAGGAAGAGCTGTGCTCAGGCTAGCGGAGCAGAATCTTACGGTCCCACACTATGGCTGAGAGTAAACAACAAACCTCACATCAACATATCTTACATTAGCATTTGTTGTTGTTCTATCAACAACCAGAAAAAGCTTAGCCTGCACTGCCACTGTGCTTTTTGTCAGTTCCTTCTTGAATTTCTAGTAGCATTTGCTGTATACATTTTCATGTCATGCTTCCTGGTCTCTTGCTATGTTAAAGTTAAAAGAAGATAACAATTCTTGGAATCATTATACATTATACAGTGGAAGTCCTGTCTCTCATATCAAAGGGATACGAAGCAGAGGCAAGGTGATTTCTTCCCCCTACCTAGTGTTATCAGCACTGTGGCCTACGCCCCGAGTCATTTCTGGGAATACCGTACCCAGAATCGTGTGCTACGGGCTCAGCGGTTCAGCGTTAATTAAAAAAAAAAAATGCAAATCTCAGCTTGAAAAGCAATAGCCTCCTTTGGAATTTAAAAGAGTTCTAGGTTGCTTGAACGTTGAGTGGAATTCCTGAGCCTGCTAACCGGTCACAGTCTACTAGCTCTCATAATTAGCACAAGACCACTGTGCTGTGCAAACGCCACTCAGTATTCAACAATGACTAACTGCTCCATTTCAGACCGCTTACTTAAGAGTGGGGGGGTTTGCATCCACCGAGAGACAAGAGAGATGGTGAGGGCCCAAATCACCCACTCCTCTATCCCTTCACAGAACCCTGCCCATTCCACCCCTCCACCCCCCACCCCCCACATCCCAGCATTGTGGGTGACTCAGTTCCAAGTCGTGTTTGGCTACTGAGCTGTGTGACCTTGGGAAAGTCACTTCCCTACTCTGAGCTTCAGTTTCCTTATCTGCAGACTCTGGGGGCTGAATTGGGTGATGCCAAAGGTCCCTTCCACCTCTAAGATGTAGTGACTGGGGGAGAGGATCTAAGATGTAGTCACTGGGGGAGAGGATGAAATGCCTCCGTCTCTGTTCAAACGCAGACATATTTATTACTTACTGAAAACCAACAGCACGGCAGACTCCAAGCAGACCATGGTAAGTGTCCCAGCCTCTTGTAGCTGTCCATATTCTACCTTTTATTGCCATGGACAAATGCAAGAAGAAGGACTAAAGATACCAGCAGAGCAACGTTTTAGAAAAATAGGCAGAGGGCAGCAACACAGTTAAATATATGTGTGCGTGCAGCTATAATGGTCATGTTTACTACACTTTTATTTTTTAGGGAGACTATTAAAAATGTATTTGCTTGGAGATAATACCAAAATGAGCCACATGTTGTGGATGGTGTGTGAACACCAAGGAGAGGGCCTTGCTTACCTCTGAGGGGTGTGGAAAGTTGGAGAATGCAAAGAGCTTGGTGGGAGCAGGGGTACAGTGATGCTGGGGGCTATGTAAAGATGCGCCACCACAGACAGAACTGCCAGTGGGGAGCGGGTCCTAAAAGAGGATCGTTCTGGGTAGCAGAAACATTGAAGGTGGATTTTTACCTTGCTTGAGGATTGCAATAAGCCTCCTCTTCCACTTACCCTAACAAATCTTCAGTCAAGTATACTGTGTATTTATTAAGTGCACATGGGTATTTGAGGGTGTTGCTGGTTGGGAGTATGTGGAAGAGAGCCTGAGCTCTCATTTGACTGATGTTGGGGAAATCAGGGGCAGCTACTTGGATGGGGTGGTCCCAGCTGGTACCTGAGTTGCCCTCTGTCTCCCTCTCATTATCTGTCTGGAGCTGGCCCATCGTGATGCCGGATGCACACATGCCTTAAGTCTTCACCTGAAGTGTCTTTCTTTTCCACCTCTCCACATTCTGCTCATTTCTTCACGGCCTAGTTTGTGCTTTCTTGATCACTCCACCCTCTCTCTGGCCTCATTCATTCACCAGTGACCACAAGGTGCCCCAGGCAGCTGTGTGCTTCTTGAGTGCAAATACCTTAGAAGTCCAGGGAGGGCAGAGCCCCTGTGGCTCTCTTTCCACGGTCTGGCCAATACCTAGCTTTGTGCCAGGCACACAACAGACATTCAGTTTCGTGGAATCGATAAACAAATGAATATTAAGCACGTGTTAGTCAAATCAGTAGTGTCAAATATTCTCCGGAAGACAATGCTTATGCGAAAATATATCCCAAGCATTTTTTCTCTACCCACCCCTCCAAATGCTTCTTCATAAGGATTTAAGACAGTCCGATGTTTTTGCAAACATGTCTACATTTAGGGGCCATCTTGTCCTTTGTGGCTCTCACTGGGATGTGTTCATTCTTCCATGGAACCTGCACAGGGCACCCACTAGGGTGCCAGTCTTCTTCCTAAGAGCCAGCCTACCGTCTGGCAGAGAAACGATCCCTCCAGGCTCCCTACAGCCTAACTTTACCAGGATATGCCGACAAAAGCATTTAGAGAATCTTTTAAATGCTCAGGTGGTCGTATAAGGCTCCTGCAAGAACTTCAGGTGATAATCAATGACAGCCACCGAGCAAGAAGGAAAGCAGAGCTGAGAGCCTTTCTCACAGCCAAATCATCCACAAATTCCCGGGCCGCTGCCTCTGCCAGGGTGTTTGCTGAGTGCGTCAGCTGTCCGTGGCCGTGGCCTTGGAGGTGCCCGTGGCCTTGGGCGTCTCTAGCCGCGGGAGCCGAGCGGCACGGCCCTGGCATGCTAAGTGGGCAGCACTGGGGCGCCTTTGTTTCTCTCCGTCTCCGAGACCCGCGTCCCTCTGCATCTTAAGAGGCTGCCCCCCACCTTCTCCGCCCCGGCCCTCTGGCCTGCGGACAGCGCCCCTCCGTGATGCGTGCCGGACCCCCGGGGGTGGGGGAGACCCGGACCCAGCGACAAGGGAGGGGGCGCGCCTCCGGCTCGAGCCTGGGCACCTGCGCGGGCCCGAGGGGGCGGCCCCAGACTCGGGGGTCGCCCCACCCGCCCGCGGCCCCAAGTCTCGCGGTGCTGCGGCCTGGCCGGGTGAGCCGCGGCCCGGCACCCCCCGCCGCGTGACAAAGGCTGAAGCCGGAGGAGGAGGCCGAGGAGGGGGCGGAGGCGATAAAGGCGGGGGCGGCGGGCGGCCGCGGCGGCGGGAGAGCGCGGAGGCAGCGCCCGCCCGCGCCGTCCTTTGTGTGGCAGTGGTGGCGGTGGCGGCGGCGGCGCCTGGGCCTGCGCTGGCCTCGCCTGCCCCGGGTGGGGCGCCCGGCTCCGCGCCGCCCCTCCTCGTCCCCGCCCGGCGCGCGCCGAACCTTCCGAGCAAGATGGCAACCCCGGCGGCGGTCAACCCTCCGGGTGAGTAGTGGCCGCGGGCCCCATCGCAGCCCGCAGGCCCTGCCCGGGGCCGGAGTGGGCCGGAGGGACTGGGCGCGCCGAGTGCCCCCGGGAGCGCGGAGCCGGGCGCTCGACCACCCCCGACCACCCCTGGGGCAGGGTGGGGGGAGCGGCTGTCATTCTGCGCGGCAGCCTCAGCATCAGCACCAGCCGCGGCATCTTCATCCCGGTCTCTGACCCATCCCGGTTTCCAGGACGCGCCAGCTCCTACCCGCGGGCGGCGGACGCTGGCCTCGCATCCCTGGGAACCAGAAGGGCCAGTCCACGATCCACTTAAGTTCCGAAAATGCCCAGCTTTGCCTCCCCCATCCGACGCCTTTTTCTCTTCCTGTTGCGGCCCCTGTGGCATCAGGCGTCAGCCGGTCGGGGCGGGTAGGAGGGTACCGCGTTGACCGAGGGAAAAGTTTGGACCCAGGATTCAACAGGGTGCAACTCCCCGGATGCTCCCCTGCCCGCCCCGCTCCCCAAGCGCTGGTCCTTCGAGCCCTTTGCGACTAGCTACTATGTATCCTGATCTTCAATGGACACACACACACACACACACAGTCTGTAGAAAGGCAGCGTGGAGAAGCCCAGGCCGGTTCAACATCCTCTGCTTTCTAAGGCTGACCTGTTCTCAGGGTGCCGTCTATGACAACTGTGCTCAATGGGCAGATTTCAAAAAATGGGAAGAGTTCATGATCAGGTGGGAATATTGACCTGCTTTGGAATTGCAGCAGGGAAATTCTATTTTAGTTGGGAAAATGCCCTACCTTGTGAATAGGACAGCCTGAAGGGTGTCCGAGAATGGAAAGGGGGACACCTAGACAGACTGCTACAAAGTTTTGGGTGCTGTGCAGTGACTGCTATGGCCATGGCATGGTGCTAGATCCCTGTGGAGGATGCAGGGAGAGTAAGAGAGAGGCCAGCCGTCAGGGAATTCCCCGTAGAGGGAGGTTGTGGGGTGGGTGGGAGGGTGAACACCCACAATGCCTAGCAAAGAAAAAAATGTGTCATACGAGTTAGAAGTGAAGGATTCCTTCCATCTAAAGTGGTAAGGGAAAGGCTTTTGGAGGTTGGACATTTTAAAACTGGAGTTTGAAGAACTGGAAGGTTTGAATACACAGAGCCCGGTGCTGAAGCGACTTGCAGGTACAAGGGATGGCGTGAGCTATGGTGGACTTACTCTGAGCATGTGTAGATGCCAGTGGGTGTTTAGAGCATTAGGGGTATAAGAGGGAGCAGCGGAATATCACACAGACTGGTTTGGCAGTGGCCAGGCTTTAGAGGGCTTTGAAGGACAGGCTAAGGAGTATGGGCTCTTGCCCTACACATTATGAGAGAGTTCTCTGTGGTATTGAATAGGGTAGCCACATGGTCACAGTACTTGTGGAAGATTAATTTGTCAGCTAAGTTGAGGTACCATGGAAAGGAGGCAGCAAGACTGGAGGCAGGGAGGTGGGGTCAAAATGAGGCGGGTGCTGGGGAGGTGAGACTTAGCGGCACTGGCTTGGAACAGAAAGAGGAAGGACAGCACCATTGGGCAGGTGGAAGAGCTCCGACTTGCACTGCTTAGATTGGGGGTAAGGGTAAATGGGGTGGCCTAGGAGGCACTGAGGTGGGGTGTCCATGGAGACACCGAGGTGAAGAGCCTTAGTAGTTCCAAGGACGGAGGTTGCATTAGCAAAGTAGGGAGTCTTGGAGGAACAGATGAGTTCCCTGTCCAGACGCTGAGTTTGAAAACAGCTGTGCCAGTTTGCTTGCGACCGAAGCCTGCCATTTCAACCTGTTCAGCTGCTTAAAAATCAATAGCAACTTGATCGATTTAAATGTTATGACATTAGAAAAAGCAAAGGAAGTTAAATCAGGATATTTTAGTCCAATGTAGGTTTATGTTGGAAATAGGAATAAAATCAGAGGCAATGTACATTATATATAAATATATATATATATATATATATATATATATGTTTACACATATATGTACATACCATTACATCTCTGTTTAGGGCGTTTTGTCCATAACATTGTTCCGTGAGCTTAATGGAATAAATACTGGGCAGCTGCAGGGCTTGGCGGTGCTGAGCACACAAATGTCTGTGCCTTGGACTGTGGGACACTTGAATCAAGCAAGTGCAGGGCATTGTTTTTATCATTTGAAAAATAATAAAATAATTTGGCTTGCTTGATGGACAGTGATGTCTGTGTCTTTTCTCTGTTCGCAGAGATACCAGAGATCTTGAGCATGGTGAGACCTTCTCAAGGGGAAACTCCTTGAGGGGGTCGCCTTTTCTCTTACCCACCCGTCTTTTCTTTGAGTGGCCCTCCGCGGTAACCCTCAGATCTGTGGGGCAGGTTGTTCTCTCACTGTGTGAATCGCGAACCTCTTTGGGGAAAGGGTGTAGTTTCAAGAGATACAGCTGAAGGTTAGAGCCCAGAGAGAGGTTTCAGACTTTTCCTGGCAATTTACCATCAAGAGAGGCAAGGTGTCCGAGCTGGACACCCAGAGTCCACCTCTCAGAGGCATGAGTCATGTGATGCTTCGTTGAATGCCTCCTCCTCTTTCTCCCACCTCCCCCCCTCTCCCCAGATGTTGTTGCTTTGCAAAGAATAAGAGCTCAGTGAACACAGGCAAATGCACTGGGAGGCACCGAGGTTTATTTCTGCTGCTAATCTGTGTCCAGAGTACAAAGGTGACAGGCCATCACTTCCCCACCCCTACCCATTTGTTCCTTTTTCTGCAGCTGACCACTGCACACCAGCAGACCCATTTGCAATGATGCTTGTCTGTGATGTACGGCAGGGGCACTCTGGGGTCTAGGTAATGACAGATGAAGTTGGAATCTTCCTGCTCTCATGTATTCAGGTGATCTGAGCCAGGTTCAAACCTCTAACCTGCCCCTTCTAGGTCCCCTGTTTGGGTTTTCAGATTCTACCAGTTACTCTGGGGGAGGAGTGGTCTTTGGAGAAGGAAGGGTTTGTCTTCCAGACATTCTTCTCATGGCATCTGCCACAGTACCCCTGGTCTGGTTCCCCTCTCCTGGGGCCTCTGACCCCTCCCTATTTCTAGGTCATTGCAGCCCCTACCTTCGTTGCTGATATTATGGTAGTGGCTGATTTTCTCTATTCTTTCTAGATAGGAAGAACTTATGTCCTCTAGACTAGAGAATGGAACTCTAGAATCTTCTGTTCCGTATATATGTATTATTTGTTTCACTTCCTTTGGGTGATTTTTAAGCATTTCTGATTTGTATTTAATAATGAAGGTTTGAATTAGTTTCATGCATGAAAGGGTACGTGCAGCTGCAATGGCACAGTTCGGAAGGGGACTGTTTTTCCAACTCCATTGTTTCCACCTTAATCTTGTGTAACTTAAGCATGAGGGACTCAGGTTCAAATTCAGACCAGTGATCATTAGGAATTATGCATTATCGGAGCACACTCCAGAATGATTATTTGCAGAGTGTTAATAAAGCTTGCACATTTTTAAACTTCAGAGGTATGTTTTAAGAGATTTAGAATTTCTACTTTTTTCTGAAATCAACTATTAGATTTTTTTTCCCCTCCAGGTTTCTGGTCTCTGGCATTTTAGTTTGGAATTGATTGTATAGTGCAGAAGATTCTTGGCGCAAATTGCCTTAGATGGAGGGATATTTGGGTCGGTTCAGCAAACATATTGAACACCTTTGACCTTCCAAACACTGTGCAGGGCGGAGGGCAATGTGAACATCCCTTCCTCAACCTCTGGGAGTTCTGAGTCTAATAGGGGAGACGTCAAGACCAGGTTTATAACAAAAGGTGGAATGAAATGAACTTGACTAGGTGTGTATGTATCATGAGAGGAAGCTTTGTAGAGAGGTAGCTTCTGAAACTGGGCCTCTCAAAAAGAGAGAGTTTGGCCTATAGAGAATTTAGGAAGGGTCACAGAGAGCTGGGGGTGGGTGTGTGGTGGGTGGATTTGTGAAAGTCTGGGGAACCGTCAAGTGGTTGTCTTCTCAGTGCTCTCAGGGACCCAGATGGACCCCCAAGAACGATGGGGTAGAGTTAGAGCTTTGGAGAGATGCTAGCTGTGATTGCAAGCTGCCCAGCAGCACTGCCTCAGCTAGAGGTGGAACACCCAAACGAGCTGAACGTACATGTCCAACGTCTTTACACACTGCATTTCGTGCTTTCTAGAAGTCTCTTGATTGCAAGGTACATCATTATTTTATGTGCTTCCAAGAAAAACCTGCTGCCAGTTCAATGATGACGTACTATCAATCGTAAAATGCTCCTCCGTTTCAGTGATGTTTCAGAAGATCGCATTTAGAACCAGTAAAATACCGTGCATTAAGAAAAAGTCAATTTTGCTGCCTCACCACCTGTACGTAAAACATATGGTCTCTTTTTCCAGTAAAAAATGATACAGAGTTTGCCCTTTAGGCATGTGCCAGGGAGCCCAGTGATGAACCAACAGCCTTTTAGCACTTGTCAAAACTTAGGAGTGATATCTAAAAAAGAGATTGATTTATTCCTCAGTCAGTATTTATTAAGCAACTAGTATGTGTCGGTTACGGGGAGCTGCGCTAGCTTGAGGTTGGGAAGAGCTGGGCTGGTTCGAGGAGCCAGAACAGGCCAGGGGGGCCGGAGGACGGTGGGTGAGCAGGGGCGACGGGGGTGTGGGAGACCACTCACGGAGAGGCATGGATTGGGGTACGGGGTTGAGGTTCCATTCTAAGAGCAACAGAGAGCTAGACAGGTATTGAACAGTGGAGACACGTGATCCCACCCTCAGTGGCTGCTGTCTGGAGAGCAGATTGGAAGGAGGACAGCGGAGAAGCAAGGGTCCCGTTAGATGTTGCTGACGTGGACGGGGGGTGGCATTGGGCGTGGAGAGAAGGAGATGGAGTTGAGATATATTTGGGGGCCAGGACGCCATGCCGAGCAGCTCCAGGGGCACTAGTTATATCCTCGGCCATCCTTGCAGTCGGGCAGGGCGCCTGCAGCACCTCTTTTTTGCGGGTAGCACCATAACTGTAGGGTACGGGGTTGGGAGAGGGTGCTGAGGGGGAGGGAAGAGTCAAGAATGAGTCCCAGCTTTCTGTCCTGACAGCTGGGTGGTGGGAGGTGATGGGGAGATAGTGAGGCACACGTGGCTGTGGGGTGTGCTCGAGGCTCCTGCATTAGACGGTTGGGTGCAGGTGCCCAGGAGACACAGAGGTGGAGCCGCTGGGGAGACCGAGGGCCGTGTGGGCCCAAGGGATCTGGGCTGGAGAAATAAGTAAAGAGCAGCTTCTCTAAATGCTTTCCTTGGGGAAAGAGATCAAGGAGAGTGGAACACTTGGACCAAATCCCCTCAGTTCCCCAGGAGTGCCTCCGTTACTGCTTCATCGTCAGCCTGTGCTGAGATTCACCAAGATGCACGGAGGAATAATTTCTGTATCTTTTCCAGAAGCATTACGCCACTCACAGCGTCAACTCCGTGCTGGGCCGTCCTTAGGAAAGGAACGTCCAGCAGGGTTGCCCAGGAATGGGATATGCTGTGTGAGGAGCTGAGGGCGCTTTCACACACAGGCGGGTAGGAGCCGTGCAGGTCAGGCTGATGCCCTAGTTGAACTTCTTGTTCAGTGAATAAAAATGGACTCACGCTTCTAGTCAAGCCCTTCCCCACTGGAGGGCTTTTGCTTGTGCTGTGTTCCTCTTCTTGGGATGATAAACTGCTCACCTGTCCCTTCCTCCTCTCTCCCACCCCCTCCCCACACCTAACCATTTCCCCATCCGCCTCCTTTTCTTTCCTTATGGCCTCAGCTTGAATTCTTACTCCATTGGAGAAAGCCCTCCTGACCCCTTTATCCAGGTAAAGTGTGCCTGTAATGCATTCCACCAGGGCCCCCGCAGGGTGGACTTGGGTTGGAGCTCTTTCCCTCATGCGGAATGAAACAGTAAATCACCTAGATGTTTGATCCATGCCTGTGTGTCCTGCAGCTCTGGGAGCCCCCTGAGGGCAGGGAAGGCACCTGTCTCTGACGTGGCCCCAGCATCCATCATATTGCCTCCTGTACAGCGGGCCTGCGGGAAGGTTTGCTGGTGAGTGAACGTCTGGACGCCAGACAGTTGCATCACAGTTTCGTGTGTGACTGCTTTGAAATGCCCACCTTGAAGAAAAGAAAGCATGTGCAGTGTACCTGTGGTCTCTGAAACCAAATACACCAGTGCCGTCTAATCTAGATTCGGATTTTTATTGGTCGGAACTGATTTTGACATGAAAATCCTACCAGAATAATCTGTCCCCACACCAGTGCCTCTAGACTTTATAACAAGGCCTTGGAAACACAGATATTATCCTTCTCCCCAGAAGGAGGGCAGGGCAGACTGGTAGTAGCCTGGAGACCAGCTGGTAGTGGTGGAAGACCCATATCCCCACCAGATTCCCTGTGAAAGCCCCACAAAGGTCCTCCCCTTTGGGGCCTTCTGCTCTGTGTGCGAAACTGTTGCTATGGCTTGTGTAACCACCAGCAGTTACAGATAAGGTCCCCCGGGCTGGCTCTCCATCCAACTGCCCCCCCGGAGGGGCTGACACGGGTCCCAGAAAGGCAGCATTGAGGGGCCACAGGCCCTGGAGTTGGAAGCGAGACCCTTTGCAAATAAGTAGAGTCTGCGTGGCTTTCAAGACTGACTGTAACAATTGGAACATTTTTCAGGGAAATCCACAAAGAAGCAAAAATGTTCACAAGTAGGTAATTCCTGCTCTTGTACATCGTACAGTAACGTGGGGCATCTTTTACTGCTCCAGTTGTGTTGTGAGAGCAGCTAAGCAGAGCCTGGGAGGGGTCTTCTCCTAGCCCCCGCTGAGGAGTTGGCTTCTCTCTTCCCCATAATCACTTTTCCTCCTGAACACAAGAAAGATACGTGTGGATTATGAAACATTTGGAAACTGTACATAAGTGCCAAGATAGTTCTACCACCCACTATTAAGAGTTTTGCATATGTTATTACAGACTTTTAAAAAAATGTCATAAGTCAACACAAAATAGAATTGTTCAGAACGTATCATTTTTTTCCACCTTCATTAATAGGAACAGTGTATCTTACCAGAGATACTGAAGTGTTCTGATTTATGGCCTTGTCATAATTTTTTTACTTAGTTTCATATTTAGGCATGTAATATTCGGTGTGCTTTTCCACTTGTCAAAATTATACACAACGTTGTAGTGTACATCCCTGTACGTAAATATATAATTACATGACTTTTTTCCTTAGGGTAACTGCTAGAAGTGGAATTAAATAGCCAAGTGGGTTGATATGTTTTTATTTTTATATTGCTTTCCACAGAGGTTAAACCAGAGGCTCAAAGGGGTTCAGAGACTCACCTGGGGTCCCTAGGGCATACATGGACATGAGCTCAGATGCTCTGCTTCCAGCTCTGGGCAGGGCCCTGCAGCCCCCGCCAGGCTCCTCTCTGCCCCCCGGGTTCTGTCTGCACCCCAGCCCTGCCCTTACCCGTTCCCTTCTTTCACGTGGCCTTCCCAAACACACGTGCTATAACTGTCCTGGAAACCTTTGATCCCTGTCTGTTGTCCGCACATCCTCCTTGTTTGAACTATCCATCCCCCACCAGACCACCTGGCTGACCAGCCCCCAGACTCAGAGAGCACGGGGCGTGGTAAGGTGTTGTCCTTCCTGCCTGCCTTCCGTGGCATTAGACGAGCTGTGGTGGTTACTGCCGCTTCAGATACAGATTCAGGAGGTTTTAATAACGGAGGGTAAATGTGTTTGCTTTTGGTTTTGATGATCCCTGCTTTTCTTCCACAACTCTAAAAAAATAGAGACCAGCTGCAGGTGGCACTGGGCACCTCTGCACCCAGGCTCAGGTAGCAAAAGGAAAGGCTTGGATATTGGCAGCCTGGGATGATTCTGGGGTACTGTGTCCAGGGTGAAGAGCACCCCGGGGGGTTGGCCCAAGCCAAAACCAAGTTCAGTAGGTGGATTCAGAGCTTTCCGGGAGCCAGGTCAGTGGAGTGCCTTGCTGGTAGCCGAGTGAGGGACCAGAGGAGAGGAGGGAAGTCTTCCGTACACGGGGCACTCCTGGGGGCCCTACAGTGACCTACTCGTGGCCATCAGAGGTTTCTGTCTGGCCTGCCAAGCTGCCCTAACAGCAGTTAAGGAAAATCCACTGGAATCCATAAATGATTGATTATTTATCAGGAGAGCCACGTGGTCGCTCCTTACAGGCAGCAGTAGATGAGCTGGGTTCCAGACTTGGAGGCAACAGCAAGTAGCAAAGTTCATTTTGCCCCCATTTATTTCATTCATAGCTGTCATCAAATGCTATTCTCTTTCTTCTCTCGGAGACTCTGACTGAGCCAAGTGGCAGAGCATCTAAGAACCCTGGCCCAGGGGGGCCAGAGGTGTGTCCACACAGTGCCTATCGACTGGGAGACATTCCGGGTTGTTACGACATCGGGGGCGGGTGGGGAGGTAGGGTGGGAGGTGGCATCTTGGGGGTGGAGGCCAGGGATGCTGCTAAACATCCTACAGTGCACAGGGCAGCTCCCACAGCAAAGGATGACCCAGCCCCACATGTCACCAGTGCCAGGTTGAGAAACCCCGGTCTATGCGGACAGGACTTCTCATGAGCCTCTGGGCAGTGGCAACTGGGAAAGGAACCCAGGAGTTCCGTGGGGTACACAGCTGGCAGAAATGAAGGGGCTGGCCCCCGAGACCACCACTTCAGAGTACGAAAACATGGTGGCTTTAGAAACAAGATGGTACTTCTCAGAAAATTATGATATCCATAATGGAAGTTAATTTAAATGTGAAATAACACAACTGCCCGAATTTTTTATTATTATTTTTAGAACAGCATTGATGTTTCTATCACATCAGCAGGTTTAAAACGAGGCATAGTCTGGACTCATTTGCCATAATTTGATATGCTTGATGGATTCCAAGTCCCAGAAAGAATGAAATGAATGAATGTGATCAAGGATCACAGCTGTGTTCTCTCTCTTTGAAAGCATTTTACATCTGAAAACTTCTAATTTGTTTCAGCCAGCCTTCCCCGGGCACCCCTCTGCCACCCCTGCACAAAGGGTGAGGTGCCCAGTGCGGGGGGTGGCGTGTAGAGAGATGCTGAGCGAAGTAGGTTGGGCTCGCGTGTGTTCAGCCAGTGTCCACAGCAGGCAGGGGCAGGACAGTTTTATGCAAATGAGTGGCGGCTTGTTAGAGGGCAGGAGCGAATGTGACCCCGCCCCCCCCAGCTCCTCCTGAAGAGCAGAGAGAGCGTGTGTTACAGGAATGGCTCGGGGCGCACGGCTCGATTTAGCACCAGAGTACGTACCTTTTCCTGAAGTCAGCCTCACAAACCACAGGTCTCTGTTTCCCGCTGCCTGCCCGGCGTCTTGTCCACCTCTCCCTCACGTTTTGCGAAGCCAGCGCCTCCTCCACGCCCGCCTCCCCCAGGTCCCCTGTGGCAGTGAACGGCACCACACTCCATTCACTGGTCCAAGCCCGACATTAAGTATTTTAATTACTTATCCACCTAATTAAACAAATATTAGTTGAATGCCAACTCTGTGCTCACAGTGGTGTGCAAAGCCAGGCGTGGTCCCCGCCCCCGTGGAGCTCACTGTGGGGAGAGTCGGCCCTTTATTAAACAGTCACATGTACAAGGGTATTATTTAAGTTATCAGGAAAAAGAAAGGTGTCTTTGTGTCCAAATGCAACAGGAAGCCATTGAAGTGTTGTGAGCAGGGCTGTGATGTACTGGGAGGTGGATTTTGAAAAGATCCCTCTGGCTGTTGAATCAGGCCGGCCTGGTGAGGGCATCCATCCTCCCCGTCCATGGAGGGGACCACCAGGGCCTGCTCACGTGGCAGTGGACATGGAGAGAAGCAGGTGGATCCCTGAGATATTTAGGAGGTAAAGCCAACAGAACCAGATGATGGATCGGATTGAGCTGATAGAGGCGGCAGTGGCTAGGTTCCCCAGTTCAGTCACGGGAAGGGTAGGGTGCTGTTTCCCAAGACGGCGAACGTTGATGAGTTGCTGGTATTTTGGTGGAGGTGGCAGGGAGATGACAGACTTGGTCTTGGGGCATGTTGAGTTGAAGACATCACGAGTTCAAGGCATCCAAGTGAGGATTTGCCAGAAACCTCAAGTTGCTTCATTTCCCTTTTAGAGTTGGGATTTTCTTTTTTCACTGTGGTATCCCCAGTGGCTTGAATGAAGCCTGCCACATAATAGGTGCTTAATAAATATTACTGAATGAATGAATGGATGGATTGGACTCCGAGTCCCCCAAATTGCGAACCAATGAGAAGGAGCATGGCCACTACAAGGTTCCTTTTTTGTTTTTAGTAACTTTCTATGCCGAAGTAATTTCAGGCTTACAGAAAAGTTGCAAGAATAGTACACAGAACTCCTGTATTCCCATCACCTAGATTCCTCAAGTGTTAACATTCACCACCTTTGCCTAATCAATTTCTTCAGTTTTTCTCTCTCTTTATTTTCCTGAACAATTTGAGAATACATGGTAGACACGATGCCCCTTTTAATTCTAAATACTTCAGTGTGTGTTCCTAAGAGTCAGCGCATCCTTCTACAGAGCTACAATGTATGATCAAAATCAGGAAGTTAGTGGGACTTCCCTGGTGGTCCAGTGGGTAAGACTCAGCGCTCCCCAATACAGGGGGCCTGGGTTCGATCCCTGGTCGGGGAACTAGATCCTGTATGCATGCCACAACTAAGAAGTCTGC
Source organism: Phocoena phocoena (assembly GCF_963924675.1). Taxonomy (NCBI): domain Eukaryota; kingdom Metazoa; phylum Chordata; class Mammalia; order Artiodactyla; family Phocoenidae; genus Phocoena; species Phocoena phocoena. The sequence continues at coordinate 143,692,542 of NC_089220.1, read as the reverse complement.
AGGCCACAACCCAAACGATCCTGCATGCTGCAGTGGAGATCCCGTGTGCCGCAACGAAGACCCGGCGCGGCCTAAATAAATATTTTAAAAAATGTTTAAAAAGGAAGTTGGCATTAATATAACAGTATCATCTAAGCCGCAGACCTTATTTGTATTTTACCGTTGCTCTTCATAGCCCAAACCTTTTTTTTTTGGCTCCAGGTTTAAACCAGGATTACAAGTTATGATGTCCCTTAGTCTCCTTTAATTCTGGAATTATTGCTGTCTTTTTTGGTTTGTTTTTTTCCCTTTCATGGCTGTAACATTTTTGCCAAGTACACGCCAGTCCCTTTATAAAATATCCCTCAATTTGGTTTTGTTTGATGTTGCCTCACGATTACATTGGGATTTTGCTTTGAAAATTTTTATCAAGAAACCCCCCTAAGTGATATTATATCACAAGGCTGCTTTTAGCAGGCATTACTTAAAAGCGAGTCTCTGAGTCGATGAAGTCAAGGTCCTGTGCAGATAAAGCTAAGGAATGATTAGTGGTTCCACGTGCCATTCCCTACGTGCTTGGCAAACCTCTTTGGGTTCTATACACCATATATAGGTAGCTGCAGATGCTCCTTGTTAAGTGCCGGTCCCAGGGTTTTTGGGTTTTTTTTAAAAGCCTGTGAGGATAACAGTTTCCTAACTAAATATCAACTTCACTTGACAAATAAAATAATTATAATCTAACTGTGTAAGGATTATCATATCTCTAATAAAGTCAATAGGAAGTTGACGTGTTTAATTACCCACTTTCCTAACATATAGGTTGGAAAGCTTTTCAGGTAAGTTACTCATGAGCAATGCCTGAAACACACTGCAATTAACAATCGGATCTTCCTTCAAGCAGTGATTAGTGTATGATTCGTCCTGCTCTTTGTGGCTGGTGCATATCCAGGTTTAGATGTGTATTTGTGTTTACTTTAGGAAGTGAATTTGCTGCTGCATTTTTTTTTCTTTTCTTTTTTTTGGCTGCACCACATGTGAGATCTCAGCTCCCTGAGCAGGGATCCATCCCGGGCCCCCTGCATTGGAAGCGTGGAGTCTTAACCACTGGACCACCAGGGAAGTCCCCTGCTGTTTCTTCTATAGTCCACTTAAAAGCAAGTTTGCATTTTATTGTGACTTCATAAAGAAAGACCTAGTGACTTAAAAATCATGTATTTTGGGTGCATAATTTGCCTGCAGAAACTTGCTGAGTTTTTCCCCAAGATCTGAGAATCCTCGTCCTCCCCCCTTCCCTCTACCCCCTCCTCCCTTCTTTCTTTCTCCCTCTGTCTCTTTCTCCTCCTCCTTCATCTTCTCCTCCTTTCTTCCACTTGTCCTTCCTCCATTCCTCCCTCTCTCCCTTGGTCCTTCTTTCCCTCCCCGCTCCCCCTTCCTTTGCGTCAAAGATCCGAAGGAACCAAAGAGGTTGGAAATGTTCGGGTCACCGCAGTAGCTCATGCTGGGTCACCTTGCTACAAGTATTTAAAAACCCAGACTCCTCTACTGTGTGAGTGGTGACGATGTGGACACCATCTACTAGGGGACAGTAGAGGCAAAGGTCTCAGTTTTCCCATCTGTAAAATGAGGTGACTTCTTCCTTGAGCACTGACTGTGCTGTGTGCTCAGGATTCAGAGGGGAGCAGAACACTGCCCCCCGGGCTCGAGGCAGGCCACGGCGGATGCGGTGACCGTGGCTCGTGGGCTGGCTGGTCACCCTCTCGTGGCCGCTGCCTCCTCACATGTACAGTGGCGCACCTCATTCGGTTGCACTGTGGATTAGACGGTCCTGTTTAACACCTTTTGGGATGGGACCTGGCACCTGGTACACACTGGGTCAGTGGTGACTTTGCTCCCTGTAATTGTTTTTCACGGGGGCGCGGAACAGGGCCCAGGGCTCAGAAGTGAAGGGCATCTTTCCAGCTGGGCAGGGAAAACTTGGGGAACAAATAACCAAATGTGCTTATGAAGGCAGGCAGTCTGATGTTACCGGGGCTCTTCTGTGCATGTGGGGATCACAAGCTGTCCCCGCTCCAGTATTCCTGCTCCCAGGCTCAATGCTGGGGAAGTCCCCGCCCTGCCTGTGTTCCTTATAGCCCTGGGAAGAAGTACATGAGCCCCAGGGACAGTCCCTCCCCCACCCTGCTGGACTCCAGGCTTTTCCCTCCTGTCGTGTTGTGACTGTCGTTCTCGCCATCCCTCCCTGTTTGCTAGACTTTCTGCCCTGGTCCTGCCCCTAAGTGCAGACCAGTGTGTAATGCCCTGCCCCCCACTTCTCTGCTCCCTGTTCTCACTGGCATAGTGTGGTGGGGGAAGGGTCCCATCGCCCTAGAACAAGTCTCCCTCCTGGCCTCTTCATACTCTGGACAGACTGGGATGGGCTGACCACCCAAGAGGGTCCCCTGTTGAATGCCTAGGGCTGCTGTGACCTCAGACATGGTGCCTGGGCGCCTGGAAGTGGCCTCTGCAGGTGGTGGCTTGGTGCCCCTGTCTCCTTCCACCTCTTGAACTGGCGCCACTGGGCCTCAGGCTGCATCCCAAGACATTTCAGTTTTGCACAGCCCTTTGTGGACAGACTAGGAGTTAAGACGTGTGTCTTCTTTGTTCAGGTTTATTCATTCGTCTGCATCCATTCAACAAATATTCATTAACTGTATGCCCTTTATTAATCATGGTGCTTAAGTGCTGGGATTATACTGGTTAGAGAGAACGGCGCAGTCTGTGCCTTCAAGCATTTACAGTCTTGCAGAGGGCAGCTCCTCCCCTGAGTCATTCAGGCTGAATGTTCGCACGGGATCTGTTAGGCCCATCTACCACTAGGTGGCGCAGTCACACAGGTAGCTCAGTCACTCAAACTCGACATGCCTCAGAATCACCAGGAGGGTGGCTTGTTAGTACCAAGTGCCGCTCTGTCCCAGAAGCTCTGTCAGTAGGTAGGGGTCGGGTCAGAGAGGGGTTGGGTTGACATTTGTGTTTCTGACAAGTTCTCAGGTGATACTGCTGGTCTCTGGACCACCCTTCAGGTCCACAGAAGCGGAAGCAGCTAAGCCAATACTGGGCCCACTGCCAACTAACTCAACCTGTCTCAAGGCTTGTGGATCTGTGAACTTAATGGATCGTCCCGATGGCTGGACGTAATAGCCTCATTTCACAGATGAGGAAGTTGACAGCTGGTAAGAGGCAGAGCTGAGACTGGCTCCGATTCTGATCCTAAGTTCACCCTCTTTCCACTGTCACACTGGCTCTCCCTGGGTGCTTTGGGAGAGAAGGAGGAAGCTGAATGAGCGGACCTGGGGAGATGTGAACTAGAAGTGTGATAGGCATTCCAGGCGGCAGGAGAGGTGGGAAGAGTGCTGTATTCGTGCCCGGTCCTGGCTCTGTCCGGCATGGGCCTGGTTTGTGCCCTTGGGCACCCCACTTTTTCTCTTTGAGCTTTTATTTTCTCATCTACGAAATGAAGGTTTGGACCGTGGTGTGGGGATTTGTTTCATTTATTGTGCTGAGTATTCAGTGGGCCCCTTCAATCAAGAGACTGACTTTAGGGCTGAATTTTTTTTTTTTTTTTTTAAGTAAATTCTTTCCCTCTAGCCTCTCTTTCTGGAAATTCTGTTAGTTAGATATAGACCTCCTGGATTGATCATCTCTCTCTCTCCTCTCCTTCCCCAGCTCCTTGATTGCTTTGGGGAGGTTTATATTTCTTTAGAAAACAAACCTCCAGTCTCATTCCTTGGGGGAAATGCCAGCTTGTTGGCATTAGGGGTTAGAAGTTCCTTACTGTCATTAATGGTGTGTCGGGAAGAAAGAGGGGATGAGGCATGTGTCACTGGCCCTCCTTTAACTGGAAACGGTGGCTTTTAAAAGAAGCATCTAGATTCACTTTTCTTTTAAAAGAAAATGATTCTCTAACTGTGTAAAACAACAGAAGCCAAACTATACCACCATGTACTACTACTTACAACTTGAAAAAAGCGATTTAAAGGTTTGAAAATAGAAGGACTGACCATGGTCTGTCAGGCCAGTGCAGACAAAAGGAAAGCTGTGATCACAGTTTTAAAATCAGTAAAAAGGAAATTATTGCCAAAACATCTAATGGTACAAAGAAATTGTTACCCTATAATTTATTGGTTTTGAACCTTAATGGACCCAACAACACTGTGTAACTGATATGAATTTCTTATGATACCTTGCGTGGAAACCCCATCTTATTGCTTTCTCTTTACCCATCAAATTAAACCTGCCTCATCTCTGCCAGGTTGGCTGTTGGAACATCCATTTTCATTTTTCCGGGGAAGATACACCCTTTGGTCATTTATGACACCTTTGGACCTTACACAACTCAGGAAAATTGGAAACAGGCGTCTGGTCTTTGGTAGTTCCCAGTGAGATGCTCATTACCCAGACCCTCAGGTCTGATTGAAGGCAACCTGCTGGCTAGCTGTCATTTAGTCCAAGTGGGCTGTCAGGAAATTATAGCATTGAAAAATAAACAAAATTAGGAAACTGATGGATGAGTTAAATAGCTACTAAACACAGATGAATAGGGAATTAATGAATTAGAAAGTGGAATGAAAGAAATGACAGAAGTCAGCATAGAGATCAGAGTTAGAACATATCAAAGAGTGGCTATGAGACAGAGACTAGGCTTCCTACTTCTTTTTTTTTTTAATTGAAGTATAGCTGATTTACAATGTTGTGTTAGTTTCAGGTGTACAGCAAAGTGATTCAGTTATACATACACATATATCTGTTCTTTTCCAGATTCTTTTCCCTTATAGGTTATTACAAAATATTGAGTATAGTTTTCTGTGCTACACAGTAGGTTCTTCTTGGTTATTTTATATATAGTAGTGTGTATAAGTTAACGCCAAACTCCAATTTATCCCTCCTCCCCGCCGCTTTCCCCTTTGGTAACCATAAGTTCGTTGTCCATGTCTGCGGTTCTATTTCTGTTTTGTGTATAAGTTCATTTGTATCATTTTTTTAGATTGCACATGTAAGTGATATATTTGTCTTTGGCTTACTTCACTTAGTGTGATAATCTCTAGGTCCATCTGTGTTGCTGCAAATGGCATTATTTCATTCTTTCTTTATGGCTGAGTAGTATCCCATTATATATGTACCACATCTCTTTTAAAATTTATTTCTTTACTTATATTTATTTTTGGCTGCGTTGGGTCTTCATTGCTTTGCGCAGGCTATCTCTAGTTGCGGCGAGCGGGGGCTACTCTTCCTTGCGGTGCACAGGCTTCTCATTGCGGTGGCTTCTCTTGTTGTGGAGCACGGGCTCTAGGCGCACGGGCTTCAGTAGTTGTGGCACGTAGGCTCAGTAGTTGTGGCACACGGGCTTAGTTGCTCTGTGGCATGTGGGATCTTCCCGGACCAGGAATCGAACCTGTGTCCCCTGCATAGGCAGGCAGATTCTTAACCACTGAGCCACCGGGGAAGTCCCTGTACCACATCTTCTTTATCCATTCATCTGTTGATGGACATTTAGGTTGTTTCCATGTCTTGGCTATTGTAAATAGTGCTGCTGTGAACATAGGGGTGCTTGTATATTTTCGAATTATGGTTTTCTCTGGATATCTGCCCAGGAGTAGGATTACAGGGCCATATGGTAGCTCTATTTTTAGTTTTTTATTTTATTTTATTTATTTTTAAATTTTTATTGGAGTAGAGTTACTTTACAATGCTGTGTTAGTTTCTGCTGTACAGCAAAGTGAATCAGTTGTACATATACATATATCTACTCTTTTTTAGATTCTTTTCCCTTATAGGTCATTACAGAGTATTGAGAAGAGTTCCCTGTGCTATGCAGTAGGTCCTTATTAGTTATCTATTTTATATATAGTAGTATATACATGTCAGTCCCAATCTCCCAATTTATTTTTAATTTTTTAAGGAACCTCTATACTGTTCTCTATAGTAGCTGAACCAATTTACACTCCCACCAGCAGTGTAGGAGGGTTCCCTTTTCTCCACACCCTCTCCAGCATTTATTGTTTGTAGACTTTTTGATGATGGCCACTCTGACCTCACTGTAATTTTGATTTGCATTAGCTTCCTCCTTCTTATGTGCATGAATTAGAATTCCAGTCAGAGATAGTAAGGAGAACAGGGGTGGGGCAATATTCGAAGACAAGAGGCTGATAATTTCCCAGAAGTAACGAAGGGCATTGAGCCTGAGATTCAGAAGCTACAACAAATCCCGGAAAAGATACAAAGAAATCCCAACCTAAACAAAATGTAGTGAAAATAGAGAACACCAAGGACACCGAAAAATCCTAAAAGCAGTAACAAAGAACAGGCAGATCACCTACACAGCAGTGGCAGTGACAGCCGACCCTTGAACAGTGCGGGGGGTTAACCCACATACAGCCTGTAGTCAGCTCTCCGTATTCCCGTTCCTCTGCGTCTGTGGATGTAACCCACCACAGACCGCGTAGCTCTGTAGTATTTACTGTTGAAAATATTCACGTATCAGTGGACCCATGCAGTTCAAACCCGAGTTGTTCAAGGGTCAGCTGTAGGTTGATGAGTGACTTCTTGACAGCAGTAATTCAAGCCAGAAGACAATAGGATAATAATTTCAATACGCTAGTTGAAAATAATTGTAAACCTAGAATTCTAAACTTTACAAAATTTTTCTTTTAAGAATGAGAGGAAAGTAAAAACATTTCAAGATAAATAAATCAAGAGAGTTACAGATTTCATCAAAGAAGCTTGTAAAGGATCTAATTCTGGGAGGTGGTAAGTAACCCCAAATGGAAGTTCTCAGGCACAGGGAGGAATGCTGAGCAAAGAGAGCGATGAACACAGAATAAACACATGTATGCTTTGAATATAAATAAATAATACTAACATGTACTTTATGGGGTGATCAGAGGTAAAGCTATGCTATTCAGGATTACTGAACTCTGCCAAGTATGTGTAGTCGTATTTCTAGAGTAGTAATTCATGCATATAGAGTATATAACCTTCGAACTAGCAGAACAACAAAGAACAGAATGGTGTATATAACCCCCATCTCCAATAAAACAGCAACAAAGGAGGGGAAAAGAAACAGAAAAAGTGGGACAAAAAGAAAAAAAGCAGTAGAAAGAAGTCTGTACATGTAAGTAGTCCCAATAAATTAATAAGCCTTTGTTTCTGGATTAGGAAACAAAGACTGTCAAATTAGATTAAAAATATATACATATAGCCACATGTGGTTTACTAGAATCATATTTAAAGTGTAATACAAGGAAGTGTGAAGTTTTTCCATTGGAAAAGTTTACAGCTTCAATAGGGCGTGTTTTATTTCTTAAGGTGGGAATGTTTTGTATAAATTTCGTTCCCTTTTGTATATCTTAACATTTTTCATAAGTTAAAATTTAAAAGTCAGCTTAGACCAAGTTAAATATCAATGGAGAAAATATTTTTAAAGTATGTGAGGAAGAGTTAATATCAATGTATGTATATCTGTACACGTGTGTGTATGTATGAGTGTGTGAGTCTATGTGCGTATACACAAACAATAAAAGGAAGACTAAAACCTTGAAGACCATTTTTGAAATAAAGAACTAAGCATTTCAGAAAATAAATAAAAATAATCACAATTATGTTTAGATTCATCGATAACTAATGAAATAAAAGTCAAAACAAGGTATACATTTTGCCTGTCAGTTTGGCAACAGTTAAAAGCACTGTAAAATCTTGCGTTGGCCGGGAAGTTCGTTTATTTCTGGTGGTAGTAAATGTGTCAACTCTCTGATTCAAGTATGTTAATCGATTTTAAGAAAATAATCAGAGTGAGAAAATACCTCATGCAGAAATGAGTTTTGCAGTGTTGTTTATAAAACTGGAAGCAATCTAAATGTCCAACAATGACAAATAATGGTTAAATTATTTGTATGTATTTTAAATGGCCTATCATTTAGGCATTACAATGATGATATACTTCTATTTTTATTGACAGGAAAAAGCTTCATGATTTATTAGTTGAGAAAAGTAAATTCTATACATAATATGATCTTATTCACATGAAATATATCTATTTTTATTTGTATTTATATATGTACAGAAAGGGGTCTGGATTCATATTCAACAAAAAGTTAACTATGGTTATCTCTTTTCGTGTAAGCTTTTTTGGTCTTGTAATTTATAATCGAATAAAATTTTAAATAGAGAATGTGTTCCTAACTTAGAGGCCATATTTCGTACTGTGTGATTAAAAGCAGTAGCTTTTAAATCCAGTGTACGTTGGTTTGCATGCATTTTAGCTCTAGCCGTTACTTAGCTGTGTGACTTTAGGCAGATTACTTAGCCTCTTAACTTTGGTTTCCTTATCTGTGAAATGGAATAAGAACAATACCTAGCTTCTGGAGCAGTTGAGCTGGACGGTGTCTGTGCCCAGTACATGTCAGCTGTTCCCATTCCTGGAATCATTCTGGCTCTGAGGACCATTTCCACATGGAGCTGAGACATGATTCTCAAGTGATCTGAGCAAGTGAGCAAGGGCAGCTTTGAGCAGTCAGTGTGGAAGCACACAGCAACTCGTAACACTAGGAGCACATACCTGTCAAAGGAATGAGTCACGCGATCGGTTATGTCACATGTCCTTTTCAGTGTCTATCGAGATAAGCACAGGTTGGTTTTTTTTTTCTTAGTTAAGCTATTAATAGATTTCCTAATGGTGAATTATCTGCGTCTTCCTGGAATAAAAGGTACATGGTAACACTGCATGGCTCTTTTAATGTTATTATTGTAAGATATGCTGGATCTGATTTGCTAAGATTTTATTTAGGGCTTTTCCATCCATATTAATGAGTGAGATTTTTCTGCAAATACAGAATTTGTAGTGTAGCCAGTGAAGTGTTGTGCTTGTCCAATAATTCATCATATATACAGATTACAAATATTTATTGTGTGTGTGAGAGAGACACAGAGAAGAAAAAGGAGAAGAAGGAAGGGAAGGGGAAATGAAGGGGGGAGGAGGGGAGGAGGAGGAGGAGAAGAAGGAAGGGGGAGGGGAGGGAGAGAAGGAGGGGAGAGGGAGAGGAGGAGGAGAAGGAAGAGGGGGAGGGGAGGAGGGGGAGGAGGAGGAGGGGAGGAAGAGGGAGGGGAGGGGAGGGGGAGGAGGAGGAGGGAAGGAAGAGGGAGGGGAGGGGAGGGGGAGGAGGAGGAGGGGGAGGGGGAGGGGGAGGAGGAGAGGGAGGGGAGGGGAGGGGGAGGAGGAGGAGGGAAGGAAGAGGGAGGGGAGGGGAGGGGGAGGAGGAGGAGGGGGAGGGGGAGGGGGAGGAGGAGAGGGAGGGGAGGGGAGGGGGAGGAGGAGGGGAAGGGGAGGAGGAGGGGGAAGAAGGGGAGGGGGAGACTCAGAGAAAATAGAATCACAATATATTTGCCAGGATTCTTTCACTCTCAAAAGACAGACGGCCAAGTTCAAACTAGCTTAAACAAACCATGCAGGAATTATTGTTCATAAAGTTAGGATCGCCAGGCGGGCGTTTGGCTTCAGATAAAGATCCAGAGGTGTTAGCACTGTACCTACGGCACTGTTTATCTTTCCTTCGGTCCTCTAGCCCTTCCTCTTGTGCTGGTTTTAATGTCAGGCAGGCTCTCCCCGAGTGGTGGTCCAGTTACATCTCATCAGCGAAACTCCTGCAGAAGTCAGATGATAGCACTGAGCCAGGGTCTGTTGCCAGGGGATGCAGTACTCTGACAGACCAGATCTGGGCATGTGCCCACCCCAGGAGCCCTCTTGGGGTCCCACTTGAGCCACATGGACTGTGAGTGTGTGTGTGTGGGGGGGCATATCTCAAACGTGATTCTCAGCACTGTCACCAAAGTGCAGAAGGGGACGGGACAGGCAGTTCAACAGGTGATTGATTATCTGTAATTGATCAGGTGCTTTTGTGTGTCCCAGGTTGTGGTTACTTCATTTGGTTTGCACACCACTCCCTTGAAGTTTTGGTTTTATGTCACTTTACTCCCGTATTTATTGGGGAGATGCTCAGAAGCTTTCCCACTTTGCCAGGACTATAGAGTGGTAAAGTCAGTCCAAGTTGAGGACTCCTCTCCCTCAGTGGGGCTGCTTCTCCGGTCAGGACAGCCTGTGCCATGTCTCCTGGAGATGCTCTCAGGCCAGCCATGGCAGTGTCATTGTCAATGTCCCACGTGGTTTTACTATGGCACCCTCTTGTCTGTAATAGTGCTGTAAAATCTACCTTCGGGTGGAAGCCAAAGTGATTGTACCCGTACTGCTTCACTATCACCTAAAACCTTTCCTTTCAGTTGTCTGAGTCATAATTTTCCTTTGGTTTATTGACAAAACAGCTTTTACTGTTTTCCTCCCAAAGAGCCCTAAAAAGACAAACAGGTAGAGAATGGATTTCTAATTTGTCTCACAAACTCAGGCTTCCAGACACAACTGAAACCCAGAATCTTTGCTTCAAAGAGGCGAATGTGGAGCTGTCTCTATCTATGGTTGCTTCCAAGAATCTGACATGAATTTTGTAACATTCCTTGTGAAAAATAAATCTTGTTTTGCAGCACAAAGCGCTGAAGTTGAAGGATCACATAAGACGTACAGCAAACGAGCTGTTAAAATAAACACTTATCACAAAGATGTTTTTGCAGAGTAACTTGGGATATTAGCCCATATCCAGCTGCTCTTGACCAAGTCTTGGCATACTGAGTGCTTTTGCTTTACAATATTGAAGGTCTGCTCAGAGTAGCCTTGTTTCTGTCAAGATGAACATAAATGAGATGATCCAGATGAGGATGAACAGGGACTCAAATGCCTTTAAATAGCTCAAGACAAGAATGTCCTTCTTGGGAGCCTGAAATGCTGTGTAATCTTTGACTTCTTAAATGTAGAGCAGACTTCCTGTTTCTGCGAGTGTGGCTCACTAAATGGCTGTTTTAAAATCTGAAACCCTAAGACGCACGTTGCTTTTCCACTCTCTTCGATGAAGATAGCTATGTCAATAGCATCTCTACAGGATGACCTCTGAGGGTCGTGATCCATATTTGCTCCCTATTTCAGGTTCCCCAGTCTATCCAGGAGGCTCGATTGAATTAAGTACTCTTTAGAAATGGAGATTTACCATTTATTTGGTGTATGGATAAAAGCGAAAAGATGGAAATGCAATTGATTGCCTTCTGTGGCCAGGGAGGTAGGTTCTTGAGGTCCATGCTTCTTCTCAAGATAAATGTGGATTATCGGTAGCTCCTAACAGCTCCTGACTCATGCTGGCCCACATATTTTCCTTCTTTTTTTTTTCTTTTAAGATTTTTTGATGTGGACCATTTTTCTAAAAGTCTTTATTGAATTTGTTACAATATTGCTTCTGTTTTCTGTTTTCGGTTTTTTGGCCTTGAGGTATGTGGGATCTTAGCTCCCCAACCAGGGATCGAACCCACACCCCCTGCCTTGGAAGGTGAAGTCTTAACCACTGGACCTCCAGGGAAGTCCCCTGGCCCCCATATTTTCTACTTTGAGCGTAACTGGACAAGTAGAGTTGGGTTTTAGGATATTATCTTAATAGGATACCTAGAACAGCGATCATAGGAGCCCCAGGCTGCCATCAGAATTCACCTCGTCCTGACCCTCTTTCCACCAGAGCAAAACCCAACTTCTTAATGGCCCCTTTCTCCCAAGGCCACTACCTAGGAAGGGGCAGGGCCGAGGAAAGGGAAGACTTGGTTAACACGAGGGTGCGGTCATCATTCGCTGGGTTGTCTTCCCTCGGTGTCCACGAAGAGGAAAAAAGTTTTCACTACTCTTAATCTGGTTAAATTGTTTAGAACACCTTTCACAAATGAGAGGCATTCTTTTTGCCTAGGTGCTGTTGACCACCTGTATTCGCTTGGGCTGCCATAACGAAATACCACACACCGGGTGGCCTCAACAACAGATATTCATTTTCTCACAGTTTGGAGGCTGGGAAGTCCAAGATCAAGGTGCTGGCCCGTCTGGTTCCTGACAGGAGCTCATTGTCTGGCTTGTAGATGGCCCACTTCTTGCTGTGTCCTCACATGGCAGCGAGACGGGGGAAGCAAGCTCTCTGGTGTTTCTCATAAGGGCACTGGTCCCATCGTGGGGCCTTCACCCCCGAGGTCTCATCTAAACCTCATCACCTGCCAAAGGCCTACCTCTGACTACCATCACATTAGGTTTTAGGGCTTCAACATGTGACTTCTGATGGGGACACAATTCAGTCCGTAGCACTAGCACAGAACTAGTTTTGTTAGATGCTTGTTGTAGTGACCCACGTTTGGGGCAGTAAGGTCGTAAACTCGGGTGGGAAGAGTGAGAAGAAACAGACGTCAGGAAGGGCAGTGAGGAGGGGCAGCAGGCCTGCGAGGTCAGGGCTCTGTGGCCGAGGCTCATCCTGCAGACCTGAGCTTGTGTGCTCTGTGTCCCTGTCTCCCACTCTCCTAAGACATTTAAAAATTACTTCTTTGTTCACAGCTCAAACTGAGTCTGTATGGGACCATCCCACTCGATTTTGAGTTTGTGGCAGGGCCTGGCATGGTACCTGATAGAAGATGGCTGCCTGGAAAACCTTAACGGAAGGAAAGCAGGGAGTTTTGAGCCTCAAGACTGAAAACAACTGAGGTTCTGCTGATGGAAAGAACGGGAGTCAGCTTACCAGATGGTTCGGGAAGGAAAAACTGAGTTCCGTTTTAGAATATAAAGATTGAGGTTAACCGTGGAACCTCTAGTCCATACATTATTGCCAAGTAGTTGAAGATCATGTAGTCATACGTCTTAGGAAGATACAGGTCATTTATTTTAACCCTGTAGTCACAGCAGGGATCCTTATGATAAAGCCATGGCCCGATAGCCCCCCACCCCAGGCCCTGCTTGGTGCATGCCCTCTTTGGACATGTTCATTTATAAGGCATTTAGACATTCCCGTCCCAGCTCTTGGAAAGTTCTCTGCTAGCCCTCAGTTCTACTATAATTCCTCCTTGTTCCTGTCATCTGAGGGCTTACAGTCTGCATCCAGCTTCCCTTCCTGCTGCCCGGCCAGCCCCGCTCTGCCTCACCGTGTCTCTCTGGCATTTATGGTTAGATCACCCACCCTCAGCAGCCGGTCCTGATGATGGTGAAGGGCAGTCTCTGCTTGTCTATCGTATTGACCTGCGGGCTGAGTACAGGGACTTAAACACCACTGGTGTTTGCATAATAAGGACTGTACTTGTCTGATGACTGGGTGGAACACTCATTGTGGGCCAGGGGCCCAAGATCTGGGTGCTTTCCTCCAGCCCTACGAGAGGCAGTGCTGTGGAATGGTTCACCCTGACCACGCCCTTGCACAGACTCAGAGGACGCTAGGGAAACTGGGTAGTGTGAGCCATACTCGTATGTGCATTGCCATATCGACCTACTGACCGTTCCTCGGACATTATCCCATGAGGCATGAGTACGTGGGTTACATCATTTACGGATGCAGCGGGGGTGGGTCAGAGTGTGGCTCACCCAGCTTCACAGGTGAGCAAAGAAGGGACCTGGATGTTCTTGTGTTCCAGCCTCAGCATTGTGTTCAACCTTACACCGCAGTTGTGCAGGGATTATCTCAGCTGCTTGAAAACCACTGTCCGCTGAAGTGCCCTCAGTTGATAGATGTGGGACGTGGTACTGAAGGAGGGTCCAGGTCACACAGAGGAGGAAGTGGCAGAACTGAGACCGTAAGCTTTGTGGCCCACATCCCTGACACACGCCTCCGCAAAGCAGATTCTTCAGTTTAATAGGGGCGAATTCCGTTCTCTTCTGGAAGAGCTATGCAGAGGATTCTGAGGAAGCAGAGAACCACTGTTGGTTCAAAGTGAACGTTATCCCTTTGATAGGCAATTCCCAACTTTCATTCTCTGTCATCTGCTCATATCCGCATCTGGCCCCTGGATCTAGAAATAGACAAAAATAATTTTGTGACGTGCAATGAACTTAACCCTCAATGTTTATTTGACACGTCCTGCAGGCCAGGAAGTGGCCTGGAAAATATGGAGGGTTTACTTGACACAGTGTAAGCCACCAGAAGGTTCTTTCTTCTCAGAATGCCTTTTCTATATTCCAAGCCTCCTTTTAGGATAGAAAGCAGAGGGAATGAACTTGACTGACTCAGCTTTTCAGAACAAAGGGATGCTGTGGCCTAATACTGCTGGGTCGAAGTTCCCAGCAGAGCCTCCGCCCAGTCAAGAAAGCCAGGCCCTTTCTCGTGCCAGCCAGGGTCACGACCACCATTCTGTCCTAGGAAGCGGCAGAAGCACCCCTGCACCCCTGCCTGGCATCTCGTCCTTTTCCCTACCCTGCCCCCCTTGGGGTCACATCCACAGGACATCACTGTCCTCTGAGAAGTGCCAACAGGGCAGCCGGTGAGGGACCACCAGCCATCATCAGGATCTTTTCGTCCCCTCAGAAGGGTTCTCTTGCCATTCAGGCTCCTCCCCAGGATGAGAGCCACGGTTCCTGGTACCACCATGGCTTCCTAGGCCTTCTGACTCGATACCACAGCTGTGACTGGGCTTTCAGCCTCTAAGATGAGTCAACAGGTCGTATGACGATGTGTGTGGTCCCGGCTCTGAGATCTAGGTGGTCTCCCCACTTCCCAGGCCCAACCAGCCTCTCTTCTCCCCTGTCCCCCAGCCATGCTGGCCAGTTTCCTGCCAGACCCTGGATCTAAGGTAGACCCGTGGGAAAATGGAAAGGTCAACTATGTGTCATTTGTATGGTCAAACCAGTCAAACCCATAGCAGAGCTCCTAAGTCAAAGTTCTTCCCCTCCAAAAGCTCCCTGGGTGTATTCCCTCTTGGGATACCCCAGAGCCAGGAAGAACAAGCCCAGAGGAGACAGAGCCCAGAGGACCCCAGATGCCACCACCGCCAGTCTCAGATTTGACACGTAAATGGTTTCAGGCTCTCCTTCCTGGCTTCTCCATACCCTTCTCCTGATGTCTTTGAAGGGTTGGATCTGCCTGATGCTTCAGGGATATTGGTTGTGACCTTGGGGTTTTGCTCTGCTCGGGTGGTCTCTTTAGCTTTAGTGACACAGAGAAATCGTCAGGATTGGGGATGTGGGAATGAGGGTCCTAATATCCTCCCGCCATCCCCCCCACCGCCAGAAACTTGAAAGCAGTCACTTAGGCAGCCGGTCCAGACCTTGGGTGGGGGGAGGACGGTGTACCTGGGAGAGCCTGTGCAGCTTTCCCTGGTCAGCTCACCCACGAGCTCAGTCTGCCCCGCTCTGTGCTGGGCCCTTCCTGGGTGGTGCGTGCACAGGGATGAATCCCACATTCTCCTGCCCCAGACCACGTCCTAGGGGGGTTTTCCACCAGCCGACACTCTGCTCGTCTTCATTGATACCATCCACCAGGATCCAGTATCACACCCCCCGCCCCCCTGACCTCCCGCCATGGGACAGTGGGCAGCAGTCAGGGCAACCGTGCAGTGGAATTCTTCTGAAGAAAAACAGTCATCGCCCGTCGCCGCCACCCCATCCCTCCAACGCAGTAAGTCCCCTACACACTTACCTTCAGGTTGCGAACTTTCAAAGATGCGAATGTGCGTTCGCACATCCAGTCACGTAAGTTAGTTCACGTGTCTGGCGAACATTGTCACGTGGGTGTATCCTGTACAAGTGGCTGTGCTTTCGTGTACTTTACTGTACAGTACTGTTTAGAGTACCGTCCTACAGTATCTTTATTTCAAACCCAGGAGGTCCAGAAGCAAACATAAAAGCAGCAGTGATGTAGCTGGTACTGTACTTTTCAAGGTACCGTGCTGTAAGATTAAAAATGTTTTTTTTTTAATTTTTTGTGTTTCTTTTTTATGTATTATTTGTGTGAAAAGTATTATAAACCTATTACAGTACAGTACTATACAGCCGGTTGTGTTAGTTGGGTACCTAACTTTGTTGCACTTACGAACGCGCTCTCAGAACGGAACTTGTTTGTATGTAGGGGACTTACTGCAAAGGCAACAACAAAACCAGAACTCAAACCCCGAATTGTCCCTGCAAAGTCAGCAGCCCAGGCCCTGCGATTAGCAGACCGTCTGCCTGCTCCGCAAGGTCTCCTTCCAGAGGCCCTGGCTCTCTCCCGACTGGTGGGTTGCCGGGAACAGCAGGTTATGATGGGTTACATGGAGTCTTTATGGCCGTTGCTCCTGCCCATGTCCCCGTCACGGGAGGACCAGCCCCCCGCCCCCACCCCGTCCGCCATCTCCAGGGCAGTCTTCCCGAGGCCCTCTTCCCGCCAACGCCTTTCCTCTGAAAGCCCCTTGGCCTTTCCTTTCCCCGGTAGCTGCGGGGCTTCCTTCAGGATCCTGAAGGCGGCACGGAGGGGCCCTACCTGCTCTGAGCCTCTTCCCAGAACGCCCGTTTCAGGACCGTCCCTCGTCGGGGCTATGGGTAGGGATGGGCGGAAGCAGCTTGGCCGGCGCTTCTTGCAGGCCAGGCCCGATTCCTCTCTCTCTGTTGCTTCATCTTCTGTCCTCTCCTGTGCATTTTCCCCTCAGGCCTCGTGGCCAGGACAGCCCCATTGCTCACTGCCAGGACCCTGGTTGTGCAACCCAGCCAGCTGTTTCTCAGCCCCCAGCCCGAGCTGTTGTTCCCGCTCATCCAGCTGCTTCTGCAGGGCTCTGCAGCCTTCTCTCACTGCCTGCACTGCTGTTGGCAGCTCCTGCTGGCCAGCCAGCTCTCTGGTCTTGGTGCCGAGGGCAGGCTCTGCATCCCTCATCCTCCTTGAAAGATCACCCGGAGGCTGAAGCCCTCTCTGGCCATGCTTGGGTGGCCTGCTGGGTGGGGATCATCTTGCAGGAGGCCAAGCAGTAGAAGCAGCTCTCTGAAATGACCAGCCACCCCTTGATCTCTGCCTGGGCCCCTCCTCTGCCTCGGGGTCAAGTCCAGGTGTGGTGGCCCCGGTCCCCTTCTCAGGTGGCCTGATGGAACTGACCACAGACCTCGTGAGGGTTTGACTTGGTGGAGCCCTCCTGGGAGCTCAGCCTCAGAGATTGGGGGTTTTCTCAATAGGTAAAAATGCAACATCTGTTTCCCATCTAACTACTACTCTTTTGGGTGTGGACCGTGATGAAATACACACACTTGCTGCGTTCGCCGGCATCTCTGGGGCACAGTGGGAGGGCAGTGCCGTGCCCACCGTCAGCTGCATTAGAGGTAGAAGATTCCTCAGCTTCTCCTGGGACCTGCTTTGGCAGGAGACTTGGGCTCATTTGCTTAGACCAGGGGTTGCAAATAGTGGCCGATGGACAACATCTGGCCTGCCTCCTATTTTTCTATGGCCCACAAGCTAAGAATGATTTTTACATTTTTGAATGGTTGGGGGAAAAAAGCCCCCAGAAGAACAATACTACAAAATGTGAAAATTATATGAAATTCAAGTATCATTTGATAAATTGGCACACAGCCAAGCCCACTCATTTACATACCATCTATGGCTGCTTTGGGACCATAACCTCAGAGATGAGTAGTTGCCACAGAAACTGTGGCCTGCAAAGCCCGAAATATCTACTCGCTGACCCCTCACGGAAGAAGTGTGCCGACCTCTGGCTTAGATGGTCTGGACTGAGGGGGACTTTTCTGCTTGGGCCAGAGCCTCTGAGACACAGAGTGATGTTCCCATGAGCTCTTGGAGCCTGGTGTCTTCATCTGTAAGTAGAGTGTGGTCTCATGATCACTGAAGGCCTCTCCAGCCCAAGCTTTCCATGGTTCTAGGAAACCTCAGTAGCTCCTTCACCAGGAGCTCACCCACTCCTCCCTTCAAGTATCAGGGTCCTGGCAGAAATTGGGCCATGGGGAACAAATCCATTTGGTTTTTGGTACCAAGGAGCACAAAAACAATACAGTAATCACTTTGAAAAGAAAACTGACTTTAATGCCTTGCATGTAAACATTGTTACTCTTTTGCACATTTTGTATTTGTAGAGTCACTCACTGTTTAAAACTGAATGCACAACGTGTTTCTCGCATGATGGATGAATTACATTCATCAAGGAATATATTCAACAGGGAAACCACTTTGTTTCATAAAACTTTTCAAAGGAGATTTTATATCTCTGGAAGGATAGTGATTTCCTTAATCACCTTTTTGTGGGGTGTGTTCCCGTTTTTTTTTTTTTTTTTTTTTCTTCAAGTAAAGGCATGTAAAGAATGAGAAGAATTGCACTTAAAGAATGAGAAGCATTCTTATTTTTTTTGTTCCTGTTTGACAAGATTTCCTGAATGAGAAACGCTGGTCCTTCCCCAGGCGACAGCATGACACTGGACGTCTGTAGACTTGAGGGTGTGTATCAATATTGCCTTTCTCTGCTGCGTTTTCCTATGGAAAGTTTACCTCATTGACATTCATCGCTATGTGGAGTCACACAGTCGCATGTGACTGCACCTGAAAACTTGAAGCCAGAGATAGAGTCCCGAGGGACAATACCAGGGCAGAGGGACCTCTGAAAGAGAGAGTTTAGGTGAAGGTGTGCATATGCTTTTGTGTCGGGAAGAGGGTTGGCGGGAATCAGAGATGTCAAAGGGCTGAGAAGTGGGACCAGCAAGCAAGGGACAGAGGGAGGAGTCAAGAGAAAATTGACAAGGGGTGGAGAGGGAGGGGCTCAAGGGGGGACAGTAATGCACCAGGAGTGCAGGGGAAGGGGAGTGGAAGGGGTGGGAGGGAGAGGAGAGGAGGGAGGGGAAGGAAATGTACAGGAGCAGGACGATGGAGGTAAGCAGGCGGGAAACCAGGAGCTTAGACTAGAGAGGTAAAAAGTGGTACCTCAAGGAGATTTTACATGACTTTTTCTTTTTTTTAACATCTTTATTGGAGTATAATTGCTTTCCAATGGTGTGTCAGTTTCTGCTTTATAACAAAGTGAATCAGTTATACATGTACATATGTCCCCATCTCTCTTCCCTCTTGCGTCTCCCTCCCACCCTCCTATCCCATCCCTATAGGTGATCACAAAGCACTGAGCTGATCTCCCTGTGCTATGCGGCTGCTTCCCACTAGCTATCTATTTTACGTTTGATTGTGTATATATGTCCATGCCTCTCTCTCACTTTGTCCCAGCTTACCCTTCCCCCTCCCCATATCCTCAGGTCCATGCTCTAGTCAGTCTGCGTCTTTATTCCCGTCTCGCCCCTAGGTTCTTCATGACCATTTTTTTTAGATTCTATGTATATGCGTTAGCATACGGTGTTTGTTTTTCTCTTCCTGACGTACTTCACTCTGATGGACCTAGAGACTGTCATTCAGAGTGAAGTAAGTCATGACTTCTTCTTAAGTCCTGGGTGCAAGGTGGCAGGTGGGGAGAGCACATAGCAGGTGGGAACGTCCAAGGCCACCTTCTCCTTGATTCTTTCCAAGTCCTTCTCCCGTGAGGCCGCACCTGGACTCTACCTGCAGGTGAGCTGCTGGTACCAGTGGGGTCTGTTCACCCGCTCATGCCCATCCCTCCCGGGACGGCTTTTACACTCCCCAAAGCCCACTTTCCAGGGAGCTCCCCATCCCTTGGTGTCTGCAGACACAGCAGGTGGCCAGCATGGCTCCTCCTGGCCCTGTGTCCTCCCTCCTGCATTTACCTCCAGGCTGCTTTTCTCAGATGCCCAGCGTGCCTCCCCAGCTGCCAGCTCTCCCCCAGGGCTTCCTCCGTCTCTGGGCTGTAGCACTTGCTCCCTTATATTTTGGCTTTCAGTGTTCAGGAACCCTTAGGCTCCAAGATTCAGGGCGTAGGAACCGCCCCCCACCCCCAAGAAGAGCCACTGTCTGGTCCTCTTGCTTTGGGGGTGGCAGAACCCACGGCTGCTGAGCAGGGGCCATTCAGGCTTTTGAACTGGCTTCCTTTCACTGTGGGGTCCCCGTCCTCCCTTCCCCACCCTTCTCATCCGTTCCACTTCCTCCCAATCCAAACAGCAGTGCCTCCTGTGTGTCTTTCTCACCACACTCCTCCATCTCGCGCCTGCTTCCTCCCCTCTCTTCCTCCACACGGAGCGGGCAGTCATAAGGATACTGTATCCAAGGTCGTTACCGGGTCAGACATGGGTGGTGTGTGGGCTACAGAGACGGCTTCGAAGCTGCCATTGGTTACTTGGCATTGATTTTGCACCTGAATAATTGAGAACCTTTTATGTGCCCCTTGGAGCAGCACTCAAGAGTAAAATGAATTCCTCCACCCATTCATTCGTTCACGTGAAATATATGTACCGAGGGGCCTGGGCGTCCCATCTATGATGCTCTGCACCAGTGAGCAAATGACCTCCATCCAGGTGTCCAGGAAACCTCCACTGTCTTCACCCAAGTCACCCCCTTCCTTCGTCCTTCCCTGTCTCTGCCCAGCTCTCACCATTATAGCGCTTCCCCCTCCTGTCTTTACCCAAGGACACGGCGGGGGCTTCATCCAGCCTGGGTGAGCCAGCTGTAGCTGAAGTCCCAACTTCTCACCAGACAGGCACTCTGTTTCTCGTTGACCTTCAGACCAGAGGTGGTGTTTTAGACTGTTTAAACTGCTATAACAAGAATACCATAGACCAGCGGCTTAAACAGCAGACATTTATTCCTGACGGTTCTGGAGGCTGGGAAGTCCAAGATCAAGGCGCTGGCCTCTTTCCCCCTTGCTGTGTCCTCATGGCTGGGAGCAGAGAGACAGGGAGAGGAAGCAAGCTCTCTCCTGTCTCTACTTACAAAGAAACTAATTCCATCATGAGGGATCCATCCTTAGGACCTAATGACCTCCCAAAGGCCCCACCTCCAAATACCATTCCACTGGGATGAGGGTTTCAACATATGAATTTGGGGGGGACACAAAGCAGTCTATAACAGGCGGGTAAATCACTCAGAAGAGCAGTTGGGATCTGAGCATTCAGCAAGGCTTCCAGGAACCCTGTTCTACGGGACCCAGTTCATCTCAAACATGGCAACAAGGAGAGCATGGCAGTCGTTGAAAGATGTGTCGAGTCCCTAAGAAAAATGAATAGACACTGCTCCCTGCCCTCGGGGACTAGAGACCCAAGCTCAGCAAATGACATATTGTAACAGCCTGATCTCGCTTCCACCCCGTGCCTCCAAGGGTCTCCATCACAGTGCCGCCTCCTTAGGGTTTGAGTGAAGGTACGGAAGTGTTGCTTGCTGGGTGCTTCGGGGAGTCTAAACTCGGCAGTGGTGTTCCCAGGTGACCCACATCCCCCAGATCATTAACCATCTAGTGTCCTGGTGGGGGTGCGTTTGCTTCATGGTATATGGGTCCTGGCGCCAGAGGTGTTTACCCACCCCTTTCACTGTGGCGTCCAGGACCCGGCGTCCACACACAGCTGCGTGCGGTCTGGTTTAATATATGTGCCACTCTGTCAAAAGTGTCCTTGTTTGGATGAGAATTGATAAGGCCACGGTATCTCTGAGACTCTAGTCTGACTCGCTTTGTCCGTCGCTTACTGGGTAAGCAGTGTTCACCACGAGTCCACCGGCTCATTGCCTCCAGAGCCTCTGGACCTTTCCCACGCGTTGCTGCTTGCGGTGTGGGTGTGCTGACACCTCCAGTTCCCGGGGCTCTGTGAACCTACCTGTGTGTCACTTCTCACACAGCCACGTGGCCTGGCCTCTGCTGGTCCTTCTTCCCTCACCTTATCAGGCTCCCTCTTGCCTTTCTCTGTATTCACCGCCTACACTGTGCCTAGGACCTGGCAAGTGCTAGGTAAGCGTCGGGGTGTGTTTGAGAGGCCGGCACAGCTGTGAGGAGTTCAGGACCGGGTCCTGGTTCTGAATGGTACCGACTGGAATGACCGGCCCCCTGTGTGTGCAAGGGAGGGGGGCCTTCGCTCCCCACGGCCCACGGGCGTGGAGAAGTCATAGACTGGGGGTGGGGGATGAGGGGCAGGCCCAGGCCTCTGGCCACCGCCGTCCCTCGTCCCCGCTTCTGAGCTGGCAGCAGCATGTCCCTCACCTCGAATGACTACTTTCCTAGTATTTCTTGGCTGGAGTCTCACCTTCTCTGTTCCTCTTCTCCTGTTTTTCTCCTCTCCTCTTGTCTGGCCTCATCTCCCCATTCTTTCCACTTTCCTGAATATTTCAGATTGTTTACCACGTATATTTACTACTGTTCTCATCAGAAGAGAATAAATACTATCTCACCTGGGAAATGGGGATGGTGATGCTCCTCTCACAGCCCTGCTGTGGGGCTCAGCAGGTACTTCATCTTGGAGCCGCGCCCCCTTCCCGCCCACCACCCCTTCCCCTTCCTCCAGGGCGAGCTTGCTCAGCTGTAGATGCTGCACGACTTCCCACCTGCCGGCCTCTGTTCCACTTCCCAGCTCTGTGCTCTGAGTTCCCAAGCAGCCCACCCACGGGTCCAGCATCCCATGCCTGCGCCTTCCCTTTCAAATCAACCACTTGCATTGTACCCCCATCATAAGAGGACTGTATTCTAAATTGTAACAACTTAGAGATACAGAAAATGGTAAGTGGGAAATAAAAATCACAGGTAATCTGACCATTCAAATATAGCTTTGTCCCCTTTTTAGTGGATTGACCTCAAGACACACACACACACACACACACACAGAATCTTTCTCTACTGTATGTGTGTATTAGAGGCGCATTGAATTAACTCCATTGGACCTAATGCTGAATCTCTGAGCATCAAAGTCAACGTTTGGTTGTGTTAGAGGCTGGAGCTGAATATCACCATCGTTGAATGAAAGCCAGACATTTTACAAAAGTAGGTTTTATTGCTATTTTATTATTATTAATTAGTAGTAGTTACATTGTGAAAGGTTGACATCTGACTCAGAATAATACATGGGCACTGTTCACGGCTGACTGCTCCTGTGTTCGTCCTGCTGCAGTCGGTGATACTAAATAGATGTTCGTTTGCGGTTGAGTTTGGGGGAGGAACGAGAGGTATCAGGCGGACTTCGTATTTCCCTAACATCTCCTCTTTTTTCTCTTTGTTTTCTTAACTACATCTAGATTGATGATGATTTCCTCTAGGATGTACTTGATTTTGAAGGTTTTCTCTCGTGCAGTTTTGAGGTAGCAAAGTTGACAAAGCTGGCTACTAATTCATCCTTGTACAGATACGAAAACTTCCAAATAAGAATTTTCCTTGAAAGATGCATGGCCTAAACAGATAAATTGTAAAAATTTAAAATCTCGACAGTTTATTGCTATGAAGGCCAGTACATATACCAAACAACTCCACAAAGATATTAATTAGAGGGCTTCCCTGGTGGCGCGGTGGTTAAGAGTCCGCCTGTCAATGCAGGGGACACGGGTTCGAGCCCTGGTCCGGGAAGATCCCACATGCTGCGGAGCAACTAAGCCCGTGAGCCACAACTACTGAGCCTGCGCTCTAGAGCCTGTGAGCCACAACTACTGAACAAGTGTGCCACAACTACTGAAGCCCCCGTGCTCCGCAACAAGAGAAGCCACCACAATGAGAACCCCATGCACCACAATGAAGAGTAGCCCCCGCTCGCTGCAACTAGAGAAGGCCCACGCGCAGCAACAAAGACCCAACGCAGCCAAAAATAAATAATTTTTAAAAAGCAGTCTTTCAAAATCTCTAAAAAAAAGATATTAATTACAGCATACTCTGATAATCTCTTTTATTCTGCTTTGTATTATTATTTATGGTTCTGTAGACATCTTAGCTCAAAAAGGATATAATAGTCTTCCTAAAGGCAGCAAGCTAACACATTCTCCCTTAATATTTGTATTATTTCCCCATTTTCTCTTACATTTAAGTATTTGAAAATTCTTAATAATTGGTTTTGCACGTAAAATTAATAGCTTTCAGCCTATGGCAATGAATTATCACACATTATACTCCTGCAACAATATAGTTATAAACCATCTGATAGGGAGAATTGAAACGTATATATAAGGAGCTTTTCAATCTTAGTTCGTCTAGAATGCCTATTGACGTTTGAAAGTGAACATTCAGACTTGAACAGTAAGTTTGCGTGGCATGCCTTGTTTTGGGATTGCTGTTGATATACTATAGATGTAGATAACAGTGGTGACCCATGTGATTATAGGGTCATTGATTACCCACAAGTTCAGGGACGCCAGAAACGATCCTGAAATGGGTATTCCACTGCTCGTCCTTTCAAAGGTCGAGGCATTCGTTCAGAAGCAGGGCAAATACTGTGACTGAAGCTGAATTTTGATGGATCCCTGACAGATATATGTTTGCCTCTAAGCTTTTGTATCCTGCTCTATTAATGTACCCTTAGCATTTTCCTATAACATTATTCTTTGAAATAATAATATTTAATGGCTGAGTGATTTTTATCTGTGTGGGTATTCCATAATTTATTAGCTTTTCACTTTATGTCAGACGTTTTAGTTCATTTGGTTTCCTTTCAACTTCAAACTGTATTTGGACAGTCAGCGCACATGTGAGTCATTCCTTTCTTCCCTTACCCTTCGTATCCTTGGCCGCCATGCCAAGGCCTTGGCAGTAATCAAGAATTGGCCTCTTCCGTTTCATACAGGAAGGTCTCTCACGTATATTCATGTCTCCTCCTGCCTCAAGGAGTTTCCTTCAACCACAGCCTGGGTTTTAACTGAAGATCCCTCTAAGACCCTCTCGAGGGCAGCCTGTCCACTGACAGACCCCGAGCCTACAGCCCAGGTGACCTGGCCTGTCTTCTGCCTGACAGATGAGACCCACTTCCCTCTGATGGTCTCTGGCTGTCGTATTTGACTCAAGCATGGGACAATTCGTGGTGGCGGCCCCGTTGTGATTATATATGTGGGCCTTTGTTTGTCATGTCCCAGAAAGTGGCCAGATTGAGTGTGGAGCTCACTCTTCCTGTCTTCCTCCAGAATCATGACCTCATCGGTAACCTCCCTACCTTTCTTCCTCTGGAATTGTTGGTTGCCCGTCTTCTTCTTGGGTCTGTGTGTTTTACCCTTTTTATAAAGTTCAAGGCAGGGATGCAGGGCCTTCAGCCAGGAGGGTGGGCTTGGACACTAGTGGGAATACAGGTGCTAACGCCCTAGTGGGCTCTGGTGCAGTGTCCGTGTTCCAAAGGGCACAGCACTGCCCACTCGGGCCAGGGAGCAGGGCTCTGCGTAAGCCAGCATTGGTAGCTGAGGTGGGAGGGCATCTCCCAGGCTGCCCTGGGACTGGTTCCAGTTCCCTAATGCCAAACCTGCCTGCTGGCTAGGAGTGACTCAGGCCCACAGCCAGGGCTCTGTGTACAGGAGGGAGACACCAGCTGATGGAGGAAAGACCTGGTCTCTTCCTCCTTTCCTGGCTCCACTGGCCGTCTCTTCCCATGTCTACCACCTCCTGCCCTGCTGCAGAGACCCCCACCCAGCCCGCCTTTGGGTGAGGGCTGCCTTACAGAGGATAGATACACGGCTGGTTAAAGTCTAGCAAGGACCTGGGGTCAGAGTCCCCTGGCTCTCGGTCTAATGATTTTTCTGTGCCTTGTGCTACAAAAATCCCACCCTGTGGAGGGCCTTTGGGAGTCATGTGCCCTTCCTTCCAGAAGTGGAAGGGACCCTTTCTCCGTTGCACGTCAGGAGGAATCTTTTTTGATCTCTGCCTGACATGTTTTGATAACAATCTAGAGATTTCAGCATACATTGTGGTTGCACGAGAAATCCAAGTCACCAATTTTTCAGAACCTAAGCAGTTAACATTAGAAATTTTGCCGCAAATAAATTGATCAGTATGCAAGAGAGTTGTCACGGCTGAATCATGGTCCACAGTTAAGGTAAACAGATCTGTGATGACATTTTCTGAGCGGAATACAAATGCAGCTCACTTCCTCCCAGAGGTTTCTGACATTTCTTCTACACGGAAAACAGATTCTCCCAAGAAAGTGCTGGTCACAAGGAAGAAAGATCTTTGTTTAATCCCTCTGAAAAGGTATGGCTGTGATATTTGATGTGCTTTCTACGAAAAGAATTGTTCTAAGAGAAACGAATCGTGACGAGAGCGTTTTTCTTGGGTTAGCTGTCCCTCACTCCCTCCCAACCATGGAGAGACCCTTTTGGTTTTTGTTTATTTGAACGGTCATTAAAATACTATGTCAGGGCTTCCCTGGTGGCGCAGTGGCTGGGAGTCCGCCTGCCGATGCAGGGGACACGGGTTTGTGCCCCGGTCCGGGAGGATCCCACATGCCGCGGAGTGGCTGGGCCCGTGAGCCATGGCCGCTGAGCCTGTGCATCCGGAGCCTGTGCTCCGCAGCGGGAGAGGCCACAACAGTGAGAGGCCCGCATACTGCAGAAGAAAAAAAAAAAAATTATGTCATTGTATTGTGAGAGTTTGCATGTCAATAACATTGTTTTGCAACGTGAAGATCAAGGGATATTATTCTTATTTAGGTTCACATGAAATAGTGGGGGAGGGAACAAAATGTTTTTTCGTTTCCTGATGTTCTTTTCATCTGTAATGCTCTCAAGTTTCACATTTTCCCCCAGGTTTTTGCTCCCTATACTGTATTTTAGGAATTCTATACACTGTGTCTGCATTTGAAACGTGAAATAGTCCTTAGCTAGATGCTGCATTGTAAGCTAGATCTGTTTTCTGTATTCTGGTGAAGTTTCAAAAGCCTCAGTGCGTACTGCAGTTGAAATGAGCTGAAAACCTGCAACTTTGTGTAAGGGCAGGCAGTCATTCCATCCCTGTGTGTAACGGAAACAGCATTTCCTGGGTTGGGGGCCATACTGGCATTTGGGGTGGGACTGCTGTAGGTGGAGATATTTCTGTCTATTTGTGCATTTGTCGTTGGTTATGACCAGGGATCTTGAGCAAGGAGCTATACAAGACGGTTGCATTTGAGGTGGGGGAATAATTCTAGATCCTGTGGGGAGTTGCAGTTGGGGTAAAAGGCCAGAAAGCTCCAGTGACTGGACATGAACAAGAGGGCATGCCCCTCAAAGCAGGGGCATGAATGAGTCTGTTCACAAATTCTGGAGCAATCAAAGGAATACACTTAGGAAAAGGGTGTCTTTTATATCATGCTTCATTCCTCCCTGAAGCGTTTGCTGTCCATTGCCAGGATAGCACAGGTGTGGCCTCCTCCAGGAAGCCTTCTTGGATCTTCCTGGTCCTTCCCACTACCCAGTGTCCAGTCTCTTGCATAGCACACAGCTCTCAGTATGAAATTACCTGGCTCTGGGTCTCCATCACACTCAAGACTGAACCTGTCAGCGGCAGGATGGGGTCTTTTCATCTCTGACCGACCAGCTTGTAGCACAGCTCCTGGCTCAAAATCAGAGCTTTGCAAATCCTGTGTGTAATTGAAACAGGCCCCATTTTCTTACAGCAGCTTCTGCAGAAGGAAGGGATGTCCTGATTAACCCCATTTCTTAGTTGGAGAATAGATGGGGAAACTGAGTCGCATAGAAATGAAGCCAGACTAGAACCAGATGCCTATTTAGTGCGTGACCCTCTGAATAAATGGACCGAGGAAGGTGTAAGCGATCACACCTCTCCTTTACGTCAAGTGTATGGTGTGGTAGATGTAAATATGCAACCGAACCAACCGTATTTTTCTTCCTCCTCCAGAAATTTTTTGCCCCATGCAGTCTCAGTGTAGGAGGATCAGGTGACCAAGGCTTTTTAGAGTCTTCCTTTCTGGGCTCTGACAGTAACACATCATGTATTTTGAGGCAGTAACATCATTTCCTTCCTCCTGAATGCCCTCTGGGTGGCTCCATCATTCAGGCCCTGTTATCTGTCATCTGGACCGCTGTGACCTTCATTCATTCACAGGAGAAGTACAGGTACAGTAAGAATGAATCACCAGAGACCAGACCTAGAATGGGAGGGGAAGGGATTGGCCAAGGACAGGCTTCCTTGGAAAAGTGATGTTTGAGCTGAATCTCAATGACCGTTAGGAGTTAACTTGATGAAGAGATGGAAGAGAGCTTTCTGGCCACAGGACACAGCATGTGCAAAGGCCCTGAGGTGGGAGGGAACACAGTGTGTTCATAAGATTGATAGGGCTGTGTGGCCAGAGCCGAAGAGGTGGGCAGGAGAGGTGGACAGCAGCCTGGCCACACAGGAACTGGCTGATCGTTGCAGGGAACTCCACACTTGTGCTGAGAGCAAAGAGAAGCCGCTAGAGGAGAGAAGTAAGAGGTGGACTGGTCAGCTCAGACTCCTGTGCGAAGAGTGGGAGAGTAGATGCCGAGGGATCAAAGGAGGAGGCCCTGCGATAGGCCAGCAGAGAACTCAGAGGACGGAGAGACCTTTAGGACGTGACAGCAGGTCTTGAGAACTGGATTTGGGAATCATCAGCACAGAAATGGCATCGATGCCGGTGCTTGAATGGGTTCGCCTGGAGGGAGAACGGAGAAGAGGGAGTGGTGTAAGTGCCTGGAGGCCTGTCGGAGGAGGGGGAGCTGGCCAAGGAGAGGAGAAGGCGGGCCTGAGAGGTGGAAGGGAGGGGATGCGGCCCCTGGCAACCCAGGAGAGAGTGCTGGTGATGGTGAGTGGGCAGCTGCACCCCACAGAAAAGGGCGGGGGCAGAGATGAGACCCCTGAGATGACGCCAGCTCCCTAGCCGGGTGACAGGGACAAAGGCCTGACTGCGGGGGATTGAAGGGAGAATGGGAGGTGAGGAGACCCTGAGGGGAGACCCGAAGGGGAGCAGTGACTTTGCCACATGTGGCAACTTTTTTTTTTAATATTTATGTTATTTATTTATTTATTTGGCTGTGCTGGGTCTCACTTGCGGCATGTGGGCTCCTTAGTTGTGGCATGAGGGATCTTAGTTGCGGCATACATGTGGGATCTAATTCCCCAACCAGGGAGCGAACCCAGGCTCCCTGCATTGGGAGCGTGCAGTCTTACCCACTGGACCACCAGGGAAGTCCCTACACGTGGCAACTCTTACTTGTACAGTTGACAATTCCTCCTCTGCTTTTAGGATTGACATGCATGTTGACGTGGTGTTCTGGTCCGTAGGATGTGTTCATGTTTCTGTGGCACTAGAGCCTCCCCTTGTTACGTGTGGTCAGCTCTCAACTGCGGGGGAAGTCAAGGTGCAGACCATGACCGCCACGCTTCTCTCAGTGGAATTCCTTGCCAGTGCCCGCCTGGGTTGCCCACAGGGAACCAGAGTCAGGTGGGCGCGGTTGGTTCATCCGGGATTTCTGGGCTCCCTTGCTGGCTTTTGTGAACCCTCTGAAGGCAGTGTGGAGCTGGGTGGGACCGTGGGGTCCCAGGGCTGTGACGGGGGCACCTGCTCAGGTGAGGCTCTCCTGGGTGAGAGCACGGTGTAGTGAGGAGGGAGCCGTGTCCACCTCAGTCCAGGGCGGGGGGTGTGCATCTGTGGAGCCCCGCAGAGACCTGGGAGAGGGGGTGGAGGCACACTTGGGGCCTGTCTGCTGACCCCTCCCTGGGCTATGGGTGGGCCAGCCACTTAAAGGCAGAGCTCTCAGCAGGGAGGCAGTGTGAGGTCAGCACAGGACGAGGACCGCGGCTCAGGCTGCCCGGGTGTGTGGCAGCCCCCGTGTCTCCCTGTAATAGCATCACCCTGGGGGGCATTTTGCACGTGGGGCTGCAGAGGAGTCAGTCCCGTGGCCACCCCCCTCTTCTGTGGCCCACTGTCACCCTTCCTGCACTCCTTTGAGACAGAGCCATAGAAATCAAATCACAGAAGTGCCCTAATTCCTTACCGTAAGAAAATGATTGTAAGTTTTGTTAGTGTCTGTGTGTGTGTTTTACTTAGCAAACGCTTAGAAGTGCTTACTGTGTGCCGGACATCATGCTAAGTGCTTTATGGGTATTAGCTTTCTTAATCCTCATAGCAACCTCATGAGGGATTTACTATTTCTTATTATGCCCATTTTATAGATAGAAGACTGAGGCACAGAGAAGCTAAGTTTTGCTCAAGGGTTATGTAAAAATACAGACACACACACACACACACACAGTGTCTGCTTTAAAAAATATTCTTTTCTTGGGGAAAGTCAAAGGGGAAATAACTTCTGCTAGGCATCTGTTATTTTTATTTTTTATTTGCCAGTCTTCTTTATTTTTTTTTAAACGACAGAAATTTATTGTCTCACAGTCTGGAGGCTAGAAGTTTGAAATCAAAGTGTCAGCAGGCTTGGTTCTTTCCGAAAGCTCTGAGGAAGACTCTTTTCCATGCCAATCTCATTGCTTCTGGTGGTTGCCCACAGTCTTTGGCATTCTGTGGCTTGTAGACTGCCAGGCGTCTTAAATGAGTGATCTTCCTTAATCCCCACAGTAACTGTGCATGATGTGGGGATATTCCTTTTTTTATAGATGAGGAAACTGGAGCTTAGGGATGATGAATAGCTTGCCCGTGACCCCAAAGCATGGACATTTCCTGCATGTCACGCAGCTTCCACCTGGGCCTGTGATTTAGAGTCTTGATGTTACAGCGTCTCTGGTTGCCCCCACCCCACCCGGGGAAGGGGTCTGCTGGCCGCCCAGCCTCTGCCTGAGCACCTTGAGGGGCAAGGGCCCAACAGGGGGTGGCTGAATGGCGAGAGGCCGCTCTGCCGCTTCGCAGTCATGTGACCGAGGCATGGCCCTGACCTCTCTCTGCCCAGGTTCCCTCGTCTGTAAAATGAGTTGACTTTATACCTCTCTTGTAGGCTGGATGTAAAGCACACGTGAAGAGCTTGGGACATAGTGAGCACTCAACATAAGTCTTATTACCTTTATACAGAAATATTTTACATATTTTTGTATAGGATGTTTATCATTATTATTAAGCCAGTCCATTGCATTGTTGGACACTCTTGTTATTAAAAAGGTATCCCCTTCCTTTATCTCTGTCTCATTCGTTCACTGCTTCTAGCTCTCCAGCTATATATGCTTTCTACTGTGGCTTACAATGAAACCCTTTAAAAATACGTATTTCTCTGTTTGTGGTCATTAAATTAACACATCATTAGATTAATGTTAAATTAACACATGTTGAAGAAAAAAACCTTGTATATTCAAAAACAAAAAGAGCTTTTAGGAGAAAATAAAACCCACCTATAATTCCCACAACAAAAATAGCCAAGTTTAACACATTGGTGTACTTGTATCTGCCTTCCGGTCTTTTTCTGTGCATATATTAAGTACGTACACACACACACACACACACACACACACACACACACACAGCTGTGGCATCCTCTTGTGAAGCATGGGTAACTTAATGTCTCTTGACACATACTGCCAACTCATCCTTCACAAAGGCTGTGTTCATGTACACCCCCAGGGGCAAGGTATGACCATGGCCACATTGTCACCCAGTAGGTATCCGACTCGATTTCCTCTCTGCTCAGTGCTACGGTCAAGGTTCCACTTTTCTTCCTTTTGGAGTGAAATTCAATAGCCCTGGAGCAAGTCAACAATGGGCTTATGGGGATACTTTCCATCTAAATGTATAATACCAGGCTCTGGGACTTTCCTGGTGGCACAGTGGTTAAGAATCCACCTCCCAATGCAGGGGACACAGGTTCGAGCCCTAGTCTGGAAGATCCCACATGCTGCAGAGCAACTAAGCCTGCACTCTAGAGCCCGCGAACCACAACTACTGAGCCCGTGGGCCACAACTACTGAAGCCCATGTGCCTAGAGCCTGTGCTCTGCAACAAGAGAAGCCAACGCAAATGAGAAGCCCTCACATCGCAATGAAGAGTAGCCTTCACTTGCTGCAACTAGAGAAAGTCTGAGAGCAGCAATGAAGACCCAACGCAGCCAAAACAAAAAACAAAAAAAAACAGGCTCTGCCTTGGAGAACCTCACCTCTGTGTGAGGGTCTCACCTGGTGACCCTCACCCGGTGAGTGACCTTCCTCTGGCCACCTTTCCTGGGTGGGTGTCCTAGGAGATTTGGTAACTTACATTCGAGTCATATGAAAAAGTTACCAGATCTGGGGAGCAGTTGTCATTTTTCCAAAGAAGGCTGACAGCTGATTACATTGGTAGATATGAACATAGATTACAGATGAGAGAGACATGTTTTTTATATTTTTATTTGAATGTATTAAGAGTGGCTCCTAAAAGACATTAGAGAAAAGTTTAACCTTTAAAGTGAATTTTAGTCTCATCGGTTGCATCTTTCACTTGGTTTGTTTCGTATCTAAAACTCTATTTTAGTTACCACAATGGCATTTGATAAAATGAGACATCCGTTCCTTGCCAACACTAAGAAAATGGGATAGGAGCAGATTTCCTTGATGTCATAAAGCATATTTGTCTTAAACCAGCAGGTCATTACAATTAAATTCAAGGACCAAGCAAGTTTGCTTACCATCACCATAATCATGATAATTTTAATCATTGCTTCCTGAGAGTCTTTTTCCCCTCCCAGGCGCTGTGTTAGGCTCTTCATATACATTATCCTTAATTTTTAAAATGATCCTTTGAAGTAGGTTATTGCTAGGAACTCTTTGAGTTGTGATTTGAAACCAGGTACGTTTCACTGCAAAGCTCTGTGGCCTTTCTGGTACCCAGTTATTGGTCATTACTATTGAATATTCTGGAAGTTCTGACCAGTGAAATAAGACACGAAAAGAAATTAAACCTTTAACTATTTAAAGTGAGAAAGTAGTGTCATTATTTGTACCCCATAGGATTTGTAAAATTAGAAAATTCAGAAGAATTAATGGTGGATCATTACAACAATTTAAAAAATTTGGTGAAATGGCAGGACATGTGGCAATGGCCCTAGAGACTCTGTAGCCAAATTTTGAAAGCATAATACATACATAGAACAGCAAGGGAGGGGAGGGCAACACCTATCTTAGCTGCTGGTCGAATCAGTTGACATCAAGCATGACAGAGTTATCGTAGCACAATTGTCTTCATAGCTAGTAACCAATCAGAAAGTAATCTGGGAAAGGAGATCTCATTCACACTAGTAGCAATGATCATAATACACAACACAACATCACATCATAATAACGTCACAAAGTACCTAGAAATAAACTGAATGAGAAAGTGGGGGGGATCTATATGATGAAAATGCAAGACTTTTTATTGAGCTAAAAAGGAAGTCTTGAGTAAATTCTAAATGTTGCAAAACTGTCACTTTTCTCCAAAATTAATTTGTAGGTTCAAGATAATCCAATTAATTTCCAAAGGAGATGAAACTTTGTATCTTAATCAAAATATTCTAAAATTTAAACGGAAGAATAAGCCAGAAGAACAAAGATAATTCTGAAGGGTAAGAGCAGTGAGAGAAACTTGCATCACTAAGTATGTTATAATGGTGCAATACTAGAGCAAGTATAGATAACTGGGTAATTGACAAAAAAAGAAAATAGATATTCTAGAAACAGACACAGTTTCTATGTACAAATAAAATGTAAAGACAGAGGGAGCATCAAAAAAACTTTGGGGGAAAAGGAAGGACTCAAATAAATGAGGTTAGGACAATTGATCTTTTCTTATGCTGTGGACTGAATTGTTTCATCTTCTCAAAATTCATATGTTGAAGCCCTAAGCTTACCACCCCCCCACCCCCCATTGACTGTATTTGAAGCTAGAGCTTATGGGAGGTAATTAAGTTTAAATGAGGTCATAAGAGTAGGGCCCTAGGATTGGTGGCCTTAGAAGAAGAGAAAATGTGACGACACGGAGGGCAGGTGGTCTGTAAACCAGGAAGAGGATTCTCACTGGCACCCAAATTGGCTGGCACCTTGATCTTGGACTTCCCAGTCCCTGAACTGTGAGAAAATACATTTCTTTTGTTTAGGCCCCCCCATCTGTGGTATTTTGTTATGGCAACCCAAGCTGACCAATACATCTTAAAACTCTACCTCTTAAAGCTTTCTCTAGTATTAAAAAATCTCTCAAAAAGAAAAAAAATCTCTCAACCTAACCTAAAAAAGCAAGCAACAGATTGGAAAAATATTGTAAAAGATTTTCAGAAAATGTGGCAAAGCTCTAATATCTTTGTCATAAAAAGAGATCATACAAATAGATGAGAAAAAAACCTCTGAGTCTCAGTAGGGAAACGGGTACATGATATACAGATGCAGTGTACAGGAGAAAATGTAAACCTAGAATGAGTCAGGTCTTCTTAGAAATGCTTTTTGAATGCGGGAGTGGTGAGGGGGTAGTTTTGGACATTGTGGATGGTGAGCCGCCATCCTTCTGTATTGTGTGTGCAGCCCCCTTTGCTGGAGATGTGTATGTGCCTCTCATTTGCAAATTATGTCGATGTATTTGCACATAAGGCTCCCTCGCTCCCTTCCCCTTATCCCATGGTGCATGGGCTCTATGACACACGCATATCACATGTAAAGATTGTAGCCGACTCAGCATATCCACCACATGGCCTTCATGAAGCATACACTTTCTCTGTGGTAGAAACTACTTGTGTCTGCCTGTCCACTTGCACTTGGTATCTCGCACCAAGCCTGGAGGGCACAAGAATATACCTAGTGGGGTCTGATGGAGGCAGGCTGGTGTGGGCCTGTCTTTGCAGAGCTGGCTCTTTTTCTGGGCCAGTGAAACTTAATCATGGGAAACAGTCCAGCAGAATAAGATGCTGATGTGACAGCAAGACTGGGCCTGCCCCTGGCCCGGCCCCTGGTCCACCGTGGGCACCCGTGGAAGTCACTTAATCTCTTTTTCCTCGCTTCCCTCATCTGTCTGAGGAAAGGATTGGACTTTCCGTATTCCTCAACCCTTGCCCTATAGCCAGGGTTTTTGTGGAACTTCACCATCTGCACCTTTGTTTTCCCCAAATAAAATGGGACAGATACCAGCTTCTTTCCTAACTGCACATTGCCTTCCGTTTTCCACTCCTTCCTCCCCACTCCCCGCCTCCGAGCTGGAGGGTAACCACACAGGGAAAGGGTGGGCCTTTCCAGGTCTGCAGACAATGGCGAAAATCTCCTCCAGCCTGACGTTTCCTTAACTCAAAGGCAGGAATGAGGTAGCTGACTTTAAAATACTTAAACTAGTGTCACGTGGAACATGAGTTGTTCGGAGAACACATTTTAAGAGTTTCCACCATTAGAGACCTTTATGATACGCTGGCTTAGTCACAGGTAAACAAACGTCCTTATATCAGGACTTCTCGGTGTGTTTTTTGGTGGGCACCGAAATCTTTGAGAAGGGGGATAAGTGTGTGACTTTTCCCTAACCTGTTTGACCACGCAACCCTTTTTCCTGGAGAATCTTAAGAGCCTGATGTTTTGTGGGACTGACTTTGGGAAGCGGTGACTTTTGTTTTCGCCCATGTTTGCACTGGCAGTGATTCAGCCTTTTAATTTTGGGACTTAATGGACTTAACGTGCTTTGGCCTCCATTGCAGAAAAAAATACAGATTTCTTATCAGAAGCAGGCAGATATAAGGTTATGAGGTCATTGCTGTTCATACTGCCTCGCTGTCACAAATCCAGTACAGGAATTGTTTAGAGAGGAGAGGATTGCTTTAAGAAAGGGATTTTTTTTTTCTCCTTGAGTACTTTCCAATGTGTACATTAGTTAAAAAAAAAACAAAAACAACAACAACAAAAAACTAATAGCTCTCAAATTTTTGTGAACATAGTGGAGTAGCTAAATTAAGATTTTGTTTATTAGTACTGTAAAATTCTTCTACAGAACTTTTGAGTGGAGTAGTTCAGGTTGACCTTAGAGTATGTTTATTAAACACAGTGTCTTCGGACATAACTGTGGATCAGCTGTCAGATCCCTCCGTGGTTTCTGGGAGGGGGCAGAGAGCAGTAACTTAACACTTCTGAGCATCACCAACGTTCCTTCACTAACAAGGGCCCAGATCCCTGTCTTTATCCCAGACTGTCTTTCTGAAATACATTTTCATAGACTGTTGCTTCCCTTCTGCCCTGAATAAGAGTTGGGCTGAGAAAATAGAGCCCCGTGGAAGTCATTCCCAAGAACAATAAACAGGATCAGAGAGGCCCCTGGAGTATTGCATTTGTCATTTAATGGTCTGAGGAAAGGTCATCTGAGTTCAAGAACTCTCCACAAAGTGGGAAGGAGAAATTCTTTAACTGTGGTTTCTTTGACATTAGGGGTGTGTACCTTGGCCTTAACAAGCTTCTGAAAGTTTCTAGCTTATAAGCAATAATACATTATGATAAAGATGTACTGGAAAGGTACTCTCGTCTAATGCCAGACATACCTGTTCTTTTTTTAATTGGAGTATAGTTGCTTTACAACGTTGTGTTGGTTTCCGCTGTACAATGAAGTGAATCAGCTATATGTGTACATCTATCCCCTCCCTCTTGGACCTCCCTCCCAACCCCCGCCATCCCACCCATTTAGGTCATCACAAAGTACTGAGCTGAGCTTCCTGTGTTTTATAGCAGGTTCCCACTAGCTATCTATTTTACACATGGTAGTGTATTTCTGTCAAACCTAGTCTCCCAATTCATCCCACCCTCCCCTTCCCCGCACCGTGTCCACATGTCTGTTCTCTGTGTCTTGTGTCTCTATTCCTGCCCTGCAAATAGGTTCATTTGTACCACACCCAGAGTCTGTCATACAGAATGAAGTAAGTCAGAAAGAGAAAAACAAAGACATACTTATTCTTTAAATTAACATTTCTTCCCAGAAAGTCCTGGCTGTGGAGAGCCGTTGTCACTGGCTTACCGTGCAGCCCGAAGGGATGCTTTTAAGGCCCCTGGACCTCACTGTCCTCGTCATGAATGGAGGGCCAGGCAGGGCTCCGTATTCGGGGATTCTGAGTCCATATTTAGAGAGGGGAACAGACTTTCTGCTTGAACACAGATGCCCAGGGTGAGGACCGAGCATCAGTGGTGGTGCTGCAGGGGATTGGCTCTTTTGGTTCTCTGGGTTGGCCCCATGTGGGCTACCAGTAGTTGGGACCAGCAGTGGGGTCCTTCCCCTTAAGCTTTGGCCACATGCCTGGATTCCTGAACGTCTTACCTGCCTCCAGGTGACAGGAGACAGGAGCTCTTTATGAAAGCTAAGTTAGCTGCGCGAACTCTTTTTTTACCACCTAAACTAAGTATGGGCATACTGCCCAGGGATATCCTTTTCCAGACAGGGGAAGGGCTCAGCTGTGTCACGTGACTAATGATGGGCCCAGGACCCAGGTCCCTGGATTCTCCTCCCAGGTGGTGCTTTTGGTCTGCCGGACAATCTTCTTGTTTATTCTTGGACTCTTCTGGCATTAACAAAACCTCTCATCTTTGCTGAATTGCAGAAATGGCTTCGGACATCCCTGGATCGGTGACATTGCCCGTTGCCCCCATGGCGGCCACTGGACAGGTGAGGATGGCCGGGGCCATGCCCGCCCGCGGAGGAAAGCGGCGTTCTGGGTAAGCAACCTCGGTGGTTCCAGGAATTGGGCTTAATACATGTTGAGCAACACTCTTGACCTGTTAGGAAAATATTGTCTCTCCCCGTCCTGGAGAATAAAAACTCAGCAGTTTGTATCCTGTTTAGATTTTGCAAGATTCCTAACTATGCATGTGATCTGCCTCTAAGTGTTTTGGGGCCTCAGCACCCAGCTGGGGACTTCTGTTTGCTTGTCCTTGTGGTGAGAATGGCTCTGTGATCCTGCTGGGCTTTGCTCAGGCCATCTCTCTGAGGGAGGGGACTTACCCATCCCTCTGCCTGAGGCCACCAGCCGGAGGGCAGCTCTCAGGTCGAGCTTCAGCCCCTGTGGGCAGCAAAGATCCCTCTGGTGCTCTCTGTTCTTTGCTCCGTCTACCCGTCTTTGCTAGGTGGTGTGCAGGAATTCCTTTCCAAAAAACTGGCTCTAGCCCAGCACCTAAAGGCGGGGCAGCTTACATTGACCTGCTCTGCCAGTAAAGTTGGTAACAGTGTTAAGTTCCGGTGGGACCAGAAAGACCATCATTCCTAAACTGATGGAGCCCAAAACGACATCTACTCATGATGTATGGTGTCTGTATAGCTGTGCAGAGATCTACGAAACCGATCAACCAACAGATCCCTGCAGGAAAAACATAACCGACATTTTCAGACTCTGTATATCAACCAACCCCTTTCCTTCATTGAATCAATTTTATTTTCAATGAAATATTTGAGAGACAAATACTTTCATGAAATAGAATAGACATTGAAATAGAATGAAATATTTGATAGACAAATACTTTCATGAAGTACAGTCAGTTTGTCCTATTAATGCAATTTCCAATAACCCAGGTCTCCCCAGGAAGACAAGGGTCCAGGCTCATTTGTAAAATGGTCCATCATTTTAAACCTAAGAGTCGCTTTTAAACCAGTGTGATTCTTAAACGGGGCTCGGGGAGGGGGAGCAGTATGTTATGAGGACCTGGAATGGAATGGAGTAGGATGAAAAAGCCTCTTCAGCGTTATAATTTGAGACGGTGAAAAGACTGCTGTGTGTGTAGTAGTCTTTAAAAGAAGGGCTAAGATTTTGGTGATTAGTGAGAGGGTAATGGAGTCTGGTTCCCCAGCTTTCTCCCCTCCATTCAGCTCGCTCCCCTCCAGGGTCAGCGTTCCTTCCAACGGGACCAGCAGAGCTCTCATGAGCAGTGTGGTGCCTGGGGCAGAACTCCTGAGATCAGCTTTAGAGTAGGAAGCAGCCTGCCCTAGGGCTTACTACAAACCCAGACATCCTCTTTTAACCAGCTACTCTTGGAGTGTGGGCTGTTGAAAGAATGCACTTGATGTCAACATATAAACTTACTGAATTTTTTTTTAAGATGCCCGGCCTTTTAAAAATTATTTTAAATGTCTGTGCTTGCTAACTTCCATTCCCTGGGGACAGAGCCTCATTGCTGGCCCAATCCTTTTTAAGAAGAGGAAGCACAGGACTCTTTTTGTTTCTTTTTTTTTCTGTATATTTAACACTTCTTTTAAATTTTTTAAATTTTATTTTATTTATTTTTTTATACAGCCGGTTCTTATTAATTACCCATTTTATACATATTAGTGTATACATGTCAATCCCAATCTCCCAATTCATCCCACCACCACCCCCCCCCCACCACCACTTTCCCCGCCTTGGTGTCTATACGTTTGTTCTCTACCTCTGTAGCACAGGACTCTTTGATGCAGGAAGGTGGGCTGGGCCAGGGCCAAGGACAGGCAGAGATGCTGGGGCCCAGTATTTGCAGGACAAGGAGCCCTCTCCGTGCAGGGGAGTCGTCGCTGAGCCTCTGCCACCCCTCCCGCAGGGTGTGTGCTGGGCCTACGCTTTGCTCAGGGCTGGGCTGTGGCGAGCTGAGGCTCCTGCCCTCCTTGACCTCCGAGTTCCTGGCGTCCAGACCCTGACATCTGCTTGCTGCCTGAGCTGATGACCGGACAGTGGACTCGGTCTCCTTTCTGAAGAGGTCCTCCAGGCTGCCCCTTTCCCTACCAGGTCACACATACACGGCGTGACACTGGAGGTGGAGGGGGACCTGGGGTGGACTGAGACAGAGCCCAGAGGTCACTTCCACTTAGAAGCAAGGAAGCACCACAGCAAGCAAAGAAACCAGAGATTCAAGGAGACCCACAGCAACTGCTGGCACGCTACCCAACCAGCAGGATGAGGGCCCGCGCCTCCGAAAAGCAGATCAAGGAGCCGACCTCCTCCGGGGGCTTGTCCTTTATTCCCCTCATTTTTGGAACCCGTGCGCCTGCTTCCTTTTCCCCATCAGAAGGAAGAACAGGCAAACCGCGCTTCCTTCTGCTAAGCCCCTGTGACTGAGGGATGTATCCTCTGCGTCTCAGCAAGGAGACCTCCATTTTTACAGGGCAGTTTCCATGGTAACTCTCACATCTGGTATTTTACGTGTTTTGCTGAAATTCTGTGATGGAGGCCGCCGCGGTTGTAGAACAACCACAGCAGTGGTAACGCTCCGCAGACCGCAGCCTGCGTGCTCAGCCCTGACGAAAGTCACATTCATCAAAAAGCAGGTCACCCCGGGCTTCCCTG
Organism: Phocoena phocoena; assembly: GCF_963924675.1. Taxonomy (NCBI): domain Eukaryota; kingdom Metazoa; phylum Chordata; class Mammalia; order Artiodactyla; family Phocoenidae; genus Phocoena; species Phocoena phocoena. The sequence continues at coordinate 143,652,703 of NC_089220.1, read as the reverse complement.
GTGGCACAGTGGTTGAGAGTCCTCCTGCCGATGCAGGGGACGCGGGTTCGTGCCCCGGTCTGGGAGGATCCCACATGCCGCGGAGCGGCTGGGCCCGTGAGCCATGGCCGCTGAGCCTGTGGTCCGGAGCCTGTGCTCCGCAACGGGAGAGGCCACGGTGGTGGGAGGCCCGCGTACCCAAAAAAAAAAAAAAAAAGGCAGGTCACCCCACTGCGGCGCCCACCCCTGCACCATGGCGCGTTTATGCACGCTCCCCCGTCACTGCCATGGTGTTCTTCCTCCTTCTCTCCGAGACTGTGGGGCACAGCTGGAGACGCAGGGAAGGGGAGAAGGAGAGAGCAAAGGAGTGGGGGGTTGGGAGAGGTAAGGACCTGCCTCCTGCCTCCTATTCCCTGCCTAGGTCTTCCCGCTCTGACCTGGTGATTCCGGTGGAGGGACGTGTCCCAGATTCCCAGGATGACCACCCAGCCCTAGTGTTTCAGAGCCAAGTAGAAGTGACCCCTCGTGGGGTTTGGATGCCCCGGCCACATGCCTGGCCCAGCGCCGTGGATCCTCTGATGCTGTTTCCCTGTCCCCTGACGGCTCCCCCAGTAAGCATCTCAGCAAGCAGCGTGCTCTGCTAGCAGTTGGGACAAAGGTGAAGGTTCAGAAGTTTCAGATTCTTTGAAAAGTGGTTCCACATGTGTGGCAGAAGTGACCAGAAGCAAGTCACCTGGATTGCGTTTTTGTAGAGAACTCCCTGATTCCAGTGAGGCGGTGGGACGGCATGGGGTGGGGGGCATCCACAGGGCACACTTGGTGCTTTTCAAGTGACAGGGGAAGTGGCTGTCATTAGACAGGTTGTGCCCATCCCCAGAGTCAGCCCTTGGTGGGGAGGGAGGGTGAGGCTGGAGGGCACTGGGTGTACCAGCCCCTTCCCGCTGCCTTGGAGTCAAATGTTGGGCTTCTAAAATATCGTCACTGGAGGGAAACGATTTCCGAATTGTGTGCGGCCAGTAGGCCAGCGTCTCCCTGCAGTCTAACCCCACGGCTGCTGGAATGTGGTTGAGTAAAAGACATATTACATAAGCAGATGTTTTGCTTGGTTCAAATTTCTGCAGTAGTGTTGCTGTAGCCCCAGTCAGCTGGTCTAGGCCCTGAAGGAAGGATGTTGGCTCGCACCCGTGTCACTTCTCTTTTTCAGCAGCAGCTTCACGCTGGCCTGGGGTCGCTCATTTGCTGCACTCTAGAACCAGCCTTGTTGGCACGGCGTCTCATCTTCTCTCATAAGAGCATAAGTGAATGATTCGCTGACTCATATTTGATGATGCATTATTTTTATTATGCAATCGCTGTCAGGCAGGTCCGCAGCACTCACTCTTAACTAGCTGCAGGCTCAGCAGTGCTTTTCACGGCTTTTTATCGAGGTTAGAATCCATGCTCAGCAACAGGAAAGTGAGGTAAAATGCATTCTCAGCCCACCTTTTGAGGACCCTTAGATCATCCACTTATTGTACCGAATTCTTTAAAGTGAATACAAGAGGACTTAAAAGTCATGTTTTGATTTCTCTCCCTTATTATCCAGATGCTTAAGTATAATAGAGACACATAAAAGACACACAGGATGATTTACTCAGAGTTTTCATAGCAGAAGAAAAGCACAGCTATTGTAGTCATATTTAAAGTGGAGCATTTGAATTGGTGGCAGAAGACCCAAAGGCAGCGTCTCGGCAAGCACTCCTCCGAAAGATCCCTCTGTCCTCAGAAGTTGAATTTTTTTCTGTGTGGCTGATGAGCAGTGAGACCGCTTTGGGGTCAAGTGAGTTACCCTGAGGATCTGAACGGTCGTTTGTGTCCTGATTTCTCTCCTGAGTTCACGCCCACATTATGCGTTTCAAAATTCCTAGATGTGATGGCAGCACACGTGCGATCACACGCATACACAGGTGGGAAGGCACAGTTTCGCGGTCCCTACGTTTTCGTAGCCAGATCCTGCTTCCTAAGTTTTCAGTAGACTTCAGAAAACTCTGGCTCCAGAGCCTGACCGCCCCTCTCTTACACTCTCTGCTCAGCTGGGCTGACCTGATCCAGACTGGGACCGTTTACCGTATGGCTTGCTTCCCCATCCGTCTGCTGCATGAGGTTCAGGTAAAGAGACAGGCTGTCCTTAATGAAAACTCTGGTGACCAACCATCCTGGTTGGCCCAGGACCTTCCCAGTTTTAGCACTGAAGCCCAGTACCTCCACAGATCCCCACATTCTGGGAAAACCGGGACAGTGGGTCTCCCTAAATACCCCAAAGATCGTGCAGCCTGAGGAGGGAAGGCTGACTTAATCAACTGTATCTTGCAGGAACCAGATTATCACGCTCATATCAACTTGACCTGAAAGGCATTTTAAAGATAAACTGTGCATGTCGCACCCAGTTGAGGCTTTGCTAAATGCTTGCATAAATCCATTAGAATTTTGAAAGTGCCAGTTCTTTTTCTTAACACTAGTCTGTTTTTGCCAGCCCAGGGGTGTTAAGTAACCTGCATGTCTGCAGCAAAGTCGCTCTTACCCGTTATGAACACTGGGTGGCAGTGTGGTTCCGTAGCTCTGCAGAGACCCAGAGGCTCTGGGAGCAGGATTTTTGGTGCTATCTCCCAGACGTGGTTTTTCAGGAAAGGTGAGGTGATGGCTTAGTAGCTAAGCAGTGCATTGATGACTCTGCTTCATCTAGAAAGTCGTGCGTTCAGCCACCATTTTCCCGCAACATAGGCGACTCTGCAGCTGCTGTCTGGTGCCCGGCTGCCCAGTCTGCATTGTCGGGGATGCATGTCTGTCTCTCCCAGTGGTGTTTTAACTCTACTTTCCCTTTCTTATCACTTTTCTTCCCGGTCTTCCCTCCTCTTTGTGCAGAAGTATTTTTGTTAACATCGCTGTCATCTCTCCCAGTTATGTAATGCCTTTTGTTCTTTTATTCCAAGCAGCCAGTGCAAGCCCTGGTGCCTGGAAATCAGGGATTCCAAATTGGCAGGGGATCCCATCAGTTCAACTCAGATTAGAACTCTGGCCACCCTGCACATAAAACAGTACAAAAATAAACATGTGATACCATTTTAAAGAAGACAATGTTCCTTTGCCCTATGTCATCACAGTCTCTAGGTCCCCCAAGTAACCCCAAAGCCTAGAGAGTACGATTTATCTCATTAAGGGCCTCTCCCATGTGCTTGTCCCGTGGTGGCTCTTCCTATGCAACTGGCCATTTCCTGGTGGCCTGGGTGCCCTGTGCCTTCCCCCCATCACCCATTACCCACTGGGGCCCCCACCCTGAGAGCTGAGGGAGAGATCACATTCCCTGTGAGGCCAGCAGCCCTGGCATATGCAGCTGTGGTTCTAGAGCACACCCGCCATTCTGGTGGCAAGCTGTTGGCCACCAGGCAGGCCGGCCTCCCTTCTGCTTGGGGTCCACGGAAACTGTGTCCCACTTAGTCCCTCAGTTCCACTGAGAACAAGATGGGGCATGCAGTGGCTCTGAGACGTTCTTCCCCCAAGGAATCCCACCTCCCCCAAACGTCCAGGAGAGCGAAGACATCTGTACCATTTCTGTTTTGTTCCCGAAGACTCTGGGTACACCTTAAATAAGTACCTGCTCTGCTCTAACATCTTCAGGAGTAAAATTAACTGACCTTAGAGAGAACTGTTTTTTGTTGTTTGTTTTTTGAGAAGGAGAGTTTGGGATATCAGTTAAAGAAATATCTATCAAAACTTTTTGTTTTATGTGTATTTGGAGAGGCCCAATGAAGTGGGAATCTTGAGTATTTATTGGGTGAGTTTCAGTAAGCAGACAGGCACTTTGAGTAGCTTGGGCCCCAAACGACTGTTTCTCCCGCACACCCATTTACTTGGACCTGGAGTTTATAGGATAATGGCCTTAAATGCCCTTTCCATGTTGACTCATCCACACCAGCCAAGTCCTCACATGGCACACCCAGTAGTATATGTTTCCCTCATAATCCCTTCATTGCCCTTAAAACTTCCCGTTTTTGAAACCCTCTTGGGCTTTTCTCAGTCTGTTAATATACCACAAAATAATTTAAAGCAGGAAGTCTCCCTGTGGAATAAATGATATGGAGGGGAGCAGGTATCCCCAAAGGTGGTGGGAGATGAGGGGTGTTGACTTTTCCAGCACAGCCTGAGCAACCCACTGGCAGCCTGTATAGGGTTCTAGAAGGGTTCGAGTTGATATTCCAGCACTTTTGCAGAAGTCCCCAATCATATAATTAATGGCACTGGTGCTGTAGACCTTTCATTCTGCCCTTTCTTGTCTCGAACCTGTACAATGACTGTGTAGAGATACTGTTTTTTGCACTGCCAAGGGTTGGGATTGTTGGAGAGCAATCTGACCAAATAAAACCCCCTGTGTGTGTGACACCAGCTCATGTGTCCAGTTAAATGTCCTACGTATAATGAATGCTCACTCGTGATCTTGACTTTTCAGAATGGACTTTGATGATGAAGATGGAGAAGGTCCCAGCAAATTTTCAAGGTGAGTTTACTTTATGTTCCCTAGATTTAAAGAAGCCAAGACCATTTATCACCTCATCGGGACCAACAGGGGTTTAAATGTCTTTCGTCATTGAAAGAAAGCCGTTGCCTCATTCTGTGCCAGTACTTGGCCCGGGGACAGGTAACTATTATTAGCAAACCTGCCAACCCCAGCCTGGATGATCAAAAGTTAAGTAACAAATTATTAACTCTTTTGGCTTTTTGAATTAAATACTGACTGCCCATTTCAATGGATTCTTTTTTAAAAGACAGACCTAGAGTTCAAGTTTAGAAAAACAGTCAAGATAAAGCCTCTTTTTCTACCGTGGAAAATAAGGAGAAATATAAGAAACCTGGGTGGCCCTGTTCTGGATGTAGGATATAAAACTGGACCTTAAGTTCCTAAGAGCTGTATCACTCACTGGCCACATGACAGCATCTCTAACTAGGCTCTGTGGGGCTGTCCTGAGAACAGACCGCCTCACAGAAGGATACTGGCCCGTGGGAGCCGGTGGTGGTAGATGTACCACATACATACAAGGCCGGCCCAGCCCCATGGCTTTTTTTTTCTTTATTATTTTGTTCAAGTTATGGGAGGAAGTTTGGCAACATGGAGAAAAGGGCAAAGATCATTCCATCAGTCTTAGCAAAATGCCCATCTGTACTCAGTTTACTTATGGAAGGGCCTGCCTTGACATTCCTCCCCCGCTGCCCCATCAAAGCACTCCTAATTCTTGGTGGTTGATGCATTTGAAAACGTACCCCAGGTTACGGGTACCTTTCTCCGGTATGCACAGTCCACAGTTTGGATTGACAACCTCGGTTATTTTATAAATGTTTTTAGCAGAATGATGTCCATATTGAGCCCCGGACCCATGGCCTCCCCCAGTTTGCTCGTCCCCATGGCAGTCACTTTTGGCTGGCTACCTTTTACCCGTGTTGTGGGTGTGGATTGAGCACCCCTTCCCCAAATCCAAGAGGAACGTGCGTCTCGTTCCTATTCCTGGGCTTCCTGGCGTCTCCAATCCATAGAAAGTCTTGTCACTTGAGACGCTTTCCTCCCCGAGAACTTTGCCTTCCATCCTCCCCGCTCCGCTTGGGTGAGAAGGACAGAGAAGGTGGAGCACGCTTTGACCTCGAATGACCCCGGAGTTTCTAATCAAATCAAGACACGAGTTTCAACAACAAAAGCGTGTATTAGTTTTCCCTTGGTGCAGACAGAACCCCAGCTTAGGTGGCCACCCATTTCTTAGGATAAGTTTTAATAGCAGGGAGTGCTTTGTTCCCGAAAAGAGAGCTAGCCTCGGAAATAAGGGCACACATCTCCCCAGCCTAGTTTGCGCTCGCCTTACACAGCCTCCCTTTACAAGGAAACAATGACCTGTGGTTTCTCTGGATCAGAATTCCCCTTGAGATAACATTCCATCGCTTGTTGACCTCAGGAAATGATGGTTCCTGGGTCTCAGAACAGAGGGAGGAAGAGAGACGAGGAGTGACGTTTGTTTGACATGGAAGATCAGTGTCAGTGATGAAATAACAGTGCAGGGACACAGAGAGCTCATTGTTTGAGGTCCCATCAGGAAGAAACAGAAACCCTAGACTCTGTGAAACTGTCTTGTAAGCCCGCCAGTGAGTCAGGTTGTACATAGTCAGGGTTCAAACCTAGGCTTCTGGGAACCGTATCCTTTCCCCTGCACATGGAAAATAAGAGGGAAAGATGGGACATGCTTCACTGTACACTGGTACCCGCGGAAGCCTGGGCCCACTTCAGTGTGTGACCATCGGAGAGTTGATGGACCTGTCAGCCGGAGGGGGCATCTGAGCTGCTCCCAGCTGGGGAGGCGACTGAGGCTACCCACCCTCTGCTTCGCGAGCTGTTCTGGCAGCCTTCCAGGAGAGGGTGGGAGAGACTGCTACAGGCCGTCTCCTGCCAGTGGCGGGCGTGGCCTGCCTCGGGGCCACTTCTGTTTCCTGCTCCCGTGCTTACAATCAGCCTAGGGAGCCCTTGGGCGAGGCCCTGCAAGAGAGGGTGGCTGAGATGCGGGCATCTCACCAGCAGAATTTGCTGTCTCAGAATCGGGCCAGGGTGCTAGGCTGTGATTTCTGTCCCCCTGCTGTGTGTGCAGCCAGCTTTCCCAGGGCTTCTCAAGGGTGGTCCCAACTCAAACGTCCGACCTCTCGTCAGACGCCGCGTCTCAATTTCGGATATGGGAAATGCGGTCACAGCCACATAGGAGGTAAATCAATTGGGTTTGGTTCCTGCCTGATCACAGCAGGTCTCAGGAAGAACAAGGTAGTAGCCATGAAGCTGCCCACAGCCACCTAACCACACACATGCACACGCGTGCACATGTGCGTGTGTGTACCCAGCCGCCGCACACAGGTACACACATATGCACGCGCACATGCGCACACACATGTGTTCCAGGGCCAGAAACGCCCTGAGGCCCGCTGCACCATCCCCAGGCCTCAGCCCTCCTTCCCACACCGGTTCATGTCGCTCTGGGGGCTGTGGGACGCAGGACAGGGCTCTGCTGACCCCGGATGCTTCCCACCTCCCACACAAAGTCACGGGCAACCTGGTGGGCAGAAGCCAGTCTGCAGGGGCTGAGGACTGCACTGGGGGCTGCAGAATTGAAGCCTGGGGGAGACAGCTCGTTGAGCAGCTTGGATGTGGATAAAAAAGGAAGAGGGCATTTGGGGCTTGGGGAGGGAGACCACTCTTAAGGATGGGAAGAGACCAGGAGCACGTGTCCACGGGGAGGGGGAAGAGTGAGTATAAGCAGGGATTTGGAAGGTTCTGGAGTGGGGTTGGGGAGAGATGGGTCAAGGGAGTGGGGGAGGGGAGGGCTGGATCCAAGCCCCGCAGGAGGACCGCCCAGCCTTGGCCGCAGAGGGGAGGAGCTGCAGGTGTGGTTGGGTGTGATGCTGCTGGGTGTCTGGAGAGTTGAGGGGCTCATTCTGGTGGTTCCTCCTCTCTGGTTAAGCAGAGGCCATGTGCTGTCAGCGGCAGAGGCTTAATGGTGCGCCTGAGAGAGAAGTTTGGGATGCCTGGGTGGAAGAGATGTACGAGCTGTACTGTAGACCCCACACCCTAGCACACTGTGTTAGCGTGTGGTTTTCCCCCAGCAGCGCCCAGCTGGTTGGATGCCGGGGAATGCAGACGGCCTGTGCACTCAGGCCTGGGGGGTCCAGCAGGGGGGCGGGGTCAGCAAGGTGGTTGATGTTGATGAGAGGGCCGTTGAAGAGGTCAAGCTACAGGTCCAGCTGCAGAAGGAAGAAAGGCCAGGAACAGAGAGAAGTGAGGGTTGATGACCTGGGAGAACATGGAGGGGAGTAGACTGGAATACAGCTCGTGCCACCCCACGTTCGTGGTCTGCAATTTCAGTCAGGGTCTAACGTTTTTACCTCCGTTTCCTCCATTAGCTTCGTTGGAATTCAACCTGGGGCATCCCAGACTTCCCTCTCAGGCACACCTGTAAGCCTCTGCCCACTGCAGATGAACGAAGAACCTTCTGCTTTTGTGGGAATCTGAGGGAGCTGGAGAAGCAGCGGGTGTGTTCACGAAGTGGGGAGTCGCAGCTCTGGGAGAGGTTGGCCGAGGCTCGGGTGGGGGGATGGCTGCTGGAGACGAAGGGGGACGCGGAAAGTGATACAGCCGGGCGGGCTGGTGCAGGTCCCCGCTGTCGCGTGGGCGGCTGGTGGGGACGGTGACAAGGAGCCTGGAGGGTGGTCGACACAGGTATGTGGGAGCGTCAGGGGAGTGGGCGTTCGGAGCCGGCCTTTCTTCCCAGGCTGGGCTCCACCTCATGCCTCTGGGAATTCCAGTTGCCAAGTCATCCTCCTGTCATCGGTTGGGGTTGAGCTCTCCATCTCTGGGGAAACTGATTATACACCAGGAAGTGTTTCTCCGAAGACGAATCTCCCGGGCGGGGGTGAGTGGGGCTGGACCAGCCTTTGGGGAGGCCAGCGTGAGCCCCTCCCTGACCCCGTCCCCTCGCGGACAGCCCTGGTCTCCCTGGGAGGTGCTGGCAAATCCTGCCCAGCAGATCCTGCATCCCTACACTCGAGGAGAGGCCAGAACTCTTCCATCATGCTGAGTGGCTCAGGGTTCTTCCTACTTTAATGCCCCCTCGGTGGATAATCTAGTGAGTCCCAAAATCTCCTCTTGTGCCTGCAGCTGGGCCCAGTGGCGTCCTTTTTTTTTTTTTTAAATTCTTTTTTGTTGTTGTTGCTTTGTTGTTTTCATTTTGGCTGCGCTGAGCGGCCTGCGAGATCTTAGTTCCCTGACCAGGGATTGAACCCGCGCCCCCTGCATTAGTAGTGTGGAGTCTTAACCACTGGATCGCCAGGGAAGTCCCTCAGTGGCGTCTTGAATACTGTTTCATACACAGGACAGCTGGCATCCCAGAGCTGTCATCAAGAGAGTCAACTTTACACACCATGCTCTCCGTGTGACTTACATATATGTACATACACGTGTACGTGTATGTGTGTAATGTTCATTAAAACAGAAGAGTGGAAACATGAAAAATAGAGATCTTTTTAAATGTTGGGTTTATATCTTAGGAACAACCAAGTGTTCACTCCCAAACCCTTAATTTTTGTCGCTACGTGCTATCCACCTGATTTTTGCCATGTTCACACTCATTCTGCACCCTTTCTCAGAAGACCCAGGAGATCTCGCAGGGAGTTCTCACATCTGTTACTGTGAATTCTGCTATAGTGCATGGGACCATCTACAAACCTGGAACTAAAAGACCTCGTTGATGAGTTTTGTTAGTCTCTCTTCCACCCTTCACCCTTCACCCTTCACCCTTCACCCTTCGAGGACCGGCTCCAATTGACCTTCCCGAGGTTCCATCCATCATCTGTGTGACTCTCAGCTGTTCCCTGGGGACACAATGGCACCCAATTGCAGCAGTCCAGAAGGAGTCCTTATATTTTTTTGTAGGGTTTTGCCAGTGAACCTCTGACATTATCTAAAAGTAAAGCTGCCCACGCTAGGAAAGTTTCCACAGAATTGACTTTTCCTTTTTCATCACACCCATTTTGATATTTTCCTCTTGGTTTTGTGCAGTATTTACGCTTGTGGGCATTTTTTTTCCTGGCTCTGTGGGTTGTGATGATGTTTTAGTTTAATCTTTCCCTGTGAATCTACCACCCTGTTTTATTTAGAGCTCTGATATCAAAACCCCATTGATAAGGGAAAACTATGCAATGTGGGATTGTCCTGCAGAGATCTTTCCTGGCAGAAAAAGAAAAAGATTGTCCTTTCCCAGAATTCTCAGTCTGTCCCTCTTAGCTGAGAGAGCTGAGCATTTTGTTTCAAGGTGGGAAGATGGTCAAAGTACTTCTGATGCAGAGAGGGCAGCTGGGAAGGAGCAAGGATTGCCTTTTTTTTTTTTCTACTTTATTTATTTATTATTTGGGGCTATACTGGGTCTTCGTTGCTGCGCACGGGCTTCCTCTGGTTGCAGCGAGCGGGGCCCACTCTTCGTCGCAGTGCACAGGCCCCTGATTGCGGTGGCTCCTCTCGTTGCGGGGCACGGCCACTAGAGCGCGGGGGCTTCAGTAGATGCGGCACATGGGCTTTAGAGCACAGGCTCAGGAGTTGTGGCTTAGGGTCTTAGTTTCTCCGCGGCATGTGGGATCTTCCCGGACCAGGGCTCGAACCCGTGTCCCCCACATTGGCAGGCGGATTCTTAACCACTGCGCCACCAGGGAAGCCTGGATTGCCCTTTTTTGTTGGACTTCATCTTATCAGTGACCTTGTGGGGGACACCCTGGATTGGCCACGTGGACTCCGTTTAGAGCAGGGAGAGATTCAGCTGAGCCTTCCGCCACTGCCGAGTAAACACCCAAGGTGAGCACTGCCAACCTTCCCAAACGTTCTCCTTGCCTCGACAGCCTTAGTTCTTTTTTTTCTGGACTGTGATTTTCTTTTCTTTCTTTCTTTCTTTTTTTTTTAGTTGGAGTGTAGTTGTTTTACAATGTTGTATTAGTTTCTGCTGTACAGCAAAGTGAATCAGTCACATGTATACATATATCCACTCCTTTTTGGATTTCCTTCCCATTCAGGTCATGACAGAGCATTGAGTAGAGTTCCCTGTGCTATACAGTAGGTTCTCATTAGTTATCGTTGTTTTTTTTTTTTTGCGGTACGCGGCCCTCTCACTGTTGTGGCCTCTTCTGTTGCGGAGCACGGGCTCCAGATGCGCAGGCTCAGCGGCCATGGCTCATGGGCCCAGCCGCTCCGCGGCATGTGGGATCTTCCTGGACCGGGGCACGAACCCGCGTCCCCTGCATCGGCAGGCGGACTCTCAACCACTGCGCCACCAGGGAAGCCCCTAGTTATCTGTTTTATACATAGTAGTGTATACATGTCAATCCCAATCTCCCAATTTGTCCCACCCCCGCTTTCCCCCTTGGTGTCCATAGTTTGTTCTCTACTTCTGTGTCTCTATTTCTGCTTTGCAAATACGTTCATCTGTACCTTTTTTCTAGATTCCACTTATAAGCAATATTATACGATATTTGTTTTTCTCTTTCTGACTTATTTCACTCAGTATGACAATCTGTAGTCCATCCATGTTGTTGCAGATGGCATTATGTCGTTCTTTTTTATGGCTGAGTAATATTCCATTGTATATGGGTAGCACATCTTCTTTATCCATTCCTCTGTCGATGGACATTTAGGTTGTTTCCATGTCCTAATAGCGCCACAGTAAACATTGGGGTGCATGCATCCTTTCGAATTATGGTTTTCTCTGGGTATATGTCCAGGTGTGGGATGGCTGGGTTATGTGGTAGCTCTATTTTTAGTTTTTTAAGGAACCTCCATATTGTTCTCCATAGTGGCTTCGACAGCCTTAGTTCTTACGAACCAGTAAAGTCTGGCAGAGAAGTTGGGTAGAACCTGGCATGGTGTAGCCCATGAGCAACCAAATTACGAGGGGGTTTAGCTTGAGACCTTCTCGTCGTTTCAGTGGGTTGGGGTTAGGATTGGAGTTAGAACGCTTTGGAATGAACTCGTTTCAGGTGGAGCCAGCCCTCTGCCCTCAGGCCCATCTGGACCAGTCACCCCTTCGTAGATGTTGGGCTCTCATGCCACTGACTTCAGTTTTGATGCCCTTCTTTCCTTGCTCAGCAACCCCAGCTCCTCCTGCTTTTCTCCTGCAGAGACTAACCTAGATTTGCAATGACAGTACCTGGATAACCCCAGACTTTGTAGAGAAGGGGAGGAAATCGTTTCTGGAGTCGTAAGTAGTCCTGAGCTGTGTCTCTCTAGAAGCCGCCAGGCCTCTTCTTCCCCATAGAGCCTTCGGTATCTTTGCCTGTCAGTCTCCCCGGCTGTTCCAGCTCTGAGGCTGGGACCAGTCAGCGCTCTCCTGAGGAGCCTAGTTCAAATCCTGGGACGTCAGTACCTCTCTGAGCTCAGGGTCATCTTCCACAAAGGGCGGCCCTGAGGACCAGAGCAGTGACCAGCGGGAGAGGCCTTGGGAGGCTGTGGGGGAAGTGATCCCACCGGAATGGGGATGATCAGAGACTGGGCCTGGGCCTCCTCTGTGCAGGACTTGGGCTTTCTCAGACTCCATCTCCCTGTGTCTTGTGTGAGCCTTATCTTCAGCCTAAACACCGGGGTATCTTGCAGCTGCTTTGCAGAAAACCATGCCGTGGATGGCTCCTGGGGGTGGGGTTCCTGCCTCCTTCCCAAGGAGGAAACATCTTTTGCTCCTTCTGCAGAAGCCTTGGAGCCCAGGGAAACCGCCTCGCTGGATATGCCTCTGTGGGTCCCCTCTGCAGGGCCTGTGACCAGCGTCACTGTGGGGCTGCCCAAAATGCCCTCCTCGGGCCTTCATGGCTCTCACGGTGCCCTGCCGTGCCACCCAGGAAGGGCTGGCCAGGACAGGAAGGGTGTTCCCTGAAAGCTTGCAAGATACAGTCTCCCTCCTGTTGTCAGGGAGGAGGAGCCAGGGCCAGTCTGAGCCTGAGGCAGCTGCCAGCCGGCAAGGACTTGTGTGGAAGCCCCCCAAAATCTGGAACCCCCCCAAATCCTCCCCCCTTGGTCAGGATGGTTCCCCATCCCAGTCCTGAAGGACAGATGGTCTGCACCTCTGCAAAGGGTCTCCTCCCACAGTCTGACTCCCCCCGTGGCTGGAGGGGATGGATGCTTCTTTTACATGAGAAGTGCTGAGGACCTTTACCGAATCAGACCTTTCCTGCTGCTTGGCCGTGTGTATCCAAGTGGACAGAAGAGGCGTTTTGCTTGTTTCCTGCTGGTCTGTTGTTGAGACCATGGTGACCTGGAGAGCAGCGCGTATGTCAGGAGGTGGCGGTGGAAGCTGAGGTGTCATAGAGGAACGTGGCCCTGGTCCCACCTGGAGCAGGGCTGCTCTACCAACAGTCCTGTCACCTGTGGAGCTACTAAGCTGGCAATGGCGGGGGGTGGGTGTCAGCACTGACTTCTCAGGTTTGGGACCTGGCCGTGTGGGTGACCAGGCCCAGAGGGAGCTGGCCGTGTCCCTGATGGTGTCAGGCTGTCTGCCACCCCCAGGGCTCACAGCTGGTGACAAGAGCAAAGAGAGGCAGCTGGAGGACTTAGGTTTACCACACGCTCCTCTCAGCCAGGCCTGCCTAAGGGGCACGCAGGGTCTTGGGGCCCTCGGGTTCCTGGAGATTTCTCGGGACTTTTGTTGTAAGCCCTGTTTGTTCGTAAGTCCGGCAGAGTTAGCCTAGGTCCCCAACTAACACAGTCGGCTCTCTAGTACTGCACTGGAATAGGTTTATAATACTTATCACACAAATAATACATAAAAGACAAACACAAAAAATAAAGAAAACATTTTGACTCTTACAGCACGGTACCTTGAAAAGTACAGTAGCACAGTACAACAGCTGGCATGCAGGGGCTGGCATCGAGTGAGCAGGCAAGAAGAGTTACTGACTGGAGGAGGGAGAGGAGGTGGGAGACGGTAGAGCTGAAGGATCGTCAGCGACAGGAGACGGAGGACGAGCTGCGATGTCACTCACACCTGACGTAGATGGCACAGGTTCTGGTTCCTCGCTGGAATCAGATGCACGTTCGCGTCTTTGAAAGTTCGAAACTTGAAGGTTTATATGTGGGGGACTCGCTGTGCGCAGGGGCTGTGTCCTTGCCTGCCCACTCTCTGTTGCCTCTGCTGGTCTGTCAGCGTCTGTCCTGCCTGCCCGTCCCCAGCGCTCAGACCTGAGGTGCCCCAGGTGTCTCAGGTCTGTGGTGACCGGGAGACCTGGCCCCGGCGTGGAGCTGTCCTGTCCGTCTGCCTGTGCAGGTCTGTCGTTCCCTTCCCACCAGAGATGGGAGACTCAGCTGCCATCCGCGGAGTTGAAGGAAGATCTTTATTGAGATTTCCAAAGCACACCCCTATTCTGCATTTAATCAGGATGGACGTATCTCACTGCTCGTGAGATAATCAGTAGCTCAGTGCTCCGATTACCCTTAGGAGCTCAGCCTTGGGAGCCGAGTTGGAAGTGAAACCCAAGGCAGTGTGCAACTGCACTTCCTCTTTCTTGTCCTTAGTTTCTGCAGCCGTGCTCCTGGGCCAGGCTGGGGGCCCTCTTGTCCCAGCAGAGGTGTTACAGCCGACGGCTGTGCCTGCATCCTTAGCTGTCACTGCTGCAGAGCCCGTGCCCCGTGCCCACGTCCAGAGGGGCTCATTGCTTTGTTGATGCTGCATGTGGGGCACACGAAACTCAGATGCCAAGGGCACAGGCTGCCCCTGCAGCTCCTCCAAGCAGACCCCGCATCGGCCCGCACCCTGTGAAGGAGGTGGCCTGGGTCCTGGGGACACGTCCTTCTGTTTTCCCAAGAGGGTGTTTTTCCTGTTTCTTGCCTCCGTGATCTTTCAAAACGGACCTATATATACATACGTGTATATGAACAGACATATACATATTTTAATAGATTCAGTAGCTACGCTCATTTATCTTGTTGCTAGGTAACTGGCAGCTCTTCGTCATTTTGACCTTCTGTTGGTAACTCAGTCTTATTTCGTGGAACGATTGGAGCATTTTCTGCACTGGTCAGTCAATAAACAGTTGCCCTCACGTCTCCATCAAGCACCTGATCTCATGAGCTGGGTTTATCCAGTGCAGTGATGAAATTGCTTTAGATCCATGTTTAAGAACTTCACAAAGACTCTTCCCCCCAGATGTTTACAAGGCGAGATGGTCTGCGGCTCTTTTGGAAATAGGATCAGAAGCAGGCGTGCCCTGGTCCAGTCTTGGCGCGGTTGCTGTGGTAACTAGCCAGGGGCTTGGACTTGGCCCTGTGGGTTTGGGGCATCACTGAAGGGCTGGAAAGGGAAGAGCTGGGTTTGCGTCTTTAGAAACATCCGCCCAGTCACAGCACGCAGACTGAACTGAGGGCGATGAGATGAAAGAGGTGACCAGACTGCGGAGGCTGGTGGCACCGAGGTGAGGGGGTGAGAAGTGGTGCCAGCCGGTGGGCGTGGGCCGGGAGAAGGTAGAAGAGAACCGGGAGGTATTTAGAAAAGATCTGACGCAGACTGAGTGTGAGGGGAAGAAGCACTTCACGGTGGGCTGCCCTGAAGGTGAGGAAGAGGGGACAGCGCATTCCTGTGCTGTGAGGCGAGTGAAGGAGCTGAGCGCCTGCTGGAACACAGGGCGGAAAAGTGGGTGGGCCCCGACTTGGGGTGCGGGGGGGGTCCTAAAAATCAAGCTGAGGAGGTGGAACTTAGACGGCAAGCCGTAGGAGCAAGTTAGGGTTCGGGAGTGTCTCTGAGCAGGAGATACGGGGAAGCATGTCCAGGGCCCCCCAGCAGGGATGTGCATCCCGCATCGTAATGTACTGCTCCTGCGTGGCCAGAGTTTCTGTCCGACACACCCTTCAGCAGTCCCCGGCGGCATTCTCTGCACACCATCTCCGCTCCTGTCTGCCTCGATGAGGTGCAGGCTGGCAGGGTGGAGAGCACGCCCCCGAGCGAGCTCACCCAGGCCCTCCCGATGCACGGTGCGCAGTGGGCCAGCGGCTCCAGGCCACCTGTGACAGGTGTGTGTGGAGGGCACAAGTGGGTGATGGTGATGAAGACTGGGGCACACAGGAGTCCCCTGACCAATTGCCCCCTTCTCCCCACTGCCCCGTCTCTGTGATGGACCCCCTCTGCTTGGTTGTCTTTACTCTCTCCACAGTATACGAGCCCCTGCCCAGGAACCTGAGAGCCGAGAGCCGTTTCTCCTGAACAGCAGGCATCCTCCCTTGCCCCGGGCTGCCTCCGGCGGTTTCCTGTGCTCCCTAGTCTGCTGCCAAGGGCCCTCACTATGGGCAGGAGGGGAGACCTTGCCCCAGGAGTCCCCTTGCTGGCCTCCGCTGCCCTCTCCTTCTGCCTCCCCGCAGGACTCACCCACCTCCGAACCTCTCCCCAGCAGCCAGCTGAGGGGCGTGGGAGACCCAGGCCCTGTTACCAGCCCAGCTTCTCACGCTCCTCGTTGCTCGGCCCTCTCCTCCAAGCCCCAGGACCGCCCCTGCGCCCAGGCCTGTCTGCTCCTGCCCACAGAGGCTGCATCCCAATTCCAGCCCTTTCTTTGATCCTGCTGATTCTCCCCCCAGAATACGCCCCCTTTACCTGCTCCCTCCCAGCTCCTCCCCCAGCCCTTCCAGGAGCACCTCCCCCTCTCCTCTCTTATTCTCTCCTGGGGTCTTTACTTTCCATGTGCCTCTGGGAGCATTTAATCACATCCTGCCTTCATTTCTACTATGCAGGTTGATGTCTTACCATCCTAACTGGTACTTAGCTGCTTTAGGATAGGAGCGGGGCATTCCCTGGTTCCCTCGTCCCCTCCCCTCAGTGCTTTTTGTATAGAAGGTGCTCACCAGGCCGCCCGGCTTAGCTCGTCCCCCTTGGTTTGTTCGCGTGTTCACGTGACCCCTGCCTGTGATCAGGCCTGCCTGGCGTCTGCTCCCAGCCTGGGAGGGTGGGGTGCGAAGCCCCGTGGATACATGCAGTGTGTGAGGCAGCCTTGCCTGGGGTGCTTCCTTTCTTGCTTAGTGTCACCCTCATACTTTGAGCACCTGTGAAACCCTAAATCCTAACAACGGACGTGTGATGTACTTTTAGACAGTTCTTTTATCCAAGGGGACAGCTTTGTCTCAGTGTCGTTGAACTGGGTTGGCTGTCACTCCCTTTCAAGCCTAGAGGCGATAATCTCGAGACAGAAACATCCTATCATCCCTTTTGCTAGTTTAGCATCTTAACACGTCAGTGAGGGTTGCTCTCTGCATTCCTGGCAGCGCTGGGCTTTTTAATCGGCTCTCCGTTGTTCAGCGAGCGGGGTGCACCTGTTCTGTTACCAAGCTGCAGAGAACGTGTGGCACATACTGCAAAGCTTGTTCACAACTTACGTGATGTGACGTAGGTCTGTGGCGTGGCTGTTCAGTGACACCAAGAATGGCAAGGCTAGACGTGTTTCTCACTGCGGGTCAAAGTAAACCACGTATTTGAGCAGATGGTAACTACATTCAGTGTGTGTGCACGTGTGTGTGTGCGCACACGTCGCGTGTACAGATCCGTGGGTGCACGTGGAAAGCATGTTGAGTTCGCTTTGATGCCTGAAGGATAATGTCTTCATTCTTTATGCTTATTAAAAAGTACTTAGGTACATGGGAGCAGTGGAAAGCTTTGAGTACATATTTAGAGGTGAGTCTGAGGCATCTGTAGAAGCCTGTCCCCACCCCACCCCCCCGAGAAAGAAACTTGCTAATGTGTCGGGGAGCTGCTCTGCCCAAGATGCGTTCAAAGCCACTGAATTAGCCATTACGAGCTAGTCTTTTGGTTACTTGGCGTTAACGATGTACGTGCCGTTTTACACCGTCAGACAGTAACCCCCAGTCTGATCCTTCTCTTTCCCCCTCCCCTGATCTCGTGCTTTCGGGAAGAGAGAACCACAGTGAGATTGAAAGGAGGCGGCGGAACAAGATGACCCAGTACATCACCGAGCTCTCTGACATGGTCCCCACGTGCAGTGCGCTGGCCCGGAAGCCAGACAAGCTCACCATCCTGCGCATGGCCGTCTCGCACATGAAGTCCATGCGGGGCACCGGGAACAAGTCCACAGACGGCGCCTACAAGCCTTCGTTCCTGACGGAGCAGGTACCCCGTTCGTCCCTCACCTGCGTGCTTTTCTTCCCCGGTAATGGCATCATTGGAAGGGGAGAGAATGACTGACAGCATCGCCAAGATGAAATAAGCTGCGTGGGGAAACGGGGTTAAAGGCTGAGGTAGGGACGAAACCAGGGAATTTTATTTCCATTCTTCACTAGGAAACGCTCTTCCAGGGGTGTTTGTCTGATTTTGCGTCCTCCGCTTTTTCAATTTCCCATGTACCTTCATAAGGCATCACTCAAAAAAAAGACATGTGCTTAGCATGCTAACATAGGAAAAAGCCAAGCAAAACCACAGTTCTTCTGTGGTAGAATAGCGGTGGTGATCATGAAAGTTTTGGTAGCTGTCACAACAATCATAGTGGCAAGGATCCTAACAGCCAGCACTTAGGCCTCTGCCCTGAGCCGGGGTCAAAGTCAGATCTTTCTGTGCAGGATTTCATTGAATCCTTATTCTAGCCCGAGGAGGAAGCCTCTGTAATTCATCCCTGCTTTAGAGATGAGCAAGTGGGGGCTTAGAGAGCGTCAGTCCCCTGCTCAGTGGTGGGGCCAGGAGTTGACACAGGTTGGTCAGACCCCAAAACCATGTATTTAACAGCTGTACCGGTAGCTGCGTAGTTGGGAAGAGCAAACCCAGGAAATGGTCAGTGGGAAGTATTTTGTAACTTGACCGTTCCCTGCGCTGGAAGGCCTGTGTTCTGGGT
Organism: Phocoena phocoena; assembly: GCF_963924675.1. Classification (NCBI taxonomy): domain Eukaryota; kingdom Metazoa; phylum Chordata; class Mammalia; order Artiodactyla; family Phocoenidae; genus Phocoena; species Phocoena phocoena. Next base: position 143,634,328 of record NC_089220.1, on the reverse strand, counting down.
CATGGTTCTTCTCCATGCTGGTCAGTAGTAGCGCAGATCGTCAGATGCCCTCAGCTTCTGTTTGCTCATCTGTGGATGAACATGAGCTCTCTGCCTTCCTGACTCTGAGGGGTACTGCAGGATAAAGGAGATGATAGACTTGAGAGCACTTTGTATATGGTGCAGGCAGGGGAAAGGGAAGTGATGTGCTGTCGGGGATGCAGGTAGGAAGTGTTAGGTCTCGTCGGGGGCTTCTCGGGAGAGAGCTGGCCCTGGCAGGCTGTGAAGGAGCCCCAGAAGATGCACAGAAACGGGAGAGGAAGGGATTCGACACGAGCAGACCAGTGAGCACAGAACCTTGGAGGAACAGGTGAGGAAGGCGTGTCCAGAGACAGAATCGTTTATTCTGCCAGTGTGAAGAATCTGTTCATGTCACAGGACTTAGGTTTAGAAAAAGAGCAAAGGGAGAGGAGCTAACGTGTATTCCTGTGTGGCAGGCATTTTAGCAAGGGCTTGGGTCACCCCAGGGCCCACGTGTTCCTCAACTCGAGGTGTGAGGAGGTGTGGCAGCGGATTGGCCCTCGCTGGGAGGCCACGGGGCCCGGTGGTCCTCTGTAAAAGGACCGCAGTGATGGCTCCCACCTGGCAGGGTCGTGGAGACAGGTCAGGGAGGCAGCAGAGGAGAATGTTTAACACAGGGCCGCGGTGGAATGAAGGATGGAGAGCTGGCAGGTGAGCAGACAGAAATGCATTATGCACCTCCTGACCACTAGGATCGTGAAAAGCTTTTTCTCTGCATTTCTTCAATCCTTACGTGGACCTGCCAGGGTCCATATTTGACATTAATCTCTTTACCTGTAAGTGACTGAGTTAAGAAAGTGAAGAGAAGAGAGAAGGCAGTGATGCAAGTTCCATGAGTCCTCCCCATCTTTCTCTCTCGGTTCCCAGGTAGGCTGTTGATGACAACAACAGCTACGTGTGTTAAGCGCCTGCTGTGTGCCAAGCCTTTACTAAGTCCTTCACGTGTAAGATCTCACTGAACCTCACAGAATCTCACTGAAAAAAATGTGTGAAAAAACGGAAGCCGAAGATGCTCAGTAGGGAGCCCAGACTTGCACGGTGAAGTGGAAGGGCCATAGTCGATGGTCTCCTTTTATGCCACAGTCCGTGCCTTTAGACCTAACTGTTGGCTTAACTGGAGAATACAGGCAAGGCTCATTCTGGATTCAGGGCACAGGACCTTGGTCATGAGTGACGTGCTCCCAGAAGACAAAAACCGGGGAGGAGGGTGTAGAAGGAGGGGCCCGTGATGAGGGTGAGGCTCTGTTCCATAAGCCCTTCCCACAGTCCTTGCAAAAGGGCTGAAACTGTGAAAACCTACATGGAGGCATCAGCGTCCACTTCCTCTCCTCCAAAGACAGAGAATTCTCTACTTTCCCAGACAACCTGTTTCATTTTTTACCGTCCTTCCTGTTGGCAAGATCTTCTCCATACTGAAGGTAAAACCGCTGACCCAACCTTCTGAACTGAGTAAGCATCTAAGAGACATGGAACAGCAGAAGTGCCAAGCAAGAGAAATGGACAAAATAAACTTTCCCTTAAAAAAATGCTTGTACAGCCTGCTTCCACCCTAGATTCCCAGACAGAGGATGCTACAGTTCTGACTCAGTCAAGGACTCAGAGACACTGGCAAATCACCCCAGTTTCTGCTCCCCAGCAGACTCACATTTTCTAATTTTCGGGCTTTTGGAGCCCCCTCGGGACGGGCAGTGAGGGTGGGGTCAGGTGCTCTAGACTCTACATCTTTGCCTCCATGCAGATGGCCCTTACTCTGTTGTTACAGAGGAGCTTCCACCTAAGATTACACGTGAACAAAGGATTCCCAGCAAAAAGTGCTTGCCAACCACTGACTGGAAGGATCCCTTTGTTCTTTGGGCCCTGAGCAGTGTGTGAGGTTGTTAGAGAGGTGGCTCTGGACCCCAGCACACGGGGAAGAGATAGCCCCCCAACTCCTGCAGGAACAGAGCCCCTTTCATTCAGCAGGAAAGGGCTCCTGAGCTTGATGGGAGAATGACAGGGTAGGTAGCCACACCTGAGCTGCCTGCAGGCCCTGCAAAGAGAAGACTTTATAACAGAGTTGACTTTGCCCCCTCTATGTCCCTCTCGGGATGATGGCCAGGCTTCCTGCCGCCCATTCATTGATCCCAAGCAGCTTCCTTCCTGCCTTCACTGACAGTCATGAGCTCTGTGAGTGTGACTCCAGGGCTGGTGCAGTCAGCCTCTCTTCTCACCGTAAAGTGACATGGACAATGCTAGGTGCCCCGCCACCTTCTGGGATTACTCTGAGAGTCTGTTGAGATGTTGGCTGTCAAGGAGTCGTGAAAGTTTGACAGACATGCAGATGTAAGGTGATACTCTTACATCTGCCGCCAGCATTCAGCTCAGAAAGGAAGGAAGAGAAGAAGAATGAGTGCACTCTGAGTGTGGCAGGTGGTGGCTGGGGAGACACCTGGTGCCTTTCCTTCTCTCCTCCCACTTTCCCATGGTCCCTCCCTCCCTTCCATGAGCCCCGTGTGTACCGGGCCCTTCTGCTCCAATGACGGGACTGCAGTTTGAATATGTAGGTGAGGCCATTCACACCTCTGACAACACAACACCTCCCTGGTGATCACTTCTTGCTCTCTCATTCCCCTGGGCTGGAAATTTCCTCTCTCCCTAAGAAAGGGCTGGTTAAGACAGGGTTAACAGTGTTTGGAGTAGCTGTATCTTAGGACTAGTATAAGCTTCGTGCATTTTTACAGCTCATCTTCCCAAAACAAACAAACAAAAGCCCCAAAACTGTTTGTGTATCACAATGAATTTCTGAATAAAAGTTGAAGTTTGCTAATAAGACTATTTAATTGGCCTGGGTTTGTCCATGCTTGGTCCTAATCATGATTTTTTCTTCCCAGGAACTGAAGCATCTCATCCTTGAAGCGGCTGATGGATTTCTGTTTGTAGTGGCGGCTGAGACAGGGAGAGTGATTTATGTGTCTGACTCCGTTACCCCCGTGCTGAACCAGCCCCAGTCAGAGTGGTTTGGGAGCACCCTCTACGAACAGGTGCATCCTGACGATGTGGAGAAGCTGAGAGAGCAGCTGTGCACCTCAGAAAACTCAATGACAGGTCAGTGTAGCTGTCTCTCTCTCTCTCTCTCTCTCTCAAGACTTTTCCCTGGAGAAAAATTTCTTTCATTAAACATATCAGGAAGCTGGAGGTCAGAAAAAATTGCCTACAGGTGAGGGATGTATTTGACTTAGCTTGTGTAATAGCTTCATTCATCCTGTAATGTTTTAAAACTTCATTTTTTTTTTTGCGGTATGCGGGCCTCTCACTGCTGTGGCCTCTCCCGTCGCGGAGCACAGGCTCCGGACGCGCAGGCTCAGCGGCCATGGCTCACGGGCCCAGCCCCTCCGCGGCACGTGGGATCCTCCCGGACGGGGACATGAACCCGCGTCCCCTGCATCGGCAGGCGGACTCCCAACCACTGCGCCACCAGGGAAGCCCAAAACTTCATTTTTAATACATCATCTTTTTCCTATATTTTACCTGCAATTAGGGCATGTCGCCTCTAGGAAGCACTCTTGACACATTAGTCACACCACATGCTCTGAAATGAGGGTTACGCCTCAAGTGCATGATTATTTGTGAACCTGATTACAGGCACCGATTTCCCAGACCTTACTTACCGGAAATGAAATTTCTCATTGAGACGTTTAAATACAGTCAGCTCTGCTCTAAGCCAAAATGCATGTCATAAAAATCACTGCCGTAAACAGAACCATGAAACAAAACCCACAGGGCTCAGTGGGAGAAAGCGGGCTAGGAACACAACACTCAAAAATTTGTCAGTGACAGGTAAGAACAAAACGAGGAACCTGATAAAAACGGGGGCACGGCTTGACACGTTCGATGGTGAAGAAATTTATAAATATCACCATAAATACGGCACTTGACCTTGAAACTGACTTGAAGTTTACTTACGGAAGCGAGCCTCAGAAGGGCTGCCACTTGGGTGTTCCTGTGAAATGGTGTGAGGAGAGGCCTGCGAAATAGGCAGAAATCAAAAGCTGTAACACCAGATGCTGGACAGGTTATGGCTCACAACACACACGGGAAATTGAGGCAGCTGCCGTGTGCACTTTGTGAATTCCTATGTGGCTGAGTTCAGCTGGGTGCAGCTTTCTGTGTTCATCTAGTATGTCTTGCAGATGAAACCATGCATAAGCAAACACAAAATTCACATTCTGCTCAGATTGTCCCCCGATGGATCAACGGCACTGGAACAGATTTGCGTTTCCAAAACAAGCGTTATAGTGGAGCTGACTTATACCGTAATACTTGTATTCCCCTTTATGATAGGTCTGTTTGTGCAGTGGTGTTCTTCCTGCCACACTGAGAGCTGCTGGATTCTCATCCACTTCTGTGTCTGCCTGCAGAGCCTTACTCAGTGCTTGGCATGCAGTAGGCGTTCAGCGGAAGCCTGGTGAGCAAATGAGGCAGTGCTTTGCTCGTTGTATAGTCTGCTAGGGCTGCCATAACAAGATACCACAGACTGAGTGGCTTAAACAACTGACATTTATTCTCTCACAGTTTTGGAGGCTGAAAGTCCAAGATCAAGGTGCTGACAGGTTTGGTTTCTGGTGGGACCTCTCTCCCAGGCCTGTAGACGGCCGCCTTCTCACTCTGTGCTCACATGGACTTTCCTCTGTGTCCACACATCTGTGGTGTCTCTCCCTCTTTATTTATTTATCTTTGGCTGCGTTGGGTCTTCGTTGCTGCGTGCAGGCTTTCTCTAGTTGCGGCGAGCGGGGGCAGCTCTTCGTTGTGGTGCGCGGGCTTCTCACTGCAGTGGCTTCTCTTGTTGCGGAGCACGGGGTCTAGGTGCACGGGCTCAGCAGTTGTGGCTTGCAGGTTGTAGAGCGCGGGCTCAGTGGTTGTGGCGCACAGGCTTAGTTGCTTCACGGCATGTGGGATCTTCCTGGACCAGGGCTCGAACCTGTGTCCCCTGCATCGGCAGGCTGATTCTTAACCACTGCTCCACCAGGAAAGTCCCACTCCCTCTTTCTTCTTATAGGGACACCAGACCTACTGGATTCGGGCCATACTCTTTTGACTTTATTCACCTCCTTAAAGGCCCTGTGTCCAAATACAGTCACATTCTGAGGTTCTGGGGGGCTAGGATTTCAAGATATCAATTTAGGGGGGACACAGTCCAGTCCATAACACCTATGATAAGACTGAATCAGATGTTGTCAAAAGTGACAGCAGTACCACTGTTTCTGAACGGTAATAGTCATTTTCTCAGTGTTGGTTATCGACGATACATGAAAAGGAGGGAGAAGATAAAGGCTCAAGGTGTGAGGACAGAGCCTACATTGTGCTTATCTCGTGTCTCCTGAAATGGTGACACGTGACCGTACTTGTAAAACAACGGCGCTGAAACAGACGCAAAGAAAGACGTGCTCTGCCATCCCCCAGCCTGGGGTGAATTAGAGAACTCCCTGTAGAAATCGTTGGGAACACACCTTGTAAAGTTAGGTATCTGGGAGGGATGTGAAAGGGAAATAAAGCAGCCAGGAAGTGTTGGTTTGACAGCTGAAATCACCTTCTGTGGAAAGAGCTGTCTTTTTCCAGACTTCAGTGTTTGAACACAGGATGTGGCTTTTTGAAACCAGTCAGGAGACCCAGCTGGGGCAGTTGGTGGGGGAAGTGATGGTCAAGGGCAGGTCAGGCTCTGGGTCAAGGGTTTAGCCAGCGGGCTCACCAGAGTTGGGTGGACACTTCTGTCTGTGGGAAGTCTTAATGTGTCTGGCAATGTTTAAAGGGGCAGAGTGAACCACATTTGGACAGAAATGTCCCTGGAGTGGACTCTGGATGGTGGCCTTGGCGTCCTTCACCTCCAAAAAGTTCCTTGTGCTCTTTTTTCTTTTTCCTTTCCTCTCTTCCTTCCTTTCTTTCTTCCTCCCTTCCTCCCTCCCTCCCTCTTTCTCTCTCTCCTTTTTTTTCCTAAGAACACTGAACACGAGATCCCTCCTTACTCCATTTTAAAGTGCACGTTACTGCATCCTTAACTATAGGTACAGTATTGAAAGCAGATCTCTAGAACGTACTCATCTTGCATAACTGAAACTTTATACCCATTAAGCACAAACTCCCCATTTCCCCTTCCCCCCAGCCCCTGGTAACCACCATTCCCCTCTCTGCCTCGATGAGTCTGACTACTTTAGGCACCTCGTATAAGACGAATCAGGCAGTATTTGGCCTTCTGTGACTGGCTCATTTCACTTAGCATACTGTCATCTAGGTTCAAACCTATTGTCGCAAATGATAAGACTAACTTCTTTAAGGCTGGATAATATTCCATTGTATGTATATACCACATTTTCTTTATCCATTCATCTGTCAACGGGCATTTGGATTGTTTCTGTATCTTGGCTATTGTGAACAATGCTGCAGTGGACGTGGGAGTGTAGATAGCTCTTTGAGATCCTGCTTGCAGTCCTTTTGGATATACACTATAGCCAGAAGTGGGGCTGCTCCCAGGCGGGGTTGATTCTCACCCAGGCTCTCCTCATATAACAAAAAAGGTGTTTACTAGAAGCTCTAAGTTTATGTTTGACTGGCTTTGCAACACCAGCAGAAACTGTTAGCCTTCCCAGTACTTCCAGCAAATGTCCCAGGATTGGCTCTCTTGGATCAGCTTGGGACACCCTATTCCGGTGGCTAGGGAGTCTGAGCTTCTCCATCCAAGGCACTTGGACCCAAGAGTTGGGGAGATGTGATTTCCCAGAGGAAATTAGGGCAGTCACTAAAAGTTGGCCCTGGCTGGGAGAGCCAGGCTCTGGGCGTTAGAAGTGATGCCCATGGGGAAGGATGGGCGTTCTCCTGGAGAACGGGGAGCACCTTCTCCTCTTGCTGGGAATGCTGGGGATATTGGGGTTACAGGATTCTGAGCTGAAGATGGAGCCAGTGTCAGTTATGAAGGAGGGCAGTGATCAGGTAAAAGTTTGATGGAGGGAGGGGCTGCCAAAATAATTACTGTGGGTCTTGGAGTGACCTGAGCCCCAGCTCACTGTGTGGAAGGAGAGGAACCAAGGAGAGGCCCAGGCTTTCTAGGTGGTGGCAGAGCCTCTGACTATAACTGGATGTGCCCGAGGGGTGGGGTCAGAGGGCAAGCAGCACAGAGCTGGGTGCAGAGAGAGCGAGTCCTTCTCTGTATCTTCCATGATCTATCCCAAGACCCCACCCACTCACCACCACTGTGGCTGCGGAACTCTGGAAAGCGCTGATCCTGGTGAGCAGAAACTGGAAACGCCTTGTCAGTGACCCTGTGCTGTGCAGGAAGTGCCTGGCGGCCCCAGCTGGGAAGCAGACGTGGAAGAGGATAACCCGTGGCCTTGTCAAGACTAGGTTTATTTGGCCCATTTCCCCACTCTGCTCTTCTGTGGCTCTGTTTCTGCTTGACTCTTCCTTCATTCAGAGAATTGGGTCAGCCTTTTGGTTCAGTAGAGGGAAGAACTTTGCAATAGTTAGGACTGTCCAAAGGCACAAAGAGTGCAAGCCAAGGCTGGATTAACCTTCCTTCCTTCCTTCCTTCCTTCCTTCCTTCCTTCCTTCCTTCCTTCCTTCCTCCCTCCCTCCCTCCCTCCCTCCCTCCTTCCCTCCCTCCCTCCCTCTCTTCCTTCCTTTCTTTTCCTTCCTTCTTTCCTCTTTCCCCCTCTTTCTTTATCCAGTCACTACTTTTTAAAAATCATTGGGGACTTCCCTGGTGGTGCAGTGGTTAAGACTCTGTGCTCCCAACGCAGGGGGCCTGGGTTCGCTCCCTGTTCGGGGAACTAGATCCCACATGCATGCCGTAACTAAGAGTTCACATGCCACAACTAAGGACCCTGCCTGCCTCAACCAAGACCTGGTGCAACCAAATAAATAAGTAAATAAATATATATTTTTTAAATCATTTATTCATTCATTCAACAATTACCTGTTTTGCATGGCCATAGAAAGGCCATTTGGGTTGCAGCCTCTCCTTCCCAGTCACCGACAGGAGTTTCCAGCTGTTGTTGAATGAATGGACCCCCGTTTCTTAATGGTTCCAAATTATTTGTGATAATCTGGGGAGAGCCCCAGCCAGGTCGGTCCCTGAGGCCTTTGGCTGGAAAGCTGCAGTGCATGATTCACAGGTCCCAGTCAGCTGTGATTAAGCTTCCCTATCTCCCCGAGAGCTTCGCTGAAGTCCAGAGATACTTTCAGCCTTGGATCACAGGATTTGGCCGGGCCGTGGTCCGGGCACAGATAGCAGCTCACCAGGAAGCCATGCTCAGCCGGCTCTGCCGGCTGACCTGTCATCACGCTGTTTCTGGGAGCGGTTAAAGATGCCGCATCTGCTGTGCAGTCTCCCTGCTCGTCCGCGAGAGGCGACGCCTTTGGGACCCATCGCACGTTTTGCTTTTATTTTCTCACTCAACCCTAACAGTGAACTATTAATAACTACAACAAACTCTCTTACATTCTTATAGCACGTTTTTACCACTTTAGTGGATATGAGCCCAGGCTGCGCCTGCATCTCCTAAGAGCATCTTAGAAATCATAGGCCCCCTGGGCCTAGACTCAAGATCTACATTTTAATGAGATCCCCAAGGGATTTATATGCACATTCTAGATTGAGAAGCCCTGAACTAAAGAATTTAGCAAGTTGTGGTTGGGGTCTTGCAGCTGCTGGGGTCGGGGACATCCTTCGACTGCTGGGACCGGCAGGAAGCGGTGGGATTGGCCCCAGAGACCTCTTGGATTTGCCCAGCTCTCAGGCCCGAGGCCAGGCCTTTGGGGAGAGCAGTTGGAGGAGCAGCCCTCGGAGGCTTGATGCCCAGGGCACTGGCTGGCCAGGCAGGGGCATGAGCGCAGCCCTGGGACCTTGCTCTGCAGTCCAGACATGGCAGACTCTCCACCAGGGTCAGGAGGAGGTTTGCAGGGTCGGCAGTTGGCATCCTCCCCTGCACAAGAGGAGGAGAGCAAGGAGCTGAGGGCTGGCTCACACTGCGCCCTCACGGATCCTCTGGAGCAGAAGCAAACTAGTTACGCATGGCACCGCAGAGGACAGCAGGCCCGCCTGGGAAAAGAGCTGACGGTAGTCAGCGTTCAGCCTCACCCACCCAAGGCAGCTGGGCCTCCGTCGTAACATTTTGCAAAGGAGGGCAAGGACAAAACTGTGTTGGACTCAGCCACGCAGTTGGGTCCTTCCGGGAAGAATGTCAGGCCAATAATTGGTCCCCCAGGGGTCCCATGAAGTCCACCCCTGTGATATCAGCTCTGGAAAAATAGAGTCTGTTTCCAAATGTCAGTCATGAAGGTAACTTCATGAAAACCATACTTGCAAATCTATAGCTTATTTTCTTTGGAATAGCCACACTTAGTCTTTGGACTAACGCCAGACTCAGCTCCTAAACACATTCATCAGTCCCTTTCTTGCCATATTAGGTAACGTAGATAAATGTGCCCCCCCCCCAAAAAAAAATCCTTATTTTATCTGAGTCAACTATTAACACTGTGATTGGGTTTCTGCTGTTTTGAAATAGAAATAAAGTGTTTTAGTGGCAAGCAAAGCATGTTTATTTGATTCAGGCTCCTTAGAAATTGCCCAGTTGTGTAGTAAACACGTAGGCCACCGGAAACAGCGTTTAGAGTTGGGTCGCCAGAGGTGCTTGGTAAATGCACGTGAGAGCGCAGTCGGAGAATCACGAGCTGGTTAGTTTCATGTCTTCCTAGTGACTTTTCCACTAGAAACCGCAACCTACTTAGATCTGTTATCCCAGGTGTTTCTCTGGCGCCAGTTCAGTTCTTTCTCATTGTTAAATATTTATACAACCTGCCTTGTTTTGCTTTGCTACATACATAGCATGTTGTTGCTGCTGAACTGTTTGTGTTTTTCTCACATATTTTATGTTGAACGATATTTCATGAATCTGGACAGATTTCCAGCTTGGGTTGCTGGGTTCATTATCACTCTGGTGTCACCGCGGATAAAGGAGTTGGGCATTGTTTTCACACACGTCGCAGATTGTGGCTGGACGGCCAGCTTCCCTGCCATCAAGGAGAGCAGAGAGAGCTCACCCCAGCCTGCATGTGTGCTCACCAGGGCGGCTGAGGGGTGAGATGGGGTGGGCACGGGGGCTGAGGGGAGACCACTGGGGGCCGTGGAAGCATCCCTACGCTTGGAGTCAGATGGACCTGGTGACAGTTCAGTTCATGGCCCTTTATTTTGTGTGAATGACTTAATCTCCCTGGACTAAGTTTCCTCACCTGTAGATGCAGACAATAATATGCCCCCTACAGGACTGCGTTGAAGCATGCACAACAGGACATATGGGATAGTATTAATGACTGTGTTTGAGAACTGTGGAGATTTCATGCACTTTTTTTTTTGCGGTACGCGGGCCTCTCACTGTTGTGGCCCCTCCCACTGTGGAGCACAGGCTCCAGACGCACAGGCCCAGCGGCCATGGCTCACAGGCCCAGCTGCTCCGCGGCATGTGGGATCTTCCCGGACCGGGGCACGAACCCGCGTCCCCTGCATTGGCAGGTGGACTCTCAACCACTGCGCCACCAGGGAAGCCCTCATTCACTTTTAAATAACTGAAAATTGTATTTAAATTAATTATATTGTGTTAAAATTATATTTAAACACTGATGTGGATCAGTGGTTTTCCAAACTATCTGTCTTGCTTGCTTTATTTCTCTTCTTACCCCTATAAAACCTGTCTTAGGATTTTGGGAGCCAGCCTGGGTGGGGGAAGTCAAGGTAACGAGGGTGTGGGAATTATCCTGGGGCGGTGATGCAGACAGGGGTTAGGATGGTGTCTTAGTTTCCTTGAGATGCAGTTACAAATTACCACAAACTGGGCAGCCTAAAACAACAGGAATTTACTCTCTCACAGTTCTGGAGGTCAGAAGTCCAGAATCGAGATGTCAGCAGGGTCGAGTCCTCCTGTAGGCTCTGGGGGAGACTCTCTCAGCTTCTGATTGTGGCCAGCAATCTCTGACGTTCCTTGACTTGTAGACACATCACTCCCATCTCTGCCTTCTCATCACATGGCGTGTGTGTCTCTGTGTCCAGAGTTCCCTCTTCTCACAAGGATGCCAGATGTACTGAATCAGGAGCCACCCTGATAGAGTATGACCTCATCTTAACTTGGTTATAGCTGCAAAGACCCTATTTCCAAATCTTGTCACATTCACAAGTTCTGGGTAGATGTGCATTCTGCAGACCTACCATTCAACCCAGTACAGGAAGTGCAGGGGAGTCGGAGATTCAAGACATGCTTAGGCAGCAAAACCAACAGGGGGAGATGATCCACTGACCCTAGTTCTATCACTACCCAAATTATGTTTAAAAAGCTGATGATCTAGGGCCTTTGGTGACCTTTTGTTGCTGCCTGGATTGTCACTGACAAGTTTCTTCCACCAGAAGTGAGTTGGACTGGGGAGAGCTGGAGGTACCCCCTCAGTGGCCCCGACTTGTCACGTTGAATCAAGTCACAAAGCTCATCCCTTCCCGTCATGCGTTTGCACCCCAGTGGATCCCTTTGGACCCATCAGCCTGCTTTCACGATCAGCTTGGCTACAATGCAGAATGTGCTCAGTGTACGGTGCTGGGAAGCAAAGAGACTCAGTGCTGTGCCTTGTGTATAACTGTGGGTCACCCTGCAGCGTGAGTCGACAGTGTCACGACCCCAGGACTGGGTCTTGCAGCCCAGTGGGTGGGGTGGATTTTGCGTGGCCCTCCCCCAACTATGCATGGCGCTCCTTCAGATCTGAGCCTCAGCAGAGGTAGGGCTGTGCTCTCCCAGTTCCTCTCCTTCATGCTCGCCCCCCGCTTCGCTTCCTTCTGGCTGGACCTGCTGACGCTCGCCCCCATCCATCTGAAGGAGGGGGAAGCCTGCCCGATGGCAGGATACAGAGCAGCCTCTCAGAGTTGGTGGGGCCTGGCATTCAGTCACCCCTCCCGACCGGGATGGGCAGTCTCATTCCCGCCTCTCATGCTCCCTCCAGCTCCTAGCCTGGGCTTCCGTCTCTCTCTGCCTGCCCTCCTTCCGACCTGATTCACTGCGTGATATCTGAGTCCCGCCCACTGCCCCCTGTCTTGGGCCAGACCTACCACTTTGCACTGTCTTCACGGACAGAGCAGAGCCAGCCACAGTCCAGAGCCAGGGCCAAGGCCGTGTGGTGCTGAGAGCACTGGAAGGTCGCCACGGCTGAGGGCAGGCTCAGACAGGGAGAGAGCAGGGGTCCGGGTCAGGGCCTGAAGCTAGAGAGGGAGCTGGGTGATGCTAGGATGGCCGAGGGCAGGGAACAAGCAGGGCACATCTGAGAGGGGAGGTGGAGTTTGTCCTCCAGCTTGGGCCGTGTTCTGTGACACAGACCTGGCCTGCTCAGGCCTGTCTCTGCCCGTCTTCAAGGTATAGAATCAGTTTCCAGATGTAGGACTTAGAAGGTTGATGCAGCCACTGTGCCTGCGTTTCCTGAGGCTTCCTTTGGAGTCGGGCCCTGCAGCTAGGGCAGGGCACCCATCCCCTCTCCAGACCCAGACTCTTTCCTCTTCCTGTCCTTGCCTCCCCTTGTCTCAGGACCTGTCCTGCGTTGTCCGGAGTAACAGCTTGTTGGGAAAGGGTCCAAAACTTAAGTGTGCCCAGCTTTACAAGTCTGCAAGAGGCCTGCCTAGGAATGGCACTGAATGATCGGGTTTTCCATTCATCATGGAGCACACCTCTGCAAGAGAAGTTACGGAATGGCGCACAGACTCCTGCAGAGGGGCTTCCAGGAAGGCAGGGAGGCATCCAGGGATGCAGGTGAAACAGCCGCCACTGGGAGTCTTGTGTTCATTGTATTTATGTACAGCCAAGCGGATTCTCCCCTTTGGTCTTAGAGAACCAGCCGCTTCCCCTTCAAGTGAGGGCCTCCCTGGGTGAATCGAGGGAGCCCTCGGCCTCTGCCCAGGCTGTGCCAGGTTTGAGAAGAGAGGGGAGCAGGGCTGCCATATCCAGGGAGAGAAGTAGTCTTTTCCCAGCTAGCAAGAGCAGTGAGTCTGTCCTGAGAAAGGGAGAGCCTGAGGTTAACGTTCTTAAACAGGTCAGCATACACATTTTCCATCCCATTATAAAGGTATGTGAATTAGACTTGAGAACTCTAAATCTTGCTTCAAATTCACGCCCAGATTTAACCATATCAAAGAACCACTGGTGCGTTTCTCTGAAACGCTAAAATCACCCCCTAAAGATCTGTTCCCTACATGCTCATTTCTGTATCCTGGCTTTTCTTGAACTGAGGCGCTTGAAACACAGCTGCTTTGTAAATAAGTTTTTAAATTCCCAGCCCCTGACACAGTGGTTCTCAAGCTTGATGCACATCAGAATTTTATTGGATGTTCTAAAAATTCTAATGTCAGGGCTTCACCACGTTTCTCTGATTTTAATTAATTGTGTTGTGGTCAAGCCCAGGCATCTGTATTTGTAAGAGCAGCCCTGGTGATTCCAGTGTGAACTAGAGGTTGAGAATTGCTGTATCCTGGTGTATCCCCCGCCAAATAAAACCCAATCCAATCAAATAATACGGCCCCATCTGTTTTACACTAGGAGGGGGATTTCAGCAAGATCAAAATAACAAAGAAACAAAATGTTAAAAATGTAATCGTGTAGCAACACGGTTGAAAAATGAACAGCTTCAGCATTTTAGAACCTGTTTGCGAGAGTCTTGATTTCTTAATGAGGTATCTTTTGTCCTAAGTTTGATGCTCAAGAAATAAAGACCTTTTTTTCCTTCCATGTATGAGAGGAAACTATAACAAAAATAATCTATAAGTAGCATTGTTTTTAGGCAGATGAAATTATTTGGAGTTAGTTTAGGACATTTGAAAAGACACATGGAGTCATTGCTTCCTGCTGGTATGATTTCGGTTTCAGTAATATTCTCACGTGATGGTCACATTGTGTAATGCTTTGGTTAAAAATAACTTGATTGCAGAAACCCCAGCGTGATCAAGAAAATTAAAATAGTTTCCTTTGGTTTCACTAAAAAGAGACATATTTCCTCTGAAAGGTGGTGACTCACGCCAAATGGTTAAATAGAAATGCACACATAGCACTGACCTTTCCTGTTTATTGCTCTCTCAATAGAAGCTAATTGAGGAAAACATCTACATTCGGTTTTCCCTTTGTTTTTTTAACATCTTTATTGGAGTATAATTGCTTTACATTGTTGTGTTAGTCGCTGCTCTATAACAAAGTGAATCAGCTCTGCGTATACATATATCCCCATATCCCCTCCCTCTTGCATCTCCCTCCCACCCTCCCTATCCCACCCCTCTAGGTGGTCACAAAGCACCGAGCTGATATCCCTGTGCTATGCGGCTGCTTCCCACTAGCTATGTATTTTACATTTGGTAGTGTATATGTATCCATGCCACTCTCTCACTTCGTCCCAGCTTACCCTTCCCTCTCCCCGTGGCCTCAAGTCCATTTTCTACGTCTGCATCTTTATTCCTGTCCTGCCCCTAGGTTCTTCAGAACCTTTTTTTTCTTTTTTAGATTCCATACATATGTGTTAGCATATGGTATTTGTTTTTCTCTTTCTGACTTACTTCACTCTGTATGACAGACTCTAGGTCCATCCACGTCACTACAGATAACTCAGTTTCGTTTCTTTTTATGGCTGAGTAATATTCCATTGTATATATGTGCCACATCTTCTTTATCCATTCATCTGTCGATGGACACTTAGGTTGCTTCCATGTCCTGGCTCTTCTTTTCTTATCCACCAGTTTTCTCAGGCTGTGATCCGACGGGTGGGTTTCAGTTCTCCCCTCTCTGGTGATGATGTAAGTTACTCTCCAGTGAGTGACTGACAGTGTCATTCTTTAACCTTGAGTTGAAGGCTCATATTCTGGGGATCTAGAGTCGCTAGAGCTGTGCATTGTATGGACCTCAGAGGTCACACGGGCTGACTCTTCTCTGGATCACGCAGCTCCTTCCAGAGCACGCCTCTGGAGTGGGCGCCTGACTCCTTCTGGAATGTCCACAGGGGCAGAGCTGACGGCCTCGGCAGACAGCCCTGTCTGCTTTGGGATAATATCCCTGTGCTCAGTCAGTTTGGTCACCCCAGCCCCTGTTCTAACCAGCACAGCTGACTTGTCTGATAGGACTGGGAGTCTGCACACACGCATACAACACACACACGTGGGGTGGCGAGTGAAGGACATGGACTTGGGAGACAGAGTCTGCCATGAGTCTGGGTCCTGGTTTCACTCTCGCCCGGCGAGGCAACCTTGAACGGAGGCCGGGTTCTCCCTGGGCCTTGGTTTCCTCCTCAGGGTTGGCGTACAGCTGGTGCCTAAGACGGTGCCTGGCCTGTGCTGCGTGCTCAAAGCTCGTGGGCATCCACTCCCTGCAGCCGGCAGCCTTGGTCTCAGGTGGAGTCCCCAGACACCACGCCTGGTTGGGGGTTCGTGCACACACCTCCTAAAAGAGCCCCCCGAAGAGGAATGGTGAGGGAGAGGCAGTGTGGGTCAGAGGCGGCGCCACGCCAGGTTGGGTTCAGGAGAGGTCAGCTTCAGCCTGATGCCACAGGGAGCTCGTGCCAGAGTTTGTCCCACCCGGAGGAAAGGAAGACGGCTGTCATTGGTCACAGACCTCGAGGGGAGCGTGTAACTCCCGGGCACCTTTAGGCCGGGCGGCTTCCAAGTGGCTCCAAGCACACGCCTCTGAGAAGATGCACGTGCGAGCCGTTAGCTGAAGCACCTCCAGCAGCTGGAAGAGGGATCTGCTGGTCAGATGGTACAAGAGATCCAGGGAACTTGGCTGGGACAATAGCAGTGGCCACGACATCCCTCGAAGTAAAGAAGCCCGAGGCGGGAGATGACGATCCTCAGGCTTGCCCACAAAAGCAGCTGAGGTTTGTCCTAGACAGCCTGACAAAGCAAGTCTTTGGATTCGCCACTGTCCCAGCTCTCTAGCACTGGCAACAGCCAGGCCCAAGGCAGAAGCCAGCTCCCAGGGCTTGACCACTAAGTCTTCATGGATGAAGGGGAAACCTCTTCCTGGGAGGCAAATTGCATGTCTTTATTTAATCCAACAGATATTTATTTAGCACACGTCACTGTGTTAGAAACTGAAAATACAGCTGTGGGTGAAACAAACATGGTCACCATCTATGATGGAGCTTTTGGTATGGCTGGGGGAAAATAGCAAACATGGTCAGACGAATATAGAATTTAAATGGTGATGTGTTCTAAGGGGAAAAAACAGGAGTCTAAACACAGTAAGAGGGGACCCCGGCTCCCATGTTAGCAGTAGTGGGGAGAGTGGCACAAGGAAAGTCCTCTCTGAGGAAATGATTGTTAAGTTGGGACCTGAAGGATATGAATAGGGATTAGCAATCTGTAGGGCCTGGAGTGTCAAGAACTTCCCCAGCCATGGGACCAACACGTGAAAAGGCCCTGTGGCAGGGAAGGTACTGTCGAGTCTGGGGAGGTGAATAAGGCCATGGAGTGCGATGGGGGAAAGGCCAGGCCAGTGGCAGCCACGGAGGACCATTACTCATTAGAATTTACTCAAAGTGCAAGAAGCAGTCCCTGAGCACGTTATCATGCTCCGATTTTCATTTTTATGCGTTTTCTGGTGCAGGGAAAGAAATGGTTTTATTTGGAATCCAAGAATGAAAGGAACTAATATATACATACTACCTGAGGTGCTCTGTGAAGTAACTTCACAAATATTTCTCACGTAATGCTCATGACAAGCCGTTTTTTGTTTCTGTTTTTTTACATGTGGATATCCAATTGTTCTAGCACCTTGTTGAAAAGACTGTCCCTTCTCCACTTAATGGCCTTTGCATCTTTGTCAAAAATCACCTATCGCTGTGTGTGCCGGTCCATTTCCGGACTCTCTATGCTGGTCTATTGATCTCTTTGTTCATACACCGGCTCCACAGTGTCTTGATCACTGCAGCTTGATCATGAAGTCAGGTAGTGTTCATCTTCCAACTTCTTCTCTAGAGCAATTTTGGTTGTCTAGGTCCTTTGCAGTCCCATATGAATTTTAGAATCAGCTTGTCTGATCCTACAAAAAAAGTGTGATGGGATTTTGATTGAGGTTGCATCAAATCTATTAATCAATTTAGGAAGAACTGACATCTTAACAATACTGAGTCTTCTGACTCGTGAGTACTGTGTACCTCTCCATTTATTTAGTTTCTCTTTAATTTCTTTCAGCATTATTTTGTTATTATCATGGTACAGATCTTGCACATCTGTCAGAGCCTCTCTAAGTATTTTGTATTTTTATGCTTTTGTAAATGGTATTTTTTTCATTGAAAGTTCTAATAGATGGAATATAGAAGTAGAATTGATTCTTTTTCTTGCCTGATTGCATTGTCTAGAACTTATATGTAAAATATAATGTAGAAAAGAAGTAGTGAGAGTGGATATCTTTGTTCTTTTTATGATGATACAAAGTATTTAGTCTATCAACATTAAGTATTATCTTAGCTTCAGTTTTTCATAGACCTGAGATTTGAGTTAAGTTATCTTCTACACAAAGTTTGCAGAGTGTTTTTATTACAAACTGATGTTGGATTTTGTCAGATACTTCTGTGGCATCCATCATGATAATAGTATGGTTTTTCCTTTTTAGTTTGTGCATGCAATGAATTACATTGTTTGATTTTCAGAAGTAAAGCCAATCTTGCATTCCTGGGGTAAACTTTACTTGGATGTGATGTATTATACTTTTTACGTATTGTTGGATTTGACTTGCTAACATTTTGTTTAAAAATTTTTATGTCCATGTTCATGAGGGATATTGGTCTGCAGGTTTTTTGTTTTGGGGGGTGTTTTTTTCTGGTAGTATCTTTGCTCTACTGTCTTGTCACTTGCATTGACCCCTATGAGAAACCTGCTGTCATCTTTACCTTTGTTCCGCTTTTCTTCTCTGGCTGGTTTTAAGGTATTTCTCTTTGTCATTGGTACTGAACAATTTGATTATGATTTGGCTTAGTACAGTTTTCTTATGTTTATTACGCTTGGGGTTCATTTAGCTTCTTTGGTCTTCAGGTTTATAGTTTTCATCAAATTTATTTAAAATAGCAGCTATTCATTCTTCATATTTTTTTTTCTATCTCCATCTTTCTTTCCTGTTTCAGGGACTCCAGTTACCTGTATATTAGACTGGCTGAAGTTGTTCCACAGTTCATTGATGCTCTTTTTATTTTATTATCTCTGTTTCTTTTTCTTCTTAAAAATCCTTTTATCTCTGTGTATTTCACTTTAAATAGTTTTTTTCTATGTCTCCAAGTTCACCACTCTTTCTTCTGTGATACCTAATTTGCTATTAATTCCATCCTGTGAATTTTTTATCTTAGACATTGTAGTTTTTTTTTTTGTTTGTTTTTTGTTTTTTTTTTTTTTTGCGGTACGCAGGCCTCTCACTGTTGTGGCCTCTCCCGCTGTGGAGCACAGGCTCCGGACGCGCAGGCTCAGCGGCCATGGCTCACGGGCCCAGCCGCTCCACGGCATGTGGGATCTTCCCGGACCGGGGCACGAACCTGTGTCCCCTGCATCGGCAGGCAGACTCTCAACCACTGCACCACCAGGGAAGCCCTGACATTGTAGTTTTTGTATCCAGAACTTCAGTTTTTTCAGTGTTTAAGTTTTTACTGTCCTTTCTGATGTTTCAGTTGGTGCTTTCCCTGTCCTCAGATGGTCTCCTCACATGCATGTTCTCATGAGTACACGGGTACTGATTCAAGGGGGACCCTCTACAGATCTCTGGGGTTCTCTATGTGGACCTCTCTCCCTCCTTGTACTCTGTCCTGTGGATTCTAGCTGCTTGGTCTTCCTGGTCTCTCAGCTTGATTTCCTCAACTCAGGGAGTCCGCTGGGCTCAGCCTGGGTGCCCTGTGCCTATGGTGCAGCCTGGAGTTCTCCAGGTAGTGTGGTTGGGGACTGTAGGGCTCAACCTGTGTGTTTCCTATCTCTCACAGATCCCTTTCCTTCACCGCCTCATGTCCAGTGTTTTGAGCACTACTGTTCTGTGTTCAGCTGTTCAGTAGTTTTGTCAGTTGTTTCGACTGTTTCAGAAGGGAAGGCAAATCTGGCCTCTGTTACTCTGTGTTGGTTGGAAGCAGAAGTCCTTATATTTCTTTGAATGTCTCTCCTCTGTCAGCTCTGTTTTGCAATTCCCGTGATGGATCTCCTGACTGTTCCCTCAGAATGTTAGATGTTTGCTTATCACACTCACCTCCTTTTTCTTTTTCCGTGATGTCTGGGGCAGTTTCTCGATGGATCTTTCTAATTCAGCAAATTGAGCTTTCAGCAGTATCGCTTTGTACTGCCTCCGTTTGAGTTTTCAATCCTGAAATCATGTTTTTTATCTAAAACTAATCTTTCCTGGTCTCAGGTTGTTCTCCTTTTATTTATGAAAGATCTCCTCAAATATCGCTGAGATTTGGTATTTCAAAATATTGTTTTCTTTCTTTGGAATGTGCTTCATGGAGTGGAGTGGTATTATTCCAACTTTTCAAATCACTTCCTTCCTTTTTAGGTACTGAATCTTTTCATCTATTAAGTTACCCTTCCCCCTCCCTCACCTTTTTATTCATCCTATGTTCTTAACATTTATTAAGACTTGAGATGATTTAAGTCATTGTATATTTCTTTGAAACTCAATTTGTCTAGCTTGGGGGTCTGGTTGGCTGGCAGGGGCTATGAGGTTGTGCAGGCAGAGGCCGCTGTGTGCTCTGGTTGTGGCAACCTCAAGATGGCAAGGGCATCATTCACTCCTCTCACTAGAATGCTGCCCCTTGGAAGCGGCCTTTCCTCCTCTTCGTGGAGCAGGTTGGCTGCTGTAAGTCAAGGTGATGTGAGAGCTCTGCCCCTGGCCTCTCTGGGTCCAGACTCTGGACCACTTCTCTGCTTTCTGACCCCCTAGTCTCTTTCCTGCTTGCAGATTTAGAGGCTTCTTTTAGGGGACCCTTTCACTTCCTTCCCAGGCAGCCCATTCTTTTGTATTCGTTGAGCCATGTTCATTCTCATCCCATCCTTAGATGTACTGTTTCTTGCAGAAATCCCTCCATGTTTCGGATCCACGTTTCAAGACCCCTTCCACTGTTTTTCTGCATGGGTGCACATCGTCCCTGCTACTTTTGTATTTCTTTGATCATTTCATTAGCAATTTGCAGGGGAGGCGAAGCACGGCCTGAAATTGCCTTCTCGAGCTACATGTCAACCTGGGCTCTTTCCATACACCAGGCAGCCTCTCTGCAGCAGAGGACAGAGAGCAGGGTTAATCATCCACCCTCAGGCTTGCATTTCTGGCATTTTTGTAGCATGATACCCCAAGAGGAATGTATTTCTTTAAATCACACTCCAGCACATTCTAAACAGGATGAAGAATTTGTACTTTGTCTACAGATTAAATAGCAGAAGAGGTGCCGGCCGGCCACAGTGGGGACTGCGGGGTGACGATTTTATAATGAATAGCAGAGCCCCGGGCTACAGCACGCGGCACTCCAGTGAGTCCACGTCATGTTTGGAATGTGAGCGTTGGAGAAAGCTGTTAGGCTCTGGGGCTTTTCAGCGAGGTACGAGAGCTGTTGTTTAGGTGGATGAGATGGTGTGGCCTGTCACGCCTGCTGGTGCTGTCTGCCCCATCCTTGGTACGGATTTGCCCCAAATGTTCTGGTCTTGGGCTTGTCCCTGCACACAAGGCAATTATCCCTTTGATGCTCTGTGCTGATTTCACCGCTCTCCTTTTGCAGAGCTGCTGCCTACTCCTTGCCCAGTTAGCGACTCCTTACCACCTTCCCCAGATGGTGGAGTGGGGAGATGGAAAGATTGACACAAAAACCAGACTGCTTGGCTGGGAGGCTCCTTCTGAGTGTCCGCGGGGCCTCTTAGTCACCGTGCTCAGTCCTTTATGCCAGCCCTAGCCAAGGGTCCCTGTGAGCCCTTTTGCGTATTTCGTTATTTCACAGCCACAGGGAGAGTCCTGACCCCAGCCACTAGCTTCCTTGGTCCAGAAAAGCAAAAGGGCTCAGAGGAGGGATGTTTCCCCTCAAACCTATCCCTACCCCCGAAAACAGTTCACTCTGTGGGTCAGCCAGGAGCCTGGTTCTGCTCGGTGATCATGATTTGCTCTTGCCAACAGTCACTTCTTCCCAGTATTGATTTAGAAAAAAAGCACAACCTAAAAGTTGACAGTTACGTTTTATTCGGAGACCTTACTGAGGACTATAGTCTGGGAATCAGTCTCTCAGATTGCCCTGAGGAGCCGTCCCAAAGAGGTAAGGGAAGAGCCAGGATATACAGTAACTGCCCTACATTCAAACCTGCAAGTTGTGAGCTTTCAAAGATGCAAACGTGTGTTCGCGTGTCCAGTCACGTAAGTTAGTTCATGTGTCTGGCATACCTTGTCACGTGTGTGCATCCTCTACAAGCGGTTGTGCTTTTGTGTACTTTACAGAACTGTACAGAGTGCAGTAGTACTTTATTTCAAGCTCAGGATGTCCAGAAGCAAGCCTCAAAGCCCGTTGGTGTAGCTGGTACTAGTGTACTTTTCAAGGTACTGTACTGTAAGATTAAAAGTCTTTATTTTCTGTGTGTGTTTGTTTTTTATGTATTATTTGTGTGAAAAGTATTATAAACCTATTCCAGTACAGTACTCTAGAGCCGATTGTGTTAGTTGGGGACCTAGGCTAACTGTTGGACTTACAAACAAGTTGGACTTAACGAATGCGCTCTCGGAACGGAACTCGTTCGTATGTAGGGGACTTACTGTACAGGAGTTTTTGCTAGAAACGAAAACAAACAAATAAAACCAGATAGTTGAACATGAAAAAAAATTACGTTAATCACAAAAAAACAGACATCTCAAGGATGTTAGTCCTGGGAAGAAGTGACTGTTGGCAAAAGCAATCATGATCACCGAGCAGAACCAGGCTCCTGGCTGACCCACAGAGTGAACTGTTTTCGGGGATATGGGAAGATGCAATGAGTCTGGGCTCATTGAAATCATTCCTTTGATTTCATCTTAACTATCTGGGGCCAGTAACCTGCTTTTCTCCATCCTGAATCCCCTCAGGGCGCACCATAAGGCGGCCGCAGTGGCTGATGGCTTGATGGCAGGCAACATTTGTTGTTTACCTGAAAGGCAGGCGACAATATTTTGTCCATACCAGCAAGCTTTTTTTTGCTGCGGACTGAACACTGTCCCTGGATACTTGGGACAGGGAATCCCAAGCCTGGTGTCTCTTTCCCTGAGTGTCAGAGGTAGGCAACATTGGATAGTAATGCTAGCCTTACAGGTTTTATTGCTTCTGAAATCGAAATTATTGTTATTCTTATATAAATCATACGAATTTCCCCAGACAGTTCTGGGACAGTTAGAAGTTTTGCTTTTACAATACGATGTGGCCTATGCAAAGCACATTCAACGTTTGTTGCCAAAGACATCAGGGGACGGGTGGGTCTGTCGGAAGCACATTTCCTAAACATCTGGAATCTCTGGCTCTCCTGCCTCTGTGTGAAGGACAGTGGAACAGCCCTGAAGGCTGGACTCTTCTGTTTGCTTCTGTTCATGGCGTTCTGGGTCCTGGGGTTGGGCCCCAGCCTCTCTCCCCCTGAGCTCCATCTGTACCCCATTTGCAGACCCCTCCCTCCACTGTCCTGCACCCTGCTCAGATCCCTTGGCTTGGGACACCCCTCTCCTCTAGCTCCGCCTCTCTGGACCTCCAGGGCTCCTTCTAATGCCTCCTCTTCCAGGAAGCTTCCCTTGATACCCCTTTGTGCGCTCTGACATGAAGCACTCTCTTTCTGCTCTGTGCTGCCTTTGCACTTGGTCTAGACTTCTCCTCCAGCCCTCAGTTGAGTTGGTTGAATAGCTGGCAGAGAACGGTGCCTTGTCTCCCCCTAACTGTGAGCCTGCTGGAGCTTGCACTTTGAAGTTTCTGTGGCATAGAGCCAGTTCATAGATTCTTGCTCCCTGCGAGCCTTTCAATGTTCATGAGCTTCCATGTGCCCTCTTTCGACAATATTATTTTGACAAAAAACTGCTGCTCTGTGTGGTTAATTTCCATCTCAGGGCAATTGGGCTGCCTTTTGTAGTCCCTTCTTGCCCAAATTCACCGCGTGCCAACCACCCTCCTCTCCTGCCAGCCTGAGTCATGAGCGCCGGATGTGATATGGAAGAACCCTACCCAGCATACGGTCTAGGTGGGGAGAGTTTAACACAACGTGTAACTCGAGCTGGGTAAGGAAGCGTCCCTCGGTTGCTGCCATTAGACCGTGTGTCTTTTCTTACGAAACCCCTTCCAGAGCCAAGTGCCAGTGTCCCAGTGTATAAATAGTTGTGAACTGGCTAGTGTGACACACAGCCTGCCATTCATTGGATGTCACCCAGCTTTCCCTGCCTGGATAACCATACAGAACCAGGGGCCCAGGTTACTAGGGGAGGGCCCTTGTTTACTGCCTCTGTGTTGTTGAGGAGATCTCAGGAGCTCGGCTTCCAGTAGCTGCTCAGGTTTCCTACTGCCAAAGGGAGATGCAGTGAGGCTTGAGGTGGGTGGAGGTGCTCTGAGACAGAAGCCGTAGTCCTAAAACTTCAGGGATCCTTTAGAAAATAGGGGGAGAAAAGACTCATGGGACACGCATTGGAGCACATGAAGATTGTAATTCAGCCACCATACAGTCATGACAGCTTAACCTCCGTGGTAGGTGGTGGCGATTCAGGACAGAGCTATTGGACACCAAACGTGTGGGAGACACCTGGCCTGGGGGACACGAAGAGATCCAAGTCATCTGACCAAGTACAGTAAGTCCCCTACACACAAACGAGTTCCATTCCAAGAGCACATTCCTAAGTCCAATTTGTTCATAAGTCCGACAGAGTTATCCTAGGTCCCCAACTAACACAATCGGCTCTCTAGTACTGCACTGGAATAGGTTTATAATACTTTTCACACAAATAATACATAAAAACAAACACACACAAATAATAAAGAAGACATTTTGACCCTTCAGTACAGTAGCTGGAAAAGTACAGTAGCACAGTACAAGAGCTGGCATGCAGGGGCTGGCATCGAGTGAACAGGCAAGAAGTGTTGCTGACTGGAGGAGGGAGAGGAGGTGGGAGATGGTAGAGCTGAAGGATCGTCAGCAACAGGAGACGGAGGGCACGATGCAGTTTCACTTACGCCTGATGTTGATGGAACGCACGTTCGCATCTTTGAAAGTTCACAACTTGAAGGTTCATACGTAAGGGACTTAGTAGCTATGATGTTAGGGAAAAAGGTGGGCAGTATATTCAAAGGTTCCCCAAGCTTGTCCCCCGCCCCCGCTTATTCACTCAAACGTGAATCTAGGTTCTTCTGGGAAGGGATTTTACTGATGTGATTAAAGTCCCAAGTCAGGTGACCTTAAAAAATGAAGATTATCCAGGTAGGTCTGACCCAATCAGGTAGGCTATTTAAAAGCAAATTATGGGCTTCCCTGGTGGCGCAGTGGTTCAGAGTCCGCCTGCCGATGCAGGGGACACGGATTCGTGCCCCGGTCCGGGAGGATCCCACATGCTGCGGAGCGGCTGGGCCCGTGAGCCATGGCCACTGAGCCTGTGCGTCTGGAGCCTGTGCTCCGTAATGGGAGAGGCCACAACAGTGAGAGGCCCGTGTACAGCAAAAAAAAAAAAAAAAAAAAAGCAAATCATTTTATCTGGCTGGTGACAGAAGGGAAAGTTGGAGAGATCCGAAGCACAAGAAGGATACCGTTGCTGGCTTTGAAGGTGGAGGGGGCCGTGAGAAGTGATCTGTGAAGGTCTCCCTGAGAGTGACACCCCCCACAAAAAAAGCCAGAATGGAAATGGGCACTTCAGTCCAACAGCTGCAGGGAACCGAACCTGCCAAGACCTTGAATGAGTTTGGAGGTGGTGTCTTCCCAAGAGCCTAGAGACAAGAGCCCAGCCCAGCCAACACTTTCAGTTTGGCCTTGTGGGACCCTGGGCAGAAAACCCAGTCAAGTCCACCCAAACTTGGACCTAAAGAATGTGAGCTAACAAATAGGTGTTGTTTTAAGCCTCTGGGTGTGGGGTAATTTGCTACAGGGCAATAGAAAGGAACACAGGTATTAGGAGGCAGAGCATTCCCTGGGCTGTCGGGGGTTCCCAGAGGAATAGGAGAGGATCCCTGCCCTGAGAAGCTCACATCCTGCCGTCACCAGTAAATGGTTGCATGTGGATTTGAAATAGTAGAGCAGCGTTGCAGACGAGATCATTATGAATGCATTCTTGATGAGGAAAATGTGAAAAAAGAAAGGCCTTCTTTCTAGAGCAAGAATTTTAGAGGGAAGGGGAAGGAGAAGCGCTTTCTGATACATTTCATCTCGTGACTTCCCTTTCATGTTCATCTCCAAGCATTTGCAACAAGTCAAAACCTTGAATGTGACTCAGGCAGTGCTCCTGGGGTAGCATTAATCGGTGCGGCTCAGGCCAGAGCAGCCTGAGTTCAGCCAGCTGCTCCGCTCGGGCCCCCAGAGGGTTTCTTTAGAATGGAGCTTTCCCACTCCGCCCAAGCATTAACTCCCCCTTCCCAAAGCTGAGTGAGCTTTTACTTTTTGTGAACATGTCCCGCTGAACCAGGGACTGCATTGCTAGCACACCCTGTTCTTCTGAGAGCCTCTTGGAGAACTGCCCCCTACCTCTAAAGAAAAAATGGAGACCTGTCCAGGAGCAGAGGGGCCCGAGCGAGGGACAGGAGAGCTAGGTGACCTCGAATCTAGCAGAGTTTCTCAATCTTCCTAGGGTGAGATCCATCTCTCACTCTGATTCCCTCTGAGATCACCTGTAAAGAGGGACCATAGGTATACAGTCTATCATCCGAACCTGGACACTTTGGGAGTGAAAAGAGGCCCTACTAATAACTATGCTGGGACATTGGGCAAAAGCCAGGACGGGCAGGTGTGGTCATTCTAACCATGCCCGCCCTGAGGGGTGCTGCTCCTTCCATAACTCCATCCAAATATAGAC
Organism: Phocoena phocoena; assembly: GCF_963924675.1. NCBI lineage: Eukaryota > Metazoa > Chordata > Mammalia > Artiodactyla > Phocoenidae > Phocoena > Phocoena phocoena. The sequence continues at coordinate 143,608,250 of NC_089220.1, read as the reverse complement.
ATAAATCCATTCCAGTGATGTCCGAGGAATGGCTGAGACAGGCTAGCATAACCTACAGGTCTCTATTAAATCAGAGGGAAAAACTGAAAAGCAGGAAACACACACACAGTTAAGGATTACAAGGAAAAAATCCTTGCATTTTCCTAGTCTAGGTTTCTGATCCTGAAGCAGCTACGGGCTGGCAACGATCCCCTGCAGATGGCTGACCTCTTGTCCCCCTGCCTGCCCATCTGCTTCCGTTTGGTGGCTGCTATCTTAGCATCTGCTGAGGGATATGGCCTCCCAGTTCCCCTGAGCAATCGCTGCTGTGACGAGCACAGACTCTAGTTCGGATCGTGACTCCCCACTCCCCAGTGATGAGAGACCCATCTTGGCTGAATTATTCAGTATCTCTGGGCTTCAGTTTCCCTATGGGAACAATACAACCTACCCAGGGGCTAGCAAGGAGGGGGTGGTGTTGTGAGTTTCTGCCCAGGGTGCCAGGAATAAAGGGCTGCATTGTTCATAGAGAATTAAAAAACAATAACAAAGCCTACTAAAAGTTCATCTGCTTTTTATTATCACCCTGTACCAGCAGTTCTCGGCAATATCAGTGATAAAATATTTCTCCCCTCTGAGGCTGGTGACTCCCGATGCCCTTTTTCCTTCTCCCCACTCTACCTCGGTACACCACTCTGACCTAATTCCCGGGGTTGTGATGTAGATCAAACAAATAATGCATAGAAAATGTTTAATAATATTTTATGATAATAACTGGTCCTTCCTAAGATCCTCTAAAAGTGAATCCCTTGTCTTTCCTTTTCTGTCAGAGGCCAGAGATTGTTGTATTGGTCTGGGCTATTTGGCTGCAAGTAACAGAAATTAAAATTGAACTACTTTAGGCATTAAAGAGGGAACTTATTGGCATCAGTGATTTGAACACTGCGAAGGAACTCTTTCACTGGTTTATGTCTTCACTGCTTTCTTAGAGTCAGCTTCATTGTCTTAGATCCAATTCTCCATGAAGCTGGAATCTTGGCTGCTGAAAAAGCTGTGCTCAGATTCCTAAAGAAAAAGGGGAGAGGTAGAAATGGTCACATTTTGCCTATGGAGGATTCTGATTGGCCTGGCTGGACCATGTCCTAGTCTTGGAGCCAGTCACTATGGACAGAGGAGGAGTGAGGTCCAGTGATTGGTCCAGCTTGTGTCAGGTTGCCCAGCCCTCACCCATTCACTGTGGGCACAGGGTGGATGAGGTGCTATGATTGGCCTGGCTTGTGTCAGGTACCCAACACTCAACCAATCACTACATCCCAGGAGATGGGATCTTATAAGATGGCAGCTTCTTGTTTGACTTCCATAATAAAGGAATGGCACAAGGTAACCAACAAGGTCCTACTGTATAGCACAGGGAACTCTACCCAATATTCTGTGATAACCTACATGAGAAAAGAATCTAAAAAAGAATGAGTGTATGTATATGTAGAGCTGAATCACTTTGCTCTACACCTGAAACTAACACAACAATGTTGTAAATCAACTATACTTCAATAAAATTAAAATATTTTTTTTAAAAAAGGAATAACACAAGAACATTGTGGTGGGGGAGGTTCTGGGTGGATAGAGGAGCAGTTGTCCTTAGCAACTCTACTGCCCATTCAGAGACCCCCGCTTCTGGTTTGAGAAGAAAATAGCTTGGCTACAACTTCAGAATTGGTATATTTGTACCCTCAGTTGTGTCCAAACACCTGCCAGAGATAATGAAAAATAGGAAAATGTACCCACCCTCGGTAACAGAAGGCCCATTCTCTCCCAGGCTCAGTAGCTGTAGCTCATGCTCTGGAGTTTGTTCTGGAACAGGCCTCGTGCACTCTGCTTAGGTTCCTCTGCTGTGGGGTATTTGTTCCTGTGTGCACAGCTGCTGGAATGGCTGGGCTCAGCCTTTTGAGAATGAGAACACATTGTCACTGGAACAGCAACCAAAGTCTCTTCTAGCCCCTGGGCTCCCATTTCAGGGGCCACACATTTTTGGAAGGACATCAAATATTGTCCATCATGGAGCCGTCGCTTTGCTTTTGTTGCTAATCATTTTCTCTTGTTTTCCTCCTTTTCAAACCAAGATAAGATGTTTCCAGTTTTCTTAAGGATTCTTTTGATGAAATAGTTCTAATTTATATTTGTATTTCTGTTATAGCCTGGGGAGCTGTTTTATGAGCACAAAGCCTTCTTTTGTGATCTTATCCAAGACAAACTTCTGATTCTTCTTTTATCAAAAACTTACTACTGACCAAAATACTACTTAAAAATCAGCTTACTGAAAACAATTATAGAAGGGCCCTCTGCCCATAGAAAAAGGTGCTCTGTTGTTAGACTCTTTATAATCATTCTTCTTCTAAAGTAGGAGTCGGCAAAATGTTTTTTGTAAAGGGCCAGATAATGAATATTTTTGGCTTTGTGAGCTATATTGTCTCTTTCACAACTACTCGATTCTACTGTCCTAGCATGGAGGTGGCCATGGGCAGTACATAAGTGAATGGCCATGGCTGTGTTCCAATAAATATTTAAAAACCAGAGAGTGAGCCAGCTTTGGGTCATAGGTCAGAGTTTGCCAACTCCTGTTCTGAAGCATCTTATGCTTTTTCACTGTCTTTTAAAAAGTATAGTTAAAATCCAGGATGTGTCATAATTCTTCTTTCCATTTCATGGAGCAGAAACACTGAATATTGGTCAATGTGTTAACTGTAGGGTTCACTAGGACCTGGCATTAAGAACCTTAAGAAAATGTTTTTCATTTGATGCAGTAATTCCATTTTCAGGAATCTGTCCTAAGTTGATATGGCTATTTTTTTCTCTGTAGTTATTTACCACAGTATTATTTGCCACGTAAAAAACCTGGGAACAACTTAAGGTCCCGTGGTAAACTGTCTGCTCAAAATAATATCACAGAGCCTTTCAAATAATATGTATGATTAAATCCTTTATGAGTTTATGTTGTAATATAAAGTGGAAAAATATATACCATGAAACCTCATTTAATTAAAAGAAAAGAGCAGGCATGCATAGAAAAAGATTGACAGGAAATACACCGAAGTATTAATAGTTTTTTCTCTAGAGAGGAAGATTATCTGAGTTTTTTACTGCGTGTGTGTGTGTGTGGTGTGTGTGTTTGATTTTTCTAAAAAGACCACTTTAGTTCTAGAATTTTAAAGAAGTATTTTAAGGAGAAAAGTAGTTCTTCAACCTTTTAGCCTGAGACAGTGTAGTATGCATTATTCTAGAATCTTCCTTAGAGAAGCCAAGGGGCAGGGGCTGGGTTGACTGTAGGAGAGCCTCTCAGACCTGTGCTCTGTAGTCCAGGACGGTCATCTTAGGGCACACAGAGTGGCTGCCTGGGGTCTGCCAGTCATTTATATGGTAATTCTCGAAGCGGATTATTGAGCTCTTATGTGTAAGTCTTCGAATCCCCACAGAACCTTCAAAGTAGGCAGGTCTGACCCTGCTTTCCAGTTAAAGGGACTGAGACAGAGAGAAGGGAAGTGACCTGCTCCTCTCCCACAATTGCACCTGCAGGATCTGTGTCTCCCATCCTTCCCAGCCTTTCTCTTTGAAAATGCATACTTCAGGTTTGGGATGTGTTATTCGCTCACTGATGGTTCTGCTTTGTACATCAAATTCAGAAAAAATATCTGCTTCCACAGCTGCTGGTTGCGTTGGAAGATTTCTGGGGCTTCTTCGGAAAAGTGGGCCATTGTGTAACGTGAGACCTGCCTGCTCTGGTGACCGGCTGGGTGCCAGTGCTCAGAGAGAAGCTCATGGCTTCTGTACTGAAAGCAGGAAGAGCTGATGGGTTGGGAGGCTTAGGCACTGGACTCTCTGAATTCAAAGAACTGGTGAAGTGGGAGGGCCAGAGTGAAAGGACTAGCGGGTGTGAAATTTGTGATCCAGAAGGGGATGTTTGAATGTAAAATCTCCAAGGGAGCAGTTGTAGATGCCTGGGAGTTCCAGCATACGGTGGTGGGCGTGGAGTCTGCCGTGGAGTGGGGGGGAACATACTCAGAGTTGAGGAGGGCAAGTACTGAGGCAGGGATGTTAGGTGAGTCCTCCACATGGATGCTGAACCCATCCATGGTGACAGCAGGTCTTGGGGTGAAGAGAAGGACTATGAGTGATGTGCTAACATCTAAAAATGAAAGAGGAGCAGTGACCCGGAGGTTTGAAGACTACAGAGAACGGGAGGGAGAGGGATAGTTAGGGAGTTTGGGATTGACATGTACACACTGCTATATTTAAAATGGGTAACCCGTAAGAGCCTACTGTGTAGCACAGGGAACTCTGCTCAATATTATGTAACAACCTAAATGGGAAAAGAATTTGAAAAAGAATAGATACATGTATACGTATAACTGAATCACTTTGCTGTACACCTGAAACCATCACAACATTGTTAATTAACTATACTCCAATATAAAATAAAACGTTTTTAAAAACTACTGTAAAAAAAAAATAGGGCTTGCAGGTGAACGAGGCTGACATGGTGAGTCTGGAAGGAGCCTGGGGTCATATGAGAGGAGTGCTGGTTTGGAAGGGCTCTGGGGGCCCAGGAAGATGGCACACCTACCTCTGACCCCGTAGCATATGGGATGTGAGAGAACAAGTCTCTTCTCCAGAAGAAATGCTGCCAGGGGAGCAAGCAGGTCAGGCTGGACTGTTAAGTCAGGGGGGCTGGGGAAAGGCCCTCAGCTTCTGAAACGAGCTGAGCATACAGGAGTTTGTTTATTTCAAAGTGCGTGTTCCAGAGGGCACCTAGAGGAGATGAGGGAGGAGGGGAACGGGAGGCTTGGGTCGTCGTGGTTGAAGAGGACAGAGAGTAGAGAGAGGTGACCAGGGTGGCCGGGAGTTTAGGCACCGGCCAAAGGAAAGCAGGATGGGAATCACGGTGACACCAGCCAGTGACAGGATTACAAAGGAGCGAGTCCTCCTGACCCAGTGGATGAGGTTGGGGGTCAAGGGAGATTCTGGAAGGGGTCAGCTTTGGCCTGGTTGATTGTGTTTCTAGGGACCCACTGGGAACCAGTCCTAGAAGTCCAGACCCATGTTTCTAAGCAGACCAAGGTTTCTGTGGGTCAGGAAAGAAGGTTAAGAGCGGTAGAAATAGCAGCTGTGTCTCCATGCTTGCTTCTCTTCTGGGGAGCCCCATTGTAAGTAAGCTCGACACCCAGTTGCCATGGGATGGAGCGTGATTCTCAGTCCATTACACTGGGACTCACTGCCCAGAGCCGGGGGTCGGCCCCCTACCTTCATACGTCTCCCCTGCTATTAAATTTGTCAAAAATCCAATTTCCATAAGCCTTTCAGGAACACACCTACTGCATAAAGTAGGCATGCTTTCCATTCCCAAGGAGCCTGGAATGGGGGTTCGTTGTGCCTGAGGAAATTGGAGAAGCACACGGAGAAATAAACGCTGAAGCTGTTGCCCCTCAGGGTCAGGACAGCAGACCGTGGAAATGTGTTTTTTCATTTCCTCATGTTCCAGGGCTCATGTGCTTCGCAGCTGTGATTTATTTTCACAGCACACTCTGGAATTTGACAGACTTTCATGCTGGCCTGCTTCACAGCTGAAACCATTTGCCATTTGGTAGATGATGAAGCAAGTGACAATTTCCACTAAAACAGCCCTAAAAACGAGACGTCTGTGAGTGAGACAGACAGGTGTCAAACGCTGGCGGGCCTCCTCCGTGCGGGATGGTGCCAGAGCTCCCAGCAGACAGAGAGCCGGGCGACGGGCTTGAACTGTGGGGTGCACCTCCTGCTTAAAGATGCGTGGCTCTGTAGTGGGCATGATGGTGATTACCGGTGTTCGGAGGGCTGCTCACCCCGCACCCTACAGGGCCCTGGTCCACGTGGGGAGCTGGGGAGCGAAGGCTGCAGTGTCCCAGCTGCTGCTGCAGGTGCTGGGGAAGGAGAGTTGACGCCCCTTCCGAAACCCTGCGTGCCGCCCCTGCTTCCTCCCCTCTGCTCGAAGAAGTGGGAGTCACTTGGGGGGGTGGGGCGGTGCCTTCTTCAAGGACCTTTCGATTTCAAGTGATAGAAACCCATTCAGCTACTTACTGCAAAGGTGTGGCTCTCTGACCACTTTCTTACTCTGACGTTATTTTGTTCCTAGCACGTATTTCCTCCCGACACACTCTCCTCCTGTCTCCTCCCTTCCCTCCTGCTCTTTGGTTTTTGCCGTCTATTCACGCGCTGGAATATAATGGCCTTTGCCTGTTTAACTTTCTGTGCTTATATTGGTGTTTACATATTGTAGGTGTTTAATAAATATGTATTAAATGATGGCAAGATGACACCTTGGGTAGATTGTGACAATAAATAGGAGTTAGTCAGGCAAAGGGAAGGGAGGTCCCAAGGCAGCTGCAGGGAAGGCCCAGAGCTGAGAGGTGAGAGCAGCCCCTGGGGACCCATGATGAGTCATTGTATGCCAGGGAGGGAGCTGAGCGGTGGTGGGTGACTGGTCAGCAGGAGGGGGTGACAGGTAGAGTGAGGTGAGCAGAGACCAGATCTTGGGGGACCTTTTAATGCCATGCGGCACGCGGGATCTTAGTAGCCGATCAGAGGTTGAACCCACGCCCCCCGCAGTGGAAGCGCAGAGTCTTAACCGCTGGACCCCCAGGGAAGTCCCACTGGGGGACCTTTGATACTGGGCTGCAGGACTTGGATTTTATCGGGAATCCATCGTGGGGAGCATGAAGGGTTTTCAAGGAGGAGTGTGACAGGATCATTTGTTTGAAGTCTGCTGGGAAACTCACCCTTATCGCTCTCCTTCTGTGTGCAGATCACTTGTGTATGTGTTGTATCACAATCATCCTGAAAGTGAGATCCTGCTTCTCCATTTCGCAGGAATAAAACTGTGGACTAGAGAAGCTAAGTGCTGGGGGTCACACAAGGCATAGAACCATTGTCATTTCTGTGTTTCAAGTAAAGACTTCCGGTAGCTGTGCAGAAGCCTGATTGAAGGGGGCAAGGCTGTTGCAGCACTCCATCCAGGGGAACAGCGAGGGCAGATCTAAGTAGTAGCAGTGCAGATGGACGTGCATAGACCAAGGTGTACAGGAGGGAGAGTTGACAGAATGTTAGTAATTGACCAGATGTTGGAGTGAGTTTTTCATATTCACTATTTAATAAGCAGTTATAGAGCACTTTCTATGAGCCATGCTCACTTTACAGCATTAACCCATTTAATCCTCACAACAGCCACCCGAGCAGAGTGCTATTATTATCCTCGTTTTACAGACGAAGAAGCTGAAGCACAGAGATGTTAGGTAACTTGCCCAGGGTCACACAGTAAGTGAAGGAGGCAGGATTCAAAGCTAGGTCCACGCTCTTAGCTATTAGATTTCTAGATGGAGCAACTGAGTAGTGGGAGTGCCAACGACCAAGGTAGGGAACTACGGAAAAGGCAGCTCTGGATGCTTTGAACAGGAGGACGGATTTGGTTTTGCACCTGTGGAGTTTAAGGTGTCTGAGATGCCCAAGAGACAGTTGGACACAGAGGAGCTTCCCAGAGGTCTGGCTGGAGATGACATCTTGGTGTCATCGGCATGTAGGGCGTAGGGGAGCCAGAACATTACTAGAGGGTCCTGGGGAGAGTGAGAGAGAAAAGGACCAACCCCCCCACACCCCAGGAGTGCCAGGCTGGGCTGAGGAGAAAGAGCCACCACAAGGGCTGAGAACCAGCAAAGGAGAAGCAGGAGAAAGTGGTGTCCTGGGGTAAGAATGTTCCAAGGAGGAGGGACTGTTCAAGGTCAGGGGTGAAAGCAAGAGCAACTGAATAGTGTGTATTGAATGTGGCAACAAACAGGGACCCTGTGGTCGAGGCTGGAGCAGCCTTGTGAGCTGTAGAGAAGGCAGGGTGCAGGGGCCAAGCCATCAGGAGGAGCGGGGCGGGAGACAGTGCACGTGGACAGGACGCTCTGACTGCGAGGGTTAGGGGGAGGATGGGAACTTCAGAAGTTGGCGGACAGGACGGGAACTTCCAAGAAGGATTTTTTATTTGTTCCCCACCCCACCCTGAGACACTCATGATGAAAGATACTTGATGATGTTTGAATACTGGAAGGAGCGGATGGTAGGGAGGGGAGAAGTTAGAAATAACTGGGTTGGAGGGCTCTGGCTGATGGAACAAAGCCCATTGTGGGTGGGGAGGACGCACTGAGATTCAGCACTTCTTCCTCTGAGATGAGAGCACAGCAGGTGATGGGTGCAGATGCGTGTGTGTTTTAACGTAGGGGCAGGGAAACAAGGAGGTAACAATCCATTTATACTAGCATGTTACTTAATGCCAATTGTGTTGAAAAGTCCTCTTATGGATGGGTAAAAACAACTCAGTTCAACTAGCAAGCGTATACAGTCGAGCCTCAGTATCCTTGCAGATTAGTTCCAGTACCCGCCACAGATACCAAAGTCCACGGATGCTCAGGTCTCTTAAATAAAACAGTGTAGTATTTGCGTGTGGGATCTTAGTTCCCCGACCGGGGATCAAACCCACATCTTCTGCATTGGAAGCGTGGGGTCCTAACCACTGGACTGCCAGGGAAGTCCCCCTCCTGTATACTTTAAATCATCTCTAGATTACTTGTAACACCTATATGTAATAACAATATAAATGCTATGTAAATAGTTAATTCAAGTTTCGCTTTTTGGAAATTTCTGGAATTTTTCCCCCCCAATATTTCCCATCCATGGTTGGTTGAATCTGGGAACGCAGAACCCATGAAATACGGAGGGCTGATTGTACACTGAATCAGACACCATAAGTGGTGCTAGGACACAACATTTTAAACTTGGTTCCTTTCTTCAAGGCACAGAGCTCAAGGTCAAGGAAAATGAACATGTAATTAAATCATTACGATACATTGTGGAAAGTGTTATAAATGTCTGTTTCTTCCGCCAGACGTGGTGGTAGACATGATCTTGCACATACGTGTATCCCCTGAGCCTCACAAGATGCCTGTCTCATGAAAAGCATTTGATAAATACTGAAGGAAGGAATGAAGGAGGAAGGGAGGGAGAGAGGGAGGAAGGGAGAAGAAGGAAGAAAAGGACATGAAGCTCTGCCTGAAGGACTTGGAAAAGATTTCCCAGAGGTTGTGACATGTGAACTGGTGCTGAAGGATGAGTAGCAGTTCACCGGGATGACAGTTCACGTGGAACAGAGAGAGAATTTCTGGCAGAAAGGCCATATCTGCAAATGTGTGAGGGCACAAGGCACTTATAGATATGCCTGCCTGGTGAGTGCTTTGATGAGGCCACGGTCCAGAGCTGCACTCTGTACTGCAGGGAAGCCTCTAACCACATATGGTTACTAAGCACCCGAAACGGGGCCAGTCGGAATTGAGATATGCTCTACATGTAAACTACACACCAATTTCAAAGACTTGGTATGAGAAAATGTGAAACACTCCATTAGTAATTTTTGCAGGGATTACATGTCGAAAGGATAATGTTTTGGATATATTATTAAAAGTAATTTTACCTGCTTCTTTTAACTTTTTAAAAACGCTCCTGCTAGAACATTTAAAATTACATAGATGGCTCTTAGTATGTTTCTCTTGGACAGGGTACTAGGAAATGTAGGGGGAATGAGGTTGAGTGGCAGGCAGGGGTCAAATCATGGACTCTGTAAGGACCTCCTGTAAGCAATGCAGTTTTTAAAAAATTTTTATTTTATATTGGAGTATAGTTGATTTACAATGTTGTGTTAGTTTCAGGTGTACAGCAAAGTGAATCAGTTATACATATACATATATATATATATATATATTCTTTTTCAGATTCTTTTCCCGTATAGGTTGTTACAAGAGTATTGAGTAGAGTCCCCTGTGCTATACACACTCCTATATATAAAATAGATAATCAACAGGGACCTACCATATAGCAATGCCATTTTAAGCCAAGGCGGGCACAGTCAGATGCATGTTGTCTAGACAGCTGTCAGCTGTGTGAAAGGTGGACTGAGGAGAGAGGATGCTGGGGGTTGGAAGTGAGTGAGTCTCCCTCGAGGAATGATGAGCCAGACGAGATGGACCGACTGAGTGTGCGGGAGGCAAGGGAGAGGAAGGTAAGATGACATCTAGAATTCTGGCTTTGATTGCCGTTGGATGGAGATGCTTTTGCGTGTATATGGGGAGAAGTGGGTGATGCTGCCTTCGAGGTATACAGTCAGCTGCTGGTGGTTTAGATCTTGGTGCTGGAGGTGTAGACGTAGGGTCATTAGGATAGAGGTGATCATGAAAACCTCGGAGTGGATAAAATCGCATAGGGGATGCATAGAACAAGAAGAGAAGATGGCTGAGGTCGGAGCCCCTGGGGGATGAAGGGGCAGACACGAGGAGAGTGAAGAGTGCTTGTCAGAAGCCAAGGGGAGGGGGGATTTTTGAGAATCATTGTGCCGTTGAGTAAAGTTCTGCCAAGCAGTCAGATGAGTCAAAGAGACCGCGTTTTGGATTTAGCAATGAGAAGGTTGTTGGTGACCTTGGTGAATGCCGTTTCCATGAAGCAGTGGGGGAGAAAGCCGAATTGGAGGGACTGGTGGTGATGGAATTGAACAATGCAGAGGCAGCAAGTGTGGACCACTCTTTGAAGAAAACAAGGCATTTGACTTGTGTGGATTTCATTGCTTAAAGAATGTTGGGAATTCCAGGAAACAAAGGACTTGCGATTTGTGTTGCCCCCTGTGTTTTCATTTGTAGAGCTCTCCCTGCACTTGCACCACCCCCCCAGTCAAAGGCAGAGACTTATGCAAATGTCCTTTTCTCTCTCTCTCTCTCTCTCTCTCTCTCTCTCTCTCTCTCTCTCTCAGGCCGGATCTTGGACCTGAAGACTGGGACGGTCAAGAAAGAAGGGCAGCAGTCATCCATGAGGATGTGCATGGGCTCCCGGAGGTCCTTCATCTGCAGGATGAGGTCTGTTTGGGGGAACAGTGGGCTGGGCTCTGATGGGGTTGCTCCCTTCTCACCTCCGCTGAGAGTCCTGGTGGGCTGTAAGATCACACCTTCACTCTGGTGATGGCATCTGACTGCAACATGTAAGCCTCGTCCTTCTTGGTCTGTCTCACCTGTAAATGGAGAAGATGAGTCGACAGTTGGACATATAGTTCAGGAATTCACGGGCGAGTTTGGGGCTGAAGACATAGAGTCAGGGATTGACGACAGTGAGGTGTACCTAAAGCCCTGAGACCGCATGAGATCACTTGGGAAATGAGTGTTGCTAGAGAAGAGCTCTGAGCTCAGGCCACCCCTGCACCAGGGAGGCAAGGAAGAACCAGCAGAGACTGAGAAGGAGCGGCTGGGCAGATGGCAGGGAACAAGAGAGGGAGAAGGAAGTTTCCAGGAGGAAGGCTGCTGCTGCTGATTCCCAGATACGAGGACTGAGGATCCATCACTGGACCCCAGAGGGAGAAGCAGCGGCAGCTGGAACTGCAGGCAGGTGGGCGAGGCGGGCGCCCTCCTCTCCTCCAGGAAAGAAGTCGGTCCCCGCTGGCCCGGGTACATGCTCTCCCAGGCTCTTCTTGAGCACTTTTCCCGACAAGGCCACCCAAGTCCACACCAATCCTGATTCAGCTCCAGCGCCTCCTGCCCTCTCCGACCTCCTCCCCGCCCCTGCCAAGCTTCCCGATGCTCCGATCTCAGGGCCGGGCACAGTGGAGCCACTCACTACCGTCACCTTCCTCCAGTGGTTTGCTTCTGGGACGGGGACTTACCACTTGAGCATCTGTTGGGAACTATGAAGTTACAGACAATCGATGTTTAAAATAAGTCTAAATTTTCACTAATTCAAAGTCACCTTTTAAAGCAACTCTACTTCTTTTTTTTTTTTTTTTTTGCGGTACGCGGGCCTCTCACTGTTGTGGCTTCGCCCATTGCAGAGCACAGGCTCCGGACGCGCAGGCTCAGCGGCCATGGCTCACGGGCCCAGCCGCTCCGCGGCATGTGGGACCCTCCCGGACCGGGGCACGAACCCGTGTCCCCTGCATCGGCAGGCGGGCTCTCAACCACTGCGCCACCAGGGAAGCCCAAAAGCAACTCTACTTCTTAAACAAAAACTGTTAATCTACGGGCTAGGCCATCTCAGATCACAGGTTGCCTGTGTTGAGGGGAGACCTGCCTCTCTAACCTCTAGCTGAGTCCTGAGAACTGGCAGAGGACTTGAGTATGGCTGTCCTTTCCTCCCAGTCGGCTCCTCTCCAGGCTGAGCCTTTGGAATGCTTCCAGAAGACACGGATGGAATCCCCTTCACCGCCTGCCTCAGGTCATAAGGCGGTGTTGGAGTGACAATACACGAGCATCTCCTTGTGATTTGGCACTGAGTCTGCGCAGACTGCCTTCCCTCTGTTCAGCCCACAGGGGCAAAGCTGGGGGGCTCGACTCACATGCATTAGTGTCCACCCAGGGACAGAATGCCATCAGTTAATGTAGTCCAACACAGCAAGGGCTTTCCACAGTGCTTTGGCCAATAGGGTAAATGCGCATCCTAGCTTGATGGACATTCAGTCTAGCACCAGCAATGTGAATTCCTAATTGCACCATCTAAGCAGTTGTGAATGAATGTATTGGAAGCATCAAGTTCACCATTCCTGAGTAGCCTCCAGTGCCATCATCACTGCCCTATCGACCAGATGCAGGCGGTCCGCTTCCTGCCCTGGTGCCTCTCAAGACATGCTCTAGGTAGCTTTGCCCAGTGCCAGACCCACACTACCTGGACTTACCTGTAAGGTGTGCAGCACTGCCATCTGCTGAGAGCATGGCCTTCGCCTCCAAATAAAGCAGCTTAGTTTCAGGAAGACACTGGGCATCCCCAGGCAGCAATGTCTGTGCAAATACGCTCGTGCTGGCAGCCATCCCAGGTCTCAGAGTATATAACTGGACTCTTATCTTTGTTGTATTGAATACTGAGGCATCCAGGGCATTACCTGCTATGTAGTTGGGAAGCAGAAGCACATGTAAAGAGTGGATGTCCTGAGAGCACGGGTCAGAGGTTGGCCACAGTGCAGGCTTTGGACGTGCAGAGCCTGGATGCTGAGAGAGTTACGGAGAAGGCAGAAAAGGTGCTACCAGAGTGGGCAGTGGGACGCCTTACGTCCCCTGCCTCCCAGAGAAGGACCCCAGAAAGCCCTGATTCCAGACTCATCCCTCCCTGTCCCTACTCTGACCTTTGCCATCCGCAGGCTTGCAGCTGTCTGCTTATTCCTAGTGCCAGGACGTTGCAGGGGACGAGGCAGTTTCCACACTGTGAAGCTAAAGCCTGAGAAGATGCTTCTGTTCATCAATTGGCAACATCTGTTTTGAGTTGATGCCTCTGCTCGGGCCTGAAGAGACACTGTTGCTGTCATCACCCTCTTCCCTTGTTTCCTGAAAGTCACCAAGTTACACTGAAATGATCTGCAGGACGGAGCGTGGCCAGGATCCTCCTAGTGTCTTTCTGGATGTCTGTGGCTCCTGGGCTGGGCCCTGAGGCAATTTCCATGTGCATTTCAGAATGGCTCTTGCCTTCAGTGACAGTCAAAATTCACAGGCACGCAACCCTGATTCTGCACTTTGGAAAGAACTTGGCTACAGGGTGCTCGCATTAGATAAGGCCCATATACTTGCCTGCAGCACTATGTGCTTTATAAGCTTGCCTAGGTCTTCACTCACTCTAATATATTTATCAAATCGTAGGTGTGGAAATGCTCCTTTGGACCACCTTCCTCTAAACAGAATAACCACCATGAGGAAAAGGTTCAGGTCAGTAAGCCTTTCTGTTGTATGTTCTGGGGCTATGCTGGTAGATAGCTTAAATGCAGTAAGCTAAGGAGTAGCCGAACTTGAAGACGGGGCTTAGCCTTGGAGAGCACCAAGAGACCCACACATCAGGATTGCAGTGGTTGAGATGAGAAAGGGAGTTGGGTGGATTTATTTTGCATATTCAGACCATGTAGGAGGAGGGAAAACAGGATGGTGGGAAGTCAAGATTGAAAAACACAAGGCCAACAGGAGAACCCAGTAACTTAGATACCAAAAGAGTCATGGACATCCTTGCCTCACCCCCAGATGTTGAAAGCAAACTCACAGAAGTTCTTTCTCTAGGAATGGCCTTGGCCCTGTGAAAGAAGGAGAAGCCCAGTATGCTGTGGTCCACTGCACAGGCTACATCAAGGCCTGGCCTCCAGCAGGTAAGCAGAACCTGCATATTCATTCCCAGGGGATCTCATGTTATTTCACCTCACCATGGTATCCTGTTAGAAATGCATTCTTTTTTTGTTTTTTTTAACATCTTTATTGGAGTATAATTGCTTTACAATGTTGTGTTAGTTTCTGCTGTAAAACAAAGTGAATCAGCTATATGCATACATATATTCCCACATCCCCTCCCTCTTGCATCTCCCTCCCACCCTCCTTATCCCACCCCTCTAGATGGTCGCAAAGCACCAAGCTGATCTCCCTGTGCCACGCAGCTGCTTCCCACTAGCTATCTGTTTTACATTTGGTAGTGTATATGTCAATGCTACTCTTTAACTTTGTCCCAGCATACCCTTCCCCCTCTGCGTGTCCTCAAATCCATTCTCTACGTCTGTGTCTTTATTCCCGTCCTGCCCCTAGGTTCATCAGAACCTTTTTTTTTTTTTAGATTCTATATATGTGTGTTAGCATATGCTATTTGTTTTTCTCTTTCTGACTTACTTCACTCTGTATGACAATCTCTAGATGTATCCACGCCTCTACAAATGACCCAATTTTGTTTCTTGTTATGGCTGAGTAATATTCCATTGTATATATGTACCATATCTTTATTCATTTGACTATCAATGGGCATTTAGGTTGCTTCCATGACCTGGCAATTGTAAATAGTGCTGCAATGAACATTGGGGTGCATGTGTCTTTTTGAATTATGGTTTTCTCTGGGTATATGCCCAGTAGTGGGATTGCTGGGTCACATGGTAATTCTATTTTTAGTTCTTTAAGGAACCTCCATACTGTTCTCCATAGTGGCTGCATCAATTTACATTCCCACCAACAGTGCAAGAGGGTTCCCTTTTCTCCACACCCTCTCCAGCATTTATTGTTTGTAGATTTTTTGATGATGCCCATTCTGACCAGTGTGAGATGATACCTCATTGTAGTTTTGATTTGCATTTCTCTAATGATTAGTGATTTTGAGCATTCTTTCATGTGTTTGTTGGCAATCTGTATATCTTCTTTGGAGAAATGTCTATTTAGTTCTTCAGCCCATTTTTGGATTGGGCTGTTTGTTTTTTTGATACTGAGTTGCATAAGCTGCTTGTATATTTTGGAGATTAATCCTTTGTCAGTTGCTTCATTTGCAAATATTTTCTACCATCCTGAGGGTTGTCTTTTCATCTTTTTATGGTTTCCTCTGCTGTGCAAAAGCTTTTAAGTTTCATTAAGTCCCATTTGTTTATTTTTGTTTTTATTTCCATTTCTCTAGGAGATGGCTCAAAAAGGATCTTGCTGTGATGTATGTCATAGAGTGTTCTGCCTTTGTTTTCCTCTAAGAGTTTTATAGTGTCTGGCCTTACATTTAGGTCTTCAATCCATTTTGAGCTTATTTTTGTGTATGGTGTTAGGAAGTATTCTAATTTCATTCTTTTACATGTAGCTATCCAGTTTTCCCAGCACCATTTATTGAAGAGGCTGTCTTTTCTCCATTGTATACTCTTGCCTCCTTTATCAAAGATAAGGTGACCATATGTGTGTGGGTTTATTTCTGGGATTTCTATCCTGTTCCATTGATCTATCTTTCTGTTTTTATGCCAGTACCATACTGTCTTGATTACTGTAGCTTTGTACTATAGTCTGAAGTCAGGGAGCCTGAT
This sequence comes from Phocoena phocoena, assembly GCF_963924675.1. Classification (NCBI taxonomy): domain Eukaryota; kingdom Metazoa; phylum Chordata; class Mammalia; order Artiodactyla; family Phocoenidae; genus Phocoena; species Phocoena phocoena. The sequence continues at coordinate 143,592,400 of NC_089220.1, read as the reverse complement.
TCCTCCAGCTCCGTTTTTCTTTCTCAAGATTGTTTTGGCTATTCAGGGTCTTTTGTGTTTCCATACAAATTGTGCAATTTTTTGTTCTAGTTCTGTGAAAAATGCCATTGGTAGTTTGATAGGGATTGCACTGAATCTGTAGATTGCTTTGGGTAGTATAGTCATTTTCACAATGTTGATTCTTCCAATCCAAGAACATAGTATATCTCTCCATCTGCTTGTATCATCTTTCATTTCTTTCATCAGTGTGTTATAGTTTTCTGCATACAGGTCTTTTGTCTCCTTAGGTAGGTTTATTCCTAAGTATTTTATTCTTTATGTTGCAATGGTAAATTGGAGTGTTTCCTTAATTTCTCTTTCAGATTTTTCATCATTAGTGTATAGGAATGCAAGAGATTTCTGTGTATTAATTTTGTATCCTGCTACTCTACCAAATTCATTGATTAGCTCTAGTAGTTTTCTGGTAACATCTTTAGAATACTCTATGTATAGTATCGTGTCATCTGCAAACAGTGACAGTTTTACTTCTTTTCCAATTTGGATTCCTTTTATTTCTTTCTCTTCTCTGACTGCTGTGGCTAAAACTTCCAAAACTATGTTGAATAATAGTGGTGAGAGTGGGCAACCTTGTCTTGTTCCTGATCTTAGTCAGTTTTTCATCGTTGAGAATGATGTTGGCTGTGAGTTTGTCATATATGGCCTTTATTATGTTGAGGTAGGTTCCCTCCGTGCCTACTTTCTGGAGAGTTTTTATCGTAAATGGGTGTTGAATTTGTCAAAAGCTTTTTCTGCATCTGTAGAGATTATCATATGGTTTTTATCCTTCAGTTTGTTAATATGGTGTATCACATTGATTGATTTGCATATACTGAAGAATCCTTGCATTCCTGGGATAAACCCCACTTGATCATGGTGTATGATCCTTTTAATGTGCTGTTGGATTCTGTCTGCTGGTATTTTGTTGAGGATTTTTGCATTTATTTTCATCAGAGATATTGGCCTGTAGTTTTCTTTTTTTGTGACACCTTTGTCTGGTTTTGGTATGGGTGATGGTGGCCTCGTAGAATGAGTTTGGGAGCGTTCCTCCCTCTGCTATATTTTGGAGGAGTTTGAGAAGGATAGGTGTTAGCTCTTCTCTAAATGTTTGATAGAATTCACCAGTGAAGCTATCTGGTCCCGGGCTTTTGTTTGTTGGAAGATTTTAATCACAGTTTTAATTTCAGTGCTTGTGGTTGGTCTGTTTATATTTTCTCTTTCTTCCTGGTTCAGTCTCGGAAGGTTGTGCTTTTCTAAGAATTTGTCCATTTCTTCCAGGTTGTCCGTTTTATTGGCATATAGTTGCTTGTAGTAATCTCTCATGATCCTTTGTATTTCTGCAGTGTCAGTTGTTACTTCTCCTTTTTCATTTCTAATTCTGTTGATTTGAGTCTTCTCCCTTTTTGTCTTGATGAGTCTGGCTAATGTTTTATCAATTTTGTTTATCTTCTCAAAGAACCAGCTTTTAGTTTTATTGATCTTTGCTATTGTTTCTTTCATTTCTTTTTCATTTATTTCTGATCTGATTTTTATAATTTCTTTCCTTCTGCTAACTTGGGGTTTTTTTTTTTCTTCTTTCTCTAATTGCTTTAGGTGTAAAGTTAGGTTGCTTATTTGAAATTTTTCTTGTTTCTTGAAGTAGGATTGTATTGCTATAAACTTCCCTCTTAGAATTGCTTTTGCTGCATCCCATAGGTTTTGGGTCATCATGTTTTTGTTGTCATTTGTTTCTAGGTATTTTTTGACTTCCTCTTTGATTTCTTCAGTGATCTCTTGGTTATTTAGCAGGGTATTGTTTAACCTCCATGTGTTTGTATTTTTTACAGTTTTTTTCCTGTAATTGATATCTAGTCTCATAGCATTGTGGTTAGAAAAGATACTTGATACGATTTCAATTTTCTTAAATTTACCAGTGCTCGATTTGTGACCCAAGATATGGTCTATCCTGGAGAATGTTCCATGAGCACTTGAGAAGAAAGTGTATTCTGTTGTTTTTGGATGGAATGTCCCATAAATATCAATTAAGTCCGTCTTTTTAATGTATCATTTAAAGCTTGTGTTTCCTTATTTATTTTCATTTTGGATGATCTGTCCATTGCTGAAAGTGGGGTGTTAAAGTCCCCTACTGTGATTGTGTTACTGTTGATTTCCCCTTTTATGGCTGTTAGCATTTGCCTTATGTATTGAGGTGCTCCTATGTTGGGTGCATAAATATTTACAATTGTTATATCTTCTTGTTGGATTGATCCCTTGACCATTATGTAGTGTCCTTCTTTGTCTCTTGTAATAGTCCTTATTTTAAAGCCTATTTTGTCTGATATGAGAATTGCTACTCCAGCTTTCTTTTGATTTCCATTTGCATGGGATATCTTTTTCTATCCCCTCACTTTCAGTCTGTATGTGACCCTAGGTCTGAAGTGGGTCTCTTATAGCATATGTATGGGTCTTGTTTACGCATCCATTCAGCCAGTCTATATCTTTTGGTTAGAGCATTTCATACATTTACATTTACATTTAAGGTAATTATCGATATGTATGTTCCTATTACCATTTTCTTGATTGTTTTGGGTTTGTTATTGTAGGTTTGTTATTGTAGGTCTTTTCCTTCTGTTGTGTTTCCTGCCTAGAGAAGTTCCTTTAGCATTTGTTGGTGGTGCTGAATTCTCTTAACTTTTGCTTCTCTGCAAAGGTTTAAATTTCTCTGTCGAATCTGAATGAGATCCTTGCTGGGTAGAGTAATCTTGGTTGTAGGTTTTTCCCTTTCATCATTTTAAATATGTCCTGCCTTTCCCTTCTGGCTTGCAGAGTTTCTGCTGAAAGATCAGCTGTTAACCTTATGGGGATTCCCTTGCATGTTCTTTGTTGCTTTTCCCTTGCTGCTTTCAATATTTTTTCTTTGTATTTTATTTTTGATAGTTTGATTAATATATGTCTCAGCATGTTTCTCTTTGGGTTTATCCTGTATGGTACCCTCTGTGCTTCCTGGACTTGATTGACTATTTCCTTTCTCATGTTAGGGAAGTTTTCAACTATAATCTCTTCAGATACTTTCTCAGACCTTTTCTTTTTCTCTTCTTCTTCTGAGAACCCTATAATTTGAATGTTGGTGCGTTTAATGTTGTCCCAGAGGTCTCTGAGATTGTCCTCAATTCTTTTCATTTTTCTTTATTCTGCTCCCTAGCAGTTATTTCCACCATTTTATCTTCCAGCTCACTTCTCCATTCTTCTGCCTGTTATTCTGTTATAGATTCCTTCTAGAGTATTTTTAATTTCAGTAATTGTGTTGTTCATTACTGTTTGCGCTTTAGTTCTTCTAGATCCTTGTTAAATGTTTCTTATATTTTCTCCATTCTGTTTCCGAGATTTTGGATCATCTTTACTAACATTACTCTGAATTCTTTTTCAGGTAGGTTGCCTATTTCATCTTCATTTATTTGGTTTTGTAGGTTTTTACCTTGCTCCTTTGTCTGTAACAAATGTTTTTGTCATTTCACTTTTTTTTTTTTTTAATGAGTGATGCTGTATTCCTGTCTTACTTGGTTTTTGGCCTGAAATGTCCAGCACTCGAGTTTGCAGTCAGTTGGATAGAGCTGGGTCTTGGTGCTGAAATGAGGACCTCCAGGAGGCCTCACTCTGATTGATATTCCCGGGGTCTGAGGTTCTCTGTTAGTCCAGTGGTTTGGACTCAGAGCTCCCACCACAGGAGCTTGGGCCCAACTTCCAGCCTGGGAACCAAGATCCCGCAAGCCAGTCGCTGGGGTTCCCTCCATCCCCTTAGGTGTCCGTGGTCCCCCATTGGTACCTGGTAGGTGCCCTAGTTGTGAGGAGACGCGAATTACGCGTCCTCCTAGTATGCCATCTTGACTTCACCAGAAATGCATTCTTAAAGAAAGAGACAGGAAAATAGTCTTATTTTCCTTTGTAACTGAAAGAAAAAGTGCTGCTACTTGAAACAAAGGTTTCTAAACAGAGCGATCCTGCAAAGGTGGTGGGAGCCTCACAAATCCTTTCTATGATCTGTCACCCAGAGCACTCTGTAAAGTCAGAGTGACATTTGAAATGATAACTGTATTCAAGTCGTTAGAGAAATACAAATCAAAACCACAATGAAATACCTATTACGCTCACTAGGATGGTTCAAATAGACAGACAATAGCACGTGTTGGTAAGGATTTGGAGCAACTAGAACCCTCACATTTTGCAGTGGGGATGTAAAATGGTGCAGCTGCTTTGGAAGACAGTCTGGCAGTTCCTCAAAAGGTTAAACACAGAGTTGCCATGTGACTCAGCGATTTCACTCCTAGGTGTATATATATATATATATATATATATATGTTCAAGAGAATTGAAAGCATATGTTCACAAAGAAAATTGTACCTGAATGTTCATCGCAGTATTATTCATAGTGACCAAAATGTGGAAACAAATCACATGTGTACATCAGTGGGTAAATAAAAAGTGGTATATCCATATGATGAAATAGTATTCAGCAATAAAAAGCAACGCAGTACTGATTCATGCTATAATATGGGCAAACCTTGAAAACATCGTGCCGAGTGAAAGAAGTTAGACGCAAAAGGCCACTCATGATTCCACTTATGTGGAATATCTGGAATAGGCAAATCCATTGAAACAAAAAGTAGATTTATGGTTTCTGGGTTTCTACAGGTGGAGAAAAATTGGGAGTGACTGCTAATGGATATAGTGTTTCTTTTCAAGGTGACAAAAATGTTCTAAATTTAGATAGTAGTAATAGTTGCGCAACTCTGCAAATCTAAAAACCACTGAATTGTACACTTTAAGATGGTAAATCTTATGGTATGTGAATTATATCTCAATAAATCTGTCGCTAAAAGAATATATACAATGTTAAACCATTTGTGGACACTTTATGGCCCCCAGAGTAGTCTGGTCAGTGAATGTTCCATGTCAGCTTGAGTACAATGTGTATTTCGCTATTGTTAAATGGAGTATTCTTTAAATGTCAATTAAATCAAGTTGATTGACAATGCTGTTGAGGACAGCTATATCCTTATTGATTATTTACCTGCTTGATAGATCAATTACTGAAAGAAGGGTGTTTAAGTCTCCAACTATAATAGTGGATCGGCCTATTTCTCCTTGCAGTTTCCTGTTTTTGCCTCACATATCCTGATGCTTTGTTGTTTGGCTCATACGGGTTATGGGTTTTTATGTCTTCTTAAAGAAATGACCCCTTTGTCATGTAGTGCCCTTCTTTATCCCTGATAATTTTCCTTGCTCTGAATTCTGCTCTGTCTGAAATTAACATAGCTTCTCTAGCTTTCTTTGGATTAGTGTTAACATGGTATATCTTTCTTATCCTTTAACTTTTGAACTTTGTCTTTATATTTAAAGCGAGTTTCTTATAGACAGCCTATAGTTGGGTCTAGTGTTTTTAATCCATTCTAACAATCTGTCTTTTATTTGGTGTATTTAAACCATTCACATTTAATATGATTATTGATATAGTTTGATTAATACCTAACATGTTTTTTTAAATTTAGCTGAATGTTTACTTTTTTAATTTTTTATTGGAGTGTAATTGCTTTACAATGTTGTGTTAGTTTCTGCTGTACAATGAAGTGAATCAGCTATATGTATACCTATATCCCCTCCCTCTTGGACCTCCCTCCCACCCGCCCCCCAATCCACCCATCTAGGTTGTCACAGAGCACTGAGCTGAGAGTGAAGTAAGCCAGAGAGAAAAAAACAAATATCGGATATTAATGCATATATGTGGAATCTAGAAAAATACCTAGCATGTTTTTGATTCATTGTATTTGTTCTTTGTTTCTTCTTTTTCTCCCTGCTCTTTCACCTTCCCTAGTTTTCATTGAGCATTTTATATATTTATTTTTCAGTCCAGCTGGTGTTGACTTTATATCTGATTCAAACATTTTATGATCAAACTGTCTAATTCTAAAACATGCCAGTTCAATACCTCATTTGCATGCTATGAGCTCCTTTTTTTAGGGCTTTTTTTTCTTTTCTTTTAAAGAGGCAGCCTTTATTTTAAGGACTCTTACATTGAAGAATTCAAAAACCGGTAGGTTTTTGGAACTTATTGGTCTGTATTTAAAAGGAACTGTTGACAAAGATTCACCAGAAATAATCTAAACAAGCAGGAAAGTACAGTTAATACTACTGAAACCTACTAAAATAATTCCAGGACATACGGCTTATCCGACATCATTGAGCATTTTATATGATTTCATTTTCTCTTCTCTCTTGGCATATCAATTATATTTCCTTAAAATTATCTTTATTGTTTGCCCCAAGTTTGAAATATACATTTACAACTAATATAAATCCACTTTTAAATAATATCATACCACTTCATGGGCAGTGCAAGTACCTTATAGCTAAGTGTCCTTCCTTCCTCCTTCCCATGTCTTCATGTTGCCCTCATTCACTTCCCTTATCCATAGGCTGTCATTGCCCAATACAGTTGACCCTTGAGCAACGTGGATTTGAACTGCGTGGATCCACTTATAAGTGGATTTTTTTCAGCAAATACATATATGTACTGTAAATGTATTTTCTTTTTCCTTATGATTCCTGGTAACATTTTCTTTTCTCTAGCTTACTTTATTGTAAGGATACAATATATAATACATATATCATACAAAATATCTTAATTGACTGTTTATGTTATCAGCAAGGCTCCCAGTCAACAGTAGGCTATTAGTAGTTAAGTTCTGGGGAAGCCAAAAGTTATACATGGATTTTCAACTATGTGGGGTGTCAGCATCCCTAGCCCCCATGTTGTTCAAGGGTCAACTGTACACTGTTACTGTTATTATTTTGAACAAACAAGTCTATTAGCTCAATTGAGAATAATAAAAATAAAATATTTTATTTTACCTTAATTTATTCCTTCTCTGATGCTCTTCCTTTCTTTGTGTAGATCTGAGTTTCTGAACTATATCATTTCCTTCTTCATGAAGAACTTCTTTTAACATTTCTTGCAGGACAGCTGTGCTGGTGATGAATTCTCACCATTTTTGTTTTTCATAGAAAGTCATTATTTCTCCTTCACACTTGAAGGATAATTTCACTGGATATAGAATTTTAGGTTGGTGGTTATTTTCTTTCCACACTTTAAATATTCACTTCATTTCCTTCTTGGTTGCATGGTTTCTGATGAGAAGTCCACATAATTCTTATCCTTGTTTTTCTATATGTAGTGTGGGACTTTTTTTCTGGCTTCTTTCAAGATTTTTCTCTTTGCTTTTGGTTTTCTGCAGTTTGAATATGATAGTGTAGTTTGTTTAGTTTTTTTTTGTGGTTTGTTTTTTTTTCATTATTTGTACTGGTTGGTATTTTCTGAGCTTCTTGGACCTGTGGTTTGGGGTCTGTCATTAATTTTGGAAAATTCTTAGACGTTATATCTTCACATATTTCCTTTGTTCCATTCTCTTTCTTCTCCTTTTGGTATTCTAATTACATGTATATGTTTTGAAATTGGACTGCAGTTCAGGGGTATTCTGTTCTGGGTTTTTTTAAATTCTTTTTTCTCTTTACATTTCAGCTTTGGAAATTTCAACGGACACATCTTCAAGCTTACGGATTCTTTCCTTGGCTATGTCCAGTCTACTGATGTGTCTTTCAAAGGCATTCATTTCTGTTACAGTGGTTTTTTTGTTTCTTTTCCTAGCATTTCCCTTTGATTCTTTCTTAGAGTTTCCATCTCTCTGCTTACATGACCCAACTGTTGTTGATTTTGTCTACATCTTCCATTAGCACTTTGAATATATTAATCATAGTTATTTTAAACTCCCAGGCTAGTAATTTCAAAATCCATGTTGTATCTGAGACTGGTTCTGGTGTTTAGTTGTCTCTTCAGGCTGTGGGTTTTTTTTGCTTTTTAGCATACCTTGTAAATCTTTGTTGATATCCAGACATGATGCATTAGGTAATAGGAACTGAGGTAATTAGGCCTTGAGTGTGAGGTTTTATGTTAATCTTGTGATGAGTTGGCAGTGTTTAATGTTTGAGACATATGTATATAAATATCTACAGATATATAGATATGTCAGTTTTATTTATATTTATATCTTACTTGTATATGTTTTTCTACTTAGACCATAATGCACAAAATTGTCAAGCTGTTGTTCGCCTAAAGGCTGGACTCGAGGACAGGGACTCAGAAGGCGCCAGTACCTTTTACAAGTGTCCAGAGCCTGGACCTCAGCTTTGTAGATCCACTGTCAAGACAGTGCTGTCAAACTGATCAGATGCAGGGTTCTCAGAAAGAGTTTTCCGAAGCTGACATGTTAATCAGGTGCATTTCTGTGATGCCCTGGGGTTTCCTCGCCACTGGCATGGATGCCCATGTCCATTGTCCAGGGAATCTATGAGGTTTGGCAGTACTTGAGACAACAGATTTCTACTGGAAGGTTGTCCAATGAGAAGCAAATAAGAGCAAAGGGATGTGGGCAGCCTGGAGAGAGATTTCCAGCAGGGACTCAGTTCACCGAGCACATGAGATGGCCTCATATGTGCAATCTGCTGAGCAAGGCTCTCGGGCACCAGACATAGCCCATCCCTCAGGGAGCGTGAAGATGTGTTAGTGGGGGACCAGCACGTGCACAGGTGACTCCAGGAGAGAGTGGGCAGGTAGTCAGCCCTGGGACAGAGGAAAGGTCCCTAACGTGCCCCGGGGTCAGGAGAGGCTTCCTGGGCTCCTGAGACCCATTACATAGACGCCCCAGTCCTGCCAAATGCAGCGTCTCGGGACAAGCGGGCCGTCTCCTTCTTGATGCTTTCCTCATTTGAACTCATCATTCTCATCATACCAGGCAATTCCTCTTCCTTTTTCTGGCGTCAAAGTGCTTTTTTCTACCACTTTATTTGAGCGCCAGGCCTACACATCACAGGAAATGCCACCATCGTGGTCAAACTAACCCACAGTATCCTTGTGGATGAGCAGGAGAAAGGAGGCTGATGCCCGAGGTGTAGGCAGGTGACTGCATCCGGAGAGTCTGCCAGGAGGATTTGGGGCATGCTTTTCTGGAGTCGCGTGGAGTTCTGTACCCGAGGGTGCTGGAGGGTACAGGGTCACAGGGGCAGGAGGATTTGTTATGCATTTTCTCCAACGACCGCCCTTGAAACTTTGCCACAGGAAAAACGGTTGAAGGAACCACAAGTGTTTATCTTGGAGAAAGTGAGACATGACTTTTGTCTTCAAGTATTTAAGGGGCTGTCATATGAAGGAGGAATTAAACTTACTTATCATAGTTCCAGAAAGCACAAGGCAGATTTTAACTTAGTAGGGAGATATGAGCGAAAGCTATGAACAGGGTGTTAAATACATATACAAATATGAATACAGACACACACTAAGCATCTGGAAAAAATTCAGCCTCCTGTTAATCAGAACCGCAAGTTAAAATAATTTTGTACCATCTCCTCTTACCTATCAAATAGCAAAAAATTCAAAAGACAAAACACACAGTATTGGTAAGGTTTAGAAAAATGGACACTTTTATGTTCTGCTGATGGGAATATAAATCAGTACAAACCTTCTGTAGAATAACTTGCGAGTATATATTAAATGCCTTAAAATGTGCATTCCTTAATATACAGGAATTGTAAGTTATTTTAGGGAATTGATCAGAGATGTGTGTGTGTTGTATAGTTAAACATTATTTATAATTGTGAAAACCTTGAATTATTGTAAATTTCAAATTCTAAATATCTAAATTTAAATAATAAAGAATTGGCTAAAAATAGCATGAAACATCTACATGATAGGCTACTGGGCAACCATTAAACGGGCATGCTTTCAAAAGATATTTAAGAATGAAGCAAAGTGCTAAGAAGTGTTAAAAAGAAAGACAGGTTATGCAACGTAAACATCACGGTCCCAATTTTATTTTTAAATTATAAATGAATAGTGTATCTATGCATTGAAAAATTGTACATAGAATATTAATCATTGTTATTTCTGTGTAGTAGATTATTGGTTACTTTTTCTTCTCTATTCAGTCTTACATTTTCCAAAATTTTACATGACTTTCATAATCAGATAAAATGACATTTTTAGGAAATCAAGCTGAATTTTCTAAACAGCATTTCAGACAATTGGATTGAGTGGTTTGCACTGCATTCAGAAATTGTGTCATTTTGTCTGTGTTTTGGTTTGGTTTTGTCGTCGTATTTAGTTGTTGTGTTTCTATAAAGATAGAGGTTCTAGAAAATAAACTTGTATCCACACGTGATGATTATATCATGCCTCCAGGGTCCTGAGCTGACGTACCTTGTTCCGCGGCTGTTAATACTAACTCCATTCTTTCACATATAACCCACCATCTTGCACTTACATTTAGATCTCTCAAGACCAAGTGCATGCTTCATTTTCTCAAGCAGTACTTAGCACATAGAATGTATTTCACACAGACTGGATGGATGGATGGATGGATGGATGGATGAAAGGAAGGAAGGAAAGAGTCTTGCCTAGACAAAAAAAATAGTTGACTTAAGGGGATGGGTATTTGAAAGAATTTCTTGCCAGAATTTCCAAAGATATTTATAGAATCCACTTTGCCAGAAATCTTTTGAGAGGGTACAGACAGTCATCTGGCCTAGATGAGGTGACTGAAATGAGGTCATTGGCATGCCTGCCCTAAAATAACGTCATGAAACTGGAGCATTGGAACAGCAACTCACTTGATGCTTGAATGATGCCCCATAAATGTCCACGAGGAATGCTGTCCCTGCTCGTTCATGGGCTTAAGCTCCTTAATTATAAACAATGACTTCGTTAGGAAGTATGAAGATTCCTGAGCGCCCAAGTTGTGAACAATATCTACAGGCCATCTTGGAAATCTCTAAAGGTGAGCAGGAACAGTAGACTTTGTGCAGCGAACAAGGGCCTCGTAAGTAATTCTTCGATAACCCACTCGCAACACGTGTGCTTATTTCTGAACCGGTGAGTCCTGCACTCGAGGTTTTGCCTGGTGCCTGTGACTCCACGGTAAACATAAACACTGCAAAAAAATTCTGCTATATTCCAGAAGCCCTTTCTATTACACAATGGCCTTCCCAGGGCCTCACATCATCTTATACTACATAGGTTTCATTTAAACTATTTGGGGTATGACTAAAGAAAAAGCAGAGTTCCACAGTTGCTTTGTCTAACCCTCCAGTCTCAAGAACAAACGCTGTGTTCAAGATAGTAAAGAAGGCATCACCATAGGTGCAGAAGAAAGCACCCACGATGGGTTGCATTTTACATTTTGTTTATTTTTATTTATTTATTTTTTTGGCGGTACGCGGGCCTCTCACAGCTGTGGCCCCTCCGGACACAGGCTCCGGACGCGCAGGCCCAGCGGCCATGGCTCACGGGCCCAGCCGCTCCGCGGCATGTGGGATCCTCCCGGAACGGGGCACGAACCCGTGTCCCCTGCATCGGCAGGCGGACTCTCAACCACTGCGCCACCAGGGAAGCCCGCATTTTACATTTTGTGAGGTATGTTCAGAGTCCAAGGGAAACTTTGAAATTCTGAAGATGTGAATTGTCTCCACCCCACTGTCATTGCCCCGGCACCTTGCATTTTGAAGACTGGAATCCAGCTTTGAGCCAGAAGCCATTTCTGTAGCAGAGGCCTCTTTTCCAGTAGTCATCATCTGGCATGCTTGGTTCATCACCGAGTCATCCACGGAAAATCTCTGATTAACTGGCAGTGTGTCTGCACAGGAGAGCCAAGGTCTGCCCGGGTGGAGGGAGTGCTTGACCAAGATCTGGTTACCTCCCCTTGGGACCATCCTGGTCAGTAAGAGGCTCGGTTCTCGGTGGCCTCGTGTGCTTTTTCATCCGTGAGGCTGACGCTCTACTTCGTTGTGCCGCTAGACTTTCAGTAAGCCTTGGCCGCAGCATGCCAGAGGCCTGAAGTTATTTTGGGGTTTTAGCTAGAATCTGCAGTGGTCAGGCCTACGTTGTCACTTTACCAGCCCTGCCACGAGCTCATCGACAGCAGCCCTGCACTTCTTGCGGTTCGCTTGTTGAACATAGTGTGTTTGGTTTTTTCCTTCATTTGAAAATCTTCAAAAGCTGCTTGTCTGTATTGAAGACATCCACCCACGAGGCAAAGCCTGGATCCCTGCTCTCTCCCACCCTCAGCCAGCTCTGTCCTGCCCACGTTGCATGTGCACATCAGGACTCAGTCTCCTGCTTATGATCTCGTTCTGATGTCCTGGTGAGACATCAGAGCCATGAACTTAGCTTGTGAGATGGAGAATAACGGTTGGCCACATCTCCCCTCCTCCTCGTTCTTAGGCAGGGCACAAGCCACCCTTCCATTTCCTTCAGTGAATACTTTCTGATCACCTGCCATGGGCCAGGTACTTTGCTAGGTCCTGGGGATCCTAGGGTGAGTCTGACGTAGTAAGCCCTTAAGGAGCTCACGGTGAAGTGGAGGAGACAGGTAGGCTTGCAGGTCATTGCAAAGCCCTGGATCAAGGGTCATAACGGAGGCACTCTTAGGGGAACGCACGTAGGAGGTAGATTCCATCTGCTGGGAACGTCAAGGTTGGCTTCTCACTCCTACACGCTATGGCCAAGCCTCACTGAAAGCCTAATAGGCAGAGTAACCTTTGAGCTGAAACATAAACATAAGGGAGAGATAGGAGTTTGCTAGTTGAAAAAGTGCTTTATAGGCACAGAGAGTGGTATGGATAGGGCAGAGGAGGTATACCGATGATCACAGTTTTCATTTGTGAGAGCCCACTAGGTGCGCGTGCCGTGCAAAGTACTTTATGCACTTCGTGCCTCAGTGTTCACGACAGCCCTAATGAGGTCCAGGCATTGTTATTATCTCCATTCTGCAGAGGAGATGCTGGAGGATTAGCATAGCGACTTAATCAGCCCAGTTCACACAGTAAGTAGCAGAGGTGGGTAGTGACTCTAGGCCTTCCTGATACTCTGATGTGGGAGAGAGATGCTGTCTTGGGAGCTGTGTATAATTCACTGTGGCTGGTATGGAGGATGGCTGGACAGATGGGTAGAGTCAGATCCTGGGGGCGAGGCCTTTTGTGCTAAGCCTGGGAGTTGACCCTTCTTTGCTCTCTATGGAGAGTCACTGAAAGCCACTGAAGGTTTTAAAGATCATTCTAGAAGTTGGAATGAAGTGAGAGGAGGGGATGGATAGACCTGATGGCAGGGGGGCCCAGAGAGGACTAACCCAGGGAGAAATTGTGAGGCCTGAATGAAGGCAGTGGCTGTGCAGATGGAGAGGCACGTGGAGAGTGTACGGACAGGGGGAAAGTGTGAGCTGATGGGGAAAAGCAGGCCACAGTCTGGGGCCGTGCTGGGCACATGGCTGGTGGGTGGTGAGGCTGGGATTCGGTCCCAAGGAGACCGACTCCAGGGACTTCCCTGGCGGTCCAGTGGTTAGGACTCTGCGTTTCCAGCACAGGGTGTGCGGGTTTGATCCCTGGTCGGGGAACTAGGGTCCCCCATGCCGCACAGCACGGCAAAAAAAAAAAACTTTTAAAAATAAATAAAAACAAAACCACGGAGGCCAACTCCAGAGTCTGTGTGTTTAAGAATTACACTAGATTGCCTCCCCCACCCCAGCCAACTAACGTGGAAATAATCTGGGCTTTAGATCCGTAATTTAGATTTTAGATATATGGTCATTATTATTTTACATTATCTACCTTTCAAGAAATAGGTTTGCCATTTGCAGTAAAGTCTGGGACTATGTTACCAACAATTAATCAGCCTCCCTGGTTCCCTCACTCCCCTCCTCACTCCCTGGCTTCTTGACCGTGCTCCCTCCATATTTTGTGTCAGCGCCAGGATGAGCCTTGAAATAATTTCTTCAAGATGGGTGAGTGGGTGCTACATTTCACAGTTCCTTGGACGTGTGAGAAGTTCCTCCTGTTGCTCTTTTACGGCTCTATGGAGGCTTCGTGGGCCACGGGATTCTCCGTCAGAACCCGGAGACAATGCTCTGTCATCTTCAGACGTCAGCGCTGTAGAGAGGCCTGAGACCAGCCTGTAGTTCTCTTTTCTCCGTAGGCTGTTTTTCTTTTCTCCCACTATGACTCTTGTAGTTTGTTTTGAGTTTACCCTTGGAATTCAAGACTTTCAGTTAGATATATCTAGTGTAGATCTGTTTTCATTAATTTTATTTGGAGCTGGATGGGCCCTTAGAGTTTTCACACTTAAGCCTTTCCTCACCAGGGGGAAATCTGTCTGGATCTTTCCAAGTTGCCGCTGCTTCTCAGCCCGCTCTACTCACACCCGGAAGTTCCGTATCCGTTTCCTAGATCTGTTCTCCCTACCACTTGAGAGTTTTGCTCATCATATTAATTTCTTTATCCTTCTGTTCTGAATTCTTGGAGAATTTCTCAGCCCCAGTCTTCTATTCATGATTCCCATTGAATATTTTAATAATTTGGCCATTGCACTTTTCATCTGAACTCAATCCTTGCTGAATACAGGCTGTGCCTTTTTCATAAGCATTATGTCCTCTTGAGTCACACTGAGTAGCTGAATTTAGATTTTTCCTCTCCTTTTTTTTTTTTTTAATAAAAAAGTCTTTTCTTTAGTGGGAACAGTTGCTGTGATTCTTTAACTCAGTCTTCTCTTGTCCACATGCTTGTGATTTTCTTCCACGTGGCTCCCCTTAGAGAGGTCGCCGTGTGGGCGTCCATCATCGAGTGCTGTGCACGGTTCCATCATGGGTCATGTGGATTCTAGGAAGAGCTCTCAGGCCCTGACAAGGGCAGAAGAGGAACGTTTAGCTTTACTGTTACCTGACGAGGAGTCCAGTTTTCTGTAGCTGAGGGCCAGTGGTGGGGTGAGGTGACCAAAGTCACAAGCAACCCTGATGGGACACACTGGCATTCTGCCGCCATGCTGTCTCCTGGGAGGCGTGAGGTCAAGATTGGCTCTCCCTGGAGACTTGGCCCGTTCTGTGCCACTGTCAAGCCGAAGCAGCTCTAAGCTTGTAGGTTGGTCCTGCTGGGGGCCCTTCCACACACTCCCGATTCCTTCATGTGCAGGGAATCATAGCTTACTCAGTTCTTCCCTCAATCCCATCTTGCCCAAACAATACCTCAACAGTTTCTCCCAATTGCTGGTCCTTTAAGGTAATCCTCCCTGGTTTCTGGTACTGACATATCCTTCTCCTATCTCAGACTTTGGTCATTTCCACAGTAATTTGGGACAGACAGGTAGCTACTCAAGTGGTCTCAGTTTGCTCTTAGGAGCCAAAAGCACCAGTTGTACTTTGAAGCTCTGCTTTGCAAAGTGGGGGGATCCAGCTCTTTAGGGTTCCCAGCAGGAACCCTGAAATGCAACATACCTGCAGGTCAGTGATTCCTAAAGTATATTCTGAGATCACAGTCCCCAAAGATACACCATGAAGAAAGGATTCCCTGGTCAATAATTTGAGTACCTTTCTCTCTCCTAGAGAATAGTACTCCAAAGTTGCATATGTCCTGAGAAGGCCTACAGTGATAAAACCTCTTGATCTTTGTTTAAACTATGTTTCCCAAATGTATTTGGCCAGAGAATCATTTTTTTCCCCTAAAACTTATTAATATTCCTCAGAGAACACTTTGGAAACATACTGTGAACAAGTGGCTGTTTTTTCCCCGTGCATTTGGTGGAATGAAAAAAATACGTCTTAATTCACATGTGAAGATGTGAATCCCAGGACAGACTCCACCCAGTGTTACTGAAAAACAACCCAACTTTCCGTGAGTGTTTGCACAGAGTTAATGCAACCCATAGTAAGACATGAAGAAGCCTTTCTGGCCGATGTTAAGTTTCATCCCAAACAGCAGTTTTCAGTTACACTAAACCTGAGTGTTGTTTCTGTTACTCAAGATTTATTTAGACCTGGCATTAGTGGAAAGTGTTTCCAGAGAAAAGGTAATTTAACATCAGGCAGAATGGGCTTGTGAAACCAATTAGGAAATCGTTGAAATCTGTTAAAATGGTAGGATTATCCTGTTCCTATTAAAAACCACTTTGAGAAATGTTGCACTTCCTGCCAGGAAAGCATTCCCTCCCGACACAGTTCTTCCCGGCCCTGGCTTCCAGCCTTGGCCGCCCGCCCTTCCTCAAAGCAGCGTGTTCTTTTCTCTGTTATAACAGTAACCACATGCATTGTGATGATCTGGTTCTGGTTCTCTGTTTCCCGCTCCAGCCATGAACTCCTTGAGAGTAGGAACTGGTCTCATGCGTGCTGAACCCTTAACGTGTAGCATACTGTCAGGCACTTGATAGGTGCTCAGAAGGTATGTCAAACTTGACTGATCGCATGGCCAAACTCTGACCTGGTGTTCGGACCGAGAATGTCAGAGTCAAAGAGAACCGTCAGCGTTACCCTGAGCCAGCCCCTCCTCTCTATAGAGGAAGAATCTAAAACCCTTCAAGGCTCTTGCATCTCAGCTGACCCCAACACTTCTCCCCTCCCCTTGACCACAGCCCAAACCCTGCGTGGGAAGCCTGCAGCCAAGCAGAGCTCAGCTACCAAGAGGCTAGCTCAGAAATGGGATGATTCCATGTCTTTTGACCAGTGCCAGGGAAGGCATTACCAGCATCACAGCAAAGACGAGAGCTGGATGTATTAAGCCCTTTGTGGCAGGGACTGTGCTGAATGCTTGATGTATACTTTCTCATCTGATGCCCAAGGCAGCCCCATAGAGGAGGAACTGTGATTGTTCCTATTTCACAGATCATAGCTATTATTATTCCCATTTCCTGACACTGACAGAGGCCTAAGGCTTTGTAGTCAGTACATAGAGGAGTCAGGGTTCCTGACTTGAGACTCCTCTGGTCACTCCAGAGCTGGAGCCCTTGATCAACAGCAAGTCACCCTGTCCCATAGACTTGTCTTCTGTCAGTGTCAATGCCTGGCATGATGACCATTTTACTTTTAAAGCATCATTTCCTGGAACCAGTTTTGCCACTCAATGCACTCATTGTGAGGCCTTCGTAGTGGCACCCCTGCCCCTGACATACAGAGAAAGTCTTGTCACCACCATTTCAAATATAAAGAAACTGCCTACCTTCCTGGATTGAGAGGTAACCTACAGCGTTCAGCTGCTGTGCTCGGAAAAATTCTCTCCTATGGCTGCAAGTGCCTTCTTTGCTCCACGTGCTTAGGCCATAGACCACTTTCTAAAAGACCCTCACGGTGGCCAGTACACTGCAGGGCAAGACAGGAAGAAGAGCTCAGCCAGCCTGTAACAGAAAGTCATATTATTCTCCTATCAAACCTATTTGCCCTTCGTATCACTTATCACTTCCTCACTGTCCAGATTCTTACTTGGGTGAGATGCACCGGAACAGATTCTGAGATGTGTTTTCCAGGGAGTCGTTGCTAGAATCAATTTCACAGGTGGAATGAACGGCCCTGAAATTGGTGACCGGTGGGGAGCCTTTGAGGTTTTTGGAAAAGGGGCTTGAAATACGGTCAAGGCTGTGCTTTGGCAAGACGAAAGTAGCGATAGAGTAGACCACAGTCAGGGAGAGGCGGGGCTGAAGAGGAAAGCGCGGTAGGAGTACCTGTTGGGAGAAGAGTCTTTGGAGCCCTGGTAACGGGAGGGTCGTGTGTAGGCAGCATCTGGAGGGGGACCAGGGGCTGTGACCAAGGGCTGTTGGAGGAAGAAGCAGCTTCTCCTGGGGAGGGGGTCACAGTCAGGGAGGTGCCTTGGAAGCAGCCACATCACAGAGCCTGTGAGAGGTAGACGGCCAAAGGTTCCGGTCTTCAGTTGCAAAGAGTAAGGTTCCCAAGGACTGAGTAGAAGGAACTTATTTGGGAGCTGGGTAGTTTTGAGAAAGGTGAGCAAGGCCAGGTGGAGGCTGGTCTTCACGGGGGGAAGACTGTGGAGGAGAACGCAGCAAGACACTGATGGTGGTGAGAGGTGATAGCAGACAGGATGTGAGGGCCATGAGGGGGACCGGCTATGGTGAGTGATGAATCAGCAGACTTTGAAGTCATGGAGGAACTCTTGGTGCCAGCCGGCCCCCAGCCTGCCCAAGACAGAAGTATGGTGACCAGAGGTTGGAGCCATGGTGGAGCCCCAGAGCAGGGATGGGTGACAGGTGGACTGCTAGACACAGCCGTAACTTCTAGATGCTTGGTCAGCCCTGGTGAGGGTTTCCAGCTTCTAAAAGGTGGAAATGGGAGAGAAGCCAGTCAATGGAGCATGTCATTTATCTCTGAACTTTTTATAACTGAAAGCTGAAAATAGCAGTGAAGTGCCACAGCTAAACTACGGAGAGGATGAGAGGTTCAGTGTCCTTGGCTTCCTTTGGAACACAGCCCACTGCTTTCCATCGAAATCCCTCCTCTGTCAGGGAAGATAACACATACTCAGGGGCCTCGAAGTGGGCAGGGGGACTGGGGGACCTCATGGCCCACTCCTCTCTGTACCCATGGTGACACCAAGGCTGGGAGAGGGGCGGCTGTCATGCCCCCCGAATTCCTTTCTCCTGATGTCTCTGCTGTACCTCAGTGCAGCTTTATTGTTACAGCCCCTTAGCCCTTTGTTTACAGATTACAATTTACTGGAAATGAAGCTCTATCTTCTGAGTCCAAGTTTATACAGAAAATATTCCTTTACAACTTTCCCTTTAGGCAAAAGAAGATGCACGTTAATTTTCATGACTTAATGGCAGTTAATTTGGCAAGAAATGTTGCATCTCTACCAAATGTTTGAGAATTAAACTTCCACCATCATCACGTGCATTTTCCCTCAATTTGGTAATCGGGGCAGAGCTCTAAAGTCTGAAGTTAAGTACACCACGCTCATGTTTCTAACCTTGTTGGACAGTGAGGTGCAAACTGGGAAAATTTCCCAGGTATGTGAAGCCCACCTTTTTAAATACCAAACACCATGGGGCAGCCTTTTTTTTATCACCTTTTTATTATTATTACTATAAAACAGACCATCTTTGTTAAAGAATTCGAGATCTAGAAAATCTTTAAAAATAAAGTAAAATCCACCTGAAAACCCATTTTTAAAAAATTTTAAGGGGTTGTGAAGTAAAAAGTAAGTCTCCCTTTCCACCGTGGTTCTGCCCCCAAGAACCAGTTCATAACACCCCAGTGCTTCTTATTCTAGACATTTTTCTATATATTAAAACAAATGGAGCTCATATGTGTATATTTCATTACACAGCCTGTTTTTTATTTTTTTTTTACTTTTCATGGATATCATAAATGTTTCCAAGTTAGTACATAAAGCGCTACTTCATTCTTTTAAATGCCTGTGTAATATTCCATCAGCTGCTCCCCAAATTAGAACATTAAGCTTGTTTTCAGGTACTTCCCTTGCGGTCCAGTGGTTAAGACTTTGTGCTCCCAATGCAGGGGGCAGGGGTTCAGTCCCTGGTCGGGGAACTAAGATCCCGCATGCTGCCTGGTACAGCCAAAAAAAAATTAAAAAAAAAAAAAGACCGTTTTCAGTTTGGGGCTCTTGCAAAAGATACCACAGTGGATATCCTTGCACATGATTGTTTGCCTATGGGTGCTGGTGTTTCTACAGGATAGTCTCAGAAGTGGAATAGTGGAATAAAATACATTTTAATAGATACCATCAAATTCCCTTACAAGGCAGGACGCGTGTCCATTTTTCCACACTCCTACCAGCTCTGAATGTTTTCCTTCTTTTGTAAGTTTTGCCAGTCTGATAGGTTTTTTTGGCGGGGTTGCAGATGACATATTTTAAATTGGATGGTCTTCATTAGTGAAGCTGAGCATCTTTCCTGGGTATATCGACTACTTGTATTTTACTGTGAGTTGCTTGTTCATGGTATATGCACATTTTCCTGCGGAGTGATTTGTGCTTTTCTTATTTACCTGTAGGAGGTCTCTATAATATTATGAATATTAATCCTTTGTCTACTATATGTTGCAAATATTTTCTTCTGGCCTGTCGTTTATCTTCTACTTTTGTTTGCAGTATCTTTCATTGCACAGAACTTTTTTTCTGCTTAAATGAGAGGCCCAGAACATGCTGTCATCTTTTTCCCAGATGATTCAGAGCTGGCATGACAAAGGTCCAGAGCTGGACAGGAATTGAAAGGACAATTCAAAGATGTCCTCAGGACTTTTCAGCCCACTGCTGCCTCCCCTGCGGTTGTTGTTGTTTTGTTGGTTGTTTTTTTGGGTTGTTGTTTGTTTCTTTTTATGCTCTGCGAGGATTCGCTGTCCTCAAATTCACCTACTGGTAGGTAATTCTTACTTTCCATGTGCCTATTTTTTTTTTTTTTTTTTTTTGTGGTACACAGGCCCCTCACTGTTGTGGCCTCTCCCGTTGCGGAGCACAGGCTCCAGACGCGCAGGCTCAGCGGCCATGGCTCACGGGCCCAGCCGCTCCGCGGCATGTGGGATCTTCCCAGACCGGGGCACGAACCCGTGTCCCCTGCATCGGCAGGTGGACTCTCAACCACTGCGCCACCAGGGAAGCCCTCCATGTGCCTATTTTTATACTGTCCCATCCAATCACAAATTGCTGGTTCTCATCCTTCATGGTCTAGACAACCAAACAGCACAACTTGTCAGTATCATGGGCAAAAGGAATAAAATAGGTTGTGAGTTGGGAACTGACAGCTTTTCCTGAGAGTAAAGTGCCCAGGCTGTAGTGAACGGCCTTTGACATGTCTGTTAGGGCTGCGTAGAGACCTTATTCTGGTTTGCTGAGATTGATAAACATATAATTTGTTGATGGATGAGGTGCTTTTGTAGGCTTTTTTCTTACATGAGAAACATTTATTTGGAGCCTCTGCCCTCTCTGCATGGGACTCAGAGCCTTGACGCTATATGGAACTGTGCCCGACTCGTTAAGACACAATACTTCACCCTCTTCCCCCTGACGCCATCCCTGGAGACATCTTTCCCCAGTCTCCGCCAGTTCCACCAGACAGACACACCCAATTCTGATGAATCCTTGTCTATAAAGCCTTCACCAGTATTCTCCCAACAACTTCCCAGCCAAGCTATTTGTGTCATGTTGAACTTTTCATTATAGCTTTTTTGCATCTGTCTGTCTTCCCTGCTTATAACAGCGCTCCTGGAAGGCAAGGACCAGATCATATGCATCTCTGTATTATATAAGCTACTGAGCGCAGGGCTTAGAACACAAAGGGGGCCTGGTGAGTGTTTGCTGACTAAATTTCTCTTTGCATCTTCCGCTCATGTACCCTGCAATACCTACTCAGAAGGAACCCAGGTTTACTAATACCACTATTTTAAATTGTTATTTAATCATTACTATTGAAATAATTTGTACAATTTTATAATAAAACACTAAGCTAAGAAAACAGAGGCGGCAAATACGTTTTATTTTATGGCCCACTTTGATGAACTGTTTTGGGTCTGCTTCAATAACTAGTGGGAAAATATACCATAACCAATTAGTGACACTTGTCATGAGTACAGGAACGGGTCCTCCCAGTTCATATGCTAGGTTTGTGTCATGTCTAACCTGTTAGAAAGGCCAAGAATAGAGTATTCACAGAGGTGTTTTGGGTTGAAATGGGTCCCCCTACAAAATTCATGTGTTGAAACCCTAATGTCTAGTACTTCAGAATGTGACCTTATTTGGAAATAGAGTCCTTGCAGATGTAATTAAGTTAAAATGAGATCATACCAGAGTAGTGTGGGCCCCTAATCCAATACAACTTGTGTCCTTATGAAAAGGTAAACCAGTTATGGTATTTGTACAAAGAAACCTATCCTGGCTGACTTTTGGTGCAGGATGGAAATCAAAATTAAACTCTCATTAAAGACTATTTTGTAATTAACCACCGTGGCCCCATTCCAAGACTTAGTGGATGTGGCCAAAACAGTGTTTATAGGAAAGTTGTGGCTTGAAATGCTTTTCTTATTAAGTGTGGGAAAACTAGGTATTTAACATATGAATTAGGAATTTAACTTATGAAAATAGAACTTATTTAACTTACAAACATGGAAAAAGAATAACAAAATACCATGAGCAAGCTAAAAGGATAGAATTAATGAAAAATAGAAATGCTAAAAATTAAACTAGAAAACAAAATTTTTATCCTATTGATAAATAGTTATTCATCAAGACTGGTAAAAGAGAAAACCTCTGGCAAGTCTATTCCTAATTTTTTTAAAAAAAAAGAAAGAAGGGGCTTCCCTGGTGGCACAGTGGTTGAGAGTCCGCCTGCCGATGCAGGGGACACGGGTTCGTGCCCCGGTCCGGGAAGATCCCACATGCCGTGGAGCGGCTGGGCCCGTGAGCCACGGCCGCTGAGCCTGCGCGTCCGGAGCCTGTGCTCCGCAACAGGAGAGGCCACAGCAGTGAGAGGCCTGTGTACAGCAAAAAAAAAAAAAAAAAAAAAAAAAAAGAAAGAAAAGAAGTGCATGTTAAGGGTGAATAGATTTATCAGAGAAAGTTAAAAAACTTATAAGCATAGTGTTCATAATTTAATTGATACATGCTAACATCTTTGGGAAGAAAGCTAATTTCTGGGAAAATTGAATCAAAGCAAGGTTTTTGTTCTCTTTTTTTAATGAGAGGAGATCAAAACTTGGCAAGAAATTGCAAAAGCTGACAAAGAACTGCTCTCCCCAATGGTGCAAGGCCTAGAGGTTTGATGAGCAAATTATTTAGACACTTAAAAAGCATAGGAAGAGATAGCATGTGTACTGCTTCGTTTCTTAAAGTTCGCACAACTTTGATACAAAAACAGACAAGGGCATTTTAAAAAAGAAAACCGTGAACCCAATTTCATTTATGAACATACAGGTGCTAAATGCAATGTTAGCAAATCAAATTAACAGTTATACGTATACATGTTAATTACAAGACTACCTTAGTGCTTTAACATTAGGAAATCTGTTACTGTAATTAATCAAAGGAGGAGAGCTAATTAATTTTAGCTATTAATTTTTTAAAATAAAAAGTTTTTGTAAACCAGTAATAGAAATATGTTTCCTTAATGCGGACAAAACAAATATCTGAAACCAACAATCAATATCTTGCAGAATGGTGAAATATTAGAAGGGTTCTAATTAAAATGAGGAATATGAGAGGAGTGATCAGTATCACCTCTATTAATCAACATTGTTTTGGAATTTCTACTCCAGACAATAACATAAGAAAAGGAAATAGGGACTTCCCTGGTGGCGCAGTGGTTAAGAATCCTCCTGCCAGTGCAGGGGACACAGGTTCGAGCCCTGGTCCGGGAAGATCCCACGTGCTGTGGAGCGACCTGGCCCGTGCACCACAACTACTGAGCCTGCACTCTAGGGCCCGCGAGCCACAACTACTGAGCCTGCGTGCCACAACTGGAGAAAGCCTGCACACAGCAATGAAGACCCAATGCAGCCAAAAATATATAAATAAATTTATTTTTAAAAAGGAAAGGAAATAAAGCATAACTACTTGAAAGGAAGAAAAGAAAGAAAATGATGATAGACTTAACATTACTTGCGAATGATATGATTACCTGAAGAACCAAATCCAATCTACTGAAAATCTTTTAGAAAATTGAATACAAAGACATTTAGGAAATACTAAAAAAATCAGTAACACATTAGACAATAGCATATGAAAAAATACCCATCTATAAAAATAGCAACAATTTAAAATACATGCTAATAACATTAACATGAAATATATTGTAGAAGATTTCTTCACTTAAACTACAAAATAATATTGAAGGATATGAATGTAGCTAATATATGAATATAGCTAAGTGGAGAGTCACGTGTATTCTTTGATATAAAGGTTTAAGTATTACAAAGATTTCAGTTTTTTCTAAACCAATCTATAAATTTAATACAGCTTTAATAATTGCCCCAATGGGATTTCTTTTAATTGAAAATTAATTCTGAAATTCATATGGTCAAATAAATATAAAAGTTGCTAATAACATTTTTTTTTTCGGTACGCGGGCTTCTCACTGTTGTGGCCTCTCCCGTTGCGGAGCACAGGCTCCGGACGCGCAGGCTTAGCGGCCATGGCTCACGGGCCTAGCCGTTCCGCGCGCGGTATGTGGGATCTTCCCGGACCGGGGCACGAACCCGTGTCCCCTGCATCGTCAGGCGGACCCTCAACCACTGCACCGCCAGGGAAGCCCAAAAGTAGCTAATAAAATTTTGATTAACAGAGTACTGGGGAGTAATTGCCTTACCATATGTGAAAATATTTTTTAAAGCCTAAATAATTAAGATGTGATCAATGAATTTTATAAATCCAATTACTGAACAAATATAAAAGACCTAAAACAGACCCAAGTATCTTTAGAGATGTGGTGTGTGATGAAAGATGCATTTTCAGTTAGAGAGTAAAAAATTAGTACATAGTTTGACGACAACTGACTGATCATTTGGAAAACCATCAAATACAGCATATCAAAAATAAGTTTCAGATTTATTAAAGGTAAATATGAAACTATAAAAGTACTGTATGAAAATATGGGTGAATATTTTACATAATCTTAGGATAAAGGTTGTGCTTTTCAAAGAATGACCCCCAAAGACAAAAACCACAGAGTAAAAACTGACAGTTTTGATTATCTATACTTTAATCATACTCTCTGCAGAAATAAACAAAGAAAGCACTTTAAAGGAAAAAAATATAGAAAGTAACTTATATGAGACCCATATATATTCTTTTTCTTTTTTTTTTTTTTTGGCTGCATTGTGTCTTCGTTGCTGCCCGCGGGCTTTCTCTAGTTGCCGCGAGCGGGGGCTACTCTTCATTGCGGTGCATGGGCTTTTCATTGCAGTGGTTTTTCTTATTACGGAGCAGGGGCTCTAGGCGCGTGGACTTCCCTCGTTGTGGCACACGGGCTCAGTAGTTGTGGCTCGTGAGCTCTAGAGCATAGGCTCAGTAGTTGTGGTGCACGGGCTTGGTTGCTTGCAGCAGGGCTCAAACCCGTGTCCCCTGCATTGGCAGGCAGCTTCTTAACCACTGCACCACCAGGGAAGTCCTGTATTCTTAATATATAACAAAAGTTTTAAAATCAATGTGGAAAAAACCCACAAACAGAACTTTTATATGGCAAAAATCACGTACAGGCTGTCCATAAAAGAACAAATGGAAAACAAATACATGTTCAAAGAAAATCAGAGAGAAGCAAATACAACTAGTAATAAAGTACCATTTATACTCTTTGAGCTGGTAATTTCACTCCAAGGGTTTTTATGCTAAAGAAATCATTGACATGCTCCAAGATTTTGTCTAGAAGGATGCAAGTAATTGTATTTCTTGTATGTGTGAAAAACTGGGGAAAAACTAAATGCATTAAGTATAAGAGAGATTGGGTTAAACAAATCACAGCACATCCATACAAGAAAAATGAAAACACAAAAATGTTTCAACACAGTGAAAGGTTTTCTCAGTAAGCTGGAAAGTTTCCAAAGTAGATTATAAAACAATATAAGAAAAAAAAAGACATTTTATTATACACATCTACACACAGTAAAGGACATAAGGATATTAACATAATTAAGGTTAACTTTTAATGTTTGTCCTTTTATTTATCTATAGTTTTCTAAATTTGCTCCAAAAAGACTGAACGGAAACATACCAAGATATCACTTTTGATATTTTTGTGGTAGGTCTTATGAGTGGTTTTTTTACTCCCCTTATTTCTACTCCCTTTTTTTTCAAAATCTTGTTTATGTACCAGCTTCATTGAGATATAATCCACATATCATAAAGTGTACAACTTGAAGTGTACAATTCAGTGGTTTGGGGTATATTCACGTAGTTTGGCAACTATCATTAGAAATAATTTTAGAACATGTTCATTATCCTAGAAAGAAATTCCATACCCATTAGCAGCTATGTCTTGTTTCCCCCCAGTTCTAGGCAACCACTAATCTACTGTCTGTATCTGTGGACTTGCCTGTCCTGCACATTTCATATAAATCGACTCATGGAATATGTGACTTTTTGTGACTGACTGCTTTCACTTAGCATGGTGTTGTTAAGGTTTATCCATGTTGCAGCATGTGTCAGTGTTTCCTTTCTGTTGCCAAATAATATTCCAGTGCCTTGGTTTGCCACATTCTGTTTACCCATTCATCAGTTAACAGGCATTAGGATTGTTTCCACTTCAGGGCTGTTATGAATATTGCTGCCGTGATCATTCATGTACATGTGATTGTGTGGACGTTATGTTTTCATTTCTCTTGGGTGCATACCTAGGAGTGGAATTTCTGGGTCATATGGTAGCTCAGTGTTTAACCTCATGAGGAAATGACAGACTGTTGTCCAAACCGACTGCACCATTTTACATTCCCACCAGCGGTATATGAGGGTCCCAATTTCTCCACATCCTCACCAGCGCTTGTTATTGCATTTTTTTAATTAGAGCCATCCTAAAGGGTATGAAGTGGTATCTCATTATGGTTCCGATTTGCATTTCTCTGATGACTAATGATGTTGAGTATCTTTTCGCATGCTTACTAGCCATTCATATACTTTCTTGAGAGTAATGTTCAGATCCTTTGCCCTTTTGTTAATTGGGGATATTTGTCTTTTTATTGTTGAGTACTGAAAGTCAAAACCCCTTTAAAAGATCATGTGTAGCTTGAGAGCATTACCCAAGCAACGCTTGGAAAATAGAGAAAATCCAAAGATCTGGACGATAATCTGGAGATCGCATATCACTGCCCTGTCAGAGGCATTTCATCAGAAAAGCATGTGAGGGCTTGATCCCGAATCCTTTCCACCTGCCAGTGCCAGAGCCTGCCCCTGCCCTCCTGTGGTTATCCGCAGCCACCTCCAGACCCTGGTGGTCTGAGCAGCGATGATCACAGCTTTCTTGGCAGTTGGGTCCCTACAGCTGCTCGTGGGATTGTGTCAGAGCCGCCTTTACAAATGTTTGTCTCCACTGTGTTAGCTGCCAACCCTTTCATGGGAAAACTGAGTCCAATGTCTTAAGGAGACCCTTCAGACAGGCACATAAATAAATTCCTTTAAGGAAGTTTGGGTTTGCTGAAGATTTTCTGGAAATTCTGCAAACACATACTTGGATCTCATTCACAACTAAAGATTACTTGCCCACTTGAAGGCCCAGACTATTTATTTAATAAGTCACAACTTTGCACCTCATTTGTGCAAAGCCAAGGGGTTATTTTAACATAATCATAGTTGGTGGATTAAAATGCCTTCTTACAAACGAGCCTGTTTATACACTTAAAGGACTTGTAGCTTGGGCCCCCATCAACTCCCTTCCTCTACACTTCTAGACTGATGTACCTTCTAATTGAGACATCTTATTTTATTTTATTGATAAAACCACCACTATTTTATTTATACTCGCAGCTTCTGTGGGCCAGGGGTTGACACAGGATGCAGTAAGGATGACCCGTCTGTGCTTCTCAGTGTCGGGGACCCCTTGTCTAAAATCCAAACAGTGTCACTTCCACTGTATTTTATTGGTCAAAGTAGTCACAAGGGAATCTAACTTCAACTCTTGACAGAAGGTACGTAAAGAGCATTTGTGGCTATTTTTTTTAAATCTGCGAGAATTCTCAGTCAACACTGGTGGAATAAAGAACGAATCAACAAATGGGTTGTGATATCTCTAGGCAGATGGTCTCAAGTATCAGCCAATGAGAGCCTCATCCTGCCCGATTCCTCCAAAGGATAGAACAGAAAAACATGGTTTCTTCATGCTGTCCTCTGCTTCCTGTTCTGGCCAATGGTATTGCACCCTCATCCTAAGTGTGGCAAAGATACATCTGTGCCCACTGCCCACAGATGTACCTGCTACCAGCAGTTGGGGAGTGAGGTCAGGGAAGCGAGAAAGAAGCTGACATTCGGGCCTTGGGCTGGGGACTCCACGCATCCTCTCATTCAAGCCTCACAGCATGACGTGAGCTATTTCATACCCATTTCAGACAAGGAAGCAGAGGGCAGAAGCGGCTGGGTCACTCTAACAGACACCACTGGTGCCCTATGGCACTTCAGCCTCAGCTGCCTGCAGCAGGCGAGCTCAGAATCACCTCAGGCTGACAGCATCCCATGTCAAGATGTGGTGTCTGGGACTTCCCTGGTGGCACAGTGGATAAGACTCCCAATGCAGGGAGCCCGGGTTTGATCTCTGGTCAGGGAACTAGATCCCACATGCATGCCACAACTAAGGAGCCTGCATGCCGCAACTAAGGAGCCCCCCTGCTGCAACTAAGCAGCCCGCCTGCCGCAAGTAAGACCCGGCACAACCAAATAAATAAATATATATATATATTTTTTTTAAAAGCCAAAGCGATGTGGTGTCTTTCTCCTCTGCACCAGGGACTCCCCTGCAAGGGTCACAGTTGGCCCAGTTGTAGGCAAAGCCCAGAGTGTGGAGGCGCTTCCCTGATCTTGGTTTTTCTTCCTTTTCTCTTTCACTCTCCTCACTGTCTCGCCCCTCCTTTCTTGGACTCACCTCCCATGTAAACTATCTGCACTAAAGTCCTGTCTCAGGCTCTGCTTTTGGGTTGACCCTAAACCAAGATACCCACTTGTCCATTTTCTGGAAAAACTAGATTTTGAAAAACTCGGATCTGAACTTGGTTTAGACCACAGAACCTGAGGAGTGGTGTGAGTCAAGTGGCCCTTCGATACTTTTTCCACTGTCAGCCAGATTCAGTGGAAGAAGAGTTGGGCGTGGGGAGAGCGTGAGGATAAAAGAGTGGATGGGACGCTTGCTTACAGTCACTGTTTCTCCTGCAGCCCTCTCTTGAATAAGACTGTTTATCAAGATGGGCATGAACAAATCAGTGAAGGAGGACGTGAATCAGTGCATTCAGTCTTCTAACACTTTAACTTCCTTCTCAAGTAATTTCTGGAACTGCAGTCAATGACAGTAGTTGCCGTACCACTCGTGAGCACTGTAGCACGTAGAGGCCTCTCCCAAGGTGGGTGTAGAGACGTCACACGGACCTCATTTTAATGCAGGCTAAGATGGAGCTTAGCCAGTGTGGCTCCAGGACCCTGACTTCTGTGTCATATATTGTCAGTGGCATATACCATGCTAGAGAACTTTCCATGAAGTGAAACTGAAGAATATGGATCCTACCCCCAAGAGGGTTTAAAAACCATCTAAGACACAAATAAGCTTGAACTTAGATCTTTAGTATCCCTTCTAAGCGGCATATGGTTAAGTCTTGCTTTTTTATCCAGTCTGATAAACTTGGCCTTTTAATTGGGGCATTTAGACCATGTATATTTAATGTGATTATTGTTATGGTTCATTTATGTATCGTTTTCTATGTTCCTATTTGTCCTTTGTTCCCTTTTTCCTCTTTTCCTGCCTTCTTTTGGAATTTTTTTATGATTTCATTGTATCTCCTTTTTCGAATTACTAGCTGCAATTGTTTTGGTATCTTAATGGTTGCTGTAGCGCTTATAATATGCATCTTAACTTATTAGAGTCTGTCTTCAAGCAATATTATACCACTTCACGTACAGTATAACCATCTCACAATAGTGTGTATCCATTTTTTCCCCTCCTGGCTTTTACGTTACTGGTTTATTTCATAGGAAAATAATCTTGGGAATTCCTTGGCGGTTGGGTTCAATCCCTGGTCAAGAAACTAAGATCCTGCATGCCGCGTGGTGTGGCCAAAAAAAAAGAAAAAAGAAACTTACCTGTTTACTCATGGTTACCGTTTCCAGTGGTTTTCATTCCTTTGTGGAGATTCATATTTCCATGTGGTATTATTTCTCCTGTGGCATAAAGATGGTTTTAACATTCTAATAATGATGGTGTGCTGGTGCTGGACTGTTTCAGCTTTTGTATGTCTGAAGAAGTCTTTATTTCACCTTTATTTTTGAAAGATATTTTCACTTGATACAGAATGCTAAGTAGACAGGATTTTTTTCCCAATACTTTAAAATATTATCTTCTTACTTACGTCGTTTCTGACAAGAAATCAGCTGTCATATTTATCTTTGTTCCTTTGTATGTAAACATGTCTCTTTTTTTCCCCTCTGGATTCTTTGAAGACTTTCTCTTTTTTTTTCTTTCTGATTAATTAATTAATTTTTGGCTGTGTTGGGTCTTCGTTGCTGCGCGTGGGCTTTCTCTAGTTGAGGCGAGCGGGGACTACTCTTCGTTGCGGTGTGCGGGCTTCTCATCGCAGTGGCTTCTCTTGTTGCGGAGCACAGGCTCTAGGCGCGCGGGCTTCAGTAGTTATGGCTCGCGGGCTCTAGAGCACAGGCTCAGTAGTTGTGGCGCATGGGCTTAGTTGCTCCGTGGCATGTGGGATCTTCCCCAACCAGGGCTCAAACCCGTGTCCCCTGCATTGGCAGGCGGATTCCTAACCACTGCACCACCAGGGAAGTCCTGAAGACTTTCTCTTCCTCACTGGTTTTGAGACATTTATGATGTGCCCTGGTGTAATTTTCACATTTCTCGTGCTTGGGGTTTATCACCACGCACTTGCAGGAAAAATTAATTTCAAAATTTAATTTAAAAGTGCTGGTTTCACTTGAGAATGTCCTTGATGAAGAAGTAAAAATATTAATAATATTAATTGTATTAAAGTTTGAAATTGTCAGTATGTATAAAGTGACTTCTGCTGCATACCAAAGCATGCTGGTTGTGTCAAGGAAAAGCGCTCGTGCAGTTGTTTGAGTTGTGAGCTGAACTAGCTGCTTTTTTCACAAACACCGTGTTTTTACTTGAAAGAACGACAACAAACTATGGTTATTCAAACTTGTGTGTTTGGCAGATAGTTTTCTTAAAAAGTTAAAATGAGCCTGTCACTTCAAGGAAAGCAGTTGATAGTATTTGTTGTCAGTGATAAAATTCAAACTTTTCAGTGAAAGTTTGAATTTTGGAAAAGTTGTAGCCACCACCATAATCATGACCAATACCTAACCATATCTTCTGATGCGATACATGGTGAAATTAACAAGTGTGATTTTTTTTTTATATTGTATAATGTAATGTGTCAACATTTAGAAGATCTGTGTAATTTGGTAAACCAGTATTTTCCAAATGACCAATACATGATGTTCAGAATCATGTATGGGTGAAAGATCCAGTCAAAGTGTTAGACCAATCTATTCTCATGTAACAGAGTATGAAAAATTCATTGATATAGTCAGTGAATCACATTTCAATTAACCTTTAAGAAACTATCACTTGTCAAGGTTCAGGAAAATGTCAATGAAGAATATCAATAATTACCTTAAAAAACTTCTCCCCCCTCCAACTAGCCTCCATGTGAGGCTATATTTTCTTCATATTCCTCAAGTAAAACAACATATTGTAATAGACTTTATGCACAGCAGATAATAGAATACAGCTATCTACTATGAAGCAAGGCATTAAAGAGATTTTCAAAGATGCCAAACAGTAATTCAGAGATCATTTTTTAGGTATCTTGTTTAGTGGAGAAACCCTTGAGACATTTCCACTAAGTTCAGAAACCAGGCAAGAACACCCACTATCTCTACTACTAGTCAACATGGTAATAGAGGTGTTAGCCCATGTAATTAAACAAGAGAAATCAGAGGCAAAAACTGTGTAAAGAAGAAGGAAAATGCTCTCTATTTTAAATTATATGATAATATACCTACAAAAGCCCAGTGAATCAATAATAAAATTAACTGAAGCAATAAATAACACAATACAAAGTTAATATACAAAAGTCAGTAGTCTTTGTATACATAAACAATACCCAGAAGCATAAGGGTAGAGAAAACCCCATTTATAATAGCAAGAAGGAAGATGAAATACTTAGGATGGGGGGAGTAGGAAGACCCTGAGCTCACCTCCATCCATGGGCACACCAAAATTACAACTATTTACAGAACAATTACCAATGAGAACAACCTGAAGACTAGGAGAAAAGATTTTCCACAACTAAAGAGATAAAGAAGGAACCACAGGGACTTCCCTGGTGGCACAGTGGTTGAGAGTCTGCCTGCTGATGCAGGGGACACGGGTTCGTGCCCCAGTCCGGGAAGATCCCACATGCCGCAGAGCGGCTGGGCCTGTGAGCCATGGCCGCTGAGCCTGCGCGTCTGGAGTCTGTGCTCCGCAACGGGAGAGGCCCACGTACCGCAAAAAAAAAAAAAAAAGAAGAAGGAACCACAGTAAGATGGGTGGGAGGGGCAAACATGCCATATAGTCAAGACCCACATCCCCAGGGAGGTGACCCACGAACAGGAGGATAATCACAATTGCAGAAATTCTCCGCATAGAGTGAGGGGTCCAAGCCCCACATCGGACTCCCTGGACGGAGAGTCCTGCATCAGGAAGACAAGCCCCCAGACATCTGGCATTGAAGGCCAGCAAGGCGTACATATATGTGATGGTGTTGGGAAAATGGACAGCACGTGCAAAAGAGTAGAACTGGACTACTTTCTCACACCATACCACAAAAAAATCAAGATGGATAAAAGACTTAAATGTAAGACCTGAACCCATAAAACTCTGCGAACTAAATATCCTATGCTCTTTGACATCCATCTTAGCAATTTTTTTTTTTGGATATGTCTCCTTAGGCTAGGGAAACAAAAGCAGAAATAAACAAATGGGACTACATCAAACTAAAAAGCTTTTGCACAGAGAAGGAAACTAGCATTAAAATGAAAAGGCAGTCTACTGGATGGGAGAAGATATTTGCAAATGATATATCTGATAAGGGGTTAATATCTAAAATATACAAAGAACTCATACAACTCAGCATCAAAAAAGCAAACAACCCAATTAAAAATTGGGCAGAGGATCTGAATAGACATTTTTCTAAAGAAGACTACAGATGGCCAACAGACACATGAAAAGATGCTCAACCTCACTAATCATCAGGGAAAGGCAAATCAAAACCACAGTGAGATAATCACCTCACACCTGTCAGAATAGCTATTATCAGAAAAACAACAAATAATAAGTGTTGGCAAGGATGTGGAGAAGAGAACCCTCACGCACTGTTAGTGGTAATGTAAATTTGTGCAGCCACTATGGAAACAAAATGGAGGTTCCTCAACAAATTAAATATAGAACTACCATCTGATCCAGCAGTTCCACTTCTGGGCATTTTTCCAAAGAAAACAAAAATACTAATTCAGAAAGATATATGCACCCTTATGTTCATTGCAGCATTATTCACAGTGGCCAAGACGTGGAAGCAACCTAAGTGTCCATTGATAGATGACTGGATAAAAAAGATGTGGTATATATACACAACTAAATATTACTCAGCCATTAAAAAAAAAAAAAAATGAAATCTTGCCATTCGTGACAGCCTGGTTGGACCCAGAGCGTATCATATTGATCCTAAGTGAAATAAGTCAGGCAGAAAAAGACAAATACCATATGATTTCACTTATATGTGGAATCCAAAAAACAAGACGAACAAATAAACAAGGTAAAACAGAAACAGACTCATAGATACAGAGGATAAACGAATGCCAGAGGTATCAAATAAATAAGTAACAGGGATGTAACGTACAGCATAGGAAATGTAACAACTTTTAAGGTGACAGATGGTAACTAGACTTATTGTGGTGACCATTTTATAAAAATATCAAGTCACTGTGTTGTACACCTGAAACTAATATGTCATTTACACTTAAATTTTTTAAAAAATTTAAGTACTTAGGAATTTTCATAAGTATACAAAGTACAAGTATATATGAGGAAAATTTCAGTACAGTTCTGGAAGACACAAAAGCAGGCGTACAAATGGAAAACATCCCCTGTTCTTGAGTAGGACAATTCAACTTTATAAAGATGTCAGTTCTCCCGAAGTTGATTTATAAATTTAATTCAGTCCTAATAAAAATAACAGCAAGCTATTTATGGAGTTAAATAAGTTGATGCTAAGTTCATGTGAAAAAATAAACGTCTAAGAATAGACAAGAAAACAATGAAAAGCTACAAGGGAGGAATAGCCCTGCCAGATACTAAAACATACAATAAATTCTCTGTAACTAAAATCCTGTGGTACTAATGCTTGATGGACAGTTGGCCTGTGGAATAGAAGAGAAAGCCCAGTATTAGACCCAAATACATATTAGGATTTATAGTATGATAAAGGTGGCATCTCAAATCACTGCATTTTTAATAAACGTTAGTGGGACAACTGGATAGCCATTTAGAAAAAGATAAAATTAAATCCAATATATCTCACACCGCTACACAAGAATAGCTCCAAATGGATTAGGGATCTAAATGTAAAAAAGGAAACCATAAAATGTCAGAGGAAAACAGGGCTGACTTTCTCTTTAACCCTGGTGTAGGAAATGGCTTTCTAATTATGGCTCAGATACTAGAGGTAATAGATTGATAAATTTGACTACATAAAAATTATAAATTTTTTCAATCATCGTAAGGGAAGTCAAAAGACAAAGGCTCACCTGGGAGAACATATTCACAACATATACCACAAAGGCTTAATATGCCTGATACACGAAGAACTCCTGAAAATTGAGGGGCAAAGGATCAAAATCCCAATAGAAAAATGGGAAGGGGACTTCACTGGTGGCACCGTGGTTAAGAATCCGCCTGCCGGGCTTCCCTGGTGGCGCAGTGGTTGAGAGTCCACCTGCCAATGCAGGGGACACGGGTTCGTGCCCCGGTCCGGGAAGATCCCACATGCCGCGGAGCGGCTGGGCCCGTGAGCCATGGCCGCTGAGCCTGCGCGTCCGGAGCCTGTGCTCCGCAACGGGAGAGGCCACAGCAGTGAGAGGCCCGCCTGCCAATGCAGGGGGCGCGGGTTTGAGCCCTGGTCCAGGAAGATCCCACGTGCTGCAGAGCAACTAAGCCCATGAGCCACAACTACTGAGCCCATGTGCCACACTGAAGCATGTGCGCCTAGAGCCCGTGCTCTGCACCAAGAGAAGCCAGCACAATGAGAAACCTGCACACCTCAATGAAGAGTAGCCCCTGCTCGCCACAACTAGAGAAAACCCAGGCACAGCAACGGAGACCCAACGCAGCAAAAAGTATATAAATTTAAAAAAGAAGAAAGAAAACCTTTTTTAAAAAAATGGGGAAGACACACAAATAGACAATTCACTAAAAGATAAGATACAAAACTGATCCTCAAACATATGAAATGATGTGCAGACTCACTAATTAGAGAAATGCAAATTAAGACAGCACTGAAATACCATTTCTAACCGATCCAACTGACCAAAATTAAATCCTTATGACAGCATATTCTGTTGGCCAAGACTGGGGAAAAAGGCCTCTCATACCTTGTTGGTGGGAATGCACGTTGATGCATTTGGAGGGGAATTTGGCAACACCTAACAAAACTACATACATATACACTTACCT
The DNA here is from genome assembly GCF_963924675.1 of Phocoena phocoena. Lineage (NCBI taxonomy): Eukaryota > Metazoa > Chordata > Mammalia > Artiodactyla > Phocoenidae > Phocoena > Phocoena phocoena. Next base: position 143,557,101 of record NC_089220.1, on the reverse strand, counting down.
CGTAACCTAGAAATCCCACTTCTAGGGTAGGTGTATCTTCTGGGTGTATCTACACCTCCAATTCTTAAGAAAGTGTGTGTGCACAAGATTATTCTTTGCAGCCTTGTTTGTAGTTACAAAGTATTGGAAACACCTGAATGTTCATACATGAGAGGGTGGTAGTATTCAACCTTGGTTACTCTACATAATACGGCAATATGCAATTCTGAAAAAAGAATAAGGAGGAGCTCTATGAATAATTACGGAGTGACTTTCAGGACATACTGTGAAGTGAAATAAACAAAGCCCCAAAGAGCATCTACAGTGCACTGCCCTTCATAGGAGAAGAGGAGACAGATGCTCATTTGCGTAAAAGAAATACAGCAAAGGATAAAGCAGAAACATAAGGAGCTGGTTACCTCCAGCCGGGGGGTGGGGGGGGGGGCGGGGGAGGCAGAGAGGAGTGTGAAGAGGGTGGTGGGAATGAGGAGGGAGTGACATTTCTCTGGCCCTTACAGCTAGAGTCGTGTTAACACTCCCTTCACAGTCTGTAGTGATGGGCTGTCACTGTGCTTGTGTGATTCCATCACCGTGAACCTTCGATCTGACCTAGTGCGAAAATACTTACGTTAAGTGTTATGCAGTATAAAAGGGAATTTTCTACTTAGCTCTTGTCTAGGAGATATCAGAGCAGAATGCTTGTTTCACTACAACAGTTCTAACCAACAACAATGAGGATTGTTTTAACCAATTCCTTCCTGTCCAGAGCACTGGTTTTTAGTGCTTAATTATCATTCCCATCACCAGTTTCTCCTTTCTATCCCTCGAAAACCCTGACTTTACATCAGAAGGGTGAACACTGGTTATGTTCTCTTCCCTGGCAAGTTAGTCATTTTGGTTTTGGTGAGTTTTGTTTTTTTGTTTTTGTTTATGATTCTGCCTCTGATGGTCTTTGATTTTTGGCAACAGATAAGTGAAATATTTACATAATTTGAAGTGCCCCTGTACACTTCTTACCGAAATTTCTCTTATAACCAAGTGTTTTAGCCAAGTTTTGCAAATGTATAAATGAATAATCTGTTTCATCTTCCTTAAATCCCTCTGCATCATCCACAGATGCGGATGACAATGTACCGTGAAATTATCAAAAGACATCAGGCAGAGAGAGGAACAGGAAATGAGCGAGGGGTGGTTAATTCATTGGCAGCTTCCCAGACCCTGCAGGGTCAACAGTGGATCTGTATCTTTGACTGTGTAAATAAAATCATGGACACTTTTACCCCTTTACGATTCATCTTGGACATGGCATTGATGACTCTGGCATTTCTCATTTCAGGAATGACTATACCCGAAGAAGATGCCGACGTGGGACAAAGCAGTAAATATTGCCTTGTGGCAATTGGAAGACTCCAGGTAAGAAAAAGCTCACAGCCTTTTTGATCTCCAGGGAAGGCTTATTATTGCAAAGAGCAAGAGCCTGTAGGTTTGGATGCCTTTTTCGAACTCCTGTGTCCTCAGTATCGTTGGGTTCTGTGTCTCGCTCTGTGGGAGAAGGATGAGGCTGAATCTGGGAGAAGAAGGGGGGCAGGGACTCTGAGCCGCGGGCGGCAGAAGCAAGCTGTCCTTGCTTCACTGAGGGCCTGAGTCAGTCCGTCCCCACATGTGCGCCAGTTACTGCAAAGTTGAGCTCTGCTCACATCACACCCGGTTTTTTAAAATATTTTTTATTCAAGTATAGTTGATTTACAATATCATGTTGGTTTCAGGTGTACAGCAAAGCGATTCAGATATATAGAGAAAGATAAATAGAAATATAGATAGATAAACAGATAGATAGATAGACAGATACATAGATTGACACGTAGGCACATAGATAGACACATAGGCACATAGATAGATATTGGGTTGGCCAAAACGTTCATTCACGTTTCTCGGAAAAACCCGAACGAACGTTTTAGCCAACCCATTGCGTAGACAGATATATCTTTTTCAGATTCTTTTCCATTATAGGTTATGACAAGGTACTGAATATAGTTCCTGGTGCTACACAGTAGGACCTTGTTGTTTCACACCCCTGTTTAATCCCCTTGAAAGTTGCCCCATCGTCTGCAGGATAAAGCACTCACTCATCTTACAACCCCACCTCCTCCCTCCCCCTTCATGCCCTGTTCCTAAACCACAGCATGCCCTTTCCACAAGCCCACCGTGCACTTCCCCACCGTTGCAGGTGTCCACGGGCTGTTCCTTCTGCCTGGTATTTCCTTGTTTCCCTTCTTCTCCTTTTACAACTCCTTCTCCTCGTGTTTACTTCCTATTTCCTCATCCTTCAAGATCCAGTGAAATGACTCCTTTATCTGCTTAGTCAAAATGAATCACCCCCTCCTCCCTACACGCCTGGCGTTACGTTTATATGTCAGTTCTTCACTGTCTGTTTTCGTATAGTTAGTTGAGGGCAGTCCCCTTCCTTGCAAGCTCCTCAAGGGCAAAAAATGTGTCTTTTTAGTCTTTTGAGAATTAGATATGCTGAATAATGTATATAAAGTCCACTGGCTTCATGCCTGGCACACACAGTAGCCACTCAGTCTTTCTCCTTGTGGCATCGAGGGCCTTCACCGTACTGATGAAGGGGCCATGACAGATGTAGTTCAGAGGACACTGACCTTTCACATCCCTGGTTTCCTAGGTCTTACCATTTTCAGACAGATGAATAAGCTATTCCATTCACATGTGATAAGCATTGGTTATTCCTTGCAAATGGGGAAGAAAGAACACTGGGTAAATTCAGTTCACAAATATAGGCTTTCCAAATTTTGACCAGTTCCTTAGACTCATTTCCCATCCTTAATAACGGGAAGGCGGGGGAAGGGAGGGGTATTAACATTTCTGAGCACCAGCTGTGTGCCAGGCGTTGTGCCAGGGTTTGACGTGCAGTGTCTCTCTGAACCTCACAACCACCCTATGAGGTTACAGCATCCTAATTCCCAGGGACTGAAAAGGAAACTGGGACTCAGAAATGTAAAGAAAGTGGTCCACTCTTCCGGTTAGTCCAGGGTGTGGCCAAGGCAGTTTGAAACGTTTTAGACTCATTGTACTCATGATCTGGAAGGATCTGTGAAATTAAATCCACATGGGGGACTTCCCTGGTGGCGCAGTGGTTAAGAATCCGCCTGCCAATGTAGGGGACACGGGTTCGAGCCCTGGTCCGGGAAGATCACACATGCCACGGAGCAACTAAGCCCGTGCGCCACAACTACTGAGCCTGCGCTCTAGAGCCCGTGAGCCACAAGTGTTGAGCCCACATGCCACAACTACTGAAGCCCGTGCGCCTAGAGCCCGTGCTCTGCAACAAGAGAAGCCACCGTAATAAGCCTGCGCACCACAACGAAGAGTAGCCCCGGCTCACCGCAACTAGAGAGCCCGCATGCAGCAACGAAAACCCAATGCAGCCAAAAATAAAGAAATTAATTAATTAATTATTTATTTTAAAAATCCACATGGATTTTTCCCATTCTCTAACTCAGTCTCCGTCACCACCCCCCTGTGGATTTCTCCATCCAGGTGACCAGCTCTCCTGTGTGCATGGACATGAGCGGGATGTCGGTGCCAACGGAATTCTTATCCCGGCATAACTCTGACGGGATCATCACATTTGTGGACCCAAGATGCATCAGTGTGATTGGCTACCAACCCCAGGTAGGTGGTTTTGAGCTCATGGCAGTCAGCTAGAGATTTAGTTTTACTTAAAATGCCCCTACTTCATTTGTTTGAGATATTGTACATCACAATATAGGGAAACACAGGATAAAAATCCATCTCCCTACCTGGGTACAGTAATGTCCTTCCAAAGCAAAAAAAGAACATTGTATGCCACTGCACTGCTTAAAATTAACTCTCCATTTTTTGTCCTAACCACTTCGTTTAATCTAAATGATTTTTCTCAAACTAGAATTAAGATGCTCTATGAAAAAGAGGCTCTCTGATTAATTAAGTTTGATTAACACCAAACGGAAAATCTCCTTAGAAACTTTAAAAGTATATTAGTGTGAAAGATGCTGAAAAGTCTTAAAGATGTTCAATTAATTTTGTCTAACTGCTTGTTTCTCAAATGTATTTGGAACCTCTTTTTACAGGGGGCACATTTTCAAGGCCTTTCTTTAAAAAAAGTCCATGAGAAACACAGAAGTCATAAGAAACACCAAAAGGCAGGAGAGATTGTTCCAAATTAAGATAAACCAAAGAGATAAAATAATAATATGTAATGTAAGAGCCTTAATTGGGTCCTCAGCCTGAAGACTTATAAAGGACGTTTGGGAGGAAATGTTAATATGTATGGAATAATGGGTGATTTTATCAAATAACTATTGATTTTTTTTTTAGGCATAATATGGTATATTATGGATTTGTGAGATGGTGTCATTTTTATGAGATACATATTTCAGGGAGAAGTGTCATGATTTCTGCTAATTATTTTCAAATGATTCAACAAAAAATTTTTAAATATATGTGTATATGAAAGATATTTCATTTCTATATATTTTATGTTTCACTTATATATTTATGTTTACATATATATGAAAGAAAGAGAAAAATACAAATGTGGCAAAATATTGACAATTGATGAATCGAGCTAAATGACACACAGGTGTTTATTATACCACCCTTTCAACTTTTCTGTAGATTTAAATTTTCAAAATAAAAAACATTTGAACAAAAAAGAAAAAAAAAAAGGAAAAGAGTTTGGGGTATGTTGATATGGGTATTTTAATTATATATATATATATTTTTATAAATTTGTTTATTTTATTTATTTAATTTTTGGCTGCATTGGGTCTTTGTTGTTGCACATGGGCTTTCTCTAGTTGCAGCAAGCAGGGGCTACTCTTTGTTGCAGTGCACGGGTTCATTGCGGTGGCTTCTCTTGTTGCAGAGCACAGTCTCTAGGCACATGGACTTCAGTAGTTGTGGCACACAGGCTCAGTAGTTATGGCTCACAGGCTTAGTTGCTCCGTGGCATGTGGGATCTTCCCGGACCAGGGCTCGAACCCGTGTCCCCTGCGTTGGCAGGCGGATTCTTAACCACTGTGCCACCAGGGAAGTCCCCCATGTAGATTTAATTTCACAGATCCTTCCAGGTCATGAGTACAATGAGTCTAAAATGTTTCAAACTGCCTTGGCCACACCCTGGACTAACCGGAAGAGTGGACCACTTTCTTTACATTTCTGAGCCCCAGTTTCCTTATCAGTCACCAGGGAAGCCCACATATATATTTTAGAACAGACCAAATTGAAATATTGGGACCATTCATATAATTCTACATCTCTAGGTTGATGCAAACTTCAGATTTTGGATTGGAATGATGGGGAAAATTAATCTCTTTCCAAAATCACCATAACCTCTGATGGCCCTCTGTTTCCAGCCAGATCCATTTATCCACCAGCACCTTCCATGGGCATCTAGATGCTTTTTGGCACACAAATAAGACTTCCTTTCCACTGTCAGTGTCCGCTCCCACTGAGGCCATTTGCGGATTTGGGTTCTGATCGATGACTTAGTTTAAATCCTTTGCCATTTAAGGCACTTCCAGCTGGACCACTTTCCTACAACGCATTTGCCTTTCGACGGTTTATCTTTTTATAGTTGGTTTCATTGCAAAACACTTTTGTTTGGGGTTAATGCTGGGTCCTTTGAATAAAACATAGAGGAGCAAAGGTAGGTAGTAAACAGGCTTTTAGCAAGTACAGTTATTTTATGATAACAGCATCTCTCCAGGCACGAGAGAGCTGCAGTTTCCCCATTTAAACAATTCCAGTTTTCCTAGGCAACACATCTGTCCTCATGCTATCATTTGCGTTCTTTTTGTTTATTAAAATGTTTATTACAGTTTGCCTGTGCAGTTTGCCTCTCCAAGGCAAACAAAAATAAAATTGCATTTTGAAGCTGCTGCTCTAATGCCTTGGCAAAATTAGAAGTCGACGTTGAACATGCCGAAAGGACTGAGGATAGCGTACCAGACGCCAGCTCCATGACTGCTCAAAGAGAAAATTTGCATCCACTTTTTTTCCCCTAATGATGGTGTGAGCTAAAGGGTTGAAGGGGGTGTATGTGAGTGCTCCTGCCTAACGGTGAGATATAAAAAAATGAAATGTGGGATTGGAGATGATTAAAGCTTGTCTCTTTATTTAGGATCTTCTGGGAAAGGACATTTTGGAATTCTGCCACTCTGAGGACCAGAGCCATCTGCGGGAGAGCTTTCAGCAGGTACCACCAGTGCTCACTTACAGGTGACGTAGAAGCCGGCTACACACGGATGTAGTCCTTCGATGTGCCAGACAGGCCAAGCAGGGTCCCACCGAAGGCATCAGTCAGGGCCCCTGCCGTGAAGGGGCTCGCAGTCCAGGGGGGACGGCAGACCATCAGGAAGGAATTTCTGTTCATGGAAGAAGAGCAGAGGAGGGAGAGGTTGACAGTGTGGGGAAGAGGCCGAAACAGTCTCTGAGGGGAGGCAACAATTGGGATGGGTCTTAAAAGATGAGCAGAGAAGAAACGACATTCTAGACTGAGGGGCCAGCACCTGAGATGCAAAAGAGCATGGCTTTTTGGAAGAGTTGTGAGTAGTTCTCACGGCTGGAGTGACACTGGCCCGCTTGTGGGGAGGAGGTGGGCAGTGGTCAAAGATGAGGCCGGTGAGGCCAAATTCTGAAGGGCCTCATGTGCCATTGCGAGGCGCTTAAATTCTCGCCTGAGTCATTTAAGTGCGGATTCCCTTGAGGATTTGAAGTGGAGCAGTGTTTTTGAAAAACAATTTTGGCAGCCCAGGTATGCAGAAGAGACAAGGGTACGAAATAACTGGAACAAAAGACAAATTGGGAGCCTGCTTCAGTCATCCAGGTGAGAGGTGGTGAGACCTGAAATAGGGTAGGAGCAGCAGAGGAGGCGGTTGTGGGGTTAGTGATGCTTTGGATAGAGACAGTGAAGGAGAGAGAAGGATTGAGGATGACCGTGAGGGTCTGAGAGGAAGGCCACACCACTGACTGCATCCCGAGCAGCATTATGATCAGCTGCTGTTTATTGAGCACCTACTCTGTGCCAGGCGCTATGGAAATCCCTTTCGCACACACTGCTTTCCCGAATCTTCACGACAGTCACGGGAGATGGGCATTATTATCTTCATGCTCCAGTGAGTCAAGTGAAGCTCAGTGAAGGAAGAGCACCTTAGGGCAGGCTTCTCACTGAGGACCTGCCACCTCCTGAGCCCGGGTCCACCTGGGAGGAGAGAGAGAGAGCCAGTTTCTCAAAGGGCTCCGGCGACTCGCTTCAGCCCCCGCAAAGAAAAGGACGGGTAATGTTACAGCAGAGGGGCCTTTAAATGACTTTTTAAGAGGGAATAATAGTTCGTCATTCACCTGAGAGAATAAGTCCTTGACATTCTGCTTTACAAGTGTTTCAGAACGAGGGCCTCTGACAGCTGAGCTCTCCTATTAAAGGCCTGGGTATGTCTGCACAAATAGATCTAGTGCTCCAATTACACGCCTCCTGCGCACGCAGATCGCGTAACCCCTCCTGCGCGCTCCGCTCTGTTCTTCCCAGACATCACCAGCTCCTGGTTTTCTTTCCACCTGTCAGACTGCTTTGTCGTCCCTCTTCTGCCTGCGTCTCCAAGCCATGATGCCCTAGGGCTCTGTTACTGACCTTCTCTCCTTCTCTCTAATATCCCCCAGGCGATTTTTTTCATTAAAAAAAGTGTTACTGGAGTATAGTTGATTAACAGTGTTGTGTTAGTTTCAGGTGTACAGCAAAGTGATTCAGTTATACGTATACATGTATCCATTCTTTTTCAGATTCTTTTCCTATATAGGTTATTACAGAATAGAGTTCCCTGTGCTATATAGCAGGTTCTTTTTTGTTTTTTTTTTTTTGCGGTACGCGGGCCTCTCACTGCTGTGGCCTCTCCCATTGCGGAGCACAGCCTCCGGACACGCAGGCTCAGCGGCCATGGCTCACGGGCCCAGCCGCTCCGCGGCATGTGGGATCCTCCCGGACCGGGGCACGAACCCGCGTCCCCTGCATCGGCAGGCGGACTCTCAACCACTGCGCCACCAGGGAAGCCCTATAGTAGGTTCTTGTTGGTTATCTATTTTATATACAGTAGTGTGTGTATGTTAATCCCAAGCTCTTAATTTATCCCTCCCCCCCCCCAGTGTTTCCCCTTTAGTCACCATAAGTTTGTTTTCAAAATCTGTGAGTCTGTTTCTGTTTTGTAAATAGGACAAATACCGGTATGATATCACTCATAGGCAGAATCTAATTTTTTTTAATGATATAAATGAACTTATTTACAAAACAGAAACAGACTCTCCCAGGCGATTTTATCCACTGGATGACTTCAGTCCAGACCATCGCCTGCGGATATATAGGCACCTACCCCACCCTTGCACTCAAATGCCCATTAACCTTCAAACATAGAATGCTCGATTCTCTTCTCACAGCCCACAATCTCCCTTGCACCACTGTCTTTCTGGTTGCAAAGGCCAGAAACCAAGAAACAGTCTTCTCTCCTCCCTTGATCTCCCTCCACACATCCAGCCCATCGAGTGCCCCTGTTACACCTCAAGAGACACCCGTAACCCGCCCCGTTCTCCCTCTCTTCGCTCCTACTGACCTTGCCTAGGCCACCCGTCCATATCTCTCATTTTGACTTTTGCTACAGCTCCCTGGCTGGTCTCCCTGCTTTTACTCTTGTCCCAGGCCAAACCATTCTGAAAAGGTAAATTAGATTTTGCCACGTCTTTACCTAAAAAGTGCCGACGGCTTTCCCGTGCACCTAGAAGCAGGTCCAAGCCCCTTACTCACCACGGCTGCAGGAACCTTGCCCTGCGTGTCTCATCCACATGTGTTCACTACACATGGGCCACCCTGGCCTTCTTATGGTTCCTTGAACACATTATGCTTTCTCCTACCTCAGGGCCTTTGCACGTGTCTCCTCTGACCCTCACTCTTCACGTGACTGACACCTCTTAGCTTTTAGGTTTTAACTCCTGTCACCTCAGAGACCCCATCAGTGACTACCCTAGCTGAGAAAGATCCCCTAACCTCCTTCTCAGTCCCTCGTTTTTCCTCCACAGCAACTATTCCAGTTTTCAATTGTTTTCTTTGTCCGTTGATTTCCTTTTTTTTTTTTTTTTTCTGTCTCCTCTACTAAAACATAAGCTCCCTGTGGGCACGCTCCACATCTGTGCTTTTCACCATCGTCTCCACCACTGGCTATGGTGTTTGCAGGTGGCTGCTCTTAATAAAGTAGTCTAAATGGACCATCACCCGCAGCAGGCGACTTTCAGTTCAGAAAAAACGGGAAATCAGAATGGTTAAACATTCAATAAACACTGCTATAGTACATCTCTTATGCCATCTTTGCTAAATATGTGGAAATTATTATAAACTGTGTGGTCTAGCATCGTCCTCTTTGGACTGGGTTGGCTTCGTTTTCATATGGAAATGAAGCTCTAGCAGTGATGGGACACCCCCCACCAATCACTGTTGGTAACCAGCCAGACCCTTTGTCATACATTATCCTATATGATCCTCAGTCCTTCACAGTATATTATCACCCCCACGTTTTTGCAGTGGAAACCAGGACTCAGAGAGGTTCAGTCACCTGCCCCAAGTCACACAGCAAGGCAATAACAGATCTAGGGCTGGAGGCTGCCTCCTTCCAAAGCATCCATCCCCATCACCGAAGCCCCACACCGGCCTCAACATTTGACAGCACCCCTGAGATTTTGAAAGAAAAAGCAGGAATTTAACATTGATCCCACGCTGGTATCTGGCTTAAGTAACGCTCGCTCTGAGAGCAGCCACCTCATTCCTCAGGCAGGAGGCAAAGCCAAAGCAACCACGCCCTGGAGGCGGCAGCCAGGGCAGGTCACAGGGCTCAGCGGGCAGCGGGCAGCAGCCACGGGGACATCCTGGGGAGCGCCAGGCCTGGGCCCCTCGCTTGTGTTCTTTGGGTTCTAGCCACCAGTGGTCGGGGTGAGGGACAAATGTTGATAAAGGGAAGTGGCTTGTTTTTGCAAAAGCACGGAGGAGGCTATGTCAGTTCGGAGTCAGCCCTTGAACTCTGGATTTAAACAAAAGTATTTGAATGGCCCTGACATGAGACCTTAGAGTGGGATCGAGTTGGTGAGGAATATTGAGGTTGGTGTCTGCTCTTGGATTCCCTCTCTGGATCCCAGCTGACCTAGAAGTCAGATGAAAGAGTGGAACCCAGTGAGATTTAAGACAGGTTCCTTCTTCTCTCCGCTCAGATGCCTTCAGTGGTGACGGTGGTAGTAGTGGTGGTGGTGATGAGTAAAGCTGTTCTCAGGAAGAGCTGGGCTAGGCTGGGTTTATGCCTGGCCTTTGTGACCTAGGACACTAGCATCGCACCTGAAAGAGGCGCAGGTGAACATACCAGCCTGGCCTCCAGGCCTGGACTGTGATACCCACACTGCCTTAACGTGCCTAGTCTCATCCCCCATTGCACCTCAGGTCTCCCCGCCCCCAAACATCCGCTCACGCTGCACCTCCTGCCAGGAGAGCCCTCCCCAGAAGGCGCAGGGTGTTCACTTGCCAACATTTTACCCAAACCCATCTCCCTCCAGGAACCCTTTCTGGATCCTGAGAAAGGCTGTCTCCTCGACTTGCTGGTAACCTGTGGCACCTGATCTTGATCTCAGGTGGCCTTGGCCTGCAGCAGCTTGAAGCAGGGCTTCCGGTTCCCGGCCAGAGATTGAGGTCAGGTCACGGCAGTGAGAGCACCAAATCCTAGCCACTAGACCAGTGGCCAGTGACAAGGCCCTGGCCCTTCAGCTTTGCAGAAAAGAATCCCACAATGACAGGAAGTAGTGAAACAAGTAAAATGTTCATTAGGAAAAAGAATATGTGTGGATAGACACACGGGCGGGCTCAGAGAAAGAATCACTTATAGGGGGCATTTCTTCCCGTTTCCTTTGTCCAGTCACCTTGCTTTGCCCGGTTCTGAGTCCGTATTTGATTTATCTCAGGGTCCTCCCATGTGTGCACGCACCTCTTAGCCAAGGTGGATTCTAGTGAAGAGGCCTACGGGTAGGTTGACATCACCTACTACGGGGTGGCTCCCCTTTCCTTTTTGACCTCCAAGGAGCCTTTCTGCGCGTGTGTAGTCGGGAAGGTCTCCTTGACTTCGAGGATGAGGAATATGTGGTCTTTTATCTCTTATCTGGGCGGGGCCCAGCTCGTCTCTCACTCCTGCAATTTTGGAGTGTCTGCCCACAGCGGGGCAAACTCCAGCTGCTGAGCCTGGGACCCATCTATCTCCTGCCTCAATCTTACGTTTCTGTAGTGGTATTTGCTCTCTCTGAGTTACAGTTACCCATGCACCTGCCCTGCCTGTGCTAGGTGAGAAGCTCTGTGGGGACAAGTGTTCTGTCTCAGCTATAGTGATTCAAGAAAAGACAAGGGGCACAGGGGTCAGGTAGACCTGGGATCCCATCCTGTCTCTGCCCCTCCTTAGTCATAAGGCTTTGGCAGGATAGTTAACTCCTTTGAGGCTCAGTTTCCAGTTACACAAAATACTGCTGTGAGGACTGCGTGAGGTAACACGCACAAGGTGCTTGCCCGTCGGCCCCGAGGCGGGTGCAGGGCTGCGCTCCCTCCCCCGGCTCTTTAGCCACAGCTCCAAGGGCTGAGCTTGCACACACGCCGTGCCTTGGGAGTGTTTGTTACATGGAGTTAAAAAATTTCACACCATCTCAGGCATCCTGCTTAGAGGAAACATGAAAAGGTTCCATCCGCGAGCTTCAGAGTGTGGAAGACGTGGTCTCACGACGGGGGCGCTGCCTGTGTCCCGTGTGCTTTGTGCGGACTCAGAGGAGGACCCCTCAGAACATCGACCTGAGGGGCATGTGGCCTTGACCTCTGGCCAGCTTCCTGTTGGGGCTGTAGGCCGGCTGGCAGGCACCCCCGAGCGCCCGGCCTGGCCTCGCCCCACGGCTATGCTTCCTCACGTGAGGTGTCAGGAAGGGTCTCCCCTCCTTGCGCTTTCGGTCTGGTTTCTTTATCACGTGGACTTTCCCACCAGGGAGCCCAGCACCCTCAGGTTTCATCTCATCCTGCTCCCCAGGGGTAGTGCAGAGAGGATGGCCGCCCCGGCTGCATCAGCCCAGGGCACGGGGCCAAAGATGCATCAGGTCGGCTCAGGAAGTGTGCTCGAGGGGCCTGCTCTGTGCCGGGCCCTGGGCTGAGGGTGGGGGAGACTCAGTGACCGAGGGGTCCCTGCCCCCAGACTGGCTACTGACGTCCAACCTGGAATAAAGCACAAGTGCCTCCCCGACCCCTAGGACCAGGTCCCCATTCTCATCTCTGGTCACACTATGGTCTGCAGTAGGGCCGGCCCGCTGCCCAGTGCCTGGGGCCTTCCCATCCTGAAGGCCAGGAGGGGGCGCTCCTGTTTGCCTTGCTTTGTCCTGGGTGCATGAGCACAGCCAGGCCCAGACGCACCAGCCATCTGTGTCCTTTCTCCTCACGTTCCTGCTTCAGCCAAGAACTGCCCCTGAGAACTGCCGCTTTCTGCGCCTGCGCCCGCCCGCCTCCGCATCTCTGGGTTTCTGTGTGTGATAGATCGTGTGTGTCTGCACAGAGCAGGAAAGCCAGCCGTGTGTCCGCTGAAACACACTTGTGGTTTGGAAGCAAGATCTTGGTTCCTGTCCCAGCTTTTCCACCAAAGTTGTCCAATCTTGGGCAACTTATTTTATTTCTGTGACACTCAGCGTTATCCTCTGTAAATAGTAAAGCCCACCTCACCTGGTTCTTGTGAGGGTTTACATTTGGAAGTATTCTGGAAACCATACTGCAACATAAAAGTAATCGTAGAGGGACTTCCCTGGCAGTCCAGTGATTAAGACTCCACGCTTCCACTGCAGGGAGCACGGGTTCAATCCCTGGTCAGGGAACTAAGATCCTTCGTGCCACACAGCACAGCCAAAAAAAAAAAAAAAAGGGCAATAATAGATACATGCATACAAAGAGATAATGCATAGAAATTAGTTATTTTATTTTATCTCCTCCCAGAGAGTATATTTAATCCAATCTACAATGTTAAACAGAGGTTAAGAATTTCTTAATGAGAGGTATGACTAAATAAACCCATGAATACAATGTCACGACATAGCTGAGTATGAGAGCCTTACTTCACGGGAGCACTGTCACCAAACCCAGAGCGCCCTAGCAGCCAAGGCAAAAAGGGAAACCCTCCAGCTTGCAGAGTTCTCATGATCTGATTTGTAAACGCTGAAACGTTCTGATATCAAATGGGCATTGACTAGTTGGTTTCTCACACGGTGGCGACAGAACAACCTAAATGCAGTGCCCTGCCTCACGGGGGAAGTGGACAGAGGGCTCCCGTCAGGTGACCGCTCTCTCCCACCCCCACCCTCCCTCTGTGCCTGTCTTTGGCTACGATGCTCCTGTCCTGAGCTCCCGCTGGCTGCCTCCCCCTCCTCTGTCTGGCACCATCCTTCCTCCTGCTGACTTCCTTCTCCAAATGTTTGCTCAGGTGGTGAAGCTGAAAGGCCAAGTGCTGTCGGTCATGTATCGATTCCGCACCAAGAACCGGGAGTGGGTGTTAATCCGCACCAGCAGCTTCACCTTCCAGAACCCCTATTCTGATGAGATCGAGTACATCATCTGCACCAACACCAATGTCAAGTACGTACCTTCCCCTCCCGGGACCCCCTTCTCAATTCCCTCCTGAGGTGTGAGACCCCAGCGCTGAGCGATGACCCCCATGGCCCTCCCGCTCCGTCAGCACAGTCGGTTCGAGGTGCTCTGGTTTCCCATGCTGTTTTCTCTGCAGAGCCCAGCAGGGCAGAGCTGGGGGCTTCCTCGTGCCCCCTTCCTCGTGCCTCTGCCGTGTACCTGCCGCCTGACCTGGTTTCGTGGTCCTGCTGCCGGGGGGCAGAGGAGTGAGGCTGAGCCTCTTGGCAGCGCTAGGGTGTCGGGGCAGGCGGCATGGGGGTGGGCGCCCCCGGGACACGTGGTCTCTCTTCTGCCTGACCACTGACGCAGTCCTCCCAAGATCTTTGCTGGCGTCACCACCGCTGTGTCCCATGCATGTTAACGCACAGACCCGAGCTCCGGTCTTGGCCCCCCTGACTTCCCAGCCATGTGATCTTGACTGCTGTGTCCCCTCATTCCTCACGTGTGGAAGGGGTGATAACACCTCCCTCTCAGGTTCCTGTGAGGATTAGATGAGGTCCGGCTCCTAGATACAGATGGGTCATGCCTCCTCTCCGGACTTCCTCTCGAGGAAATAGAAGTCCAGAGAACCAACAGGAACAAAGGCAAAATGATGTTTAGGTGTGTGGCAGGAATTGTAGCCTTCAGGGGCATGCGATGAGCTGACTGGTGAAACTGTCACCGTGGCTCCCCGTACCGGTCAGTGCACTGCCGTCCTCCACTTTCCCAGGTCCGATACTGAGTCCGTGGAGTCTGTTCCCACCTGGCCACCTCCCATCTCATCTGCTAACAGCCCCCCCGGGCACTGATGCCTCCGGGCACTCACTGTGACCTCCTGGCCTCCCTCAGGGCTCTCCATTGCCATATCCCAGCTCCCTGGGTTTGGGGGTTCCCATCTGGGTCTCACAAAGCAGCCTCCTTTCCAGGCAGCACCCTCAGTGTCTCGGCTTTGGCCCTGCTCCTGGGCCACAAGGCACAGAGCTTGACAGGTGGGTCCACACAAGATCCCTCAGAGGACAGGTGACCTGGGTTTCAATCCCAGCTCCCACCTGGGCAAGTCACCTGCTCTTTTGAAGCCTCATTTGCTCATCTGTAAAATGGGGAGAATAACAGAACACCGCCCATCCCCCCCCCCCGCCTCGGATCCTGCGCGTAGACGGTGTGTGTGAATCGCCCTGGCAGAGTGGGCGGTGGGGTCTGCAGCAGTCAGCACCAATGCTCTGGAGGTGGCAGCAACCCCTCTGCCACCTGCCGCGGCTGCTCAGGTTTCTTGGCTTGTTGTCTACGGGCTGCCCCAGATCCGCTAAGTGCGCGCTTCCTTCGAACCCTGCGCACATCGTGTTGCCTTCCAGCGAACAGAGAAGCCAGGGCCCTCCGCGTGAACCTCTCCCTGTTCACGTGGGAGTCTGTCTCCATCCCCTCCACTCCTGCTCTGCTGGCTTCTCCCTCCAGGGCCAAGCCCTCCATTTGCTTTCTAGCTCCCAGCGCATCCTCTGTCTCCCGTGGCCCCTGGGTTCTCGTCCAGTCCCGCCACAGCCTCCCTCCCAGGCCCTCACCTAGCCACGTGTCTTCCTGATCTTGGAAAAACCCTGTCTTGCCAATCCTCCTTGCTTTCCTCCCACCTGGCCCTGCCACCTGTCTGTACTGGAGCCCCCTCACCATGCATCTCTTCTTGACCCCCGAGAGCCTGGCTGTGGCACCCAGCTCTGCTAACTTGCTTTCCCAGCAACCACCAGGGACCCCATCAATAACTCGTTCTCACTGGTCATTCTTCCCAGACTGTCTGGCCAACTCCTCTTTTTGTCTTTTTCTTTTTTTATTATAATATAAATTAATTTATATATTTATTTATTTTGGGCTGCATTGGGTCTTTGTTGCTGTGTGTGGGCTTTCTCTAGTTGCGGTGAGCAGGGGCTGCTCTTTGTTGCGGTGCACAGGCTTCTCATTGTCGTGGCTCTCCTTGTTGCAGAGCGCAGGCTCTAGGCGCATGGGCTCCACAGTTGTGGCTCGTGGGCTCTAGAGCGCAGGCTCAGTAGTTGTGGCACATAGGCTCAGTAGCTGTGGCTCGCGGGCCCTAGAGCGCAGGCTCAGGAGTTGTGGCACATGGACTCAGTAGTTGTGGCTTGCGGGCTCTAGAGCACAGGCTCAGAAGTTGTGGCGCATGGGCTTCGTTGCTCTGTGGCATGTGGGATCTTCCCGCACCAGGGCTCGAACCCGCGTCCCCTGCATTGGCAGGCGGATTCTTAACCACTGCGCCACCAGGGAAGTCCCGACTCCTCTTTCTTTACATCTTATCCCTCGGCTTACTTGATTCGGATTCTTCTTACACCTCCATATTCTAGTCAGGGCTTTGCTGGTGGTGAGAATAACAGGAGGAAACATAGCTGTAGGTCCAGGTAGGCAAAAAGATAATGCTGTTATGTTTTACTAACTGACTTTGTCTAGTCACTGCTTGGTAAACTCAGTCAAATGGAGGGGTTTTTGCTTCTCCCACTTCCCCCGACCTGGGCAGGAGAGGGAGCCAAGCGGCACCTGCTAGTGCAGGCCTATGTCCCGCCCTGGCCTTGGGGAAAATGGTGAATCTCAAGAAACAGGAGGAAGAGTCAGACGGGCAGGGCTCAGGATCCCATGGCTCCTTCTTCATTCCACAGAGGGGATGTGGAGGTGAGACACAGGCCTGACCTCCAGGAGCTCCTAGGATGAAGGTAACAGGTGTGCTCATTGACCTGGAGCCAGGGACGGGCAGTGGGAGCCCCGGGGGACGAGGCTGAAGTGAGCGAGAGAGCAACAGACCTGCTCGGCATCTGTTCAAGCCACAGCTCACCTGCAGGCTCCCCCTGCCTGTCCCGGCCTCTCTCCAGCCCCGCCAGCTGCCTGTACCCGAAGCCGTGGAAACGGGCAGGCCGGCCACGCATTCTGTGTCGCGGGCACTCTCCTAGAACGTTCACCCCTTTTTTTTTGCGGTACGCGGGCCTCTCACTGTTGTGGCCTCTCCCGTCGCGGAGCACAGGCTCCGGACACGCAGGCTCAGCGGCCATGGCTCACGGGCCCAGCCGCTCCGCAGCATGTGGGATCTTCCCGGACCGGGGCACGAACCCAGGTCCCCTGCATCGGCAGGCGGACTCTCAACCGTTGAGCCACCAGGGAAGCCCCCACCCTCTTGATGCCCACCTGTTGACTGGCTCTTAGCGCAAGGTGCCTCCTGCTACGATCCTGTCCCTCTTCTCTTCCATTCATCCCTGCCTGCCTCCCTGCCCCACGCCCGCCGCGTGTGTGGTGCCTGATGTCTGTGGCTTGCTGCGAGAGAACCTCTGAGGGTGTGGCAGGAACAGCCCACCTGTCACTGAACCTGCTCAAGTGCGGGCCTCCCTCTGCAGTGGAGAGCATGGTCCCAGGCTGGGCACGGGGCAGAGTCCTCTAGACTTAGGGCAGAAGAACCGACTGAAGCTCCCTTTTTTGGGGTTTTGGTAGTTTTACCTTTTTCACCGTTCATTCACTTCTAACATGAATACAAGCTTCAGCCATCACGGTCGCGTGCCTTGTTGCAACTCAGTTCAACGCAGTGGGTAGTCACTGAGCACTGTGCCAGGCGTCCAGTAAACTCAGGACGCCTCTGTTCTGGTCTCTGCACCACCACCACCCCGCCTCCCCGCAAGGCTCCCATCACGTGGAGAGCGTGAGAAGTAGGCAGCAGGAGGGAGGGACAGGTAAAAACGCCATCACGAGGGCACAGGGGAGACAGAGAATTCACGCTTCCACACAGGGCCTCCGAGAAAGCATCCCCAGCAGGTAGCAGGGCAGCGGAACCTGGAAGGAAAGTGAAGCCCTTCCTCCTAAAAGCAGTCACAGGCAGAGGCTTCGATTATTTCCTGGAAGTCAGACATCGTTGACAAAACAGAACATTCTGTCCCCGGGGGTGTCCCTACATCTCTTCTCAGGACGATTGCTCCTGGCAGCTCACTGAGGTTAGATGGGGTGATGATGTCCCTCGGCACATGGCCTCACACCAGAGGCCTGAACTATTGTCTGCTGGACCAAAAGGTCTTCAGTGGGTAAAGATGGTAGGAAATGTTTACTGTGGACAGTAGAGGGCAGTGACAACTGTCACGAGAACCGTCCGCCCTGCTTCACATTTGTGGCTAAACGTCGCCAGCAGTAGGCAGACTTGTTACGCAGAGGTCCTTACGTGCTCTGTGCTGGCAGGGCCGGGGGCGGGGGTCGGGGTGGGGGAGGCAGGGGGTGGAGTTGCAAACCCAGTTGCATTCAGTCAGGAGCATTGAAAAGAAACTCCCCAGGGAAATGGAGTGTTAATGGTCAGCATTTGAAGCTGCTGAGAAGAAGGCCTCTTTGTCACCCTTGCCTATTTTCCTGGTACGTTGATGGAGGAAAATGGAGCGAAATGCAGAAAACACAGACTCCCATTTCACACACTGGTGGCACAACTTTGAAACGTGCCCACGTCTTAGGGTCTAGTGATCGACACTGTTTCAGGTAGACAAGCCGTGGGCGTCTTGGTGCAGGAGTCATTCGCACGGCCCAGGGGCTGTGCTTTCCTTCGCGGGGACGGAAGGCAGCCCTTTGCCTCTGCTGGGTGTGAGCCCTGTTTGTGCCACAGCCCCTTGCAAAGTCACTGTGGGTCTTCATAACCACAGCTGTGTGTTGTGCCTGTGTGTGTGTGTCCTTGAAACTCCACCACGCCCGTAGTCACGGTGGGCGTCTCAGGGCCCGCCGTCCAACCCCACGTCTTCAGGGACGGCTGTCTCGGGCCCAGCCCCGCTGGCCGGTAGTTGGCAGGATGTGGGAGCAGGGAGTAAAAGGAAGCAAAGAAGACCTACAAGGAAGGTGTCACTCCTGGTCTCTGCAGAACTTAGAGAAGGGGAAGGGGCCAAAACACCCTGTCACCAAGCCCCATCCTGGCACTTGTCTTGGGTCCTGCCCCCTCATCCACCTGCAACAGACAACCTGGCAGAGAACCGGCCCCCAGGTTCCATCTGGGGTCCTCTCTGGCCCTCCTTCTCCTCCTCTGCCCCTTCTCCGATGACCCCATCCAGGCCTTTGCCATCTCCTGGGTGAGCATCCGTCCTCCTTCCTGACTGGTTCCTCCTGCCTTCCATCCGGCCCCAGACGCCATCTCTAAAACCGCACTCACACTGCACCCTGTCCCTGATCAGAACAGTTCCAAAGCCCTTGACAGGCACCCAGAGTCCTTCACAATGGGCATGCAGACGGCGCTCAGTCAATGGTGGGTATTATTCGCCTCGCTCTGGTCAGCTGAGCTTGCCCAGCCCCTAGATGGCTCCAAGCTGGATTCCGGTTCCACCCAGGGGTGCGATCACACGCTGTCCCCGAATGCCCCCCTAATGGCTGGTTGCTCGCTTACTCAGGCTGAGTAAAAGCCTCCATTCTGGGAGCGTCAGAGATAAATAGACAGCGTCTGCCCGACATCCTGCGCCTTCCCGTGCAGGGAGGCCACACGGACAGGAAGCCTGGGCTTGATGCGTCTGGCTTCTAACCATCAGCTCTAGTCCCCCAGCTAGTGGGCAGGGGCCAGGGGGCAGCGGTCGGGGGCAGTGGCAGCCCGGTTCCCTCAGGTCCCTCCCGTGCACTGTCAGTCAGCTTGCAGCCGAGCTGCCGTTTGTCTCCCTCTCTGGAATTTGCAAGCACACCAAGGTTTATTTTTATTCCGTTGCCGTGAAATGTCCGAGAAAGCTCCTTTGGCTTCTTCTCAGGATGGGGCGGCCTGCAGGTCAGCATTTCTTCCCCATGCACTCGGCTACGGAAGCGGAAACCAAAGGCCAGGACAGAGAATCTGATGTCCGGACCACAGGGGGAGCGAGGTTAGGATCCTTGGGATTTGCCAGCCAAGGCTGAGACTTTATTTTCCTTCTACGGTGAAAGTTGCTTTCTGTGGTCTCAAAGCCCCCGGAAGCAACAGAGCTGAGAACAAACTCCCATCGTAACACCTCAGGCCCTGACCACACTTCCGTGCAAATTATAAGCCCATCTTCCCTGCATCGCAGACCAGCCCCAGGGTACACAGCAGGGTGAGTGGAGAGGTCTGGGTTTCTGCCCTGTTCACCCCACGGCCGGGCCCCAGGCACAGCAGCACAACTGCCCACTCACCAAGATTCTGTGCTTGGACTGGACACCAAGGCTGAGCCACAAGGTAGGAGTGGTCATTATTTCTTGGAAAAATGCTTGTGGGTTGAAGGTTGGGCCCTGGGAAACTTGTGAAAGGAAGAAAGGGTGGTCCACGGATTCCCGCCACGAAGGAGAGTTCACTGCTCCAAAAATCCCAAAGCACAGGTCTTTTTTTTCTCTCCCACCTGGTGGCTCAAGGTGGTGTCTTGTGGGGCCCACAGCTCTGGAATGGGAGGCGTGACGTGATGTTTCCTGTTACACCTGTGGGACAGAGTGCGGGGTCTGCAACCAGACGGACTTGGCTTTGAGTCCTGTGTGCACCACACAGAACTGTGTCACTGAGCCTCAGTTTCTTTATCTGTAAAATGGGACTTTTGCAGAGATGTGAAAACAGTAGCGAAGTACTGGCTCTGGGTACTACACTCAGATTTTAGAGGCCCTGCAAATGAAAGGTGAGGGTGCCCTCAAGATGTAAATCAAAATAAAAGAAAACAAAACTGTCAAGTAAGAATAAGAAAATATAGAAAGTTGTGATTTTTCTATTGATGATTATATCGATTCTTTAAAATGTTTTTGAAATACCCGTTTTTTTGAAAATTATTTTTAGTGCTCCTGTTTCCTGGTGTTACAAGCATAGGCTTAGACTGCCTGGTGGGCAATCTCAGGAAGCTGGTTTTATTGTTAACCTTTTCCCTGGGCTCTCACACCAAGGTGGGAAGACATACTGTGTGCTCAGATAGAACCTCATTCTTCCCGTGTCATGGCCTTAACTCAACGTACCACAATTGCTCGCCACCTTGTCTGTTTTCCTCTGGAGGTTGTCAGCTTCCCAGGGGCAGAGACCACATAGGTTCTGAATCATCACCCTCTCTCCAGTGCCTGGCACAGAGCTTGGCGTAGGTATTTCAGCACACTTCACTGAAGACATGGCTCACCCGGGCTTAGTTCCAAATAAACTATTCACTGGGTCCTCCAACTGGGGTCCTTTTCTAGGATGTCTTCCCTTACAGGGGACACACACGCCAGGGACACCAAGTGAAAGGCACGGCTGGAGGAGTGAATAGTGTTCGGACCGTACATCTCTGAATGCTGAGAAAAAGAGTTGAGAAGCACAATTCAGGTTCTTTTGTGTTTCTCCAGGGCAGAATTGGAACTCAAACTGGGAGTTGTAGGAAGGTAGATTTGGGCTGTTTTGGGGACAGACTTTTTATATTGTTTCTGTCTACAAATGGAGCAGGCTGCCTCGGAAAGTAGCGAGCTCCCCAGGACAGCGGCGGTCGGGCAGAGACTGGCCAGTGGCCCATCTGAGATGATGTATCAGTACTAGGGACTGCTCCAGCTGGGGAGCTGGGGACCAGATCCCCTCTGTTCATTCCGTTCCTAGTTGCTGAGAATAGTCAGGAAAAGGAATGCTTCCGCACTTGATGTTAGAAAGTCTCTTCGTTCTCGGTCTTCACCACCTACCAGCCTGGCGGTTGTGTTGACGTTCGTGTTTGCCCTTTGAGACCTTGTTTCCACACTCTGCCCTGTTATGTGCCCGGGAAGGGCCAACGTTGAACTCTATGGACAGGAACGAGAGGGTTTCCAGTTGTCCGGCCAGTGGAGGGACAGGCTGCAGACAGCGGGGTGAGAGGAGGCCGGCCACCTCCCAAGGCGAGCGGAGGCTGCATCCATCATCAGGCAGCTGATTCCTGCCGGCTCCCCCTGCCCCTGCAGCCCGGGGGGAGGTTGGGCTTCCCCCCACTGCTGCTAGCCCAGGGGTTCTTCAGTATCCAAGCCGAGTCTCCCTTACCACTGTCCCACACCTGCCAAGTAACCCCTTCCCTACACCCTCTTTGATCACCCCTTCCAAGAGCGCCATCCAGTCTCTGCAGCCCGGTAGCCTCTCTGGGCCTCAGTTTCCCCACTTGTAAAGGGAGTTTCTAAAATATCTACCTCGAGGGTTAGCTCACGGTGAGGCTGACGTGAGTTGCGTGAGTGCAGAGCCGTAGCAGAGGGCTGGGGCGGAGGCACAGCGGATGCCGGCGTCTTTGCCCTCCCCCCGGCCCAACTACACCGCTCCTCGGAGGGGGGCCCTCCAGATCCTGCTGATTCAGGTTGCAGTTATCCCACTGTGAGCTCGCAGTGGCCCTTCTGCAGGGACCTGCTCCCCTGACTGAGTCGGTCCACACCAGCCCACCCCTCCGTTCCTCCCCGTGGAATGTCTAGTGAGCTCTCCGTGCACCTCACACCCCGAGTGAAGGCGGGGGGGATCTGTGAGCTGTCCCTCCAGGGGTCCTGCTACCTCCCTGTCCAGGGCGTGGCCAGGGATGAGAAAAGCTTGATGTCCAGAGATGTACAAAGGGACCCCCTAGGATCATTCTTGCCTTAAAATAGTGAAATAGTGAAAACGAAAATCTATCCAATTAATGCAAGCACTTAAGATATTTTTTTCCATGTTCCAAATCTTATTCACCCACATAGGACATAACGTTTGTAGCCATAATCATAGCGTCCGTAACATTTCGTGCTGAACTTTGTCACACACTCTTATCACACCTTCTGGTGTTTCCAGGTGGTCTTCACAGTGGCCACTGCTGGTGACCGTGGAGGATTTCCTCAGCAAATTAATATACGTAGTTTACCAAGCCACTCCCCTATTATAGCCAGCTTTGCGTGGATAGCTCTTGTTTCCTGCCCCTGAATCATCTCCTTAGCAGAAACCCCAGCAGCAGGGGGACCACCTGGAGGGGAAGGGTGTGACCCTGGCCGTACCTCCTAATGTGGTCGCCGTACCGCTTTCCAAGAAGATTGCGTCCACACACGCTTCTCCTACAGAGTGTGAGCTGAGTGGTTTTAACACCAAGCCACCACACTAAGCATGTTTTTACTAACTTAGTAGGTGAAAAATTATACTTCGAGGTTATTTTAATTTGCACTTATTTTGTTTATTTTAGTGGTGAAAATATTTCCCTAATTACTTGCTTGTTGTATGTATATACATGTTATATGTATACATATTGCATATTACATATATGTCTATGCTTGAATGGTCTGTTCATGTCCTTTAAATTGAGGCACGGGCAAGGGTGGGGGACTGATTTTTGTCAGTAATTTGCCAGTAAGATTTTGTCTGACATCCCTGTTGGTGGTTAAGGGTCATCCTGCCCCGTTTGTAGGCTCTGAGCTGCAGGACTCACTGTGCCTTGAAAGTAACCCAGTTTCCATACTTTAAAACGTCAAGCAACCATTCCCTCCAAGTAGTCTTGCGGTTTCCCAAGTCAAGCAGCCCAGTACCGTGCAGAGAGCAGAGCAAGCCGGGGCAGACGCGTGAGGTCAGATCCTGGCTCTGTCGTGTCATAGTCACTTGCTGGTCAGCCAACTGGGACAACCGCTTGGCCTCTTTTGACTTCCATCTCTTAACTTTAATGTGGGGTAAAGTAACCACTGTGAAAATTTAGCGTGAGACTTGGATGGGATGATGTCACCTCCTACCAGCTTACAGGGAAACAAGCATTGGCTGAAGCCAACAGCATCGTTGGGCTTTTCTGAATTTTGCCTTAAATGTTTTTCTCTTTTAATGTTGGTGTCTTTTACCCTGCATAAAATGAAGTCATAAATCAAAACTTATTTCCTAAATATTGGCGGCCTGCACTTGAAAGACAAGGCTTGGGGTCTTGATTTGGGACATAAAAATAATGAAATCAGTCATAACTGAGAACAGTTTAGAGACCTATCGGCCATTGCCGTCTGTGCCCTTGGGGAGCGGGGACAGTTGTGGCTCCGCCCCGTCAGCACCACTTCTGTTCTTCGTGACTGCTGACTCCTTGTTTCCCAGGCAGCTTCAGCAGCAGCAGGCGGAATTGGAGGTGCACCAGAGAGACGGGTTGTCATCCTACGACTTACCGCAGGTGAATTTCTGGAAAGCGCTTTCCCAGTTGGAACTGTCTCCAACCAAAGGACTGCGGACTAAATCTATTCCTTAGCTTGAGCCCCTCAGCTCAAGAGGTGCTGTCTCTCCCTCTACCCACCCTGCAAAAAGCATTTTGGTCCCCAGAGTGGGGCGGGGGGTCAGCTGTGACTCTTCCATGCAGAGCCGAGCCGAGCCATGAAGAGTGTAAAACAGGAAGCGCTAGGAGGCGCGGTCAGCCAGCACAGTAAGTGCCCTACATACGAACCTTCAAGCTGCGAGCTTTCAAAGATGCGAACGTGCATTCACACGTCCAGTCACGGAAGTTAGCTCACGTGTCTGGCGAACATTGTCACGTGCGTGCGTCCTCTACAAGTGACTGTGCTTTTGTGTACTTTACAGTAGAGAGTACAGTCCTACAGTATCTTTATTTCAAGCCCAGGATGTCCGGAAGCAAGTGTAAAAGCAGCAGTGATGTAGCTGGTACTAGTGTACTTTTCAAGGTACGGTACTGTACGATTAAAAAGGTCTTCTTTATGTTTTGTTTGTTTTTTATGTATTATTTGTGTGAAAAGTATGATAAACCTATTACAGTACAGTACTATAGAGCCGATTGTGTTCGTTGGGGACCTAGGCTAACTTTGTTGGACTTACAAACAAATTGGACTTAAGAACATGCTCTTGGAACAGAACTCGTTCGTATGTAGGGGACTTACTGGGACTGAGATGCAGAGGCTGTGTGGGAACTAACCCTAACCCTAAGCCAGCACGGCTTTGAACTGTGTCAGCCCTGCAGCCTCCTCGCTGCTTCTCCCGCCTTTAGTCTGAGCCGCTCTGTTCTCAGCACACTTGTCCGGTCACAGCCTGTGTCTCCCACTTCACCGCCCTGTCCCCTTTCCTTCTCCCATCTCCCCAGGCCCCACTGTGGGAGAAACCGCAGCTCGTGTGGGTATTTGGCCTCTCTCTCCAATTAAACTTTATGTTCACTTTTCCCGATATTTAGACTAGGTTGATTGTTTTTATCTCTCTCCAAGTGATCAGTGGGACTCCAGTAACCTTTCTGTGGCCTCTCGTTCACACCCTCGCCCGTCTGTTCTTGGCTTTCCTGTACAGAAAAGCTCCTGCCCTACACAACACCGAAGGCTGAAACGCCAGCAATTCTGAGGGAGGGGGATCCGGTGGAGGCAAACAGGTGACCTCTGGGAGCATTTGCTCTGCACCTCACACGCAGGTTGCTCTTGTGTTTTCATGTGCAAACAGGTTCCTGTCTCCAACCTGCCAGCCGGGGTTCACGAGGCCGGGAAGTCTGTGGAAAAGGCAGACTCAATCTTTTCCCAGGAAAGAGATCCGCGGTTTGCCGAGATGTTTGCAGGAATCAGTGCATGTAAGTTTCCAAAGGATGCTGAGGTCGTGAGATTGTGGGGTTTATAGTCGCTGTCCAGCCGTTTGGAGGCAGCCACCCTTGAGGGTGAATTTACAGCGACTTCTACAGGGTAGAAAAGTAGCACCGAATACAGGGGTTCCAGTGGATCCTCTCTACTCCTGGCCTCGCCTCTCATTTACCCGTTACCTGGGGCAACCAACCTGGAGCCTCTGACATCTCATCTTCAAAATTTGAGGAATTGGAATAAATGAGCTCTATTAATCATGGTAGAATTTAGTTTTATCAAGACAAAGACATGTCCCTATAAAAAAAATATATATCTTGGGACTTACCTGGTGGTGCAGTGGTTAAGAATCCGCCTGCCAATACAGGGGGCACGGGTTTGAGCCCCAGTCCGGGAAGATCCCACATGCTGTGGAGCAACTAAGCCCGTGAGCCACAGCTATTGAGCCCACAACTACTGAAGCCCGCGCACCTAGAGCCTGTGCTGTGCAACAAGAGAAGCCACCACAATGAGCGCACTGCAACCAAGAGTAGCCCCCGCTCACCACAACTAGAGAAAGCCCGCGCGCAGCAACGAAGACCCAACGCAGCCAAAAATAAATAAATTTATTTAAAAAAAAGAATCTCAACTTAATCTCTAATGCAGAGGGGACCGCATTTTAAAATAGAAATATGCAGTAAAAAGGAAAATAAAAATTATCCAGTATCCTACCACCCAGATTTAATCTTTTTTAACTTTTTAAAAGTCGTGCTTTTTGTCTTTTTCTGCACATGTGAAATCTTTTTATATACAAAATCGAGCTCCTGCTGTTCGGTAGCTTACTTTTTCACATGACAATCTATTATGAACGTCTTTCTAGATTATTAAATGGTCTAAATCGTATTTACCGCCTGCGTAGTTTCCATTGTATGGGTGTTCCACGGCGCATCCTTCATGGTGGTCACTGGGGTGCTCACCTGTGTTAGAACTGCAGTTAGAGAAAATGGCGCCATTCTTGGGACTCCGCTGGCGGTCTAGTGGTTAAGACTCTGTGCCTCCACTCCAGGGGACTCGGGTTCAATCCCTGGTCGGAGAGCTAAGATCCCACATGCGGCGAGGGGCGGCCAAAAATAAATAAATAAATGATAAAAAGGTATAAGAAATTTTTTTAAAAAAGAAAATGGTGCTGTTCAAAGTTCAGGTGTCACGTGGAACCCACGTGTGCAGCTGCCTCGCTCGCCCACTCAGACTGCCGCTCAGATCAGCAACATATAAAACTTGGAAATGTCCTTGTCGGTTCCAAAATTTAGGGAACAGATTCCATTTTCGTGTGATCTGTGAGATACAGTGTAATCGGGATCAGCTGAAGGGAGAAACCGGCCGACTCACGCCATGGAAGCGTGGGGAACGCAGTAATGGGAAGGGACCCCCATTAGCGTCCTCCTAGGACTAAGGAACTGGGGTCAGCACGGGCCACAGGGAGGACAGAGAGGCCCCGGGCACCTTGGAGGTAGCAGATCTCAGGCCTCCTGCTGCCAGCACCTGTAGTGGAAGACCCCAGCCCTCGTGCCCACGTGGCTGTGAGCCAGATGCTATGAAAGTAGGGAGCGCGCTGGAGCTGCCTGAACTTAGAACAGCAACAGAGAACAGACCTGTGAGCATGACGGGTAGGCTCCCCTCCGGTGGTTCCCACCGGCCATCCAGATGTGCCACCCACCCACAGCGGTATTTCCTCGACTTTTATAGAGAAACGTAATTTCATCCAGCAAGAGGAAACAATAGCAAAAGCTCCTCTTCCTCTCAGATAAGCCTGAACTATTTGGTCAGATACCCACAGCATTTCTGGGAAACCCATTTGAAATTTTAATATTATACAAACATAGACCTTTTCCCATAAAGATGACAAAATAGAAAAAAAATTAACAGAAGAGGAAAAAGAAGGGAAGGAAAATATGTAATCCAAGAGTATTTCCACCAACCAAGCTGCTTTCCTATATGAAAAAGCAACGGAAAGACCTTCTCGGACATGCACCATCTACTTATACTTCCTGGAAAAAAATTACTTGCAGAAGACTGTGCTTTTTGTGAAATGAATCAAATATGGAACACAAGAATGGAAGTGATAGGTTGGAAAAGAAGTAGCGATGAAAAAGTGAAACTAGTGACACCTGGAATTAATATAACATTGTTAGAAGATAAAAAAGATATTTTTTTTTTTTTTTTTTTTTTTTTTTTTTTTTTTAAAAAAGATATTTAAAAATAAAAACCAGAGTCAATTCAGCAAAGATACATACTTTGGATCAGGGGACTAGAAACAGACATTTCTCATCAGTCTATACTATTTTATCTCTGACATATAACTTCAAGTATGTTTAAACATAACCACTAATGGATGGAAAAAAAAAAAAAAGATGGAAGGAAAGAGGTCTCGCCTCCAAACCACTTCCAAGAAAAGACAAGGAAATTTTTAGCAACTTGCAAAACACTCAGGAGAAAAATAAAGAGAGAGAGCAAGAAAATATGAATAGCACGAGTAATGAAATAAGTTGATGCCCAAGGGATTCTGACGGATAATTCTTGAATAGTATGGTGCCAAAATGTGATATAACCAAAACAAGATGAAATGAAAGTATGGAACCGGAAAGAGCGGGTGGTGAAGATGCTCTCCAAAAACAAGGAGGAAAGCAGAGAAAGAAGCCTACTGTGTACAGGTAAAAGATGGAACCTAGGGCTTCCCTGGTGGTGCAGTGGTTGAGAGTCTGCCTGCCGATGCAGGGGACACGGGTTCATGCCCCGGTCCGGGAAGATCCCACATGCTGCGGAGCGGCTGGGCCCGTGAGCCACGGCCGCTGAGCCTGCGCATCCGGAGCCTGTGCTCCACAACGGGATAGGCCACAACAGTGAGAGGCCCACGTACCGCAAAAAAAAAAAAAAAAAAAAGATGGAACCTAAAATGAAGATATAAATGTCATGAACAATGAAATGTGAAATCCAAAAATAGTTTGAAACACAAGAGATCCTGACAAAGCCAGATTATAGCAGAAAATTTCAATATGCCTTTCTTCATCTCTAGCAAATCATGTAGATCAAAATAATAAAGATATGGAATACTGAATAATTTTATGTATATATATATATATATATATATATATATATATACATATATATAAAGTGATAGATAGATAGATAGATGTAATTTTGTACCCCACAGATGTCCTGGAGCATTTAGAAAAAAAATGTTTCTTATTTAACCAACCACCGACAAACCTTAAATACATGAGAAAAAGTGGCTTGTTTATAGTCAAGAGAAGTCCAGAAGTCTTCCTAACTCATGCAACTTTTAGCCTCATCTCTTTCTCTCCAAGATTCAAGGCCTTATGATCGGGTTAGCAATACACACCCAAGAGTCTGATCTCTTTCCATCCTGTAAGGATTTCCCAATGAGCACCCCGTCACTGCAGCAAAAGAAAATGGACCAGGAAAACTGCTCAGTGCCTCCGGTTTCTCAAAACGTCGCAGAGGTTTGTTGACACGTGTGGGCTATTCGTCACATGGCCCCTGAAGCCAGCTCTCTGGGCCCCAAGCCTGTGAGCCTGAGCGTCCATCACCTCTCACGCTCACTCAATGGAGGACCCACCCGCTCCGCCCATCCCCCCACCAGCAAGCCAGAGACAGGTGCAGACGTGGGGTCTGTCCAGGCGCAAAATAATTGCCTTTATATCCTTTATTCCAAGATCTTGTTGCAAGCAGGGATGTTAGGGTCTCTAGGAATAAGATGCGTAGGGATTTTGAGATTCTAGGGAAATTGGGAGGGTGCTTCGGAGAGCCCTGGACCCCTCAATTACCAGAGGGAGTGAGAAGGCTCCCGTTCCCACTCCTGTTTCTCAAACTACCACCCTCTTCCTCGTGTTAAGATCTCACAGCCCAGCTGGGATTTGAGCCCATTTCTTCAGCCTCTCTTTGTGGGAGAGACTGCTGAGCTGAGTTTTCTACTTAGAACTCCGTGGTGGCAGAAGAGCGTCCACTATTACGCATCTTGGCTGGGCCTGAGTGTTTTCACTTGTATGAGGAGCTTGGCCTCTCAAAGAAACCCTCGTGGAAGGGTAAGGAACGCAGGTCGGGGCTGCTCCAGGTTAGCTGGAGCACCTGCTGGGTTAGGGCAGCGGGGTCAGGCAGGGTTCTGGGCCAGTGGGAGGAGTGCTGGACTTGGATTCAAGCTCTAAGTCCTCCTTCATTGGCTCATGAGCTTGGACAAACTGAGCCTCAGTTTCCACACTAGCAAGTGATAGCAAACATTTAAATGCTGTTGGCTCTGATACTGGCCCCTGTTCTAAGCACTTAACTTATGCTAACTCATTGAATTCCCACCACAGCCCTATGAGGAAGCTACTATTATTATCACCATCTTTCACTCGGGGGAACGGAGACAGGAGGAGGTTAAATAACATGTCCAAGGCCACACCCCAGATAAATAGGGCAGAGCTGGACGTTAGAGCCTGTCCTCTTAACCATGGCTCTGCACCTTCTCACGCATAAAATGAGAGGTATCGGGAATTCCTTAGCGGTCCAGTGGTTAGGTCTTTGCCTTCCAGTGCAGGGGGTGCAGGTTCGATCCCTGGTCGGGGAGCTAAGATCCCACATGGCAGACTTCCCTTGTGGTCCAGTGGTTAAGAATCCACCTGCCAGTTCAGGGGACACGGGTTCCATCCCTGGGCCGGGAAGATCCCACATGCTGTGGAACAACTGAGCCTGCGCTCTAGAGCCTGTGCTCTAGAGCCTGTGCTCTGCAACAAGAGAAGCCACCGCAATGAGAAGCCCGCGCACCACAACGAAGAGTGGCCCCCGCTCGCCGCAACTATAGAAAGCCCGTGTACAGCAACGAAGACCCAGTGCAGCCCCCGCCCCGCAAAAAAGCACAAACATATAATAAAAGGATCCCACATGCCTTGTGGCCAAGAAACCAAAACATAACACAGAAGCGATATTGTAACAAATTCAATAAGGACTTTTTTAAGAAAACGGTCCACATCAAAAAAATCTTAAAAAAAATAAAAATGAGAGGCATGATACCCACCCCAGGTGAGAAGAACTCCGTAAAATACTGTGTGAGGAAGAACCCTCTTTAGTTCTTTTCGTCTTCCCGACTCTCGGAAAGAGCCTGCCTTACAGCTTGTGGCCCAGCTGAGGCTTCAGGGAACAGCCGGGGGCCCTCAGGAGCAGCTGCAGAGATCAGGGCGGGGCGGGCTGCATGGGGATGGGCTGGGCCGCCCAGGGCCTGTGCCCTCCTGCTTGTGCACGCCGCCCCTGCATCTGTGCTCGGGGCTCCCTGCCCTGGGGTCTGCAGGGCAGGAACTCCTCCAATGTGACCCTTGCTCTGCTTTTCCCAGCGGAGAAGAAGATGATGAGCTCGGCTTCTGCAGCAGGAACTCAGCAGATCTACTCCCAAGGCAGCCCGTTTCCCCCGGGACACTCGGGAAAGGCCTTCAGGTACCTGGTGGGGGCGGGCAGCGGGGCAAGAGAGGAAGAAGAGGCCCCCCTACCCAGTGAAGCCCTGGGTCTCAGAGCTTGGCTCTGCGTGCAACAAATACTACAAACCCCACTTCGTGCTTACGCATCCACATGCCCGGGCCAGGCTCAGGAGTCCGGTGGCTCCGGTTCTGCCCTGTGAGCCCTAGGTGAGTCACCGTAAGTGATGGGGTCAGTTAACTCTGTATCGGATGTGAAAGGTGCCAGCCACTGCGTTGTGTAGCGGTGCCTGCCAGGGAGAAGGGAGTGAGGTGGCCTCTAGCCGGGACCCAGATGGGGCAGAGCTGGGGACGCCTGACAAGGGAGCAGACAGTGCCCTGTTCCCTGGTTCTGAGGCCATGGCCAACCCCAAGGGGGAGAGGACAGCTTGGCCCATCATGCCTGGGGTCTCAGCCTACAGGGCCACTCATGGGAGGTACAAGCAGGATGTCTGGCCTTCCCACAGCTTGGCTCTTAGCATCAGGGACCTCTTGTAGGTCACAGAGGAGGCTGTGACAACACCACCATGACAGTACCACCGGAGGCAAGGCCTGGCTCCACTGCCTGCCGGGGAAACAGGAGCACGGGCTGGGGAGAATGGCTAGAGGAGAGACCCGCAGCATTCAGGGAGGATGTGGGGGTACTCAAGTGAGCGTCAGATGCCCGCAGACTCGCTAGGCAAAGCATCTCCAATGCGTGCCCGGGAGGATGGGGCTCCTCACACAGCCCAGCCTCTGGCTGACTTGGCCAGAGCTGAGTTTTCAGATAAGATGCAGGCAGGGACCAAGACTGGGCAGGTGGGACCAGCCACCCCAGGGAGAGGTCCGGGCTGGGACTGCCCTCTAAGGGGACGAGGCTCATGCTTCCACACTGGTCCATGGACAGACCTCCTGGGGAAGCAGCAGGTAGCTCGGCAGCTGTGCCCTGGAACAGCAGCCTCTGAAATCCTGGAGTGGCTCTGACCAGCCGCGCAGCTGGGCCTCGCTGGATTGCAACCTGTTGGGAGTCTCTGAACAGGCAGCGACTCTCTGGTCTGGGGACAGGAGGACAAGACGACAACCCCCAGTGAGCTGCTCCTGAGCCGTCATCACTGCCGGTCTCCCCGCTCTGGTGAGCGCTGGCCGAGGCTCCAGACTCCTGCCCGGCTGCTGTGTTACTCGTGCTCTCAGCACACGGTGAGCACCTGTAGTTCCGTGCCAGGCTGTGTGCCAGCCCAGGCCCGTGTTCACCGAGTCCTCGGAACACTTGCTGTTCCCGCCCTAACCCCCTGCCGTCTGGACAGAGGGCAGCAGGGACGGAGCGGAGGCCAGAGGTGAGGAGGGACAGCCCGAGGCAGCGTGGCAGGGGGCGGGAGGGCCGCCCAGAAGCAAAAGTCAGGTGGCCACCTGCTGCCAGGGCGGGCACCCAGCCATCGGGGATCAGGAGAGATGGGGAGGCCTCGAGTCTGGGAGAAACGGAACGAGACCTCGGAGGCCTTGAATACCACGCCCGGGAGTTCGGACCCCATCACTGATGACTTGTGGGAGAAGAGGCACTTGAGGAAGCGGAGTCCTGGAGAAAGTTCAGGGTGGCAGGGGTGCAGGGGGCGCAGTGGAGGAGTGAGACGGTCCAGCTGGAGGTGCTGTGCCTGTGTGGACTGTCATCACAGAAACAAAAGAGCGGGACAGGGTGGAGGGCGGTTACCAGAAGGGAAGGCAGGCTGGTGTCTGGACGGCTGTGTAAGGAAGGAGTTCCGGGGGGGGACACCAGCCTCCGTGTGGAGGCACTCACTAGATACTGGTCTATAGAATGAATGGATGGATTAATTAAAGGGGGCTTCCCTGGTGGCGCAGTGGTTAGGAATCCGCCTGCCAATGCAGGCGCCATGAGTTCGAGCCCTGGGCTGGGAAGATCCCACATGCCACGGAGCAACTGAGCCCGTGCGTCACAACTACTGAGCCCACGATCTAGAGCCCGTGCTCTGCAACAAGAGAAGCCACCGCAATGAGAAGCCCTCATGCAGCAACAAAGACCCAACGCAACCAAAAATAAAAAGTAAATCAATCAAATAAATTTATAAATAATAATAATAATTAAAGAATACATGAGGCTTTACGCCTGTGGGATGGGCAGTTTCCTGTAAATCTGCAGGGCCTGAGCTGGTGTGAGTGGGAAGGGCTACGGGATGAATGACCCTGAGCCCCCACCATGTGGCAGCACATCCCTAAGTACGTCCCCAGCCCAAGTCCTGCTGTGGTCCCGTGGGCCCTGTGCGCACGTTAGCCAGGGCACCTTTCCCTGGACCCACAGGGCTTCTGCCAGCTCTCCAATCAGTGCTGGGAGGGAACCGAGGGCCACCCTGCCCCAGGGAACAGTGATCAGAAAAGGCCCTCCGAGCTCACACATTCATCAGGAGGGAGAATGGGAAAGGAGTCCTGTGTTAAGTGAGGAAGTGCTTTCAGGAGGATGGGAATGAAGTTCCCCTTGCTCGTGGTTAGTGCAGGAATGTCTTGTCATCTTTGAGTTCTCCTTATTTTAAGAGGGACCGGATAGCATGGAAAACATATTGTAATACAATTAGTGAAACGGTACCCGGTCTTCTTTACTGGTCTATAACCTTCCATTCTTTACAACCTGGCTGAAAACCCACCTCCACCCAGGCCTTCCGTGATTAGCCCCCTTCTTCCCACGTGATTCGCTCATGGGCACCCAGCACTCTGCCTGTGCGGAGCTGGCCCTGGGGAGGCAGGAGGAAGAGCCTGAAATGAAATGCAAGTCTTCCCTGGTCTCCTTTATCTGTAATGAGCTTGTTGTATAACTGGCGGAACTGGGAAAATCTCACAGAAGCCGTGCCTAGCAGTGCAGCCAGCGTAGGCCTAGGAGCAGAGACAGCGGTCAGGGACTGAGCCTGCGGGAGGACAGGCAGGGAGCACGGGTGACACACACAGCGGGTGTCTACTAAGGACTCATTGGATTCAACTGAAGATTCACTGAAGGGTCAAAAGAGGTAAACAGCAGTTTGCACTGGGATGCGGGCGGGCAGGTCCAGGCCCCACCCAGCAGGCTTCCACTGACAGGCTCTTTTCTCTGAAAGCCTGTGGTCTATTTCCTGAATCCTTAAGCTTTATAGGTGCCCCAAAGGAACAAATTAACCAGAGCACAGAGAGCAAGTTAACACCAAGACTGATTTTTATTCCAAGAAGCTGCTCTCTTCCTGGGAATCATCCGTTGAAAGCAAGAGACACAGAGGTGTGGGATTGGGGCTTCGTAGAGGAGTGAGGGGGAGACCCTGTGGGGAAAAAGAGGCAGCAGTGGTGGGTTGAGGGAGCCCTGGGGGAGAGAAGGAAGACCGGGGGCTCCCCCTGAGGGCCTTCGATCCAGTGATGCACAGCTCCGGTGGGAGAGAGCGGTGCGCTCCGGGAGAGGTGGCCCGGGACAGGGCGCGTCAAGCTGGGGCGTCTCCCCGGGACGAATGCGTTTTCTTCCCTTGCAGTTCTTCGGTGGTGCACGTGCCTGGCGTGAACGACATCCAGTCCTCTTCCTCGACGAGCCAGAACATGTCCCAAATCTCCCGGCAGCTAAACCAGAGTCAGGTGGCGTGGGCGGGTAGTCGGCCGCCCTTTCCCGGACAGGTATGGGTATCAGTGAGGGCACTGCCCCCAGGTGCCCAGAGGGTGCAGAGCACCTGGGCTGTGCTTACTTTGCATCCCAGCTCTGAGAAGGGGCGGCACACTGAGCTTGCAGCTGCCCACCCCGAACGCAGCCGGGCTCCCAGGGGCACTGGCCACCCTAAGGGTACTTTGAGAACTGGGTCCCCAGCAATGGTACCGAATCCGGTTTCAGCAGCCTTTTCTCCCGGCAGTCTCAGGGAAGTCCTGGGGAACCTGGGGGAGGGGCGGGCGCCCAGAGGCCCTCGATCAGGAGCGAGCCTGATCGCTTGGGACCTGCATTTCCCTGGCCCAGGAGTGCGTGAGAACATCAGCGCTGGGACACACGCGGCTCCGTGTGGTCGCTGTGAGGACGGCTGTCCTCTGGGCTGAGGGAGTCCTTGCCAAGGTCCCATAAGCAGAAGGCAGAGGACCTAGATCCTTGTAGCCCTGGGCATGAATATCAACCAGACCTGCGCCAAAGATGCAGGGCCCCAGTGCTGTGGTTCTTGGGCCGGCACACAGTGGCCTGATCCCCCAGGAGGGCCTTTGGAGCCGCTATCGGCCCAGGGCGGGACTGCCACTGCGGGTGGCAGTGACCAGCCCAGGCTGTGGACCGGGTACACCTGCTGCTGATGCTCTCCATCTCTGTGCTTCATCCCGATTGCAGCCAATCCCCTCCCAGTCCAGCAAGACTCAGTCTTCTCCCTTTGGGATTGGAACGAGCCACACCTACCCGGCCGACCCCTCCTCCTACAGTCCTCTCTCCAGTCCAGCCACCTCCTCGCCCAGCGGGAACGCCTACTCCAGTCTTGCCAACAGGACTCCAGGGTTCGGTAGGTGGGGAAGGAGGGAAAGAATGCCTGGGAGCGTCAGCAAAGATGCTTTCTGAACATTCTGAGTTTGGGGGTCTGAGCCCCAAGCTCCCAGAATCCTGGTACCAGGTCTGGAGATTTCCAAGCGCCTCTTCTCTCTGGCTATCTGGAGGCCAATCGTGTCCCTAAGAGACTGGCTGCCTAGACCTCGGCTTTGTGGATTGACTTTATCATTTTCGAGGCTCTGGGACTCTACTCCCTTGCGCTGATGTCATCTGAATGCTATTTTAACCCTTTATGGCCCTTGGCAAGGACTTTTAGGTCGCCCAAGTCAAAAACCCTATAGTCTTATTTCAAAAAACTAGAGAAGTATAGGTTATAGGGATGACCAATTGTGTAAATAAATTGTGTAAGTAATAAACACCGTAAAGTTCACTTTTTAATATTAAAAGAGGGATCCTATCCCACGTAAGAACATCTCGCCTAGCTTTGTTTGTACAACCTCAGGCCATAAAGGGTTAAGTAACCACTTCCTGTGGTGCCCTTCCCAGGAGCCCTTACCACTGCTCACCCTGCAGGTATTTCATGGATCCCCCTCAGCGTGTCTGCCAGGGTCAGGGTTCCATGTCACATGGCAGGGGCTCAGAAGGGACCGTGGGGCTGGCAAGAAGCCCGAGCTGGTGCCCGTCTTCCCGCAGTGCTGTCCCCAGAGAGAGACGGCCAACAGCGTGCTCGGGGAGGGAGCGCAAAGCAGCGCCCAAACATCTGAATTTCCATCTGAGTTGCAGGCTTCCCCTTAAGCCGTGTCAGCCTTAGGAAAGAGCAGTGCCTTGTTCCTAGCCCATACCTGGAGTTGGCAGCTGCTCGCACGCCCTCTCCATCCCCACCACTAATAGCAGCACTTCTGGCCCTGTCAGCCCGAGGTCTCGAGGTCTGGGGCCCAGCATTTCCCGACTCCTTATCTGTGGCTCCCCCTTGGACTCAGCTGTCCCCTCAGCGTGAATCCCATTTCCTTATAGCGGGTTCTTACATTCAGCCTTTAAATATTCTTGCTAGATTAGTCTGTGAGTTTAGAAGCACAGAGCCCTATTTCAGGAAGGAGGAGCCCTGAGGCAATTGCTTTCAAGTCAGCCAGGCCCTTGACAACGTAGATCCACCCTGAGGTTGGAAGCCTCTGGTTCCCAGGAGCAGTCCCGCCTCCCTGCAGTCTCTACATCCGGCTCCCTCACCGGGATATGGAGAGACTTCCCACCCTCCCCCAGCCCCAGTCTTGTCCTGAAGGCGGCCGTGGCACACTTGGCATGCAGGCACCTAGTCCTTCCTGGAAGCACAGGGCCCACCTGGCACTGACCTACTCACCAAGGCCCTCCTGAGTGCCAGGGCCTCCTGAGTGCCAGGGCCTCCTGAGTGCCAGGCCCTGGGCTGAGCCCTAGAAACGGAGGGAAGGAGACTCGGTTCCGACCAGCAGTGCAGACACGGAGGCAGGGGAGACTGATGGGAACAGAGAGACGGCAGGCCAGTGCTGGAGGTGCAGCGGCCAAGGTCTACTGAAGGCAGGAGGGTGAGGAGAGGCTCAGAGGAGACCTGGCACTCACCCCGTAAGGCCTAGAAGCACCTCAGTGTGGCTCTAGCAAGAAAGGAGGGGAAGCCACCCGCTGCCCCGACGACTAGGGCCTTTAGCTCTGTGAATCTGTCTGGTCTCCACTTAGCAAATGCTAGGCCCCGAAGTGCAAACAGAGATGGAACACAGAAAGGACAAAGCGTGGGGCTGAGGCCACCGTACAACCTGAAGACCAAGAACAGGATCACACAAACGGGGTCCAGGCTCAGCAACCATTTTCACAGCTGCCGTCCAGCTGTCTCACACTCGGATGATAACAATAATAGTTATGACAGTAGCTAACGCTTACCAGATGCTTACTACGTGCCCAGCACTTTACACATTTGAGTTCACTTAGAGCTCATGGTAGCCCCATGAGGGAGAAATTATGATGCTTCCCCAAGGCCTCACGGCTGCTCAGTGGTAGCATCACGCCTGTGGAGCCAGGTAGTGCCATCTGAGTCTGTGCTCCCATCACTACCCCATCCTGGCCGTTCTCTCTAATCCATCGTTCAGGGTACCTTAGAATTAACATAGGCATTGGATGTGTCCTGATTTATACTAATGTGAAAGGGGCTAGAACCCTTTCAATGAGTGCATGGAAGAGACTGTAAATAGAGAAAATAAGGACTGAGGAGTTTCTTGGGGCCTTACCATCAATACCTCGTTTGTTAACCTCACACGAGCAGTTCGAGTGGGAAAGGACACAGTTGGCGTGTGTTTGGAAGCCAACTCAGGTGGAGCGATGAGGTGGGGACAGGAAGCTGAGGAGGCGGGAGGCTCAGGCTGGAGGTGGGGAGGAGGACCTTCAGCGGGGTGGGCGCCAGAGTCATCTGTGATGCAAGGCTCCTGGAGGACACCTCCCAGTGCAGGCGGGGGAGGCCCAGGCAGAGGGGTCAGAGTTCACAGCAGGGTGGAGGACCATGGTGTGGAGGTGGCCTGGAGAGCGCGCGGACCACGGGATCTGTGGAGTGTGGGTAAAACAAGCAGCTCCTGCCCCAGAGGGCTTCAAGGGCAGTGGGACCTGACCCCTGGTGTGCCCTCCAGCTGGGTCACACTTCTCCGGGCCCTTTGGCATCCGGAACCTCCTGTAGGTCCCTGGGTGGAACGGACCCTCTTCACTGCCAGGTCTTGTACAGACTGATCCTTGTGTCTGGAGTCCTGGTGGAGGAGAGGGGGCAAGCTTCCGTTATGGTCAGAGAAGAGAGGGGGCATGATTAGGGAAAGGGCCTGAGGGGTGTGTTATTAACGATGGCTGCTCCAGAGCACGGAAGGGAGGGCTGCAGGGAAGAGCAGATGGCAGTGGGGGAGTGGGGAGGGAGCAGAGCAATCTCGGTAAAAGGTCAGTTTCATTAATTATTAAATAAATATGAAACCATTAAAACAGCTGGTGGTGCTTACATTTGCAACGGACATACCCTGGCCCCGTAGGTGCAGATCTGAGTGGCTTCCCCGGGTGTCCGCCAGGGCGTGGGTGAGACAGCTGTACCTCAGGGCCTGTTGGTTGGGCCTGAGGGTTACAAGCAAGGCAGCCTGGAGAAGACCACACCCCATGAAGCCTTACCTTGTTGAAGGTGTATCCCCCACAGGACACACAAGCTACTGGGGGTAAACGAACTTGCCAGAGGCTGTGGGGCTGCAGCAGGTCTGCAGAAGCAGCCTGGCAGTGTTGTGCTCCTACACTGGCTAGAGGGCGCAGGTGGACCAGAGCCAGTGGACCCCCCCCCCCAACCAGGTGGCTGAGGTTTCATGGAGAGCGCCGGCAGGGTGGAGCCGGCCTGCAGCCCTCTGGGTGATTGAGGATGCTTGCTGAAGAGTGGGTGCCCCTGGGCCTCCTGCACGCCGCTGGTAGACACATGCCGGGCAGAAAAGCCACCCGAACCAGAAGACAAGCCACTTCCTCTGCTGTGCCCGGCCTGTCTCTCCAGCTCCCTCTATTGACAAAGCCTAACATTGCACCAGCTAGCAAAGGAGAAATATTTACAGGGTCCATTTCCCATTTCACAAAGCAGGGAGGGCAAAGGAGGGTGGATTTAGAGTTTGGAGGCACTGAAATGATAACTGCCAAAGATTTATATGATGCGAATCCCGGAACTGGTTAGTCCTCTGTTTCAACTACCCGCAGGCGTCTGCTTGTTGATATTACCATGTTTCTAGGAGAAATGCAGGGAGCCAGGCAGACAAGTTGCACGATGAACGTGGTTCCGAGTTGCTGCGGCAGGCCAGGCTTTCATTCCCTGACTTGGCTCGAGGGCTGCATATATGCCTTTTCAGGGCTGGGACTTACTTACATTGTTGTCTTACCACCGTGCTTCCTGAGGTAGTAAGTTGGCGGACACGAGCGTGTCCATTGCTTCTCATTTGTCCCCCATGTGCCTTTCAGTTTAGGAAGAGGTAGCTAAAGTATCTCATTCCCTCATAGCACAAGTCACAGCTGGCCTAGCAGATTTACCTTGGAGAGGAAGATTGAAAGGATATGTCATTCCAGCCATGTCTGAAGATTCTTTCAGGGAGAAATAGGATGAATAATTAGAGATAGGGAAGCAGGGTAGGATATGCACTATGAGAGGGGATTGCAATAACCCGAAATGTTTGCAGACACCGTGCTCCTCTTACTCCCCACCTCCTGCCCCCAAAACTCAGCCCTGGGAATTCTTCAATTTCTATAATTTGAGGGAATTAT
Source organism: Phocoena phocoena (assembly GCF_963924675.1). Classification (NCBI taxonomy): domain Eukaryota; kingdom Metazoa; phylum Chordata; class Mammalia; order Artiodactyla; family Phocoenidae; genus Phocoena; species Phocoena phocoena. The sequence continues at coordinate 143,517,746 of NC_089220.1, read as the reverse complement.
AGACCATCCCACCCTTACTAGTTAGTGATAAAAAGACAAGATCTTAACCAGATAAAGCAGAAACTAACACACCATTGTAAAGCAATTATGCTCCAATAAAGATGTAAAAAAAAAAAAAAAAAAGATCTTAACCAGAAATCGTGCGAAGCAGGTGCACCTCTTGGCTGAGACCCACAGGGAGGCCCTTACCTGGAAGGCGCTCGTAAGAGGATAAGCTGCCCCTTTGGTGCTCTTTGCTGTCTTTATCCGGCAGGGCTTCTGAGCTGCAGTGCTGTGGACACTTGGCCCCAGATGGTTCTTTGTTTGTTCACAGAGGGTGTTTAGCAGCAGCCCTGGCCTCTGTTTACTGGTGCTCCTCCGTTCGTGACAATGAGAAATGTCTCTAGACATTGACAGTTGTCCCTCCAGGGTGAGGGGGCAAAATCACCCCTGCTTGAGAGCCGCTGAGCTAAACCCAACCGCTTAGGACCTCTGAGCTGGGCTTCAAGTGAACCTGGACTCTTAGGGCAACTTCCAAATCAGATGAATCTCACCCAAAATGTTAGTTAGCAAAAGTGAAATTATAACATTGAGTGCCAATGAATTTTTCTTTTAAGGAAGTTGTCATCCCCTTCCCTCTACAACCTAGAAATCTACAAGCTCCCGAAGATTCTGACTTTTGGTTTAAAAGCCCACCCAGTTGGCCCAGATTGTAGCAGCCTAAAAATATATTCTGCTTGGACCCCTGGGCTGGCAGGTGGCCCAGGCATCCAGCCAGGACTGTAGCAGCCTAGGCCTTGCGCAGGAAGCCCACAGAACACAAGAAACAGAGCGTGGCTAGAACCTAGCTCATGGTTTGCAGCCATATACATGGCTTTGGGAGCAATAAGGGGACACAGGGATGTTGGGTAACACTGGGGCTTTTTCCAGAAAGGAACTTGTGGGTACATCTTGAGGGCGGGCCATGAACATGCCCTGTTCACCATCCGTCTGCAGGCAGGTCAGTCAGGGCCAGGGTTTAGGCTAAGACCCCACATGGCTCTGTCTTCCGGGAGAGGTCGTGTCGTAGTTATGACTCGTTATTTAATCAGAGAGGTCACTAATACAGCTCAGGAAAACTTTCAGTAGCAGAGGCTGAATGGAGGGCTTTCCCCTTTAACTCTCCTACCACATGGCCGGGGAACTCATCCTGCAGATCGTCTTTGGATGTAACTTTCTCCAGGAAGATGCCGACTGAGTCAGGTCTCGCTCCTTTGTCCCTCCACACTGCCCTTGCTTCCCTTATAAGCACTCTTAACAATTCCAGTTGCCTACGTACTCATCTTTCTTTCTCAGTGGATTGGGCCATTGCAATCCATTGTATCCCCAGCACACTGCTCAGTGTCAGGTACATAGTCAGGGTTCAGTATGAAAGCTGTATGTATCAAATGAACGCACGTGGGCTTCAGCGTCAGAAAGATGAGGTTCAAACCCTGCCTCTGGCATTTATAAGCTAAATGAGTTGGGGACATTTCTTGACGTCTTTGAGCCCCGGTTTCCTCATCTGAAAAACGTGGAAGATGGACCCATCTCTTAGAGTCAGAGCGAAGAAGAAATGAAATGAAATAGTGTCTAGAAAGTACCCAGCACGTTGCCTAGCACATAGTCAGTACTCCAAAAATACTAAGTCCTTTCCCTCCCTCCTTAACTAATCTATGCTGTTTCTAAAGCAATCCAGTTCATTGATTTTTTTTTCTGTTGCACACGTTTAAGAAGAGCACTTCCCTCCCCAGAAGTTTAAGAATTTTTATTCTGAAATCTTGTCCCTGTAATTAGTAGAATCACCCCCAGATACGAATGGAGAGCTAATCTTCCTCTAATCTTCATGCCCCCTCCACCCTACCCTGTGTCTGGCTGTCACCGAGGAAGACTGATGAGAGAATGTGTTTTTGTTTCATTATAAGTCAGCGATGTCCAGGAAGCCTCAAAGGGGACTAGAAGTAGAAGTGTACAGAATGTTCATGTTTCTGCTTCCTTCTCCCCTCTTTCCCTTCCTTTTTCCATTCCTTTATTCTTGCCCTCAGCAGATACTTATTGAAGCCTCCTTTATTCCAGGCAGTATACTCAGTAAGTCCTGAGACAGACGTAGATAAGATCTCTGGCCTTAAGTTACTCACCATCTGGGGATGAGTCAGTGTAGCGTGATGGGCACCGTCCCGAGAGACAATGCAAGTGCTGCAGACGAGCGAAGAAGACAGAATGACTGAGGGAATCGGTCGCGCAGGGTCACGTTCGGTCGGGACTTTGAGCGCGAGTAGATTCCTGCAGGCACAGAGCAGGGGAAGGATGCCCACGACAGAGACCACAGTGATGGAGCGGTGTGCAGTGTGTGGGGCGGGGGTTAAGTCTACAACGGCATGTGACTGGGGTGAGAGGGGCTGGGGGCACAAAGAAGGGGGAGATGGGGTCTGAAAAACAGGAACCGTATGCCGAAGGCTCGAGTGTGCCCCCTCTGAGGAACGTGGACGGTGGGGGACTGTGTTTCTTTGTTTTGTTTTCTTTTGGCCGCGCCACGTGGCTTGTGGGATCTTAGTTTCCCGACCAGGGATTGAACCCAGGGCCACAGCAGTGAAAGCACCAGGTCCTGACCACTGGGCCGCCAGGGAACTCCCATGGGGTGGGGGTGGGGGGTGCGGCGAGGGGAGACTGTGTTAGTTTCTAAGCAGCGGATGCCGTTGTAGGAAGACCACCCCGGTAGCTGCGTGGGTCTGGGGGAGATTGGGTGCTGGCCCGGCTCGGAGCACGGGTGGCGGCTGTGAGAATGGATGGAGTGAAGGAGACTGGGCGGAGGGGTGTTAGGGGATTGGGGATGCAACAGAACCCAGTGAGTGACTGGACGTGAGGGGTGGGTGAGAGCAAAGAGTTGACAGGCGTGGTGTCCCCGTCTGGGCTGTCCGAGGAGGTGGGACGATTGTTTTAGGTGTGAGGGGTCCAAGGTGTCTGTCATACTGTTTAGACACATCTCCTAAGGTGGATAGATGGACCCGAAGCTTAGGAGAGAAGCTGCGCTGTAAACACCACCAGAGACGTGAGATGTGAGTCTGCCACTCCCAGGTCCTCCCTTCACGCCCCTCAGCACAGCCAAACATCAGTGCACAAGTCCTGGTACCTCCTTCCCCAGAATACCTCAGATCCATCCGCTTCTCTCCGCCTCACGTCTGGTGCTACTGTCACCTCCTGCGAGGATTACTCCCCCAGCCTCATGCCACCTGGGCTTCTTCCCCCTCACCTTGTCCCCTCGTCCACTGACAGGGTGACCTTCCCAAACGTGAAGGTCTGTGTGCGACGCACCTCAACTTAAGAGCCTTCAGCAGTTCTCTGCTGCCCTCAAAATCCATCACCCTCATGGTGTGGGACCTGACCCCTGGTGTGCCCTCCAGCTGGGTCACACTTCTCCGGGCCCTTTGGCATCCGGAACCTCCTGTAGGTCCCTGGGTGGAACGGACCCTCTTCACTGCCACGTCTTGTACAGACTGATCCTTGTGTCTGGAATGCTTTTTAACCCCACCTCCAAGCCTTACGCCTGGTTAACTACTAACTATTCCCCTTCTGCTCTCAAGTGAAGTCTCTGAAAAGCATTTTCTACTTGCCATAACTAGGTTAGGTATCCCTCCTAAGAGGTTTTTTATTACAGCTCTGCTCGACCTTCTTATAGCAGCTTACAACTGGATGGACATAGCTGCTTACTCCTCTCCCCCGACCATGCTGTAAAGCTCCTAGGAACTGTCTTGGATATAGGAACTGTCTCGTTTCCCAGTGTAGGTACAATAGTCACCTGGAGGCTGGCTCAGAGTGGGAGCTCGGGAAATACCTGCCCAATGAATCAATGAATCAGTTAGTTAGTTCATGGGGATAGAAGAGGTTGCCCCCATCCTGTCTGCTGATCAAAGGGAAGGCCTAACTCAGACCTCTGCATTCAGCCCATGTTCAGGGGCGGAGACATATGTAAGAGCCAGGGGGCACCTGGCAAGGAGTGGCGTAGGAGATGGTGTAGTCGGAGAGGTCAGCCAAACAATTCCAAGAAGGTGGTGGTCATAAGTGTCGATACCCAAGAGAGCTTAACAGTGAGAATTGAATTTGAATTTCTGTTGGGTTGGGCTCGGCTGTACAGAGTTCGCTGCAGAGTGATTGCAGAGCGTGGAGGAGGGAGGGAAAGGTGAGAAGACGCTGTGTGAATGGCCAGCAAAGGGAAGGAGAGGTAGGCATGGGGCTTGAGGAGCCTGTACTCGTCTGCTAGGGCCGCCATCACAAAATACCACAGGCCGGGTGACTTAAACAATAGAAACTTACTTTCTCGCCGTTCTGGAGGCTAGAAGTCTGAGATCAAGGTGTTAGCAGGGTGGGTTTCTTCTGAGGCCTCTCTCTTTGTCTTGTAGATGGCCACCTTTTCCCTGCGTCTTCACATGGTCTTCCCTCTGTGCCTGTGTCCGGATTTCTTCTTCTTATAAGAACACCAGTCATATTGGATCAGGGTCCACCCATATGAGCTCATCTCACCTTAATTGTCTCTTTTTTAAAAATATTTATTTATTTATTTTCCTGCGTCAAGTCTTAGTTGCGGCATGCGGGATCTCAGTTCCGGCATGCAAGCTTCTCTCTAGCTGTGGCGCACAGGCTCAGTAGTTGCACTGTGGCACACGGGCTCTCCAGTTGTGGCATGTGGGCTTAGTTGCCCCGTGGCGTGTGGGATCTTAGTTCCCCAACTAGGGATCGAAGCCAGGTTCCCTGCATTGGAAGGTGGATTCTTAACCACCGGACCACCAGAGAAGTCCCCTTAACTGCCTCTTTAAAGGCCCCTTCTCTGGATACAGTCACAGTCTGAGATACTGACGGCTGGACCTTCCACATATGAATTTGGGAGACACACTTCAGGCCACGTAGGAAAGAAGAGTGGAGAGAATTAATTCATGATGGGCAGGACTCCAGCATGGATCACTGTGGCAGGAAGGTCCTGGAGGAAGCCGGAGGACGTGATTCTATGAAAGAGCTCCTCCTGGCCCAGGGAGTCTCACGAGAGAGTCTCGGGTAAAGGCATTTCAGCAAAGCCAGACGCATTTTTTTTTAACAACAGAATCCTACATACACGATAGATTTAAATCCCTCTTGTGCTGAAATAGGGAATTGTATCCTTCCCTGATTTTCTAAACCCCTTTACCAACTGTGATGGTGCAGAGCTTGAAAGGCACCAGTGGTGGAGCATCCAAGGGAGTGTATGTCTTATTAAAGCCGTTTATATCTCAGGCAGTAGGTGAGATGTATGTGTGTGAGAGGGAGGGATTGATTCTTCCCCCTGCACACCGTCTAGCCATCCCCCAGATTAACCCAGTGTTCACTCATCAGGTGGTGAGTAGGGGCGCCTGTGATCGGTAGGACTGTTGAAAGAGCAAGTGGAGCCACGATGGGGCCTGTCCCGCCACCCAGAGCTTGACAGTGAGCCCATTGCCTCCAAAACGTTATCGAATGGTTTAGCACAAGAAGAAGTTCCTGTGGGGTTTTTTTTTATACACCTTAGGATAAACTACCCCCTCGGGTTGAATCTTTAAATGTTTTAGACAAAATTCTGCTCGTTTTTCTTAGTTTCCGTTTTTCCATTGGGTATTTTTTGTAAAGTGTAGACAGAAGCAAGGTTGCTCTCACTTACAAATTGTAATTTGCTGATTCCCACAAAGAGACCTGTCTTCTTGTCTAAGCTGTACCCAAATGCCTTTCCTCCCAAACTAGCGGTGCTGAGAAACCCTCAGCTAAAGAGATGGGCAGAAAGGGCCATGGCTCTTGACCCCCGTGGAAGGACCTCGTGGAACTCCACATGTGGCTTCAGCCAAGTTGCCCAAAAGGCAGCGAGGCTGCCGGAGGTCAGGGCTTGCTGAGTGAGGCTCTTCCTCTGTCAGGGCCAGGTTCCTTTAAAGAGCAGCCTGTGAGCTGAGGGGCATCTAGAGTGGCAGGGACCGCCTCTCCCTTCTCGCGCATGTCAAGGAGAGGGCTGCTGTCGGCCCCAGACAGGCCCCACGGAAGCAGGCCTCCAACAGTGATCACAAAGGGCCGAGGGCTCTGAGGCTTCCGGCCTTGGTCACCTGGCAGGTGCACACAGGAGAGCCACCCTGTCCAGCCGGTCCCTGCGCCGTTCGCCAGAGAGCCCCCTTTCCTGTTTCACCCACCCAGCTCTCGGGTGCACAGCTAACTTCTTATCTATCAGCCAGCGTGAGAGAGAGGGGCACAGCGAACACAGTCAGCCAGCTCTGGATGGAACACGCCTTTCAGAAATGTGGGACCCTCTGGGCTGCAGTGGTTCTTAGGTCTCCCAGAGCCACGGGATGGCTTTTAAAGGAAGTGTCCTGTGCGTCGGATCTTTCAGCTGAAAGTGGACAAGGTAGCGGGCAGTTCCAAGGGCGGCCCTCGGAAGTCTGGTCGCAGTGGCAAAGCCAGCACCACGGACAGCAGAGCGGTGAGCAGCAGTCCCACCAGCAGCCGGGTCAGACTGAAGTGTTCCAGGTAAATCAGCGAGCACCGCCTTCTCGTAGGTACCGGCGCCTCTCTCTGCTTCCTGTCCCCCTCGGTCTCTGCCTCCCTGCCACAGCACGACTGCCGATAGAGACTGTGAGTGCTGGCCCCTCCCAGGGAAGGTAGTAGCCCTGACTTGAGGGGGTCCAGTAGGAGGCTCGGCTCTTCTCATGAGGCTGCCTGGGCGCCTTGCCACTCTGAGTTTTTTGAGCCGTTCCTGGTCCATCCCTCGCGCCTGGGGCAGCCCTGACCTAAGCGTGCAGCAGCAGTGGACACTGCCGGCAGCCCCGTGGTGCAGGACGCAGCCCCTTCGGGGTGTTCGGAGCTCCACTTCTCAGCCAGAAAAGTTCTCACTGGGGAAAGGCTCCTGTTGGGGGCATGAACCGGCTGATGCTCCATCCACCCCACCAGGTCTTCATGAGGGAGCCCCAGGTGCCTTCGGTCATGTCCCAGAGCCTGCCCCGCAGAGCGAGGATGGGGGAGGAAGCAGCTGGTGGTAGGGCTCTGAGACCCGCAGACTAAGATCCCCCTTCTCAAGGGAGAGCTTTCCCTTTTCCCCACCCTCATCCCAAGCACCTTTCCCACCAGGTCGAGCAGCATCTTCAGAGACAAAGGTCTAGAACCCAGATGTCACTCCAGGTCCGCAAAGGGGCAGGATCCTTTTACATATGCAGAGAGGTACCCTGTCCTATAATGATTAGCCCCTCCTTCCTCCATCTATAAGGCTCAGCCCCGGCCCATTCTTATGCCTCACAACTGCCATGTAAGGCAGAATTCCCTAAGCTGGTTCTTCGTGGTCACGATGCTAAAAAGAATTCTTGGTCAAATAAGTTTGTGAAACATGATTAAACAGACTTATTCGGTTTCTTGACTGCAGGACTTATCAGAGCCTTTATTATACTAACGAAGACTGAGGATTTTTAGGAGGTAGGCAAAGTATACCTTGTTTCCCAAACTCATTTGTCCACAGAATTCTTTCCTCCCAGAGCATCTCATGGGCCAAGAATTGGACACAACACACTTTGGGACATTTGCCATAAGGGATGGAAATATAGCTCCTCAGATTTTCTGGATGGGTAGTCTGAGGCCCAGAGAACTTGAAGGACTTGTTAAAGGTGAAGTCTAACCTTGCAGGGATTTGGCCTTGCCGTAGATACATACAGTGAAGACAGGCCACTCAGCTGTTCACACACGTAGCCCCCCTTTTGCCCCTCCCCATGTTGCAGTGCTGTTGCATTTTGATCGTCGGTTGTATGTACCTTGCTTGGCACCAAGCTGGGTTCTCCCCACCAGTGGGCCTCTTGTCCACCCTGTGTCCTGGCTCAGTTTTAAATAGAGAAAGGTCGTGTCCTGAAGTTGTGTTTGTGTGCTGGAATGACAGCTCCCAGGAGAGAACAGCTTCCCAGGATCTCAGACATTTGAGGACCGTCTCAGAGCATCCCTCAGGTGGCCGGTGGCGTGTTCCTGGGCCGCCCCCTTAGAGAGGTGACCGTGAGGGTGGCTGGCAGGCTGGGCTCCTGGGACGTGCCGGTGCCCGGGAGGATGAGCCGACTCCCCTGCCCTTTCTTTTCTTCTCTCCTGCAGGACATGCTGCCCATGCCAGGAGATCCAACCCAGGGGACCGGCAACTATAACATTGAAGACTTTGCTGACCTGGGCATGTTCCCGCCGTTTTCTGAGTAGCTGCGGACAGAGCGAGGCTTCCACCGGGCAGTGCCCCCCATGCTGTGACATTGACGCCCACGTGAACGGGGCCCCCCCCGCGCCCTGCTTGCCCTGCCGCGGGACCCCCCAGCAGAAGACATCTCACGCCCCGTGTTCCCCTCACTGCCGTGGTGTTGCTCAGCTTCTAACCCACAGCTGCAGCTGCTCGGCCACCGACCAGGAGCCCAGTAGACGTTGGGGGCTGGTTGTATTTATTGTATTTTACCTGTCTGTGCTTGGGAGGCGAGCCCATTGGGTTCTTAAAATCTGGTTGTGAATAATCTCATATTAGACAATTTTCATCTATAAAAAGTTCAGTTACAGCTCAGAGAGCCCAAGCGGCACCCTCAGGCCTGCCCAGGAAGCTGGAATCTGGTTTCTTCTGGCCTTTAACTCCTGTGTCCGGGTGGGGCTTAGGGGGTGTTGGGGAAAGAGGTGAACAGGATGCACAGGCTTTGTTCTCCGAGCTAGAGAGGAGGAGCCTGGGGACACCGAGGTGGGGGGGACGCTGGCTCCTCTGGGCCCTGTCTCAGCCACGTCTGTCTGTGCGTCCGTCGTGCCGTGAGATGTGTGTACTTGGTGCAGTGTGATGTGAATCCTTGTCCTGATGGATGTGTTGTGCCCCGTGTCTGTCGTGTGCGGCCACAGTGAGGGTCTAGAATCCAGGGTGTGTGGCGAGAGTGACATCCCGGATGTGCAGCCCCGTCCAAGCTGAGCAGGAGCCCCTGTGGCCGGAGGAAGCAGGGCTCAGGGCCTGGGCGCCGGGCGGACAGGCTGACCTGAGCAGACGGGCACTTGACAGTGTCACTAGGAGTCCTGGCCGGGAGCTGCTCACTTTGATGGGTCAGTTCTTTGGTCCAAGCCCCCCACGTGCAGATTCAGAGCCCATGAGAGTGCCCACCCTTTCCTCTCTGTGTCTGAAGAGCGGCCTCTCCTGGTTCTGCCAGGGTTTCTCATCCTTGCCCTGTCGGTGAGAGCCGGGCTTTGTCCCCGCCCGATGGCTGCAGGGGGCACCCCTTGAGCTCACAGAGACCCTGGCCCCCATGGGGGTGTAAGGGGGAGGGCAGGGCACCCAGGCCTCCCGGTCCTTCTGTGCCACAGGGTGCCTTCCTGGGACCAAGCTCTAGAGATGACTGAGGGGTGAACCCTGTGCGTGGAGATGGGAGCTCTGAGACGTTCCCCACCAGGCCGCCGGAGCATCCTCTCTTCAGCCGGCTGGGAACAGTGGCATCTCGGGGGGCGGAGGCAGGGGGTGGGGGGGGATTGCAGGGCTCCGGCTCCGGTTTTGGCTCCAGTTCTGATTCTGCCACATACTCGCCAGGGCCTTGAATTCCTCAGGTGGTCTCAAGACAGAGTAAGAGCTGACTTCTAGAAGCTTCTACCTGGCTGACCTCTGAGCCCCCGGTCCCTGGCTTGCTGTGTTTCCCTCAGATTTGAGGAGGTCAATTGAAGAATCCATCCCTCCATTTTTACTTACCTCTGCCCCTCGCGTGCCCTTGACGCTAAGGAAGGAAACTCTCATGTTCTTTTCCTTTCCTGTCCTGCATCAGCATCCCATCAGCTCACCGACTCCTAAAGGGGAGAAACGCTGCCGGTGCGTGGCTGCCTGGGGGCAGCTGGAGGAGCCCATCCACGGGGAAAGCCTCCCCTTCCAGCCGACCCCTGTCAGGCACCTGGCTGGGAAACAACCCTTGTATCCCTCCTTCCATAATTCTGATGGACCAAGCAGAATGGAGTTGCTTCTAGGCTGCCTGAGCGGGGAGTGAGCCTGGCCTGCAGCAAGGAGCCAGGGGAGAGCGTTTGCTCTCATCCTCTGAAAGTTCTGCATTAAAAGCCCAGCCCTGGCTGGCATCCAGAGGGGGTGTGTGCCAGTCTTGCCTGGAGAGCTCCAGCTATAATAGTCCACCATTGTTCAGAATACCTTTGTCCGGTAGCTTTGTGTGATCCCAGTTCCTAGGCTCTAAATGAACACTGATGTTACAGTTTCTAGAGTGGCTCTTAATCCTTTTGTATGTAGTGGTGATAGGACCTGGGGTTTAGACGCACATGATATCCTTTCACCCTTAGGAGCCTTTTGGCTTCTGGGAAAATGGCACGTGGCTGAAACTCCACACACCCAGTCAGTACCAGACCCAGAAAGGGCTCCCGGGCGTGCCCTGCCCCTGGAGCCACCCCTGCCCACCCCTACCCCCAGCTCGGATCTTACCTCAGGCGGTGGGCTTAATTATTTCCCAGAAAGGCACAAGAATAGCTTTTGGATCAAAGAATCGTTTCTCAATGAAATGAAAATGGACTTCTTGTGGCATTTAGTCTCTGGGTTTGGAAGTTTGGCAGGGGATGGGGGTATGTTTGTCTTTCCTTCTGGTTTCAGAGGGCACTTGGGGATTTTCTGAGGGGCACACACTGGTCAGCACGCTGACTAGGCCCAGCCCACCTGGGCTGTGCTGGGTGCTGAGGGGATGCAAAAGGACAGAGGAGGGGGCTTCCCTGGTGGCGCGGTGGTTGAGAGTCCGCCTGCCGAGGCAGGGGGACGCGGGTTCGTGCCCCGGTCCGGGAAGATCCCACATGCCGCGGAGCGGCTGGGCCCGTGAGCCACGGCCGCTGAGCCTGCGCGTCTGGAGCCTGTGCTCCACGACGGGAGAGGCCACAACAGTGAGAGGCCCGCGTACCACAAAAAAAAAAAAGGACAGAGGAGGACAGCCTTGCCCCCAGGGACCTTTCATCTACTTCACCCACTTACACAGCATCTAGGGTGAGGACCACTCAGTTCTAGAAGGCAAGGATTCATGGGCGACTGAAAGCCAGTCATAAAGGGGGAGCATGGTGACTAAACAGACCCAACGTCCCCCTTCCAGCTTTGTCCCCAGAGCCCGCGAGGGGAGTCTGACTGCAGTCTGACCCACAGCTCGAGTTCTCTATTTTCTCTGTTCCCCATTCCACTCTTTGGCTGTGATTCTTAGAAGCCACCACGTGGCCACGAAGGTACAGAGAAGACCCAGAGGATCCCACATCTGAGGGATTCTCTCCCCAAGGAATTTTAAGACAAACTGGAGTGAGAATTAAAGCCCTAGAGGGTCTAATGACCCCAGTTTGCAGAGAAGAACCTCCCTCGCCGGTCCCCGCCCAGCCAGGAGGCCAGGATGCCCACGGCCCCTGCGTCAGCGCGGCCTTCGGCCCTGATCCCTCTCCTACTGGAGACGGAGGCAAAGCTGGGTTGGGAAGGTGAGCAACACCTAGGACTTTGGCTCTGGGACTCTTCCTCACACACACCTCATCTCACAACTACTAGGCCTTCGGCTGGCTTTCCTTAGGCTGAGCAAGCAGAAGGCTTTCCACCCAAAAGGGCCAGACGGTGGCTGCCTGAGCTATTGGTGAGCACGCAGCTGCAGCCACGCTGAGGCTCGGCCTGGACTTGGTTAGGGAACTGCGACAGTGGCTCCGGATGTTCTAGAACACCCTGCCTCTGTGTTGCTCCCCACTAGCTTGGTCTTTAGTTTTGGTTTCAGGGAGGAATAGAGCATCACAAACAGCAACGTTCTTCTCTGCTTCCCGGTTTATCAAATTCCACCCTTCTGTTGTTTCCTGAATACCTGTTGCAACGAGTAGGATTCTGATAGCTGATGGAACAGACATCGGGGAGCGTGGATCTCCTGTGCCAATAAAGAGACCGTGTTCCCCAGACGAGCCGCCCTGGACACTATCAGTGCTGCGGCCGGGCTTGGACGAGAGACGAGTCAGGCCCCGGGGAAATGAGTGTTCCCTTCCAGACACATCAGTACCTGGGCCAGTGGATGAGCAGTGAACCTCTCCCCCGCTGGGCCCACCTGCCCCCTAACAGTTACGACCTGTCATATTAGCAAGACCAAGCCAAGTCACCTAACAGCCCTAGCCAGTAACAAGTCAGGATGGAAATGCTCCTTGTTCTACTAGAAAGTATGGGTTTGGTCATGAGGTCGCTGTGCCCTGACTTGTGTCCTGACAAGTTGGGACAACCCAACTTGTCCATTGCAACCCTTCCCCCCGTGCCAGATTCTCATCTTGCATATGAAGGGAACTGGCTGTCCTCCTTTTCCTCGGCTGCCAGGCGTCTGGGGCAACTTGAAGCAGCACCACACAACGATACAGGCACACTTTCACATGTAGGTGTGCCTGGGTCTTGGGGCCAGAGCCTATGGGCCAGTGACTGTGGAGGTGGGAAAAGGGGGGGTCTCACAGGACCAGGGCAGCTTGCTTCCAGTAACAATCTCATTTTCCTTCAAAAGCGAGAGAGTTCACAGATGAGCTTCAGTGGACCATTTAAGCACTTAATCGTTTCTCTTTTAACCTTTCTTCTTATGAATGTGAACTGTGCTGTGGATAAATCATCATTTGTATTGCTTGAATGTTCTCTATGACTAACAGTTATTAAGTCAGTTGTGTATATGTGTAACTAATGTAACTGCCTTTTAAAATTTCATTACAATAAAAATGGCTTTGCTCTGAACGCTGAATAGCCCAGGCCAACTTTGTAATTGAACAATTCGTAGAACCTCCTCTTGGAGTTTGGGAGATTATCTCGTATTATGCTTCCTAAGGGCTGTGTTGTGTTGTAGCCAGGAAAGGGTGTAGAATACACATATGCTAAAGAGTGACTCTGTCAGGGGGTCTAGCTATGTAAAATTTAAAAAGAAACTAATAATTCTTGGCTTTTATGTTAGGCAAGGCCCTCTAGAAGGCTCTTTGCAAATGCAGTTTTTATTATCATTATAAACCTCTGCTCTGTGGATATTATTCCTGGTTTATAGATTAAGAAACTGGGACTCAGAGAAGTTAAGTGACTTATCTAAGAACACACAGGAAGGAAATGACAGAACCAAGGTTTGATCTTAGGTCTCATTACAAAACTCTGTATGTACTGTCCTCTTCAAACCTCTACAGTAATTATTTCTTTTTAAAATTCTCCCATAATTAAATTAGTATTTTAATATGCTCAAACTTCTAGTAAATGCTTACAGAATCTAACCTTCTCTGTTGAAAGAGGACCATTTGGATTCTAGCAAAATGGCAGACTAAAATCACTTGGAAACTCTTTTCCATCAAACGTTTAGCATTGTTATTTTTTACAGCGTTATTGAGCTACTACTGACATAAAAGAAACTACACATATTGCACACGGGAGGTGGGAATTCCCTGGCCGTCCAGTGGTCAGGACTTGGTGCTTTCACTGCCATAGGCCCAGGTTCAATCCCTCGTCGGGGAACTAAGATCTAGCAAGCAACACGGCACAGCCAAACCAAACCAAACAAAAGCAAGTACTACAGGGAAAGTAAGTGCGGAACAGGAAGTGAAGGTGACGAAATCCATCCGATTCCAAGTTTTGAGAAGTGGTGCACACACCCCATCACCAAGTGATTGTGGTTATTTAAGAAGAAAATATTTTTAAAAATAAAATAAATGTACAGGAGAAAATTTGGCGTCCTTGAGCTAGGCATAGATTTCTTGGATACTAGACCAAATGCATGACCTGTAAAAGAATAAAATGACAAATTGGACTTTAAAAATTCAAAGGTGGGCTTCCCTGGTGGCGCAGTGGTTGAGAGTCCGCCTGCCGATGCAGGGGACACTGGTTCGTGTCCCGGTCCGGGAAGATCCCACATGCCGCGGAGCTGCTGGGCCCATGCGCCATGGCCACTGAGCCTGCGCGTCCGGAGCCTGTGCTCCGCAATGGGAGAGGCCACAACAGTGAGAGGCCCGCATACCGCAAAAAAAAAAAAAAAAAAAATTCAAAGGTCACAAACGTGTATTTAAATGACAAAACTCATGAAATTGTTCACTTAAGATGGGTTCTTTAAATTATGTTTTTCATAAATTATGTCTAAATTAAGTGGATGTAAAAATCATAGCAGGAGAGTTTTTTGTAGAATTTGACAAAGTGATCCCCAATTTCCTATGGAAGAAGAAGACAAAAAAGAATAGCCAATACATTTTAATACGATATTTTAGAAAAAAGAAGAGAACGAATGAGGAAGAAGAAGAGAAGGAGAAAGATGGAACATTCAAACTACGAGGCTCCTGGAAACGTCATAATTAAAAGTGTGGATTGGCATAGAGATAGAAAACTAGATCCATAGAACACCGCAAAGAACGTACAAGTACACACATTCAGAAAAGAGAATATTTGGTACACGTGCCACTGAAGCGAGCCAGAGACTGTTATTTGCAAGAGTCAGCATTACAAATCATGGCGACCGGACAGACTTCCAATAAATGGTGCTGGGGAAAAGCACATAGGAAAATAAGTAATTTTACGCTTATCTTACACAATATACAAAAGATGAATTCCACACAGATGAAAACATCTGAGTGTTAAAAGCAATATATGTAAAATATTTAGAAAAAATCTAGGAAAATATATTTATGAAATCAAGTCAGGGAAGGTTGTTTTTTTGTTTGTTTGTTTGTTTGTTTTTTGCGGTACGCGGGCCTCTCACTGTTGTGGCCTCTCCCGTTGTGGAGCACAGGCTCCGGACGCGCAGGCTCAGCGGCCATGGCTCACGGGCACAGCCGCTCCACGGCATGCGGGATCCTCCCGGACCGGGGCACGAACCCGTGTCCCCTGCATCGGCAGGCGGACATTCAACCACTGCGCCACCAGGGAAGCCCGGGAAGGAGTTTTTAAACCAGGCACAGAGACCACAAACCAGGAAAAAATACTGTTATGTTTAAGCTCACTAAAAAATAATCAGCTTAAAGAAATGGAAAAGACAACCAATAAACTGGTAGAAATATTTGCAGTTCATATACCCAACAAAGTGGTATTCACTTTGTTGAGAGAGAATATTCACAATATAGGGATTCATAAAAATCAATAAGAGGGGCTTCCCTGGTGCTCCAGTGGTTAAGACTCTGCACTCCCAACGCAGGGGGCGTGGGTTCAATCCCTGGTTAGGGAACTAAGATCCCACATGCTGCAACTAAGAGCCCATGCGCCACAACTAAAAGGTCCCGCATGCCGCAACTAAGATTTATTTGGTGCAGCCAAATAAATAAATATATTTTTTAATCAATAAGAAAAATATCAATACAACTCGGTAGATGAATAGCCAAAGAGTTTGAGTTGCCAATTCACAGAAACTCAAACGGCATTAGAGACATGAGAAAAGACTGAACCTCACTAGTAATTAAGGGAAACGCAAAATTAAAGCAAGATAACATCTGTCACTCAGATTTACTAGGCAATTGTTATGAGGATATGGGGAAACAGGGACTCTTCCCTTGCTGGTGGGAAACAGGACAGATGCTCTGACGAGCGTTACACAATATGCCGACACATCAAAAATGTACGAGCCCTATGACTCAGTGAACACAAGTGTCTGTCCTAGGTACCTCCCATGTGTGCACGAGAGGGCCGGTAAAAGAAAATTCACTGCACAGCTTGTAATAGTGAAAAAGTGGGAACCGGCCGAATCGTCCTTTTAGCAGAGAAATGAGTAGACTGATTTAGTCACACGAAATTTGTGTACAGCACTTAAAACGATCTTGTAGCAGCGTGCACACATCCTAAAAACATACTATTGAATCTAAAAGACTGTGCATATTTGTATAACTGAAGGCAGTTACGTATTGTTTTGTGCATAAATAGATATGCAGTAAAAGTTTTTTAAAAGAAGAATCTCATGGATGGATAGGCACAACTGAGGAAGGACATAGATGAGCCCCAGACTGAGCAGCTGGAGTTTGTCCTCTAAGATGAAGATAACAGGAGGATAATAGGAGAGGCTGAGCCCTGCCCAGATAAAAGATAGAGATCACATATTTCTCATTGTTAAAGTCAAGGAGACCTTCCCGACTACACAAGCACAGAAAGCCTCCTTGGAGGTCAAAAAGGGAGTGATGCCAACCTACCCACAGGCCTCTTTGCTGGAATCCATCTTGACTAAGAGATGCGTGCACACACAGGGGTGGACCCTGAGATAAACCAAATATGGACTCAGAACCAGGCAAAGCAAGAAGATTGGCCAAAGGAAGCCCGGAAGAAATGCCCCATATAAGTGATTCACTCTCTCTCCGAGTCCTGCCGTGTGTCTATCCACATGTACTCTTTTTCCTCCTAATAAACACTTTGTTTCACTGCTTTCGCCTTTGTGGGAATTCATTTCTGCAAAGCCGTATGGGTCAGGGCCTTGTCACTGGCCACTGGTCTAGTGGCTAGGGTTCAGCACCCTCACTGCCACGACCCAACCTCAATCTCTGGCCAGGAACCGAAACCTTGCTTCAAGCTGCTGCAGGCCGAGGCCGCCAGAGATCAGACAGAGAGGGAAAGAGGGGAAGGAATGGCTGTGTGGTTGAATTCCTTAAAGCAGATTAAGACAGAGAAAAGAGAGAGGCGTTGATTGAAAATAAAGGGAAAAAGCAAAGTATCTGAAGCAGTTATGGCAAAATGTTAAACACCTGTTTGGGCTTGTGATGAGCACGTAAGAATATCGTATACTTTTTCTCAACTTTGCTGTAGAGTAGAAATATTTAATAATTAAACATAAATCAGTAAATGAAAAAAACAGCTACTTAATCTCACTATGTAGGACTTCCCTGGTGGCCCAGTGGTTAAGACTGGGCTTCCACTGCAGGGGGCACAGGTTCAATACCTGGCCGGGGAACTAAGATCCTACATGTCACGGGGCGCAGCCAGAAAAAAAAAAAAAAAGAAAGAAAGAAAGAAAGAGATCTCACTATGTAGTCAGAGAAATGCAAATTAAAGTAACAATGAGATGGCGTTTCTCACCGATGGATTAGCAAAAGTACAAAATAGTGATTATATCTGCCACAGGTAAGAATACATGGGAAAGAATTTTCTCATGTAATTTTGGTAGAAATATAAGTTTTCACGACTTATTTTGAGGGTAATGTGGCAATATCTGTAAATTTAAAATAAGCATATTTTGATTTAGCTATCTCACTTCTAAACACCCTTCCTAGTGAAATAAAAGCTTTGAAATGTATAGGTAGATATATAAGCATGTTTACTGCAGCAATATTTTCCAGTGGGAAAAAGCGAAACTAAGGCAAAGCCTTAACAGGTGAACAAACTGGAGAACATGTGTAATTAAATATTATATATAAAATAAATTAAATATTAAAATATTATATATTAATATAATTAATATTATATTAAATCTTTAATATAGCATTATTATTAAATATTATATAGCATTGCCTCAATATATTAGCAAATGAAAGCAATAATCAGAAAAACATAAATAATTTTAATCCATTTGATAAAAGCAAACATGAGCAAAAGCTCATTTTGTAGGTTCATTTATGAGGACATGATTGTGTATATATATGTGTGTGTGTGTTGTACATGTAAAGTGTATAAAAATATTCACATTAGACTGTATTTGAAGGGGAGAGAATGGTCGCAGGGATTCTAGAGGTGGAGAGAGTAAGCAAAAATGAAAATAAATACATATAACTGGAAAAGTGTTCTGGTCCCATTGCATTTATATAAAATTCTGTGTGCGTTTATATGCATGAAAGATTATGAAATGATAGTAACCTATCTCAAAATAATAGAATCTCAGGTGAATTTACATTTTATCCTTGTAATTTTTAATGTTATATGTTTTACAAAGAATATATATTACTTATAAAATCCTGAAAAATAATAAAAAGCAAATCGCCTGTTGGAGTAAGAAAATACTACTCAGTGATCTGTGGTGACCTAAATGGGAAGGAAATCTACAAGGAGGCGATATATGTATACGTATAACTGATTCACTTTGCTGTACAACAGAAACTGACACAACATTGTAAAGCAATTATACTCCAATTTAAAATGAAAAAAGAAGAAGAAAGTTAATGACTAGCAGCATACTTAGAAATTTAGATGCCAAGAGGTGGGAGAGAGAAGCATGCACTTATGCAGTGGTTAGAAAGAGCCATAGCTGGACACACCTGTGACAGACTGTACAGTGAAAGAATTGTCAGGCAGGAACAGGAGAGAAGAAATAGTGAATAAAGCCCAAATACTTGCCAGGACCTGGGCTGGTACTTCACCTGTAGCCTCTCTTTAATCCCCCAAATAGACAACTAAACGAAAATACACTCTTGTCATAGACAGAGCAATAGTTATTATTTTCCTGATGCTACTAATAATATACGCCCATCATTTTAAAAGTAGAGAGTATAGGAAAGTATGAAGAATGAAAGATTTGATTCCGATTCATGCTGTTGATGCAGGGACCCAGTGAGTAGGGAGAGGCGACAGGGATGAAGAGCAGTGGTGTGGAAGTACGAGGCTTCTCAGGATTGGAGGGGGGAACAAAGATGCAGAAGCATCACATACGTTCTCACTGTGCTCCCTACACTTCCAAGGCCGCCTCCCAGCCTCCCCGGGGTCCCAACGTCTCCTCATCTTCCACTGCGAGGAAAATAAGGTCATCTCCCCTGTTACCATTTTGAAGCCTAACGGTCGTGAACTTCTACTTCTCCCGCAAACCCTCTCAAGCTTGTTCTCTCCGTAACCACTTGCGTGGCACCTGCCACTTGCCAGGCATGGTGCTGGGGCTACACAGCGAAGACCCATCCCCACCCCTAAAGGCCCCATCCCTAGGGGAGAGAGACGAGCAAACAGAATATGACGTTCCAGAGTGTGCTAAGGGTTTAGGAGGAGAGCACACATCCTACGCCAACACAGATGGCCAAGGGGAGCTGGAGAAGGGCTGAATAGCTTGGAAGGCTGTGGTTAGTATGACTTCACCCATCAGGTCCCAGATGGGGCCCATCAACAATGGAGCCTCCCTACTGGGCTCACAGCTTGTTGGCTCAGCTTTTGCAGAAAGCACTTAATGGGTTCCCGTCTCCAAGCCCGAGACCCTTATAAGTCATGAACTAGGTATGCCACCCCTCAGCAGGACACCAGATTAAAATGACTGGAATGCAGCCTGCCTCTGGTCCTACAGCCCAACTCCTAATTCTTCCCACACATTTCACTTAAGAGTCAAATAAAAATGCCAAAAACAAAGAAACGTGACCTGGCACTAACGGGGCAAAGAAAACAACATTTCATCACAGCAGTTCATCTGTGTGTGAGCATTTCTCTTCCCGAAGTGTCCTTGATGGTAAAAGCCATGTCGACTCACATTTCTCATGGAACTTCCACATCCCTAAATGGCTACCATGTTTTTCATCATGGCCATGTTTGAGCGTAAGCTGGGCCCACAGAACTGACCTCTGTCGGTGATGACGTCACACAAGGGTGATCCCTTAGACCCCTGACTACTCTTCTGGGAGGCGTAGTTCTGAGAGCTGCCTGTGGAAGACACAGAAGTTCACCTAGTCACATCAACTCAGTCAGGAGCCAGGATCCCAAGTGCTGAGAAGACGCTAGAGGCCCTGGAGTTATGTTTTCCTAGGTTCACTTCCCTCTGGCAGAAGGAAGTGTTAATGCACTTCCAAGTCATCAGGTAAGGGTGGGAGGGAGACTTTCGTCTAAGCATGGGTGCTGGCACAGGGAGAGGGGCTGGCTCCCAGGAAGGTGGGACAGAAAAGAGAAACAATCATTGGTGTGGTGGTGAAGAGGTTTTCAGTGGAGGCCAGTTCAGGGGTTTTTTTTGGTTTTGCGGTATGCGGGCCTCTCACTGTTGTGGCCTCTCCCGTTGCGGAGCCCAGGCTCCGGACGTGCAGGCTCAGCGGCCATGGATCACGGACCCAGCCGCTCCGCGGCACGTGGGATTTTCCTGGACCGGGGCACGAACCTGTGTCCCCTGCATCAGCAGGCGGACTCTCAACCACTGCACCACCAGGGAAGCCCTAGTTCAGGGTTTTTTAAAATCAGTCTCTGCCCAGTACATCCAACAGTACATGGTGCTCAGTGACTGCTTTAAATTATAAGGAATTCCTTTGCTGTACACCTGAAACTAACACAACATTGTAAATCAACTACAATATAAAAGAAAAATTGAATTAAAAAATTTTTTAAAAACTATAAGGAATTCGGGACTTCCCTGGTGGTGAAGTGGGTAAGACTCTGCACTCCCAATGCAGGGGGCCTGGGTTCGGTCCCTGGTCTGGGAACTGGATCCCGCATACCTGCCGCAACTAAGAGTTTGCATGCTGCAACTAAAGATCTCGTGTGCCACAACTAAGACCCGGCACAGCCAAAATAAATATAAACAAATAATAAATAAAAATTGTAAGGTCGGATCTTAACAAACGGCACCACGAAACAGAGGAAAGCTTCAAGTGAGCTTTATTAGGGAGCGCTCCCGGGCGAGGTTCACTGGTCCGAGAGAAAGGGGCCAGAGAAGTCGCACCCGGGCGAGGGTTGGGCAAGATTTTATAGGGGAAGAAGGGAAAGGGGTGTGGTGAATCTGGGAGGGCGCAGGGTATTCCTTATTTGGTGGTCTTTTCGGGTATCCTCGGGGACCGTTAGTCCCACCCCTCGAAAGGCGGGAAGGCTGGGCTGGGTTCAAAGTCCCCAGGTCAGTTCCTGGAACTGGGTGGTCCGGAATGTCTCCAGCGCAGTTTCTGGAACTGGGTGGTCTGGAGAATTTTGGTCTGATGCAACCTGTGAATCTGATTGTGTTCCCCTGCCTCGGGCCAGTTGGCCTTACAAAAATAAATAAGTGGGCTTCCCTGGTGGTGCAGTGGTTGAGAGTCCACCTGCCAATGCAAGGGACACGGGTTCGAGCCCCGGTCCAGGAAGATCCCACGTGCCGCGGAGCGGCTGGGCCCGTGAGCCATGGCCGCTGAGCCTGCGCGTCCAGAGCCTGTGCTCCGCAACGGGAGAGGCCACAACAGTGAGGGGCCCGCGTACCGCAAAAAAAAAAAATAATAATAATAATAATAATAAATAAATAATTTTTTTAAGTTAAAAAAAAAACCTATAAGGAATTCATTTTGCTCTAAGTCACAAGAATTTGACAGAAGAGGCAGAGGCAGGTTCCTCAATTGTCCAGATTTACAGTGAGTTCATAATGACTGATAGCAGCTTGAGAGCCTTCTGGATAGGTCTCAGACCCCACGTCTGTGCCAGGGATGGGCATGCACACTTGTATTTTCATTCCTGTCTGCCTCAAGCAGATGGAGAGGACGGAAGTCAGTGGAGAGCTGGGATGGAGACGTGATGAGCACTGGGTCATGATGAAAACTGTCTGAGCTCAAGGGAGAGGGCTGAACCAGGCTCAGCAAGGATTCCTAAAGAGCGACATACAGGGAACGCTCGAGAATCCATGTGTAAAGGCACTTCCTGTCACCTGAGAAAACAGCTCCATGATGCCAGGGCCAGGTGATAGAGAGATGGCATGTTCCAGACAGATAACGTGAAGATAAGAAATGGGAGAGAAGCAGAAGGCCAGGCTGTGTGGCAAGGGCCAAGATGGGGGTGCTGGTCCTTAGTGTGCCCTGGGCCCAAGGATCCTGTAAAAACCACAGGCCCAGGGTCCAAGGGGACTGAGCTTCAGCATGACATCAGAAGTTAACAAGAGGGCTTCCCTGGTGGCGCAGTGGTTGAGAGTCCGCCTGCCGATGCAGGGGACACGGGTTCGTGCCCTGGTCCGGGAAGATCCCACATGCCGCAAAGCGGCTGGGCCCATGAGCCATGGCCGCTGAGCCGGCGTGTCCGGAGCCTGTGCTCCGCAATGGGAGAGGCCACAGCGGTGAGAGGCCCGCGTACCGCAAAAAAAAAGAAGTTAACAAGAAAGTCATGACATGTGATGGGGCTGAGGGAACACAGCCCTTCTGAGCAGACCACGGAGGTCCCTGTGAGTCTGTTATCCTGCTGCTGAAAGACCTCTGCGCATTTTCACACACCCCAGCTCTCTGCTTTCACTCTTTTTTTTGATTGATTTATTTATTTACGGTTACATCAGGTCTTAGTTGCAGCACGCGGGATCTTTCATTGCGGCGTGTGGGTTTTCTCTTCTCTAGTTGTGGTGTGCAGACTCCAGGGTGCATGGGCCCTGTAGTT
Source organism: Phocoena phocoena (assembly GCF_963924675.1). NCBI lineage: Eukaryota > Metazoa > Chordata > Mammalia > Artiodactyla > Phocoenidae > Phocoena > Phocoena phocoena. The sequence continues at coordinate 143,495,578 of NC_089220.1, read as the reverse complement.
GTGGTGCATGGGTTCCAGAGCGCATGGGCTCTGTAGTTTGTGGCACGCAGGCTGCCTAGTTGAGGTGCGCGAGCTCAGTAGTTGCGGCGAGTGGGCTTAGTTGCCCTGCAGCATATGGGATCTTAGTTCCCTGACCAGGGATCGAACCTGTGTCACCTGCATTGTAAGGCAGATTCTTTGCCACTGGACCACTCTTGGAAGCTGGGTCTCCTTGTTGAAGGACTGTCCTCAGGTTACTGGATTCTACTTTGCTACAGCACACAGAGCCAGGGGTGCCTGAGATTTTTATATCCCACCAAGAACAGCCCTTTACCAATGACCAACGAATGCAGCAGCATCCATACCCCAGCTCCCTCGCTCCTTGATGGGATATCTCTACATTGTAACTTAGTATATTTTCTCTAGAGCATCCCTGTGAGAATGCGATACACTTACCTCTGTGGAAACCTTATTTGCTTGATACTGTAGCCTGCCGGGTCTTCCTCTTCAATACCACTTCCTGGGGTGAGGTGTCCCTGGGAGCCTCCCCTGGTGTTTGAGGTCAGCTGTCCTGAGTATCCTGTGAGTGCTGTATCTTCTAGATTTGTACAGTTATGGGATGGAGGTGGTGGCAGGTCGAAGTGCCACAACACTCCTTAAGTAAATCACTTTCACAAGGAAAATGATTTCACATTTTTCTAAGATGATACTTCTGAAGAAACCTGTCTCAGACAGCCCGTCTATAACAAACACTAAACGGCAGCAAAATAAGGAATAGGAACATTCACTCTTCATTATTCTATAAGAAAAAAAGAAATTCAAAAATATTTTTAGGGACTTCCCTGGTGGGGCAGTGGTTAAGACTCCACGCTCCCAATGCAGGGGACGCGGGTTTGATCCCCGGTCGGGGAACTAGATCTGACATGCGTGCTGCAACTAAGAGTTCACATGCCACAACTAAGGAGCCTGCCTGCCGCAACTAAGACCCAGCACAACCAAATAAATAAATAAATATGTTTAAAAGATACTTTTAAAGCTATGCATACAAAGAATTTCACCTTTTCTTTTCAATAAAAATAAATTTAAAATTTTAGTAATATTTGATACTGTAGACGTGGAAAAGACTTTGTCCTCAAAGAAACCCATTTTCCCCAGGACTAGGGAAAGCTGTTTATCCTGGTTGACCTGAGATTTTCCCAATTTTAGCAGTGAAAGTCCTATGTCCTGGAAATGAAGATAACCAGGACATCTGTTCACCTACCCAGGACGTCAACATTTCCTGGCAAGGCGCACAGAGCCCTAGAAGAGGAAGGAAGATGCTGACAGGGTATAGTGGAACCACAGGTGTTTAGAGCTGGTGGGGATTTCGGTGATTACAGAGCATTTTTAGGTAACAGATGAGGAAAAGGGGTCCAGACGTTCAGAAGAACTTGTTTCCCAGAAGCTTTGGCAATCGAAGAAAGCTCCTCTCTGCCTGGTTCTTCTAGATGAATAAAGCCAAGAATCAAACCCACAAAGATCTCATTTGTGGGGAATTTTCTACATCACATTCAACCCCCCAGATGTGTGGAGAATGACCCTTGCACTTTGACCCAAAGATGGCTGACCAGGTCAAATGTGCATGTTCTACCCGAGTCCACATCATAAAGGGATTAGCAACTGAATGCAAACCCACCCTGGCAGTTTGGCTCGCTGAAGAGAACGCTTGAGTTTTTGAGGCTGAACTTTCTGAGGAGACCACGTGGTTTTTTTCCCCTGAGGAAACCCTACACAAGAGCTCTTGTCATCTCGTGGGACCCTCTGAAGAGCCCGAGGAGGATGGAGTGACTGAAACCCCAGCTTATCCCTGTGGAAGAGAAGGGAAGAGGCCCAGGGCAGAAGCCCTGGAGTGTGGCCACCACAGAGCGTGTGGCCCAGTGCTTGGCCTGCCACGGGGCTCCCAAGCCAGAGGCCATTTAGGAACAAGCCCGGTATATTAGTTTCCTCGGGTTGCTGCGACCAATTACCAAAGCCTGGTTGGCTTAAAACAACAGAAATTAATTCTCTCACGATTCTGGAGACCAGAAGTCTGAAATCAAGATGTTGGCAAGGTTGGTTCCTTCTGGGGGCTCTGAGGGAGGGTCAGTTCTGTGCCTCTTCCAAGCCTCTGGTGGCTGCCAGCAGTTTTTGGCGTTCCCTGGCTTATAGCTCTGTGCCCCCCATCTCTACTTCCATCTCTACGTGGCCTTTCTGTGTCTCAAATCTCCCCCTCCTTTCTCTTATAAGGACACCAGTCATTGGATTTAGGCCCCACCCAGATAATCCAGGATGATCTCATCTCATGATCCTTAACCTGATTACATCTGCAAAGGCCCTATTTCCAAGTCAGTTCACATTCACAGGCTAGGACTTAGATATATTTAGGGGGAGGTACAATCAACCCATTCCACAAGGCAAGGGGGTAGGGAGAGCTCCAGTTGCCTGGTCTTCCACGAAAACATGCAGGAGTCCAGACACTCTGTCTCAGAAGTGTGGAGGCCCAAACAGTATATCCAGAAATGCCTGGAGCAACGGAAAACATCACTGTTACCGACGTGCGAGGCCAAGGAAAATGTGTGTCGCTTCCTGAAGAAGCACTTGGATAAGCAGAGAAAACAGTTGCATGAGCCGGAAGAGCAGGTGGACGGGATGCAGAAACAGCAGGCCTGAGAGTGACAGCAAACAGCTGGGCATCCTCAGTGCCAGAGAGGGAAAGGCCTGAGGGTGGTCACTGTATGATTCAGACTGTCAGAGAACCAAGTGGGAGGTTCCCGTCTATTCCCTGAGACGCTCCTTTCAGGCACTTCCATCTGCCACCATGGCCACCATGACAATTGCACAGATCTAGAAGACACAGTGCTTACAGAAGGCTTGGAACAGCTGACCTCACACCCCAGGAGACAGGCACCTCACCCCAGGAGGAGGGAGGGGAGGCAGGACCTCCAGCAGAGGGTGACGTTTTCAGGATGCGAAGGACCAGTTGCTCTACTCTTCGGGAATAGAATGGATTCATTGAGAAATGAAAGATGGCGGGGGAGACAGTTTCCAGAAAGGCAGCTCAAAGTTTAGGAATTTGTTGGGGAAAAGGAAGGAGATGGAGCAGTGGCAGGAATTATGGTGAGGTTAAAGAAATGGGGCAATGGAGACCCCTGCCAGGACAGGAGCAAATGGTACAAGTCCCTAAAACCAGCACTGCCTCTTCTTGCCCAGCAATCTCCATCAGAGACGGGAGCAGGGCTGGTGTAAAAACAAAACAAAACAGAACAAAAAACAAAACAGAACAAAAATCAAGAAAGAAAAGCTGTTCTCAAAAATCTGAATCCACCTGGTTTGAGACTAATAGGTTCACTGACAAAGGTTAGGGATTTTGTTCTTTTTCCTTTTTAATTAATTAATTAATTAATTTGGCTGCATCGGGTCTTAATTGTGGTGCATGGGCTTAGTTGCCCCACGGCTTGTGGGATTTTAGTTTCCCCTACCAGGGATCGAACCCATGTCCCCTGCACTGGAAGGCAGATTCTTAACCACTGGACCACCAGGGAAGTCCCTGTTCTTGTTTCTTCTGTTTTGTTCATGTTTTGCATTAGAAATGTTGCCTTTTTATCTTTCTGGAATCTATTTCTTGGAGGCCAAGAATATGCTAGAGAAATACCCTATAATGGACAGATACCTAGGATGTGGTATGGGTAAATTCATCCCTGTGTCTCTACCTTCTAACACAACATCCAAAAAAGCGATCAAAACATGTTTTTAGTTTGATTGAACGTAAGGAAATTTATCCAAGGGCAATGATGGATTTGCCCATTGGGGTACCGTTCTCTCCATCTGTAGGCACCTCCTTGGCCTGGAGATAATGGTGACATGTCTCACAAAAACAGAGGGACTACAGGTTGTTGACCTAAATTTCCAGTTACAATTTTTACTTTTGGGGGGTATCATTCATGCAAAAGCGTGGAGCAAATCCCAGAGAAATTTCCAGTGGGCCCTGGAGACTCCCAGATGATTATGGATCAATGGCGAATGTTAGAGTAGGAAGAAGACCAAAGGAGAGCCTGGATCACCTCACATTTGTGTATTGGACAGGATCCCATCTCCAGTTCCTTTGGCCCCTGCTGCCTGACCCAGTGTCTCTGAGTCTGGAGAGACGCTCAGCCTGGGCTCTTCCAGGAGGGAACACACACAGGAACACCTGGGATAGGCAGGGACTGGACTTGGAAGTCTTGTTCAGAGACACAGGCTGTGTGTGGATCTATACATCACGATGGTTGATGCTGTTTATTTATTTTTTTGCTTCCATATGGGCCTGTCTGATTTGTGTGGCAAATCAGAAGAAGAGAGGACTACCATTTTGAGAGGAACAGTAAGACAGTGAGGCTGATTGAGCCTAGAAAGAGGGCGGGTCCACTCAGATTTCAGAGATAAAGTCCTCTGTCATTCATCCACTGTAGAGGGTGTTTGGGGAAAGCTAGGTCACGGCTACAGCACTGAGCTGAGATGAGATCAGCATGGTGTGGGAGCAGGAAGTCATCCATGGGGCAGAGCACCACGTGCGTGTGGAGGACGTTCAGCTCCAGGTCAGAAACCCACAATCACGGGCTGCCAAGTTTGCATTTCTCAGCAACAGTGACGTCCCGTGAAGGTGCTTCTCTAATGGGGTGAACGAAGGGTGGAAAAGGGTATTTCCAACTCGAACAAGATGAAGATGGACATACTCCGGAGCATCACAGGAAGTGTCCGTGCTGACCCACAATAGAGAGAGGGCTGGCATTCCCGGTGTGGGCCAGAGGCTGTGTTGGGCCACAGCAAATGTGCAAGAAGCGTGGAGCTAGAGAATGCTGCCTTTCCAGAATAGATGCACCAGCCAATGTATGTTCCCTCTTTTTTCTGTTCATAAAGAAAAACAAAAACAGAGGAGGGAGTGTGTTTTGGAAGGATTATTCTGGAAAGAGGATGGTAGTTACATTTATCAAAATTCTTCCAATGACACACGTTGCATTTTTCAAATGGAGATAAAATTCACATACCACGTTAAATTGTACAGTTCAGTGGTTTTAGTCTATAAACAAGGTTGTGCAACCATAGTGACTAATTCCAGAACACTTCATCACTCCGTAAGGAAACTCCACACCCCTCCTATTCCCCTCCTCCCTTCAACCCCAGCAGCCAGTAATCTACTTTCTGTCTGGATGGATTTGCCTGTTTGGTACATTTCATATAAATGGAATCCTACTAAATGTGGCCTTTTGTGTCTGGCTTCTGTCATTTAGTGTAAGGGTTTCAAAGTTCATCCACGTTGTGGCATGAATCAGAACTTTATCGCTTTTATTGCCAAATAACATTCTCTTGTATTAATATACCACTTCATTCTCTTAACAGCCTTTCAAAGAGCAAAAATTTTTAATTTTTAACCAAGTTCCAACTATTAATCTTTGCTTTTGTGGATGTGCTTTCGGTGTTCTTAGCTAAGAAATCTCTAACCCAAGATCACCGTGGTTACCTCTATGTTTTTCTTCTAGATATTTTATCATTTTAAGATTTATCCTATTCTTGGATACTCCCTCTCCATATGTATTGCTTCAAGTGGTTTATTTCCTCTTTGTTTTTGTTTCATTTTTTTCTAATTTTGGAGGAGGGCAGCATTCTCAGCTCTATGAGATCAGAGATCTCTGTCTGTTTAGTTCACTTATCTCCCCCAACAGCTGGAAATATTACCTGGCACATGGTGGAGACATGATATTTGATGAATGAATGAATAATTTCTGAATTTCCCTCTCCCATCTGCCAGAAACACTTCTGCTTCCTCATCTTACTTGGTAAGAACATCTTCTACTTCGTATTCTTCTTCCTACACAATGGACTGCATTGTTCTAGGTGTTAGACATCCTCCCTGTCCTTGAGTTCATAATGACAGAAAGGCCTACAGAAGAAGGAACATATCCAGATTACTAAGAGAGAAAAGACGTTAGAAGGTATATCAAAAATACTTTCTACACTAGGCATTGTTGTTGTTGCAGAAGACAGATTTATTTGATCCAGATTATTTCAGAGTTATAAGCTAAGCCTTTCCTATTAACAATATGGGCCTTTAGGCATTAGAGAATTAGCTAAATTGAAACTGCAATGAATCAGAAAAACAAACAACCCAATACAAAAATGGGCGGAAGATCTAAATAGACATTTCGCCAAAGTAGACATACAGTTTGCCAAGAAATAGATGAAAAGATGCTCAACATCACTAATCATTAGAGAAATGCAAATCAAAACCACAATGAGGTATCACCTCACACCGGCTGGAATGGCCATCATCAAAAAATCTAGAAACAATAAATGCTGGAGAGGGTGTGGAGAAAAGGGAACCCTCCTACACTGCTGGTGGGAGAGTAAATTGATACAGCCACTATGGAGAACAGTATGGAGGTTCCTTAAAAAACTAAAACTAGGGCTTCCCTGGTGGCACAGTGGTTAAGAATCCGCCTGCCAACACAGGGACACGGGTTCAAGCCCTGCTCCAGGATATCCCACATGCCGCAGAGCAACTAAGCCCGTGCGCCACAACTACTGAGCCTGCACTCTAGAGCCCTCAAGCCACAACTACTGAGCCACGTGCCACAACTACTGAAGCCCATGCGCCTAGAGCCTGTGCTCCACGACAAGAAAAGCCCCTGCAATGAGAAGCCCACACACCGCAACGAAGAGTAACCCCTGCTCGCTGCAACTAGAGAAAGCCTGTGCACAGCAACAAAGACCCAAAGCAGTCAAAAATAAATACATAAATAGATAAATTTTTTTTTAAAAAACCTAAAAATAGAACTACCATAGGACCCAGCAATCCCACTACTGCGCATATACCCTGAGAAAACCATAATTCAAAAAGAAACACACACACACAAAGACATGTACCACAATGTTCATTGCAGCACTATTTACAATAGCCAGGACATGGAAGCAACCTAAGTGTCCATCGACAGATGAATCGATAAAGAAGATGTGACACATATATATACAGTGGAATATTACTCAGCCATAAAAAAGGACTGAAATTAAGTTATTTGTAGTGAGGTGAATGGACCTAAAATCTGTCAGAGCGAAGTTAAGTCAGAAAGAGAAAATATTGTATGCCAACGCACATATATGGAATCTAAAAAACGGGACTGATGAACCTAGTGGCTGAGCAGCAATAAAGACGCAGATGTAGAGAACGGACTTGAGGACACGGGGGAAAAGGGGAAGCTGGGACGAAGTGAGAGAGTAGCACTGACATATATACACTACCAAATGTAAAATAGATAGCTAGTGGGAAGCAGCCGCATAGCACAGGGAGATCAGCTCGGTGCTTTGTGACCACCTAGAGGGGTGGGATAGGGAGGGTGGGAGGGAGGCTCAAGAGGGAGGGGATATGGGGATGTATGTATATGTATAGCTGATTCACTTGTTATACAGCAGCAACTAACACACCCTGTAAAGCAATTATACTCCAATAAAGATATATAAAAAAAACTGCAATGAGATATCATTCCCCATCTATCAGAATGGCTTAGATGAAAAATAGTGACAACACCAGATGGTGGCAAGGATGCGGAAAAGATGGATCGCTCAGACCTTGGTGGTGGTGAGTTTGCAAAATGGTACAGCCACTGGGGACCTGGTAAGAGAAAGTCCAGCGGTATAGCAAAGGCAGAATCCAGGTGCCCTTTCTGCAAGGCCTAACCCCCAAGAGCACAGACCCCAGGAAAAAGGAGGTCCCCAGACCTCGATCACAAGGCAACACCTAGGTTTCAGAAAAGCTCAGTGAATAGAGTGGGCAGCAGGTCGACCTTATGGTTCTGGGCAGAGCCAGTAGGTGAGGTCAAGAGGTCCCAGCAGTGGGCAGAGAACCAGGGGGCAGGGAGCTGGGAGGCCCTGATGGACACTTCTTATAGTGCAAGCACATGTTCAAGGTCCTATAAGGATTCTAATTCGAGTACTCAGCCCTGCTGCACTTGTACATGCTGGCTTTATACAACAGTCTTAAGAATAAAAAACGGGACCTACATGTGCTGTCCTTCCTCCACTGGTCATTATCACAGGGATACAGACTCTGTCCCATGAGAGCTAGAAAAGACCATTGCAAGTTTCGGTTTTGTTTTTTGCGATACGCGAGCCTCTCACTGTTGTGGCCTCTCCCGTCGCGGAGCACAGGCTCCGGACGCGCAGGCTCAGCGGCCATGGCTCATGGGCCCAGCCACTCCGCGGCATGTGGGATCTTCCCGGACCGGGGCACGAACCCGTGTCTCCTGCATCGGCAGGCGGACTCTCAACCACTGCGCCACCAGGGAAGCCCATAAGTAATGATTTAACATTAAACTGGGAACATTCCATTCTCTTTATCCTATCCTTCCGTACCCACTCTCCACTCGGGGAGCAGGGAGGGCCTCTATGTATCCTGCTTCTAGGGGGGAATAGAAAGTACTTTAGATAGAGAGATTACATATAGACACTTTGGAAGATTCAGCCTTTACTGAAAGTTTGAAAGAATTTTCTAGGCATTCTAGGATCTAGACTACAAAAATACAAAGCCAAGCCTGGAGGGCTGAGGGGAGTTTTTACTTCCCTTTGGGTACCTAAGATTCATGATGACCTAACAGTGATCTTCTTACCTGCAAGGGTTCCGAACGTGTCACCCCCAAACATGTCATTTTGGCATATTGATTACTTTTAATTAAAGGTCCTTGAGAAACAGCCAGTGCAAGAAAGGCAATCTGACCCTCCTTTGCCCCCTGAAAGCAGAAGATAAATCTCCCATGTGAAGTTGCCCTCCTGTACCAGGAGGGTAGAAATTATCCTCATCACAAGAGACAGGGAATATAGGGCTGAGAAAGCTGTATAAAGATACCTTGTTACTTTTTCACTGTCTTACTATTCCGGGCCTAAATTTCTTTGTTCTGTCAATTCTTCACAAATGTATTGTTTCTTTATCTGCAAGGAATAAAAGCTTCCTGCTCTGGTCACTTGAGTCTCATATTTTATGGGGGTCCCATTTATACAACCATAATTCAATTTGTTTGTCTCCTGTTAATCTGTCCTTCTATTACAGGGGGTGGATCTCAGTCAAGGACCTAGAAGCATGGAGGGAAAATTATTTTTCCTTCTCTGTGCACCCAAAAACGAAGTGAGAGTTTGAACAGAGAGCAGAAGAGGAGATTCAGAATGGGCAAGACCGGAGTGTAGATGTAGGTGGGTCCATGGTCATCTCACAGAATACTAACCCTGGTGTAGACATATGTGTGGGCATCCCAGTGGGGCTTGTGCCCTCTTTATAACAAAGTTCACCACCTAAACAGGAGGTCAGCCATGGTCAGGGTGGTCCTGAGGAAACAGCAAGAGCCCCCCAGTTCCCAGGGGGATGCGGAAATGCTGAGAGAGCTGGCGGCTGTGAAAGGTGTGGGGCCACAGCAGGGATGACCACGGGAGACTTTGTACCAAAGATGGGGAACATAGACCTGAATAGCCAATACCAGCACCCTCAATACCAGCACCCAGTGTCTGATCCTGGCTCAGTACAACACCCAGTGTTTGATCCTGGGTCAATAGAGCACCCAGTGTCTGATCCCAGGTAAATACCAGCACCCAGTGTCTGATCCCAGGCCAATACAGCATCCAGTGTCTGATCCGGGTTAATACAGCACCTAGTGTCTGATTCCAAGTTTGCCAACACAACAGAAGGAGGTAAGGACAGAAGATGGCACAGATAGGGGAAGCAGCCCCTGCCAAGATACCTCTTGGTCCCCTAGAAATTAGACCACCTGCAGGGAGCTGAAAAGTGGAGTGAAATGGGGAGAGTCTCAGATTTGATCTGAAAGATACTAACTTTTAAAGCAGAGTTGAGTGAAAGAACAAGAGTTTTCTACCATCTACCGAACTAAGCTGAGTCCAGTCTCAAAAAAATAAAGTTGTATTCACATGCAAAAGAGGTATGGCTGTACCTTGTTGACGTGCCGCAGTGACAGCAGTGGAAACTTGAACGAGGAACTGTCTGGCAGCCACGAAAATGATCCACGTGAAAAGGCTGGAGCAGCCTGCCTGAATGTGGGCATAGCCGTGAGGTGAGCAAAGAACTCCAGATTGTCTGTTCATTTTGGAGGCAGTGCCGTGTGGCTTTGTGTGCACCCAGCCAGCGAGTACAAGGGAGGTGTGGATAGGGAATTCAGGAACACCAGATTTCGGGGATTTCCTAGACGGAAGATGCTAAGCCCAAGGTGTGTCTCTAGGAAGAAGAGGTAGGATGACCACTGACTGTGGTCATGTTCTCTCTCGTTCAAGAGGCCCCAGCACTGAACGGACTAACGGATACCCCCTCAGATTTCCAGCCTTTGAGAAGATCTGTAGCGGTGTTTGACCATCAACCCAAAGCGATGGCAGGTGTCACCCTGGAGCCCATGCAGACTTGTCCAGGATGTGTGAGGTCCCATCTGGGAAGCAGGCAAAGCGAGGCTGCAGGACTTGGACAACCTGCTTCTCCCTCTGTGTCTCAGCATCTCTAAGAACACAACCAGATTAATAGCGCAGGCGTGGGGAGGGTTGTCGAGGAAGGGGGCCCAAGTCCAAACAGCACAGCAGAAAGGGGTATCCCTCCTCCAGGGATGCATGTGTGCCTGTGTGTGTCTGTGCATGTGTGTGTGTGCACGTGTGTGTGTGTGTGTGTGTGTGTGTGTATGGCAGGGGGCTGGAGGTTGTGAAGCAGAGGACTCCCTCCCCTGTCTTCCAGACTGCCTCCCCTCTTCTTTTTTTTTCTTTTTTTCTCTTTATTTATTTCATTTTTGGCTGCGTTGGGTCTTCGTTGCTACACGTGAGCTTTCTCTAGTTGCGGTGAGCGGGGGCTACTCTTCCTCGTGGTGCGCGGGCTTCTCACTGCGGTGGCTTCTCTTGTTGTGGAGCACAGGCTCCTGGCTCACGGGCTTCTGTAGTTGTGGCGTGTGGGCTCAGTAGTTGTGGTGCACGGGCTTAGTTGCTCAGCGGCATGTGGGATCTTCCCGGACCAGGGCTCGAACCCATGTCCCCTGCATTCGCAGGTGGATTCTTAACCACTGCGCCACCAGGGAAGCCCCCCCTGCTTCTAAAGACAGCCCAGCAATGAACTGGAACTTGCTGACCCCGACTGCTCTGTTTCTGGAAGGAGAAGAGAGGAACATTCTTTTCACCCTGTTCCAGAAACACTAGACTAGCAGCTCGGCCCATTTTTACTAGATATACCATCAGAAGGGCAAACCCTCACTGCCGACCCAAAGTGTTCTCACCCAGCCCTTCCCTCGTATTCTTCACTAGGCCGAACTCTGAAGGACTTTGGAGGTCTCCGAAGTCCCAGTCACGTATTTTAGCCATTGTGCAGTGTGGTCCCGCCTATTTGTCCAGCCTCGTTTCTCCTCCTTTGCGTCATCCTGTTTCCCAGTCCCACCTGACTGCTTGTGGCTACCTGTATTCCTCTGCTCTGCCTGCCGCATCGGAATACCACCAACTGGGTGGCTTCAACAACAGAAATGTATTATTCTCACAGTTCCGGAGGGTGGAAGGCCAAGGCCAAGGTGCTGGCAGGGCTGGCTCCTGGTGAGACCTCTCTTCCTGGCCTGCGGATGGCTGTCTTCTAGCTGTACCCTCACATGACCTTCCCTCTGTGTTCCTTCGGGGAGAGAGATCTCTGGTGTCTCTTCCTCCTCTTATAAGGACACAGTCCTATAGGATTAGAACCCTACCCTATGACCTGATCTAACCCGATTGCCTCCCTTAAGTTCCTATCTCCAAATACAGTCACGTGGGGAGTTAGGGCTTCAACATATGAATTTGGGGAGGCACAATTGGGTCCCTAACACTGAACGCATTTCTGCTTTCTTGCCTTTTTTCCCCTCTTTTTCTTTTCTTTTCTTTTTTATTTTCTGGCTGCATGGTGTACAGGTTGAGGGATCTTAGTTCCCCGACCAGGGATCAAACCCACACCCTTAGCAGTGAAAGCGCAGAGTCCTAACCACTGGACCACCAGGGAATTCCCTCTGTTTTCTTGCCTTTGCTCATCCCAGGCCTCCAACTGTCTGCTCTCTCTACCCCCATCCCGACTCTCTAGCTGCCAAAATCCAGACCGATTTCCATCGGTTCCCTGACCCTCCTGACCCAAGGGATGTCTCCCGTTTTTACCCTCCATTGCACTGGGAGTCTCTAAGGACATGCAATTTCTGTCTCGATTCCTGAAATTTGTGGACTTATATTTGTTCCCGCCTTTTACTGTGAGCGACCTGCGAGGAATGCACACGTTTTATTGCATTTTTAACCATCACGGCACCTGACATTGGTTGCTCAATAAATATTTACTGAACTTAATCAAAAAGGTGGAGACATGCTACTGCTGAGAGTATTCATTCAAAAGAATGAGTGTATCATCTCCGTTAGCCATCCTTGTGTACATTTTCCCATGATGAGCCCGTGATGCTGTGTTGCAATGTGTCTAGCGCTATGAGTTTCCTATGGCGATCGTAACAAATCACCACACGCATAGCGGTTTATTATACTCTAAGAGTCCTGGAGGTCAGAAGTCCAAATCCAGTCTCACTGGGCTGAAACCAATGTGTCCGCCAACGGGTTCCTTCAGGAGGTTCCGGGGAGAATCCGTTCCTTGCCTTTTTCAGCTTCTACGGGGCTGCCTGCATTCCTTGGCTCAAGACCCCTTCCTGCAGTAACTCCAGCCTCTTATTTGCCCTGTCACGTCTCCAACTACCAATTCTGATCCTCCTGCCTCCCTTGTATAGGATTCGTGATTCCACTGGGTCCACCCACATAATCTAGGGTCATCTCCCATCTCAAGATCCTTCACTTAATCTCATCTGTAAAGTGTCTTTGACCACGTAAAGTGACCTATTCGCAGGATCCAGGAATTAGGATGAGGGCCTCTTTGGGAGGTCATTGTTCAGCCGACCACACCTCCCAAGGGAAGAACAGTCTCATTCAATCAGAAGCGCTGTGGTCATCAACAAGCAGTCATGTTACAGTATGTTCTGTTCTCAGCGTAGCTTTGCAACAGGCCGAGGAGTAGGGACAGGCATCCTCCCTGTCTGTCTCTCCGGACAGTCAGGCCTGCCGCACTTGGGTGTTCTCTACTCCACATTCTTGTACTCCGTGGTTTTCGGGTATAAAAGACGGTAACACAAGGCTGCTCTGCAGATGCAAGGAGGTGATGCCTGCAGGCAATGCTCCATACACCTGCTTCATGTCGTAAAATCTGTTTCACGTCATTCATGTACCGCTCCGTCAACCCCGCTGTTTCACGCGTCCTCCGCTCACATACCTATGACACCTGCAAGTGCTGAATTTGATCGTGATTAAGTAGGCTCCGTGATGGAAGCCATGTTTCCTCCACTGGCCGACTTAAATGAGGGCCTCCTGAGTTCCAAATGCAAATGACTCACGTTTGACTGATATGCATACAATTCAGGCATGTCTTGTTTCACTGTCATTTTCAAGGTCGATGGAAACTCCCATCAAACAGACACACACACACACACACACACACGCACACACACACACGCACACACATTTACCCCGGGACGCTTGGTTCTGCTAAGTCATCAAACATTGAGTGACCCCGCCGCCCCATGAGGACATGACCTGGGCAGCTGGTGAGGGCCCTGAAGGAATGGAGAAGGGGTCGTTGCTACCCTGGTGGCTCCGCAGCCCCTCTGCAGCCTCCAAGCCCAGGCTCGTGCCTTCTAGCTGGTCTTCCACACTGTGGCTCACAAAATGTCTATTTAAAAGGGCAAATCTGATTGACGCCTCTCTTCCGAAAACCCTCCACGCTTCCCCCACGGGACAGTCCACGCTCTTTCACGTGGCATTCAAGGTCTGCCTGTAAGGCCCTGCCCATCCATCACTCCAGCTTCATGGCCAACTCTTGCCTCCCTCGCCCACTGGACTGCCCTCTGCTGCTCTTGAAGCAGCCTTCATGCCTTTGACTACGCAGCAACTTTGCTTCTGATGCCCTTGCCCTTAACTAATGACCTTCCAAACTTAGCTCAGGAAGCCTTCTGTGGCCCCCCAGCCTGACGAGGCATTCCTGCTCCATGCTCACACGTGGGGCAGGGGCCGCTTTGCATGGACACAGCTGTATGGTTCCCTTAAGGACAGTGACTGCCCCACTCGATTCTGTTATCTCCAAAGCCTCATACAGTGTTTGGCACCCAGTAGGAGAACTGGATTGAAAAGAATTCAAGAAACGTGCATCCCAGCCGAAGGAGTTAAGCTACCCTGTCCTAAGCTCTCTTAAAGGTGTGGGCTTAGCTCCCTGATATCGGTAAAGCAGCCCATAGATGCTGCAGTTTATAAAAATCTCCCTTGGTGGCAGTAAACTGTTAAGCCAACAAGTCCAGAGCTTTAGAAACTCCCAGAAAAGGACAAAAGTGACGGAAGCTGGTATTCATTACTCAACACCAACATTTGTTTTCCAACCAAACGGGATTCTTGATTAATGGTTTTGTAAATCATTTGGGAAATATATAAAAACAAATTAACGTGATGTTCTCTGATTCCCAAATCCCTGCCAGCCATCGTCCGTAACATCACCATCAGGCATCTGACGAGCATCTCTCCTCTTTGCCCAACACTTTGGAGTCATGGAGAGAAATTCAACAACCTGATTTGAAGCAACAGTCTCGATGAAGGACACATTTGATGTCACTGATCCCAGGAAGACACAGAACAGTCACCATCTCCTGCCTGAAGGCTGATGTGTAATTCCAGAGAGCTATTTTATTTATTTCTTCATTTCCTCTATTCCCTGCCCTCAAATGGCTTTGGAAAAACAAAAAGATAAATTTTCCTACCAAGATTTGACTCAACTGATGTATAAGGCAATCAACAACCAGTGAAGATTTCTTATAATAAATGTGCAACAACAGCTACCTCTTGTTGACACTAAATGTGCTGTAATTTATCCCTAACAGTATCCCAGTGCGGTAAGGACCATATTCGCATTTTACGGATGTGAGAGCTGAGGCTCAGCTTTACCGAGTAAAGCCAAGTAAGTGACGGAGGCATGATTTGAACTTGGGACAGCTCTGACTTCGAAACCATGCTCTGAGCTGCTGCATGCCGTGTCCGAGTCCACAAACTCTGCCCCTTAATCCATGAATTGATTCAGATAATCCTAGCATCCAGAGGTCATCTGACCCCATCACCTTTCTCACTACCCACAGCATCTCTGCTAAAGCAGCAAGCTCATTGCCTCCCACGGTGGCTGGATCCAGCTCTGCTCAGCAAACGTTGTGAGCCAAGCCTTTCCCAGGTTGAGTTCAAATCTACTATCGCTCCTCCCATTAGTACTAGTTTTGACCTCTGGGATCTCACAGAACCATCTTTCACAAGACGGCCCTTGGGAAGACTGAAGACATGATCCACCGTCCCGGGCTGTATCAGGACACAGGACTGAGCCCAGGGAAGAAGCTGAAATTAGAGAAGGGACTGATCTTGAGTATGTCAGTTACACCCAGCATTGTTGCTACTCCACGTAAGGTCTTGAGCCAACATCCAAATTCTCCATCTGCCAAATGGAGCTGAACTTAGACTTTTTCTCCCCTGGGGACTAGGAGAGGAATGGCTACTCTCATAATGGTCGTCCAGAGACACACTGAGTGATAAGGATGGGCCCTAGCAGGGTGAGATGCTACAACAGTGGGGTCAGTCGCTGGGCCTATCCCATCCCTCACTGCATCCAGAGGGAGCCTCATGGAAACTCAGTGGCCAGATGTAATTAGTGGTTCCCAAGCCCTGTTCCTATCTGACAAGGCTAGGCTCCCCATCTTAGAGGTGATGGTTGTGTTTTGGTTTGACTCTTCCCCTGTTCCTTTCTCTTCTCTTGCTATTGTGGTTAGTGAAAAAGAGTTTAGTACAGGGTACAGCAAACTTCCTCTGCAAAGGGCCAGAGAGTAAATATTTTAGGCTCTGTGGGCCATACAGTTTCTGACACAACGACTCAACTCTTCCATTGTAGCAAGAAAGCAGCCATAGACATAGGCATAGGTCAATGGGTGTGGTGGCATCCAACAAAACTTTCATTTTAGAAACTGAAATTTTAATTATATATATATATATATATATATATATATTTTTTTTTTTTTTTTTGGCCATGCAGGATCTTCCCTGACCAGGGATCAAACCCACACCCCTTGCAGTGGAAGTGGAGTCTCAACCACTGGACCACCAGGGAAGTCCCATTATTGTATATAATTTTAATGTCAACAATATTACTTGATTTTTTTCAAATATTTAAAGATTTAAAAATCACGTAAAGATTGCCAGCCATGCAAAAATAGACAGAGGATTATACTGGGTCCATGGGCCATAGTTTTCAGATCCTTGGTCTAGGATGTTTACTGATCCCAAGTGTAGCTGGGCTGAGAGACTCTAGACCACATGATCTCCCAAATGTTTGACCCCAGACTCTGAATCTGGGCCATGTGCAATTTATATCCCAATGACTCTTCTGGAAATAATGTGTATCCTGGCTCCACATGGCTCCTTCCCCTGCAGCTCCATTTCTCTGCCGAGGGCCGTGCCAAGTCCAACATCAATTGCTTCATCGCATCCGTTTGCATCTGAAATTTGTGGTGTCACTCCTTGGAAGGCTTGGCCTGCACAAGAGGAATATTTGACAGCTGCCTGGAGCTTTGACTCATCAGTGAAAAAGGGCCTAGGGGAAGAAATATGATTAAGAGGAAACGTGAAGGTTTAGGGACAATAGCAATTTGACAGGAAAACGGGCACTTGGGGAAGCAGGAGTGAACCAAGAGTTGGGATGGGCCATTGAGTTGGATCAGTTGAGGACTCAGTAGTTCTTCCTGGAGTTGAACACTGATCTCTTCCCATCGTAAAAAGATTTCTTAAACTTAATGTACCGTTTTTTGGCGCTGTGATGTGAGAGTTTTTGGTTGCAGCAAGTTGTTTTCCTAATCTGGAATTGGATGTTTTGTGTTCTGCTAAATATTGTTATTTCTTTTAAATGCTTTGTTTGTTTTAGGAAAGTCCCAGGGCTCTTGTTCCTGTTTGCATGTTGACTTGTTCGCCAAAACTGCTCCGTTGAATTCTGTTCTTTCCTGCTTTCTGTGCTGCCTGGGAAAAGGAAGACCACACGGTTAGGGTGGAAATAGCAGGGACCTGAGTTGGAAGACAGGGGGTATCACTAACCAACAGGTCAACAGATTCACCTTCACTGTTCATTGTTTCATACCCAGGAATAGGTATAAACTTCCCCAGGCACTGCATCATGAAGGTGGGTGAGAGGTACAGAGTATTTACAAGTGTCAGGTCTTACTGCTCATGGAAAAAAATCCAAGGTACTTTTGCCAATCACGTTCTGACCCACAACTCTGAGGAAGGAAATGAGACAAGTTTCCAAGTTGTCAGCAAAGTGATTACATGAACCACACGTTGGAGCCATTGTAAATACGTATCAGTTCACAGATTATGGGAAACGTTGAAGGGCTCTCAGTACATATGATTTCACTTATACTAGGTATCAAGTATAATCAAATTTAAAAAGACAGAAAGTAGGATAGTGGTGACCAGGGGCTGGAGGAAGAAGGGAAAGGGCAGTCAGTGTTAAACGGGTACAGAGTTTCACTTTGGGAAAATGAAGTTCTGGAGATGGATGCTGATGACGGATGCACAGTAAGGTGAAGGTACTTAATGCCACTTAAAAATGGATAAAAAGGTAAATTTTATGTTTTGTATATTTTACCACACTGAAAACATTACCCATTAACAAAAGAAATACAAAACATACACTCAAAAACCTCTAAAACATTGTTGAAAGAAATTATAGAAGACCTAATAAATGGAAAGACATCCCATGTTCATGGGTTGGAAGACTTAATATTATTATGATGGCAATACAAATTGATCTACAGAATTAGAACAAAAAATTTACAATTTGTAAGGAAACACAAAAGACCTCGAGCAGCCAAAGCAATTTTGGGAAAGAAAAATGGAGCTGGAGAAAGCTGGCGCCCTGACTTCAGACTATACTACAAAGCTACAGTAATCAAAACAGTATGGTACTAGCACAAAAACAGAAATATAGATCAATGGAACAGGATAGAAAGTCCAGAGATAAACCCACACACCCATGGTCACCTAACCTATGACAAAGGAGGCAAGAATATACAATGGAGAAAAGACAGTCTCTTCAATAAGTAGTGCTGGGAAAACTGGACAACTACTTGGAAAAGAATGAAATTAGAACATTCTCTAACACCATACACAAAAGTAAACTCAAAATGGATTAAAGACCTAAATGTAAGACCAGATACTATAATACTCTTTGAGTAAAACATAGGCAGAACACTCTCTGACATAAATGGCAGCAAGATCATTTCTGATCCTCTTCCTAGAGTAATGAAAATAAAAACAAAAATAAACAAATGGGACCTAATTAAACTTAAAAGCTTTTGCACAGCAAAGGAAACCATAAACAAAATGAAAAGACAACCCACAGAATGGCAAAAAACATTTGCAAATGAAGTGACCCACAAGGGATTAATCTCCAAAATATACAAACAGCTCATGCAGCTCAATATCAAAAAAACAAACAACACAATCAAAACCTGGGTGGAAGATCTAAATAGACATTTCTCCAAAGAATACATACAGATGGCCAAAAAGCACATGAAAAGATGCTCAACATCACTAATTATTAGAGAAATGAAAATCAAAACTACAGTAAAGTATCACCTCACACCAGTCAGAATGGCCGTCATCAAAAAATCTACAAACGATGAATGCTGGAGAGGGTATGGAGAAAAGGGAACCCTCCTAAACTGTTGGTGGGAATGTAAACTGGTACAGCCACTATGGAGAACAGTATGGAGGTTCCTTAAAAAACTAAACATAGAATTACCATATGACCCAGAAATCCCACTCCTGGGCATATATCTGGAGAAAACCATAATTCGAAAAGATACGTGCACCCCAACCTTCATTGCAGCACGATTTACAATAGCCAGGACATGGAAGCAACCTAAATGTCCATTGATGGATGAATGGATAAAGAAGATGTGGTACATATATACAATGGAATATTACTCAGCCATAAAAAGAATGAAATAATGCCATTTGCAGTGACATGGATGGACCTAGAGGTTGTCATACTGAGTGAAGTAGGCCAGACAGAGAAAGACAAAAGACAATATGATATTGCTTATATGTGGAATCTCAAAAAATGGTACAAATGAACTTATTTACAAAACAGAGTCACAGATGTAGAAAACAAACGTATGGTTACCAAGGAGTAAAGTGGGGGGAGCAATAAATTGGGAGACTGGGATTGACATATACACACTACTATATATTAAAGGGATAACTAATAAGAGCCTACTGTATAGCACAGGGAACTCTACTCAATATTCTGTAATGACCTGTATGGGAAAAGAATCTAAAAAAGAGCGGTTATATGTATATGTATAACTGATTCACTTTTCTGTACAGCAGAAACTAACACAACATTGTAAATCAACTATACTCCAATAAAAATTAAGTTTAAAAAACCCTATAAAACATTGTTGAAAGAAATTATAGAAGACCTAATAATTGGAAAGACATCCATGCTGGTGGATTGGAGGACTTGATATTGTTAACATGGCAATACAAAGAGATCTGCAGATTCAGTGCAGTCCCTATCAAAATTCTACTTAGCTTCTTTGCAGACATTGACAAGCTGATTCTAAAATTTATATGGAGGGGGGTTCCCTAGTGGCCTAGTGGTTAGGATTCTGGACTTTCACTGTCATGGTCCAGGTTCAATCCCTAGTTGGGGAACTGAGAAAAAAATGTATATGGAAATTCAAGGGACTCAGATTAGTTAAAATATCTTTAAAAAGAAGGACAAAATTGGAGGACTCATATTCCTAATTTCAAACTTACTGCAAAACTATAATCATGGAGAAGCCAGTGTGGTACTAGCATAAGGTTAGACATATATAGATAAATAAGCTTGAACTGAAAGTCCAGAAATAAACCCTCACATTTACAGTCAATTGATTTTCCACAAGAGTGACAAGACAATTCAATGGGAATGAATAGTCTTTTCAACAAATGGTACTGGACAACTCTATATCCACATGCAAAAGATAAAAGTTGGACCTCACTCCTTATGCAAAATTTAACTTAACATGGATCAAAGATTAAATGTGAGGGCTTCCCTGGTGGCGCGGTGGTTGAGAGTCCACCTGCCGATGCAGGGGACGAGGGTTCGTGCCCCGGTCCGGGAGGATCCCACATGCCGCGCAGCGGCTGGGCCCGTGAGCCGTGGCCGCTGAGCCTGCGCGTCCGGAGACTGTGCTCCGCGGCAGGAGAGGCCACGACAGTGAAAGGCCCGCGTACCGCAAAAAAAAAAAAAAAAAAGATTAAATGTGAGAGCTAAAATAAAACCCCATACACTGCTGGTGGGATTATAAAATGGTGCAGGCACTTAGGAAAACCGTTGGGCAGTTCCTCAAAAGGCACACAGCAATTCCAGTCCTAGAAATATACTCAAGAGAAATACAAACATGTATCCACACAAAAACTGGTGCAAGAATATTCATAACAGCCAAAAGTGAAAACAACCCAAATGTCAGTAAACTGGTGAATGGATAAATAAAATTTTGTGGTATATCTATACAATATAATATTATTCAATCATAAAAGAAAAGAAGTACTGATTCAAGATACAACATGGATGAAACTTGAAAACATTATTCTAACTCTATTGTATTCTAAATTAAAAAAGACCACATATATTTTATTTCAGTAGCATAAAATACACAAAATAGACAACTCTAAATCTTTTTTTTTAAATAAATTTATTTATTTTTGGCTGTGTTGGGTCTTCGTTGCTGCACGCAGGCTTTCTCTAGTTGCAGCGAGCAGGGGCTACTCTTCATTGCGGTACGAGGGCTTCTTATTGTAGTGGCTTCTCCTTGTTGAGGAGCACGGGCTCTAGGTGTGTGGGCTTCAGTAGTTGTGGCACACGGGCTCCACAGTTGTGGTTTGTGGCCTTACTTGCTCCACGGCATGTGGGATCTTCCTGGACCAGGGCTCGAACCCCTGTCCCCTGCATCGGCAGGCGGATTCCTAACCACTGCACCACCAGGGAAGTCCAACAAATCTAGAGAGACAAAGTTGATTCATGGTTGCCTAGGGCAGTGACTGCTAATTGGTACGGTTTCTTTCTGAGGGGATGAAAATGTTCTAAAATTGATTGTGGTGATGATTGCACAACTTTGTGAATATACTAAAACCATTGAATTGTATATCCTAAATAATGAATTTTGTAGTTTGTGAGTGATATCTCAAAAGAGCTGTTACCAAAAAAAAGTATCCATAATCGTTATTAGTATTTTGGTATATATCTTTATGTTGTCTTTATGGCCATTTTCCCCCACATATTTATACATTTTTAAATAAAATTAGGATTGTAATGTTTTATAGCCTGTATTTTTTTGTGTGTGCGTGTGGTATGCGGACCTCTCACTGTTGTGACCTCTCTCGTTGCGGGGCGCAGGCTCAGCGGCCATGGCTCACGGGCCCAGCCGCTCCGCGACATGTGGGATCTTCCCGGACCGGGGCACGAACCCGCGTCCCCTAGCATCGGCAGGTGGGCTCTCAACCACTGCGCCACCAGGGAAGCCCCTATAGCCTGTATTTTTAATTAACTATATACTTCCATGTCATCAGTCTTCTACGAGATTATTTTAAATTATTTTATTGTATTCATTTTATGGATGGACCATCACTTATTTAATCAACACCCAATAGTTAGACTTTGTTTCCAACTCTTTGCTCTTTACCTAACATTATGATGAGCATCATTTCAGGTAAATTTCTTAGCCATCCATAATTAGTCCTTGGTATGGATTCTAGAATCAGGAATTATGGTCAAAGTATATGCACATTTAGTCATTTTTTTAAACATAGTACCAAACTGTTCTCCAAAAAGGAAGTACCTAGCACATGAAAAGATGCTCAACGTTCTAACCACTAGAGAAGTGCAAGTCAAAACCATGAGAAACCATATAGCACTGTACACCCACTAGGATGGCTCTGATTGAAAAGACAGACAATAACAAGTGTTCACAAAGATGTGGAGTAATAGAACTGTTTTATAACACTAGGGGGAATGTAAAATGGCGCAGTCACTTTGGAAACCAGTTTGGTTTCCTCAAAAGTTGAAACATAGAGTTATCATAAGACTCAGTAATCCCACTCTTAGGTATATACCTAAGAGAACTGAAAACTTGTTCACACAAAACTTTGTACACGAATGTTCATGCAGCATTATTTATAATAGCCAAAAAGTGGAAACAATCCAAATGCCCATCAACTAATGAACGGATAAACAAAAAGTGCTATATCCATGCAATGGAATATTATTCAGCCATAAAAAGGAACGAAGTACTAATACATGCTACAACAGGGATGAATCTTGAAAACATTATTCCAAGTGAAAGAAACTAGAACAAAAGGCTACATATTGCGGCTTCCCTGGTGGCACAGTGGTTGAGAGTCTGCCTGCCGATGCAGAGGACACGGGTTCGTGACCCGGTCCGGGAAGATCCCACATGCCGTGGAGCGGCTGGGCCCGTGAGCCACGGCCGCTGGGCCTGCGCACCCAGAGCCTGTGCTCCGCAACGGAAGGGACCACAGCAGTGAGAGGCCCGCGTACCACAAAAAAAAATAAATAAATAAGGCCACATATTGCTTTTTCCAAATATATACAATGTCCAGAATAGGTAAACCCATAGAGAAAGGAAGTAGATTAGTGGTTGCCAGGAGCTGGGGAGGAGGGGGAAATGGAGAGAGACCGCTACGGGGTACTGGAGATTTTTTTTGAATAATGAAAATATTCCAGAATTAGATAGTGGTGCTGGCTACACAACTTTGTGACTCTACTAAACACCACTGAATTTTATACTTTAAAAAGATGAGTTGAGGGTTATGTGAATTACATCTCAATTTTAGAAAGCTATACCTCTTTTTACTCCCAGTCGTAGAGCATGAAGATGATTATTTCCTTGCACCCTTTACTTCTAGCTGGCATTTTATCCTTCTTAATTTGATAAGCAAAAATGTCTTGGGTGTTTCAACTTGCATAATCAAAGAAATTGAACCACTTCTTACGGTTATTGGACATTTGCATTTCATATTTGTGAATTGTCTGTTTAGTTTTTGCCCCTTTGTCTTGTAGGTGTTCATTTTCTTCTCACATTAGTTCATGAGATTCTTCTCTATTTTAAGGATTTTAAGCCTGTAACCTTTTGTCATAAAGTTGCAAATATTTTCCCAGTGCTTAATTTTCCTTTTAATTTTACTTGTTCACTCTTTCAGTCAATATTTATTGATGCCTCCTATATGTCCTATGTGAGCCTTTTGACTTAATGCAAATAAAAATATTTGTGGGGTGATTGCGTTACTCTTTCTCTTTATGCTTTCTGACTACGCTCATATGCTTAGAAAAGACTTGTCCACGTTAAATCCAAAAGATGTGAAAAATCTAATTTTCTCTTAGGATCTCTTTAGTTTTCTTTTTTACATGCAGCTCCTAAATTTGTGTGGAATGTTTTCACCATAGTATGTGAAGGGAGCAGTGCCCATCACAGGGGTCCTTGGGAGGCTGGGGACCTCTGTTCCTCGTACACAGCTCCCTAGATGCTCCATGGATGCTTCAGAAGCACTGGGGGTAGGGTAGGGGTGCCTACTTCCGTCCATTTTTGCTTCCCAGCTCACTGTGTCACAACAGTGAACATTTATTACCCGCCTGTCACTGTGCTCAGTATCTTTTAACGAATCAGGTCACTGAAGTCCCACACGACAGACAGCATCTCTGTTTTACAGATGAGAAACTGAGGCTTAGAAGCTTAAGAAGTTGTCCTAGAATTGAGAGAAATCTGTCACCAACCCCTGCCTTCTCGGATCGTGCTATGAAATGTGGGAAACCCAGAACCCAGAGAGAAGGCTCCATCTGATTCTGAGATGTAATGGTGTACATCACTCACCGCGGGGCAAGCATCTGTTGAAATCCATCTCTGCTCCCTGCGCGCCCTGGGTATAGCTGATGGGCACAGATGAGTAATGCGAAACCCCTGTCTTCAGGAAGGTCACTGTTTGCTTAGTCCCTTAGAGAATACGTGCAGCATCATTTTGCCTATTTCTAACCTGATGAACCCTCCTAGTTCTATTCTTACCTAATGTAGCAGAAACCTGGGTAAGCTTTTCTTACACTGTTTCATGGGCCAACGACAAAATGCCTCTTACTTCCCTTAGCCTTTGGACAAGCCTCAGTCCTCATTCCTCTGGATCTCAGCCCACCAAGAGCAGTCAGTCTCCATGGTGACAGGGTCAGGCACTTGAGACTGCCCCCCAGGGAGCTGGTAATGGCCTTCTGAGCGATAGCTTTGCTGCTTGCTCCCCAACCCCACCCACTTACCCTTCGCCCTGGTGGGGGGGGGGGTTGAATGTGTGGTGGGGGAGGAGTTGGGAGGACTCACAGTCTGCTGCAGGGGCTGCAGAATCCCCAGGGCATCCTCAAGGCTGAAGCACTGCACCCCAGGCATCTGACATTCACCGTGTCTGCTGTCCTATGGGTGGGACTTGCTACCTGCAAGAAGAGGTTAGGACAGACTGATTTCAACCAAACACGGCCCATCCCCAGAAAGGAAGTTAACCAGGAACTGAGACTGGCATTTTTTTTTTTTTTTTTTTAGTTTTTAGCATCTTTATTGGAGTATAATTGCTTTACAGGGTGTGTTAGTTGCTGCTGTATAACAAGTGAATCAGCTATACATATACATATATCCCCATATCCCCTCCCTCTTGCGTCTCCCTCCCACCCTCCCTATCCCACCCTTCTAGGTGGCCGCAAACCACCGAGCTGATCTCCCTGTGCTATGTGGCTGCTTCCCACTAGCTATCTACTTTACATTTGGTAGTGTATATATGTCCATGCCACTCTCTCACTTCGTCCCATCTTACCCTTCCCCCTCCCCATGTCCTCAAGTCCATTCCCTACGTCTGCGTCTTTATTCCCGTCCTGCCCCTAGGTTCTTCAGAACCATTTTTTTTTAGATTCCATATATATGTGTTAGCATACGGTATTTGTTTTTCTCATTCTGACTTACTTCACTCTGTGTGACAGACTCTAGGTCCATCCACCTCACTACAAATAACTCAATTTCGTTTCTTTTTATGGCTGAGTAATATTCCATTGTATATATGTGCCACATCTTCTTTACCCATTCATCTGTCGATGGACACTTAGGTTGCGTCCATGTCCTGACTATTGTAAATAGAGCTGCAGTGAACATTGTGGTACATGACTCTTTTTAAATTATGGTTTTCTCAGGGTATATGCCCAGTAGTGGGATTGCTGGGTCATATGGTAGTTCTATTTTTAGTTTTTTAAGGAACCTCCATACTGTTCTCCATAGTGGCTGTATCAGTTTACATTCCCACCAACAGTGTAAGAGGGTTCCCTTTTCTCCACACCCTCTCCAGCATTGATTGTTTGTAGATTTTTTGATGATGGCCTTCTGACTGGTGTGAGGTGACACCTCATTGTAGTTTTGATTTGCATTTCTCTAATGATTAGTGATGTTGAGCATTCTTTCATGTGTTTGTTGGCAATCTGTACATCTTCTTTGGAGAAATGTCTATTTAAGTCTTCCACCCATTTTTGGATTGGGTTGTTTGTTTTTTTGTTATTGAGCTGTATGAGCTGCCTGTAAATTTTGGAGATTAATCCTTTGTCAGTTGCTTCATTTTCAAATATTTTCTCCCATTCTGAGGGTTGTCTTTTTGTCTTGTTTATGGTTTCCTTTGTTGTGCAAGAGCTTTTAAGTTTCAGTAAGTTCCATTTCTTTATTTTTGTTTTTATTTCCATTTCTCTAGGAGGTGGATCATAAAGGATCTTGCTGTGATTTATGTCATAGAGTGTTCTGCCTATGTGTTCCTCTAAGAGTTTGATAGTGTCTGGCCTTACATTTAGGTCTTTAATCCATTTTGAGTTTATTTCTGTGTATGGTGTATGGAGTGTTCTAATTTCATTCTTTTACATGTAGCTGTCCAGTTTTCCCAGCACCACTTATTGAAGAGGCTGTCTTTTCTCCATTTTATACTCTGGCCTCCTTTATCAAAGATAAGATGACCCTATGTGCGTGGGTTTCTCTCTGGGCTTTCTAACCTGTTCCATTGATCTATATTTCTGCTTTTGTACCAGTACTGTACTGTCTTGATTACTGAAAAGGCTGGCATATTTTTAATCAAAATGTGTTCCCTAGACCAGCAACATTAACGTCTTCTGGGAACTTGTAAGAAGGGTAAGTTCTTGGCCCCCCAAGGTGGACCTACTAAGTCAGAAGCTGGGGATGGGGTGGGCACAGCAGTCTGTGCTTTATCGAGCCCCCCAGGTGATCGATATTTGAGGGCTGTTTCTCTAAAGCAGTGGACTCCAAATTTAGGTGCACTTTGGGCTCAGCTAGAAGCTTCAAAAAACAGCTGGGGCTTCCCTGGTGGCGCAGTGGTTGAGAGTCCACCTGCCGATGCAGGGGACACGGGTTTGTGCCCCGGTCCGGGAAGATCCCACATTCCGCGAAGCGGTTGGGCCCGTGAGCCATAGCCACTGAGCCTGTGCGTCCGGAGCCTGTGCTCCGCAACGGGAGAGGCCACAACAGTGAGAGGCCTGCATACCGCAAAAAAAAAAAACAAAAAAAACCCAGCTGATGCCTGTCCCCGTAGGGGGCTGCAGCCAGCTTGTACCAGCTCGCAAGAGGTGGATACAGGGAATGGATGACATTCTGTGGGCCAGAGCAGTAGAAAAAGAGACTGGATGACCCCTAGAGGAGAGAGCTAAGAAGGAGCTGGTGCTACCTAGAGTCTGGGATCTAGATGCCCTGAGGCTGAGGCTCCCATACCCGTGCAGCTGCCCACACCTTGGTGCCCCGGGAAGTCAGGGCTGCGTCCCTGCTGCCGTGGTTGAAGGCAGGCTGCCAGATCAGGACTCCTGCTGGCCCTGACACCACCTGAGCCACAGCCCCCAGCATCTGTCTGGAGAGACTGTTGACATCACGGCAGCCTGAGCTGGAGCCCAGGAGTCCTCCCTCCCCACTGCTGCTGCAAGAACGACAGCTCGGAAAGCCTTCTCTCCCCATCCTCCAACCTCCTGCCAGTGCCGCTCAGGGCCAGAATCTAACCAGTGTGCAACATCTGCATGCAGTGTGCAGGGCCCAGCTCCTGCCACACAGCGCAGCCCATGGAGGAATGCAAAAGGGGCTGAGGGCCAAAATGACCAGCATAGGGTGGGTGGCCGAAACTTTCATGGCCTGAGGTAGCTAAATGGAGCAGAAAGCATCTCAGTTGCACCCCAGGCAGAGCGTAAGCCAGGAGAAAATTGACCTTACAGATATAGATTTGCTTGTCCATTCTTTTTTTTCTGACTGCGCCGCGTGGCACACGGGGTCTTAGTTCCCCGACCAGGGATCGTACCTGCGCCCCCTGCAGTGGAAGTGAGATCTTAACCACTGAACCGTCAGGGAAGTCCTAAGAAGTGACATCTTTTAATAACGTTTTCGCCTCTGGGAATATGGTACGGCTATTTATTTAAATATTATTATATGTTCCGTAGTGATAATTTGCCGTTTTCTTTATACTGGTCCTATACTTTTTGTGCTAAATGTATTTGTAGTTTGAGTACTGTTTCGTGTGTTTTTTTCTGTGGAGATTTGAACTGGTTTTGTATTCTGTTTTTCTGTTTAACTAGTTAGTGATAGCTTAGGGGAAAAGCATTTTTGTACATTTCTTTTATAGCGACCTCGCTAAGTTTTGTTTTGTTTTGTTTTTGGCCTCATGGCATGCGGGATCTTACTTCCCGGACCAGGGACCGAATCCACATCCCCTGCAATGAAACACTCGACCTCCAGGGAAGTCCTGTTTGTCCATTCTTTTACTCACTCATACATTCACACATGCGTTCGTTTGCTGTTCGCCAATCTAGCCGACAGTGAGACCTATGATGGAAACTTCCCTCCTCCCCTCTTTTACACCCTATTGATCCCGAGGTTCTGTGTGGGCTTCTGGTATTCCCTGTAATCATTCGTCCCTGCACAGAGACTGGAACCAACAGCAACAGAGGAGGGGGTGAGGACCCTGAGATGGGCTCTGTTCACAAGCCCGTAGAAAGGACTCTGTGAATGGACCACGAAGCTAGTGCTGGAATTCCTCCAATTTTGTCACTACTCCAGGTTCAGTGTACACTGCGGAGAGCGAAGACTGCTTTCACATCATTCTTTTTATTAAAGAGGCAGAAGCACACCTTCTCCTTGAGGGAGCGGGACTTTCTCTGGCACCGAATTTTAAATAGAATTTGTCGCGTGGAGCTTTCTACGACACATTGGCCCAGCAAAGTCTATCAGGCCTCTTCTGGTGGAGGCATCAGAGAAAAGCCAAGGGGCCAAGAAGGAGTCCTGTCTGTCGAAAGCACTGTCTCCTGCAAGTGCTTGGGAGTTTTGGGGAAGAACGTGTGTTCTGGGGAGTGGACCTCAGTGATGAGATGAGGCCCCCTAGTGCACTCAAGCCTCAGCTTTTGCTCATCGTAAGCACCCAGCAGGTTGTTGAGATGGGTGGTGGATGGATAGGCCAGGGATGGTCAAGGCTCTGCTGAGTTGTTTCCTGCAGTTCCCATTGCATCCTTCTGGGAGAAGGGATGGCTGATGATGGTGAAAAATGGCCCTCTCCCCTGCCCAAGCAAATCCTCCTCCTTTAAAATCACCCTTCCAGCTCCTCTGGAAAGAGCCTTAAACAGAATCAGAGAGGGAACCTCTGTCTGAGTTGAGCAGGGCAAATCTGAGGGAAGGGAATGAAAGCACTCGAGGAAGATGTTGCTCTGCAGGTCAGAGTGGCCCCAGTGAACAGAGGTGGGCGTTCCAGAGAGGAGATTCTTGTGTAGCTGAACGGGTCTTGGTGAGCTGTCCTGGGTGGGGTAGGCATGGAAACTAGGGGAGACGCAAGGTTGAGTCTCAAGGAGAAAGCAAAAGACAAAAAAGGAATCTGACCTGAAGGGTAAACAAAGTGAATAAGCAATATGGAGTAAGAGGATTCATAAGGCAGGCTGTGAAAAAATTCCCAGAGGCAAGTGGGGAGGAGAGGAGATGCAAGGGCAGAGAAGGGGGTGCAACATCCCTAGTTAATTTCCACATTACCCTTTCTTTCATTTTCCTCACGGATGTGGTGGGACTGGAGTTTCTCCAGTTCAGCTGGTGGAAAGCTATATCCTAACAGAGACTTTGCAAATGCCAGAGCCAGGTTCCCACGACCACTCATCAGGCGAACTCTCCCTGGGAGCTGAGTATGAAGCCATCTGTGGTACGCCGAGGAACGCACACCTTCTTATCCGCATCTCTGGCTTCTGGATCTGCAGGGCAGGCTGCTGGAACACAGAGGGGGATCAGTGGAGCAGAACAGAGGGAAAGATGGGATTAACACCCTTGAAAAGCAGGTGGAATTGGAAAGCCACTGGGTTTATGAACACTGGTTCCTTTCTGTGTGAGCGAATACAGGGCATGTCCTAGAGGAGAACCGATGGGTGACTCCCACCCAGAGGGACCAAAGCTGATCGGCACATTTCTACTGTTCTTGGCTACAGCGTTCTGTGGCCAGAGTGGCCATGATGCAGAGACTCGGCAGGAAGAGGAAAGCCATAATTGTGTGCGACATGACATTCTGATGGCAGAAAGTCAATAACTCATATGAGAATTCTCTAAAGGTCAAGTTGACAGTCTCACTGTGTTCTGTAGAGATAGCAAGGGAAATATTTCATTTTCTGTTTGATATGTGTCATTTGGCCATCCGGAGTTAACATCGACTTAGTGGGCCTTGGTGGAGTTTTCTTCCAAAATCAAGAGGCAAATAGCCTATCAGAAGGCCCATGGTGACCATGGGAGGGAGAACATCTCAGAGACCACGAAGCCGACCATACGTGGAGGCGCCTGTCGGCATTAGGAATGAACCATTCTCATGAAGGGAACTACCGGAGGGCCATGAGCATGGAGAGATAGATAAGAGAGTTGGATGATAAAATCCAGGTGAGTCATGTTCCAAGGGCACTGTGCCCCTTGGGTCTTACCCTTCCATAGGCTGCTTATTGATCCACCCTCTTATTTGCTGCTCGGCAAAGCTGGGGCACGGACTCTGCAAACTCCATTTCCCAGATCCCCTTGCCAAGGCATCCTTTGAGATTTTGCCAAAAAGAAGCATTAGAGAGAAATCGAAGAGAGGGGAGGGGAAGAGGGACTTCCTCTCTGTTTTTCTTGTTCGTGGCTGAATCCTCGCTCCAGCTTCCAGCATCTTTGGGTACTCCCAAGACCAGCTGCCTGTGGAATGCCAGGTCTGGAGTGAATATAAAGGTACTGTTTTAAGAAGGTCTAGAATGTCATCCAGAATGTGTTCATCAGGCTCTGAAAGACCAGGGTGAATGTCACCGTAAGGGGCAAGGGCAAGTCCTGAAAGCCAGCCTCCTCCTTGGATATGGAGGACGAAGAACTCAAAGAGACAATTCAGAGGAACAACTACATGTTGTTAAAACGAAACATAATGCAACCATGCACATACACAAATGTTCAACTACGCCGATAATTTTTTTTTAAAAAAAAGGAACAAAGAATCAATATTTATTTATTTATTTTTGGCTGTGTTCGGTCTTCTTTTCTGTGCGAGGGCTTTCTCCAGTTGCGGCGAGCGGGGGCCACTCTTCATCGCAGCGCACGGGCCTCTCACTGTCGCGGCCTCTCTTGTTGCGAAGCACAAGCTCCAGACGCGCAGGCTCAGTAGTTGTGGCTTACAGGCCCAGTTGCTCCGCGGCATGTGGGATCCTCCCAGACCAGGGTTCGGACCCGTGTCCCCTGCATCTGGCAGGCAGATTCTCGTGTTGACAGTTTAATGTAGATGATAACCATTGACTCTCAGGAAATGATTATTGTTAGACACAAAATACATTATGTAATGGATTGTTTACTAACATATTATTTATGATAGTGAAAAGGTTAAACTAAATACCTAATAGAATGATGTTAATTATTGTAAATCCACAATATGAAACACTGTTTAGACATTTAAAGGTCTAAATAATACATTTAGAGTGTACAAAATGTACTATTTAGACTAAGTGTAAGAGTGCATTTAAAATGTCTAAGTTAAAATAATCCTGTAAACAAGAACCTAGTGACATATAAAAATGTTTGTAGAATAATATTACTTAGTAAAATAGAAAAAAGCAAAATTTTTTTTTGCCTGCACCACATAACATGTGAGATCTTAGCTCCCCGACAAGGGATCAAACCCATGCCTCTTGCATTGGAAGTGCAGAGTCTTAACCACCAGACTGCCAGGGAAGTCCCCGAAGAAAGCAAATTTAAAAACAAATAGTAGGACTTCCCTGGTGGCACAGTGGTTGAGAATCCATCTGCCAATGCAGGGGACACAGGTTCGAGCCCTGGTCCGGGAAGATCCCACCTGCCACAGAGCAGCTAAGCCCATGCACCACAACTAGTGAGCCTGCGCTCTAGAGCCCGCGAGCCGCAACTACTAAGCCCGCGTGCCACAACTACTGAAGCCCGCACACCTGGAGCCCGTGCTCCGCAACAAGAGAAGCCACCGCAATGAGAAACCCGCGCACTGCAACAAAGAGTGGCCCCTGCTCTCCGCAACTAGAGAAAGCCTGCATGCAGCAACGAAGACCCAACGCAGCTAAAAATAAATAAATAAATTTATTTTAAAAATATAGCATATACATTTAGTATGATCCCATTGTATTAAATACATGCATGTATGTGTATATACGTAAGAGATATTTTTTAAAGGGAAGTTTTAAAAAGTCCTCTTGCCCAGGTCACACCCCAAACCAATTAAATCATCATAATAATTTACTGGGTGGGACTCAGGCCTCGGTAGCACCTCAGGAGATTACAATGTACTGTCAGGGTTGCAAAACACTGCTGTAAGCACACCCCGTCTCAACCTATGCACTCTCCTCTACACCTCTATTTAAATTTTTTAATTAAATTGGTTCAATTTAATTAATTTAATCAAAATTTGGTAAGTTCTGATTAAATTGATTTTTTAATTTAATTTAAAAATTTTTTTAATTTAATTTTTAAATTTTTAAAATTTTAATTTTTGATTAAGTCAGTTGGATTCCAATTGATTTTTTTTTTTTTTTTTGGTGAGCATTTGGTCTTCAAGAAAATAGACAGTCCCCGTGTCAGGCTTGTAGCAAAGAAGCCTGGAGCATTTTGCTGGGGTCGGAAGTGTCTGGAATGTCTCCGTAGGCAGCCTGACCTCCCCTGAGTAAACCGTCCTCCTCCGCCCCCATCAGAAGAGCAAAGGGTCTATCTCCGTTTATTCCACCATGTTTTTTATTTTTTAATTTATTTATTATTTTGGCCACACCAGATGCAGGATCTTAGCTCCCGACCAGGGATGGATCCTGAGCCCCCTGCAGTGGGAGCGCAGAGTCTTAATCATTGGGCTGCCAGGGAAGTCCCCACCACCATGCTTTTTTAAAAGGAGTAAGGGGTCAGGTGGATCACAGCATAGAAGAGGGGACTGAGCTGTCTAGTTGACTCTGTAATTATTTTTGCAGGGAGCGATTCCAAATGTTTTCAAACCTCAAAATGGCATCGAGCAACCTCAGGGAACTCAAAAGGTAGGCCCAGCAGTGGGGTGGGAGCCTCCTGAAAACTGAAGAGCTGCCTGCCTCTGGCTCCATCCAGCCTCACCCAGCTTGGTCCATCTGTCAGGATGACCTCCCATCACTCAGGGTCCGGTGGGGATTACCACCTGCTGTCTGTCGCTGTTCCCATGGAAGGCTGTAGGGGAGGAATAGTCATTTCCCTCTACCCTTCTAGGTTCTGTGGCTGAGACCCCATGTATAACAGACAGATTAACAAGGGAAAAACCCTCAATGCTCTGTGGTGACCTAAATGGGACGGAAATCCAAAACAGAGGGGATATATGTATATATACTGAGTCACTTTGCTGTACAGCAGAAACTAACACAACACTGTAAAGCAACTACACTCCAATAAAAATTAATTAAAAAAAAACAAGGGAAAAACCAACAGAAGTTTAATAATATGTATGTACACCTCATGTATACATGGGTGATACCCAGGAAAACTGAGTGAAACTCCCTAAGATGTCCCAAGCTACCACCTGAAACACCACCTTCAGCTAAAGGCAAAAGAAAGAGGTTGGGCGGGGCCCGGTAGGGGAGGTGACCAGGAAAAGC
Source organism: Phocoena phocoena (assembly GCF_963924675.1). Taxonomy (NCBI): domain Eukaryota; kingdom Metazoa; phylum Chordata; class Mammalia; order Artiodactyla; family Phocoenidae; genus Phocoena; species Phocoena phocoena. The sequence goes on along the minus strand of NC_089220.1, from coordinate 143,462,259 downwards.
CCAGTAAACAAGGGTAAGGTTTGTTCTGCAGATTTAAGCTGGTGCCTTCTCTACTGTTACACAGCTTCTGGAGATTTAGAGCCTTCTTTCCCTTCCTCCAGGAAGACATCCTTACAAATGGAGACTTCTCTTACATATGTAAGTTTCCCTCACAAAAAGGCAACTTCTGTCCTGTTTTCAGAGATTCTCCAGTCTGCCATTTCTTAAAAATAATCAGCTCCAAATAATCTTGATGCCAAAGAGGCACTTTCTGCTCCCCTTCTCTTTTCAATTTTTAAAAATTTTTATCCAAGTAGAGTTGATTTACAATATTGTGTTAGTTTCAGGTATACAGCAAAGTGATTCAGTCATAGAGATCTGTATATATATCTTTTTAACATGCTTTTCCATTATAGGTTATTACAAGATATTGAATACTGTTCCCTGTGCTGTGCAGTAAATCCTTGTTGTTTATCTGTTTCAAGTCTAGTGGTGCCTATCGGTTCATTCTGCCGACTTCCTTGTTTCCCGTGGGCAGAGCCTCAGCCCCACACGATCCCCACACCTATTCCGGGTCTCAGCCTGCTCCCGGTGGGTGGGTGTGAGACAGGCTGTGTGTAGTGTGGAAGGAAAGAGCACAGGAAGAGGAACCAGAGGTCTGGATTCAAACGTTAAGTCCCTCGGTGCTCTAGCTGACTGACCTCAGCCTTTCCGATCCCCACTTTTCTCGGCAATGAAGCAGGAATAAGCGTTTCCAGCCTTCTTCACAGCTTTGTGTGTGAGCGTGTGTGACACCTGCAGTGGATCTCAACCTGGCTGCACACTGGAATCAGTTGAGCTTTGAGAAATACTCGTCCTACGCCCAGAGATTATGATTTCGTTGGTCTGAGACGCCTCTAGTGCATCGGGATGTTTCAGAACTTCCGGAGGGATTCCAGTGCACAGCCAGGGCTGAGCCGCCCTGCTCCACCGGATGTGAGAGGCCTTTTGAACAGCAGACACAGCTTTACTACAGTGATTTTCAAAGTAGGGAGGGGACCAGCAACTACTGGTCCCCTTGTTAGAAATGTCAACTACGGAGCCTTAACCCAGTATTAGGAATTAGTGACTAAGAGCAATCTGTCTTTAACATGCCCTCCAGATGATTCTTGCAGTGATAAAATGGGAGAACCGCTATTTTTTTATTTTTTTTATTTTTTTATTTTTTGCGGTACGCGGGGCTCTCACTGCTGTGGTCCCTCCCGCTGTGGAGCACAGGCTCCGGACGCCAGCGGCCATGGCTCACGAGCCCAGCCGCTCCTGCGGCATGTGGGATCTTCCCGCACCGGGGCACGAACCCGGGTCCCCTGCATCAGCAGGCGGACTCTCAACCACTGCGCCACCAGGGAAGCCCAAGAACCGCTATTTTAAAACAATAGTCCTAAACCGTGATTGTTCAGTAGAACTTGTGGGGGAGACTTTAGCTTGAAAACAACACTGATGCCCAGACCTCAGAGGGTGATTCCCATTCAGTCACTGGGAGTGAGGTCCAGTCATTGTTTGTTTTTTCGGTTTTGTTTTGTTTTTAAGTTTTCCAGGTGATTCTAATGCCACCAGGTTGGAAAATCTCAGTTTTTTTTAAAAAAAGCTCTTTTTGAGTAGCAGAATTCTCTAGAAGGAACACACACACAGCAGAAGACCAGGCTGTGTCTCCAGCTAGCCGGGAACAGATGCCGAATCTCTAATGTTTATAACGTGATGGGATTCATCTCTTTCATTAGTGACCTTTGGTTAGGTTGAATCATTTCCTTTGGAAATAAGAGAAAATGCCTCCATTGTTTTTAACAAGTTCTCTTCATCTTTGAAAATATTTTGTGAAATGACTTGGAAGCCTCCAACTTCCTCATGATTTTGTCTCTACTGACCTAAGCAAATGATCACATGATGTCACTGGGAAAACTGTTGATTTAATGGGGGGATTTTTCACAACGGATGTGAAGGCTTTCTTAAACTTCACCCATTGCAACTTTACTCCACCCTGCCCCCATCCCATTTTATGGCCAGGATGCCGAGACCCAGAGAGGCTCCATATACCTTGCTGGGGTTGAGCAGAACATTAATAGCTGAGCTGGGAGTGAGGCCAAACTCTTGCCACCTCCTCCAGCTTTATTTTTGCCAGATGACACTATGTGGGTGATAAACATTTCACTGGAATTTTCCCTAGTGTCACCAGATCGCTGCCTGGTGCAGTAATAAAGTGCAGGGCCTCTTGGTATCAGCCTGCCCAGGTTCAAATCCTGGAATGCTAGCTGTGAGCATTTTGATAAGTTACTTAACGACTCTGTGCCTCAGTTTCCTCATCTGTAAAACGGGGACGCATAGAGTTCTTGTGAGGATGAAACGTAAGGCACACAGAAGAAGAGAGCCTTGTGTAGTAAGTGACAGTCATTTTTATGGTCCACGAGGTGCTTTGCCCCATTGTTTTTGCACCAACCTCCAGCCCCTCTTTCGCTTCGGCCTTACGTCCCCCTCCTGGGACTCCCTTTCCCACACTGTGTCCTGGGAGTCTGTGTGCTGGGCCAGAAGGAATTGGGCCCTCTCACCTCAATAGCAGGAAACGCTGCTCAGTCTACAGTAAAGTGGGAGGGTGGAAGTTTGGGACCTGGGAGCAAAAGGAGGGCTCTCGAGATCAGGAATTCTGAGCACTCTTGTTCAGAGCACAAATGTACATCCAGTCCATCAGCAAACCTTACTGACTGGACCACTTGGGATGATGACCTTGGTCCAATGGGGACCATGAGCCTTTTGGACAGTTATCTGAGAACTTCCCATCATCAGATACTTGGACTGGAGTGCGGACACTGTTGTGGCCACAGTTTGGCTCCTGAGGTGCCATGTGACATCGAGCTGGACACCGGTCTTCTCTGGCCCAGCCTCCCCATTGGCCCAGCAGGCACAGACTGGTTATAAAGTGCTATGACCTTGTCACATTTGATCCTCACAAAAACTGGTAGCGAGGGTGGGTGTTGTTACCCTATTTGATGAAGGTAGAAGCCAACTCTCAGGAAGACTTGCCCTAGATCATCGTTTAATACAAGGAAGAGGCACAGGGGAAGAAACCCCCCTACCACCCAACACCACTCTGTTTTCTTATACCCACCACCATGGGCTGACCTCATGCCCTCATCCCTCCCCTCCACCATCCATGTCCAACCTCCCTGGGCTTCTCTCCCTAGTCCCTCCTTTTCCATAAAAATCTATCTTTTTTTCTCCACGTCTCCACCAGGGCCTAGTTGATTTTAAATGGTGTGTTGGTTATATATAAATTATATATATATAATTTTTTAGATTCTTTTCCACTATATGTTATTACAAGATATTGAGTATAGTTCCCTGTGCTATACAGTAGGTCCTTGCTGGTTATCTATTTTATATATAGTAGTATGTATATTTTAATCCTAAACTCCTAATTTATCCCCTCTCTACCCACTTTCCCCTTGGTAACCATAAGTTTGTTCTCTATGTCTGTGAGTCTATTCTGTTTTGTAAATAAGTTCATTTGTATCATTTTTTCAGATTCCACATATAAGTGATATATGATAACTGTCTTTCTCTGTCTGACTTAACTTCAGACAGAGATGACCTAGTATGATCACCTCTAGGTCCATCCATGTTACTGCAAATGGCATTATTTTACTCTTTTTTATGGCTGAGTAATATTCCATTGTATATATGTACCACATCTTCTTTATCCATTCCTCTGTTGATGGACATTTAGGTTGCTTCCATGTCTTGGCTATTGTGAATAGTGCTGCAAGGAACATTGGGGTGCATGTATCTTTTTGAATTATAGTTTTCTCTGGATATATGCCCAGAAGTGGTATCGCTGGATCATATGGTAGCTCTATTTTTAGTTTTTTTTTTTTTTTTTTTGGCGGTACACGGGCCTCTCTCTGTTGTGGCTTCACCGGCTGCGGAACACAGGCTCCGGACGCGCAGGCTCAGCGGCCATGGCTCACGGGCCCAGCAGCTCCGCGGCATGTGGGATCTTCCCGGACCGGGGCACGAACCCGCGTCCCCTGCATCGGCAGGCGGACTCTCAACCACTGCGCCACCAGGGAAGCCTCTATTTTTAGTTTTTTAATGAGGCTGGGCTTTAGGCAAAGTGAGCCAGCCTGGCCCACAGTGAGTTCACAAGTTACCACTTTCAGGAAACTGAACTAATATCTAGCACAGCTTCTTCAGACGAAATGCCACTCCCAAAGAGAATGACTGACTCATGCATGACAGAAATTTCTGGTGCCTTGGCATGCCAGAGATACAGCTGCTGCTGTAGATGAAGCTGGCCCGTGGAGGGTGGAAGGGATGCAGGAAGTACCGGGGCTAACTTGCTGGGGGTACTTCACTCCACTTCCTGACCTCAGTTTCTCTGTCTATACAATGGATGGTGGAACTAGGTGCTGGCTGATGTAACGTCCAACTCTGGTGTTTCCGTCTTCCTTAATGTCCCAACACCCACTGCTGGGGGTCTGTGGATCTTTGGGATACACTGGTATTTTGCCCCCCTCTCTCCTATATCCCTTATGAGGAATTCCAAATTACTTTAAATTTTTTCTTTTTTTCCCCCTAAACGTATGGTTAATCATTTAGTAAGAAATTTAATTATGCTCTAATGAATTGTGTTATAATAAAAAGTCTAATTGGAGGTTTTGTGGCTGTGTCACCACCCACCCTCCATCCATCCATTTTTTCTTTTTTAAGAGTGTAATTGCTTTACAATGTTGTGTTAGTTTCTGCTGTACAATGAAGTGAATCAGCTATATGTATACATCTATCCCCTCCCTCTTGGATCTCCTACCTCCCCACCTACAATCCCATCCATCTAGGTCACTGCAGAGCACCAAGCTGAGCTCCCTGTGCTATACCATAGGTTCCCACTAGCCATCTGTTTTACACATGGTAGTTTATATGTCAAACCTAATCTCCTAATTCATCCCACCCTCCCCTTGCTTCTCTCTTCCATAGCTTTGAAATATTTCAGGCCGTTTTAACCTCACCCAGGCTTCCATTGTCCTGTTTGCCGCTTGCAGACAGAGAAACTAGAAACAGGAAATCAAAATGTTGGATTCAACAAATATTACTTTAGTGGCAATTGGCTGTCAGATGCATGGAATGAGCGCAAAGGGGGTGGGTCTTGGTTCTCTCCCTCAAGGCCCCAGACTATACGACCCAGTCGCGGTGGAGCCAGATGAGGGCCACAAGAGGGGAGGAACCAACAACCGAGGGGGCTTGGAGGAAGGAGATTTGCTCAGTCTGGAGACGCCTGGCCAGTGAAGAGGGGGCAGAGCCGGTCCTGAGCAGCAGGCCCACTGAAGGCGGAAAAGTGGGTCACTGTGGGGCCTTCCTTTGCATTTACTGTATAAACAAATGAAACAGCAACAGTAGAAGTCAGGGAAAAAGAAAGACAACAGACAAAACACCACAACTTTTCCACTTAACACATCAGACATTTTTATTTTTCCAAGTCTTTTTCCAGGCCCTGGTGACATTTATGCAAAACTGTTTTGTTGCAGTAAACACTGCAAGGCCTAATTCTGAACTCAGCTGTTCTCACTTAGCCTCACATACCAGTACATTTCCATGTTGCTACACAAACTTCATCGGTTTAATAGCTGCCCTGAATTTCACTGGCTGCTTTCACCAATGCCACGAACAATAGATGAGTGTACAGCTTCCTGAAATCTGCATGATTATTAATATGATTCAAAAGGTTTACTGACTTGTTAAACACTGAACTTCATTGTTATATTTTTCTCATTTCCTTGATAATGAGGAAGGTTAAATATGTATCAGGGTATTTTTAAACTCCTATCATAGTTTATTTCCTGAAATTCCCAGTACAGAATTTCTAGGAATTAAGGCAAGAAGACAATACTACTCTTAAACTCCTGTACCAAAGGTTTCCCAGAGAAATAGTATCGGAGACCTCAGAGCGATACCCAGCCAGGGACTGTATTAAGTTATTCAGTTCCCTCAAAGCGACAACTTAAAAATAACCATATAGAGTTTGTCTTAAAAGGAAGTCTCTAGGTAGTTGCAACCTTTCAATGGAGTAGCAGTCTAATAGAAAGAAAGAGATCCTATACTGTGGCCGTAGGAACTAGGTCTTGAGAAACTAAATTTGAAAATTGTATCTCCTCTTAATTCGAACGATCTTTGGGTTTTTTGCTTGCCTGGACCGGCTGTGTGTATTAGCTCTTTGCATTGGGTGACCAACTGCCCTGGTTTACCCAGGATTGAGGAGGCTCCTGGGATGCAGCTTTTGGTTCTAAAACCAGAACCAGATGATCGCCATATCTTTATATACTAGGTTCAGCTATTGCACAATTAGTATTTGATGCTTTCCTTCCCACTCTCCCAAATAAGCCTTCCTTTCTTTTTGGTCCATAAGAGAATAAGGTCACTGTAAAAATAAATGAAATAAGGGCTTCCCTGGTGGTCCAGTGGTTAACACTTCACCTTCCAATGCAGGGGTAGTGGGTTTGATCCCTGGTCAGGGAACTAAGATCTTACATGTCTCATGGCCAAAAAACCAAAACATAAAACAGAAGCAATATTGTAACAAATTCAATTAAGACTTAAAAAAAAAAAAAAGGTCCACATCAAAAAAAAATCTTAAAACAATAAAAATAAAAATAAATGAATTAACACAGTTTAAGCACTCGGAACAGTGCCTGGGACAAAGTGCTTAATAAATTGGAGAAGAGAGGGCATAGCCTATTGATTCGGATTGTATCGTGTGGAATCAGACTGCTTGAGCTCCAATCCTGGCTCCTCCATTTCTCCCTCTGCAAAACTGAGATGACAATTTCCTGTCTTGCAGGCTGGTCCTGGAGGTTCCGTGAGCTAATACACGCAAAACACGTAGAACAGGGCTTGGCCATGATTCAGCCTCCAAGCATTAACTACTGTTCGTGGAGGTAGAAATAATAGTAGTAAGTACCTACAGATGCCATTATTGACCACCTGCTATATGACAGGTGCTGCTAAGGTGACCAGCTGTCCCAGTTTACCTGGATCTGTTGTGGGTTTAGCACCGAAGGTCCCATGTCCTGGGAATCCCTCCAGCCCAGGTAAACCAGTGGCTTGCGTACCATAAGAACGTTAAATTATCTCACTTCTGTGAATGAAAAATGTTGCTGCCGTATCAGTAAACAAAGAATATTGCAGCCACCAAGACATCACATTACAGCGGCCCCAACGGTGCACCCTGAGGGGACTCAGAAGAGAAAGCACTGGTCCCAGATAGCAGAGGTGCACATCAAAGGGATGATTTCAGTGAGCCCAGACTCTTGCATCTTCCCATACAGAGAAGAGCGCTAAATTCTTTAGCTTGAGATACCTGGTTCACTTCAATTAACAGTGATCTTTTGATGTTCCGACCACCTGGGCTTTGTTGAAAAAACTCCTGGCTCCTCCCATGCCTCTTTGGAGCAGTCGCACAGCACTACCTGAGAGTCCTGGCTCTTGGGCTTGAAGTCCTCAGAAAGTCCACCAAATAAAACGTAACTCTCAACTTTTAGGCTGTGCATTTTTTTTCAGTTGACAGTTTATCCTCCCAACACCCTCTGCATTACACATAGAGAAACAGGGACTCTGAGTGCTGCAGAAATTTGCCCAAGTGACACAGGTAGCGAGGGGCCCAGCCAGCTGGCCGCAGAACCTGAAGTCACCTCCGTCTATGAACAGCGTCTTTGCTGGGAAGGAGCTGGATGCTGCCAGGAGGCTGATCCATGGACACCTGAGATCAGCTTTTCACATTTTTCATATTTTCTCACCTGCTGGCTCTCTGTACACTGACGTCAACCTCACAATGTCTGTGGCTTCTGTAGGGGGGGGAGACAGAGTTTTGAGAGCCACTGTCACCCTGATGCTTAGGGACACCATCGGCTGGTGATCACACAAGTGCCGGAAATGTTGAGTGAGAGGCTGAGGCCACATACGGGTACCCTGTCGTCTTACCTCTTCCTCGAGCCTATTGACCGAAGTGCTGCAGACCCCAGGAAGCCAAGATCAGGCCGGCAGGGACTGGCATTGTGTTTTTAGACGGTGTTTGGCAGAGAGAGCAGCCTGCGCTACGTCTGTGTGGTACATATACTCTGGGAGTTGAGGCCTCCTGTACCTCATCCTGGAGCCTCCGGACCTGGTGCTGGACGGCCCTCTCATCCCACCGTGACTGGAGCCGAACCTCACTGTCGGTTCAGATGGACGATCCTGCAAACACAGTCCCTCAGTCCCTGCACAGTGTCTGTTCCGGGGCTGGCGGGGCTGGCGGGCAGCCTCCAGCTTCCCTCTAGGATGCAAGCCCCGGGAGAAAAGCACCATTAGGGGGTTCGGCCGGGAGGGAGGGCTGTCTCCCTCCCCCGTGTGTGCACCGCTGCCTTTACCTTGAACCCGCCTCAGGTCCTTCTCCCTCTCTCTCGAAAGACAGGGACTCCTGCAGGCAGAGACCATGCCTGACTGTGTAGGTGCCCGATATTCTGTCTCCCCGCAGGCAAGCGCAGACGCCTTAGGGTTGGTCCTACGCTGTGTGTAGCAAAGGAAAGGAACAGTCTCTAAGGATGGAACGATAACGAGAAGACGGTTCTATGAGATGTAGCGAAGTGCTCTACACGTAACCCTCACAACGACCCTAGGAGCAGGTGAGTGTGGATGCCCACAGCTCTCCTTTTGCGTTCCGTGCTTCTGCTAATGCAAACAAAAACCACGTTGCCTTTTTAATTAATTTATTTATTTTTGCTGTGTTGGGTCTTCGTTTCTGTGCGAGGGCTTTCTCTAGTTGTGACAAGCGGGGGCCACTCTTCATCGCGGTGTGCGGGCTTCTCACTATCACGGCCTCTCTTGTTGCAGAGCACAGGCTCCAGACGTGCAGGCTCAGTAGTTGTGGCTCACGGGCCTAGTCGCTCCATGGCATGTGTGATCCTCCCAGACCAGGGCTCGAACCCGTGTCCCCTGCATTAGCAGGCGGAGTCTCAACCACTGCGCCATCAGGGAAGCCCTCTTTTTGCCTTTTTTAATTTTTAAAATTTATGTATTTTTTTGGCTACGTGGCATGTGACACCTTAGTTCCCCAACCAGGGATGGAACCCACGCCCCCGGCATTGCAAGAGTGGGATCTTAACCGCTGGACCACCAGGAAAGTCCCACGTGGCCTTTTTTAGCCATTGAAAACTTAGCGTGAGTTCAGAGGAGAGGGATAAGGAGGGTGAGGGGCCTCGAAAGAGCCAGAGGAAGACTGTTTAGGCCGAGCTCACAGGAGACAGAGACCACTGAGGCCTCCCAAGGAGCAGCAATGCCCACCCTGCAGGGCTCTGCCAGGCGGCCGCTGGGAAGGCCTCCAGAGCCTGCAGAGGCCATGGCGGGGCGTCAGGAGGCCCCTGTAAAGCTGTAGGACCGGCGAGGGGTGGGAATGGGGACAGGACTCAAGACACTTGAACTGGATTAGAAACACAGGCTGGTGAATTTGCACAGTCAGGATAAAGCAGAGGGTAGCTGAGCCAGCGCCTCTGAGATGCTATTCTCCTCTTGATTCTGGGCTTGGACGAGACTATAGTCAAAGGATGCCATCACCCAGAAGGAGCCCAGACGATGAGGAAAGAAACAGCTGCTTCCAGAATACATCCTTTGTTTATTCACTATAGCATAAGCCGAAGGTGCCTGCAGCAGTGGCGCTGCCTGGGATAATTTGCAATTGATAGTTTCCACGACCTTCTCTAGATTTCCCCCTTTTTTCTTCAGTGGACAGAATGGGGATGAGTAATTGTACCTGACTTCACTATGACATCAACTGGCGCATCTCCTCAAGAAGACTTTTGTCTGCTGACTGCCCTTCAGGGGAGTATGTTTATATTTATGTCTCGTTTATTCTCCTCCTCTGTGGATTGTGGTTTTCCGGGAGAGAAGTAAATTCCGTTTTAGGGGATAGTGGAAAATCCAATTGTTCAATACACGATAAATCCCATTTCCTATCCTTTTTTGCAAAAGATGAGCTGTTCAGGGCTTCCCTGGTGGCGCAGTGGTTGAGAGTCCGTCTGCCGATGCAGGGGACACGGGTTCGTGCCCCGGTCCGGGAAGATCCCACGTGCCGCGGAGCGGCTGCGCCCGTGAGCCATGGCCGCTGGACCTGCGCGTCCGGAGCCCGTGCTCCGCAACGGGAGGCCACAACAGTGAGAGGCCCGCGTACCGCAAAAAAAAAAAAAGAAAAGATGAGCTGTTCAGTCATGTGAGGGAGGATGATTGAGAAATGTGAAGTTTCTGATATCGCTGCCTCGTCAGTTTCTGCGGTATCTCTACCTGTCGTTTTTACCTTTTTATTTTAACGACATTAGCCTTCTCTGCCGTTAGGTTCCTTTCACCAGAGCATCCATCTGTGTTCATTGATCACTCAGATCCTTACAAAGAGGCCCCACCCTTCACTTTGTCACCTTCCACTCGCATGCCTTCTGCTTTGGAAATATTGAATTACGTATCACCTTCCAGATATGCTGTGCTCTCTCCCACCACCAGGTCTTCACACGTGCCACTGGCTTTGCAGGGAATGCCTTTCCTTTCGTTACCTGCCTGGATCACTCCTCTATATCCTTTAAATACAAGGTTATCCCTGCCCCTTTCTCCTGGAAGCCTTCACAAGCCTCTCCCTGAGAAGGTTGAGTGTCCCTTTGCAGGCTACAGCCTTCTCCGTTCACCTCCGTCACATGCTATCATAACTGCTGCTTGCTTGGGAACTCCTTGCAGGCAAGGACCGTGGCTTTGTGTCTTCTTCAGCCTTGCATCCCAGGGCCTTCATATTGTACAGTGCACAGAGTAATGGCTCAATAAATACACATTAAATAGAAACAAATATCTGAGGAGTCAATTTGCTCTGCCGCCTCCTTCATGAAGCCTTCCTAGATCCTTCCAAGCTGGAAGGCATTTGCACCTGTGGGCTTCCTTTGCCCTCTACCTGTTTCTCTCTTTTACCCCCGATCCCTTTCTCACTGTCCATTCCACTGGCAAACTGCCTGGCACTTAGGAGGTGGTCACTGAGGGAAAGTTCGTTGAAACTGAGCTGAATTTGCTCACAGTGGCATGGAAAGAAGCATTTTGGGATATTCCACATACCAGGACAAATTTTTTTTGCTCTTACATTGTAAAAACAATATATCTAAGAATCCAGGACAGAGCATTCATTCTGAGACTCAGTCACCTGCCTGTGTAACATCCTCATCTTTCACTGGTTATAAAGTTGCACAAAATTTGTTGCAGCTGTCATTGTTTTGAGGTCTGCAGAATTTTAAAGATCTAGGGAGTTCCATGGTGGCCCTACTGGTTAGGATTCTGGGTTTTCAGTGCCGTGGTCTGGGTTCAACCCTTAACTGAGATCCCGCAAGCTGTGCGGTGTGGCCAAAAAAAAAAAAAAGAAGAATTTTAAAGATCTAGAATGTGAGCGCTGGTATGGACTTAAAAGGTTATCTAGGGACTTCCCTGGTGGTGCAGTGGTTAAGAATCCACCTGCCAATGCAGGCGACACGGGTTCGAGCCCTGGTCCAGGAAGATCCCACATGCCTCGGGGCAACTAAGCCCGTGAGCCACAACTACTGAGCCTGCGCTCTAGAGCCCACCAGCCACAGCTACTGAAGCCCTTGCGCCTAGAGCCCGTGCTCCGCAACAAGAGAAGCCACCGCACCGCATTGAAGAGTAGCCCCAGCTCACCACAACTAGAGAAAGCCCACACGCAGCAACAAAGACCCAGCACAACGCAGCCAAAAATAAATAATTTTTTTTTTAAATGGGAGGCACTCAACTTAAAAAAAAAAAAGGATACAAAGGAACTTATTTACAAAACACAAGTAGAGTCATGGATGTAGAAAACAAACTTGTGGTTACCAGGGGAAAAATTGGGGGAGGGATAAATTGGGAGACTGGGATTGACATATACACACTACTATATATAAAATAGATAATTAATAAGAACCTGCTGTATAGCACAGGGGACTCTACTCAGTTCTCTGTAATGGCCTATATGGGAAAAGAATCTAAAAAAAAATAGAGTGGGGACTTCCCTGGTAGCATCGTGGTTAAGAATCCGCCTGCCAATGCAGGGGACATGGGTTCGATCCCTGCTCTGGGAAGATCCCACATGCCACGGAGCGACTAAGCCCGTGTGCCACAACTACTGAGCCTACGCTCTAGAGCCCACGAGTCATAACTAGTGAGCCTGTGTGCTGCAACTACTGAAGCCCGCACGCCTAGAGCCTGTGCTCCACAACAAGAGAAGCCACTGCAATGAGAAGCCCGTGCACCGCAACGAAGAGCCCCGCTCTCCACAGTTAGAGAAAGCCTGCGCGCAACAACGAAGACCCAATGCAGCCAAAAATTTAAATTAATTAATTAACATAAAATTTAAAAACAGTGAATATATGTATATGTATAACTGATTCACTTTGCTGTACACCTGAAACTAACACAACATTGTAAGTCAACTATACTTCAATAAAAATTTAAAACAAAGATTTCTTCTTTGATCCCCATTGTCTCTTATGAGGCACTTCTCCTACCTCCCCTCCTCCCTCCTTCCCAACATCCAGCTCCTTCGGTCTCATTCCATCTGAGAATCTGACTTGCCCACTGCCTTCCTGGTCACTCCTCCTGTATTCATGGAGGAATTGGGCTCCTGTCTCTGTAACTTCCTCTCCACCTCACTCCTGCCTTAATCCTTGGTAACTCCAGTATCTAACTATTCAGTGTATTGGCCTTTCAATTCCTTAAGCTTCTTACCTTCAGCCCAGCACAGCCCCTTCTTCCCATCATGATCTCTAATACCCCGCTTTCATAATTCTTTGAGCTGGGACTTCCCTGGCGGTCCAATGGTTAAGACTCTGTGCTTCCACTGCAGGGGGGCATGGGTTTGATCTCTGGTCGCGGAACTAAGATCCTGCATGCCACATGGCAAGCCAAAAATTTAAAAAAATAATAAAATTCTTTGACCTGAATCCCTCAATCCCCCTCCCTCTTTTCCCCATTAAAATTTCAACAGCCCTTTACCTCCCTTATGTCTTTGTGTGTCATCATTACAATCCATTCTTTAAAATATCTTCATTCCTTTGTTCCTTTCTCCCTCTATCACATTTAGGCGGCCAAACTCCAATCCTAGTTGAATCCACCTTGTGGCTTTCCTAGTCCTCGTTCCTGATGGCCTGAATGTCATTGGAGGAAAGTCCAGAATCTGGATGACTGGTTCACTTTAAAGGTCATAACTGCAAGCTGAAAACAGGCAAGCAGCACCACACGGCAAGTCCTTTTTTTTTTCTTTAGTAAATCTGCTTTTCTCTTACAGTTTTATTATGTCAGGCTACTTCTCCCTCCATGTCCATCTGATGGCCAGATGTCCTTTTGGAAGCTCTGTCCACTGAGACTCTCTCTTCCCTTAGTGCTGTTTTCGGGACCACCCATGAGTGTCTCTGTGGGGGCAGCAGTCTATTTTGGGCTAGAACCAACAAATTGAGTTGATTGATTCATGTATGACCCAGGCATCGGTTTTTCCTTCCTCCATCAGCTAGCTGTAGAGAACCTTCTTCAGGAGGCCGTGGGTGGGAGCTGTTGCCTTGGCGCCACAGAAGTGGATGACTTGGGAGATGTCTGTTTGCAGAGTTCACTTGTGCTCTCCAGACCTGTTCAGGCCTAACCTTAAATGGTCAGTTCCCATTGTGCCCTGCTATTGTGCCCACCCCCAGCTAATGACTTGGTGGGTTTGCCAGCTCTCAGAACCTACTGGTCCTTCAGTGACTCACATCAGTCACGCAGTCTCAACTGGGACCCAGTAATATGCCTGGATCTGCTTTTCAAATGGAGAATAGTTCTCTGCTACGGATAGCGTGGCCTTGTTCCAGAACCCTAGGGGGCTGCGCTGGACCCGCCTACCTCACACGGTCCCCTTGCCTGCCATGAAATCCTCTCACACCTCGGAATTTGCCAGGTCATGTGGCCCCAGGGGCAGCACTGCTCACATCACATCCTGAACCTAGGGCAGAATTCTCTCCTGCTCTGGGCTCTAGCCAGGAAGCCTGAGCGAGACATAGAAATAGCTCATTCACACCAAGACACTCTTTTGAATACTTATTTGCTTCGCACTTAGGAACTTAGAATTCCTATGTTAGCATTTAGTAACATAAAGTTAATTTTTTGTCACCTATCATTTCTTTTAAGTGTCCAGGCCAGCACTGTCCAGTAGAAATATAATATGAACCACATACATTAAGTCTAAATTTTCTAATAGCCATGTTACAAAAGAAACAGGTGAAATGAATTTTAATAATATATTTTATTTAATCCAATATATCTAAAATATTTTCAGCATGTGGCACTAGCCACATTTCAAGCGCTCAGTAGTCACCGTGGTGAGCGGCTGTCATACTGGAGAGCTCTGATCCAGACCCCTTCTCGAGAAATTCCTCATATTCATACACAACTTTAAAGGTTACAGAAATTCCCCATGCCTTTTCTAGTTTGTTCTGAGAGAGAGCTCAAATAGGTTTTATCCCTTCTATGTTAGAGATGAGAAAACTGAAACTCAGAGAAATGAACTTATTTGCCCAAGATAACCCAGCTAGCATGAAAGCAGCGGAGGTGGGACTCAGATCTGGCTACTTCTCAATCTAATTATGTTTTGAATAGAGCAAGAGGTTCCCAAACTTGTCTGCACATTCAAATCACTTGAGGATCTTTTAAAATTTCCAAAGCCCAGGCCACGCACCACATGGGTTAAGTCACAGTATCTGGGGTGGGACACAGGCACCAGGAGTGTTTGAAGCTCCCTGAGGGTTTCAGTGGGTAGCCATGTCTGGGAAACACTGGTGTATATATCCTTGATACTCAAAGTGTGGTCCATAGACTAGCAGCATGGGTGTCAGAAATGCATCATCTCAGTACAGCACAGGGAGTATAGCCAGTATCTTATAATAACGTTAAATGGAGTATAATCTGTAAAAATATTGAAACACTATGTTGTACACCTGAAATAATACAATATTGTAAATCAACTAGACTTCAATAGAAAGAAAGAAAGAAAGAAAGAAAGAGAGGAAGAAAGACATACATCACCTCAGATCTTGGCCAGACCTGCTGAAACAGAATCCACCTTTTAATAGCATACACCAGGTGAGTCCAGTACACACTAAAGTTTGAGAAGCAGTATATAAAACATGCTATTCTGCTTTTAGATGAAAGAAAACAATGCATTTTTATTGTGGGGGACTGTTGAAAATGGCAGGAGTTGTGACTTCAAGTTCGTAGCCTTTATGTTTTCATTAAATTAGTATTATATAACTGTAATGTTGTTTTCTCGATTTTATTATGACTGTATTTCTGAATGATTATGAACCCCTTATCTATTGCATACATGTGACTTGAAAAGACTCCAGAGAAACAGTCCTAAATCTCTTTCCATCCATTTCTCTCAAGCTTTAAATGGTACTGAAACTTTGTTTAACAAAATGAAAATTTTTCCTCATTCAATCAGCAGACTTACTGAAAATTTACACTGTGAGTGATGTGGACAGGTGAGATGGGGAAGAAAAAACTACTGACGTGGTTCCTGTTTTCAGGAGGCTTACAGTTTGTAGCAGAAAGCTAATACACCCACCCAAATAGCTACAGAACAGAAGAGAATGTGGGTTATGAAATGAGGATGCTTAGATAAAGTGTCCTGTGATTCAGAGGTGGGAGAGGTCACTTCCTGCTACTGGGATTAGAGAGGCTGTCATTAAGAAGTGGCCTTTGTGCTGAAGGATGTAGACATTCAGGAGTGGAGGGAAGCTGTTTTTACAGGAGAGGACACCCTCTCTGGTGGGGCTTTAATCCTTAGGGCAATGTTGATGTGTCTTAATTAGGACGCTTGGTTGTAAGGGACAAAAACTCAGCCCACTTCCTGGTTAAGGCAGAAAAGCAGATTTTTGGCTCATAGAATCCATAGATTGAACAACCAGGAGGTGGAGAGGCCTCTGGAACATCAGGAACCACAGACTCAAAAACTGCCAAGACTCTTTCTCCTTATTATTATTTTATGTCACGGTCATCCTCTCTTATATGGAACTGGCTTCCTCAACATGACAGAAACATGATTACAAAAGTTCCTATCTTTTGTTGATATCCTACACTCCCTAATACCAGAGAATAATACCCCAGATATCTGGTATTTGCTTCAAAATAACATGGAAGGAAAGGAAGCAAGATAGAAGTAGAGCTGAAACAAGGTTGGCCATGAATTGATCATTGATGAAGCTGGTTATTAGGTACATGGGGGTTCATTACGCTATTCTGTCTACTTTCATATATGTTGAAAATTTTCTTTAAGTTAAAAAAAAAGAAAATCCTTGAGAAGGAATTAGCAATATGTTAGCCTGCCTCGATCCTCCCTCTGAATCAAGCCATAGTAACCAGGGGATGTGATGAACTTGGCAACTCTTATGGTTGGGACTCCAGGGTAGCCAGGGAGGGGCTGTTCTCAGAAGAAAAGGTGGTTCTGTTTCCAGGGGAAAAGGAAGGGAGGAATCCGGGGTAGAGAGGGTCTGCTCCATGCTGGCTCCTGGCTTTATGACCTGCCTCTCTCTCTTTCCATATTTCTGAGCATCATCAGATTATCCCAGCTGCACGTCCCATGTGTACCTCTAAGTTGATAGGATCAAAACCAAACTCTTGATCATCTGCGGGGTATTCTTCCCCCATTCAGTTGCTCCAGACAGAAATTTCTGAGTCATAATCAACTGATCCTGCTTCCTCACAATCCCCCATCTCAGTTTCATCAATTCTGCCCCTGAGATAATTCTGTGCTCCATCTTACCCTTCCTATTCCCAGCTCCACTACCCGAATTCCGAATTCTCCCAGCCTCGATCCCACCAAAGCCCATACTATCTCATACAACACAGCACAGCTTCCTACAACACCAACTCAATCATTTCATTCTCTGCTTCGTTGTACCATGACAACCATAAGACATTGGGGTCATTCAAAATCTGGTCTTAAACTCCTTTTTTTTTTGGCCACTCCACACGGCATGTGGGATATTAGTTCCCCAACCAGGGATGGGACGCGTGCCCCCTGCAGTGGAAGCATGGGGTTTTAACCCCTGGGCCACCAGGGAAGTCCCCAATAAATATATTTTTAAGAGCTTCTTTCCATTTGCACCCATTGGGGTCTATACACCAGGTACATTTATTCTTCTGTACTTTTGTATATGCTGCTTCTCCTATATGAACACGCTGGCCGAATTCTATAAGCTTGAGCTTAAAACCCACTTCTTTCACTAAAATCTTCTCTCCCTTCCCCAGCAGTGCTCATTCCTCCTGTGCCGACTTACTTACGCACCCTTTGTAACACCATACGGCAATGATCTTTTCTGATTTGCATTCTTTTACCCTCAAGCAGCAACCCAGTTTCAATCATAATGAATGTACCCCCTATACATAAAATAGTGAGTGAATGTCTCAATAAATTTTAAAGCTACAACACAAAATAGGCTCTCTTGATTACAAGGGATCCCCCAACTCTAGTTCAGCCACCCACTGAAGATTGAACTTTGTGTGTGTGTGTGTGTGGTACGCGGGCCTCTCACTGCTGCGGCCTCTCCCGTTGCGGAGCACAGGCTCCGGACGCGCAGGCTCAGCGGCCGTGGCTCACGGGCCCAGCCGCTCCGCGGCATGTGGGATCTTCACGGAACGGGGCACGAACCCACGTCCCCTGCACCGGAAGGCGGACTCCCAACCACTGCGCCACCAGGGAAGCCCTGAAGATTGAACTTTGATATAATCAGGTTCAGTGAAAGGGAACTCTCTCCTGACATGCCCATTCTACTTTTGGAGAGCTCTGGTGTGGCTCTCCCTTAGACTGACACTTGAATCCTGCTGTCTGCCACTCATGCCAGGGACTCCAAGTTCTACCCTAGGAACCTCCAGAAGGACAATCGGACTTTTGAAATCAGCTCTCATGTTCTTCAGTCTAAATATCAAACGTTCAAGGGACTTCCCTGGCAGTCCAGTGGTTAAGACTTTGCCTACCAATGCAGGGGATGTGGGTTCAATCCCTGGTCAGGGAGCTAAGATCCCACATGCCTCGTGGCCATAAAACCAAAACTTAAGACAGAAGCGATAGTGTAACAAAGTCAATAAAGACTTTAAAAAAGTGGTCCACATTAAAAAAAAACTTAAATAAAAATATCAAACGCTCTTTGAAGAATTCTTCAGAAGGCAGGGTGTGAGTAGCTAAGCCTCTGAGCATGCTTCAGCCTGTCTCCAACTATCTGGATGTGTGGCTCCAGACTGCATGCAATACCCAGGTGTGGTCAGATTGGGAACAGGACCTCAACAAGGAAGGAGTGAGAAGGATTGTGAGTGATATTGAGGGCACACTTGACATTGCATAACCCAGTACAGTTTGTCATAGCAATGCTCAGTGGCCCATGATGAAGAATGAAAGAGACAGGTGTTTGTGTTTATCCAGGGCTAGAGACTGGCAAGAGAACAGCCCTGAAGGATCACGGAGAAGAGGACCTCTCTTGAAATCCATTCCATCCAATTATATCATCTTCACGCCATCATCTTGGTCCCCCCGTACCTTGAAGACATTGACATCTAAAGTGAATTTGTTAAAAAAAAAAAAAGGAATTCCCTTGTGGTCCAGTGGTTAGGACTCTGAGCTTTCACTGCTGAGGGGCACAGGTTCAATCCCTGGTCAGGGAACTAAGATCCTGCAAGCTGCGAGGTGCGGCCAAAAAAAGAAAAAGAAAAAAAGTGAATTTGTTCAGGCTTTCCTCTTGACCTTCTCAGGACAGATTGATGTATTTTAAAAATCTATCTCTTCTCCTTATTTGACACAGTGAAGGATAAGACACTTTTCATGTTATTTTCCTAATAATATGTTGCTTAAAATTGGATAGATTCATGATCCCTTTAAGAGAGATTTCATAAGAAAATAAACTTTGTCTCATCAGACTTTCAGAAATGAAATGGAGTTTCTAAGTCATCTATGGTTAGGGTTCTCCCATAAGTGTGTGAGAATCAAGCTTCAAGGCTGGGTGCCATGAAGGAATGGGTTTCCTAGATCTTTACTCTTGGCTGGAAGAGTATGGGGTGGGGGGATTGGGAGGGAATGTGTAAAACTCTCCCTTCCTAGGTTGACTATTTCAAAGAAGAAGAATGGTGGAAATTAAAGCAGGGGTAATTTCTTAGTCATAATGGAAAAATTTCTGACTATCAGAGTCTTCAAATAACATTGCAACCAAGTCAAACATCAACCTTCTTTGAAATAGCGGACGAACACTTGACTAGGGAGGGAATGCCCCTCAAGAGGGTTGATGACTCCTTATGTCATGGGGACAATGGGACCAGATCAGAAGGGTTTTTGACTGAATTTAGAAGAAGAGAGAGAGGGAATTCCCTGGCAGTCCAGTGTTTAGGACTCTGCACTTTCACTGCCGAGGGCTCAGGGAACTAAGATCCTGCAAGCTGTGCGGTGTGGCCAAAAGAAATAAATAATAATTTTTAAAAAAGAAGAAGAAGAGGGAGACAAAAACCTAGAAAACCTGTGAAACCAGGTACTGTGGAAGACAGGTTCAAGGTATACAGGAAGAAGCACATGATTCACACAAGAAAATGACTTGAATGATTATATGAATGACACATACAACGTCTGCTGCCTGCATAATAATGCACATTTCACTGGTAATGTGGATTTGAGATCACGGTGTAGTGTAGTAAATACAATCTTGTAAGAATAGGCTGATTTGGTGTGATAGGAGCTCAAGATAGGAATACGAGGATTAAAAAGGGTATACAGGGCTTCCCGGGTGGCGCAGTGGTTGAGAGTCCGCCTGCCGATGCAGGAGATACGGGTTCGTGCCCCGGTCCGGGAAGATCCCACATGCCGCGGAGCGGCTGGTCCCGTGAGCCACGGCCGCTGAGCCTGCGCGTCCGGAGCTTGTGCTCCGCAACGGGAGAGGCCACAACAGTGAGAGCCCCGCGTACCGCAAAAAAAAAAAAAAAAAAAGGGTATACACTTTTTAAACGACCAGTTATAAGGGAAAGTGCACTAGCGCTGCAGACCCACAGAGCATGACCGTATATTGAGGGCCAGACACTGCACGGGGCCCTGGAGATGTGATGATAATTGAGACAAACATGGTTCCTGCCCTCTTGGAGCTTACAGTCTAGTGGGGCTGAAGGTAGAGAGGGTGACCTATTTAAGGAATTGAGAGAAGGTTCTTGTGAGGTAGGGAGTAGTTAGAGACAAAGTTAAAGAACTCAGAGGCCATATGAAGGAGTCTAGACCTTATTTTCATATCAAGGGGATATCATTGTAGGATTCAAAGCAGAGACACGACATGATCAAATTTTATGGGGGACAAGAATTGAGGCAGAGACTACAAGTTAAGACAGCAATCTAGGCAAGAAAGAATCATAGCCTGGGTTATGGTAGGGATGGATTCAAGTACAGTTAGGAATTAGAACTGGCAAGATCCAGGTCAATTGGAAATAGAGAGTGAAAAAGAAGAAGGAATCAAAGACAATATCAAAATTTCTGGCTCTGTCATTCAGAGTTGAAAATATGGGAAGAGGTTCTGGCTCACTGAATGCGGGTTGGGGGAAAAAAGCTCGGTTTTGGACATGTTGAATAGAAGGCGTCTGTGGATCATTCAAATGGAGATGTCTGGGAGGCAAGTGGAAGAGCAATTTAAAGATGTGGGGGCAGGGACTTCCCTGGTGGTGCAGTGGTTAAGAATCCGTCTGCCAATGCAGGGGACACAAGTTCGAGCCCTGGTCAGGGAAGATCCCACATGCCGCGGAGCAACTAAGCCCGTGCACCACAAGTGCTGAGCCCATGAGCCACAACTACTGAAGCCCGAGCGCCTAGAGCCCGTGCTCTGCAACAAGAGAAGCCACCGCGATGACAAGCACGCACACTGTAACGAAGACCCAACGCAGCCAAAATAAAAAAAAAAAAGACGTGGGGCAAGTGGTGGGCTACTATTCATGATTTAGAAGTTGAGATTATCCAGAGAGAAGCCCTCAGAATGATATTATGCATTTGCCCATATCTGTGAAAGGGAATTGGAAGCACACTGCAGAATATGTACCGTTTTTTTTTAAACACCAATTCCATTCATACTTATTCCACAACAACATTTTATTTTAAATAAATAAATCTATAAGGGTTCGGTGCCCTGGAGGTTTTAGTCTGTCAAAGTAAGAACATAATTGTCTTCTTGGGGGACGTGGCAACCATCAAGAGCTAAATGGAGAATGGAGATGTCTATTAATATTTCAAAAAGAGTTGTATTATTATTGTAAACATTGGAGTCCTAGTTATTGATTTAGAAATTATTGACCTTAAAAGTGTATATCCCTCATCCCTGACTTTTCATTTTTCTTTCTCAGCTGCTCAGGTTGGGGAAAAACCTTTCCTAGCATTTTACACTCAGATGGATTTGCAGAGGGCCCGAGGAACTGTAGAGGTCCAGTGTCTCTTAGAATTGCCAACTGGTGATAAGGTTATATGCTGTAAAGACAGACACAGTGCTCAGGTCAAGAAATTCTCTTGACTTATCAAAACTCTTAAGAATGCATCTCATCATCTCCTGGGCTTAAGCTGTATCTCAGAAATTAGTGGGATGCAAATTATTTGACTTGCCTGTTTGCATAAGATGCCCTTGCCATGCTTCGGGGCATACCAGATACAATCATACCATAATTACAGGAGCTCTGGGGACTGGCTTCAATTAACCAAGCTTCTTCTCAGTTATTATTATATTATCCATATTTATAGCATTTGACATTTCCACAGTGCTCTTTAATCATACTGTATGTGGGTTGCCTTAATCTAAATCTTTCAACATACTTGGGATACTGGCTGTTCCTGTTCTCTGGATCTTCCAGATGGAGAAACTAGGCATGGACCAGTATCCAATGATAGAATTTGAGAGTTAGTCCCAAGTCATTTGGACAGGCCAGTGGTGGTTAAGCATTCACACCAAAAAGCAAAGGCCTGCTGGGTAAAGTTGGGTAGGTCAATGGGATGCTAAGACATGGGACTGAAGGCAAGAAGACACTGTCTTTAGTTCAAAGGTCTGAGGACTGGACTTGCCCAGCCAGAGCAATGGAATCTCTGGAGCCAAGTGTCCTGGCAACCACTATTCTATCAAGGCAAGAGCTGTTGTAGCACTTCTGCTACCATTAAGCTGAGTTAATTCTGACGCCCTTGCTCCTTCTTCCTTGGGTCTAATAGTTCTCTAGGCTCTCTTGGCTGGACAGTGGAGCTTGGGGCAGGGAAGGGAGGGCTGTCTGAATCTGAGATACTGAATATAGGGCCCCACAAGTCATGTGGGCTGTCCCGTCAAAGGAATGGGTAACAAGAGAATCTGTAAGAGGTTCGATGGGAGGGAAGAAGGGTGAAGGAACAGGAAGTTGTAGTCAGGGAAAGGAATGGCAACCTCCCAGGAAATGAAACAGTGCCACGTAATAACAAGGGCCAGGTGGTGACAACGTTTAGGTCAGAAGAAATGAGGCAGCAGAGAATTGTGAGGTGAGGCTCTTCACTTGGAGTGCTGTCACTGTGAGCACCACCTTCATCATAGGGAAGGGAGGCAGAGAAGGGAGGAGAGAAGGAGGGTAAACCCGCTGCAAAAGGAAAACCCACCACGGAGGAGAAAAGCACATTCCTGGGCTAGGCAGGTACCAACACTGTGAAAGCCTGTGCAACCAGATAATATGGACTCCAAGAGAGAAGAAGAAATGGTTCTTGAGGCTGGGGTGTGGGTTATCTTGTTCATCTTTGTATTTCCTGCAGAAACCACCATATTTCTGGCACATAGTAAGTCTTGGTAGAGCTCTGCTTAACTCAATTGTAATAAAATTATTTTCTCATGTAAATGGAAAATTACTTTATCTTTGGGATGTTAATCTTTGAAGAATCTTCAACTAGCCAGAAGAACGTTTTCATTATTCTAAAGTACTTTCTTTCCTCCTTCCCCCCCACCCTTGTTTGGTTTATAATAACCTTTATTATTCCTTTTAAGTTATAAAATAAAACACGCCCAGAACTAAAAGAATATACACATCTACCAGAAACAACCAACCAACCAAACCAAAACAAAACCCCCATAATCTCATTGACCAGTGATTTTTTTTCTGGGCCTAAAATTTTAAAGTGTATTTACATATTGTTGTACATATTTTTGTGTTGTTCTCACTCAAAATATTGTGGCTATTTTCCTATGATAACAAATATGGTTCTTTCATTTCAGTTTTAATGGCACATACTGGTCCATTGCCTGAATGTGCTATCATTTTCTTTTTTAGACTTTGATGTTCTCAATGTTTTGCTTTGCTTTTTTTGCCCTTCTAAACTACGCTGTCATAAACATCCTAGTATTTAAAAATCTATGCGCAAAATGGATTATTTCCTTAGGCTAAATTTCAACATGAATGACTTGATTACCAATTTGACTTGTTTTAAGCGTTTTGATATATATTGTCAAGCTTCCTTCCAGAAAGTTATATCAATTAATACTTCCACCAGGAAGTTGTACCTGAGAGTGCTTCCTTTTCTATATCGTATCCAACAGAGCACTAGTGTTTTTTATTCCTTTTTCTTTTTTTTAATTTGGGTCAATGCAAGAAGGTTAAAAGTAAACTTTTACAATTTGCTTTTTTAAACTGTGTCTAAACTTTTTTCATATACATATTGGTTATTTGTACTCCTTTTTATAAAATGCTTGTTCATATATTTTGTCCATTTTCCACATTGGGGTGTTTTGTCTTTTTTTTTTAAAATGAATTCATGGCAAATATTTTGGCCTAGTTTTTCAAAATCCTAAAAGTCAAAAAAATGTAAATTTTTTATTATGGGAAATTTCCAATACATACAAAAGTAGAGAGACTTGTATATGAAACCTTCATGTACTCATCAACTCAGCACCCAGATTCGACAATTATCAACTCATAGCTAATCAATCTTGTTTCTTTTTTTTTTTTTTTTGGTAGCAAATCTTCAACATCATCTCATTTCATCGGTAAATATTTCAGTATATAGAAGACTGAAAATTATGTAGTCAAATTCACCAATTTTTTCCTTTGTGGTTTCTGCCTTTGCTGTTAAGCTCAAAAATATATAAATTTTCATCTGTATTTTCCAGTTGTCGTTTGGTTTCCTTTTAAAAAATCTTTGATTTTTTTGATCCATCAGGATTGAACTTTATCTTTTTTTCAAATATTTAACCAATTATCGAAATAAGTTAATATAATCCTACAAATTTGGAATATCAACTTTATCACACCTGAAATATTTACAGACAGCTAGATCTGTCCGGTCTTATGCTAGTATTACTTTTTTTGAGTATGTTCTTTCATTATTATAAATTCCCTGAATAACACTATAGATCAATCATTCATGTACACTGTTTTCATGTGCAATTATCCAAAATTCTGGAAAAAAAAAACCAAAGCCTTAAAATTGAAGCCTTGATATTGTTCATTATCACCTTAAAATTAGATTTGCAAGCTCAGCATATGAAAGGCTGTTCCTTCCCACTTCCCATTTTAAAAAAATCACTTATATAAACTATTACATCTTTGCACATTAAAAAAGCAATTAGAAATTACTAGAAATTGAATTCCAATAACTAGTAAATCTGTTTTGGATTCCTATTACGTGCTAGGACATAATGTTTGGTGCTGATTGTACAGGGAAAAGCAAGATGGACACAACTCCTATCTTCAAGTATCTTACCAAGTCCAAATTCTGTGATTAATTTCAGGGACTCTGGACCTCCTATTAAGAATCCGTGAATAGGTGATAGGATGAGACTGGTTAGAAATGCAGGTCTGAGGACCTAATCATCCATGAGAAGAATGGAACTGTGAAAACACCTATCTGTGTGTTGCTGGTGTTTTATTTCTTTCAATCCTTATCTCTGCAGTGCTTTCTCAGCATTTCATGGATCTCCTGAGCTCTCCCCAGCTGGGTTCCAGTGACCTCATTTACAACACTTTTGATAAGAGCCCTCCGGCTGAAAAAGGTTCTGGGAAAAGGTACTTTGCCTCCAAAAGCTTTTAGTTGAATGGTGGGCCCTTCCCCTAATTAACACGGGCTTAGATTTCCTGGAATTGCCTCAAGTGTCATCTATACTATTTTCAAAATTATAAGCTTGATTTTCTTCACATTTCCAATGCATTTAATAGATATCGTCTCAAAAATCTATCCCATCTTCAGGCATACTTTAATATTTTTTTTAAATGGGGGAAAAAGCAGGATTCAGGCAAAACTGTTCTATTGTTCATCAACCAATATTCTTTGATTTTATTGAGAAAGCAGTTAAGAACAACGTAAGATCTTTTGTTTCTGATTCCTGAATCCGATTCCTAATTATTGCATGAGGCTACGGGTAACAAAATACTCAACTACAGTTACATAAAGTGACTTATCATTCTCACAGAATAAGAAGCCGCCGAGATGAAGGCAAAGCTGGGCAGCTATTCAACGATGCCACGAAGGATCTAGAATTTTATCTTTCTTCTCCACCATCTTCAACTATGAAATTCACCCTCATAGTGGCAAGGTGGCTCCCATAGTTCTAATAATAATAATGCCTGCAACCCAAGTGGGAACCAAGGGGAAGGGCAAAGAGGAACATTCCAGATGAGTCTGGCTCTGTTAAGTCTTTCCAGAAGCTCTGCAAAACTCTCCACATAGAGACTAGTAGCCAGAACTGTGTCCTGTGGCCATCTTCACAGCAGGGGAGGCCAGGTGACTGTGCATCTTAGCTGGGAGCATCGTTACCCAGAACAAAACCTGAGCTCTGTTGATAAGAAAGATGGGGAGAATGCCACAACTCCTCATACGGAGGGCGTGTGTAGTCTATTCCTGCAGGGGGATGCTGGCATGGGCTTTGGACTTCTGTGTCTTCCACAAAGCCTGTCCTTCAATAATACTGCCCAAAACAGAAGGTACAGTCTTGATCTCTTGATGCACTCACTAAATCACTCACTCATTCTTTATTTGATCAATTTAATAAATATTTACTGAGCATCTTCTTTTAGCCAGGCATGGAAGAAACAGTGGTGACCAAAATAGGCATGATCCTTGCCCTCAGAGAGCATCCAGTCCTAAATTTAAAAAAAAGAAAAGAAAAGCAAAAGTAAAACAGGGCACTCATTTTTTTTTTTTTTTTTTCCTAATTTGGCTGTGCCACCCGGCTTGCGGGATCTTAATTCCCCGACCAGGGATTGAACCAGGGCCCTGGCAGTGACAGCACCGCGTCCTAACCAGTGGACCACCAGGGAATTCCTGGGGGGCAATGTATCTTAGATTTCTCTTTTACCTTTCATCGAAACCACCATATTCAGTTTTGAAGCATAAATCTCCTCCTCTTACGGTCAGTGAAAAATGGATCATTCTCCTCTACACTGCTGACACAACTGAGGCCATCTCGACCCACTCAAAATCAAGCCGACCGATCTGGTAGAAAAGTTCAGTGTGTAAAGGGCCAATACTAAACAATTTGAGACCAAGGCATTTAGCTACTTGGAATATCGTTTAATTTACGGACCCAGACTGGCTTAGCAGGATGCAGAGTTAGTCTGAGCAGCGGACCAATGAGCTTGTGGAGGGCAGGAGGGACTGTGTCTTAGCCACCTTTGCATTCTGCACATCAGCTCAGTGACCGAATCATGGTAAGTAGCTAGTAAATACGTTTGCTGATCTAGACCCAAACTTAACGTCTTTCTCTACTAAAATGTAGGAAGAGCCAAAGAGACATTCTTTAAGGGCAAAGTGAACAGCTAGTAATCCCTGACTTTTGCATTCTATAGGGCAAATTTATTCTTCCTGTGCTGCATGTTGAAGTTCGCCAACCAATATGCCAAGGCACGCAGCCACATTTGTTGTGGGTGTGAGAGGCGTGCAGATATTGAACCCCTTCTGTCTGGGGAGGCTGAGCCCCCCTGGGTGGGAGGGGGCATTGTCTCAAGGGGCCACACAAACTTGACCATGACTATGTGTGGCATGGGGTGAGAAACATTTGGGAGCTCTATTCTATGGCACAGATAACATTTTGGTTTTAGGTGAAACTTCATGAAGTTTGAATAACTTAAAAACAGACTTCAAATACATAGTTTGAACAGTCTTTGTCAACCAGATTTTTCTTTAGCCAAGTTTTTGAATAGTTCAGAAACATGTAAAAATGATTTGGTGAAGACATGGTCTTTTGAAACCAGGCCTGGAAGGTTATTGAAATCAATATGGGCAATTTCATTTAAAAAAGGGTCTCAATTTAATATTCCCACAAACCTGAACCAACATACTCTCCAGGGAAATAAATGCTCTGTTTGTTTTTTTTTAACATCTTTATTGGAGTATTATTGCTTTACAATGGTGCGTTAGTTTCTGCTGTATAACAAAGTGAATCAGCTATACGTATACATATATGCCCATATCTCCTCCCTCTTGCATCTCCCTCCCACAATAAATGCTCTTTGAATCCACCTCTGTGTAGCCTTCCAAGAGGATGAAAATAAAAACCAGGCTTTTATTTATTTACTTATTTATTTATTGGTATTTTACTCCATGACACTCCACAAATCCTTTAGGGATGTAAAAAAACAAATATCTGACTTTAAAATTTTCCTAACAATATTAACACTACTGCTACCAGGCCATCTGGAATATAAAGCTGGTCTCTTCCACCAGCTGCACGTTATACGCACCTACTTGGGACTCTCACTCTTTCATGAACTGCCATGCTATTCAAGTCCCATCAAAAGACAGATGAGGAGAGCAGTATTGGAGAAAGACTGACCAAGGGGCATGTTAAAACACTTTTTCATTTCAGTTCCTCAAATCCTATTTTATTCTGAATAAGACTAGGGAATAACACACTTGGCTATCACCTTACCTTCCCACAGAAATATCACCATGGAACCAGGATTCAAAACCATTCCCTTAGCTTTTACAGGGATTTGGGGTTTTTTTTGATTGTTCTGTTTTGTTTTGAATGCATGGGGAAAAGTGTTCTGAATCTTCTGCCAATACTTTAATTAAATTGTAAGGTACTTGAGAGCAGGGGCTGTCTTATCTTTATAGCTTCAGCACAAAAGTTCTAACATCTTAGGTGCTGTGAGCATGAAAAACATTACGTCAGTATATGTTGAATACAAGAAACAAAGTGCCTAAACAGTAGCAAGTTATAAAGCTTTTTAGAAAGGGAAACCTAATCTCCAGAAGATAAAATTTGGTTTGGGGTGAAACATCACCAAGTGCAAATAACGTTAAAATAGCACTTCAAATATTTAGTCTGAACAGGCTTTGCCAACCAAGTTTTCTTTAGCCCAAGTTTTTGGACAGTTTCAAAAACATTTAATAACTATTAATATTTTAGTGAAGAAATAACCTTTTAAAACCAGGTCCTGAAGGTTATAGAAATCAGTATGGGGACTTCCCTGGTGGTGCAGTGGTTAAGAATCTGCCTACCAATGCAGGGGACACAGGTTCGATCCCTGGTCTGGGAAGATCCCACATGTCGCAGAGCAACTAAGCCTGCGCTCTAGAGCCCATGAGCCACAACTACTGAGCCTGCGTGCCGCCACTACGGAAGCCTGTGCACCTAGAGCCTGTGCTCCGCAACAAGAGAAGCCACCACAATGAGAAGCCCGTGTACCGCATCGAAGAGTAGTCCCTGCTCACAACTAGAGAAAGCTCGTGTGCAGCAGTGAAGACCCAACACAGCCAAATAAAGAAAGAAAGAAAAAAGAAATCAGTATGGGTAAATTCATTTAGATGAAGGTGCTCAAAAATACACCTTCGACTGATGGCGCAGTGGTTGAGTCCGCCTGCCGATGCAGGGGACATGGGTTCGTGCCCCGGTCTGGGAAGATCCCACATGCTGCGGAGCGGTGCACGTCCGGAGCCTGTGCTCCACAACGGGAGAGGCCACAACAGTGAGAGGCCCGCGTACCGCAAAAAAAAAAAAAAAAAAAAAAAAAATACACCTTCGGGGCTTCCCGCCTGACGATGCAGGGGACACGGGTTTGTGCCCCGGTCCAGGAAGATCCCACATGCCGCGGAGCGGCTAGGCCCGTGAGCTATGGCCGCTGAGCCTGCGCGTCCGGAGCCTGTGCTCCGCAACGGGAGAGGCCACAACAGTGAGAGGCCCGCATACCACAAAAAAATTAATAATTAAAAAAACACCTTCCACAAAAGCCACAACAATGTTTAAATTCTCCTGGATGTCTGTGAGTTAAAACAACAGATCCAGAGTGGTGATGCTGGCAACTTTCATGTGTTTAGCTGCCCTGCTGGCAGTCCAGGAAGGGTATCTCCTGTCAATTCCTGAAAGAGAATTCAGCTGCCAATTCAGGAGGAGAAAGGAAGGATAGAAGGCTCTGCGAAGTTGGCACCGGAGCTTACTCAGTCTCAAGGCACTGAGAGTAATA
The DNA here is from genome assembly GCF_963924675.1 of Phocoena phocoena. NCBI lineage: Eukaryota > Metazoa > Chordata > Mammalia > Artiodactyla > Phocoenidae > Phocoena > Phocoena phocoena. The sequence continues at coordinate 143,432,787 of NC_089220.1, read as the reverse complement.
TTTGGAGGGGGGAAAAATTACTTAAAGATGCATGCCAAGATTACAATGGATTTAAATCATTATAAAATCTTTCCTGATCAAGACCATTAAAAATCCGGGGCCCGAGAAACAAGCCTTGAGAAACTAGCGCTGTAAAGGACGCCTAGCTGCTACTAGAAAATCTAAGGCCCGTGGGATTAGAAATGACAACGGCCACGTGATATATTGCTAACTATACAGCGCGGCCCTGTTATAGTAGCTGACTTTTATAGATACAGGGATTTACTAAAGGCCCAGTCATGTCCCTAGGAAAGCAATACTGTGGCTACATATGCAGAAACAGCCTCCTGTAACAGGGAAATACAGCGATCGCCGCTCTACCCCACACCACCAGTACCCTTTATGGTCCTATGACTTTGGGAAGAGGCAGTTCAGAAAGCACCATGGACCCAAAGAGTCAAGTATTTCAGGTTCATTCCAACTCTCTTCCACTCGTTAAATTTTCAATAGGTTCCCAAGAACCTCCATGCATGAGAAAACTTGGATTTGAGGAAGGGAATTTCAGGGGGAGGGGAGAGAGGGGAATGGTCCGATCGGGGAGGATACCCGCGCCACTTCCACTGTCCGGCCTGGGGATCGGCCCACCTGCCCCACGTGCCTAAGCCCGGCTGCCCCGCTCCTCCGGGTCCCTGCGCTCCCGGAGAGCCCCTGTCGGCCCCAGGTCGTGCTTCCCAGGGGGCTAAAGGTGCCGGCGCCCCCTCCAGGGTCCCCTCTGGGGATCTAACCCCTTGCCCCCCACGCAGACACCTAAGCCGGGCGCCCCATGTTCCGGGCCCCGGTCCGTCCCGGGAAGGAGGACTCGCTTCCCAGGCCAGAGCAGGTGCCCGCGCCCTCACACGCGGAGTCGGAGGAGGTGGCCGGGGAGCCCCGCCCAGATGCCGAGCCCGGCGCCGGGGCCCGGCCGGGGCGCGGGCGCTCGGTAACCCGGAAGTGGCGGCGGTGGCGGCGGTCGTGCGGGAGCGGGGGCCTGGGGGCGGTGCGCTCGAGCCGGCATGGCCGCCGCCGCCGCCCGCTTTGTGTGCAGCGCGCGGGCCCCAGCCGCCCGCGCCTCGCCCGGCCCGCGGGGCCGCCGCTGACCCGCCCCGACTCTAAGCTCGGCGCCCGCCGGGCCGGCCCCGCCTCCCTCCTCCTGCCCTTCCCCTCCCCCCCGTCCTCCTGCCGCCGGGCGGGCGGGCAGCAGCCGCCCTCCGTGCTCTGCTCGCGCGCTCCTCGCCGCGCGCCCGCCCGCCCTCGCACCCGAGCCAGCCTGCCTGCCTGCCGTACTGGCGGCGGCGGGCTCGAGGCCGCCCCGATGCCCGAGCCAGGCCCCAGGATGAACGGCTTCTCGCTGGGCGAGCTGTGCTGGCTCTTCTGCTGCCCGCCCTGCCCGAGCCGCATCGCCGCCAAGCTGGCCTTCCTGCCGCCCGAGCCCACCTACACGGTGCTGGCGCCCGAGCAGCGCGGCCCCGGCGCCCCCGCCCCGGCCTCGGCCGCCGCCGCCGCCGCCACCGCCGCGGCCCAGCCGGCGCCGCAGCAGCCCGAGGAGGGCGCGGGCTCGGGGCCCGGCGCGTGCAGCCTGCACCTGAGTGAGCGCGCCGACTGGCAGTACTCGCAGCGCGAGCTGGACGCCGTCGAGGTCTTCTTCTCGCGCACGGCCCGGGACAACCGGCTCGGCTGCATGTTCGTGCGCTGCGCGCCCTCCAGCCGCTACACGCTGCTCTTCTCGCACGGCAACGCCGTGGACCTCGGCCAGATGTGCAGCTTCTACATCGGCCTCGGCTCGCGCATCAACTGCAACATCTTCTCCTACGACTACTCGGGCTACGGCGTCAGCTCGGGCAAGCCCTCCGAGAAGAACCTCTACGCCGACATCGACGCCGCGTGGCAGGCGCTACGCACCCGGTGAGCCCGGCGGCGGTCGCCAGGCCTGGCCTGCCACTGCGGGGAGGCGGGCGGGGGGGTCCCCTGGGGGCCTCTGGGGCGGCCTGAGAGGAAAGGGGCCCCTCGTCCGGGGCTGTGGGCGAGCAGAGACCCCCCCACCCCACCCGCCGCCCCGCGGCCGCCGTGGATTCTCTTTTCTTCTCGCTCCCTGGCTTTCTCTCACCCCCTCCAAAAACTCCGCCAGCCCTCGGGTTCCTGGAGAGTTCGGACTCGGAGGATTTTGCCTGCTTTGGCGCGCCCGGGTGCCCCCGATCCACCGGCTGGGTCTTTTGTGGTTCTGGTTACCGCAAGTGGCAACGTTGGGGTGCTTAAATACCGGGCAGAAACAGCTTGGTTCGCGTTTAGTTTGTGTGAGCTGGCAGCCAGAGGCTGGAGGTCCTCAGGCTGAAGTGACCTTGGGGAAGGCGCGCGAGTCTCATACCTCTGTTTCCTTCCTTGTAAAATCAGGGGGCGAGACGGGAAGACTTCCAAAAGACGTTCCGGTTGTAAAGTGCTCGGCGGGGCCGTGTCTGGGCATCCGTGGAGTCAGCCGCAGGGTCGGGTGGTGTGAAGTTTGCCTCCTGGTGGGGCTGAGTAGCTGGCACTGCGGGCAGGGAGTTAGCTCGTGCCTGTGGGCCTGGCACCTTCCTCAGAGCCTCAGTAAAAACCCAGGATGAGTTGGAATCTTACGGTACAGGGTTTGGGGAATCTCTTGACCTTGAGTTAGCATTCACAGGAGAACTACAAAGTATTTTATCGAGGGAGGGCCTTTTTTGTGCAAGGCAGAAATTGGGGGCGTGGTTTCGGGGCTAGACCTAGTAAGACCAGCAAACAAAACTTGAGTGTTAGTCCGAGTGAGGCAGAAGTCTGGTAAGTGGGCAAGTCGTGTCACCTGTTCGTGCTCCGGTTTGGGTATCTATGATTTTGCCCCAGCCACCTGGTACCAGGGATGGTGAAAATACCTGAGATCATGTCTCCTATGACATCCGATTGCTTCAGATGAAAGAGTCCCCAGAATAAGTTTAATTGGCACTGTTATGGCTATTGACACGTATAGTCTTTATCTAAGATGTGATTGCTCGGCTCATACAGACTGCCAACATTAGTGCTTTTTGTCTTCATTCCTGTTCATACATACGCTCATAAATTACCCTGTGCCTTTCTGGGAAGATGACTTGTCCAACAGGGAAGTACTTAGGATTCAATATGTTGCTTATTCACGTTCTCCTGAAGTCCTGAAGGAGTTCATTTGGATGATAGCTTTTTGAAAGTGGTTTAGGCTGAGATGGTACCATAGGCAGAGACACTGAGTCAGAATCTACAAGTTAAAAAGCCACCTGTTCCAGTAAAGGGTTTCAAAAGTATGTGTGTCACACACAATCAATAGATTGCTAGAATTTGCTGTTGGTAAAGGTATTAAAAATAAGGGTTGGCATTAGATCTTTTTAAAGTGAAACATTAAAATCCTACCTTGAATAGGTCTTATGATAAAATTTCTGCAGAACACTGTTCCTGTATGTGCCTGTCTGGATTAGAATGAAATCCTTTCAGATATGCGTGTCTGGATTAGAATGAAATCCTTTCAGATGTAAGGCTAACCCTTTGCCCTGAATATGCAGGTGTGTCTGTGTTACAACATATGTGAGGCATAGTTATTTCCTGGAGACTTGTCATATTTAATTTAATTAAGGGCATTGTTTTAGGTAAGGTTAAATTTTGAATTATGTGCTGGTATAGCTTAACTTTGCCCAGGATTTATTTAACTTTATACCAGAACTCATGTCTAGATTGAGTTACTCACCTGTAAAATAGGTTAGAACTTAAAGGCTAAGTGAGAATCTTAGGATTTGAAGAAACCTTTCAAATCTTCTTGTCCTGTGCTTTTCAAACTTTTTTGGATTGTGACCCCACAATAAGAAACACATTTTACATCTAGATCAAGCGCACACATACACATCTGTGTCTATATATCAGAAGCAAATGTCTCACAAAACAATATTTTTGCCTGTGGGCAATACACATGCAGACTATGCTTTTTTTTTTTTAAATAAATATATTTATTTATTTTTGACTGTGTTGGGTCTTTGTTGCTGCGGCGAGGTTTCTCTAGTTGCGGCGTGCGAGGTTTCTCTAGTTGTGGCGAGCGGGGGCTACTCTTCGTTGTGGTGCGTGGGCTTCTCATTGCAGGGGCTTCTCTTGTTGCGGAGCACAGGCTGTAGGCACACGGGCTTCAGTAGTTGTGGCACACAGGCTCAGTAGTTGTGGCTCGCGGGCTCTAGAGCGCAGGCTCCGTAGTTGTGGCGCACGGCCTTAGTTGCTCCGCAGCATGTGGGATCTTCCCGGACCAGGGTTCGAACCCATGTCCCCTGCATTGGCAGGCAGATCCTTAACCACTGTGCCACCAGGGCAGTCCCACTATGTTCTGTTTTATTTCATATTTTTTTTTTAAAGAAGAAGAAAAAGAATGCTGGTTGTGAAGGACTAAGTTGATTTCCCATATCATTTATGGACACTGTCCTTATGCACCCTCATTTGATGGAGAACTGGGGAAGAGCAGTAGGTCTCTTGACTGCTAGTTTAGTACTCTTTCCACACCATGCAGTCCTATTTATCAGATTTCTCTAGAGGTGCATTAACCTCTCTAGAGGTCTCAGTTATTCTAATAGGCTAGGAGTTACTTGACTCAGAAGCTAGGCAGTCCCTTAACCACCTCCTCTCGGCTCTCTGTAGTTTTTCTGCTCTAACCTTGTCTGGAAGATGCCCTCTTCTCTGCCCATGTACAGCTCCGTTCAGGTCATTGCCACGGCAGCAGGACCTCCCCTCCCTGCCCCATGTACCCATTGTTCTGCGGCTGCCTCAGATCCCGTTTTCCACCCCCAGCCTTCATGTCTTCCTTGGGGATCTTTCTCTTTTCTGATCTCCTGATGATGAGAGACACTCAGAACACTGCTCCGAACACTGATTGGAGAGCCCACCCTATCCTAAATCATCTCCATCTCTGCACTCAGGTGTTATTCCCCCAGGAGGAATGTAAGGTGTGTGTGTGTCAGTGCTGTGCATCCCCCAAAGTACCCAGCCCAGTACTTGCCCTCCCTCCTCATACTCACACCCGGCCTTTTGTATATGCCCCTTTCCTATGCCCTGAATTCTCTATCCTGACTGGATCCTGACTGGGTTCTTGGACCCTTGGTATTCCTGTGCACCTGGTACTCAGCTCCTTTACCTGCACTTATCACACTGTGTTGCTGTGTCCTGTTGTGTGACTGCATCCCACTAAGTTGAAAGTTCCTTGAGGGCAAGGACTCCCTGTCTTCTGTTTTCCCAACAACTGGCAAAGTGCCTTAAGATAAGAGACATTCATTAAATGTTTGTTTAATGGGTTGCACATATGGGTGCCCCATAAATAGATGGGATAGATTCAAATTTTCCTAATTTTCTTACAAAGAGTTGCATCTATTTTACCTCTAGGGTTTGGTATCATGGGCATAACCACAGGCAAAGAAAGGGGTTACAATGTGTTGGCTTGAGGTCTGATCCACTTTGTATCTATTATATGCCCATGTTTGCAACATTGAAGTATCTGTATTGAACAGAAGAGTCTAACAGTAACCCTTTTGTATTTCTCTTCATCCTTTCTCCATTACTATCTGTGCGTGCTCCAGTGAGCTGCCCAGTCCTTGATGGAGGACTTCAAACACAAATACTACCTAGTATTTCCATGGGTAAAGGTAGCAAATTCCCTAAATGATGAGCAGTAGAGTGGGCCAGTAATCTAAAATAAGGGTTTGGGGAGGAAGTAAATTCTAAGGCAAAAAGGTGGTCATTGCTCTTTGGCCAAGAGATGATTATTTTAAGCATTTGAGAAATGACTGAAAAGGGTGTAGAAGAGAGGTGGGATTTGAAAGAGCCAGGGAGAGCATGGACTCAGCATGGAAGAAGTAAGTTGGTGTTTTATTAGGTTCGTACAGCTGTAGCAAAGTACCATAGACTGGGTGGCTTAAAAGCAACAAAAATTTCTCAGTTCTGGAGGCTGGAAGTCTGAGATCAGGGTGCCAGCATTGTCAGGCTCTGGTGAGAACCCTGTTTCTGGTTGCGGACTTCTCATCGTTTTCTCACACGGTGGAAGGGGCAAGGGAGCTTTCTTGGGCTGGTTTATAAGGGCACTAATCCCATTCATATGGGTTCCACCTTCATGACCTAGTCACCTTTCAAAAACCCCACCTCCTAATAACATCACCCTGTGGGTTAGGTTTCAACATATGGGACATGTGCGTGCGCACGCACACACACACACACACACAATATTCAGCCTACCGGCAGTTGGTTTTATTTATTTTATTTATTTTTAATTAATTAATTTATTTTTTGGCTGCATTGGGTCTTTGTTGCTGTGCGCAGCCTTTCTCTAGTTGCGGCGAGCGGGGGCTACTCTTCGTTGCGATGCGCAGGCTTCTCATTGCGGTGGCTTCTCTTGTTGCAGTTGCAGAGCACAGGCTGTAGGCGCACGGGCTTCAGTAGCTGTGGCACGTAGGCTTAGTACTTGTAGCTTGTGGGCTCTAGAGTAGTTGCAGTGCACAGCTTAGTGGCTTAATTGCTCAGTGGCTTGTGGGACCTTCCCGTACCAGGGCTCGAACCCGTGTCCCCTGCATTGGCAGGTGGATTCTTTTTTTTTTGCGGTACGCGGGCCTCTCACTGTTATGGCCCCTCCCGTTGTGGAGCACAGGCTCCCGTCGCGCAGGCTCAGCGGCCATGGCTCACGGGCCCAGCCGCTCCGCGGCATGTGGGATCCTCCCGGACCAGGGCACGAACCCGTGTCCCCTGCATCGGCAGGCGGACTCTCAACCACTGCGCCACCAGGGAAGCCCGGCAGGTGGATTCTTAACCTCCATGCCACCAGGGAAGCCCCTCGGCAGTTGGTTTTAGAACAGAGAGAGACAGTTGAGAATCTAAACATGGTGGAGGCCTTGAAGGTTAGGGCATGTTTTACATTTGAGTTACTAATACACTTTATAAGCATGTTGTGACTCCAGGCGATTGAGGGAATGAATTGGAATCACTTAGAAATATCTGTAGAAAGGACACTGTGAAAATCAATGTCGCCTAATTGGAGGGTAGTGTCGTCATTTGAGCTGGTGTGATTAATTTGTGCAGTAAAGGCTGCCTGTTGGTTAAGGTGGGATTAGGTAGGCGGATTAAGCCTCCTCAGCACACATCCTTCAGGGGTCTTCTCGGATGTGAGCTGATTTAGGCTGCAGAATTGGGACCTGTGATTCAAGAGGGAGTGAATCAAGCTGATTCGAAGGTGTAAACCCAAACAAGCAAATAACCCAGAGGATGAGGTGTAAGTCAGACAGAATTTTGGCTGGAACATTTTAATCTAGAGAAACAGGAGAGTAGAGGCATTTATGATTCAATATGTTATTAGTGTTTCCCATCACCATTCACAGAAGTTGTTTTGTGCAATGACTGTGGACGAGAGAGGCATTTGGTAACACTGGCAGAGAAATTGACCTAATCAGATCAGAGAGAGGAAGGTAAATAAGAACTTGCAGGGAATTCCTTGGCGGTCTCTTGGTTAGGACTCTGCGCTTTCATTGCCAGGACCAGGGTTTGATCCCTGATCAGGGAACTAAGATGTAAGATCCCGCAAGCCGAGAGGCTGGGGTTAAGAAAAGAACTTTAAATGCCTAGGTACAAAAGGCAAGTTACAAGATACTTACTATTTCTTTCACTCATTCATTCTTTCAGCTAATAAACCATTAACCGTTGAACACACATATATTGATACTGTGATTGTACCAGACACTAAGGTTTGCTTGAGTATCGTTAATCTCAAACTGTTTCTTTTTTTTGTGAAAGGATGGACTAAATTTTAGAGGCATTTTGAATATGTAGCCATGTGTTGCTCTTTTATAACTTTTGCATCTCTGATTCATAGGATCCATACTTGGAAAATCCCTAAGTCATGGGAAGGCTGTCGTGGATGTCCTCAGGTAGTGAGAGCCTTGAAAAGCACCTTCTTCTGTTGGTTGTGAATGTTGTCTACAGTTATGACTCAGGATGGGTTTCTCCTGGGAGCAGCAAAACAGTTACTACTTTCCCGAGAGTGTTGAATGTAATGACCTAACTTCTTTATTCTCAGTTTTCTCAGAGGGAATTAATTCCACGGTGCCATTAAAGGAAGAATGCTCACGGTCTCTTCCCGAGTTTGACCGATTAGCGACAAGGAAAACAGAATGTGTTATGAACAATGTGTTATGTGAACGCACAATGATCTTTCTAGAATGGAAATAGAATATCAGCTTGCAGTTCAAGGCAGTCAGTGTGAAAATATCCCATCAGGAAGAACGCAACTCCTAAGAAGAGACCTTTTGAAACTGACATTGGTGACGTGTGTTTTGGGGGTTCACTTAGAGCCTTTTCTTTAATGTCCCCACCGCCCTTCTCCAGTGCCCTCGGGCTGTACCTGGTTCTTCAGGCTGCCCTCGCCATGCCATCAGGCAGGATTTCTTCCTCTAGCACAACCAGAATCCGCGCTGTCACCCCTATCCCACCAAAGCTTACTTTCCCATGGTTCTATTTTTTGAGGGACCTTACTTTCCTCTAGTAACCCAGATGCCAAAGATCTGACAAGCCTTTCCATGTTTCTGTGTTAATGGTCAATAACTGCTTAATGGGTTTTCTCTTCCTGTTTTTATTTAGGGCAATCTTGGAGGCTCAGTTTTCTAAAATTCAGTCTGAAAACTCTACTAGTGCAATAGCATATTGGTGGAAGAGCCCCCTCTTTTTTTTTTAAATTTTCTGAAGAAGTCTTTAGAATGATACTGTCGTGAGGTCACTTAGAGCGAACCCTTAAGTTCACTCCCGACCTTCTGCTACTGCTTGCACTTCCCTCCCTCTCTCCAAATTTAGTAACTACTGTACCCATATTAATAACCCCGCATAAGACTCCAGAGTCTGGCTTCGGGAATTTTACTGTTCATCGTGGTAGCAGATTTACCTTCTCTATTGGATCTTGCTTACGCTAGTGTTGGAGGCCATAAATCTGCTCCATTTTAAGAAGCTTCATGTACATAGAGAATGGACTTGAGGACACGGGGAGGGGGAAGGGGAAGCTAGGATGAAGTGAGAGAGGGGCATTGACATATACGCACTACCAAGTGTAAAATTGATAGCTAGTGGGAAGCAGCCGCATAACACAGGGAGATCAGCTCGGTGCTTTGTGACCACCTAGAGGGGTGGGATAGGGAGGGTGGGAGGGAGACGCAAGAGGGAGGGGCTATGGGGATATATGTATATGTATAGCTGATTCATTTTGTGATACAGCAGAAACTAACACACCATTGTAAAGCAATTCTACTCCAATAGAGATGTTAAAAAAGAAAAGAAAAGAAAAGAAGCTTCAGGTACAAGAATCCAAAGTCTCAACACAGATACACTTAGGAGATCGTGAATTGGATATCAGAATGATTTTTTTTTCAGGATTGCTTTAAATAATAGGTTTGCTGATTTGTAAAAGACTTAATTTGCGAAAATTAGACGTACACAAAACTTTTTGGACTAGGGAACTTAGTTCTAATTCCAGCAGTCCATCTAATCCATGATGTCACTTCCTGCAGGGAGACGCTCCACACTAATGGGCTTTACATTCCATTGTTTTAAAAGCAAGGGATTCAACTACAGTTAAGTCCGCTACATACGAACCCTCAAGTTGCGAGCTTTCAAAGATGCGAATGTGCATCTGGTTCTAGCAAGGAACCAGAACCTGTGCCATCCACGTCAGGTGTGAGTGACGTTGCAGCTCGCCCTCCGTCTCCTGTCGCTGACGATCCTTCAGCTCTACCATCCCCCACCTCCTCTCCCTCCTCCAGTCAGTAACTCTTCTTGCCTGTTCACTCGATGCCAGCCCCTGCATGCCAGCTGTTGTACTGTGCTACTGTACTTTTCAAGGTACCGTGCTGTAAGAGTCAAAATGTTTTCTTTATTTTTTGCGTTACTTTTATGTATTATTTGTGTGAAAAGTATTATAAACCTATTCCAGTGCAGTACTATAGAGTCAACTGTGTTAGTTGGGGACCTAGGCTAACTTTGTTGGACTTATGAACAAGTTGGACGTGTTTCGAACATGCTCTCAGACCGGAACTGGTTCATATGTAGGGACTTACTGTACATGGCTTCTGAGGTGCCTTCTTTACGTAAGGCTGTGTTTCATGATTTTCAGAGGAAGTGCCTCATGTTTTTGAATTTGCTTTCCCTGACTACACGGAGAAACTTGGTGGATTCAAGTCTCTACAGTGGATCTCAACCCTGGCTGCCCTTCAGCAGTTCCTGGTAGATTTTATCTTAGTGTGTGTGTGTGTGTGTATCTAGACACATGCATGTGTGTGTGTCTGTACATATATATGAGTGAGCATGTATTCATTCACATGTGTGTGCCTCTGTACGTGCACATGTGCAGCCAGGGTTGAGATGCAAGCACCTAGAAACTATAGTTAAAGACTGGCCACAATTACAATTGGTTAACACTTGAAGAAAAGAGTATGCTAGGGATGATTTTTTTATACGCGTATGTAGATGGTTTTAGTTGAAGGTCTTTGGTGGCCAGGAACCTGCTAGCGTGGACCAAGTCGGGGAGTAGTTGTTGAGAGGACACAGCCATGTTCATACTTGCAAGATTCCTGAGCCTCCCGGGGACTGAAGCTGGGGACTCGAAAGCCGTCTTGGCCCTTGGCCCTCACGCTCTCAGCTTCCTCTGTGTGAGCTGGTGCCTCCCAGCTCCTTCTCTCTGCATGCCTGGTCCATTGCTCTTTCTACAACAAGCCTCTTCCCTGTTCCTGGTCTCTGCGCATCACTTCACCCCAGCTGTGTTTACCCCCGACTCAGCTGCCCAGGAGCTGGTCTCCCTCTGGCTTCTAGATGCCTCGTTCCCATTCTTATTCTTTTGTAAAAAATTTTTATTGGAGTATATTTGATTTACAACAATGTGTTAGTATCAGGTGTACAGAAAAGTGAATCAGCCATACATATACATATATCCACTCTTTTTTAAGATTCTTTTCCCATATAGGCCATTAGAGAGCACCGAGTAGAGTTCCCTGTGCTATACAGTAGGTTCCCATTCATTATCTACTTTATATATAGTAGCGTCGTTCCATTCTTGATTCCCCCAGTTGTACCCCAGGATAGTGATGGCCGGGGCCGAGGCAGTGTAAGTGAACAGGGCTGCTCCCTCCCTGGGGATAAGGTGGGGCTGTGGCTGGGATGAGCACTGCCCCGCACAGCCATCACTAGCACTTCTGGAGGGGGTTGCCCGGGGCCGTCTCCACTCTTCACTCAGCCCCTGTGTGCCCCAGCCTGTGACTGGCCAGAGAGCACGGACCTTGAAGAATAGATCATAATTAAGAGACCTTAAACCAGGTCAGTAGACCAGTGACATGGTTGCCTCGTGACCTGCGTGTGGCTCCCTTTGTGAGCCTGGAAACGGAAGATTGTGGAAAAACAGGGCTCTCCTCTCGTGTTGCCTCCCCCCTCTCTGCCCTTTAGCAGATGCACCATCCGCCCTGCAACGGGGGCTGCTGTGCAAACGGTCTGTGGTGTGGACGGAATTCTGCACCGCCCTTGGGGCAAAGGAGACAGGGAGGCGGTGGGTGAAGGGGGCGGGGAGAGGGAGGCCCCCAGCTCTGCAGGGGCCAGTGGACTCCTGTGTCACCGAGTCACAAGAGATCCCCACCTTGAAATGATTTAATGATTCAGTTCTTCACTGAGATGATATACTGCTGGAACCGATTTGTGGCTCTTACATCAGAGTAGCTCAGGCAAGGTTAACCCCAAGGGTAACCTGAAGAGGAGTGTAGCTGCCAGCCTTCACTTTCTCTGATGTTTTTAATGGTCATGGGCAGAGGTTTTGGAGTCACACACCTGAGTTTAGGTCCTGCCTGGGCCACTTATTAACTGCTTGACCTGAGGCAAGTTTCCTAACCTTTCTGAACCTCAGTTAAAGTAATAACAGTGGTGGTCGTAGGGGCGCAAAATTGGCCACTGCAACGTGTGTCTCTTTGGCAGAAGGATTATCTGAGGCTGATTATTTGAAGAAACTGCAGCCACGGGAGAAAGCTTTGGAAAACCCCAGTAGAAGTTACCTTTCTGTAAGAGACATTTACACGTATAAGGGAAATCTCCATTTGTAAGGGTGTCTCCCCAGCTGCTCCAGGAAGGTGGAGGGAGGGGGCGTGACCTTATCTCTAGAAGCTCTTATCAGTGCAGAAGGTGAGGACTTAAATCTGCATAACAACCGCACCTTTGTTTCCTCTGCTTTTCCTGGTGACCTCCCAGAGCTGATCCCCACTGCAGTCTTGTTTTGCTTTAGCTGAAGACGATATCTAAGGTGCAGACTTCTGCCATTTCGGAGACTTACTCAGTTTTCCTGGGTCTTCCCCATATATGCATGTTATTAAACTTTTGTTTGCTTTTCTCCTGTTAATCTGTCTTCTTTCAATTTAATTAGCAGACCAGGCAAAGAACCTAGAAAGGAAGAAGGGAAAACTTTTCTGCCCCCTACATGGTAATAATAATAACCGTAACAATAACAACAGCGACCTCAGGTCAGATGCTCTAGCACACGAGGCTTTCCGAATAGTCAGGGGACAAAAAATGGGAAGCTGTTGTTGTTTAAGATCGTTGAGAGCATTAGAGCTGTAATCACCAAATGCTCAGATCACGCTGTAGACCAGACGCTTAGATCAGGTGTTAAAGAAATTGCTCCCTTCCCCCTTCTCCATACATGTAAATAATACCCCGGGCGAGGGAGCTTGATGGGCGTGGCTATAGAGGAACTGTAAAGGAGTTTTAGTTTTATTTGCAGCTAAGGGGGAAAGAGGCTCTTTGAATTTGTTCCTCTGACCTCGAGGACTCTATGTATGATGTTTTGGCTCCGGGGAGTGGTGTGCATTAGTATTTTAAATCGGATAGCACTTCATCTACCAAGGTGTTTATATCCCCAAAGGAGACCTTAAAAGGAGAAGAAACCTTACCTGTAATCCAACACCTTGCAATTACTTTGCAAACGCTTCCTGCTTTGCTCCCTTCCCTCTGCCCTGCTGTTTCCAGGCTTAGCTGCTCAGGAGCTGAGCTTGTGTTCTGGGCGGAACCAGAGACTGCCTCAGACACAGTCAGGGATGGGGAGAACGAGGAAGTGGAACTCCCTCTTTCTCCACCACTTAGGACATTCTGGTTGCTCTTTTTTTTTTTTTTTTTTTTTTTTTTGCCGTACGCGGGCCTCTCACTGTTGTGGCCTCTCGCGCTGCGGAGCACAGGCTCCGGACGCGCAGGCTCAGCGGCCATGGCTCACGGGCCCAGCCGCTCCGCGGCATGTGGGATCTTCCCGGACCGGGGCACGAACCCGCGTCCCCTGCATCGGCAGGCGAACTCTCAACCACTGGGCCACCAGGGAAGCCCTCTGGCTGCTCTTTTTTAATGGGACAGCCTTCAGTAGATAAGAGTTATCTTTTTTTTCCTAAAGTTGGCCCAGGGACCTGAATGCACATTTCCTCCTAAAATATGAATGCTCCGTGACGCCTTGTACCTCAGATCCCTGTTGAGTTTTCAAGGCTGTGTGAAATGGAGCTCATTGATGACTTCTACAATATTGATTTACTTCAGAGTGTTAAAGGACCGTGGCACCATGGTGAAACTGGAGACCTCTGTTTCCAGGAAGTCTAGGTCATTCACATTCAATGCTCAGACTGTTAACTGTTGCAGGACATTGACTTGCTGAATCACCGAGAGGAGCCCTACCTCAAGGTTACTTGTTAACCGAGTCAAATGAAAAAGGAGCACGACGAACCTCCAGTGCTGATTATTAGTTTGTTCCTTCAGTTTACATTTTTAAACGGTTAAAACGAAACCTGGGCAGTTACGCTGGGGGGAAAACATAAAGCAAGCCTGTATTCAGAATATATCTACAAAGAGTGAGTTTCCAGACGGTAATTATAACTCTGCCGGCCAACACCTCTGTTATTATAGTTGGTAATCTCATGAGAATTCCAGCTTACCCAAAACTGTTCTAAGTGATGGTCACAGACAGAACCAGACCACGTGCAGTGATAATTATATTGACTGCGAAGGTCTGTGATACCAGAGCAAGATTCTTGTGCGCTGGTTTAACTAAAACAGTTTGAGTTATCCCTAGTGTCATAAATAATGCAAGGATATTTCAGAATCTCTGTTTTTGGTTGCTATGTTGTTTAACGATTACTATTATCATAACATTCATACCATTTAAATTTACTTACATGTATATATACATACATGTAACCATTTACGTGTTTAATCATTTCTAAACATTTCATATAACAAGGCTACATAAAATGATTTTTTTAATCTTCTTTTAAATAAATTTATTTATTTTTTATTTTAGGCTGCATTGGGTCTTCGTTGCTGTACGTGGGCTTTCCTTAGTTGCTGAGAGCAGGGGCTACTCTTCCTTGCGGTGTGCGGGTTTCTCATGGCGGTGGCTTCTCTTGCTGCGGAGCACGGGTTCTTGGCACGTGGGCTTCAGTAGTTGTGGCTCACGGGCTCCAGAGCGCAGGCTCAGTAGTTGTGGCACACGGGCTTAGTTGCTCTGCGGCATGTGGGATCTTCCTGGACCAGGGCTCCAACCCATGTCCCCTGCATTGGCGGGCAGACTCTTAACCATTGTGCCACCATGGAAGCCCAGCTTCATCTACTCTTAATACATCTTTCTAGGGTTTTCTTGATGTTTTTAGTAGGAAAAACTAATGTATTCCAATTAAACATAAGACTCCAAGTTCATTTAAAAAGAATTTTAGGGCTTCCCTGGGCTTCCTGCGACAGCCCGCTCTCCACACCTCACATCCTTCTCCATACGCTCCATCCACTGCCCAGCTCTAGCTTACATCTGTGCGTACCTGGGACAGCGCTGTCTGGCCAATAATGAGCGCTTATGGAATATGTGTTGAGTAAATAAATGGATGACTCGGTGATTATGAGTTTACAGACTTTAGTGTAAGAAATGACTGGGGGGCCTTGCTAAAATGGATTCTGGACCCCACCCTCAGAGATTCTGATATAGTAGATCTGGATTAAAGCATTTTGTATCAGCAGGCCTGGTACAAAGGGTGGGTGGTCTGTATTTGAGGAATACTGAGACATTTAAGTTGCTTGAGGACCCCCAGAATGGCTCACAGGTGTATCATAATTGCTTCCTCCTTAGAATTTTTTTTAAAAAATTTAAAGTTTTGGTTGCACCATGCAGCATGCTGGATCTTAGTTCCCCACCTAGGATCAAAGCCATGCCCCCTGCATTGGGAGTGCGGAGTCCTAACCACTGGACCACCAGGGAAATCCTGGACCAGCATTTCTTGATGTGTAAAATGTGAGAGCACCATAATTACTTTTGCAGGATTAAGTGTGGTGAAGATTACAGTTTTAATTTGCATAATTCCTCCTGCCTATCTATTTCCACGTGTTTTCTCTCTGAACCGAACGAAAATGGGGCAAGAGTTTCTGGGGGACTTTTATAGGCATCTGTATCTTCTAAAATGCACTCTTTTATTATCTTTGAGTTATCCTCCCATCTTCACCTTTACTAAAGGATTGCAAAGTTAATTAACAGCCCAGACAATTGGAATCTAAACCTCTTAGGAACTGTTCTCTTCCATCAGCACCTCTTTTCTGGAAAGTGCTACTTGGAGTAAAAGACTGCTGCCTGTATGCTTATGAAAGAAAAATATGCCTTGGCCTTTCTGTGTCTTTACCTGGAATGCCCTTCTCTGGCCAGCACAGGCTGTTCAGGATCCGCTCCCAGAGCTCTGATTATATGTCTGCTCCAGCTCTTATCACCTGGTCTTTTGGTTTGTTCTGTCTGACTCTTGTACAAGAATGCCATCTCCTTGAGGACAGGGCCAGGCTCTGACTCTTCTGGCTCACACTGAGACCCCAGTACAACACCCTGTGTATTGTACAGAAGACCCTTCAGTGTCAGCCAAAGGAATGGTGAGAATCACTGAGGGGTGGTGTTTGTACTGAGGCCTCTTTCTTTTCAGGTTCAAGATTCAGAGTCTTAATCTCCTTTGATTGGGCCTCAGGTATCTGTGGGCACCCCAGCTTCCTGCTGAGGCCTCTTTCCTGGGTTGGGTGTGAATGTATACCCCAGCCCAGGGGAGAGAGAGGGGCGATAAGGGACCCTGGGAACTGAGATCCTCCCGGCAGCCCGCCATCCGATCCTCCTCATGGCTGGCCCTCCTTCTGGAAGACAGAGCTGTTTTCTTCGGAGACACCTGTCTGTGGGACCATTCCAAGAAAGGCAGGGGAGTACGTAGAGGCAATGGGGGGACGTTTGTCTTTTTTGTCATTGATGGGCCAAGAGTGAATGCAAGTCTGTCTACTATCAAAGTGAATTCCCACAGTCCTCCATACCTGTATTGATGGCCATCTCATGTTTTTCTAAGACTTGGAAAAGGTGGTTGTGGTTATTGTTATTGAGGAATATTTGTATATTTCATCTCAGCTGACAATTAAGAGAATGCAGACTTGGAAAAAAATGTCTTTCGAAGTCCACTGACTGCCTCTATCGCCTTCATTTCCTCATGGTCCTTGAGGTCTCTACACCAGCTACTTTGTTTCCCTTGCCATGTTTTTTTTTTTTTTAACTTTATTATGATATACAAGGCAAATAAAATATTAAAATAAACCCCATGTCTTTATTACCCACCTTCAACAGCTATCAACATTCTGCCATTCTTGTAGCATCTGTACTTCAACCCACGCCCCATCCTTACTCTTATTACTTTATAATAGGTCTTTTTTTTTTTTTTTAAGAAAAAATCTGCGTCATTGAAATGCACAGATCTTAGCTGTCTGCTTCCCCGGCAGTATCTTCTTGCTGTCTGTATTAGCACTCAGGCGTGTGGTGAGCTAGCTGCAGACTCGAGCTTTTCCTGATGTGCTGTGGTGTTACACCATTGGAGTATGGATTGCAATGTGAGAACAGGTTTAAGGGAGATATTAAATAGATTTAATATCCAACAGTTATCTAAGGAAAGGCACTGCAGTCTTGGCCCTTGTTTTCAATATCAGTGTTGTAAAGAGAATAAGTTGGGGGCCCCCAGGGGTATGTTCCATTTTATCTAGAATTAGTGGGGTACAGTTAAAAGATCACTGGTAAAAAAATTAAAAAAAAAAATAAATAAATAAAAGATCACTGGTGTGGGGCTAGGAGATGTAGCTTCTAGGCAACCACTGAGATACCCAGCTGTGTGGCCTGGATAGTCAGGCCATGTCTTTGGGCCTCATTTTCTCCATTTATAAAAAGGAGGTTTGCATTAAATGTCAGTTCTGGTTTAACCATCATTCATTGATTGGCTGTTTTGTGCTAAGCACATTTCACACATTACATTATTTAAGCATCAACGTATCCGTGAGGTGGGGACTGTTATCTCCATTTTAAAGATTTGAAAACTGAGGACCAGGAAAGATGAATGACTTGCCCAGGGTCACACAGAGTTGAAAGGCGAGCCAAGATGTGGACCCAGGCATCCTGACCCTGGAGCTCTTGTTCTAAAATCACGCAATATTCCCTATGTAACTAGTCTCCCAAGGTGATGGGGTAGGTAGGGGGTGAGCATCTTTCAAGGTGCTCAAGACAGTACATTGGGATGCAGAAAGAAAATACCAGAACTTATATTTCTGCTCATTATTTACTATTTTTCAATATATGTTTTTGTTTTAAATGTTCATAAGATTTTATACAGTGTTTTAAAACACTAATGTACATATAAATTTTTGTCTATCTACACACACACACACACACACACACACACACACACACACACCAGGAGTACATGCTCTGATTTTTATGAAAAAGGGTGCATGATGAAAAGTTTAGACACCAGTGCTCTAGATTAATACCGTTAGCTAATATTTTTTGATTTCTGTTCTCAGAATTATAGGATCTGAGCATGATGAGAAATTAATATTTTCAGAAATTACAATCCTTCGACAAATTGCCTGATGTGTCAGGTACTGGGCTAGATGCTTGCTACAGTCTTGCCTTGTTACCAGATCTTCTATAGTACCAAAAAATTTTTAGTTTGCATTTAAAAGATGACTTTGAATACCCTTAGGGAGGTGACACTGCCCCACTCCCGACACACACACACACACACACACACACACAGAATTCTGTACTTTTGTCTAACAGTATTCTGAAGACAAAAAATGTCTCCTGAACCTTTGGAAATCAAATGAAAGGAAGAATAGAAATGATTCTTTTCTACTGAGATGTCTACTCAGATTCCTTTCAGCACTTGGATGAGATGGTTCTCACGAAGTTGCCTTTTGTTTTATGGATCCTGATAAAATGAAGATGGCTGAAGATTAGTCAATAGAACGCTCGATAACTTTAGGTGAGCTGCATGGTACAGAGCAACGACAGTACAGCCAGACTGCCTGGGTTTGAATCCTGCCTGTGCTGGTTCCTCTGTGCCTCAGTTTCCTCTTCTGTAAAATGGAGAAATGATAGTAGTATATGTAGTAGTGTTTGTCATGAATAAGAAATGAGTCAGTGTAAAGTGCTTTATATGTAAGTTAGATCAAATGGGTTTTTAAAAAGCTGAAAAGGAAGAGGGAAAGAAATGAAAAAGTTTATAGTAGATAGCCTTCAAAGATTGGAGAAGTAGCAGCCTGCTGTATCTCTCAAGGGTTTTGTAATCTCCAAAGCACTATCACAGACACTGTCTTTGTTCCTGAGAATGGTTCTGTGAGAAAGATAGGACAGATACTGTTACCCCCACTCGATCCAAAGGTAGAAGGAAGTAGAGGGAGAGTAAATGACTCACATCACCCCACGTGGCTGTTAAGTAGTAAGTGCAAGGCTTCAGTGTATTTCTTTAGACTTTAAAAAATGTTCCAGGGCTGCCTCTCCTAATTTGTTGCCATTAGTAATTACTTCTGTAGTTTGTTTTCTAATGATTCTGTCAGTCTGTAAATAAAGCAGTCGTGTACAAACGGTCCGGCAACGTGGTCTTTTTGTATTTGACCCTTTCATTTTTATTATTTTTTTAAAAGTGCAACTGAGTTTTCTTTCTCATTTGTCTGTTTTTCATTCCCGAAATTGGTTTTAAGGAGCCATTATGACCTATTTTAAATAATAGAGCAGTGTTTTATTCCTGAGCATTTTAAGTTGGACCAGTTTTTCCTCCGGAATTGCAGGGGTTCTCTTTTTAGATGGGAAGTGAAAATCTTTAAAAAGCCATCTGATATTTATGGACCTGGCCTTGAGGGATAACTTAAGAATGGGGTTCTTATCCTCAAGAACTTGAATTACCATTGCAGATGGTTTCCTGGAGTCATGTCCCCTCCACGGATATAGGGTGTTTATCATACCCAGCTGCCCAAGAGCCTAGTACTTGGCAGTTTTCAATAAGGATTTACTGACTTAACCCCAGACTGGATCTGGACATGCTTGTGTCTCAACAACCACGGGACAACACGTAAGGTAAGTCCTCTGACCTTGTTGGAAACTTCTCTGCTTTGTGGATTCTTATCAGGCTCTAGGTCCCTTACAGTTTTTTGGAAGTGAGAAGGTCTCTTTAACCCTAAAAGGAGAGGCTCTTGCAGTAGAAGAGTTATGTCCAGGGCATCTAGAGGCTTCTCGGCAGAATGGATCCCTGGCTTAAGACACCATTCATACAGAAAATCATTTTAAATCCTTCCCCTCTTCTCCCACCCCACTAAAGTTTAGTCTTCTTGAATTATGGCCAGAGATACTAAAGGGCACGGTCATTTCTCTGGTTAACTGTGCTGTGTAAGTCCATTATATTTATCAACAGATTATAAGGTGTTGACCTTCCATTGCCAGGTAGACCCTTAGGGCATACAGTCAGATGATCCTCGGAAGGGACCTGAGAATTGATGTGATCTGGTGGACCCCTAATGCCAATCCATGGTGTAAGAAGACACTTTGACTTATTTTTCACAGCAAAATAAGAAAAATAAAGGCAATGCAGGTTTCCTGAAGCTGGATGTATTCAAAGTTTGGATATTCTGAGGTTTTGGCCACTCTTGCTTTGCTGTTAAAATCACCTTGAAAAATATTTTATTTGGCAACCTAAATCATTTCCCCATTTTACTGGAGTAGGGAAAGAAGGGGCAGTATGCCTGGTGTCTGAAATCTAGATGTCTAGGAGCTGGTCAATTAGTCTAACTCATACATTATTTAAGAATTTATTTTGGGCTTCCCTGGTGACGCAGTGGTTGAGAGTCCGCCTGCCAATGCAGGGGACACGGGTTCGTGCCCCGGTCCGAGAAGATCCCATATGCCACGGAGCAGCTGGGCCCGTGAGCCATGGTCACTGAGCCTGCGCGTCTGGAGGCTGTGCTCTGCAACGGGAGAGGCCCGCGTACCGCAAAAAAAAAAAGTTTATTTTAATTTCTAACATCAAGTGCAAAATTTGATTCATAATAATCTTAGGTTCTTAGTACACTTTTGTGATCTGCTATCAGTTAATTAGTTTGTTTAATGTTTGTTTTAATAATAAGTGTCCCAGAGCTTTACCGTAAAGGGTAAAAGCTAGGGAAATGACAGTAATTTACTTCTAACCATCTGGTCCCTGTCTCACTCTCACCCACCCCTGGCAACCGCCTCCAATTCCCAGGTAGCCAACCACCCGAATCCTGAATTTATCTTTGCCAATAATTCCTTTTTTATGTTTGAATGAATACCTGAATTAATATCTGCATATCAGCAGTCGAGTCCTTCCAAGAAGAACAGTTTTTCTTCTGTTAAGCTCCACTCTGTCTTTTACTTTTCTCTCCTTGGTCCCAATTCTTGCTTGTCATTTCACACAACATTTCTCAGATATTTGGACACCACCACGAGGGCAATGATGGCATCTCCTTCAGGTCTGAATTGCCTGCAGCGTCGAGCACAAGTGGAGCCTCAGTAAGTGTCAGCTGAATTAAATTCTTCTCATACTCGCTCATCTCTTTTGCAGGCTAAGTATCCGAGGTTCCTTGGGGCACACTTTGTGTGTGTTGCTTCCAGATTCCTCACCATCCTGGTCCTCCTCTGAATGCATTCCTGTTTAGCGACATTTCTGAGACAGGCCTAGAGTTAGACCAGCAGTACTTTGGATGGGGTTTGACCAGAGAGACGTGCAATGGAACCTTCCCTCCCAGGGCCTTGACCCACCAGTTGGTACAGCCTAACTATGAACAGGCAGCACGCATCTCTGAAAATATCGGATCAAGCGCAATGATAGACTTCTATGTTATATGGAAGATTTCATTCTTTGAAAATTCATTTTATAAAATTCCCAAATTGTATCTCAATTTCCATTTATTGCTAGCTTTTCATGTATGCTCTTTTTTTAAAAATTTATTTATTCATTTTTTTGGCTGTGTTTATTGCTGCATGCAGGCTTTCTCTAGTTGCAGTGAGTGGGAGCTACACTTCGTTGTGGTGTGCAGGCTTCTCATTGCGGTGGCTTCTCTTGTTGAGGAGCACAGGCTCTAGGCACGTGGGCTTCAGTAGTTGTGGCACACAGGCTCAGTAGTTGTGGCTCGCGGGCTCTAGAGCGCAGGCTCAGTATTTGTGGCGCACGGGCTTAGTTGCTCCGTGGCATGTGGGATCTTCCCGGACCAGGGCTCGAACCCGTGTCCCCTGCAGTGGCAGGTGGATTCTTAACCACTACGCCACCAGGGAAGCCCCATGCCTGCTCTGTAAGTGTTCTTTTTTCCCTTTACAATTGAACATATACTCTCAGTCAGAGGCCATTTGATGGAGACAAAAAAGAAAAAAAAAAATCAAAGCTTTGGTCCATCGAATACTTTTCATCCTTGCCTCAACTGTATTAAGTTTATGAGACTTGCGCTTATTAATCTTAGCTCTTTTCATTTTTTCCATTTTCCACTCGTTTGATAAAATATGAGCAAAACGTGTTTAAACAGAGGTTTGAAAATCCTTATTTGGCAGTTGACCCCTTTTTCTTCAGAGCAATTAAGTTGAATCCAAGTAGGAAGCCCCACCCTCTCCCCTTGTCTGGGTTCCTGAAGAGCTTAAGATGCCCTAGAACAGAGTCCTTAACTGGTTGTAATAAAATATTCCGATGATTTCACACACGCCGCTGAGTAAGGCTGCTGCTGGTCTAACGGAACCCCCAGCTGGTTCATCATCACCATAGGACACAGAAGTCTGCATGGGTGGTCTGTCAGGAAGGTGGCTTAGGTTAGGAAAGTGGGGTTGTTCTAGAACCGAGCATAGCCTTCAGAAGCGTTCTCCACAGCCCACTCAGACTTTTGCCTCATTCCAATCTTTTGATTTTTTTTTTTTTGGCTGCACTACGCAGCACGTAGCACATGGGATCTTAGTTCCCCGACCAGGGATCGAACCAACGCCCCGCCCCGCATTGGAAGCACGGGGTCTTAACCACTGGGCTGCCAAGGGAAGTCCCTTTTTGTCAATTTGAAGACTCTCCTGTCAATTTCTTTTTCCACCCACATGCACTGTTGCCAAATGAGATCTCTTGCTTGTTGTTTAATTGTTTTACACCACCTTTGAAGATTTTAAACATATTTATATTAAATTTCTTCCTGTAAGTTTAGGCCCCATGCTTTGCCCATGGTATCTCCTTGCCATTGACCTTGTTAATATTCAGTCTTGATTTTTAGATCCGATTCTTAAATGCAAGGACAGCAAATTAGACTCTGGTGACTTGGAGGACTGCGGCACCAGGCCAACCCAGTGCCGTCATTTTGCTTCAGCTGGAGATGTAGTTGATTTGTGAAGGGCAGAAAGAGGCACAGGAGGGGACAGAATAACTCTGAGAATCAGTCCGAATAACGCCTGCGTTTCATTTCCTCAGACCGCACCCCTCATTTATTCTGAAGAAAGTGCCATCGGGGTACCCGTGGAGAGTATGCTCCAGTAAATACGGTAGCATATATCGTTAGGCAGCAAGTTATGCCAGCATGCCGGTGAGAAAACTTAGTAACGCGTGGCATAAGAGGTGAATGACATTTTAATGACAGAAGTGAACATTTTTACTGAAATAACATATGCAGACAATATAAATCAAAGAGAAGAGATTGGGGCTTCCCTGGTGGCGCAGTGGTTGAGAGTCCGCCTGCTGATGCGGGGGACACGGGTTTGTGCCCCGGTCCGGGAGGGTGGCACATGCCGTGGAGCGGCTGGGCCCGTGAGCCATGGCCGCTGAGCCTGCGCGTCCGGAGCCTGTGCTCCGCAACGGGAGAGGCCACAGCAGTGAGAGGCCCGCGTACCGCAAAAAAAAAGAGAGAGAGAAGAGATTTTGGTGTAAAGTAATAGTGACCCCTCTTCCTCCTTACCCCCAGCACCCAGGAGCAACTCTAGACGGTGTTTATTGATTTCCTGCTAATAAACATAGGGAATTTTTTTAGCTATCCAGTCCTGATGACTTCTTTTTGCTAGTTTTGGTGTTTGGTAGTTATTTTTGGTTCTTCATTGGCAGTGTTCGTGATTTTAAATAATATACTTAAACTTGACGTCCAGCTCCATCCACTTTAGTCAATATCTGAACTCTTTTCACCTTCCTTTACCCTCAACTCCCGCTTACTGTCAGTTTGACCTTTACTGCTACAGTGTCAAGGTTGTCTGTTGTCCTAGTTCTGAGTATAGCTTCTGTTACTCCAACTTCCTGGATTTTATTTTCCCCTTTGTCGCTCATGGTCTCCATCTCTTTGTCTACTTTGATGTCCTGGGAGGTCTCTTCAATTTTAGTTTCTAGCCTCTGAGTTAAATTTTCTATTTTAGCCATCATTTTTCATCTCTGAGTTCACTTTTCCTCTTTGACTTTCCCTTTTTCGTTAACATACTGTTCTTGTTTTATGGATATATTTTCTCAGATTTGTGAGGTTTTTTTTTTTTAATGTATCTTTCTTCTTTCTTTTAAGCCTTAAATGCTGGTCCCATAATTGTCTGTTCTTCTGAGGACACATTTGGGTCTTTTGTGCTGCTCGCTTTCCTTATATGTTGGTAGTTTAGCTTAGTGGTTAAGAGCTTGGTCTCTGGCTCAGACTCGGGTTGAATCCTGGCTTTGCCTTTGGTCCTTATAAAGCACTTTAATAATAATAATGGTAGCTCCCTGTTTAGGGCTGTTGTTGAGGATTGAATGAGTCAGTACCTGTAAAGTTTTTAGAATTGTGCCAGGGATATAGTAAATGCTCAGTAAATGTTAGCTGTCATCATCATCATCATTTTTGGTTATCTGTTCTTACTGAAGGAAGAAAGATTGGATAATCAGGTTGGGTTTCCTCCACATGGTGTGAGCAGATCTGTTCCCCTCTCGGCCTCGCCCCTGAGAGGGATGTCAGCCTGGGCAGGTGAAGGAGACCCTCCAATGCCAGGATGAGGATGACTTGATTTGGGGGCACCAACTAGAAGTCTTAGCTCACCCAGAGGATTTAAACTCTGTGTTAGGGAGGGGAGTAGATTGTGTAATTCTCTATGCAGACTTTCTATAACTTATCTATTTTTAGTTTCATGCTAATTTTGAGCCAGAAGCCTTCCTGTGACTCAGGTGACCCCCGCCTTCCCTGCAGCCCTCTTGTAGTGTATTCTGGACAACTTCCTCTACCACACATTTCCATTCTCCTGTCACTAGAAATGTACTGAAATCTTCTGTGTCTTGATTTTGCCCCATCTTCCCATTGTCTCTGCTATTGTGGGTTTATTCCTTGCTGAACTTCTATACTTCTTTTTCAGTGGGGTTGAGAAGCAAACACGTGGGCTTGGGTCCTCATTTTAAACTAGAAGCCAAAGGAATCTCCTTCATTACAGTTTCATAAACCAGAAGTTTTCCTTTGCGCTACCAGTGTTGTTACCTGTGCTAGTGATCAGGGCTTCCCCATCACACAACCTCGGGGACACCACTCACTTTGTAGCCTGTGCACGTGGCACCCCCAGAGTTGCCCTGAATACAGCCCGTGCAGCTATAGGTGAGCCTCCCCACAGGTGAGACTCCTGTAATTTTGTCAGTGCTGACAGCCCTTTTGGTCTGTCTTGGTATCTAATACTGTGCAGGAACTGACTAGGTCTCGTAGTGAGGGCGTTTGCTCATTGAATCTCGTTGAACTGCCACAGTCCAAAGAGAATTTGCCAACGGGTCGCATCACACTGGGGACTCCAGAAGGACATCTTGCCAGTTTTCCAGAGTTGATCAGACTCAGCCAGGGCACACAAAAAGACTCTCGTGAGACACTTTATTAATTGTCAATAAGAGCTGTTAGGTAAAGCTGATGTTTGCATTGTTAGAACTCATTGTCTCCATGTAGGGGAAATTCAGAGAAAGCTAGATTACCAAAGGTTTCTTGGGGCACATGAAGTCACCACAGAAGGAGATGCTTTGGCTTTGAATGGTTAATAGTATTTGTCCCTCCTAATTCAGTCCCACAGATGATGCGAACCGGATATTTGCCGTCAGGGAGGCCTGTCCTCTTGGATTACCTGGGACTCTTAAGGGGTTCCGTTCGCTCAGAAGGCATCTGAGGGGTGTGTGCTGGGCACTGGTCAGAGACAGCGGAGACGGGATCCACAGTCTGGTGCTCAGCCGCAGGGCTTCAGAGTGGTCTGGTGTGCGTTATTTTCAGCGCCAAAACTTACACTTTGTGATGAGATGTTTCTAAAATATTTTATGTACTTTTCCATCCTGAGCAGAAAATACATCATTTTGATGACCCACGGTCATCGATATGGAAATTGGGTATTGTACTATACAGTGACTTTTGATTGATTGATCTATTTATACCTTGTCTTAGAATGTTCTATAAAATAAC
The DNA here is from genome assembly GCF_963924675.1 of Phocoena phocoena. Taxonomy (NCBI): domain Eukaryota; kingdom Metazoa; phylum Chordata; class Mammalia; order Artiodactyla; family Phocoenidae; genus Phocoena; species Phocoena phocoena. The sequence goes on along the minus strand of NC_089220.1, from coordinate 143,407,020 downwards.
AAGGGAGATAAGTTACAATAAGGGAAAAATAAAAACATGGCTGGAAACAGAAAATGGAGCCAGAAATGAGATTTTAAAATGCCTTCCAGGGCTTCCCTGGTGGCGCAGTGGTTGAGAGTCTGCCTGCCGACGCAGGGGACACGGGTTCGTGCCCCGGTCCGGGAAGATCCCACATGCCGCAGAGGGGCTGGGCCCGTGAGCCATGGCCGCTGAGCCTGCGCGTCCGTAGCCTGTGCTCCGCAACGGGAGAGGCCACAACAGTGAGAGGCCCGTGTACCGCAAAAAAACAAACAAACAAACATAAAAATGCCTTCCACAGGCTCTGCTTGCTCTGTGCTGGAGTGTCGTTGCCCTTGGTGGGTCTGTGGGGATAGTGATGCCCCTACACTGGGCTCTCTGCAGTGTTTTCTTTTCATCTCCTTCTTATTTAAAAACTTTTTCTTTTTGTTTTGAGTGGGCTTCAAGTGGGGAGAATAGAGAAGCATGCCTTTACTTTGCCAATTTTTATGACAAGTCCCATTATTGGTCTTTAAATCCTGTACCAAATAGTATTTCCTTGTTAGCTTAGTTATATAACCACTGTTATTATGTTTTTATACTCTAGTTTCTTGGAGAATAACCAGTCAAACAAAGACTTGCAAGAGCTAGAAGCGGGTGTGTGTCCCCAGCACTGTTTAGTCTGTGGGGGAGTTTCACTCAGAGGTGCAGGCGCTACTGGATTTAAGGTCCTAGGCAAGTAGGGGACGCAAAAAGAAACAAAAACTAGCCAACCAAAACTTGCCCCAAACATTTAACCCATATATACAGAAAATGTTCTCTGCAGTTTCTACGCACTAACAGACCCTGGGAACGGAGAGTATCTGTGATCTCTTCCTCAGACATTCTCTGGGAATGATGGGCTCCAGCAGACCTGGAAAGGTCCCGAATTCCTGCTCCATGCTGTTAGCAAGTGTGGACAGCTGCATATTCTTTAAGCTCTGAATTCCATACGCTAGTTTAGCGTTACCATAGATTTGGCTGTTTTGCTGGGCAAGACGGCGATGATGATTTTACTGTTATTTTGCCTTTCAATACCTGGTGATCTCATTATGTTTTACCTAGTCTGTCATTGTGGTTTTGATTTTTCCTTGATAATTTCATGGACTGTTCCTCCTCTCTTGGTTAATTACTTCTATTTCTGTTGTTATTTGCATTGCAGTCAGACAACGTGTCATAGCTTTTATTTACTTTGATCCTTCAAATCAGCCCCTTTTCAGAACTTAGAGCTTTTCTTCATATGTCTAGTGATTTTCCTCTGATTGTCTGTTCCTTCAGGGTGTCCTAGAGTGGCTTGTTATTAGGAGTTGAAATACGTTCTATCAGAGGTGATATGTGACCCTGTTCAAATCTTGTGGTCCAAGGCAGAGAGAAACATTTAAAGCGCAAAATCAAAATATCGTTGACTCATTTGAAAATGTTCTCGTGGCTACCGTGAATCCTTAGGAAGACTTGCCTCGGTGTCTTCTCCAAGTCCTGGAGGAGCTCAGCTTTAATTCTTTCTTCTCCCTCCAGGCAAGAGATGTGAACTGCTTTGTGTGGGTCCGTGCGGCACTTAGGCAGAGATTTGGGTAGTTAGCCAGCGGAGGATGGGTTGTAGTATCTGGTTATTTGAAAAATTTGAGTTGAGAAATTCCAACTGTCTGGTTGTTTGGCAGGTGACACCTCCTGTGTTCGTTGCACCTTAGCTGAAGAATGTCCTCTGAGGCTTAGCCAGCCTCTGCCCTGGAAGGGTTGAATGGTACGCATTCTTTTGAGTCACTCCCAATCCTTTAACAGTCAATGTCCTAATATAGCATTCTTTTAAAAATTAGAATAGAATCACTCTCCATAAATAGAGGTAACTTTCCTGAGAGAACTGGGAAGGTATTGGGTGAGAAAGGAGGGAGGAAATGAAAGAGCACCTGTGAGAACAGTGGTCCAAAGCCTATAATTCTCAGGTCTACGTGCAGTGGGGTCTGAGACTTCCCGAGGTCGTGGAACCAGGGACTGGGCTGGCAATGTGTGTGCTGATTTCCACTGCACCACGAATTCTGGGGCTTCCAGTAAAGGTTCAGGTGCTTCATGATTTCGAGACATGAGTGTGGAGTTAGGGGAAGGGCCAGGTGACGTCCTTAAGTACCTTGGTGAAGGAGGAGGGTCGTTAGGTCTCTTGCACTCCTGATTTCATCCGGCCGTCACCGGACGGTGTGGGTGCTGCCACACCTCTCTAGCTGTTGTGGGGCTCAGGGCAGAGGGGCTTAGCTTTGGAGGCAAGCATTGGATGTGAGTTCAGAGCCAGGCTCTACCACCTACAAGCTTCATGGCCTCGGGTGAAAGCCACCAAACGCCCAGAACTACAGATGAAAACAACTGATGATAGCACCTTCATGGCACCGTGCAGGTTGTTGTGAGATTGAGAGATAAGGTATGTCTCCTCCCTTTCCCCCCCCCGCCGCCCCCATCATCATCACCGTGGTTCATCCTGGGTCATCCTGCTGTCTGCCAAGTACCTTCTAGTGTTGAACAGCAGCCAGACCCCCAGTGGTTCTTGGCTATTGTTCACAGGTAGATGAGATGCCAACCTCCCCTGGAGCGAGCACCTCTGGTCTGGCCTGATCGGGTGTGATTTATGACCCAAGCCTGCAGGGCAAAGTGGCAGTGATTGCGGCGGGGGGGGGGGGGCACGGGGGACAGGGTGGAGGAGGCAAATATGGGCCTAATCCCCTTGGAAAATGAGGTCAAAGGCCCTGTAATGCCCCCATGAAAATGCCTGGAGGTGTTGACCATGTGGGGACATTAGCAATCAGGTGATGTACTTTGGATTTCTGATCTGTCAACTGAAGGGAATGAATTAGGCCTGGATCTGCCTCCCCCAGATCTTTAAAATCAGGCATTCTCCTTTTAGAATAAAGAGAACCTACATAATCACACCGTTAGACTATAAGCTCCACGAGGGCAAAACCCAAATCTTTCTTGTTCATTCTTATACCCTTAGCTTGGAGCACCACAGATGCATAGCGGTCCCTCAGTGATTATTTGAGCAATAAGTTATCCCCTTCCCTATCTCTGTCCTGGGATAGAACCGGGTCAACATGTATGTATGTAACCAGTGGGAGTGGGGACCACTCAACTGACATATTTCTTATGCAAAACTCGATTCAAATATTCATTTTATGAAAACTTATAACCTTGCCCATAAATTTTGCTTTGTGCCAAAGAAGTAGCAAGTTTGAAACTGTAATAGAATCTTAATATTTTCATAAACATTTTGGCTATACTCTTTCACTTGTTTTTTTTTGATCTGAGGAATTCTGATATGTTGTAAAAGAGGATAAAAATTAGCTGCTTTTTCAAGATAAAAATGCATACAAACAGAGCTCTAGTATCGAAAGCATGGTTAATACTCTACAGAAGATTTGTATCATTTTGATTTCTTTCCAGTCTTGAGTGAAACATTTTTTGACTAACTTTGCAATTCTGAGGTCAAAACACTCCTTTTCCAAATTGCATTGACTTGACGGGAACTCACAAACCGTGGTAAATTGTCAACAGGGAGTCAAATGTATTAGAAGTAATAACGTAGGAACATTCCAGGACTGAGGAAAGAGATTGCCCATTGGTGTCTTGGATGGAATTTTAGAGAGACGGGGACTGTTTGAGGTCCAGTGGGCTTAGAGAGAAGAGAGAACCCAGCCAGATAAGCCAGTTTGGAACAGGGGACCACTGGCATGATGGGGTGATAAAAACTGGAACAAGAGAGAATCAAGGTAAGTGCCTAGGAGCAGACATATGGAGCTTACAGATCAGCCTTGCTCAGAGGGGTGGAATACATTTATTATGCTCAGAACAAAGGAAAGGAAGATGGATCCAGCTGAGGTTCTAGGAGCATTGCCTGAGTTAGGGGTACCCCTAACTGTGTCTGATCCTCCACTCTTCATCTCCCATCCTTTGTGTGTTGTTTTTTTTTGTTTGTTTGTTTGTTTGTTTTGCGGTACGCGGGCCTCTCACTGCTGTGGCCTCTCCCGTTGTGGAGCACAGTCTCCCGACGCGCAGGCTCAGTGGCCATGGCTCATGCATGGGCCCAGCCGCTCCACGGCATGTGGGATCCTCCTGGACTGGGGCACGAACCCGTGTCCCCTGCATCGGCAGGCGGACTCTCAACCACTGCGCCACCAGGGAAGCCCTCCCATCCTTTGTTTTAGCATCTTAATCCCAGTGTCCGCCGGTGGGTCCTGAGGTCCTATGCCCCACATAGCACATGGGATCCGCTTCTTCTGGTGGCCTGGCCTGCTCTGCCCTCCCTGAATTTCCGTTGGCTGGTTGGGGATAGAGATCACCCCCACCAGGCTCCTTACTGTGTATAATAAATGCATCGAGTTGTTACCGTCTGCAGTTTCTGCAATGACCGAACAGTTGCATTTCAGAACGAAAACCCGGGTCCACATCTGTCCCTGTTTGGAACATCCTTGGCATGCAGCTTGCGTGAAGTCTGTGTGTTTCCGAAGTGATTAAAATAAGAGACACATAGTATTTTATATCCTGCCAAAGACAAGCCATGACCCCAAGGGGAAAAATGTAGGACACCGAGGTAGAGAGTATGGATTGACGTGTGGGTTTAAGGGGAGAAAACTTGCCAATTTCTTACTTCAGAGCCCATGTTATTACGGGCTTGTGTGGCCTGCAGAAAGAACTCCAAAGACTGGGTTATGAGGATATCAGAACAGATTACATGAAGTGTATGGAATGGAATGTGGCAAGCTGGGTATTTTTTAAGAATTATTTATTGATTTATTTATTGGCTGCGTTGGGTCTTCATTGCTGCGCGTGGGCTTTCTCTAGTTGTGGAGAGCAGGGTCTGCTCTTCGTTGCAGTGTGTGGGCTTCTCAGAGCTCAGGCTCAGTAGTTGTGGCGCACGGGCTTAGTTGCTCCGTGGCATGTGGGATCCTCCGGGACCAGGGCTCGAACCCGTGTCCCCTGCATTGGCAGGCGGGTTCTTAACCACTGCACCACCAGGGAAGTCCCGAGCTGGGTATGTTTGAATTAGTAATGTTACGGTACACAATGTTCGTAGTGGCCAAAT